>NC_092714.1:149158568-150486689 GCF_047496885.1 Scyliorhinus torazame | reverse complement strand
CGTGATATCACTAACTTTTTCAGGTCAGTTTGTTTTTCCTCTGGAAGGTAACTCAACAATTTATGCCAATTTTTAAGAACATCCTCATTTTCCAATTTAATTTGAGGTATGTCAAATTCACAGTTATGTGGATTTGGTTTGTCACTTTGAGTTAGAATCTTAAAAACCTCCTCCTTTTTCTCTCCTTCCCTTTCAAAGTACCTTTTAAGCATATTCACATGACACACTCGGTGAGTCTTCCTTCTATCTGGTGTTTTTAATCACATAATTCACCTCACTTAATTTCCTTTCAATTTGATAAGGTCCACAAAACCTAGCTTTTAAAGGCTCATCTACCACTGGTAGCAACACAAAAACTTTATCTCCAATGGATAAGCTACGAACTTTGGATTTCTTGTCCGCTACCCATTTCATCGCATGTTGTGCACCTTTTAAATGCTGTCTAGCCAATTCACCTGCTCTTTTTAATTGTTCTCTAAAATTTGTCATGTAATCCAATAATGTAAGTTCCGATTTTTCACTCACCAATTTTTCCTGAATCAATTTAAGTGGTCCACTTACCTCATGACCAAACATTAGTTCAATAGGACTAAATTTGGTTGACTCATTAGGTGCATCCCAAATTGCAAACAGTACAAATGGAATTCCTTTATTCCAATCCTCTGGATAATCTTGACAATAAGCCCTCAACATTGTCTTTAATGTCAGATGCCACCTTTCTAACGCTCCCTGCGAATCTGGATGGTACGCAGTTGATTTAAATTGTTTTATTCCTAAGCTATCCATAACTTCTTTGCATAAACATGAGGTAAAAATTTGATCCTTGATCCGATTGTACTTCTGTGGGTAGTCCATATCCAGTAAAGAATTTAAGCAACTCCTCCACAATCTTTTTAGCTGTAATATTATGTACTGGAATGGCCTCTGGAAACCTAGTAGATACATCCATTATAGTCAAAAGATATTGATTCTCACTTTTTGTTTTAAGAAAGGTCCTACGCAATCAATTAGGACCCTTGTAATAGGTTCCTCAAATGCGGGAATGGGTATTAAGGGCGCTGGTTTTATTACTGCTTGAGGTTAGGGAAACTCACTTGACATGTGTGACATGATTGACAAAATTTAACTACATCTTTATGCAGTCCAGGCCAATAAAAATTTGGATTTTAGCATGAGTTTTCCTTATTCCCAAATGACCTCCCACTGGTACCTCATGTGCAATTCGCAACACCTCCTTTCTATACTCTACCGGCAATACTACTTGATGAACTTCTGCCCACTTTTCATCCGCCTGCATATGTAAAGGTCTCCATTTTCTCATCAAGACATCACTTTTACGGTAATAACACACTGGTATACACGCAGATTCTTCTTCTGTGTATGCTTTCTGATACATCTGTTTTATTTCTATATCTTTCTGTTGTAACTCCGCCAATTTTCCTGAACTAAAAATATCCGCCTCATCCTCCACCTGTTCTTGTTCTTTTTCAACTATCTGATCAAAAATCGTTTCTGATAATTGCACTTCAACTTCATCTTCACTCTTTGATTTCTCCTCTTGTCTGAACCTGTGACTTTGCGACATTGTCACTACACAATCCGGAAAATTCCCAGGATATTCGTCCTTCAACACGTCAGTTGTCCGATTTTCCACTGGCTTATCAACCACAGTAAGCATCACTCCCACCTGCGATCCAGCTATATCATTACCCAAGATAAACTGTATTCCTGGACAAGATAGTTTCTCTATTACTCCTACTACCACTTCACCACTATTCACTGGACTTTCCAGCCTGAGCTTATATAATGGAACACTGCTCCTCTCACCCTGAATTCCACATATTACCACCTTTCCTGGCAACATTCTTCCCAAACTACATAACTCCTCATCCCTTACCATTAAAGATTGACTAGCTCCCGTATCTCTTAAAATTGTGACTTCTTTACCAGCTCCTCCTGATACCTACACAAGTAAATTCTTTAAAGACATCTGGCACCTTCTTATCAATCACCTCTTGATCAGGCTGTACAATCTTTTGCACCTCCTTTGCTTCACTTGGGCTTTCCTTTACCACTCTAACAAACCCCACTGTCTTATCCTGTTCTACCAATCAGCCTTCCCAGTACTTTTCTTCAACCACCAACACTGCGACTTTACATGGCCTAGTTTATTACAGTGAAAACATTTGAAACTTTTCATGTCTCTTCCACCCTCCTGGATTTCTTTTTCAATCTGAGGTACACTCGCCTTATTATCTCCCATCAGATCACCTTTTCCTTTACCATTTGAGTATTTCTCATGTCCCCAGTTTCTGTCCCTCACAGGCTGAAACTGATGTCGGAAACCAAGCTTTGATTTATGAACTAATTCATAATCATCTGCCATTTCTGCTGCTACTCTCGCAGTTTTAACCCTCTGCTCTTCCACATGAGTTCTCACTACATCAGGAAATGAATTTTTAAACTCCTCCAAAAGTATAATTTCTCTGAGAGCTTCATATGTTTGGTCTATTTTCAAAGCCTTTATCCACCTATCAAAATTACTCTGTTTGAGCCTTTCAAACTCCATGTATGTTTGACCAAATTCTTTCCTTAAATTTCTAAACCTTTGTCTGCAGGCTTCAGGCACTAGTTCATATGCACCTAAGATGGATTTTTTCACCTCCTCATACGTCCCAGATACCTCCTCCGGTCATGATGCAAATGCTTCACTAGCCCTACCTACCAGCTTTGTTTCAATCAGTAATACCCACATGTCCTGTGGTCATTTCATTTGTTTAGCTACCTTCTCAAATGAAATGAAAAAGGCTTCCACCTCCTTCTCATCAAACCTTGGCAATGCTTGGACATGTTTAACTAGATCCCTACCACGCCTTCGACTTTGACGCTCTTTCTCACTATCCTCATCACTATCATCCAACTGTACGTTTCCCTTCACATCTGCCAATTTTAACTGACTGCCATGTTTCATGGCTATTTTCTGAAGTTCAAACTCTCTCTCTTTATCTTTTCCCCTGATCTGTATCTCCCTTTGTCTTTCTTTTTGTTCTGCTAAGGCTATTCTTTCTTTTCTCCTTTCTTCTCTCTCCTTTTCTTTTTCCTCTCTCTCTCTTTCGTATTCAAGCTGCTTTAATTGTTTCTCATGTTCCATTTGTTTAATTTGTAACCAAATTTTTGCCATTTCCAACGAGTCAAACTATATCTCAGGCAACTTTAAATGCTTAGCCACCGCCATAATTACCTCATCTTTTTGCATTTTTTCAGGTAATGGTAACTGCAATGTTTTTGCCAAATCTAACAGTCTGCTTTTAGTCTCTGTCCGTGAGGTACTGCATGTGACCGTCTCCACCCCCAAAAACTTCAGAGCCTCTGAAAGAGCCATTGTCCACAACACACTCCTTACTTAAACTAGAATACCACACCTGAAAAGCAACCACAATATGCTCACCCCTCACTGTCTTTAAGTTCACAAAGTCAATCCAATAGATAGACTTTTATCCCCCTCGGGCCCCCAATTTGTTATGGGCCAGGGTTTAGAGAACCCCAAAGTGGATCATGGAGTTCACCTGACCCACAACTTTTAATAGATTGTGGTATGGGGAGCACACGGCCCACTCTACAGGGGTGGGACAGCAGAAATGGAAAAGTATTTTTAAAAGCAAAACAATGTTTATTCTATGAACTCAAGTTAATCTTTTTAAAACATAGAGTGAATATCTTAGCAACCATTAATTCAAATACAGCCCCCAAAGAATACAACACTAAGTAATCCTTAAGCTGTCCTTTTAACATCCATAAGACTTTCAAAAAAAAATTTAAACAGAAGCACATCAGGTTAAAGTCACTACTGAGGGAAGTTGTTTAAACAGAAGCACATCAGGTTAAAGTCACTACTGAGGGCAGTTGTTAAGTTTTAAATCACCAAAGGATCGATTTACAGTTTTTAGATTACAGAGAGAGAGACTGATACTCCTTCTGGCTGTGATTGCAGCTATCCAGCTCTGAAAATGAAACTAAAACACACCCTGCAGCAAACAGCCTAAAATGAAAGTAAAAGCTAACAGACAGCCCAGCTCCACCCACTCTCTGACATCACTGCAGTAATAAACACCTATTTCTGAAAGGTACTCTCACTACAGATATTTATATACACACCCATTTATAAACACCCATTTCTTAAAGGTCCATTTCTTAACCACCCATTTCTTAAAGGTACTCTCACATGACAAGGGTAACTACAGAACTAACCCCCTAATCATTCACACTGATCCCTCCGACTACCCTCAGACCACTCTTATTCCCCTCCAACTCCGTGGCCTGTCTCCACCTTGTGATGCCTGGCCCAACCTGACTAGCCTCAAAGGTGACCAGACTGGCCCCCAGCCTGACACTGCCTCCTGACCTGACCACCCCACTTACCCACCAACCCACTCACCGAATTGCCACCCTACCCACCTGCTATCCTGACCCCTCACCGATCCAATCCCTCATGCACACACATTCACGCTTTAATTTTTCATAGAAGCTTTGGGATATAAAGGTAATGAAGTTATACTAAAATTGACAATAAATAGTGTTTCCTTGTGTTTTGTGTGATAAAGGAGGCAAAATGTGAAGACAAATTTTGAATTGGAAAAGCCAGAGAGCAGAAAAATGATACAACCTTATCTGAATAATTCATGTGCATTAGAAATTATGGAAAAAATAGAAACTGTGGGCTGAAAGATTTGTGTTTTCCTCATAAAAATAACTTGCAGAATAAATATGGCTGTGATGTTGGGTAAGTACTGAGGACAGGGTTTACACTTACTTGGTATTGTACAGTCCAATGTGTGGGGATGGAGGGCACCCAAAAATGAATAAGATATTGGCAGAGATTCGCCAACACAGTCAAGTTGTGGGGATTGCCACTTCAGAATTTCTTCATGTCATGCTCTGACAATGCCATAACTGCAGTTCTTATGATGCTAAGTACACGGGCGACCATTAATGATTGCTGTACTGGAGATTTCCACATTGTCTAATTAAATGAATCAGTTCAGGAAACCACAACCTCAAAATTTAAAAAGAAAAAACTGGCTTGTCGGCATTGTCGTTTTGTCTGTGACAGGAATAAAGTGCATCGCAAATGAAATATGATAGCCCACTCTAATGTTCAGACTGGAGTGAAATTTGTTCAGCTATAGGGTTGAATACCTGTTACTACTCACCCGCACACATCCATCAGCTCCAACAGTGATAAGTTCTCCCTCATCCAGTACAAACTGATTTATAGGTCCATGATGACACGGCTTGCCATCCCTTCTGCAGAGTTCCACTTTGATAAGACCACCATCCCACAACAACATATTGCCCCATTCAGAGCCAGACACTACCTGCAAGAAAGGAGGACACAAATACAATTAGACAGATTATAGAGTTTTACGCCGCAGCAAGAGGCCCTTCAGCACATCCACTCTGCACCGGCCATCAACACCTACCTATTCTTTTTTTTTTTTTTAAATAAATTTAGAGTATCCAATTATTTTTTTTCCAATTAAGGGGCAATTTAGCATGGCCAATCCATCTAACCTGCACATCTTTGGGTTGTGGGGGTGAAACCCATGCAGACACGGGGAGAGTGTGCAAACTCCACATGGACAGTGACCCAGGGCCGGGATTCGAGCCCAGGTCCCCAGCACTGTAGTCCCAGTGCTAACCACTGTTCCCCATGCTGCCCTCCCTATCTATTCTAATCCCATTTTCGAGCACTTGCTCCGTAGAATGGGTGAACGTTGCCTTGGTCAACTCTGATCTCTCATTTCATATGACTAAAAGCAAGATTCACTGTTTGTTCATATAAAGTTGTTCTGCATAAATTGGCAGCCAGGTTTGCCTGCAAAACAACGGTTATATGTCAAAATTGTTTAATTGGCTGTGAAAATTAGGGATATCCAGAGACCGGAAAAATAATTTGTAGCTCCTCTTTTGCGTCGGTTTAGTTTCAACCATTTTTCTTTGTGGAATAATTTATTTCCATTAGACTAAGCTAATGTTACTAAATAGGCCACAATTACCCAAAAAAAACTTCAGGAGGTTGCAGCCTTCATCACTGTGCAGCACTCAAGAATTCACAATTATCAAGCCTGCACAAGTACCCCGAGGCTTCGTGATGCACTCTACTGAAAAATCATTCCCAGGATCTTACGCCTGAATTATGATCCCGTTCACCGAGTAGATTTATCTCGAGAGAATCAGGGATGCATCGTATTTATAGTTCAGTCAGATCATAGAATTTACAGTGCAGAAGGAGGCCATTCGGCCCATCGAGTCTGCACCGGCTCTTGGAAAGAGCACCCTACCCAAGGTCAACACCTCCACCCTATCCCCATAACCCAGTAACCCCGCCCAACACTAAGGGCAATTTTGGACACTAAGGGCAATTTATCATGGCCAATCCACCTAACCTGCACATCTTTGGACTGTGGGAGGAAACCGGAGCACCCGGAGGAAACCCACGCACACACGGGGAGGATGTGCAGACTCCGCAAAGACAGTGACCCAAGCCGGAATCGAACCTGGGACCCTGGAGCTGTGAAGCAATTGTGCTATCCACAATGCTACCGTGCTGCCCTGTTTTCATGGAACCTATATGCCATACTGGTGTTGAAAGTTGGGATAAAGGGGTCCTTTTCAGGATGGCAGTCGGTGACTAATGGTGTGCCTCAGGGGTCGGTGCTGGGCCCACAACTTTTCACAATATACATTAATAATCTGGAAAAAGGAACTGCGGGCACTGTTGCTACGTTTGCATATGATGCAAAGATATGCAGAGTGAGAGGTAGTATTGAGGAAGCCGGGGAGGGGGGGTGGCTGCAGAAGGACTTGGACAGGCTAGGAGAGTGGGCAAATAAGTGGCATATGGAATACAATGTGGAAAGGTGTGAGGTTATGCAAATTGGTAGGAAGAATGGAGGGACAGATTATTTTCTAAATGGGGAAAGGCTCAGGAAATCAGAAGCACAAAGGGACTGAGGAGTCCTAGTTCAAGATTCTCTTAAGGTTAACGTGCAAGCAGTTAGGAAGGCAAATGGAATGTTAACATTCATGTCGAGAGGGCTAGAGTACAAGAGCAGGGATGTACTTCGGAGGCACAAAGCTGATTGAGGAGATTAGGGAGGATTTTAAGAGGTGGGATACACTGCACCGGACTCTGGCAGGGAGAGTCCAAGTGGTGAAAATGAATGCCCTGCCAAGGTTCTTATTCATATTCCAGATGCTCCCAATTTTTCTACCAAAGGCCTTTTTCCGGAAGTTGGATACAGTTATTTCAGAGTTTGTGTGGGCGGGGATGGTACCAAGGGTAAAGAGGATCCTGTTGCAGAGGCAGAGGCAGAAGGGGGGATGGTGTTGCCAAACCTGTTGCATTATTATTGGGTGGCGAAGTGGAAAAGGTGAGGTGGTGGCTTGAGGGAGAGGGGATGGAATGGGTTAGGATGGAGGAAGCATTCTGTAGGGGGTCCAGCCTGAGGGCTGTGATGACGGCACCTTTGCTGCTGGTGCCAAGGAGATATACGGAGAGCCCAGTTGTACAGTCCACGATGAAGGTGTGGAACCAGCTGAGGAGGCATTTTAGGACAGAGGGGATGTCGCTGTTAATACCACTATGTGAGAACCACAGATTTGAACCGGGAGGGACGGATGTTCTGTATAGGAAGTGGAGAGAAGTGGGGCTGGTGAGGGTGAGGCATTTGTACCTGGAAGAGAGGTTCACAAGCACAGAGGAGCTGAAGGAGAGGGTAGAACCCCCAACAGGATGTGAATTTAGATATTTACAGATAAGGGACTTTGCACGGAAGGTCTGGAAAGGATTCCCCAAGCTGCCGAAGTGTGGCCGAGTAGAGAGGCTGCTGCTCTCGGACTTGGAAGAGGAGGGCAGGATTGTGGACAGTTTTGGATGGTTGGGAGAGCAGGGAGGTGAGCGGGTGGTGGATGTTAAGTAGAATTGGGAGGGGGGCTGGGACGGGAGATAAATTGGGGAGTATGGAGTGAGGCACTACGCAGGGTAAACTTGACCTCCTCATGTGCGAGGATGAGTCTGATACAATTCAAGGTAGTACATAGGGTGCAAATGACTCGAGCGAGGAAGTGTGGGCGAGTACCAGCAAATCACGCGCATATGTTCTGAGGCTGCGAGAAATTGGAGAGATACTGTGCGGAAGTTTTCATAACACAGCAAAGATTGTGGGGGAGGAGGTCGGGCCGGACTCTATGATGATAATCTTCTGGATATCGGAGAAGCTGGAGTTGATGGAGGGAAGGAAGGCCATTGCTGTGGCCTTCGCTTCTCTGGTTGACCGACAAAGAATTTTATTGGAATGGCAGTTGGCGACACCACCAGGGGGTGTAGCCTGGCTAGGAGATTGATATGATTTTTCCCGTTTGGAAAAAAATCAAGTATGAACTGAGGGGTTCAGGGGAGTGCTTCAAGGCAAGGTGGGGCTGTTTGTGGCCATGTTTGAGGAGAATCTATGGAACTCTTTGCCACTGACGGCTGTGGAGGCCAAATCACCGAGTGTCTTTAAGACAGAGGTTCTTGATCAATAAGAGGATCAGGGGTTATGGAGAGAAGGCAGGAGAATGGGGATGAGAAGCATATCAGCCACGATTGAATGATGGAATAGACTCGATGGGCTGAGTGGCCTAATTCTGCTCCTACGATTTTCTGAGCATCTGGAAAGACACTGCTTGATTAGGGATAGTCAGCACGAATTTGTGAGGGGTAGGTCTTGACTTACAAGTCTTATTGAATTCTTTGAGGAGGTGACCAAGCATGTGGATGAAGGTAAAGCAGTGGATGTAGTGTACATGGATTTTAGTAAGGCATTTGATAAGGTTCCACATGGTAGGCTTATGCAGAAAGTAAGGAGGCATGGGATAGTGGGAAATTTGGCCAGTTGGATAATGAACTGGCTAACCGATAGAAGTCAGAGAGTGGTGGTGGATGGCAAATATTCAGCCTGGATCCCAGTTACCAGTGGCGTACCGCAGGGATCAGTTCTGGGTCCTCTGCTGTTTATGATTTTCATTAATGACTTGGATGAGGGAGTTGAAGGGTAGGTCAGTAAATTTGCAGACGATACGAAGATTGGTGGAGTTGTGGATAGTGAGGAGGGCTGTTGATGGCTGCAAAGAGACATAGATAGGATGCAGAGCTGGGCTGAGAAGTGGCAGATGGAGTTTAACCCTGAAAAGTGTGAGGTTCTCCATTTTGGAAGGACAAATATGAATGCGGAATACAGGGTTAACGGTAGAGTTCTTGGCAATGTGGAGGAGCAGAGAGATCTTGGGGTCTATGTTCATACATCTTTGAAAGTTGCCACTCAAGTGGATAGAGCTGTGAAGAAGGCCTATGGTGTGCTAGCGTTCATTAACAGAGGGATTGAATTTAAGAGCCGTGAGGTGATGATGCAGCTGTACAAAACTTTGGTAAGGCCACATTTGGAGTACTGTGTACAGTTCTGGTCGCCTCATTTTAGGAAGGATGTGGAAGCTTTGGAAAAGGTGCAAAGGAGATTTACCAGGATGTTGCCTGGAATGGAGAGTAGGTCTTACGAGGAAAGGTTGAGGGTGCTAGGCCTTTTCTCATTAGAACGGAGAAGGATGAGGAGCGACTTGATAGAGGTTTATAAGATGATCAGGGGAATAGATAGAGTAGACAGTCAGAGACTTTTTCCCCAGATGGAACAAAGCATTACAAAGGGACATAAATTTAAGGTGAATGGTGGAAGATATAGGGGGGATGTCAGAGGTAGGTTCTTTACCCAGAGAGTAGTGAGGGCATGGAATGCACTGCCTGTGGAAGTAGTTGAGTTGGAAACATTAGGGACCTTCAAGCAGCTATTGGATAGGTACATGGATTATGGTAGAATGATATAGTGTAGATTAATGTGTTCTTAAGGGCAGCACGGTAGCATTATGGATAGCACAATTGCTTCACAGCTCCAGGGTCCCAGTTTCGATTCCGACTTGGGTCACTTTCTGTGCGGAGTCTGCACATCCTCCCCGTCTGTGCGTGGGTTTCCTCCGGGTGCTCCGGTTTCCATCCACAGTCCAAAGATGTGCAGGTTAGGTGGATTGGCCATGATAAATTGCCCTTAGTGTCCAAAATTGCCCTTAGTGTTGGGTGGAGGTGTTGACCTTGAGTAGGGTGCTCTTTCCAAGAGCTGGTGCAGACTCAATGGGCCGAATGGCCTCCTTCTGCACTGTAAATTCAATGATAATCTATGATTAATCTAGGACAAAGGTTCGGCACAATATCGTGGGCCAAAGGGCCTGTTCTGTGCTATATTGTTCTATGTTCTATGTTCTATGAATGTGTAACCCAGACTCGTGCTGTGCCTATGCAGGCAAGTTGCGAGTTTTATGTTCTGGGCACCTTAGGAAACAGAAGGTTGGAAAACCTCACATTCGATCAAGTGTATCCCAAAAGCTAATGCCTCTCAATCAGTACCTCGTTGATATTGCAAATCAGACATCTTCCGTTCCTAACAGGACACCAGGAAAAAAATCTTGAAGGGCAGCACGATGGCGCAGTGGTTAGCATTGCTCTCTCATGGCGCCGAGGTCCCACGTTTGATCCCGGCTCTGGGTCACTGTCCACCGTGTGGAGTTTGCACATTCTCCCCATGTTTGCGTGCCCCCCCCCCCCCACACACAACCCAAAGATGTGCAGGGTAGGTGGATTGGCCATGCTAAAATTGCCCTTTAATTGGAAAAAATGAATTGGGTACTCTAAATTCATTTTTTTTTTTTTAAACATCTTGGGGGCGGGATTCTCCGTCCGCCATGTTTTCCTGGATGGCGCGCCCTCCCTGGTAGCACGATTCTCTATTCCTGCCATCTTCCAATGGGATTTCCCATTTTGGCCATCCCACACCGCTGGGAAACCCGCGGGCGTGAGTGCACTTCCTGCACAATGGAGAATCCTGCTGGTGGAGAGTCCAGCAACCTATCTGAATAGCAAGCCTTCTCTTAATTTCTACTTCCAACCTATCTCTCCGTCTCCCTTCACAGCCTGCATTTGAAATGCTGAGACACATTATAAGGTGCTGTGTAAATGGAGGTTTTTCCTTCCAACAATCAAATACAGTGTCTGTGACAACCATGGACCAGAATTCTCTGGACATTGTGATTCTGTTTTCCCGCCAGCACCCCAACCCTGTCCGTGGGTTTCCGGCAACATGGGGTGGCTTCAATGGGAAAATCCCATTGACAAGCGGTGGGAGTAGAAAATCCCACCACCAGCGAACGCCACTACCGAGAAACATGGGACTGGGGGAACTGGAGAATTCCGCCGCTTATAATTGATATCAAAAGTGATCAATCCTTTGTTTAAAAAAAAAGTACGAGTACATCTCACTCAGACATCCCACGCAATCTTCCTCTTTCTTGCATCCTCATATCGTGAATGTATCTACAGAAGATTCCTCCCATTCTCTGTGATCTATAATCTTGCTCCATTTTCACTGCGTTAAAATGAAGACGTGTGGAACCATCTCCAAATTCATTTTGTCTCCCAAGATCTCAACGTTTGGGAACTTATCTCACTCAGTGCTCTCTGCCTTTAACAATTTTAAATTCAATCACTTGACTACCATTTCATGATTTACCTAATCTTCTGTTCTAGTCTCCTCTGTCCCACTTTCTAGTATAAATCTTGACTCTGCATTTAGCTTTCTTTAATGAGGATGTTCTTAGATACTGCTTGCCTGATTCCTTGCAAAACTTTTCTATCAGAAAATGCAGGTAAAGGTTTATATTTGTATTTGGTGTGACAGGTGATGTGACACAAGAATAATTCCAAAATACAACGATACTTTGAAATCAATAATAGAAAATCGTCTAAATTTTCCTTCATCATCACATCTCTTCTTGAAAAACTGAATGTTATCTTCCCTGAATGTTATCTTCCTAACTCGGGGTAGAAAATTGCCAACAGTACCTTTCCATCTGGTAACTCTACATAACCATCAATGTCTGTCAGCGCAGTTTTGCCAAACCTGCCAAGTTCACCTTGCAGTTTCAGCCCAGTGAAGGTCTCCACCATCTTCCAAAACCTGGAGACATTAAGAAACCAAACAATGAGTTGAGAATCTCCACAGGTTGCATGCTTTGCATGTGCCTTCTTGCAAAGTTGTAATACTACAGAGGCTGCATATAGCAACATCACTATTCCCGTCCAGAATGGAGATGACTTCATAACACAAATGTGTCAGTAGAACATTCTTCTGACTATATGCCAGTATATACCCTTGCTGGGTATTATTTGGAGACAATCACATCCAACTATACCTTTGCTCTTTATGTTAACTGCAAGATCATGTTAAAAACAGCATAAGTTGACTTCTCACTGTCGCTGTACATTATGCTGTCTTGTAGAAACAAAGTCACTGTCTCCAATAAAATAAAAGCAATGAGAAAACACAGTTTACTTTGTACATAAAATGAGGCACCCGCTGAACTGTCAGTGATGAGTTGCAATTCTACAACTCTTTGCATCTACCTTGGAAACATGGAGGCCCATAGCACAATTTAAGCTAATCTTACTATATTAGAGCAATTTTCCTCCCGTGGGAATCATGCAGGTGGAATACCCAAATTAGTAATGATCATTTGATATCAATACTATATTATATCTAAATATATGTCCTAGACTTGCACGTACAGGGTACAATTTCAAAATCTGCAGATACTCAAAACTTGTAAGTATTGTGATCTGAGGAGGATACAAATATACCTCAAGAAAACATATTTAGGTTTGTTTAATGAACAGATATGTGGCAGATTAAATTTAATGCAGAGAAATGTGAAGTATCCATTTTGGTAGGAAGAATGAGGAGAGACAACATAAAATAGAGGAATCAATTCTGAAGTGTGTGCTGGAGCCAGAGTAACTGGGGAGATCTGTACATAAATCATTGAAGATGGCAAGGCAGGTTGAGAAAGCAGTTAATAAAGCATGCAGCATCCTGGATATTATAAATTGGAGCATAAGAGTCAATAGGGCTCAAAGTGGACAGTTGGGTAGCACAGTGGCACAGTGGTTAGCACTGCTGCCTCACAGGGCCGGGGACCCAGGTTTGATACCGGCATTGGGTCACTGTCTGTGTGGAGTTTGCACATTCTCCCCGTGTCTGCGTGGGTTTCCTCCAGGTGCCCCGGTTTCTTCTCACAGTCTAAAGATGTGCAGGTTATGTGGATAGGCCATTCTAAATTGCCCCTTTGGTCCAAAGGTGGATTATGGGAGAGTGGACCTAGGTAGATTTGATAGGTCAAATGGTTTCCTTCTGCACTTCTACGGATTCTGGTACAAAAGCAAGGAGGTTATGATAAACCGGTATAAAACACTAGTTCGGCCTCAGCTTGAGTATTGTGTCCAGTTCTGGGCACCACACTTTAGGAAGGATTTGAAGGCGTTAAGATAGGGTGCAGAAAAGATTCACAAGAATGGTTTCGGGGATATGGAGCCTCAGCTACATGGTTAAATTGAGGGGCTGTTTAGCACAGGGCTAAATCGCTGGCTTTGAAAGCAGACCAAGGCAGGCCAGCAACACGGTTCAATTCCTGTAACAGCCTCCCCGAACAGGCGCCGGAACGTGGCGACTAGGGGCTTTTCACAGTAACTTCATTGAAGCCAACTTGTGACAATAAGCGATTTTCATTTCATTTCATTTCAAATTGGAGAAGCTGGGACTGTACTACTTTGGTGAAGAGAAAATTTAATAGAGGTGCTCAAAATCAGGAGGGATCCAGACAGAGTGGATGGGGGGAAACTGGTCATTGGCAGAACCTTTGTGATCCAGAGGGCATAGATTTAAGGTGCTTAGCAACAGAAGAAATAGCGACGTGAGGAAAAACACTTTTCCACAGCACCACTGAAGAATGTGGTGGTGGCAGATTCAATTTGGGCCTTCAAAGGAGAATTGGATCATGATGTGAAAATAAACAAGTTGCAGTTCTACAGGGAAAAAGCTAGGGAATGGGGCTAGGTGAGTTGCTCTGGACAGTCACCATGGATACCACAGGCCAAATGGCCCCTTTCTGCGCTGTAACTAATCTATAATTCTACGCTAAGACCCAAAGCACTTAGGAACATAAGTACCCTCAACATAATTTGTTGAAGTAGCTAACTACACCCGCACTCTCAGTATTACAATGCTGCAATGTTTCTCTGACCTGCACTTCATGCAAGCATGGTTCCCTATTGGGAGTGGGGAGCAGCAGCATAGACATTCCCATGCACACTTTGTTCCCAAGCCAACCTTCTTAATTTACTCAATTCACAATCAGAAAACTATTAAAGCACAAGATACTAACAGGGGATGCAATCCAGAATTGATGACAACTTGGTTTGGTCACAGACCTGATATGTCCTGTCCCGGAGGTCGTTAGCTGTTCCTCATTTTCTGGCGAGAAGGTGACCCGATAAACATCCTGCGAAAAAGCTTTCGAGCGCAGCACTATTTTTTCCTGCTTCCAATTCCAGATGGTGAGCATGTAATCTGGATTCCCCCCCACACTGGCCAGCAGATTACCTGATGCATTAAAGTCAGCAAAAGCATAAGACTGCTCGGTTCCTCCTAGGAAGGAAGAATACACAGAATGATTGTTCTCCACAGTAATCTTATTCATCATAACAAGGGAACCTGTGCTCAGTATAGTTGTTGCAATTTAGCAGTAGCCACCTATCTCTCACATTGTAGGCACATACGTTATCAGATGCTAATCAACCTTAAGAGGGGTAAATACTAGTTACTTACTACTGACTGCCACAGGACCTTGAGCCAAAGTATATTTAAATTTTCAGTGTACCCTGAAAAGACAATTAAAGTTTGAACAATCTGCTTACTTGAGTTTTTTTTAAATATTTCCAATTAAGGGGCAATTTAGTGTGGTCAATCCACCAACCCTGCACATCTTTAGGGTGTGAGGTGTGACCCATGCAGACAGGGGGGAATGTACAACTCCACATGGGCAGACACCTGGGGCTGGACATATTAGCGATCGGTAGCAAGGTTTTGTGAAGGGGTGGTCATGTCTCACTAACTTGATTGAGTTTTTTGAGGAAGTGACGAAGATGATTGATGAAGAAAGGGCAGTGGGTTTTATCTACATGGACTTCAATAAAGCCTTTGACAAGGTCCCTCATGGCAGACTGGTACAAAAGGCGAAGTCACAGGGAATAGAGCTGGCAAGATCGATACAGAACTGGCTTAGTCATAGAAGACAGAGGGTGGCAGTGGAAGGGTGTTTTTCTGAGTGGAAGGCTGTGACTAGTGGTGTTCCGCAGGATCAGTGCTAGGACCTTTGTTGCTCGTGGTATATATAAATGATTTGGAGAAAAATGTAGCTGGTCCTATTAGTACGTTTGCACAAAAATTGGTGGAGTTGTAGATAGTGAAGAGGATTGTCAGAAGATACAGCAGGATATAGATCAGTTGGAGACTTGGGCGGAGAAATGGCAGATGGAGTTTAATCCGGACAAATGTGAGGCAATGCATTTTGGAAGGTCTAATACAGGTACTAATTATAGAGTAAATGGCAGAACTCTTAGGAGTATTGACAGGCAGAGAGATCTGGGCGTACAGGTCCACAGGTCACTGAAAGTGGCAACGCAGGTGGATAAGGCAGTCAAGAAGGCATACGGTATGTTTGCCTTCATTGGTCAGGGCTTTGAGTATACAAATTAGCAAGTCATGCTGCAGCTGTACAGAACCTTGGTTAGACCACATTTGGAATATTGCATACAATTCTGGTCGCCACACTACCAGAAGGATGTGGATGCTTTTGAGAGGGTATAGAGGATGTTTACCAGAATGTTGCCTGGTCTGGAGGGTATTAGTTATAAGGGGATCTAAAACTAGAGGGCATAGGTTTAAAGTGAGAGGGGAGAGATACAAAAGGGTCCAGAGGAGCAATTTATTCACACAGAGGGTGGTGAGTGTCTGGAACGAGCTACCAGAGGCAGTGGGTAGAGGCGGGTACAATTTTGTCTTTAAAAAAGCATTTAGATAGTTATATGGGTAATATGGGTATAAGAGGGGCATGGCCCAAATGTAAGCAATTAGGACTAGCTTAGTGGTTAAAAACTGGACGGCATGGACAAGTTGGGCTGAAGGGCCTGTTTCCATGCTGTAAACCTCTATGACTCTAATGAGAGAAACATAGAAAATAGGAGGCCATTCAGCCCTTCTAGATTGCTCCACTATTCATTATGATCGCGGCTGACCATTCAATTCAATAGACTAATCCCACTTACTCCCACATCTTTTGATCCCCTTCACCCTAAGTGCTATATCTAACTGCTTCTTGAAAACAGGCAATGTTTTGACCTCAACTACTTCCTGCGATAACGGATTCCCCAGGCCGACCACTCTCTGGGTGAAGAAATTTCTACTCATCTTGGCCTTAAGTGGTTTACCCCGTATCCTCAGACTGTGACCCCGGGTTCTGGACCCACCCACCATGACAAATATCCTTCCTGCATCTACCCTGTCTAGTCCTGTTATAATTTTATAGATTTCCAGGAGATTCCCCCTTCATTCTTCTGAACTCCAGCAAATACAATCCTAACCGATTCAATTGCTCCTCATACGTCAGTCCGACATCCCAGGAATCAGTTTGGCAAACCTTTGCTGCATGCCCTCTAGAGCAAGAACGTTCTTACTCAGATAAAGATAGAGTATAATTGCAGCAAGACCTCCCTGCTCCTGTACACGAATCCTCTCGCTATGAAGGCCAACATACCATTTGCTTTATTTACCGCCTGCTGCACCTTCAGTGATTGCCTTCAGTGACTGGTGTACGAGGACACCCAGGTCTCGTTGCACAATCCTCTCTCCTAATTTATGGCCATTCAGATAATAATCTGTATTCTTGATTTTGCGACCAAAATGAATAACGTTGCATTTCTCCAAATTAAGCTGCATCAGCCATTCATTTGTCCAATCACTCAACTTGTCTAAAGCTTACGAAATCGTAAAATTTGCAGTGCACTGGCTCTTGGAATTAGCACCCCACTAAAGCCCACACCTCCACCCTATCCCCGTAACCCAGTAACAGTGGTTAGCACTGTTGCTTCAGAGTGTCAGGGTCCCAGGTTTGATTTCCGACGTGGGTCACTATCTGTGCGGAGTCTGCACATTCTCCCCGTGTCTGTGTGGGTTTCCTCCGGGTGCTCCAGTTTCCCCCCACAAGTCCCAAAAGATGTGCTATTAGGTCATTTGGACATTCTGAATTCTCCTTCTGTGTACCCGAACAGGTGCCGGAATGTGGTGACTAGGGGCTTTTCACGTAACTTCACTGCAGTGCTAATGTAAGCCTACTTGTGACACTAAAGATTATGATTATTATAACATTTTGGGATACTTAAGGACAATTTAGCATGGCCAATCCACCTAACCTGAACATCTTTGGACTGTGGGAGGAAACCGGAGCACCTGGAGGAAACCCACGCAGACACGGGAGAATGTGCAGACTCCGCACAGACAGTACCCAAGCCGGGAATCAAACCTGGGACTCTGGAGCTGTGAAGCAACAGTGCTAACCACTGGGCTACCGTGCCGCCCACTGAAGGATCTCTGCATCCTCCTCACAGCTCACCCTCCCCACAACTTGGGTGTCATCTGCAAATTTGGAGGCATTACATTTTGTTTCCTCAACTAGATCATATTATGAATATCTGTGGTTCGAGCACCAATCTCTGCAGTATGCCACTAGTCACTGCTTGCCAATTTGAAAAAGACCTGTTAATTCCTACTTTGTTTCCGGTATATCAACCAGTTTTATATCCCATCTCAATACACTACCCCTAATCCCGCGCACTTTCATTTTACACGCTAATCTCCTATATGGGACTTTGTCAAAAGCCTTCTGAAAGTCCAAATTTACCACATCCACTGGCTCCCCCTCGTCAACTATTCTAGTTACATTCTTGAAGATATTGCATGAATTTGGATTGTTTTTCACTGGAATGACGGAGGTTGAGGGGCGACCTAACAGAGGTTTACAAAATTATGAGTGGTGTGGACAGAGTGGATAGATAGAGCTTTTTCTCAGGGTGGAAAAGTCAATTACCAGGGAACATAGGTTTAAGGTGCAAGGGGAAAGGTTTACAGGAGATATGCGAGGCTGGTATTTTACACAGAGGGTGTTGAGTGCTTGGGAAGTGCTGCCGGGAAAGGTGGGGGAAGCAAATACGATAGCTGCAGCTTGCTGAATACATGAATAGGATGGGACAAGAGGGACATGAACCCCAAATCTGCAGATTTTAGGCAGGTATCATGATCGGTGCAGGTTTGGAGGGTTGAAGGGCCTGTTCCTGTGCTGTATTGTTCGTTCTTTGAGTGGGAAGGCATTCCTGTTAATGGACCTCTCTGGCCTGCCACTTGATGGCTAGGTGGGTGCAGTCAACTAGTGGGAATCCAGTGATTGTGGAAATTCCAAGTGTCTTCTGAGTCTGAGAGACCCCATTAGTGATATAATGTCCAGCTCTGGTAAAAGAGGGAATATGTGAGCATTGTGACCCTGCTATGTACAGCAATTGTGAAAAGCTGTAGCGGTTGGCACTGAACCGCGAAATGCATGAAAGGCAAAGAAGTTCAAGACCATGGCGCCCTTGACTACTTTGGCAGGGCCTGGCTATGAGTGGATCGAGATGTGAGATCCTCATTGACAAGGGCATAGATATCTGTGACCATCCCCCTGGAGAGTTGTTCTCTCTCTTGGCACTGCCTTTATGGCTTGTCCACGTACCTTCACCTGTTCTGATATATCTTGCACTCTGGCAGTCTCTCTTTCATGGCTTTGTAGTCTTGATGCTGGAGGCCCTTTTCTCACTGGGCATGTTGCTAATGCAATGCCTCAATGGCCTGTGTGTGTGCTGGAGCAAGTGCCATTTTCAGCTTCACCGTTCCTGTTGTCCAGATATCCTAGCAGACTGATTCAATGCCTAAGCAACAGCAGATGTGTTGCCAGTCCTTGAGACAGCAGAGACCTCATCCATTCCTCACCACCCTACCATGATGAGCTCTGTACATAAAGGATTCACAGATGTGATATGCTATTGTATGACATAAATGATGACATACCACTCACGCTAGTCAGCCTTATGTTAGATTCGAGACAGTGGTTGCAAACATGTCTAAGAGCTCTGTGCCTACTCTGTAACCAATACATTGCCCTGGGAAATTAACCAGGGAGTGCCTGTTCCCTGTTAGGTGAAAAAGGTGCAAAGTGTGGACATGACCCTTCTGTCTGCAAAATACTTTGTCTCCAAGATGTCTTCCCTAAGGGCCGAGAATACCGAGGGAAATTGAATCCCCGAAAACTATGAGGGGGAGGGGCAGAAGGGGTGTTGGAGTTAGCATCAGTAGTTGCAGAAAAGGAGTTACAGAAATGCAATGGAAATAGGATAAAGAGTTAACAGATGCTAATGTATGACACAGATGATGGTGATGTGCCACTGACACAAGTCAGTCAAGTGTCAGACACTTCCTCTCTCGAGTCCTTACTCTGTAATCTGTTTTGAAGTAATACTAATAAACAAGTGTTAAGCAGTTGCCAGAGTACGACTACAGTCTGTATCTGAGAACCAAGGCCCACGTCTAGAGTCCAAGACAAAAGGGCCCAATTTCAGAAAGGCTTCTCCAATTCTCAGTATTTGCAGTGAGACATTTCTGCCAGTTCTAACAATTCAAATCCAGTTTCCAAAACGTCCCATGCAGATTGAGCCGCCTCCATTATTGTTTACGCTTCCATTCACTCGGCATGCTTGCTGAAGGCTTCTGATTCTCAGCCACCTCCCGGAAAATTGTGTGGGGTCTGAAATGAGGACTTTTAATGTGACCTCAGGAAACCTAATGGATGCTTCAATAGGAAAGGGTCTAGTGCTTCCAGTGCTGTGCACATTGATTAAGGGTGGAAACAGAAACAGGATTTCTGGCCATGCTGCGCGGTAATCATTTTTTGCCGACCTGCCTCCATTCCGTCCTGATTCCTGACTGGAAAAGTCTGGCCACAGTCCTTAAGTGTTGACAGTGCCATCCCGTGGAAGAAAATGTACTATCATTAAAATATCAGGATCTCAAGAACAAGTACACTAGACTTGCGGCTTTCCAAGCAGCGGGCTGAATTTTCAATCGCCCATGGGGAGGAGTACCGATGCAAGTGGGCTTGGAAAATCACCCACTGGGAAGGCGCCACCAATTCCCAAAGGGAGGGCAAGAGGGAGCGCACGCAACTCACATGTTTCCAATTAATTGTCCATCGTTGTAAAGCTTGTAAAGAGTATGGGGAGCAACAGTTGGAGTTTTTCAAATGGGAAGCAGAGGAAACATTGGAGGGACAGAGGCAGGTTTGAGCACACCTGTCAGGAACAGTGGGTGGAGAGGCATTAGTGAAGTGTGGGGGGAAAAAAATCACATGAGAGAGTGAAACTCAGTTGCTCACACAGTGGTACACAGTCACCATCGCTCGAGCTGAAGGGTTGCTTTTCCGAGGAGAGAATGTTTGGACGGTCGAGAGGAACTTCTGGCTACCTCCAGCCATGCTGGCTGGGTCTGAATCCCTGTATTCTCTTCTTCCAGCTGGAGGAATGGAACTGTCCTGTCTGCCACTGCCTCAATCAGGGGTTCAAAGGTGGCATCAAGTGAAATGTTTGACCAGCAGAGACAGCTGCCCAAATTCTGCTCTCCCAGCTCATCGATTTGTAAAGGAGTTGCAAACACAGTCCTGGTTGATGTTTGCCTTTTAAATTATCCCTCCATATCTCACATCCAGCCTCGTGCACCCACCCGACGCCCTGAGTTGGGTACAAAATACACGTCCAGGCAAAAGACAGCTGAAAACTTAGAAATTGTGTTGTCACCTCCACAGACTCGATGTGGGGTAGGAATCGGAAATATTCCAGTCACCTTCAAAATGCAACCGTGTACATGCAAGAATATGGACACCCTCTAATCAGTCACTACTGTCATTGTGTTACACTCTCTCTTCTCATCTGTCCGTCTCCTTTTTCTTCCACCTCTCTCATTAACTGTTCCTTTTGGTCTCTTTCCATCTCAGTACATAAGTCGCTCCTATTAGTTCCTTTTCAGGTGCATTGTGGTGTACATAATTATGAGCTGTGGTGATGGGACAGCACGGTGAGCTGTGGCGATGGGGCAGTGCGGTGAGCTGTGGTGATGGGGCAGCACAGTGAGCTGTGGCGATGGGGCAGTGCGGTGAGCTGTGGCGATGGGACAGCACGGTGAGCTGTGGTGATGGGGCAGCACGGTGAGCTGTGGCGATGGGGCAGTGCGGTGAGCTGTGGCGATGGGACAGCACGGTGAGCTGTGGTGATAGGGCAGCACGGTGAGCTGTGGCGATGGGACAGTGCGCTGAGCTGTGGTGATGGGGCAGCACGGTGAGCTGTGGCGATGGGGCAGCGGTGAGCTGTGGCGATGGGGCAGCGGTGAGCTGTGGTGATGGGGCAGCACGGTGAGCTGTGGCGATGGGGCAGTGCGGTGAGCTGTGGCGATGGGACAGCACGGTGAGCTGTGGTGATGGGGCAGCACGGTGAGCTGTGGCGATGGGGCAGTGCGGTGAGCTGTGGCGATGGGACAGCACGGTGAGCTGTGGTGATAGGGCAGCACGGTGAGCTGTGGCGATGGGACAGTGCGCTGAGCTGTGGTGATGGGGCAGCACGGTGAGCTGTGGCGATGGGGCAGTGCGGTGAGCTGTGGCGATGGGACAGCACGGTGAGCTGTGGTGATAGGGCAGCACGGTGAGCTGTGGTGATGGGGCAGCACGGTGAGCTGTGGCTATGCGGCAGTGCGGTGAGTTGTGGCGATGGGGGAGCGGTGAGCTGTGGCGATGGGGCAGCGGTGAGCTGTGGCGATGGGGCAGCACGGTGAGCTGTGGCGATGGGGCAGCCCGGTGAGCTGTGGCGATGGGGCAGCACGGTGCGCTGTGGCGATGGGGCAGCACGGTGAGCTGTGGCGATGGGGCAGCACGGTGAGCTGTGGTGATGGGGCAGCACGGTGAGCTGTGGCGATGGGGCAGTGCGGTGAGCTGTGGCGATGGGGCACTGTGGTGAGCTGTGGTGATGGGGCAGTGTGGTGAGCTGTGGCGATGGGGCAGCACGGTGAGCTGTGGCGATGGGGCAGAGCGGTGAGCTGTGGCGATGAGGCAGCACGGTGAGCTGTGGCGATGGGGCAGCACGGTGAGCTGTGGCGATGGGGCAGCACGGTGAGCTGTGGCGATGAGGTAGCACGGTGAGCTGTGGCGATGGGGCAGCACGGTGAGCTGTGGCGATGGGGCAGTGCGGTGAGCTGTGGCGATGGGGCAGCACGGTGGGCTATGGCGATGGGGCAGTGCGGTGAGCTGTGGCGATGGGGCAGCACGGTGAGCTGTGGCGATGGGGCAACACGGTGAGCTGTGGCGATGGGGCAGTGCGGTGGGCTATGGCGATGGGGCAGTGCGGTGAGCTGTGGCGATGGGGCAGCACGGTGAGCTGTGGCAATGGGGCAGTGCGGTGAGCTGTGGTGATGAGGCAGCACGGTGAGCTGTGGCGATGGGGCAGCACGGTGGGCTATGGCGATGGGGCAGTGTGGTGAGCTGTGGCGATGGGGCAGCACGGTGAGCTGTGGCGATGGGGCAGCACGGTGAGCTGTGGCGATGGGGCAGCTCGGTGAGCCGTGGCGATGGGGCAGCACGGTGAGCTGTGGCGATGGGGCAGCACGGTGAGCTGTGGCGATGGGGCAGTGCGGTGAGCTGTGGCGATGGGGCAGCATGGTGAGCTGTGGCAATGGGGCAGTGCGGTGAGCTGTGGCGATGAGGCAGCACGGTGAGCTGTGGCGATGGGGCAGTGCGGTGAGCTGTGGCGATGGGGCAGTGCGGTGAGCTGTGGCGATGGGGCAGCATGGTGAGCTGTGGCAATGGGGCAGCACGGTGAGCTGTGGCTATGCGGCAGTGCGGTGAGCTGTGGCGATGAGGCAGCACGGTGGGCTGTGGCGATGGGGCAGCATGGTGAGCTGTGGCAATGGGGCAGTGCGGTGAGCTGTGGCGATGAGGCAGCACGGTGAGCTGTGGCGATGGGGCAGCACGGTGAGCTGTGGCGATGGGGAAGAGCGGTGAGCTGTGGTGATGGGGCAGTGCGGTGAGCTGTGGCGATGGGGCAGTGCGGTGAGCTGTGGCGATGGGGCAGAGCGGTGAGCTGTGGCGATGTGGCAGCACGGTGACCTGTGGTGATGCGGCAGTGCGGTGAGCTGTGGCGATGCGGCAGTGTGGTGAGCTGTGGCGATTTGGCAGCACGGTGAGCTGTGGCGATGGGGCAGCACGGTGAGCTGTGGTGATGGGACAGCACGGTGAGCTGTGGCGATGTGGCAGCACGGTGACCTGTGGTGATGCGGCAGTGCGGTGAGCTGTGGCGATGCGGCAGTGTGGTGAGCTGTGGCGATTTGGCAGCACGGTGAGCTGTGGCGATGGGGCAGCACGGTGAGCTGTGGTGATGGGACAGCACGGTGAGCTGTGGCGATGGGGCAGCACGGTGAGCTGTGGTGATGGGGCAGCACGGTGAGCTGTAGCGATGGGGCAGCACGGTGAGCTGTGGTGATGGGGCAGCACGGTGAGCTGTAGCGATGGGGCAGCACGGTGAGCTGTGGCGATGGGGGAGCGCGGAGAGTTGTGGCGATGGGGCAGCACGGTGAGCTGTGGCGATGGGGCAGCATGGTGAGCTGTGGTGATGGGACAGCACGGTGAGCTGTGGCGATGGGACAGCACGGTGAGCTGTGGCGATGGGGCAGCACGGTGAGCTGTGGTGATGGGGCAGCACGGTGAGCTGTGGCGATGGGGCAGCACGGTGAGCTGTGGTGATGGGGCAGCACGGTGAGCTGTAGCGATGGGGCAGCACGGTGAGCTGTGGCGATGGGGGAGCGCGGAGAGTTGTGGCGATGGGGCAGCACGGTGAGCTGTGGTGATGGGGCAGTGCGGTGAGCTGTGGTGATGGGGCAGTGCGGTGAGCTGTGGCGATGGGGCAGTGCGGTGAGCTGTGGCGATGGGGCAGAGCGGTGAGCTGTGGCGATGTGGCAGCACGGTGACCTGTGGTGATGCGGCAGTGCGGTGAGCTGTGGCGATGCGGCAGTGCGTTGAGCTGTGGCGATTTGGCAGCACGGTGAGCTGTGGCGATGGGGCAGCATGGTGAGCTGTGGCGATGGGGGAGCGCGGAGAGTTGTGGCGATGGGGCAGCACGGTGAGCTGTGGTGATGGGGCAGTGCGGTGAGCTGTGGCGATGGGGCAGTGCGGTGAGCTGTGGCGATGGGGCAGAGCGGTGAGCTGTGGCGATGTGGCAGCACGGTGACCTGTGGTGATGCGGCAGTGCGGTGAGCTGTGGCGATGGGGCAGCACGGTGACCTGTGGTGATGCGGCAGTGCGGTGAGCTGTGGCGATGCGGCAGCACGGTGAGCTGTGGCGATTTGGCAGCACGGTGAGCTGTGGCGATGGGGCAGCACGGTGAGCTGTGGCGATGGGGCAGAGCGGTGAGCTGTGGTGATGGGGCAGTGCGGTGAGCTGTGGCGATGGGGCAGTGCGGTGAGCTGTGGCGATGGGGCAGCGCGGTGAGCTGTGGCGATGGGGCAGCGCGGTGAGCTGTGGCGATGGGGCAGCACGGTGAGCTGTGGCGATGGGGCAGCACGGTGAGCTGTGGCGATGTGGCAGCGCGGTGAGCTGTGGCGATGGGGCAGCGCGGTGAGCTGTGGCGATGGGGCAGCACGGTGAGCTGTGGCGATGGGGCAGCGCGGTGAGCTGTGGCGATGGGGCAGCGCGGTGAGCTGTGGCGATGGGGCAGCGCGGTGAGCTGTGGCGATGGGGCAGCACGGTGAGCTGTGGCGATGGGGCAGCACGGTGAGCTGTGGCGATGTGGCAGCACGGTGAGCTGTGGCGATGGGGCAGTGCGGTGAGCTGTGGCGATGGGGCCGAGCGGTGAGCTGTGGCGATGGGGCAGCACGGTGAGCTGTGGCGATGGGGCAGAGCGGTGAGCTGTGGTGATGGGGCAGAGCGGTGAGCTGTGGCGATGGGGCAGAGCGGTGAGCTGTGGCGATGGGGCAGCGCGGTGACCTGTGGCGATTGGGCAGCGGTGAGCTGTGGCGTTGGGGCAGTGCAGTGAGCTGTGGCGATGGGGCAGCGCGGTGAGCTGTGGCGATGCGGAAGTGCGGTGAGCTGTGGTGAAGGGGCAGCACGGTGAGCTGTGGTGATGGGGCACCACGGTGAGCTGTGGCGATGGGGCAGTGCGGTGAGCTGTGGCTATGCGGCAGTGCGGTGAGCTGTGGTGATGGGGCAGTGCGGTGAGCTGTGGCTATGCGGCAGTGCGGTGAGCTGTGGTGATGGGGCAGTGCGGTGAGCTGTGGTGATGGGGCAGTGCGGTGAGCTGTGGCGATGGGGCAGTGCGGTGAGCTGTGGCGATGGGGCAGTGCGGTGAGCTGTGGCGATGGGGCAGTGCGGTGAGCTGTGGCTATGCGGCAGTGCGGTGAGCTGTGGCGATGGGGCAGTGCGGTGAGATGTGGCGATGGGGCAGCGCGGTGAGCTGTGGCGATGGGGCAGAGCGGTGAGCTGTGGCGATGGGGCAGTGTGGTGAGCTGTGGGGATGGGACAGCACGGTGAGCTGTGGTGATGGGGCAGTGTGGTGAGCTGTGGCGAAGGGGCAGCACGGTGAGCTGTGGTGATGGGGCAGCACGGTGAGCTGTGGTGATGGGGCAGCACGGTGAGCTGTGGGGATGGGACAGCAGGGTGAGCTGTGGCGATGGGGCAGCACGGTGAGCTGTGGCGATGGGGCAGCGGTGAGCTGTGGCGATGGGGCAGCACGGTGAGCTGTGGCGATGGGGCAGCACGGTGAGCTGTGGTGATGGGGCAGCACGGTGAGCTGTGGCGATGGGGCAGCACGGTGAGCTGTGGCGATGGGGCAGCACGGTGAGCTGTGGCGATGGGGCAGCACGGTGAGCTGTGGCGATGGGGCAGCACGGTGAGCTGTGGCGATGGGGCAGCACGGTGAGCTGTGGCGATGGGGCAGTGCAGTGAGCTGTGGCAATGCGACAACATGGTGAGCTGTGGCGATGGGGCAGCACAGTGAGCTGTGGCGATGAGGCAGCACGGTGAGCTGTGGCGATGGGGCAGCACGGTGAGCTGTGGTGATGAGGCAGCACGGTGAGCTGTGGCGATGAGGCAGCACGTTGCGCTGTGGTGATGGGGCAGTGCGGTGAGCTGTGGCGATGGGGCAGCACGGTGAGCTGTGGCGATGGGGCAGCACGGTGAGCTGTGGCGATGAGGCAGCACGTTGCGCTGTGGTGATGGGGCAGTGCGGTGAGCTGTGGCGATGGGGCAGCGCGGTGAGCTGTGGCGATGGGGCAGCGCGGTTAGCTGTGGCGATGGGGCAGCTCGGTGAGCTGTGGCGATGGGGCAGCACGGTGAACTGTGGCGATGGGCAGCATGGTGAGCTGTGGCGATGGGGCAGCACGGTGAGCTGTGGCGATGGGGCAGCACGGTGAGCTGTGGCGATGGGGCAGCACGGTGAGCTGTGGCGATGGGGCAGCACGGTGAGCTGTGGCGATGGGGCAGCACGGTGAGCTGTGGCGATGGGGCAGCACGGTGAGCTGTGGCGATGGGGCAGTGCAGTGAGCTGTGGCGATGGGGCAGCGCGGTGAGCTGTGGCGATGGGGCAGCGCGGTGAGCTGTGGCGATGGGGCAGCGCGGTGAGCTGTGGCGATGGGGCAGTGCGGTGAGCTGTGGCGATGGGGCAGTGCGGTGAGCAGTGGTGATGGGGCAGCACGGTGGGCTGTGGTGATGGGGCAGCGCAGTGAGCTGTGGCGATGGGGCAGTGTGGTGAGCTGTGGCGATGGGGCAGTGCGGTGAGCTGTGGCGATGTGGCAGTGCGGTGAGCTGTGGCGATGGGGCAGCGCGGTGAGCTGTGGCGATGGGGCAGCACGGTGAGCTGTGGCTATGGGGCAGCACGGTGAGCTGTGGTGATGGGGCAGTGCGGTGAGCTGTGCTGATGGGGCAGCACGGTAGGCTGTGGCGATGGGGCAGCACGGTGAGCTGTGGCGATGGGGCAGCACGGTGAGCTGTGGCGATGGGGCAGTGCGGTGAGCTGTGGCGTTGGGGCAGCACGGTGAGCTGTGGCGATGGGGCAGCGCGGTGAGCTGTGGTAATGGGCCAGCACGGTGAGCTGTGGCGATGGGGCAGCACGGTGAGCTGTGGCGATGGGGCAGCACGGTGAGCTGTGGTGATGGAGCAGCACGGTGAGCTGTGGCGATGGGGCAGTGCAGTGAGCTGTGGTGATGGGGCAGTGCGGTGAGCTGTGGCTATGCAGCAGTGCGGTGAGCTGTGGCGATGGGGCAGTGCGGTGAGCTGTGGCGTTGGGGCAGCATGGTGAGCTGTGGCGATGGGGCAGCACGGTGAGCTGTGGTGATGGGGCAGTGCGGTGAGCAGTGGTGATGGGGCAGCACGGTGAGCTGTGCTGATGGGGCAGCACGGTAGGCTGTGGCGATGGGGCAGCACGGTGAGCTGTGCTGATGGGGCAGCACGGTAGGCTGTGGCGATGGGGCAGCACGGTGAGCTGTGGCGATGGGGCAGCACGGTGAGCTGTGGCGATGGGGCAGCGCGGTGAGCTGTGGTAATGGGCCAGCACGGTGAGCTGTGGCGATGGGGCAGTGCGGTGAGCTGTGGCGATGGGGCAGTGCGGTGAGCAGTGGTGATAGGGCAGCACGGTGGGCTGTGGTGATGGGGCAGTGCGGTGAGCTGTGGCATTGGGGCAGCACGGTGAGCTGTGGCGATGGGGCAGCACGGTGAGCTGTGGCGATGGGGCAGTGCGGTGAGCTGTGGTGATGGAGCAGCACGGTGAGCTGTGGTGATGGAGCAGCACGGTGAGCTGTGGCGATGGGGCAGTGCGGTGAGCTGTGGTGATGGAGCAGCACGGTGAGCTGTGGTGATGGAGCAGCACGGTGAGCTGTGGCGATGGGGCAGTGCGGTGAGCTGTGGTGATGGAGCAGCACGGTGAGCTGTGGCGATGGGGCAGCACGGTGAGCTGTGGTGATGGGGCAGTGCGGTGAGCTGTGGCTATGCAGCAGTGCGGTGAGCTGTGGCGATGGGGCAGTGCGGTGAGCTGTGGCATTGGGGCAGCATGGTGAGCTGTGGCGTTGGGGCAGCATGGTGAGCTGTGGCGATGGGGCAGCACGGTGAGCTGTGGCGATGGAGCAGCACGGTGAGCTGTGGCGATGGGGCAGCCGGGTGAGCTGTGGCGATGGGGCAGTGCGGTGAGCTGTGGTGATGGGGCAGCACGGTGGGCTGTGGTGATGGGGCAGTGCGGTGAGCTGTGGCGATGGGGCAATGCGGTGAGCTGTGGCGATGGGGCAGTGCGGTGAGCTGTGGCGATGGGGCAGTGCGGTGAGCTGTGGCGATGGGGCAGTGCGGTGAGGCAGCGCGGTGAGCTGTGGCGATGGGGTAGCACGGTGAGCTGTGGCTTTGGGGCAGCACGGTGAGCTGTGGTGATGGGGCAGTGCGGTGAGCTGTGCTGATGGGGCAGTGGGGTGAGCTGTGGCGATGGGGCAGCGCGGTGAGCTGTGGCGATGGGGCAGTGTGGTGAGCTGTGGCGATGGGGCAGTGCGGTGAGCTGTGGCGATGGGGCAGTGCGGTGACCTGTGGCGATGGGGCAGTGCGGTGAGCTGTGGCGATGGGGCAGCGCGGTGAGCTGTGGTGATGGGGCACCACGGTGAGCTGTGGCGATGGGGCAGTGCGGTGAGCTGTGGTGATGGGGCAGCACGGTGAGCTGTGGCGATGGGGCAGCACGGTGAGCTGTGGCGTTGGGGCAGCACGGTGAGCTGTGGAGGTGGGGCAGCGCGGTGAGCTGTGGTGATGGGGCAGCACGGTGAGCTGTGGCGATGGGGCAGCACGGTGAGCTGTGGCGTTGGGGCAGCACGGTGAGCTGTGGAGGTGGGGCAGTGCGGTGAGCTGTGGCGATGGGGCAGTGCGGTGAGCTGTGGCGTTGGGGCAGCACGGTGAGCTGTGGCGATGGGGCAGTGCGGTGAGCTGTGGCGATGGGGCAGCACGGTGAGCTGTGGCGATGGGGCAGCACGGTGAGCTGTGGCGATGGGGCAGTGCGGTGAGCTGTGGCGATGGGGCAGCGCGGTGAGCTGTGGCGATGGGGTAGCACGGTGAGCTGTGCGGTTGTCTATGATAATTAGGGCCGCGCGGAGGTAGCCTGGTGGGCTGCGGCGAGTGGGTAGCACACTCAGTATTGTCGAGTGAGTTGCATGGTGGTGGGGCAGCATGGTGGGCTGTGGCGATGGGGCAGCACGGTGAGCTGTGGCGATGGGGCAGTGCGGTAAGCTGTGGCGATGGGGCAGCACGGTGAGCTGTGGTGATGGGGCAGCACGGTGGGCTGTGGCGATGGGGCAGCGCGGTGAGCTGTGGCGATGGGGCAGCACGGTGAGCTGTGGCGATGGGGCAGTGCGGTGAGCTGTGGCGATGGGGCAGTGCGGTGACCTGTGGCGATGGGGCAGCACGGTGAGCTGTGGCGATGGGGCAGTGCGGTGAGCTGTGGCGATGGGGCAGTGCGGTGAGCTGTGGCGATGGGATAGCACGGTGAGCTGTGGCGATGGGGCAGTGTGGTGAGCTGTGGCGATGGGGCAGTGCGGTGAGCTGTGGCGATGGGGCAGTGCGGTGAGCTGTGGCGATGGGGCAGCGCGGTGAGCTGTGGCGATGGGGTAGCACGGTGAGCTGTGGCGATGGGGCAGCTGTGGCGATGGGGCAGTGCGGTTGTCTATGATAATTAGGGCCGCGCGGAGGTAGCCTGGTGGGCTGCGGCGAGTGGGTAGCACACTCAGTATTGTCGAGTGAGTTGCATGGTGGGCTGTGGCCAAGGGGTATCACGGTGGGCTGTGGTCAAGGGGTATTACGGTGGGCTGTGGTCAAGGGGTATCACGGTGGGCTGTAGCCAAGGGGTATCACAGTGGGCTGTAGCCAAGGGGTATCACAGTGGGCTGTAGCCAAGGGGTATCACAGTGGGCTGTGGTCAAGGGGTATCACAGTGGGCTGTAGCCAAGGGGTATCACAGTGGGCTGTGGTCAAGGGGTATTACAGTGGGCTGTGGTCAAGGGGTATCACAGTGGGCTGTGGCCAAGGGGTATCACAGTGGGCTGTAGCCAAGGGGTATCACAGTGGGCTGTAGCCAAGGGGTATCACAGTGGACTGTAGCCAAGGGGTATCACAGTGGGCTGTGGGCAAGGGATATCACAGTGGGCTGTGGCCAAGGGGTATCACAGTGGGCTGTGGCCAAGGGGTATCACAGTGGGCTGTGGCCAAGGGGTATCACGGTGGGCTGTAGCCAAGGGGTATCACAGTGGGCTGTAGCCAAGGGGTATCACAGTGGGCTGTAGCCAAGGGGTATCACAGTGGGCTGTGGCCAAGGGGTATCACAGTGGGCTGTGGCCAAGGGGTATCACGGTGGGCTGTAGCCAAGGGGTATCACAGTGGGCTGTAGCCAAGGGGTAACACAGTGGGCTGTGGCCAAGGGGTATCACGGTGGGCTGTAGCCAAGGGGTATCACGGTGGGCTGTGGCCAAGGGGTAACACAGTGGGCTGTGGCCAAGGGATAACACAGTGGGCTGTGGCCAAGGGATAACACAGTGGGCTGTGGCCAAGGGATAACACAGTGGGCTGTGGCCAAGGGGTATCACAGTGGGCTGTGGCCAAGGGGTATCACAGTGGGCTGTGGCCAAGGGATAACACAGTGGGCTGTAGCCAAGGGGTATCACAGTGGGCTGTGGCCAAGGGATAACACAGTGGGCTGTGGCCAAGGGGCATCACAGTGGGCTGTGGCCAAGGGGTAACACAGTGGGCTGTGGCCAAGGGGTATCACAGTGGGCTGTGGCCAAGGGTATCACAGTGGGCTGTGGCCAAGGGGTATCACAGTGGGCTGTGGCCAAGGGGTATCACAGTGGGCTGTGGCCAAGGGATAACACAGTGGGCTGTGGCCAAGGGGTATCACAGTGGGCTGTGGCCAAGGGGTAACACAGTGGGCTGTGGCCAAGGGGTATCACAGTGGGCTGTGGCCAAGGGGTATCACGGTGGGCTGTGGCCAAGGGGTAACACAGTGGGCTGTGGCCAAGGGATAACACAGTGGGCTGTGGCCAAGGGATAACACAGTGGGCTGTGGCCAAGGGGTATCACAGTGGGCTGTGGCCAAGGGGTATCACAGTGGGCTGTGGCCAAGGGGTATCACAGTGGGCTGTGGCCAAGGGGTATCACAGTGGGCTGTGGCCAAGGGATAACACAGTGGGCTGTGGCCAAGGGGAATCACAGTGGGCTGTGGCCAAGGGGTAACACAGTGGGTTGTGGCCAAGGGGAATCACAGTGGGCTGTGGCCAAGGGGTAACACAGTGGGCTGTGGCCAAGGGGTAACACAGTGGGCTGTGGCCAAGGGATAACACAGTGTGCTGTGGCCAAGGGGTATCACAGTGGGCTGTGGCCAAGGGGTAACACAGTGGGCTGTGGCCAAGGGGTATCACAGTGGGCTGTGGCCAAGGGGTATCACAGTGGGCTGTGGCCAAGGGGTATCACAGTGGGCTGTGGCCAAGGGGTATCACAGTGGGCTGTGGCCAAGGGGTATCACAGTGGGCTGTGGCCAAGGGGTAACACAGTGTGCTGTGGCCAAGGGGTATCACAGTGGGCTGTGGCCAAGGGGTATCACAGTGGGCTGTGGCCAAGGGGTATCACAGTGGGCTGTGGCCAAGGGGTATCACAGTGGGCTGTAGCCAAGGGGTATCACAGTGGGCTGTGGCCAAGGGGTATCACAGTGGGCTGTGGCCAAGGGGTATCACAGTGGGCTGTGGCCAAGGGATAACACAGTGGGCTGTGGCCAAGGGGTAACACTGTGGGCTGTGACCAAGGGGTAACACAGTGGGCTGTAGCCAAGGGGTAACACAGTGGGCTGTGGCCAAGGGGCATCACAGTGGGCTGTGGCCAAGGGGCATCACAGTGGGCTGTGGCCAAGGGGTATCACAGTGGGCTGTGGCCAAGGGGCATCACAGTGGGCTGTGGCCAAGGGGCATCACAGTGGGCTGTGGTATTAGACAACATAAGGGCGTGGAGCCACCAATGATGATAGGCTACATTTGTGCTCATGTGCAGGGAGAATATGAGCCTTCCTTCCTATCTCCTCGCCCCAATCCTTGTGGTTAGCTCAAACTGAGCAACAACCGCATGTCTTTTTTAAAATAAATTTTGTGTTCCCAATTCGTTTTTTCCAATTCTGGAACAATTTTAGGATGGCCAATCCACCTACCCTGCACATCTTTTTGGGTTGTGGGGGTGAGACCCACGCAGAAAAGGGGTGATTGTGCAAACTCCACAGAGAAAGTGACCCGGGGCCAGGATCGAACCCCGGTCCTCGGCGCCATGAGGCAGCAGTGCTAATCACTGTGCCACTGTGCTGCCCACAACTGCATGTTTTTTGAAAAATGCCTTTAACAAAGGAAAATTTCCCCAAGATGCTTCACAGGAATTACATTTGACAAGGTGTGACACCAACTAGATAAGGAATGAGTAGAAGGAGGAGGGAGATGTCAGAAGGTGGAGATGTTACAGGAGGGAATTAGAGAACTTAGAGGGCAGGCAGATATATATATGGCCAAAGGTGGACTGATAAGATAGGTGGATGTGCAAATGACCTGTACTGGCCTCACAGGATGGCACTCACCTCGCATGATTCTGTATGGTTTCAGGGAAGGATATTCGTAAATAATTATGTTGGGATTAATGCCCTTTTCACCGACAGCAAAATAGTTTCCGCTTGGATGAACCTATAATGGTGAACAATAACACAGGAATTAGCCACATAAACTGGATGAATAAAAGTACCTGCCAAACGGCTACTCTTGTAGAGTTTTCTTGTGTTTGTCTTTCTTCTTTCATTTCGCACAATAAAGAGAGACTTGCTCTCAAGAGGACAATGCTAGGAGAAGAATCGATTCAAGCTGTAAAAAGAATGTAGAACATTAGAAAAAGTCATTCAGACCATCAAAAGTCATCCCTCCTCTCCCATTCTATTATCCAATTTTATGTTGAACAATCCTAGAATGGTCACAGCACAGGAGACAATCCAGACCCCATTTGTTGGTGCAGGCCCTCTGTAAGAGCAGTTCATCTCCAGCCAACCGTCCTCCTTTTCCCCGTAGCCCTGCACAGTTTCCTTTGTGCCATAACTGAACCTGCTTCCTCAATCCCACTCCCAGGCAGCTTTCCAGATCCTCACCACTGCTATGCGTGAAGTTTTTCCTCGTGTCACCATTGCTTCTTTAGCCAATTACCTTAAATCTGGTAAAGGCTGGAAATGGAGACGGAATATCTGACTGTGTTGCCCAGTGGTCATTTTGTTTTTCCTCCTGTCTCCATTCCATCCTAATTTGAGCTTGGAAAATTCCAGCGACAGTGTTTAAAGGTGAAAGCACCACTGTGTGGAGGAAGCTGCATTACCATTCAAGTATCAAGATCTCATGGGAGTGTATCTTTAAAAATGGGTGTTTACCAAATAGCTGCAGTGATGTCATTGTGTGGGTGGAGCTGGAATGTGATTCTGTCTTTTACTTTCAATTTGAGCTGGCCGCTGCAGTGTGTCTTAGTTTTGTTTACAGTTGAAAGCTGGATTCAGACTACAAAGATGTTGGGGTCTCTCTCTCTGCATGTTAAAAAGATGTTCAGATCATTGATAATTTAAAAATGATACCTGCTTTCTGTAGAGATTTCAAACCTGCTGTCTTTGTTAAAAAGGGTTTTTGTGACTTATGGATGTTGTTAGGAAAGTTATTCAGAGTTACCTATAGAGGATTGTATCTGTGGGGTTTATCAGTGTTGGGAGTTGATAAACTGTTTACTGTGTGTTTATAAAGTGTTAACTGAATTCATAGAATAAACATTGTTTTATTTTAAACATACTTTAGCTCTCTGTTGCATCACACCTGTAAAGTGGGCCCTTGTGCTCCCCATAATCAAAATCGATTTGAAGTTGTGGGTCAGGTGAACTCTATGATATACTTTGGTGTTCTCTCAACCCTGGCCCATTATAAATTGGGGGCTCGGCAGGGATAAAAGTCTATCTTTCGTGATTGGGTTGGCTTAGTGAACTTAAAGACAGTGAGGGGTGATCATGTTTGTATTTGCTTTTCAGGTGTGGTATTCCAGTTGAAGTAGGGAGTCTGTTGTGGACAATGGCTCTTTCAGAGGCTTTCAAGTTTTTGGGGGTGGAGAAGGTCAAACGCAGTACCTTACGGACAAAGACTAAAAACAAGCTTTAGATTTGGCAAAAACATTGCAGTTAACATTACCTGACAGAATACGAAAAGATGAGGTACTTACGGCGGTAGCTGAGCATTTAAAATTGCCTGAGATACAGTCGGACTCATTGGAAATGGCAAACATTCAGTTACAAATCAGGCAACTTGAACATGAAAAAGAATTAAAGCAGCTTGAATACGAAATGAGAGTAAAAGAGAGAGAAAAGGAAATCAGATCAGGGAAAAAGAAAAGGAGAGAGAAGAAAGAGAAAAACAGCCCTGGCAGAACAAAAAGAGAAAGGGAGGTACAGATCAGGGAAAAAGAAAAACAGGGTGAAAGAGATAGAGAGGAAAAAGAAAAGGAGAGAAAGGAATGGGAAAAAGAGAGAGAATTTGAACTTCAGAAAATGACCATGAAACATGACAGTCAGTTAAAATTGGCGGATGGAAGGAAAAGCGTACGGTCTGAGGAGAGTGATGACAATAATGAGCGTTGGCGGCATAGTCGAAGGCTTGGTGGTGTCAGGTGGATGTACCTTTAAGAAATAGGTGTTTATCAAATAGCTGCAATGATATTAGTGTGTGGGTGGAGCTGGGCTGTCTGTCTTTCACTTTCGTTTCTGAGCTGGCAGATGCAGTGTGTTTTTGGTTTCATTTTCAGAGGTGGATAGCTGCATTCAAAGCAAGCAGCTGTATAATGATCTCTCTCTCTATAAAATAAGGAATGTCTCCAGATCATTGATGATTTCAAAGTAATACCTGCTTCTGTAGAGCATTTAAACCTGCTGTCTTTATTTTAAAAAGGATTTAACGTATGGATGTTGTTTGGGAAGTTATTAAGGGTTATCTATAAAGTATTGTATCTGTGGAGTTACGTGTGTTGGTAGCTCACAAACTATTTCCTGTGCGTTTATAAAATGTTAACTAGATTCATAAAATAAACATTCATAGATTCACAGAATTTACAGTGCAGAAGGAGGCCATTCGGCCCATCGAGTCTGCACCGGCTCTTGGAAAGAGCACCCTTCCCAACCGCACACCTCCACCCTATCCCCATAACCCAGTAACCCCATCCAACATTGTTTTGTTTTAAACATACTTTAGCTCTCTGTTGCACCACACCTGTAAAGTGGGCCCTTGTGCTCACCATAACCAAAATCTATTTAAAGTTGTGGGTCAGGTGAACTCCATGATATATTTGGGGTTCTCTAAACCCTGGACCATAATTGTGGGGATCTATTTAAATATGTCCACGCATTGCCAAGGTTTGATGAGAAGGAGGTAGAAGACTTTTTCATTTCATTTGAGAAGGTAGCTAAACAAATGAAATGGCCACAAGACATGTGGGTTTCACTGATTCAAACAAAGTTGGTAGGTAGAGCTAGTGAAGTGTTTGCATCACTATCAGAGGAGGTATCTGGGACGTATGAGGAGGTGAGAAAATCCATCTTGGGTGCAGATGAACGAGTGTCTGAAGCCTACAGACAAAGGTTTAGAAATTTAAGGAAAGAACCTGGTCAAACATATATGGAGTTTGAAAGGATCAAACAGAGTAACTTTGATAGGAGGATAAGGGCTTCGAAAATAGATCAAACATATGAAGCTCTCAGAAAGATTATACTTTTGGAAGATTTTAAAAATTCAATTCCTGATGCAGTGAGAACTCGTGTGGACGAGCAGAGGCTTAAAACTGCGAGGTTGGCAGCCGAAATGGCAGATGATTATGAATTAGTTCATAAATCAAAGTTTGGTTTTCGACATCGGTTTCAGCCTGTTAGGGATAGAAACTGGAAAAAACAGAAATACTCAAGTGGTAGTTGTAAATGAGATCTGATCGGGGATAATAAGGAGAGTGTACCTCAGATTAAAAAAGAAATCCGGGAGGGTTGAAGATACGTGAAAAGTTTCAAATGTTTTCACTGTAATAAACTAGGCCATGGAAAGTCACATTATTGGTGGCTGAAGAAAAGCACTGAGAGGCTGATGTGGTAAAATAGGATAAGACAGTGGGGTTTGTTAAAATGCTCAAGGAAAGCTCAAGTGAAGCGAAGGAGGTACAAAAGGTTGTACAGCCTGATCAAGAGGTGATTGATAAGAAGGTGCCAGATTTCTTTAAAGAATTTACTTGTGTGGGTAAAGTTTACTCATGCGTACCAGGAGCAACAGGTAAAGAAGTCTCAATTTTAAGAGATATGGGAGCTAGTCGATTTTAGATGGTAAGAGATGAGGAGTTATGTAGTTTGGGAAGAATATTGCCAGAAAAGGTAGTTATATGTGGAATTCAGGGTGAGAAGAGTAGTGTTCCATTATATAAGGTAAGGTTGGAAAGTCCAGCGAAGAGTGGTGAAGTGGTAGTAGGAGTAAATAGAGAAACTATCTTGGCCAGGAATAAGTTTATCTTGGGTAATGATATAGCTGGATCGCAGGTGGGAGTGATGCCTACTGTTGTTGGTAAGCCCGTGGAAAATCAGATAACTGAAGTGTTGAAGGACGAATATCCTGGGATTTTTCCGGATTGTGTAGTAACAAGGTCGCAAAGTCACAGTTAAGACAAGAGGAAAAATCAAAGAGTGAAGATAAAGTTGAAGTTCAATTATCAGAAACGATTTTTGATCAGATGGTTGGAAAAAAGCAAGAACAGGTGGAGGATGAGGCGGGTATTTTTAGTTCCGGCAAATTGGCGGAGTTACAACAGAAAGCATACACGAAGAGGAATCTGTGTGTATACCAGAATGTTATTACCGTAAAAGTGATGTCTTGATGAGAAAATGGAAACCTTTACATATGCAGGCGGATGAAAAGGGGGCAGAAGTTCATCAAGTGGTATTGCCGGTAGGGTATAGAAAGGAGGTGCTGTTAGTAACACATGAGGTACCAGTGGGAGGTCACTTGGGAGTAAGGAAAACTCAAGCTAAAATACAAAAACATTTGTATTGGCCTGGACTACATAAAGATGTAGTTAAATGTTGTCAATCATGTCACACATGTCAAGTGATAGGGAAACCTCAAGCAGTGATAAAACCAGCGCCCTTAATACCCATTCCAGCATTTGAGGAAGCTTTTACCAGGGCCTTAATTGATTGAGTAAGACCGCTTCCTAAAACGAAAAGTGGGAATCAATATCTTTTGACTATAATGGATGTGTCTACTAGGTTTCCAGAGGCCATTCCAGTATGAAATATTACAGCTAAAAAGATTGGGGAAGAGATACTTAGATTCTTTACTGGATATGGACTACCCACAGAAATACAATCGGTCAAGGATCAAATTTTACCTCAAGGTTATTCAAAAAAGTTATGGATAGCTTCGGAATAAAACAATTTAAATCAACTGCGTACCATCCAGAATCGCAGGGAGCGTTAGAAAGGTGGCATCAGACATTAAAGACAATGTTGAGGGCTCATTGTCAAGATTATCCAGAGGATTGGGATAAAGGAATTCCATTCGTACTGTTTGCAATTAGGGATGCACCTAATGAGTCAACCAAATTCAGTCCTTTTGAACTAATTTTTGATCATGAGGTAAGAGGACGACTTCAATTGATTCAGAAAAAATTGGTGAGTGAGCAGTCGGAACTTACATTATTGGATTACGTGTCAAATTTTAGGGAATGATTAAATAGAGCAGGGGAATTGGCTAGGCAACATTTAAAGATTGCACAAAATGTGATGAAGCGGGTAGATGACAAGAAATCAAAAGTTTGTAGTTTTGCCAGTGGAAATAAAGTTTTAGTATTGTTACCAGTGGTAGGTGAACCTTTAAAAGCAAGGTTTTGTGGACCTTATCAGATTGAAAGGAAATTAAGCGAGGTGAATTATGTGGTAAGAACACAAGATAGAAGGAAAACTCACCGAGTGTGTCATGTGAATATGCTTATAAGGTGCTTTGAAAGGGAAGGAGAGCAAAAGGAGGAAGTTTTAATGATTCTAACACAAAGTAAAGAACTGAATCCAGATGACTTTGAATTTGTCATCCCTCAAATTAAATTGGAAAACGGCGATGTTCTTAAAAATTGGGATAAATTGTTGAGTTACCTTCCAGAGGAAAAACAAACTGACCTGAAAGAGTTATTGATATCACATGGGCAAGTTTGTGGAGATAAGTTGGGAAGTATTAAAATGGCTATACATAATGTAGATGTGGGAAATGCTGTTCCAATTAAACAACATCCATATAGACTTAATCCTTTAAAATGGCACAGGTTAACAAAGAAATTGAAAGTATGCTTAAAAATGGCATAATTAAGTGGATTGCAGCCAATGGAGCTCACCCATAGTGATGGTACCGAAACCGGACGGTACCCAACGATTGTGTGTGGACTATAGAAATGTTAATGCAGTTACAAGAATGGACTCGTATCCTATCCCACGCTTGGAGGATTGCATTCAGAAGGTGGGACAATTTGCTTTTATTTCCAAACTGGATTTAATTAAAGATTACTGGCAGGTATATTTATTCGAAAGGGCAAAGGAGATTTCAGCTTTTGTGATGGTATATACCTATACCAATTCAAAGTTATGCCATTTGGCATGAAAAACGCCCCAGCCATATTTCAACGGTTAACTAACGGTTCAGGATTACCCAATTGTGCGGTGGACATCGGCGATCTGGTAATTTTCAGTCAGACATGGAAAGAACATTTAAAGCATCTGATGGAGTTATTCGATCAACTTCAGGAGGAGGGATTGGTGGTAAATCTAGCCAAAAGTGAATTTGGAAAAGCCCAAGTCACTTTGCTTGGCCATACAATTGGACAGGATCGAATGGTCCCACGGGATGTGAAAACAAAAGTTATTGGGGAGTTTCCAAAACCCTCGACAAAGGGAAATAATGCGATTTCTTGGCATGAGGGGATTTTACCGGAAATGTGTGCTGAATTTTAGCAGTGTGGTCGCTCCACTGACGGATTTGTTGAAGAAACGTCGAAAATTTCAGTGGACAGCGGAGTCTCAACAAGCATTTGAAGGCCTAAAGGCTGTGATAACCAATGCTCCTGTGTTGGAGAATTACAAGGTGCTCTATGATCGGATTGAACTAAAGTATCTGACCTTAAAGAGAAATGCCGAGGCGCAGAGCAATGTATGGATCGTGCAGAGACCTTCTTGTCCAAAGAGACTGTCAATCAAGAGGGATTCCAGTTGCAGGAAGAAGAACTAAAATGGACTATGTTTTTATAAATGTTTGCGTGTTTTGTTTTGTTAAAAAAAAAGTATATTTACCGTCAATATTCCTTAAAGGAAAGTGAAAAGGTGAAAAATGATACCATCTTAAAGTTAATTTTTTTTTTTCTTGGGCGGGGGGGGGGGGGGGGGGGAGGTGTCATGGGAGTGTATCTTTAAGAAATGGGTGTTTATCAAATAGCTGCAGTGATGTCATTGTGTGGGTGGAGCTGGAATGTGATTCTGTTTTTTACTTTCGTTTTGAGCTGGCAGCTGCAGTGTGTCTTCGTTTTGTTTTCAGTTGAAAGCTGTATTCAGACTACAAGGATGTTGGAGTCTCTCTCTCTCTCTCTGTATGTTAAAAAGGTGTTCAGATTACTTGATAATTTAAAAGTGATACCTGCTTTCTGTAGAGATTTCAAACCTGCTGTCTTTGTTAAAAGGGGTCTTTGTGACTTATGGATGTTGTTCGGAAAGTTATTAAGGGTTACCTATAGATGATTGTATCTGTGGGGATTATCAGCGTTGGGAGTTGATAAACTGTTTACTGTGTGTTTATAAAGTGTTAACTGAATTCATATAATAAACATAGTTTTGTTTTAAACATACTTTAGCTTTCTGTTGCATCACACCTGTAAAGTGGGCCCTTGTGCTCCCCATAACCAAAATCTATTTGAAGTTGTGGGTCAGGTGAACTCCATGATATACTTTTGTGTTCTTCTGTACAATATTCCTGTGGATTCACATGTAATGGGCTGAATTTTTAATTGCCCAAGGGGAGAACATTTCTGATGAAAGGTCATTGGCCTGAAACATTAACTCTGTTTCTTTCCGTACAGATGCTACCCGAGCTGCTGAGTCTTTCCAGTTTTATTACAGATTTCTAGCAACTGCGATATTTTGCTCTTTGATTCAGCAATATTCTCTGCTTTCAGTTACAATCACTGTGAAGCAGGCCAGAGTTGACATGGAGTGGACCTGGATCACGGTGAGGTAGTTCTGAACAAGTGTCATATTCGACTCAAAACCTTGGGCGGGATTCTCTGATCCTGAGGCTAAGTGTTGACGCTGTCGTAAATGCCGTCGTGTTTCACGACGGCGTCAACAGGCCCCAGGAGCAGCAATTCCGAGTCACTCAGTAGGCCAGCAAGGCACTGGAGTGACCCACGCCGCTCCAGCTGCCGATACCGGCGTCAAATGGGCACCGAGGGTCTGCGCATGCCAATCGGTAGGCCCCGATCGCGGGCCAGGCCACAGCGGTGGGCCCCCCCCAGGGTCGGACCACCCCTCCCCCCCAACAGGCTGCCCCGGATGGATGCACGGGGACGGCCCATCCCGGGTGGAGAATGGCCTGGGGGGGGGGCACTCGTCGTGCAATTCGCGCCCGGCCTGGTGATTCTCCGGCCCAGCCTGGGCTGCGAGAATCCCACCCCTTATGTTTTTCGAGTTTTGTGGCTAGCGCAGACACAATGAGCTAAGTGGCCTCTTCCTGCGCCGTGTAGCTTCTATGATTTCTCTCTGCACAGATGCTGCCTGACCTGCTGAGTATTTCCAGTACCAGTTTTACTTCATAAGACCATAAGACATAGGAGCAGAATTAGGCCATTTGGCCCATCGAGTCTGCTCCGCCATTCAATCATCGCTGATATTTTTCTCATCCCCTGCCTACTCCCCATTACCCTTGATCCGTTTATTAATCAAGAACCTATCTATCTCTGTCTTAAAGACACTCAGTGATTTGGCCTCCACAGTCTTCTCCGGGGAAAGAGCTCCATAGATTCGCCACCACCTGGCTGAAAAAATTCCTCCTCATCTCAGTTTTAAAGAATCATCCCTTCAGTCTGAGGCTGTGCCCTCGGGTTCTAGTTCTCCTACTAGTGGAAACATCCTCTCCACGTCCACTCTATCTAGGCCTCTCAGTATACTGTGAGTTTCAATAAGATCTTCCATCATCCTTCTAAACTCCAAAAGTACAGACCCAGAGTCTTCAACTGCTCAATTGACAAGCTCCTCATTCCCGGGGTCAGGGGTCATTTTCACAAACCTCCCTGTAATGAGTGAGGTATATGTTCCACTTGGATCAATAACATTTAAATTTTCCAGTTTGTTAAGAATTCTCAGCCATCCGGTTCTTTCCCTGGGTGTACTCAGTATCTGAATCATATCTCATTAATCAGTAATCGGCAGCATTTTTTACAATTTCATTTTGGTTAAGGAGGGTAACCTTTGGAAAATATCAGGTGCCAAAGAGGTCCTGAACGATAACCTGTTAAAGCAATAACATGACCCTTTCCAAGGCCAGCACATCTTTCCTTCGATACGGGGCCCAAAACTGCTCACAATACTCCAAATGCAGATTTCCAGCATCTGCAGTATTTTATCTCACTGTGAAATAGGTCAGGACCACTGTGAAGCAGGCTGTCTCTGGTCTATTATTAGAGACCTGCCTCAACACCAGGACCTGTTCCAAAATTACCAAATAAGTAAACTTTTCCATTCAGAGAAAACCTTGTTTATTCTTACCCAAATCTGTATGTTCTAAACAGCCAAACAGGAAACACAGGTTGACACTAACCCCCCCCCCCCCCCGCCAACACCACTGCAATTGCCTTTCTTTTTCCTCATTTATTCATCCCCATGGCAACTTCAAATCACATGGGCATTTCTTGGAACCTAATCATAGAGGTCTACAGCACAGAAAAGGCCCTAGTCCATTGCATCTGTGCTGGCCAAAATCAACCACCTAACTATTCTAATCCGATTTTCCAGCACTTGGCCTTGAATGTCTTGGCATCGCAAGTGCACATCTAAATAATTCTTAAATGTTATGAGGGTTTCTGGCTCCATCACCCTTTCAGGCAGTGGAATCCAGACTCCCACCACCCTCTGCATGAAAAGTTTTTCTTCACATCCCTTCTAAACCTCCTGTCCCTTACCTTAAATCTATGTCCCCCTGGTCATTGACCCCTCTGCTAAGGAGAAAAGTTTCACCTGAGGAAGGAGCTGCGCTCCGAAAGCTAGTGATTCAAAACAAATCTGTTGGACTTTAACGAGGTGTTGTAAAACCTCTTATTTAGTTTTCAATGACAGGCTAATTATCTCAAAATCTACGCATTCTACAAAGAACCCACCAAGGTCATTTGTGAATAGTGAAATGCAAAGCAAGAGCCCCAACAGTAACCATCAGTAACTCCATTGACGCGTTAATCACAATTTACCTTAGTGTTCAGTGCATAGCCAACAACAGAACAAACCACTTGCACCCACCTACCTTTTCTACAAGGCGATGTGAGGAACCCAGAATGGATTTATTTGAGTTTTCGAGTTTAAAGGAGAAGTTACCATTGTTACTGATTATTATTCCAGATGGTTTAAAGTGACCAGACCACACATCAATGTGGAGACAGTCATTGCATCATTGAAAAAAATATTCTTAACACATAGCATCCCAGATGTAGTGGTGTCAGACAATGGTCCTCGGTTTGCAACAAATTATTACTTAACTTTGCACAAGAATATGGGTTCATGCATGTGACTCATTCATCTAGGTATTCCAATCAAACCAAGAAGCAAAAAAAGTTTGAACAATCCAGGAATTAATGGGCCGTACCTTCAGAGTTCCCCAGCCTTGGGATGGGGGGGTTACCCAAAGGTGTATTGAGGAATCCCTCTCGGAACTTCACAGGTAAGCATGTGTATGGCAGATGCTCAGAAGTTCAAATTTCCTTTGGGCAAGTGCCCTGCTCTGAATAATCCAAAAGTGCATTTTTAAATCGCAAAATTCTGATGGTTTCGAGGTCAGGCGAGACAGGCATGGAAGAAGGTTCATGTAAATAATTGTTCTCAGAGTGGCAACCCAATGCTGATGGCAACTATGGCTGCGAACACAACTTCGAGCTCTACAACAAACACTGCAGTCTAACACTACCTCAGATGATCATGAGAAAGTTAGAAAGCGTAAGGAGCAACATAGAGACAGTCAAGCTCTTAAGTTCAACACAAGGCATAGAGCACAAGACTTTAAAATGCTATAGCTCAGAAAGAGAAAGTGAATACAAGCTCAACAAAAAGAAGGAATTGTAACAGAAAGAGCCCCACATCTGAGATCTTATAGAACTGAAACTGACAAGGCAAATATCAGAAGGAAGCAAAGAGCCTGATATCATTAGGCAGGAAAGCAATGGACCCTGAACATATTATTTAGATCCAGATGGAGACAAGGAACCAGAAACAAGTAGAGACTCTATATGGAAGACACGCTTTTTGAAAGATGAGAGAGAACTGTCCATCCTTAACCTTGAAACAGAATCAGGATCAGATCAGGTCAAAGCACTTCAATGACTAATACTGTAAAGTCTGAGACTTTGGGAGGATATATAGGAGGATGTATACAGTTAACATAGAGACTTTGGAGAAGATGTGGAGTGAAGGATTAACATCAGAAGCACCTGATACTAATATAATTGATGTGACTGTGATGGAGCGTCATATGGTTAAAGTATCTGAAACTGGTGGGAAACAGAAGTGGAACCTCGTGTACAGCAATGAAATGTATATATGTAAACAAGTGATGCTTTTTAAGAAGACCCTAGTATTATGATTGTCAGCAGTTAACAGTCAAAACCTCAAGAAACTCATTCAGGAATTGAACTCAAGATGAAACAAATTCCAGACACATTGGGATCATTTCTAGGGCAAGTAACGTCACAAAGTGCTTCGCAACCAAGAACAATCTTGAAAGTGCAGTTTCTGTTGTGATGTATGGAAAAGTGGTCACAAGTTTGTGAACAACAAGATCTAAGAAGCATTAATAAGATAAATCAGCAGCTAATCTGTTTTCCAGAGGGTGACAATGATTGACGAATGAATATTAGCCATGGTGCCGGGAGAATTCCTATACACTTCTTCAAAATAGTGCCATGGTAGCATTTATGGGCATAGAATCCATAAAATTCCTACAGTACAGGAGGCCGCCATTCAGCCCATTGAGTCTGCAGCAACCCTCTGAAAGAGCACTCATGAAGCTCAGTCCCCCGCCCTATCCGCGTAACCCTAAATTTGAGGTCGGTATGTTTGTAAAACGATGCAGATGATGTCGAACAGATGCCAATCATGGTCAATCCACCTAACCTGCACAACTTTGGACTGTGCGAGGAAGCTGGAGCACCCGGAGAAAATCCACGCAAACACGGGGAGAACAAGCAAACTCCACAGTCACCCAATGTCGGAATTGAACCCGGGTCCCTGGAGCTGCGAGGCAGCAGTGCTAACCACTGTCCCACCGTGCCCACCTTTCGTATTGCCAAGGTTGGTGTGGTGGGTGGATTGGATAAGGAAGTGGATTGGGAGATTATTAAGTGACTCTCATCTGAAAGATGCAGTACAGTACTGGGAGTGTCAACTGGATTAGGTGCTCTAGTCTCTGAATGGTACAATTACTTAATGCCTCATTACCTCATTATACTAAAACATATCAAATTAAGCATTTAATATTCAAGGAACAAAGAACAAACAAAGAAATGTACAGCACAGGAACAGGCCCTTCGGCCCTCCAAGCCCGTGCCGACCATACTGCCCGACTAAACTACAATCTTCTACACTTCCTGGGTCCGTATCCTTCTATTCCCATCCTATTCATATATTTGTCAAGATGCCCCTTAAATGTCCCTATCGTCCCTGCTTCCACTACCTCCTCCGGTAGTGAGTTCCAGGCACCCACTACCCTCTGCGTAAAAAACTTGCCTCGTACATCTACTCTAAACCTTGCCCCTCTCACCTTAAACCTATGCCCCCTAGTAATTGACCCCTCTACCCTGGGGAAAAGCCTCTGACTATCCACTCTGTCTATGCCCCTCATAATTTTGTATACCTCTATCAGGTCGCCCCTCAACCTCCTTCGTTCCAGTGAGAACAAACCGAGTTTATTCAATCGCTCCTCATAGCTTATGCCCTCCATACCAGGCAACATTCTGGTAAATCTCTTCTGCACCCTCTCTAAAGCCTCCACATCCTTCTGGTAGTGTGGCGACCAGAATTGAACTCTATACTCCAAGTGTGGCCTAACTAAGGTTCTATACAGCTGCAACATGACTTGCCAATTCTTATACTCAATGCCCCGGCTAATGAAGGCAAGCATGCCGTATGCCTTCTTGACTACCTTCTCCACCTGTGTTGCCCCTTTCAATGACCTGTGGACCTGTACTCCTAGATCTCTTTGACTTTCAATACTCTTGAGGGTTCTACCATTCACTGTATATTCCCTACCTGCATTAGCCCTTCCAAAATGCATTACCTCACATTTGTCCGGATTAAACTCCATCTGCCATCTCTCCGCCCAAGTCTCCAGACAATCTAAATCCTGCTGTATCCTCTGACAGTCCTCATCGCTATCCGCAATTCCACCAACCTTTGTGTCGTCTGCAAACTTACTAATCAGACCAGTTACATTTTCCTCCAAATCATTTATATATATTACAAACAGCAAAGGTCCCAACACTGATCCCTGTGGAACACCACTGGTCACAGCCCTCCAATTAGAAAAGCATCCCTCCATTGCTACCCTCTGCCTTCTATGGCCTAGCCAGTTCTGTATCCACCTTGCCAGTTCACCCCTGATCCCATGTGACTTCACCTTTTGTACTAGTCTACCATGAGGGACCTTGTCAAAGGCCTTACTGAAGTCCATATAGACAACATCTACTGCCCTACCTGCATCAATCATCTTAGTGACCTCCTCGAAAAACTTTATCAAGTTAGTGAGACACGACCTCCCCTTCACAAAACCGTGCTGCCTCTCACTAATACGTCCATTTGCTTCCAAATGGGAGTAGATCCTGTCTCGAAGAATTCTCTCCAGTAATTTCCCTACCACTGAAGTAAGGCTCACCGGCCTGTAGTTCCCGGGATTATCCTTGCTACCCTTCTTAAACAGAGGAACAACATTGGCTATTCTCCAGTCCTCCGGGACATCCCCTGAAGACAGCGAGGATCCAAAGATTTCTGTCAAGGCCTCAGCAATTTCCTCTCCAGCCTCCTTCAGTATTCTGGGGTAGATCCCATCAGGCCCTGGGGACTTATCTACCTTAATATTTTTTAAGACACCCAACACCTCGTCTTTTTGGATCACAATGTGACCCAGGCTATCTACACCCCCTTCTCCAGACTCAACATCTACCAATTCCTTCTCTTTGGTGAATACTGATGCAAAGTATTCATTTAATACCTCGCCCATTTCCTCTGGCTCCACACATAGATTCCCTTGCCTATCCTTCAGTGGGCCAACCCTTTCCCTGGCTCCCCTCTTGCTTTTTATGTACGTGTAAAAAGCCTTGGGATTTTCCTTAACCCTATTTGCCAATGACTTTTCATGATCCCTTCTAGCCCTCCTGACTCCTTGCTTAAGTTCCTTCCTACTTTCCTTATATGCCACACAGGCTTCGTCTGTTCCCAGCCTTTTAGCCCTGACAAATGCCTCCTTTTTCTTTTTGACGAGGCCTACAATATCACTCGTCATCCAAGGTTCCCGAAAATTGCCGTATTTATCTTTCTTCCTCACAGGAACATGCCTGTCCTGTATTCCTTTCAACTGACACTTGAAAGCCTCCCACATGTCAGATGTTGATTTGCCCTCAAACATCCGCCCCCAATCTATGTTCTTCAGTTCCCGCCTAATATTGTTATAATTAGTCTTCCCCCAATTTAGCACATTCATCCTCGGACCACTCTTATCCTTGTCCACCAGTACTTTAAAACTTACTGAATTGTGGTCACTGTTACCGAAATGCTCCCCTACTGAAACATCTACCACCTGGCCGGGCTCATTCCCCAATACCAGGTCCAGTACCGCCCCTTCCCTAGTTGGACTGTTTACATATTGTTTTAAGAAGCCCTCCTGGATGCTCCTTACAAACTCCGCCCCGTCTAAGCCCCTGGCACTAAGTGAGTCCCAGTCAATATTGGGGAAGTTGAAGTCTCCCATCACCACAACCCTGTTGTTTTTACTTTTTTCCAAAAACTGTCTACCTATCTGCTCCTCTATCTCCCGCTGGCTGTTGGGAGGCCTGTAGTATACCCCCAACATTGTGACTGCACCCTTCTTATTCCTGATCTCTACCCATATAGCCTCACTGCCCTCTGAGGTGTCCTCTCGCAGTATAGCTGTGATATTCTCCCGAACAAGTAGCGCAACTCCGCCTCCCCTTTTACATCCCCCTCTATCCCGCCTGAAACATCTAAATCCTGGAACGTTTAGCTGCCAATCCTGCCCTTCCCTCAACCAGGTCTCTGTAATGGCAACAACATCATAGTTCCAAGTAGTAATCCAAGCTCTAAGTTCATCTGCCTTACCCGTAATGCTCCTTGCATTAAAACATATGCACTTCAGGCCACCAGACCCGCTGTGTTCAGCAACTTCTCCCCGTCTGCTCTGCCTCAGAGCCACACTGTCCCTATTCCCTAGTTCTCCCTCAATGCTCTCACCTTCTGACCTATTGCTCCCGCGCCCACCCCCCTGCCATACTAGTTTAAACCCTCCCGTGTGACACTAGCAAACCTCGCGGCCAGGATATTTATGCCTCTCCGGTTTAGATGCAACCCGTCCATCTTATACAGGTCACACCTGCCCCGGAAGAGCTCCCAGTGGTCCAGATAACGGAAACCCTCCCTCCTACACCAGCTGTTTAGCCACGTGTTTGTCTGCTCTATCTTCCTATTTCTAGCCTCACTGGCACGTGGCACAGGGAGTAATCCCGAGATCACAACCCTCGAGGTCCTGTCTTTTAACTTTCTGCCTAGCTCCCTGAACTCCTGCTGCAGGACCTCATGCCCCTTCCTGCCTATGTCGTTAGTACCAATATGTACAACGACCTCTGCCTGTTTGCCCTCCCCCTTCAGGATTCCCTCTACCCGTTCGGAGACATCCTGGACCCTGGCACCAGGGAGGCAACATACCATCCTGGAGTCTCTTTCACGTCCACAGAAGCGCCTATCTGTGCCCCTGACTATAGAGTCCCCTATTACTATTACTCTTCTGCGCTTTGACCCTCCCTTCTGAACATCAGAGCCAGCCGTGGTGCCACTGCTCTGGCTGCTGCTGTTTTCCCCTGATAGGCTATCCCCCCCGACAGTATCCAAAGGGGTATATCTGTTCGAGAGGGGGACAACCACAGGGGATTCCTGCACTGACTCCAAAGTGATAAAGCACCATAGAAACACTGGTAGCGATCACAGCATTAACTAAACAAATACTTTAACTTATTTCAACAGCAGTGATGACCAAGCTGGCTATAAGCTTATAAATGAAGCATTTTGTATGATATTGAAATCTGAGGACCGGAAACATCAGTTGGTAAGAAATCTTTACAGGGAAACAAGCATCTGTTTGACATCATCTGCACCGTTTTGCAAACATACCGACCTCAAATTTCCCAATCAGAATCAGAACCCCTGTGTCCAACACTGCTCAGTCAGAAAACTAGCCACTTACCTGCCTATGTTGAAGAGACTCCACCTTCCAATCCACAATTCAAAGAACTCTTCAGCGCAGGAATCCTCACTGAGAGCAGTGAAGGGAATCAGCACAGGAGCCACACAGGCTTTTTACCGCTCGAGCTGCCGTATTCTGCTAAATATTTAAGATCCCCTAAACTTCTAATCAAATTGGAACAGAGTTCCCTGATGAGCTATCTACCAGGACTCTGGTTCAATTCAGGGCCTCAGCGGGGAACACCCCAACAAGGTCGCACTTAGTCCCATTTCCTACACTGAGGAGCTCTGCTCACCAGAACTCCTCAGTGCAGGAAGATATTGGAACGCCATCTGACACAACTCCCGGACTACCAAAAGCCCCAACTCACCTACAAGGGGGTCCTTGGGCTTCCCTGTACCCCACCTCACATGTGCAGGCATCCCTGAGCCCGATCCCTGGCACAGGAAAAATGCTTGCTTGGCAGTGCCATCATGGCACCTTGGCAGTGCATTCGCCAGCTGGTGGTGCCACCTGGGCACTTTGTCAATGCCAGGCTGGCACCCAGGTGGTACTGCCCAGAGGGCAAGCATCTGATGCCTCCGATCCCCTGGGGGCCCCGCACGAGTGTCGTTCCATCTGATCCCCATTTGTGGAGACCAGCAATGAACGGTGCACTCCCAAGGTCTCCAAAGCAAAGGGGTTATATCCCAATGCCTCAGGCTGATCAGGGGAGAGCATAACAGAGTGAGACTAGCTGTCTCAGTGATGCCGCCCACAATGGGCAAGATTCAGACGGTGTCAGATCTCGCGATGCGTGGCGAGCCGGGTAGATCCTGGAAAAGGAATCTCCCGGCATCGACCGGCCGCACCGCCTTTCGGGCGCAATGCAGCTGGTAGATTGCGCCCATAATCTTTCTTAAATAAGGAAACCAAATCGGTACACAATATTCAAGATGAGCAATGGCAGACATTTAGTGAGATAATTCATGACTCACAGCAAAAATACATCCCAATGAGCAGGAAAGACTCTAAGAGTGGGAAGAACCTGCCATGATGACCAAGGACGTTAAGGAGGGCATTAAGTTAAAAATGGAAACATTTATGGTGACAAATGTTAGTGGTAGGCCAGAAAAATGGAACAGATTCAGAATGCAGCAAATATGGACAAAAAAAAAATCAGGAAGGAGAAAATAAACTATGAGGGCAAGCTAGTGAAAAACATAAAAACAGACAATGAGTCTTTTTAAGTACATTAAAAGGAAGAGAGAAATAAAATAAAGCATTGTCCCCTTGGAGAATGGAACTTGTAAAGTAATTATGGTGAACAAAGAAATAGTAGAGGAGTTAAATATATATTTTGTATCAGTCTTTACTGTGGAGGATATTACGGGCATCCAGAGAAAAAGTAAAAAAAATACAAGGGAGTAATTAAATACAGTCACCATCACCAGATAATTAGTTTTAAGTAAACTAATGGGGTTAAAGGCTGACAAGTTCCCAGGGGCTTGATGGTTTGTACCCCAGGATTTTAAAATAAGGTAGCTACAGAGAACATGGATACATTGGTAGTCGTTTTCCAAAAATCCTGGTATTCTGGAACTGTGCCAAAGAATTGGAAAACTGCCAATGTGGTATCTTTGTTCAAAAAAGGAAGGCGGCAAAATGCAGGAAGCTACAGGCGAGTTAGTCTAACTTCAGTTATTTGCAAAATATTAGGATAGATTATTAAGGAGTGTTATGACACCCTGGGCAAGTGTGCGGTCAATTACAGCCCCACATACTCCGGAGTCTCAACATAAGTGAATTAACCAATAGAGTCATAGAAGTTTACAGCATGACAACAGGCCCTTCAGCCCAACTTTTCCATGCCGCCCAGTTTTTACCACTAAGCTAGTCCCAATTGCCCGCATTTGGCTCATATCCCTCTATACCCAGCTTTCCCATATAACTGTCTAAAGGCTTTTTAAAGACAAAATTGTACCTGCCTCTACTACTGCCTCTGACATCTCGTTCCAGACACTCACCACCCTGTGTGTGAAAATATTGCCCCTCTGGACCCTCTTGTATCTCTCTCCTCTCACCGTAAACCTATGCCGTCTAGTTTTAGACTCCCCTACCTTTTGGAAAAGATATTGACTATCTACCTCATCTATGCCCCTCAATATTTTATAGACCTCAATATTTTATAGACCTCAATATAATCACCCCTAAGCTCCAGGGAAAAAGGCCCAGTCTATCCAGCCTCTCCTTATAACTCAAGCCATCAAGTCCCGGTTAGCATCCTAGTAAATCTTTTCTGCCCTCTTTCTAGTTTAATAATATCCTTTCTATAATAGGGTGACCAGAACTGAACACAGTATTCCAAGTGTGGCCTTACGAATGTCTTGTACAACTTCAACAAGACATCCCAACTCCTGTGTTCAATGTTCTGACCAATGAAACCAAGCATGCCGAATGCCTTCTTCACCACCCTGTTCACCTGTGACTCCACTTTCAAGGAGCCATGAAGCTGTACCTCTTTGTTCCATAACTCTCCCCAACTCCCTACTTGTTTATTTTCCTGAGTTCTTTGACCCTTGACTGCTCCAATGATGTACAGGCACAAGATTTGTAAGGAAACATTTTTTTTTTTAAACTGTTTATTACAACAAGAGAAGAGATAAACATGTAATGGTAAAAGTAGAACGGTCTGCTAATCCAATTATTCCCCTAACACCGTCCCTCCCTCCACCCACACACACAAGACAGACACACAGTGGGGCTTAGCAAAAGATCAAAAATAACAGGGATTAAACTGGGAACGAGAGATTTGAGGATCTTCGGTGCTGAGGTTGGAGTCTTTATAGACCATGAACTTCTTGGGACACGAAGTGTTGAAACCACCAGCTGGGTTGGAATTTCTAGCTGGAACATTCAACTGGAACACTCAGGCTATAAGGCTGGGGAGTCATCTTCACTTCCACTGACTTACTTGGGCTTTTACACAGAAGATTCCCCTCAGGTCTGTGCAATTCTAATTTGTAACCACCAGATGGAATACCAGTCTCACTGAGTCAATCTAAAGTTCTCAAGAGTTGTAAATTGTTTTTCAAACAGCCCCTCTGCCTGCAGGTGGCGCTGGACTGGACCCTCATGCAGGTTATCCTGACCCTTTAAGAAGAATCCATCAGGTAAGAGAGAATTCAGAGCTCTGGCTTCATAGTTGCCTGGTCAGAATAGAAATAACTACTTGCCAACACCTCCCAGGTTGTGCAGAAAGAAGAAGGTATTTTGTCCTAAGTCATCAAATGAGAGCGATCTGATATATCTTCCAAGCCTCTTGATCAAGCGTAGAACTTTCCCAGGCTGGTTGGAAGCATTTAAACCGTCAGGCAGAGAGCTAATAGAGGAAGTGTTTTAAACGACTTCTTGCTGCTCTTCAGATCTAAGCCGAACCTGCTTCCTCCACAGATTACACAGAACAGAACTGAAACTCAGCTCTGCAAAATGGAGCTTGCCTGTGTTTGCAGAAAATTCTGAAGGGGTCTACCAATCAAAATCAAGAATAGAATGAATCCCAGAATTCCAGAAGAGCTGATTGGCTGCTAGCCAAGTCCATCAAAATGACATCACAGAACCCTGTCAGGGAGCACACTGGATCAAGGGCTGTGTCTGGACCAGTTCAAACAGCATATAGAACCAGGGGTGTTTCAGTTTAAAAACCAAAGTCTGAAGTTTAAAAATCAAAAGTTGTAGTTTAAATCCAAAGTCTGCAGAATTGAACCAGCAAGGCAGGAATTAAAAAGGGGAAACAAGGGTCAGAGAAGGGTTTAAAAGAGGTTCCATACAGGAGAGAGTAGCAGTGTATTTGGAAAGTCATAGGGCGGGCTTCTCCGTTCCTGAGTCTAAGTGTTGACGCCGAGGCAGGATTCGTGGACTTCCACAACAGCAAAATTGGTGCCACACCTGGACTGATTCAGCGACTATTAAGGGGCTAGCACTGGTGCCACGTGGAACACAATTGATTACAATGAGAAACAGTGCCGGATTCACGATTGACACTGAGGAGGCTGATGAACTGCAGTTGCAGTATATACAAAGTTCACTCCCCACACACACTATCCCAACCAATCAGATGGCAGCAAGACGCATGGCCCCACATTTTAAAGACACTGAGCTCAAGACCCTCCTGGACACCATGGAGGAGGGGCAGGCCACACTGAACCACGGCCCTGGAAGAGGCTGCCAGCCGCCACCTTTCACCGGGCCTGGGCGCAGTTAGCAGAGGCGGTGAGCACCATGGGTAACACCAGCCAGCAGTGTAGGAAAAAACTGCACAACCTCCTCAGGGGGTCAGGGTGAGTAGGCAACACAGTGACCCTGGTACTAACCCCTGTCCCACACACCCATAACCCCTCCCCCCGCCGACCTGGAGGGCAGCCGAGCACCGCCCCACCCCACCATATGTTGGCACCTATATCGGCCGACATGGCATGGTGGCCTGGCCACTGAGGCAACCAGCTACCCACCCTCTGGTCTGCATGCGTCGGACTGTCTCGCACAGAACACTGTGCATTTTCTCTTCCTCTCACATGCAGCCATGTGCCAGAGCCACCATAACATTGCAGCAGCGCTCATGATCATGGAGGAGTCACAGCGGGCCATGGCTGAGAGCATCAGTGGCATTACCTAGGTGCCATCCGACGTGGCACAGACACAGAGGGAGGTGGCCTAGTCAGCCCCATCCCATGGAGTAGCCGGAGGGCCATTGGGCACCCCCAGGGAGGAGGAGATGATGGGGCACGTACCCATGCCGGTGACTCCCGAGGGAGGAGGAGGTGATGGGGCCCGTGCTGGAAAACCGCAGCACTTTAGACTCCCTCCCTCCTGTCCCTGGCGCATCTGGTGGGCAGTGGGCAGAACAGGCTGGCATCATGCCACCTGGGGCACCTGAACAGCAGCTGAGCCCATCCAGGCCCGGTCGCCCAGAAGATGGCCACCAAAGGGGACCCAGGTCGCAGGGCTTGAATCACAGCAGGTTGCCTACACACCTGATGTATCGTCTGGGGATCCACCTAGATATAGAGTGAGGGCCCATAAGGCCAGTAAAGCTAGACACTAGTTAAGTTGGTACGGTATAGTGATAGGGACTAGGGCGCCGATCTGTATATATTTTTTCATATTAAACACCTGTTCACACTGTTACCACCTGCCTCGGTGCTCTGTCAGATGGGTGTGAGTAGTGGGCTGGTCTGGGCTGGCTAGAGAGGGTATGCGGGGGGGGGAATGGGCGGGGGTTGTGGGTGGGCTGGGCTCCCCACTCGTCCCGTTGACTGTTCCTACCTCCGCCAACCCAGGGATTCGATGGGAACGTGTGATGGAATGGTCAGCTCGCATGTTGGAATCACCCAGGTGGATAGTCGGAAGTGCTACCGTGGGCAGGAGTCAGGCATTGTCAAACAATGTGGAGCACCATAGCTCATCGCAGAGCAGGTTGTCATCATCCTCCATCCCATGGATCACAGCCATTGGTACTGCCGACCCAGGGCCCACGCCCCTGTGGTGCGGCTGGTATGTATCACGGAGTGGATTTCAGGTGGCCGGGAGGAGGGCGGGTGAGGGTGGGATGCGGTGTCCGTGCCCCTGGCCAATTCCCCCCATCACCAAGTCAGTGAACCTGGAGGCGATCGTGTCGTCTCAAAGAGATCGGGGATCGTCGAGTGTGCCAGGTTGAAGGCGTCGTTCACACTGCTGGCATATCGGGCGCAGACATGTATGACGCACAGCTGATGGCCACATATCAGCTGCACGTTCATCTTGTGGAACCGTCTTCGGTTTGTATAGAGCAGCCTGTCATCTGCAGGTGATCGTAGGTTGGCATGCATCCCATCGATCGCACCCTGGACCCGGGGGATGGTGGCGAACCCTGCTGCCTGGGCATCCTGATGGGCTTGGTCCACATCGAAATGAGTGTATTGTGCTGACTGGGCACGTAGGGCCTCCGTGACAGCACGGTTGCACCTGTGCACCGAGATCTGTGAGACCCTGAACAATCGGTGCCTGGAAGGACCCTGTTGCGTAAACGTTCAGGGTGACCGTCACCTTGACGGAGCTGGTGTCGGCCCCCGTGGTGCCAGGTTCACCATGATCTGGCAGATATGTCGGACTGTCCCCATGCTCAGCCGGAGTCTTCGACAACATGCCTGTTCCAGCAGGTCCTCGAATGACAGGCGCTGCCGATATACGCAAGATCTCATGCGGCAACTCCTTTGCATCTCCCCCTCCTTGGCCTGTTGGGCGGTTGGCTCTCCATCCTCAGTGGCTGTCTTCTATTCCACTGCTGCTCGCTCCACTGCTGCATGTTCCGATGCTGGAGCTTCCTCCTCCACCTCAAGCGGCTCCAGCTTGTACAACCGCAAGGCATCCCCCAGGTCTGTGGCGACTAGGAGGAAGGCCACTTTTGCTGGTTGTATTCCAATATCCATTGTCTGCAGGGGGTGACAGGCTGACATGTTAGCATGGTGCATACCCCCATGCCCAACGAGGTCCAAAGGGCTACATGGTGCCCCCGGTTGGCACTGCGAACCCTGACTTCACATGTCTCTCCCCCCCACCCCCCCAAAATCTGCAGCCCTTGCTCTGTCGGTGGCGGGAACTGTGGGGGCCTCTGGTCCTGGCACCTGTCGGTGCTGCAGGGGTACTGTCGGCTGGCGATGCCCTTGCCAGCGGTAAGCTCCGTGGCCCCCGTCCTTTGCCCCCCCTGTAGTGGCTACAGTGGGCATTGCTGCCTGATGCCCTGCGGCGGATGGAGGCCAGTTAGGGAGGGGGTAGGGCGGAGGGTAGGGTGCAGGGATGGTGGCGGTGGAGTATGGGGTGGTAGGGTGGGGGATGGTAGAGTGGATGCTGGGTTGGGAGCACCCGTGCGGCCGGAGGCACTCTGCAGAACCAAGGGCCAATGTGGGTGGTCAGTGGGGTGCACTGCAAGATGGCTACCTCCTCTCTCTCTTATCAGCCACGGCGCCAGTTTCACAACTGTTAAAAGCACAAGTGAATCTCGCCATCGGGAGGCGTTGGGAGTCCAGTCCGGCGGAGAATTGCGGGGGCCCGAGAGAATACTGGGTCAGGCCCGCTAATGATATGCCAACGCCGTTTACTGTACATGCATTCTGCAAAGCATTGACGCCGCTGTCGAGGTGACAGAGAATTGCGGTTTGACATGAAAACGGCACCTGCCGAGGTTTCAGTGTCGGAACGAATTCTCCACCCAATCGCGTTTCCCGGTTCCGGCGTCGATTGACGGAGAATCCTGCCCATAATCTGATCAGGCAGAGTCAGCATTGTTTCATGAAGGGGAAATAACGTCTGACAAATTTTTGAGGTGGTATCAGCCAGAGTAGAGAGAGCAGAACCAGTCAATGTTGTATATTTGAATTTTCAAAAGGCATTTGAAAACGTGCTACACAAAAGGCTACTAAGCAATGTTGGAGCTAATGGTGTTGGAGGTAATATTCTGGCATGGACAGAGGATTGGCTAACAAACAGGAAGCAGCGAGTAGCGATAAGGGAGTCTTTCTCAGATTAGAGGGCAGTCACCAGTGGAATGTCACAGGGATCAGTGTTGGGACCACAGCTCTTCACTATATATATTAATTGTTTGGAGGAAGGAACACATTTACAGATGATACAAATGGGTGAGGGAAGTCAGAGCATAGAACACACAGTGCAGAAGGAGGCCATTCGGCCTATCGAGTCTGCATCGACCCACTTAAGCCCTCACTTCCACCCTATCCCCGTAACCCAATAACCCCTCCTAGCCTTTTTGGTCACCAAGGGCAATTTATCATGGCCAATCCACCTAACCTGCACATCTTTGGACTGTTGGGAGGAAATGATGTTTCTGCTCACAGGTGAATGTAGAACTGGAGGGCACAGTTGCAGAATAAGTCAGATTTAAGACGGATTTGAGGAAGAGTTTCTTCTCTCAAAGAGTGGTGAATCTTTAGAATTATTTACCCCAGGATGCTGTGGAGGCTGAGCCCTTGAACATTTTCAAGGCTGAGATCGATAGGTTTTTAATCAGGAAGGGAATTAAGGGTTATGGAGAGAAGGCAGGAAAGTGGAGTGTTAGATCAGCCATGATCTTATTAAATAGCAGAGCACATTTGAAGGGCTGAATGGCCAACTCCTGTTCCTATGTCTTATGGTCTTATGTGGTCTCACCAATGCCCTGTACAACTGGAGCAAAATTTCCCTACATTTATATTCCATTCCCATTGCAATAAACGGCATCGTTCCATTTGCCTTCCTAATCACTTGCTGTACCTGCATACTAATCTTTCTTGATTCATGTACCAGGACACGCAGATCTCTCTGCACCTCAGAGTTCTTCAATCTCTCACAATTCTGCCACTGTTCTTTGGGAGCGGAAACAGGGAAGATGTAGTATTTGGATAAAGTGAACAATTTTTTAATCACTGCTTTATAATATTTTAGCACTGTTTTATGTCTCAGGTAAATATTTATATCCACAGTGTTTTCCAATTCACACACTTGGAGTTAGGCATTCTAAGGTCATTCTGTATTCATAGAATCCCAACAGTGCAGAAGGAGGCCATTTGGCCCATTGAGTCTGCACTGACCCTCCGAAAGAGCGCCCCACCCAGAACAACGCCCGATCCCCATAACCCCACCTAGCCTTTTGGACACTGAGGGGCAATTTAGCGTGGCCAATCCACCTAACCTGCACATCTTTGGACTGTGGGACGAAACCAGAGCACCCAGAGGAAACCCACGCAGACACGAGAAAAATTTTGGTCCCAAACATTCCAGTTTGAAGAGGTTATAATGCATTATTATTATTGGTGTTATTGTTTTATTTATGTTGTTGGGGAGATTAAGTGAGACTAAAAAAGGAAAGCCTTTAATTTACAAAGCACTTTTCACTACCACTGGTCATGTCAAATTGTTTCACAGCCAATGAAGCATTTTTGAAGTGTAGTCACTGTTCTAATGTCAGGAATGTAGCAGCCAGCTGCTCATGCAAACTTCCACAAACAGCAATGTCACAATGACCAGAAAGCATGTTTGTTATTTTGACTGAGGGGTAAATATTGGCCAGGACACCTGGGATTACTGCCATGCTCTTCTTTGAAATAGTGCAATGGGACCTATTCCATCCACCCGAGCAGGCAGATGAGGCCTCAGCTTGATGTCTCATCCAAAAATGACCCCTCTGACAGTACAACGCTCCCTCTGTACTGGACTTTGATTTCAGGCTCAGGTCCTGGAACAGAATTTGGACTGGAATCTTGTGACTGAGCCACAGCTGACCCTCTAACATACCATCACAATGCCAATGCCTCCTCCGGTGCTGCTTTGGACATTTCTTTGCTCTTTGGTCTTAATATCCATGAGGATTACCCGGTTACCAGCCACAAACAATATGGTTTGCTCATCTATGAGTTGAATGTTCACACGCCGAGTGCAGTCGTAGCCAAAAGAATATCTGGGGGTCAGAAATAGTTAAGCAAGACAAGAGTCAAAGGAAGTTGGAAGGGGGAAACAAACTGTAATATAGTCAACTAACCATACCATCAATTACATTTAGTGTACACTGAGAATTTGACAAATATTTACACATATTAATTTGGGAAATAGCAGAATGTACTATTCACTGTACACTGGGATTAATTGGGGAATAAATTTTAATTATTCTACATTAGGATATAATGTTCTGACAGAAAATGTTTCTGCAGAATGTGAAGCATTTTTGCTGTTTTATTGAAGGATACGAAAAGGTGAGGAGATCTTCCGGAATTTCGGAGTCCGGGGTGATGAATGGTTTTGAGTATACATCTTCATACTCGTAGAAAAAGTTAGCTGAAAGAACTCTTTCTAATGGTTTTCTGCTTCCTGCCTTGTCTGCACCCTCCTTCTCTGCAGCTTCCACTGTAGTTAAAACAACACCACATGTTTGGTTCTTTTGCAAGCAGTGCTCATATAGTTATTTCAGTTAACTGTACACTTCCGCTTACATAATCGAGACATCTATCGAATAATGAGCACAAGTTCCTGACACAGACTAGAATTGGGTGGAATTTTTAAATCAGACTGCCAGTCAAAACTCGATGGGCCAAATGGCCTCCTTCTACACTGTAAATTCTATGATAAATTCTATGAAAACAGTCAAACTTGTAGAAGGTCAGAAACCAAATTTCTGCAAGAGTGGGCTTTGCCACAGCTGTTTAAATGAGTCAAAGCATTAGCAACCTGCTTTCAAGTGTCCTGGTGTAAGAAACTCTCCTTTGATTAGTTAAATGGTTCTGAGGGGATCAAACTTGAGTATATACTGTCCAAATACAAGTTTACTACTCAGTAATGGGGGACAACCATTCCCTGATTCAATCTTCATGACAATGCCTTGACCAGAGTCAAATTTAAATGTGAATTTAAAAAGCTTGGCAGTTAACTATTCTCTGGTACATTCCCTATGGCAAAGCCTCCACCTGCTAACACTCTTCTCACACATTATAAACTGTTGTTTGCTTTGTGATTTGGTATTCTTGTGAATCTGTCCTGAGAGCTGGACAAAAAGATTCAAAAGCACGTCTCTTTTTTCACCAATACAGTAATTAATATGGTTACAAAATAAACTTAGACCTCCTGTTGCAGACCCAAGATGATCAGGTGAGTTCTGTAGGAGTTTTTCTTCTGACCACCTGTGTCGATTTGGCCCTCACTATTCTAGGGAAACGCTACTTAGCCTTCCCACTGAGTCCTGAACCTTCTCCTTTGACATCACGTTCTGTCACCTGATGCTCAGCAATGTGTAAGAAACTGAGATTCTTCCACACAAAATTCCAGGCAACAAAATAATAGCTGTTTCAATGATACAAAGAACAGATGTCTTGGCTACTTATCTACTAGACGTCCCCTATTCTTACTGTCAAACTGTGATATTTAAACCAATTTTAGTTTATCAACGTCTTAGTGATGTACCATCAATGACAACAGACATGAGTCAGAAGAGTAAACTGTGGCTTTAATCAGCTAAAAGATACCTGCTGGCAGCCGGTCCCAGAATAAGGGCAGGGCTGGAGGTTAGCCACCTTTATACTTGAGCCCGAGGGGCGGAGCCACAGGCAGAGCCAGCAGGGACAAACCCAGACATGTAACAAACAGTAAGAACAGTGAGTTCAATAAGTAAGAACAGCAAGTACAATATACAGTGGTTTACCACATTCACCCCCTGTTAAAAAAGAGTCCGGGCGGGGGTGAAGTGGACGGGTTGAATTAGAGATCGAGCCTGTCGGGGGCTTTGACCTTCCGCTGTGATCGCCTCAGTCCCAGCTGTGGTGAGGACACTGGTGTCAGATGAAGTGTTGAGGCCTGCGTGTCCAGGAGTGTCGTCGTCTTCCGGATAAGTAGCAACAGAGGGAGACGGTGTAGAGTCGTGAGTAGCAACGGAGGGAAACAGTGTAGAGTCGGGGGTAGTGGTGATGGTCGCTGGGGAACTTGCGAGTGCTAAGTCCCAAAAGGAGACTGTGTCCTCCCGCCCGTCATGGTGTGCCACGTTGGCATATTGGGGGTTAGCATGGAGGAGAAGGACCCGTTCGACCAGGGGATCCGACTTGTGACTCCTCACATGCTTCCGGAGGAGGACGGGCCCTGGAACCGGCAGCCAGGACGGGAGCGAGACCTCTGAGGTGGACTTCCTGGGGAAGACAAACATTCTCTCAAAGAACAAAGAACAAAGAAATGTACAGCACAGGAACAGGCCCTTCGGCCCTCCAAGCCCGTGCCGACCATACTGCCCGACTAAACTACAATCTTCTACACTTCCTGGGTCCGTATCCTTCTATTCCCATCCTATTCATATATTTGTCAAGATGCCCCTTAAATGTCCCTATCGTCCCTGCCTCCACTACCTCCTCCGGTAGTGAGTTCCAGGCACCCACTACCCTCTGCGTAAAAAACTTGCCTCGTACATCTACTCTAAACTTTGCCCCTCTCACCTTAAACCTATGCCCCCTAGTAATTGACCCCTCTACCCTGGGGAAAAGCCTCTGACTATCCACTCTGTCTATGCCCCTCATAATTTTGTATACCTCTATCAGGTCGCCCCTCAACCTCCTTCGTTCCAGTGAGAACAAACCGAGTTTATTCAATCGCTCCTCATAGCTTATGCCCTCCATACCAGGCAACATTCTGGTAAATCTCTTCTGCACCCTCTCTAAAGCCTCCACATCCTTCTGGTAGTGTGGCGACCAGAATTGAACACTATACTCCAAGTGTGGCCTAACTAAGGTTCTATACAGCTGCAACATGACTTGCCAATTCTTATACTCAATGCCCCGGCCAATGAAGGCAAGCATGCCGTATGCCTTCTTGACTACCTTCTCCACCTGTGTAGCCCCTTTCAGTGATCTGTGGACCTGTACTCCTAGATCTCTTTGACTTTCAATACTCTTGAGGGTTCTACCATTCACTGTATATTCCCTACCTGCATTAGCCCTTCCAAAATGCATTACCTCACATTTGTCCAGGTTAAACTCCATCTGCCATCTCTCCGCCCAAGTCTCCAGACAATCTAAATCCTGCTGTATCCTCAGACAGTCCTCATCGCTATCCGCAATTCCACCAACCTTTGTGTCGTCTGCAAACTTACTAATCAGACCAGTTACATTTTCCTCCAAATCATTTATATATACTACAAAGAGCAAAGGTCCCAGCACTGATCCCTGTGGAACACCACTGGTCACAGCCCTCCAATTAGAAAAGCATCCCTCCATTGCTACCCTCTGCCTTCTATGGCCTAGCCAGTTCTGTATCCACCTTGCCAGTTCACCCCTGATCCCGTGTGACTTCACCTTTTGTACTAGTCTACCATGAGGGACCTTGTCAAAGGCCTTACTGAAGTCCATATAGACAACATCTACTGCCCTACCTGCATCAATCATCTTAGTGACCTCCTCGAAAAACTCTATCAAGTTAGTGAGACACGACCTCCCCTTCACAAAACCGTGCTGCCTCTCACTAATACGTCCATTTGCTTCCAAATGGGAGTAGATCCTGTCTCGAAGAATTCTCTCCAGTAATTTCCCTACCACTGAAGTAAGGCTCACCGGCCTGTAGTTCCCGGGATTATCCCTGCCACCCTTCTTAAACAGAGGAACAACATTGGCTATTCTCCAGTCCTCCGGGACATCCCCTGAAGACAGCGAGGATCCAAAGATTTCTGAGGATCTCTCGTGAGGTGTCGCATCGGTGGCGGTACACAGGAGCGACCCGATGGAGTGGAGCGCATCGGGAAGGACCTCCTGCCAGAGGGAGACAGGGAGACTTCTAGACCGTAGGGCAAGAAGGACAGCCTTCCAGACCATCGCGTTCTCCCTCTCCACCTGTCCGTTTCCCCGGGGGTTGTAACTGGTAGTCCTGCTTGAGGCGATGCCCTTGGTAAGCAGGAACTGACGCAGCTTATCACTCATGAAGGAGGAACCCCGATTGCTATGGATGTAAGTGGGGAACCGAACAAGGTGAAGAGGCCGTGCAGAGCCTTGATGTGTGGCAGAGGTCATGTCAGGGCACGGGATGGCGAAAGGGAAACGTGAGTACTCATCAATAATGTTGAGAAAGTACCCATTACGGTCAGTGGAAGGGAGGGGCCCTTTGAAATCGATGCTGAGGCGCTCAAAGGGGCGGGAGGCCTTTACCAGGTGTGCTCTATCCGGCCAATAGAAGCTTTGCATTCCGCGCAGACCTGGCAGTCCCTGATCATGGTCCTGACCTCCTTGATGGAGTACGGCAGGTTGCGGGCCTTGATAAAATGAAAAGAACGGGTGATCCCCGGGTGACAGAGGTTATTGTGGAGGGCCCAGAGTCGGTCTACTTGTGCGCTGGCACATGTACCGCGGGATAGGGCATCTGGGGGCTCATTGAGCTTCCCAGGTCGATACAAGATATCATAATTATAGGTGGAGAGTTTGATCCTCCACCTTAGGATCTTGTCATTCTTGATCTTGCCCCGCTGTGTGTTATTGAACATGAAGGCAACCGACCGTTGGTCAGTGAGGAGAGTGAATCGCCTGCGGGCCAGGTAATGCCTCCAATGTCACACAGCTTCCACAATGGCCTGGGCTTCCTTTTCGACGGAGAAGTGTCGAATTTCGGAGCCCTGGAGGGTTCAGGAGAAGAAAGCCACGGGCCTGCCCGCCTGGTTGAGTCAGACGCATCGCTCTTCACCTGGAACGGGATGGACTCGTCTACTGCGTGCATTGTGGCTTTGGCAATATCTGTTTTGATGCGGTTAAAGGCCAGGCGGGCCTCAGCCGTCAGGGGGAAAATGGTGGATTTAATGAGTGGGCGGACCTTGTCCGCATAATTGGGGCCCACTGGGCATAATAGGAAATGAACCCCAGGCATCTCTTCAGGGCCATGGGGCAGTGGAAGATCCAGGAGGTGGTGCATGCGGTCGGGATCGGGCTCTAGGACTCCGTTTTCTACAATGTAGTCAAGGATGGCAAGGCGGGTTGTGCGGAAAATGCATTTCTCCTTATTGTTTGTGAGGTTAAGGAGCTTGGCAATGTGGAGGAAATGTTGGAGGTTAACGTCATGGTCCTGCTGGTCATTGTCATAGATGGTGACATTATCCAGGTACAGGAACGTGGCCCGCAGCCCGTACTGGTCAACCATTCGGTCCATCTCCCGTTGGAAGACAAAGACCTCATTGGTGACGCCGAAGGGGACCCTGAGGAAGTGGTAGAGGTTGAGACTGGTCGAGGGTGATGGAGGCGAGCTTCGGAAGGTGGGTGGGCTGATCGAGGATAGCGGAGGCCAGCGTACGATCTGGTGAGCAGGGGTTCTGGGAGGCGGAGGGGTGATTCTAAGATGACGGCCCCCACGGGTCACACGTGGCGGGTGGCGTCGAAGATGGCGGCCCCACGGGTCGCACGTGGTGAGTGACGTCGAAGATGGCAGCCAAGATGGCGGCCCCCACGGGTCGCATGTGGCGTCGAAGATGGCAGCCCCCACGGGTCGCACGTGGCGGATGACGTGGAAGATGGGGGCAGTCCCCACGGGCTACACGCAGCGCTGCTGGGTTTAGAAACAGGTCGGGCCTGGCAGACTTTCGAGAAGTGGCCCTTCTTTCCGCACCCGTTGCAGATCGCCCTCCTTGCTGGGCAGCGTTGTCTGGGATGCTTAACCTGGCCACAGAAGTAACATTTTGGGCCTCCGGAGTTGGCGGGTAGCTGCGCGGCACAGGCTTGCGGCACCCCTGGGTCGGGTGATGGCGGCGCCCACGACGTCCACGAGGGTGCCGCGTGATCGGAGGTGTAGGCATCCATGTTATGGAAGGTCACTTCCAACGGGTCCGAGAGCTGTACTGTGTCTTGGAGGTCGAGTGTACCCCCTTCTAGTAGACGCTAGCGGATGTAATTCTATTTTATGCCTGCGACATAGGCGTCCCGGATCAGCAATTCGGTGTGCTTGACAGCCGATACCGTCTTACAACTGCAGTTCCGGCCGAGTACCCGCAAGGCACGCAGAAATTCAGCTTGCGATTCTCCGGGGCGCTGTCGACTCGTGGCAAGGAGATGCCTAGCGTACACCTCGTTGACTTCCTTAACATACTGCCCCTTCAACAGCGTTATCGCATCCTCGTACGAGGAAGCGTCCCTGATAAGAAGGAAAACTTGCGGGCTCACCCAGGAGTTGAGGACTCGCAGCTTGGGGGTCTCAGCGACGGCGGCGGCGGAGGAATCAATGTAAGATTCGAAGCAGCTTAGCCAGTGTTCAAACGTGGCAGTGGCGTCGGTTGCTTGGGAGTCCAGCTCCAGGCGATCAGGCTTGAGCGATGGATCCATCTTAAAATTTTAGCTGATTAAATTGATGTACCATCAATGACAACAGACGAAAGTCGGAAGAGTAAACTGTGGCTTTAATCAGCTAAAAGATACCGGCTAGCAGCCGGTCCCAGAATGAGGGCAGGGCTTGGGGGTTAGCCACCTTTATACTTGAGCCCAAGGGGCGGAGCCACAGGCGGAGCCAGCAGGGACAAACCCAGACATGTAACAAACAGTAAGAACAGTAAGTACAATAAGTAAGAACAGTAAGTACAATATAATACAGTGGTTCACCACACTTAGGATGTGAACAACCTAAAATGGATGATTTGAAAAGCTGAAAATGGTTTGACTAGCGAGAATGACAAAAGCAGATTCTGAAATTTCCAATGCACCACCAACCTCCCCACCTCATCCAATGCAGCACATCTTTCTGAACTCTAGTTTATGTATTTTCAATTGTGTTAACCTACTAGCTGGATCACCTTGAGTCTACAGCCTAAAAAATAATAAAGTAGCAATGTTTACTATTAGGCCTCAATTTTGCCTAGGTGAAGTCCCTCCGCCAGGGTTGGAAGCCCAATTAGGCGCCTGCTGCCGGGCCAACCATCCTATTAAAGAGAGTGGCCCACTCCCAAAGTTGCCGGTCAAATCAGAGTGCTGACAGTGGGGCAGCCTCCGCAGTGTGGTGGCCACTGCCGGAGTTATACATGGATGAACAGAATATAATGATTGACCTGCACCCTCACAGGGGTGGTGTCCAAGGCATGGCTCAGTCAGTGACGGCTATGGCTGAGCGCCTCAACAGTATGTCCTAGTTGTTGGGGTGCATGTCCTTGACACACGTGGACCTTTCCAAGGTGCTGCAGAGCATGTTCCTGCCTCAGGTGGGCATTGCCAAGGCGCTGCGCAGAGTCCCATTCTCAGGTGGGCATTGCTGAGGCGCTCCAGAGCATGTCCCAATCGCTGAGGACCATGTTCCAGGTGCAGGTGGACATTGGCGAGGCTTTGCAGAGCATGACCTGCTCACAGAGGGGCACCATTGAAGGTATCGACACCATGGTGCAGACATGGGGGATCCACCAGGGCTGGCAGAGCCAGATGATGCAGGGACATCTGGAGCTCAATTCAGCTGCCCCTCCATCTCAAGGTGACCCCCAGGACCCTACAGTCACCGACCGGGGGGAGGGAGAGCTGATGCCAACCTGGAGCTTCCCTATGGGGTGGCAACAGCGGCTCCAGCACCTGCGCTCCCCCCAAGTCTCCCCCACCTGACAAACATGCGTCTCAGAGTCAGCGTCCAGAACACGTGGCACAGTAGGGCATGTACCGCTGGTAGATGGGCTGGAGCGCTCCGGCCCCAATGCCTGAAGAGGACATGTGCCAGGGGCATCAAAGGCCACAGGACGTGGTAAGCAGCAAGCTGCCTCCATCACTGATGTAGCGACTTTGCACGGAGGGCCAAACAGCTAGAGGATCGATGAAAGGGCACCTAGGTAGAGAAGGCGGAGGGGTGTGCTGTAGGGAAGGAACGGGGGTGGAAGGGGAGCCACACCATCGGGGTTTGGAACAGTTGGGGTCACAAGTGTACAACAATAAAAGATGTTGCACCCGAGACATGTGAAGCCTCTGGCACGTTATTCAACTCCCTCTCCCCTCCACCACGTGCAGGTGACGGGCCTGAGCGTGCACTTAGCAGATAGACCGGAGTCAGACTATTTCATAGAGAGTCGAGCACCAATGCTGAGCTCACAGTGGGTTATCATCACACTCCTGCCTTTGACATGGACACGCTGACAGTGCCGACACAGACCATTACCATGGAGTGATGTAACACAAACCCTGGGAGGGTGAAACACGGCAGTTGGGGGGTGGGGAATGGGTGGGGGGGCAGGAAGCTGAGGTGGGCCAGGCAGGTGATGGGGGCATGGGTGTGTTGGGACTGTGGGTAGCAGAGGGGTGGGGAGAGTGAGATGACAGACAAAGTAGCATCTTATGTGAAGCGGGGTGGATGAGGCCTCTTTGGCCCTCCAGGTATGCCAGATCCTTGCTACCGCAGCCTGATTTCCATCCTCCGGCTGGTCCTGTGGGTCCTCTCTGGGCTCGTCTTCCAGTCCCTCCTGGTCCAGCTCATCCTCGTCCTCCTCTGATGAGGCCATATGTCCCTCCTCCTCCATCTCTACTGCTGACTCAGGTTGTGGCGGGCACAGCAGACCAGTACAAAGCGGGGGATCTTCTGGGGGGAATTACCGCAGTGCACCACTGGATTGGTTGAGGCATCGGAAAGAAATTTTAAGCAGTTTGATGCACCGCTCAATGGCAGACCGGGTGGCCACATAGGCCTAATTTTTTCGGGTCTTTTCCTCAGTCTCTGGCCTCCGCACTGGCGTCATTAGCCAGGTCCTCAGCATGTACCCCTTACACCCCAAGAACCAACTGGTCACCCTGGGGTGTCCCTCAAAATGCCGGGGACCTCCAACTGCCCCATGCACTACTGTCATGCATACCATCTGGGAAGCGTGTACACTTGTACATGATCTTCAAATGGTGGTCGCACACAAGTTGAACATTCAGGGAGTAGAACCAGTTTCTGTTGATGAAGGGTACATGCGCGCCATCTATTACCCCCTTGACCTCAGGCATTCCGGCTTCAGTGGAGAATTTTGCTACCCGGGCAGCCTGTTCGGCTTGGTCCAGGTCACAGTTAATATAGTTAACTGCCCTGGCAAACAGGGCATCCATGACTTCACGGATGCACTTGTGGGCTGTTGGTTGGGATATCATAGAATCTTAGAATTTACAGTGCATCGAGTCTGCACTGGCCCTTGGAATTAGCACCCCACTTAAGCCCACACCCGTAACCCAGGAACCCCACTTAATCTTTTTGGACACGAAGGGCAATTTAACATGGCCAATCCACCTAACCTGCCCATCTATGGACTGTGGGAGGAAACCGGACCACCCGGAGGAAACCCAGGTAGCCATGGGGAGAATGTGCAGACTCCGCACAGACAGTGACCCAAGCCGGGAATCGAACCTGGGACCCTGGAGCTGTGAAGCAACTATGCTAACCACTATGCTACCGTGCTGCCCTTATATGCCACACAGTCCTCACCCGAGCCCTGGAATGAACCCGAGGTGTAAAGGTTCAGGGCTGTGGTGACTTTGACGGCCACTGGGAGCGGGTATCCTCCTCCTCCACATGGACATGGCACAGGTGCTGCACCATCCCCTTGTTGAGGCAGAGCCTCCTGCAGCACATGTTATCTGTCATCTGTTCGAAGGACCAGCAATGCTCGTACACCTTGGGCCGTCGCCGGCCTTCCCCTCTGGGTTCCTCCCTGGCCTGATGGGCAATCGGGTCCTGAGGGTCCGGGACAGGCCCGTGCACATGAGCCACCACCTCAAGCCTCTGTTGACGCTGCTGCCTCTGCCTTCTCTGGTGTCCGGTCTCGCCTGCCACCAGCACTGTGAGGGCAGCTTCTGCAGGGGCAGGATCCAAGATATCATCCATCTCGTGTAATATCTGTAAGGCATGGACAAGGGTGAGGATCAGTTATGGCTTCCAGGCCAGTACTCTTCAGTCCCCCATGGCTCCACCCCCTCCCTCCCCCACAGCTCCACCCCCCCTCCCCCACGGCTCCACCCCCCCCCCCTCCCCCACCACCACCACCCCAATCCCCTCCCCCACCAACCTCACATCCCTTGCCATCCCTCAGGGTGCCATCCAACACGCCCTGCACACGAGTCCCCGGACACAGCGGGAGCCCCCGGCACCTGACTCCGGACCCCAGACACCCGCTGATAACATTACCTGGACCGGGCACTAGTTCACACCCCAGTCCACACACCCACCCTCTGTTTGCAGGGATGTCGCCAGTGCTGAGGCCCAGCTCTGGGGTGTTGGATGTTGGCTTCTGCCTCTGTGGTACTGAAGCCTCTGATGTTCAGGCGGCGTGTTCAGGCCTCACGGTCTGGTTTGGATGCGGGACAGTAACTCTCACATGCAACATGGCACATCTACCCACAGGAATCCACTTGGGGGTTGTGAAGTGCTCACATTACTACGATTGCCAATTCCCTATTGGCATAGCCCTCAGCTGTGTGCCCGTAGGCCACCATGGTCAGTGTGGGTTATGATGGGAGGTCAGTGGGACAGATAGGCAGTAGCTAGAGCTGCCCCATTAGGCATACGAACGATCCAGGAGGTGGCACGGTGGACCTATGGTGTAGGGAGCCCCACCCACCCACCCCTTGCCCAGGGATAACCCCCCACCCAGGCTACCCCTGTTCTGCACTCAGGGGCTCTTCGCCCCAGTCCCATAACCCCCCGCCCCCACCACGGCCTCGTCCCCTCCTGGGATATTCACCCTCTTTCCTCCCACCCTGTCCCGTCCTGTTGTATTTCCCCACCCACCCCTGCCGCCCCGAGCGCTGGACCAACAACCCCAGTCGGGAGCGGCGATGGCTACTCACCTCCTCGGATCGCCATAGTAGCTTCTCTGCTAGCTTCACGTTTTTAAAAAGGTGTTAATCAGCACCCACATGACCACTTGCGGAGGAAGGCAGTTAGTTCACGGAGGCCGTTAGATAGGGTGCCAATCCTGTTAATTGTATGGAAATTGGCTTTAATTGGTGATTACTGGTTTCTCGCCATGTCGTGGCGGGATCCTCATCTTGCCAACAGGAGCGAGCCGGTTAGATCCCAAACTGATTGGCACCCTGCACGGTTCCTGATTTTGGCTGCACTCGCTATCTAACGGCCGCGCCGCACTCTCACTCGAGGGCGATGTGGCCATTAAATCACCCCTTTTATTTATCTCTGTTTGCGATCAAGAGGAAACATGCCACTTGTTTGTCATGGAATAGTTTCTTCTGGAGTTTATGGCCCAAAAAGTAAGGATGTTGCAAAGGTGGGGTATCACAAGGTGAATTGCATCCTAAAGCCAATAGAAGGAGTGAACTTTAGACCATCTCCAAAAAAGGGAGTGCCGGATAGTGAGTTGTGAGGATAAAAGTTAGGGAATTAGAGTACCCATTGACATAGTATGACCATGGCTTCTGGGGAATGACTCTTCTAGACACAGTTCAACATCATTTCAAAGACAGAGAAGAGAGACATCGCCTATGCTGACAACACCAAGCTTTCCAGGGATCTTGAGAGATGAGAATGGACGGCATGGAGGCACAATGGAGCACCAGGGAGCGGGTTCAATTCTGGCCTTGGATGACTGTGTTGAGTTTGCACATTCCCCCCGTGTCTGCGTGGGTTTCCTCGGAGGTCTCCGGTTTCCTACCACAGTCCAAGGTGTGGAAGTTAGGAGGATTGGCCATGCCAAATTGTCCCTTCGTGTCCAGGGATGTGTGGATTAAATTGGGGTATGAGGTTGCAGGGATTGGGTGGGAGCCTGGTTAGGGTGCTTTTTCAGAGAGTGGGTGGAGACTTAATGGGCCGAATGGCCTCCTTCTGCATTGTAGGTTTTCTATGAGAAACTTCTATGTTGTCTTCACTGCTTTTTATTAAGTATATGTAAAATCTTGCTTAATAAATTCCACTTGATTCATAAATACCAATTATTGGTACCTTGTAAAGGTCTAACACAGCTAAGGAACCTAGTGTTGGGAATAAAGCATTCAGATTGAAGAGTTTGTCTTAATTAGAAGGGTTTTGTACTTCAAAATCCTGAACCTTACAGCCATACTGAATAATATTGTACTTCTTCCATCGGGCAGGGGAGACAAAAGTCTGATAACACGCACGAACAGACTCAAAAACAGCTTCTTACCTGCTGTTACCAGACTCCTAAACAACTCTCTTATGGACTGACTTCATTAACACTGCACCCCTGTATGCTTCATCCGATGCCGGTGTTTATGTAGTTACATTGTATACCTTGTGTTGCCCTATTATGTATTTCTATTCTTTTATTTTATTTTCATGTACTTAATGATCTGTTGAGCTGCTCGCAGAGAAATACTTTTCACTGTACCTCGGTATACGTGACAATAAACAAAATCCAAATCCATATTTCAGTATATTCTATTTCCTCCCCTTGGGCGGGATTCTCCCTGGCCCGCGATTGGAGCTCACCGATCGGCAGACCGGCATCTCGCTCCCCGGACCTATTTTCTTCCGCGCCGGCCCCTGAACTGCCGCACCATGTTGCGCGGGGCCAGCACGTTGAGCGAGGCCACCACGCATGCACTGGTTGGCGCCGGCGCCACTGCGAACGCTCGGATCCCACGGCGCACAGTTCGCGCCGGGATGGGAGGCTGGAGCGGCGTGAACCTCTCCAGCGCCGTGCTGGACCCCTGTAGGGGCCAGAATCGGTACTCCCAGTGGCCCGCTCACACCGTCGTGAAACGCGATGGCGTTTCAGACGGTGTGGACACTCTGCCACCGAATGGGAGAATCCCGCCCCTGATCTTTTCTATTCTCCACCTGTTGACCCATTACAGCAAACAGAAGGCTCTGCCGTTGATTCAAATGATCTTTCAGTTCCTGAATCTGTTTTTGAACCAACTCATGACTTCCACAGTTTTCTGCTCTTTCACACTTCTTAGCACCCAGTTCACAGTTTCCCTGCCATTCTCTACCAGTCCCAGCTTCTCTCCCACCTCTCCTCACAATGCATCAGCTTTCCGACCTTGATCTTCAATCTACCTTGCAAATAAGTTTCTTTAATTTCACCTGGTAAGTATGATAGTCATTCAGACGAAACTCACAAATGCTGCTTTTTTTTCTTTAACTTTCATAGATCATAGAATTTACAGTGCAGAAGGAGGCCACCTGGCCCATTGGGTCTGCACCGACTCTTGGAAAGAGCACCTCACCTCACCCTACCCCGTAAACCAGTAACCCCACCTAACCAAAGGGCAATTTAACATGGCCAATCCATGCAACACTTGCACATCTTTGGACTGTGGGAGGAAACTGGAGCACCTGGAGGAAACCCAAGCAGATACGTGGAGAACATGCAGACTGCATACAGACAGTCACCCAAGGCTGGAATCGACTTCTGGTCCCTGGCGCTGTGAGGCCACTGTGCTGCCCATTCTGCCAAAAACACCAGGAATAAATGTAAAAACAACATGGCAACAAGTAGATATGGAGGGATTTTCCTGAGTTCATCGGATTTATTCACGCAAATCAGACGATTGCAACTGGAAAACTGGGTGGAGACGGGAGTTGTCAGAATTCCATTCACATTACATTAGATGCAGTTTGCGGTCATGGAGATCCAGCATTTAGATCAAGCCACAGACAATTTAACTTTTCTTCATTCGTTCATGGGATGTGGGTGACGCTGGCTGTGCCTACATTTATTGCCCATACCGGAGGGCATTTAAGAGTCACATGTAGGCCAGACCAGGGCAGCACGGTAGCACAGTGGTTAGCACGGTTGCTTCACAGCTCCAGGTTCGATTCCCGGCTTGGGTCACTGTCTGTGTGGAGTTTGCACGTTCTCCCCCTGTCTGCGTGGGTTTCCTCCGGGTGCTCCGGTTTCCTCCCACAGTCCAAAGATATGCAGGTTAGGTGGATTGGCCATGTTAAATTGCTCTTAGGTTAGGTGGGGTTACTGGTTCACAGGGATAGGGTGGAGGTGAGTGCTTAAGTGAGGTGCTCTTTCCGAGAGCCGGTACGGACCCGATGGGCCAAGTGGCCTCCCTCTGCACTGTAAATTCTATGATTCTATAATATTTTATAGGATATTAGTGAACCAGTTGGGTTGTTACGACAATCGACAAAGGTTTCACAGTCACCGTTAGACATTTAATTCCAGATTTTTATTGAACTCGAATTTCACCCTCTGCCATGACGGGATTCAAATCCAGGTTCCCAGAGCATGACTCTGGGTCTCTGGATTACTAGTGCAGCGATAATACCACTACGCCATTTAAACAATCATTGTAGGGGAGGATGTTCTGGAAATTGAAATCTGGATGTTGGATGTAATCTTCAAATCACTGTGACAGAATGGGTGCCCAGAGCTCTTCAGTGACAATGAGCAGATAAAGATAGTCATATCTGATAAAGAAGAGGACAGCACGGTGGTGCAGTGGTTAGCACTGCAATCTCACGACGCCGAGGTCCAGGTTCAATCCCAGCTCTGGGTCACTGTCCGTGTGGAGTTTGCACATTCTCCCCATGTTTGCGTGGGTCTCGCCCCCACAACCCAAAGATGTGCAAGGTAGGTGGATTGAATACACTCAATTGCCCCTTAATTGGAAAAAATTAATTGGTTACTCCAAATTAAAAAAAAAAAATCTGATAAAGAATACCTAACGATATAGATCAATGGAAGGGAAATGAAGCTGAGGTATAGATTAGCATTGATCTGACCGAATGGCAGAACTGGCTAAAGAACCTGAATCGCCAACTTGTGTTCCAATGTTCCTGGATGAGGTCACAGTATTTTTTTGCATTTCAGAAAGATCTTAACCTATCTCCTACATTTTCTTTTATCTGGAGATACATTTGTTGCCGTAAGCTGTTGTGCCAATTTTTTTCCCCTTCAGTACTATTACTGATAGGTCTTGTGGTGCAGTGAGTAGTGTTCCTGCCTCTGAGCCAGAAGCTTCAAGTTCGGCTCCTACCCCAGGACTTGGTGGTCAAGGAAGATGGGTTCATATAGCAGCAAACCAGGTGGATTATCAACCTGCAAAATCCATCCAAAACGCGCTAACAGCTAGCAGTCAGAGCGGGAGAGATTTCTGGTCAGGCACCTGAAGCATGGCCACCAAGGGTGGAGCAATTGAAATGAAGGATGCACCAGAGGCCCAAATTGGAGCTCAGAGGTTTCATGGATTGAGAAGGTTACAGAGTTAGGGAGGGACAAAGCCCAGGAGGGTCTTGAAAAAAGGACGAGGGTATTTTGAAAAGAAGAGACTGAATAAACGTGTACAGACTCCTGCAATGAAGCATGACAAAAAATCTGAAAAGACATAGACACAATGGTCCTGGTTTCTCACCTCCTTCTTCAATTGGAGCTGCTGTTTCAGCTTCTTGCGCATAATTTTCATCTTGCAGGTAATCAAAATCATCAGAAGCTTGGGTCTCAAAGGCTGTATCATCATCTTTTTTCTCTGTTTATTTTGACAAACAGAAAAAGGAGGAAATCTGATGTATTGTAACAATCAACAAAGGACATAATCTACTAAACCATGCTCACGCAGTCTACTTTCACACATTTCCAGGTATCGACTACATTAAAATCAGGATGACCCAGTCATCCAACATCCCTGATGTACCGTGGCCCTAGCAGTGTTACATTGTGATGCTCCTTGTCCTTTTTGAATGGAGATTTCGCCCCTAGTGTGAAAGTTTATAACCTGCAATATTTTGAGGGCCTGGCACCATCACACAGCCACTGGATAGCACGGCACAGCTCTGAGCTGAGTCAGTCAAGTGTGAACTCTTCACATCCGAAAAACCAGGGTCATAATTCTTCAGCCATCAGGATTCACTTTTCCCGCTGGCAGCACGCTCCCACCAACGGGTTTCCAGGCAGTGTGGAATGGTTTCAATGGGAAATCCCAGTGACAAGCGGCGGAACTTTAGAATCCTGCTGCAAGCGAACGGTGCGCGACCGAGAAACACGCGCCTAGGGGCCCGGAGAATCCCGGGCAGGATTCTCCAATCCCGCGGCAGAGTGTCCACGCCGTCGTAAACGCCGGAGAATTCCACCCCCCAAACCTGTTTTGGGAAAATATTTAAAATTCATTCCTTTTTAGGTTATAATGGGGTTACTCCTCCCTGTCTTTAAACCACTCTTTCTGCTTCAGCAACCCATTGACCAGATGTTGGATTATTTTACTCTGTTTCAGACAAGGCTGCATTTACGACGAGAAGTATATACATATAATACAAATATAAATGAGCTGGCACAGTCGTAAAGTCTGAATCAATGTCTTAAATCCGAAACAGGGGGCGGGATTCTCCACTCACGCGCCGAAGTGCCCACGCCATCGTGAACGCCGTCGTGAAACGGCCCCGATCCCGACCGATTCAGGGCCCGAAAATGGGCTAGGATCGGGGCCGCGAGAACCTCGGGGGGCGTGCCGCGAAGGCCGCGTCGTCACCGCGCGACGCCCAAATGGTGCAGCGCTGCGTCATAAATTGCGCGATCCGCGCACAGAGGACCCGGAGGAGACGAGAGGAGATGGCTGAGCCCCGAAGAGCCGCACCCAGGTTCCGGGACACGGACCTGGACACCCTGGTGTATGAGGTGGAACGGAGAAGGGACACCCTCTGCCCAAGACGCGGGCATCGCCAGCCATCCAGCCCGGTGAGGCGCGGCTGGCGGGAGGTGGGCACTGCAGTCAGTGCTGTGGGGCAGACCCCCCGGACGGGGGAGCAGTGCCGCAAGAAGACCTCACCCGGGCTGCCAGGCTAAGTGCCATGAGGGTGCCCCCAGCGCCCCCCCCCCCCCGCACGGGGGGGGGGGGTTGGGAATGTTGGGGGGATTGGGGCATCAGCGGCAGTGCTGGGGGGGGGGGGGACCAGGAGCGGTTGTGAGTGTTGGGGGGGACTGGGGCATCAGGGGCGATGTTTGGGGGGGTCACGGTGCCCAACTATCTACTCGACCCACACATGAGCCCCGGGACCCCCCTGGAGCGAAGCCATGGCGTGCTGTCTCCTGAACCAGCAACAATGTTGTCTATATCTGCAAGCCCTGATGATACCCGTCTGATGATGATGCTTTATCCAACCGCCACCCCCCCCCCCCCCCCCCCCCAAGGACAAGACAGCGCACAACCAGTGTGAGTGCATGAGAACCGGAGGGGGTTCTCCGGTCCTGCACCCCCCAACTGTTCACGCGCAGAGGGCCCTGGACCTCGCTGGGGGATCCGCCACCCGGGAGGTCGCGCCATGCCAGGTCGGAGGCGCAGAAGCAAGTGAGAGAACCCTGCATGTCCTCCCCACCCCCAACCCGTCATCGCCCCCCCTCACACTCTGGCCACTACACCCCCGATCCCCTCCCCCCCACACTCTGGCCACTGCACCCCCAATCCCCTCACACTCTGGCCACTGCACCCCCGATCCCATCCCCCCTCACACTCTGGCCACTGCACCCCCGATCCCATCCACCCTCACACTCTGGCCACTGCACCCCCGATTCCCCCCCCTCACACTGTGCACCCACCACCACCATACACCCGGGCCACCGTGTCTAACGAATCCCGAATCTTTTCTAGGGCCATCCGCCGAACCTTCAGGGACGTCTCGCCCAGGAAGCAGCGCAACATCGCCCACCGCAACTGCACCCAAGGACGCACGCAAGAGGTTGGCAGTCGGTCGGACAGGAGGGCAGACCCCACAGTCTGGGACACAGGACCGGGACGCTGAGACCTCCGGGACAGACATTAGTGAGGGGCACAGGGTGGACAGTCTTGCCGAAGCCCACATCACGGCCACACACCCGCTGGATCGAACTGGAGGTCAAGACGACATGGCCCGCATGGAGCTTGCGCCAGGCCATGAGGGGGACCAGTACACACCAGACCTCTTGACGGATGGTGACCTCGAGCTTGCGGCACTGCTGTCTCCCACACCGTTCACCATCACAGAGACACCCACCTCGGTTGGGCAGATAAGTGATGAGGCTCCCGGGTCACTGTGAGGCCCGGGGGCCACCGGGCTCCCCGAGGGAGGAGGAGGTTCTCTCCCCGTTCCGTCCCTGGCGCATCTGGTGGGGAGCGGGCAGGTCAGGGTGGCATCACGCCATCCAGCACGCCCGAGCAGCCTGGCCCATCGAAGCCGGGCCGCCCCAGGAAACGCGTGCCGACGGGGAGCCATGCCGAAGGGCGTGACTCACAGCAGTCCACCTCCACTCCTGCTGTACCATCTGGGAACACACCTAGACGTAGTGGTAGACGTAAGGCAAACCTGGTCACTGTCTGCGCCCAACGGTCAGTTCACACCGTACTACTCACCAGTGTGCCACTCTCCTGTGCCCATCAGCCACACGCACCCTGCGGCCGTGTCCTCATCACCGGCCTGCCATATCAGGGCGGCTGACCTGTGGCATCCGCGGATGGACGATACCATCCACACTCTCCCTCACCCCCCTCCCACCTGCACGCCACTCCCTCATCCCCTCCTCCCACCTGCACCCTCTCCCACCCCCCCCACCTGCACTCTCCCACACCTCCCCTCCCACCTGCACACTCTCCCACACACACACCCCCACCTGCACACTCTCCCGCACCCCCCCTCCCACCTGCACACTCTCCCACCCCACCCTGCACACTCTCCCACCCACCCTCCCACCTGCACACTCTCCCACCCCCCCTCCCACCTGCACACTCTCCCCCTCCCACCTGCACACTCTCCACCCCCCCCACCTGCACACTCTCCCACCCCCCCCACCTGCACACTCTCCCGCACACCCCCTCCCCCTCCCACCTGCACACTCTTCCCCCCCCCACCTGCACACTCTCCCACCCCCCCACCTGCATACTCTCCCACCCCCCCCACCTGCACACTCTCCCCCCCCCCCACCTGCACACTCTCCCGCACCCCCCCTCCCAACTGCACACCCCCCCCCCACCTGCACACTCTCCCACCCCCCACCCCCCTGCACACTCTCCCACCCCCCACCCCCCTGCACACTCTCCCACCCCCACCCCCCTGCACACTCTCCCGCACCCCCCCTTTGGCCGCAGCCTTCTCGGGTAAGCCGACCCGGTCTCCAGGCGCTGCGCAACAGTCCGCTCACCACCTCCCTGCTCAGCGTCAGCCAATCAAAAGCAGGTGTGAACGGCGACGGCGTGAACTGGGGTCACGCCGTCGTGACTTCGGCCCATCCGGGCCTGAGAATAGCATGGGTGCCGGAGAATCGCCATTTTGGGTGTCTCGGGCGATTCTCCGGCCTGCGCCGCGCGGAGCTCGACGGGGCTGTTCTCGCCGCTTGGGAGAATCGCGGGAGGGCGACGGACCGGCGTCGTGGGAAATTCTGGGGGCCCAGGCGATTCTCCCAACTGGCGCGGGAGTGGAGAATCACGCCCAGGGTGTCACTTGACAAGCAGTGTAAGTGCAGTTTGTTGTAACTCGAATGTCAATATCGAGAACTACCTGCACACTTCCACTCTCCCTCCTCACACCCTTCTCACACACTCACCCCCTCAGACATACTTAATCCCTCTCTCTTGGACATGCTTTCTATTTCTCATTTTCCGGCCCAGTGCACACTCTTTTGCGTACTTCTCACTCACTCTCACCCAGACACTCTCACTCACTCACTCTCAGCCACACTCTCACTCACTCACTCTCACTCACTCACTCTCACTCAGCCACACACTCTCACTCACTCACTCTCAGCCACACACTCTCACTCACTCACTCTCACCCACACACTCTCACCCACTCACTCTCACCCACTCACTCACTCTCACCCACACACTCTCACTCACTCACTCTCACCCACTCACTCTCACTCACTCACTCTCAGCCACACACTCTCTCTCACTCACTCTCACCCACTCACTCTCACTCACTCACTCTCACCCACTCACTCTCACCCACACACTCTCACTCACTCACTCTCACCCACTCACTCTCACCCACTCACTCTCACTCACTCACTCTCAGCCACACACTCTCTCTCACTCACTCTCTCTCACTCACTCACTCTCACCCACTCACTCTCACTCACTCACTCTCACCCACACACTCTCACTCACTCACTCTCACCCACTCACTCACTCACTCTCAGCCACACACTCTCTCTCACTCACTCTCTCTCACTCACTCTCACCCACTCACTCTCACTCACTCACTCTCACCCACTCACTCTCACCCACACACTCTCACTCACTCACTCTCACCCACTCACTCTCTCTCACTCACTCTCTCTCACTCACTCACTCTCACCCACTCACTCTCACTCACTCACTCTCACCCACTCACTCTCACCCACACACTCTCACTCACTCACTCTCACTCACTCACTCACTCTCACCCACTCACTCTCACTCACTCACTCTCACTCTCTCTCACTCTCACCCACTCACTCTCACTCACTCACTCTCACCCACTCACTCTCACCCACACACTCTCACTCACTCACTCTCTCTCACTCACTCTCTCTCACTCACTCACTCTCACCCACTCACTCTCACTCACTCACTCTCACCCACTCACTCTCACCCACACACTCTCACTCACTCACTCTCACTCACTCACTCTCACTCACTCTCTCTCACTCTCACCCACTCACTCTCACCCACTCACTCACTCTCAGCCACACACTCACTCTTTCATACTCTCTCTCTCTCTCTCACACTCATTCTCATTCACTCTCACACAATTTCTTACAAACTCTCATTCACAAACACTTTTCCGCTCTCACTCACACTTTTTATCACACGCTTCCTCTCACTCGATATTTAACTCACCAAGTTCTTGCTCCATGTTTGACCGGTTGCCGGGGTAACGTCCACATCCGGGACTGACGGAAATCCCGGTGCAGCTCAGGGTGAGGAAAGAGAAATTAGAGATGCGGTTTGGTGCGTGTCTCCCCTCCCCCCCGCTGAGTGGCCGCTCCCACTCCTCCCCACCCCTCCCCACACCCCCCTCTGCAGACCCCCCTCTGCAGACCCCCACCCAAACTAACACCCCCCCTCCCCAGACCCCCCATCCAAACAGCCTCCCTCCCCAGACCCCCACCCAAACTGCCCCCCTCCCCAGACCCCCACTCAAACAGCCCCCCCCAGCCAAACAGCACCCCTCATCAGCCCCCCCAAACCCTCCCAACCCTCCCCAGACCCCCCAAACTATCCCCCTCCCCAAACCCCCCCAAACCCACCTACCCTCCCCAGATCCCCCCAAACCCTTCTCCCTCCCCAGACAACCCCCAAATCTCCCCTTCCCTCCAGAACCCCCAAACCCCCCTCTCGCCAGACACTCCAAACCGTCCTTCCCAGACACCCCCAAAGCCCCCTGGACCCCTCCAAACCCCCCACCCAAACCACCAGACCACCCCCTTTCCAGACCTCACTCCCCTCCCCAGACCCCAGCCAAACACACCCCCTCCCCAGACCCCGGCCAAACACGCCCCCCGCCCCAGACCCCCCAAACCACCCCTCCCCAGACCCCACCAACCCCCCCTCCCCAGACCCCACCAACCCCCCCTCCCCAGACCCCACCCCACCAACCCCCCCTCCCCAGACCCCTGAAATCCTCCCTCCCCAGTCCCCTCCCAACCCCCTCCCTGTCCCCCCAGCCCCCTCCCCTGTCCCCCTCAACCTCCCTCCCTTGTCCCCCTCCCTCCCTCCCCTGTCCCCCCAACCCCCCTCCCTCCCCTGTCCCCCCCCACCCCCCTCCCTCCCCTGTCCCCCCCCACCCCCTCCCTCCCCAGTCTCCCAAAAAAACCCTCCCTCCCTTCCCTGTGCCCCCCAACCCCCCTGTCCCCCAACCTCCCCCTCCCCTGTCCCCCCCAACCCCCCCCTCACCTGTCCCCCCCAACCCCCCCTCTCCTGTCCCCCCCAACCCCCCCTCTCCTGTCCCCCCCAACCCCCCCTCTCCTGTCCCCCCCAACCCCCCCTCTCCTGTCCCCCCCAAACCCCCTCTCCTGTCCCCCCCAAACCCCCTCTCCTGTCCCCCCCAACCCCCCTCTCCTGTCCCCCCCAACCCCCCCTCTCCAGTCCCCCCCAACCCCCCCTCTCCTGTCCCCCCCAACCCCCCCTCTCCTGTCCCCCCCAACCCCCCCTCTCCTGTCCCCCCCAACCCCCCCTCTCCTGTCCCCCCAACCCCCCCTCTCCTGTCCCCCCAACCCCCCCTCTCCTGTCCCCCCAACCCCCCCTCCTGTCCCCCCAATCCCCCCTCCTGTCCCCCCCAACCCCCCCTCCTGTCCCCCCCAACCCCCCCTCCTGTCCCCCCCAACCCCCCCTCCTGTCCCCCCCAACCCCCCTCCCTCCCTGCCCCCCCAAAAAACCTCCCCTGTCCCCCCAGACCCCCTCCCCTGTCCCCCCCAACCCACCCTCCCCTGTCCCCCCCCAACTCCCCTGTCCCCCCCAACCCCCCCTCCCCTGTCCCTCCCCAAACCCCCAACCCCTGTCCCCCCCTCCCCTGTCCCTCCCCAGACCCCCCACCCAAACACCTCCCCACCCAAACACCCCCCCTCCCCAGACCTCCAAAATTCCCCCCTCCCCAACCCCCCTCCCCTGTCCCCCCTAAACCCCCCCTCCCCTGTCCCCCCTAAACCCTCCTCCCCTGCCCCCCTCCCCTGCCCCACCAAACACCCTCCCTTGTCCCCCCCAACCCCCCTCCCTTGTCCCCCTCCCCTGTCCCCCCCAAACCCCCTCCCTCCCTCCCCTGTCCACCCCAACCCCCCTCCCTCCCCTGTCTTCCCAACGCCCTCCCCTGTGCCCCCTCCTCTGTCCCCCCTCCTTCCCCTGTCCCCCCCAACCCCCCCTCCCTCCCTCCCCTGTCCTCCTCCCTCCCTCCCTCCCTCCCCTGTCCCCCCAACCTCCCTCCTCTGTCCCCCCAACCCCCCTTCCTCCCTCCACTGCCCCCCCCAACCTCCCTCCCTCCCTCCCCTGTCCCCCCCAACCCCCTTCCCTCCCTCCCCTGTCCCCCCCAACCCCCCTCCCTCCCTCCCCTGTCCCCCCCAACCCCCCTCCCTCCCTCCCTCCCCTGTCCCCCCCACCCCCCTCCCTCCCTCCCCTGTCCCCCCCAACCCCCCTCCCCTGTCCCCCAAACCCTCCCTCCCCTGTCACCCGCCAAACCCCCCCTCCCCTGTCACCCCCAAACCCCCCCTCCCCTGTCACCCCCCTGCCCTGTCACCCCCAACCCCCCATCCCCAGACACCCCCAACCCCCCATCCCCAGACACCCCCAAATCCCCCCAACCCCAAATTCCCCCATCTCAAACCCCCCTCCTCCCCAAACCCCCCTCCCCAACCCCCCCTCCCCAGATCACCCCAAAACTCCCCCTCCCCAGACTGCCCCTAACCCCCCTCCCCAGACCCCCCCAAAACCTCCTCCACAGACCCCCCAACCCCCATTCCCCAGACACCCCCCCCAACCCCCCCTCCCCAGACACCCACCCAACCCCCTCTCCCCAGACACCCACCCAACCCCCCATCCCCAGACACCCACCCAACCCCCCCTCCCCAGACCCCCATAACCCCCCCCCCCCCCAGACATTGTCACGTGTACCAAGGTACAATGAAAAGTATTGTTCTGGATACAGTCCGGACAGATTGTTCGATACATGAAAAAACATAGGACATACAAGAAATACACAATGCAAATACATAGACATCGGGTGAAGCATACAGAGTATTATTACTCAATAGAGAAGATATGTGGAGAGATCAGTTCAGTTCATAAGAGGGTCATTCAGGAGTCTGTTCAATATTCCATGGTACAATGTTCAGTACCATTCAAGACTCAGATAATGAAGCAGCCCATGTCCAAATGCAGAAAGATCTGGACAATATCCAGGCTTGGGCTGGCAAGTGGCAGGTTACGTTCGCACCACACAAGTGCCAGGCAATGGCAATCTCCAACAAGAGTAGATTTAACCATCTCTCCTTGACATTCAATGAAATTACTATCACTGGATCCCCCACTATATACATCCTGGGGGATCACCATTGACAAGAAACCTGCTGCACCAGCCATATAAATGCTGTGGCAACATCAAACATTCAGAGAGAATTCTGAGGTGAGTAACTCTCCTCCTAACTCTCCAAAGCCTGTCCAGCACCTACAGGACACAAGTCAGGAGTGTGATGAAACACTCTCCACTTGCCTGGATGAGTGCAACTCCCAACAATGCTCAAGAAGCTCGATGCCATCGAGGACTGTGCAGCTCGCTTGATCGGCTCCCCATTCACCAACTTAAACATTCACTCCCTCCCTTGTCCCCCCAACCCACAGGGCTAAATCGCTGGCTTTGAAAGCAGACCAAGGCAGGCCAGCAGCACGGTTCAATTCCCGTAACAGCCTCCCCGAACAGGCGCCGGAATGTGGCGACTAGGGGCTTTTCACAGTAACTTCATTTGAAGCCTACTTGTGACAATAAGCGATTTTCATTTCATTTCCACCACCGATGCACAGTGGCAGCCGATGTGGACAGGGAACAGAGGCAACCCAAACTTTATTTTTCCCGCTGTCTGTCTGTAGGCAAAGGCTAGATACTTGGGGACACTAGATGCATCGGTGTGGGAGAGAAGCCATTGCACATGATTAGGTGGATAAGAATTAAGCTATAATTAGGTAGATAAGAATCGAACCAGGTGAGAGCAGACCCACTGCTGGATAAGAGTGGAGAGATGTTGGAGGAGGATATTGTGGTCACCGTGTCAAAGGCTGCAGACGGGTCAAGAGGCAATGTTCACCTTTGTCATACAGGGTACAATTTGTGATTTTGATCAGAGCGATTTTGATAATGTGATGGGTGGAAAACTGGAGGAATTCAAATATGATGTTCCAGGAAAGATGGCTGCATTTGGGATGCAACAACATGTTCAAAGACTTTGGAGCGAAAGGGAGGTGAGAGATGGAATGTTAGTTTACAAGGACGGCAGGGGATGGGGATCAAAGTTTTTTTTTTAAATGAACAAAAGGGCTGAGGCTGGAAGATGTAAATGAGAGAGGGACAACAGCTGAATAGAACCATTTACAATATCAACTTAACAGATGACCAGGAGGAGAAGCTTTGACCAGCAGTTTAGTGGAAATAGCATAGAATGATCAGGAGGTGGATTCATGCATAGGCTGAACTCCGAGAAGGTGGATAGGAGTGAAACTGGAGAAAGGTGTGAGTTCAGGACTGAGGAGGGAGTGTGGGGGAGGCAACTGGTCAGATCGTCTCAATCTTAGTGACATGTCCATGAGGTCCACCTAATTATTGAGTGTGAGGGTGAAGGGAAGAGGGGTTCAAGGAGACAGTTTGCAGTCGAGAGAATGACCCTGGAATAGTGAGCGGTTTTAACTGACACTAGCAGGACCCAAAAGAGACAGAATTGAATGGTTCCCCCCATGGTGCATTTTCTGATGGGATGCAGGTGATTGGGTGCACAGGTGGGTGGGAACCCCGCTGCCATCCCGCATTGGCACCAATTAAGTCCATGACATGGGAAGACCTGTAAATGGCCTTTCTGCTCTCTTGCCATTGGGCCCCTTCAGTGGGTAAGTAATTCCTATTTAAGAGTCTCATTGTTGTCGCTGCTGGTATTCACCCAACAGGGACTGGGCTCTCGCTATGCAGGAAACCCGAGAAGAAAATCCTGTAGGAGGTTGCTTGCAAACTTCCAGGGCAGACCCCTTGATCAAATACACCCAGTGTCTGATCAAGGGAACCAGGTTCAGGAAAAGTGGGGAGAAGTCTCAAAACCACAATTTTACTATCGCTGCTGAGCAGGTTGAGCTATTTTCTCAAAAGCCCTAAAACGGTTTCTATCTCCTTCTCTTTGAATTTTGGAAGGGCCTGTATAAATTTCAACAGATCACCACTAGGTTCTGTTCTAAGTTAAAGCTCCTGTCTAATTTCTGGCAGCTCCCCTCTAATTTCCAGTGCCTTCTGCTGGAACTCTCTCTCTTTTGCTTTTTCGTCTCTCTCTAATTCCAACTCCCTCATTTCCATCTCCATTTTCTTTTTGCTGCATCTCCATTTCCTTTTGCTGCATGTCCATTTGTCTTTCTATTCTTTTTAATTCCCTTTCATGCTCGAACTGCAACCAAATTCTTTCGCGCTCAATTTTCCCACCAGAAAAGGTCTTTGACACTTCACTACTTTGTGAGCCCTCCTGTGTTCCTAACACCGCTTTCAAATTTAAATGTTGAGCAATCACTTCCGTTATCTCCACCTTTCTAGCTTCCCTAGTTTCCCTGCCAATTCAACTAGCTTGTCTTTTTACATAAACCAGAGATAAGTTGTCCACCTGAAGAAAACCCTTATCGGCTTCCAGAGCCATCCTGTTATATCACAACAAGCCTGGCGACTCTTTTTTAAAAATTATACTGTACCCAAACTTTGCCGTTAATCGTTCCAAAGATCCCAGACGAGCCCCAAGTTATGTAACGCACCCTGGGCTAGTGCGTGGTCAATTCCAGTCCCACTTGGGCTGGAGCCACAACACGTGAATTAACCAATAATGGTAGCAGATGAGTGTGAGAGGTGTGGGCAGGGGCCAGCGAATCACACGCACATGTTTTGGGGTTGCGAAAAATTGGAAAGAATCTGGGTGGGATTGTTTGCGGTCTTAGCCAGGATAGTGGAGGAGGAAGTGGACTTGGATACTTCGGTGCCGATATTTGGGGTTTCAGAGAAGCCGGAGCTGATGGAGAGGAGGAAGGCAGATGACTTGGCCTTCGCCTCTCTGATTGCATGGCGGCGAATTTTGCTGGAGTGGCGGTTGACATCGCCACCGGGGGTAGCGGCTTGGTTGGGTGACCTGTACGACTTCCTGCGATTAGAGAAGATAAAGTATGAGTTAAAGGGCTCTTCAGGGGGTTTGAGGAAAGGTGGGGGGTGTTTGATGCGGGGGATAGGGGGTGAAAAAGAGGAAAAATCGATAAAAACTGTATAGTTGATTGTTTGAAACTATGTTTCCCGGGGTTTTTGTTCGCTGTAACCTGTTTTGATACATGTTTGTAATGTTGCCAATTTAATGGAATACTATAATAATGTTGCTCTTTAGAGTCGCCGATATGATACTGAGGCTCTTTTTATGATATGATGTTATGTCCCAACAGCGTCGCCAATACTGTGGGTGTTTCTATTTCTCTTACTGAACCACAAGGCTTTCCCGTATATCGGTCAAATGACCACACAACCCGTTAGTCAGTTCAAGTTCAAAGGTGGTCTGTTTACACACAAGGGTTACTTCGACATGCAAGCACAATATACTACAAGTTAAACTACACCTATCAACTACAATAACCTATACTTAACTTCAGGCGACCGGCACTGTGCAAGTGGCTAAGGCCTTTATCTTGATCACATGGCTGGTTTGAAGAAGTGGCTCTGTCTCTGCTGAGCTCATCCGTCAGGTAGCGATCGTTGGTCTTGAACTTGGCTGTCTGGTCATTATGCTGCAGTTGGGCTGGCACAGGCCGTATTCAAAGGAGGCTGGCACAGGCCGGAACCAAAATCCCTCTGGGATTTTGTGCTCTTTGGGGCGGTCCTTAACCTTGGACCCGATAGTTCGACAGGGCTCTGATCACTTCCTTCAATTTCGGCCAATAAAGGTGCGGGTGCCTTGGTGGTTGGGCGGGTCCTTAGCGGTCATTGACCTTGGCAGTTGGGCTCTCTGAGTAAAGGGAGTGGTGCCGATCAGCCTATGGCTGTATCGGTTTCTTGATTGGAGTCCAATTGTTCTGGGAAACGGGCCATTAAAATGCAAATGAGTGGGGGTTTTGATCAGGTCTAGCTACCTGCGTTTCAAATACACAGGAGCTCTGTATCTGTCTGAGTCCTGGGTTGCCCATAATCCCCATGGTCCTTCGCAGGTGGTCATCTCAAATGGCTACAATAATAAATACATTTTAACAAAAAGTAACCAATAATTCATAGAAAAAATACCCAAAGTCTTTGGCCCCTAACTGACCAATAATTACAGTCACCAGGTGTGTAAGTTTAAACACAATTACTGTTTATTTATAACAAAAACACTAATAAAATATGCAGAAAATACAACTGGTTAACTATTATCTAATTCCTAATTCCCCATTTTAATTTGCCCCCACCCTCTGCACACATACACAAGACAGTCAAACACGGGGGAGAGGAAAGGGGTAAAAAAAATAAGCAAAAGAGAAAAAAGTCTTTGTTTCAGATGGGTGTTTCTAGCACCTGACTCCCCTTCAAACTTTGCTTTCAATTTGAAGTTTTAACTAGATTCCTTCAGGTCTCTGTAGTTTCATGAATAGAGCACTCACAGCCTTTCTGGAGAGAGCGAGAGTCCTGGTTTTTGCTTGCAGCCTGCTGTGGTTTCCCTGTAGATTCATTTGTTCAGGTTATCTGCAACTTCATGAATACAGCACTCACAGCCTTTCTGGAGAAAGAGAGGAGAGAGATAGCCCTTGTCTCTCTGCTTTCAGGTGTCAAACTGCCCCCTCAGTCTCTGAGAACCATCGCAATGGGATAGGATCCAATCACCACCTGTTACTGGGTAGTGTATGACATTTTGGCCAATTCATTGGCCATCAGCCAATCAGTCGAATGAGTCGCACCCCAACTCGCTCTCTGGTGCCGAAAAGTCTGAAGCTTCTGTTCAAACTAGCAGAGATTAACAGAGTGTTATCTCCTGTAACTTTTGAATTACAGGAAGGACCCTGACACTCCCATGAGAGAGACCCCCACCAGAGACCATGCATGAGCGAGACCACCCCCCATAAGAAAGAACCCTGCCTGGAAACTCCCCATAGGAGAGACCCCTGCCAAGAGGCCCCCCACAGGAGAGACCCTTGCCTGGAAGCCCCATAAGAGAGACCCTTGCCTGGAAGATAGAGAGCAGTCCAAGCAGAGGCAGTGGAACAAATCATTGCTTTAAAAGTCACCTGCTTGCTCAGGCAGAGGAAGCCGCACCTGCCAATTTCTGGAAAGCGAAAAACATCAGCTGGGTTTATGGGGGGTTTCCAGGCAAGGGTCTCTATCATGAAGTGTCTCTGATGGGGCTCTCTCTCATGGGGTGTCCCTAGTGAAGGATTCTGTAATTGGGGAGTCTTTGGTGGGGTTCTCTTTCCTGGTGGGTGTCTGGTGGGGCTCTCTGTAATGGGGTGTCTCTGGTGGGGGTCTCTCTCATGGGGGTCTCTGGTGGGGAGTCGTGAGGGGAGAGGGTTGTCATAATATACACACAGGTATATGATGGTGCACAGACAGGCAGTGATTGACACACAGGATGACCAGTGAACACACAGAACACAGCAGCCAATCACCAGACAGGACATGACCACTATAAAGCCAGAGGGCACTAGTTTTCCCGCTCTCTGGGGATCCAGCCTTTGAGACAGTCAGAGCCCATGAGTAGCAACTAGAACATACACCATGTGGTAGTAAGATAGTCTGGTCAGGTTAGCCTCAGGCCTCCAGTCAAGTCGGCATAGTGTCAACCCACAGTTAAAGTATGTATGATAGTTAAGAGTTCATTAAAATCGAGTCGCATTGCTTCAAGTGTTGGAAGCCTGTCTCTCTCACTGCTGCAGTAAACGCAACCCTCGCAGACCCGGCATACCCAACACATCAAGGGTGACCGAGAAAATCTTGGGGGGGGGGGTTGCAGAATTGGGTTGTGGCGGAGGCCGTGCTGCAGACTAACAAAATGGCTGACTGTTAACGGGATTCATGGGTAACCCTCGCAATTGCCGCCATGCATAGATTTGCATGGAAAGGAATAGTAAATCACTTCTGGAATTGCACTCCCAGCATAAGCTCAAATCCGTTGCGATTCATCATACAAAGATGTGCAGGTTAGGTGGATTGACCATGCTAAATTGCGCTTTAGTGTCCAAAGGTTGGGTGGGGTAACAGGCCTAGGTGGGGTGCTCTTTCGGAGGGTTGGTGCTGCTTTGATGGCCAAATGACCTCCTTCTACACTGTAGGGATTCTATCTCCTGCAGGAGAACATGTTCTCCCAAACTGAGAATTTCAGCCAACATCAACATTATCAGTTTTCAATGGGTCAGCGCTGCTCCTGTCTTCTCTCTTGTTCCTAATAGAATTGCAAAATATTTGTTCCTGTTGCCTTTATTTTACTGTTCTCTGCGTCTCTCCTTTCCAGGATCTGTGCTATATTCTGCATGGTTATTTTACTTTTTCTTTTGGTTTGATGCTATCTCTTTCTGTAGTTGTTAGTTGTCCATGGCTATTATTTTAGCAAGTCAATCTCTTGCTCCCCAAGAGTATAGCATGTCTCCGCATCATGGTAAGTTTTTTTTCTGAACAATTCTCAATGATCCATTGTCAATTTACCCATTAATAAATTTGTCCAGTTTACTGCGGATAGTCTCTAAATCATCACATTAAAATCATCGTGGCTGAACTCTAGAATCCGAGAAACTGTTTTGCACTTATAAACACGACCTTGATTGTTTTATGATTAAATGTTCACCCACTTTTAGGTTGTAAACTAAACTTGTCACATTGCTAAATCGAACCTTGAATCATGTCCTTGAACCCCTCGTTGCTTCAAGGATATGAGGGGCCAAAACTTCCTCAGAGTGGCAATCAGCATCGGTTTGCCACTCTGTATCCACTAAATCTCTGAAGTACCTGTCTCCCCTGACCTTCCTCACTTGGACCGGATGGGATTCAGCAGGGGAACGCATCCCCAGCTCAAGCGTTGAAGTCCAAAAGAAGTGGCGTGATGGAGGACATGTCCCCTTTTTCATGACACTAGCTACCGAAAAACAGGTGAGTTTAAAGGTCCCTTTGAAAGTTACAGGCCAGGGAGCAAGTAAGTATCTAAGGTATCTGGATGGGGTTGCGAGGATGGAGAGGTTGGTCATTGGCGGAATATCGGGAGGTCAGGGAGTCGGACATGGAGGATAGGGGAGCCAGACAAGGGGGGGGGGTCAGGTCAGGGGGGGTGGGGAATCTTATGTAGATGAGGAATACCATGGGGGTGTGGGGTGCTAAGTTGGGATAGTCCCCTGGGGACTCTGGAGTGTTCGGGGTGTCCCATTTGGGAACTGGTCTGGGTCTTTCAAATAGTTACACTGAAAATAGAAATGCTTTCATTTCTTCTAACTCTTTCAGAATAATTATTTGTGTAATGCTGACAGAATCATCCAAAGTTAACAATTTAAATTGCTTCATTGAATGGTTTCCAGCCCAGTGCAATTGTCCAGGGGAGGTTAGCGCTTCTGGACAATTGCTGGGTAAACCCTTACCTGGGAACGTCCATAGAACCATAGCATTCCTACAGTACAGAAAGAGGTCATTCAGCCCCCCATATCTGTGTGGTAGTCGGTATTAGGGGTATTACGGTACCCTGAATAATGCTGTAAGACCATTGGTGTGGGAGGTACCTGAGGCTGCTGTTTTCATTGGTGAAGCCTGCCTGCTGGTTCCGCCCAGTAAGGCGGAGTATAAGAGCCTGAGTCTCCCCAGCAGCTGCATTCTGTACCTGCGCTGCTGGGGGAAACATCTAGTGCAATAAAGCCTTCAATTGTCTCCAATCTCATCTCAGGAGTTATTGATCGAGCATCAATTTATTGCACTAGATTTTAAAGCATGGAGCTCCGAATCAAGCCGGAGTGTCTGCAACTCAGCCCCCACGCGGCAAACTCAGCGGCAACCTTCAAACACTGGCTGGCGTGCTTCAAAGGGTACCTCAGGAAGGCCACGACTGAACCTATGGAGGACCAGAAACTGCACGTTCTCCACTCGAGGGTGAGCCCAGAGATCTACACCCTCATCGAGGATGCGGACGATTTCGAGGTGGCAATGACCCTGCTGAAAGGACACTATATTTGCCCTGTAAACCAGGTCTACGCCCGACATCTGCTAGCGACGAGGTGACAAATGCCCGGGGAATCGCTGGAGGAGTTCTATGTGCGCTCCTGGTGTTAGGGAGGAGCTGTGACTGGCCGCAAGATTCGGCCAGCGACTTTTGATCCGGGACACTTTCGTTGCAGATATGCTGTCCTCCCAAATCCGGCAGCAATTGCTGGAGAAAGAGACGCTAGGCCTCAAGGAGTCACGGGCCCTTGCTAGCTCCCTGGATGTGGTCTCCCGAAACTCCCGCGCATACGTCCCTGACCGCACGACAGCCCCTTGGGCAGCGTGGAACACCCCCACGGCCGACTCCGATGCATCCCCCATCCCCCCATAAGCTTGTGCTGCGAGACTGTCCGGCAACCCCGGGGGGCCCCGCTGCTATTTTTGCGGGCAAGCCAAGCACCCCTGGCAGCGCTGCCCGGCCCGCTCATCCATCTGCAAAGGGTGCGGCAAAAAGGGCCATTTCGTGGCAGTATGCCAGGGCCAGGCGGTCGCCGCGGTCTCCGGAGTCGAACCGGGACTGCCACCACAACCCTCTCCACGAGCCACGTGCGGCCAGCGGGCGCCCCCATCCTCCTTCTCCAGGGCCATGTGCGACCTCCGGGCGACGCCATCTTGTCCCCCGCAGACCACGTGCGACGGCTGGGCGCCGCCATCTTGTACACCTCCAGCCATGTGCGACCAGTGGGTGCCGCCATCTTGGCTGGACTCTCAGGACCCCGACTCGGATGACCAAACACCGCCCGAGGAAAACACCCAAATTTTGCCACGACTTGCCTCGGCGACCCTGGACCAGTCTCGGTCCCGAACACTCTCGACTGCAACGACGACCGTGCTCATCAACGGGCATAAAACATCCTGCCTGATCGACTCCGGGAGCACAGAGAGCTTCATACACCCCAATACGGTAAGGCGCTGTTCTCTTCCTATCCACCCAGTCAACCAAAAAAATCTCCCTGGCCTCCAGGTCTCACTCGGTAGCAATCAAAGGGTTCTGCATTGCAAACCTCACGATCCAGGGAAGGGAGTTTAAAAATTACTGGCTCTACGTCCTTCCTCACCTCTGTGCTGCCACGCTCCTGGAGTTAGACTTCCAATGTAACCTCCAGAGCTTAACTTTTAAATTCGGCAGCCCTATACTCCTCCTCACTGTCTGCAGCCTCGCGACCCTCAAAGTCGATCCGCCTTCCCTGTTTGTGAACTTCACCCTGGATTGCAAACCCGTCGCCACCAGGAGCAGATGGTACAGTGCCCAGGACCAGACCTTCATTAGTCGGAAGTCCAGCGGTTACTGAAGGAAGGTATTATTGAGGCTAGCAACAGTCCCTGGAGAGCTCAAGTACTGGTTGTCAAGACCGGGGAGAAGCATAGGATGGTCATCGATTATAGTCAGACCATCAACAGGTATACGCAGCTCGATGCGTACCCTCTCCCCCGCATATCTGATCTGGTCAATCAGATTGCACAATACAAGGTCTTTTCCATGGTGGATCTAAAATCCGCCTACCACCAGCTCCCCATCCGCCCTAGCGACTGCAAATACACTGCATTCAAAGCAAATGGGCAGCTCTACCACTTCCTAAGGGTTCCCTTCGGTGTCACAAATGGAGTCTCGGTCTTCCAACGGGAGATGGGGGACCGGTACGGTTTGCGAGCCACATTTCCGTACCTTGATAACGTCACCATGTGCGGACACGACCAGCAAGACCACGACACCAACCTCCGAAAATTCCTCCCTACCGCAAAAATCCATAATCTAACATATAACAAGGACAAATGTGTGTTCAGCACTGACCGTCTAGTCATCCTCGGCTATGTAGTGCATGATGGAGTTATAGGCCCAGATCCCGAACGCATGCGCCCCCTCATGGAGTTCCCCCTCCCCCCACTGCTCCAAGACCCTGAAACGCTGCCTGGGATTTTTTTCGTATTATGCCCAGTGGGTCCCCAACTATGCAGACAAGGCCCGCCCACTAATTCAATCCTCAGTCTTCCCCCTGTCGGCAGAGGCCCACCAGGCCTTCAGCCACATCAAAGCGGACATCGCAAAGGCCACGATGCATGCAATCGACGAATCCCTCCCCTTCCAAGTCGAGAGTGACGCGGCTACCCTCAACCAAGCAGGCAGACCCGTGGTCGTCTCACGCACCCTCCATGCTACAGAAATCCACCATTCCTCAGTTGAAAAGGAGGCCCAGGCCATAGTAGAAGCTGTGCGGCACTGGAGGCATTACCTTACCGGCAGGAGATTCACTCTCCTCACTGACCAACGGTCGGTTGCTTTCATGTTCGATAATGCACAGCGGGGCAAGATAAAGAACGATAAGATCTTACGGTGGAGGATCGAACTCTCCACCTACAACTATGAGATCTTGTATCGTCCCTGGAAGCTAAACGAGCCTCCTGATGCCCTATCCTGCAGCACATGTGCCAACGCACAAGTGGACCGCCTCCGGGCTCTCCACCCGGGGATCACTCAATTCTTCCATTCCATTAAGACCCAAAACCTGCCCTACTCCATCGAGGAGGTCAGGACCGCCACCAGGAATTGCCAAATCTGCGCGGAGTGCAAGCCGCATTTCTACAGACCAGAGAAAGCGCACCTGATAAAGGCTTACCGTCCCTTTGAACGTCTCAGTATGGACTTCAAAGGGCCCCTCCCCTCCACCGACCGCAACACGTACTTCTTGAACGTGATTGACGAGTACTCCCGGTTCCCATTCTCCATCCCCTGCCCCGACATGACCGCAGCCACCGTCATAAAAGCCTTCCACAGTACCTTCACACTGTTTGGTTTCTCCGCCTACATACACAGCGCTAGGGGGTCCTCCTTCATGAGCGACGAACTGCGTCAATTCCTGCTCAGCAAGGGCATTGCCTCGAGCAGGACGACCAGTTACAACCCCCGGGGAAACGGGCAGGTAGAGAGGGAGAATGGAACGGTCTGGAAGACCGTCCTACTGGCCCTACGGTCCAGGAATCTCCCAGTCTCCCACTGGCAGGAGGTCCTCCCGAATGCACTCCACTCCATCTGATCACTACTGTGTACCACGACCAACCAAACCCCTCATGAACGTCTCCTAGGAAGTCCTCCTCCGGGACCTCGCTCCCAACCTGGCTGGCAGCTCCTGGATCCATCCTGCTCCGCAAACACGTGCGGGCACACAAGTCGGACCCATTGGTCGAGAGGGTCCACCCCCTGCACTCTAACCCTCAATACGCCTATGTGGCGTACCCCAACGGCCAACAGGATACGGTTTCACTACAAGACCTGGCGCCCGCTGGATCCCCACCCACATCTCCACTATCGACCCCATCCTCCCTCCCACCGGCGCACCCCACAGCTGCCCCCTTCCCAGGTGGATCGGTCCTTCCACTGGTCCCATCGAGGGGTGATGAAGCTGCCGAAGAAGCCGAAGCCACGCTCCCGGAGCCACGGATGCCCGAGCCAGTGCCTGCATCACCGCCGAAGCTACGATGATCGCAGAGGACGACCAGGGCCCCCGATTGACTAATTGCTTCGTTCTGACTGTAAATAATTATTGTAAATAGTTGAGACATGTAATGAGGCAAAACACTGTGCTAATGTATACCGGGTACCACCGTAACCTACACCTCTACCACTGTATAACGCAAGACCACCACCCCTGCTGGACTCTTTTTTTAACAGGGGGTGAATGTGGTAGTTGGTATTAGGGGTATTACGGTAACCTGAATAATGCTGTAAGACCATTGGTGTGGGAAGTATATGAGACTGCTGTTTTCATTGGTGAAGCCTGCCTGCTGGTTCTGCCCAGTAAGGCGGAGTATAAGAGCCTGACTCTCCCCAGCAGCTGCATTCTGTACCTACGCTGCTGGGGGAAACATCTAGTGCAATAAATAAAGCCTTCAATTGTCTCCAATCTCGTCTCATGAGTTATTGATCGAGCATCAGTCTGCACTGACCCTCTGAAAGAGCACCCTACCTAGGCCCCCTCCTTCATCCTATCCCCATAATGCCTTAGCCCCACCTCACCTGCACATCTTTGGACACCAAGGGGCAATTTAGCATGGTCAATCCACCTAAACTGCACTTCATTGGACTGTGGGAGGAAACCGATGGAGACCGGCGAGAAAGTGCAAACTCCATGTGTCACGATATTCAGGTAAACATCATGGTGCAAACACACATACACACTGATGGACAGATCAACGGACCAATCAATACACACACAACGCCACAGCCAATCACAGGCAAGAGCATACACACTATAAAACGGGGAACACAACACTTCCCGCTCATTCCAGCAGGAGACAGCTCAGGGCACAGAGCTCACAGCAAGCCACTCAGACATCCACCATGTGCTGAGTGCCACTCCAAGATAGTGTTAGGAATAGGTCCACAGATTCAAGGGTTATGATCGAACCACAGTAACCAGTTTACCACTGTAAATAAATGTTAGTAATAAAACTGAGTTGTACCATCCGCAACTGTGTTGGTTCTTCTGTGTAGCAGAGCACCCAACACATCATAGTACCAGGATTGGAACCCGGTAACTGTGAGACCTACCTACGAATCCTCAGGAATCTGCCATCCTGCACCATGGACACCGTCAGCACGCCGCAGCCGCTACAAATCGCTGGAAACCTTGGCGTCAATTGGAAGCTGTTCAAACAGCGCTTCCAGCTCTTCCTGGAAGCCAACGAAAAGGAGAGCGCTTCAGACACCAGGAAAATCGCCGCCCTCCTCTCCACGGCAGGTCAACACGCCATCCATGTCTACAACTCCCTGGTGTTCGCGGAAGGTGAGGACAAGACCAAGTACAAGAAGGTCCTTCTCAAACTTGACCAACACTTCAGCGTTGAGGCAAACAAGTGTTTCGAGAGGTATCTCTTCCAGCAGCGCCTTCAGGATAAGGATGAGCCCTTTCAATCTTTCCTTACACACCTCCATATCCTCACGCAGTCCTGCGGTTACGACACCACCTCCGATTCAATGATTCGGGACCAGATTGTTTTTGGGGTCACCTCGGGCACCCTACGCCAGCAGCTCCTCAAAATTAAAGGCCTCATCCTAGCCTCCACAATCGAAGCCTGTGTCCTTCATGAAGACGCGACTAGCCACTACTCCCAATTTCAAGCGGCCGAATCGGCGCGGCGGGGGTCCTACGCGGCCGGATCGGCAAGGCAGGCGTCCTACGAGGCCGAACGGGTCCAGGCGAGCGAGTTCCTCCTGGCCCGCAGCCCGGACGAGGGCGTCCATTTTGCGCGCTTTCCGCGGCCTCCCGCGTTTGTGCGCGCCAAAAAAGACATCGACACAGAAGGACGTGATGTGCAGGCGCGCTCGACGCAAGACCGCTCTGCGCATGCGCGGTGGCGCAATGAACGGCATGACGTCACGACGTGCGGCAACTGCGGAGCCGCACATTTAAAGCGGCTATGTCCAGCAAAAAACCGACAATGCCTCCGCTGTGGCAAGATGGGCCACTACGCTGCCTGCTGTCGAGACAAGGGTTGGGTACATGGGGTGGGTGGGGGGGCTTACACAGTTAGTAAACCACAGAACCAGAGTACTGCAACCAAGGCATTTGGATCTACGCCAGAAAAGTTCAGTGGATTTGAATACAGTGAGAGTAGTTATTTTCACATTCTCTCCTGGGGAATATGCAGCAGTGCAAAGATTTGCAGGTTGATCTGACAATTCTGAGTGCACAGCCGAGGTTTGAACATGTCTCAAGTTTTTGTCCTGGGCGTGATTTTGGTTGTCCACCTAAATTCAAACTCATTGACAAGGAAGTTGAACAACAGCTGTTCCCTTTCTGTCTTGCATGTTCAGTGACATTCCGGGAAGGTAAGGGTTGCGATTGCAGAATATGCTCCATTTCAAATAAGCGAGATAGCTATGAGAGATTGCCCCTTATCTGAGAGTAAGTCACTTAAAGTAGTCGAGAGGTATAAAAACTGTTTTGGTCAGGTCCAGCAATGAATCCACTGCAGCTGTCCTGAGTGAACTGCTGGATCAAATCTTGTGTTTAATTGGATGCTGCCCCACCCAAAATTATAAATTGAACATTGGCTTCTTGTGAGGGAGAGTTCCATTTTTTCCACCACATTCTGCATGAAGAATTTCCTAACTTGTCTCCTAACTGGGTTGGTTTTAATTTAGCTGGTATGTTCCCTTGTCCTAGTCTTGCGCGCGAAGGAAACTATTTCCCTCTATATCCTATCAATCTCTTTTAACCCCTTATAATGACGCAGAGGAGGCTGACACTGAATGTTTTAAAGATACATTTACAAATATTTATAAGGGTTTGCATAGCGCAGCATCTCACTCCCAGTGCAATCCTAGCTGGGAATACTTATCTCACCAGGTGACCAGAATTGGAGGAATGCAGAGTGTTTGGAAGATTGTAAGGCTGGAGGAGGTACAGAGCTAGGGAGGGGCAAGGTCATGGATTAAAAAGGTTGAGAATTTTAAAATTGTGCCATTACTTGACTGGAAACCTGTGTCAGTCAGCGAGAACTGGACTTGGTGAACTTCAGGTTATGGAAGATGGGAACCTGACCAGGAGAGCATTGGAATCTTTAAATCTGGAGATAACAAGGGCCTGGGTGAGGGATACACCAGCAGATGAGGTGAGGCAAGGCCAGAGTTGGGCGATATTACAGAGATAGATGACAGCAACCTCGCTGCTGGCTTGGGTATGTTGTTGGAAGCTCACCCACACACACACAGGGCACTCCCAGCCTAATCACACAAAATATGCTAGTTTAGCACCTTGACAGGCCAACCTGGCACCAGCATACCACCCTGCCCAAAAGTCATGCAGCTCCAATCCCCTGGGAGACCCCCACATGTGCTATTCCATCTGGTCCCCGTTTGTGGGGATTAGTGCTGAACAGCACTTGCCCGAGGTCTCCCAGGCAAAGGGGATGAATCTAAAAGCCTCAGGTACCTCGGGAATCTCCACATTAGAATGAGGCCAGCTGTCTCGCTCTAATATGCAGATTTGCCAAAAAGTGATCCTGCCCACAATGGGCGAGATTTACATCGTGTTGGATCCCGCGAGGCGTTACGAGCTGGGTAGATCCCAGGAGTGGAATCTCCCGGCTTGTTTCGACCACTCTACCACTGCGTGAGCTGCTTTGCAAGCGCAGCATGACCATTGATCGCGCCCAGTGTAACCAGGGCTTAGTGTAGGTGTAAAAACAATTTCTCCACTTTATAACACAACCCTAGAGTCATGGAGCTATACAGCACAGAAAAAGCGCTTCGGCCCATCGCGTCTGCGCTGGTCAAAAACAACCACCTCAAACCTCTAGGTGAAAGTCTAAAATTGAAAACAGCGCGAGAAGAGAGAAAGCCGGGACAGTGAAAACAGCGCGAGAGGAGAGAAAGCCGGGACAGTGAAAACAGCGCGAGTGGAGAGTGAGCCGGGATATTGAAAACAGCGCGAGAGGAGAGTGAGCTGGGACGGTGAAAACAGCGCGAGTGGAGAGAGGGCCGGGACATTGAAAACAGCGCGAGTGGAGAGACAGCCGGGACAGTGAAAACAGCGCGAGTGGAGAGAGAGAAGGGACATTGAAAACAGCGCGAGAGGAGAGAGAGCCGGGACATTGAAAACAGCGCGAGAGGAGAGACAGCCGGGAGAGTGAAAACAGCGCGAGAGGAGAGACAGCCGGGAGAGTGAAAACAGCGCGAGAGGAGAGAACGCCAGGACATTGAAAACAGCGCGAGAGGAGAGAAAGCCGGGACAGTGAAAACAGCGCGAGTGGAGAGTGAGCCGGGACATTGAAAACAGCGCGAGTGGAGAGAGAGCGGGAGATTTAAAAAGGGTGGGAGGAGAGAAAGCCGGGACAGCGAAAACAGCGCGAGTGGAGAGAGGGCCGGGACATTGAAAACAGCGCGAGAGGAGAGTGAGCTGGGACAGTGAAAACAGCGCGAGAGGAGAGAAAGGCGGGACAGCGAAAAATGCGCGAGAGGAGAGTGAGCCGGGACAGTGAAAACAGCGCGAGAGGAGAGTGAGCCGGGACAGTGAAAACAGCGCGAGAGGAGAGAAAGGCGGGACAGTGAAAACAGCGCGAGTGGAGAGTGAGCCGGGACATTGAAAACAGCGCGAGTGGAGAGAGAGCGGGAGATTTAAAAAGGGTGGGAGGAGAGAAAGCCGGGACAGCGAAAACAGCGCGAGTGGAGAGAGGGCCGGGACATTGAAAACAGCGCGAGAGGAGAGTGAGCTGGGACAGTGAAAACAGCGCGAGAGGAGAGAAAGGCGGGACAGAGAAAACAGCGCGAGAGGAGAGTGAGCCGGGACAGTGAAAACAGCGCGAGAGGAGAGAAAGGCGGGACATTGAAAACAGCGCGAGTGGAGAGTGAGCCGGGACATTGAAAACAGCGCGAGTGGAGAGAAAGCCGGGACATTGAAAACAGCGCGAGAGGAGAGTGAGCTGGGACAGTGAAAACAGCGCGAGTGGAGAGAGGGCCGGGACATTGAAAACAGCGCGAGTGGAGAGTGAGCCGGGACAGTGAAAACAGCGCGAGAGGAGAGAAAGCCGTGACATTGAAAACAGCGCGAATGGAGAGTGAGCCGGGACATTGAAAACAGCGCGAGTGGAGAGAGGGCCGGGACATTGAAAACAGCGCGAGTGGCGAGACAGCCGGGACATTGAAAACAGCGCGAGAGGAGAGACAGCCGGGAGAGTGAAAACAGCGCGAGAGGAGAGACAGCCGGGAGAGTGAAAACAGCGCGAGAGGAGAGACAGCCGGGAGAGTGAAAACAGCGTGAGAGGAGAGACAGCCGGGACATTGAAAACAGCGCGAGAGGAGAGACAGCCGGGAGAGTGAAAACAGCGCGAGAGGAGAGACAGCCGGGACATTGAAAACAGCGCGAGAGGAGAGACAGCCGGGAGAGTGAAAACAGCGCGAGAGGAGAGACAGCCGGGACATTGAAAACAGCACGAAAGGAGAGACAGCCGGGAGAGTGAAAACAGCGCGAGAGGAGAGACAGCCGGGAGAGTGAAAACAGCGCGAGAGGAGAGACAGCCGGGAGAGTGAAAACAGCGTGAGAGGAGAGACAGCCGGGACATTGAAAACAGCGCGAGAGGAGAGACAGCCGGGAGAGTGAAAACAGCACGAGAGGAGAGAAATCCGTGACAGTGAAAACAGCACGAGAGGAGAGACAGCCGGGACATTGAAAACAGCACGAGAGGAGAGAAAGCCGGGAGATTTTAAAAGCGCAGGAGGAGAGAGAGCCGCGAGATTTAAAAAGCGCAGGAGGAGAGAGAGCCGGGAGATTTAAAAAGCGCAGGAGGAGAGAAAGCCGGGAGATTTTAAAAGCGCGGGAGGAGAGAGAGCCGGGACATTGAAAACAGCGCGAGAGGAGAGAAAGCCGGGAGATTTAAAAAGTGCGGGAGGAGAGAGAGCCGGGAGATTTAAAAAGCGCGGGCGATTTAAAAAGCACGGGAGGAAAGAGAGCCGGGACATTGAAAACATCACGAGAGGAGAGAAAGCCGGGAGATTTTAAAAGCGCAGGAGGAGAGAGAGCCGCGAGATTTAAAAAGCGCAGGAGGAGAGAGAGCCGGGAGATTTAAAAAGCGCAGGAGGAGAGAAAGCCGGGAGATTTTAAAAGCGCGGGAGGAGAGAGAGCCGGGACATTGAAAACAGCGCGAGAGGAGAGACAGCCGGGAGAGTGAAAACAGCGCGAGAGGAGAGACAGCCGGGAGAGTGAAAACAGCGCGAGAGGAGAGACAGCCGGGAGAGTGAAAACAGCGTGAGAGGAGAGACAGCCGGGACATTGAAAACAGCGCGAGAGGAGAGACAGCCGGGCCGAGTGAAAACAGCACGAGAGGAGAGAAATCCGTGACAGTGAAAACAGCACGAGAGGAGAGACAGCCGGGACATTGAAAACAGCACGAGAGGAGAGAAAGCCGGGAGATTTTAAAAGCGCAGGAGGAGAGAGAGCCGCGAGATTTAAAAAGCGCAGGAGGAGAGAGAGCCGGGAGATTTAAAAAGCGCAGGAGGAGAGAAAGCCGGGAGATTTTAAAAGCGCGGGAGGAGAGAGAGCCGGGACATTGAAAACAGCGCGAGAGGAGAGAAAGCCGGGAGATTTAAAAAGTGCGGGAGGAGAGAGAGCCGGGAGATTTAAAAAGCGCGGGCGATTTAAAAAGCACGGGAGGAAAGAGAGCCGGGACATTGAAAACATCACGAGAGGAGAGAAAGCCGGGAGATTTTAAAAGCGCAGGAGGAGAGAGAGCCGCGAGATTTAAAAAGCGCAGGAGGAGAGAGAGCCGGGAGATTTAAAAAGCGCAGGAGGAGAGAAAGCCGGGAGATTTTAAAAGCGCGGGAGGAGAGAGAGCCGGGACATTGAAAACAGCGCGAGAGGAGAGAAAGCCGGGAGATTTAAAAAGTGCGGGAGGAGAGAGAGCCGGGAGATTTAAAAAGCGCGGGCGATTTAAAAAGCACGGGAGGAAAGAGAGCCGGGACATTGAAAACATCGCGAGAGGAAAGAGAGCCGGGAGATTTTAAAAGCGCTGGAGATTTAAAAAGCGCAGGAGCTGCGAGTCAGAGCGGATATTTTAAAAGATCGCAGACTAGTTTCGGGAGCCATTCGGAGGAGGAGGAGCAGTCTCTGTCAGGGAGAGAACCTGAGAACATCTAAGACACTCAGAAGGTAAGAAGGTAAGTAAGTGATTTTTACTCATTTTTACTTTTATACCTTTTTCAAATTGTGTGTGTCGGGGGAAAACTGAAGTGACATCACAGAAAAGCTGTGACCTGAGTGGCTGGTTGGGAATCTACACAAAATTTAAAAAATTAAGCATTGGTAACTAATTAAACAGAATTACTTAATTATAATTTAGAGGGGTATCTAAGCCAGAGATCGGAGAGTACTATATTTAGCTTTCGCATTTATATTAGAAATCTAGTGCTAGGAAACAGATAGTTAACAGTAACTTTAAAAAAAAAAAATTTTTAAATAATTTAAAAATCTTTAAACTTTTAATTTTAATTAATTGACGCAATGTCAGTTAGAGGGGTGCAGTGCTCTGACTGTGAGATGTGGCAGGTCCGGGAGGCTTCCAGCGAGCAGCAATTGGATGCACTTAGGAGCATGTAACATCAGCGAACAGGAAGATTCCACCAGCGTGAAGGGCTGAAAAATTCTGGCCCAAGTCCTGGCAATATCTGTGCAGGGAGAAACACGTCCAATGTTTCAGGTCAATGACCACTGTGTTCTGATTCGCATAGGTTAGAAATAATCACACTTTGACCCAAAATGCTGGAGCTTCATCGAGTGTTTTTATTGCTTCTTTCTGTGTAGCGGGTGAAGTGATAGACATTGGTCGGGATTTTCCGGACTCTTTCGCCCCTCCCTGTTGCCGCTGCTTTTTTTTCCGGCAGCGGAGACAGCTCCCAATTAGCTGCCGGTAGAAGCTTCTGCTCCTGCTGAAGCCATTTGTGTTGCCCGCTGGCCACATTGTGGGGGATTCCACCACGAGGGAGCGCCTTGGCAGGACTGGACAATCCCACCGATGGAAAGGGCTGGAACATCCTGCCCACTGTTACTCGGCACGTGATTGCAGTGCAGCAGTAAAATGTGGAACGCTGGAATATCGATTCACATAACAATTAGTTCCTGGATCTTTATAGATTTTTTATAACACTGACATATATCAGATCAGACTCATCGGCAGAATTTAGTGTAGGTGATGAAGGTTCATCCCATCGGTGGGAATCCTGTGTCACATCTCCAAGGGTACCCAGGGTTACTTAAGTGCAATCAGGCACTTAAGTGTTGGGCCTCCCTCAGAATTAAGTCCCCAGTAGGATGGAAATGTGACCCCCTGCAAACAGCTGGCCAATCAAAGGCTAACAGATCTACAACACAGGCAGTGTCACCAGGGAGCCAGGCGTTCACCAGGTATCATCACTGGAGACAGATTGAGGGCTGGGTCACGGGGCACTAAGAGGGAACACCCCCCCCAGTTCTCCCTCCCCTTTGGAAGCCAGCTGATAGAAATTTCTGGGTGCCCTTCAGGAGGCATGGGAAACTTGTGCAAGGTCACAGGTTATATCTTGATGGTGTGGGTGAAAAGTACACACTGCCCAATTGTTTGAGAATTTTACCATCACACTGATTCTGCTTCCATTCCTTTATCGTAGAAAGACACAGCCCGACATTTTTTAACATTCAAGGGCTCAACGATAAGAGGTCTATAAGTGGCTCAATAATAAACATGATTAGCTGGCGGACAGACGCCCCACATCAATCCGCTCCCACCGCTAAATAAATGGGAAGGGAGTCATTTTTCCCACTGGCATGAATGGGCTGCCCAGTCTCCCCCATGATGATGCTGGCCTGCCCGCCTCCTCGTCTACTCCGACAGGCTCTATTAAACCCTAACATGTGTTTCCACAACCAATGCCTACATTTTATTGATATGAGTACATGGATCCTGCATTTGTTTGAACCTCCACTATTCCTGGCTTTTCACCATGTACAAATTACTGCGATTTATTCTTTTCTTGTCCAAAATGGATGACCACGCACTGGTCATTATCACATTGCTGATGTGGGATCTTGCTGTGCTCATGTTGGCTGCCTCATTTCCTACATTACAACAGTGGTGACCCTTCAGAAGTATAAAAGCAAATTACTGCGGGTGCTGGAATCTGAAATGAAAGAGAAAATGCTGGAAAATCTCAGCAGGTCTGGAAGCATCTGTAGGGAGAGAAAAGAGCTAACGTTTCAAGTCCGATGACTCAGTCATAGTACTACCCTTCAGAAGTACTTCAGTGGCTGTTCAATCTTTGGACATTGGTGAACAATTGCTGTATAGATGAAAGTATTTTCTTTCCCTTATTCAGCTGACCTCAGACTACAAAATAATAACTCTCATGTAACTGATTCTATCTGGGGCCAGAGTCTCAGAAATAATTTGTTTACTTCTCTCTTATTTCCATGGTTTTGTGACTTCATTTTTACCTTTACAGAGAGATTAAAGCTGTTTTCAGCTGAATAATGGCACAATTTGAAGGGGTTCCGCTTGCAGGTAAGTTGGTGCATTTTATTTCAAAATGACTTCTTCCTCATATAAATTTACCAGACAGGTACACTGACAAACTGCTCCTCCCACATGTAATTTGTAATTTTTATTCACCACACCTTTTGTATCTCCATGGCTCTTGGTATTTAATGTTATCATCACTTTTTGGAACCTTTTCACCATTTTACTCTAAATCTCTCACATTTAATCTACTGTCTGTGGCCCTTCAGTCCAGATTCTTCAGTCACCGAGAACAGGCTTTTTTTTCCAATCAATTCTGCCCCATCCCATCAGAATTTTGAACACCTAGGGCAGCATGGTGGCGCAGTGGGTTAGCCCTGATGCCTCACGGCGCCGAGGTCCCAGGTTCGACCACGGCTCTGGGTCACTGTCCATGTGGAGTTTGCACATTGTGCCCCTGTCTGTGGGTTTTGCCCCCGCAGCCCAATGGCGTGCAGGCTAGGTGGATTGGACTCACTATATTGCCCCTTAATAGGAAAAAAAAATGAATTGGGTACTCTAAATTTAAAAAAATAATAATAATTTTGAACATCTCGACTGATTGTCCAATAATCTCCTTTGTTCTGTTGTGCTTTCTTTTACTTGTCTTTTCTGTGGCTCTGTTCCAATTATGGCAATCAGTGAATTTACCCTTCTTTCTATGTTATCTATGTCCTAATGCTTAGAGTCGCCAGGTATCAAATGATACCACCACAAGAGTCAAACACAAGTTAGTTAGTTCAAGGTCAAGTGTACTTTATTTACACACAATTAGTAATGCAATATAAACACTACTAGTTAACTACACCTATCGACTAAGACAACCTGTACTTAACTTCGGGCACCCGGCTTAGGTCAGAAAACAGTGGCCGCTGTTCGATTCTGGATCTATCGGGTTTGAAGGAGTAACTGCTGCTCATCTGTCTGGTCTGGTAGTAGGCGTTGAACTTGGACTTGCTTCTGGTGTTGCTGCACTTGGCGATGGCCATGACCACGGTACCAGGACCAAGAGAGAGCGAACATATGGCGAACTCTTCTTCTTATACTTGGGGAGTTTTCGCGCTCTTTTGGGTGGTCCTTCGATTTGGGCCTTACTAATTGGGTGATCCCTGATCACTCAGTTCGATTCCTTAGCCAATAAGTGGGCGGGGATCTGGATGGCTGGGCGTGTCCCAAGCGGTCACTGACCCCGTTGTTTGCGTTTCACTTGGACAGGGAGTGGCGCCGAAATGTCTGGGGATGTCCCGGTTGCTTGAGTACCAGTCCTTTGTTTTGGTGAAGCTGGGCCATCAAATGCTAATCGGCCCCATTAAAATGCTAATTGGACGGAGTTTCGATACCGTCTGGACTTCTTGCTTACAAAAATGTATTTCAGCTCTGAGCCTGCCTGAGTCTTGACTTGTCCATTTTACCCGCCAGGCTTTGCGAGTTTCTCTGTACCTAGTTGGAAGTGGCCATCCCAGATGACTACAGTTCCAAAAGAAAAAAAAATTCTGGATTGAAATGGACCACTGGTCTTGCCTCTTGCACATCCATTGCGGCATCTGAGGGGATTGTTCTGGTATCTGTTGTATGTGATGTCCAAAACAAAATCAGCGGTGTAGGCCTTGCAAGTTGCCAATTTGATTGGATGTATTCCTGGAGGTCCCATCACATGACAGTCACCCCCCCACAACCCCATCATTCACTCGGTACACCCAACCTCGCGGTGCTCCACCTTCTCGTGCCAACTGGAAAGTGAACAGTTTCCTCATTACCTGATTATAGGATCCTCGACTGGCATTCAAACACATCTCCATCTCCCAACATTGAATTATAGATTGGTTACAGCACAAAAGGAGGCCATTCAGCCCTTCATGACTGTGTTTGACACTTCATGACTCTCTGCAAGAGCAACTCATCTGGTCCCACTCACTCACCCTTGCCTTGTAATTTTATTTCTCTTCCGATAATTATCCAATTCTATTTTGAAAACCGTCATTGAATCTTCCTCCATCACACTCTTAGGCAGCGCATTGCAGATACTAACTACGTACTGTGTTTTAGAAAAATGTATTCCTCATGTCGCCTTTTGTTCTTCTGCCATTCACCTTAAATCAGTGCTCTTCACCCTACTGCCAAAGGGAACAGTTTCTTTCTTTCTAATCATCCAAACACCTCACAATTTTGGACATAATAAATAAAAGTCTTGCAAGACTTTTTTTGTGAAAAGTCCCCATAATTGTATTTTTCTCCCAGGTTGCTCCCACTAATTCCTTGGCATTTAAACTTCAATCCTTGGAGAGTCCAGGAGAATCCTGGAGGGTTTGCAAACCCTACAACAGACAGGGGCTGTGGATAAGCCTCCCCAAGTGTCAGATGATCTTCAGAAGACCATTGGGCTTGAGAAGGCCCACCTAACCTCATAACCTCACATCTGTGGCTGTGACAGTACTGTAACTGCCAGAAGCTGAGGTGACACTATGTTTTTTTTCCTTCATGTCCCAGTGCTCTCAGGTTTTGCACTGGGCAGTGTCTCAGGCTAAGGCAGCAGAGCCTTGAGAAACAATTTTCCCTACAAGGTCAACCTTCTCATGATTTGCTCCAGTTGGAATGATGGTATATTGAAAAGAATAAACAAGGTATTTCTGAAAAAAAGAGACATACTGTCAAAGCTTTTCATCTTCCAATCATCAGGACAGTTCAAAAGAAATTACCAACAGTAAAAGAAACAACAATTTGTATTGAATGAGGAGAGAGTGCGGATTGGATGGCAAGAGAACTCTGATTGGTATAGGCATTGCTATGGAGAAGGCAGCAGGGGACAGTTAACTGCTAGCTTTTGTTCAAATTCAAATCAGGCACATCAACTCTGATTGGTCAAGGCATTGCCATGGGGAATGAACCAGAGAATGGTTGTATCCCAAGCTTTTGTTTAGTTGAAAATGGTGCAACGCCTGGATATATTCTTATATCTCTACCAATGAGAGTCCTCTTGCCAACCTATCAGCACATTCTTCTCATGCAGCATAAACTGTTGTTCCCTTTACTGTTGGTAATCTTGTCATCTGTCCTGATGAGTGCAAGAAAAAAAACTTGACAGCATGTCTCTTTTATCAGCATTACTCAACTTCTGTTCTCAAGTTCGAGAAGTTGTTACTTCTGCCAAACATCATTATTTTCTTTGCCCTTTTGCTACAGGAAAGGCTAGAGACGCCATGAAGATGTACCTCCAGAGCTCACACGATGCCCTGGTGTCTGCACTGTACAACATAGACCCACTACTCGACCAAATGATTGCTTCACAGCTATTAACCCATGAGAATTACTACGAAATTCGAACTGAGAAGATCCCACCCCAGAAAGCACGCAAGCTGCTGGAGATTGTGCAGCTTCAGATGAATGAAAATGATGTGCGGCTATTTGTAGAGTGCCTGAGGAGATGCAAACACCACTACCCCCGTCTGAAAGACTGGCTGGCAGGAGACACTGGTTAGTTTTGTGTCCTGATTGAAACGAAGCTACAGTAATTTAAGATGTCAAAACATGTTCAATAAACTGGTTAACAAGGTGATAAAACATGCATACCAAGGACTGTGGCTCAATTCTAGAGGAAATAGCATTGAGAACCAGAGAAGTTTGTTCAACTCTACATCACCTTGGTTAGATCATACTGAACATGAATAGTTCTGCTCTCCATATTGTAAGAAGAATATAGCAGCATTGAAAAGCAGCATTGAAAAAGGGCAGCACGGTAGCATTGTGGATAGCAGAATTGCTTCACAGCTCCAGGGTCCCAGGTTCGATTCCGGCTTGGGTCACTGTCTGTGCGGAGTCTGCACATCCTCCCCGTGTGTGCGTGGGTTTCCTCCGGGTGCTCCGGTTTCCTCCCACAGTCCAAAGATGTGCAGGTTAGGTGGATTGGCCATGATAAATTGCCCTTAGTGTCCAAAAATGCCCATAGTGTTGGGTGGGGTTACTGGGTTATGGGGATAGGGTGGAGGTGTGGACCTTGGGTAGGGTGCTCTTTCCAAGAGCCGGTGCAGACTCGATGGGCCGAATGGCCTCCTTCTGCACTGTAAATTCTATTTAAAAAAAGGCATTTACAAGGATGATATCAAAACTGAGAGAGTGCAACCATCTGGAACAATTGAACAGGCTGGGGCTGTTTTATCTCGAAAATAAATGACTGAGAGATAACTTTATAGAAGTCCTGGGAGACTCCCACGAGTGCCGTTCCGTCTGGTCCCCGTTTGTGGAGATCAGTACTGAACAACGCTCGCCCGAGGTCTCCGAGGCAAAGGAGATTGATCCCACGCTTCGGGTAACTCAGGAATCTGTACATTGAAGCGAGACAGTGGTCGGGGTTTACATTGCAAAGTCTCATGAGATCGCGTTAGTTCTCGCGAGGCGTTGCGAGCCGATAGATCACGGGAGCGGGGTCTCCCAGCTTCTATCGGCCACGCTGCGCCTTGGCGCAGCATAGCCGTTCGATCAATAGAACATTACAGCGCAGTACAGGCCCTTCGGCTCTCGATGTTGCGTATGCGCAATGTTTCACCTTACAAGGGGTCAGAACATAGGGGCCATGAATATAAACAGGAAATTATGTCCGTCTAGCAGGTGACGTTAATGAAAAGAGAAACAGAGTTAATGATTCAGGTCGCTGCATCTCTAGTTATTGACTCACTCGCCAGATAAAGAACAAAGAACAAAGAAATGTACAGCACAGGAACAGGCCCTTCGGCCCGCCAAGCCCGTGCCGACCATGCTGCCCGACTAAACTACAATCTTCTACACTTCCTGGGTCCGTATCCCTCTATTCCCATCCTATTCATGTATTTGTCAAGATGCCCCTTAAATGTCACTATCGTCCCTGCTTCCACCACCTCCTCCAGCAGCGAGTTCCAGGCACCCACTACCCTCTGCGTAAAAAACTTGCCTCGTACATCTACTCTAAACCTTGCCCCTCTCACCTTAAACCTATGCCCCCTAGTAATTGACCCCTCTACCCTGGGGAAAAGCCTCTGACTATCCACTCTGTCTATCGCCCTCATAATTTTGTAGACCTCTATCAGGTCTCCCCTCAACCTCCTTCGTTCCAGTGAGAACAAACCGAGTTTATTCAACCGCTCCTCATAGCTAATGCCCTCCATACCAGGCAGCATTCTGGTAAATCTCTGCTGCACCCTCTCTAAAGCCTCCACATCCTTCTGGTAGTGTGGCGACCAGAATTGAACACTATACTCCAAGTGTGGCCTAACTAAGGTTCTATACAGCTGCAACATGACTTGCCAAATCTTATACTCAATGCCCCGGCCAATGAAGGCAAGCATGCCGTATTCCTTCTTGACTACCTTCTCCACCTGTGTAGCCCCTTTCAGTGACCTGTGGACCTGTACTCCTAGATCTCTCTGACTTTCAATACTCTTGAGGGTTCTACCATTCACTGTATATTCCCTACCTGCAATAGACCTTCCAAAATGCATTACCTCACATTTATCCGGATTAAACTCCATCTGCCATCTCTCCGCCCAAGTCTCCAAACAATCTAAATCCTGCTGTATCCTCTGACAGTCCTCATCGCTATCCGCAATTCCACCAACCTTTGTGTCGTCTGCAAACTTACTAATCAGACCAGTTACATTTTCCTCCAAATCATTTATATATACTACAAAGAGCAAAGGTCCCAGCACTGATCCCTGTGGAACACCACTGGTCACAGCCCTCCAATTAGAAAAGCATCCTTCCATTGCTACTCTCTGCCTTCTATGACCTAGCCAGTTCTGTATCCACCTTGCCAGCTCACCCCTGATCCCGTGTGACTTCACCTTTTGTACTAGTCTACCATGAGGGACCGTGTCAAAGGCCTTACTGAAGTCCATATAGACAACATCCACTGCCCTACCTGCATCCATCATCTTAGTGACCCCCTCGAAAAACTCTATCAAGTTAGTGAGACACGACCTCCCCTTCACAAAACCATGGTGCCTCTCACTAATACGTCCATTTGCTTCCAAATGGGAGTAGATCCTGTCTCGAAGAATTCTCTCCAGTAATTTCCCGACCACTGAAGGAAGGCTCACCGGCCTGCAGTTCCCTGGATTATCCTTGCTACCCTTCTTAAACAGAGGAACAACATTGGCTATTCTCCAGTCCTCCGGGACATCCCCTGAAGACAGTGAGGATCCAAAGATTTCTGTCAAGGCCTCAGCAATTTCCTCTCCAGCCTCCTTCAGTATTCTGGGGTAGATCCCATCAGGCCCTGGGGACTTATCTACCTTAATATTTTTTAAGACACCCAACACCTCGTCTTTTTGGATCTCAATGTGACCCCCAGGCTATCTACACACCCTTCTCCAGACTCAACATCTACCAATTTCTTCTCTTTGGTGAATACTGATGCAAAGTATTCATTTAGTACCTCGCCCTGTAATAGTTTTTCTCAAGGTGATCTGTCAAAACCCCTTTGCATCTTAGAAACCTATATCAGATTGCCATAGAGGACAGTTCTAACTTTTCCAATCTCTCCTGGAAACTGAAGTCTCACATCCCTGCTAATAGGGGGAGCCAGAAACATAGTGGTGTTGTCACTGGACTAGTAATCCAGAGACCCAGGGTAATGCTCTGGAGACCCGGGTTCCCAATAAAAACTTTAATTAAAAGCCCAATGATGACCATCGTTGATTGTTGTACAGAACCCATCTGGTTCACTTTAATACCCTTTAAGGAAGAAAATCTGATTTACGTGTCACACCAGACCCACACCAATGAGGTTGACTCTTAAATGCCCTTTGAAATGGCCTAGTAAGCTACTCAGTTGTATCAAACTGCTGAAAGGTCTGCAAGGGATGAAACTGGACAGACCACCCAGCATTGACCATGGCACCAGAAATTACATGTCAGGCCTATCGATCCTGCAACGTCCTTCTTACTAGCTGTCTCGCTTTAATGTGCAGATTCGCCAAAAAGTGATCTCGCGCACAATGGGAGGGGTTTACATTGCAACGTCTCACAAGATCGGGTTAGTTCTCGCGAGGCATTGAGAGCCGGGTAGATCATGGGAGCGGAGTCTCCCGGATTCTATCGGCCTCACTGCGCCGTGCTCGATCATCTGGGGGATAGTGGCATAATTGGGAGATATGTCTGATAGACTGGTCAAGCTATCATAGTCATGCTTATTGAAATACCGGCAGGATACGTTCAGCAGAGGTAGCGGCACAGTGGTATACAGTCAGGAGGGAATTTCCCTTGGAATCCTCAACATTGACTCTAGACCCCATGAAGTCATATGACATCAGGTCAACATGGGCAAGAAAACCTGCTGATCACCACATACCAATGCCCCCCAGCTGATGAATCAGTACTACTCCGTGTAAATTCCACCTGGAAGAAGCACTGAGGGTGACAAGGGCACAGAAAATGGGTGGGGGACCATCAAAGAACAAAGAACAAAGAAATGTACAGCACAGGAACAGGCCCTTCGGCCCTCCAAGCCCGTGCCGACCATGCTGCCCGACTAAACTACAATCTTCTACACTTCCTGGGTCCGTATCCCTCTATTTCCATCCTATTCATGTAATACAGACCAAGCTGGCTGGGTCCTAAAGTACATAGCTGCTATACTGGGACTGCAGCAGATGGTCAGAAAACCAACAAGAGGGGAAAATATACTTGACATCCTGCCTGCCGGCCACAAATGCATTTGTTCATGACAGTATCAGTTTTGTCCTTGTGGAGACAAAGCCCTGTCTTTTTTAGTTCATTTACGGGATGCGGGCATCGCTGGTTAGGCCAGCATTTATTACCTATCCCTAGTTGCCCTTCAGAAGGTGGTGGTGAGTTGCCTTCTTGAACCACTGCAGTCCTTCTGGTTAGGTACACCCACTGTGCTGTTAGGAAGGGAATTCCTGGATTTTGGCCCAGCGACAGCAAAGGAATGGCTCTCGATTTCCAAGTCAGGGTGGTGAGTGACTTGGAGGGGAATGGAACCTCCAGGTGGTGGGGTTCCCAGGTATCTGCTGCTTTTGTCCTTCTAGATAGTAGTGGTCGTGGGTTTGGAAGGTGTTGTCCAAGGAACCTTGGTGAATTACTGCAATGCATCTTGTAGATGGTACACATGGCTGCCACTGTTCGGTGGTGGAGGGTTTGAATGTTTGTGGAAGGAGGAGCAATCAAGCGGGCTGCTTTGTCCTGGATGGTGTTGAGTTTCTTGAGTGTTGTTGGAGCTGCACTCATCAAGGCAAGTGGAGAGTATTCCATCACATTTCTGACTTGTGCCTTTTACATGGTTGACAGGCTTTGGGGAGTCAGGAGGTGAGTTAGTGAGTTAGATGCCATAGGATTCATCACCATGGTATTAATGTGGATAGTCCAGTTCAGTTTCTGATCAATGGTGACCCCCAGTATGTTGATAGTGGGGGATTCAGCAATGGTAATGCCAGTGAATGTCAATGGGCAATGGTTAGATCCACTCTTGTAGGGGATGGTCATTGCCTGGTACTTGTGTGGCGCGAATGTAACTTGCCACCTGTCAGCCCAAGCCTGGATATTGTCCATGTCTTGCTGCAATGGACTGCTTCATTATCTGAGGAGTGAATGGTGCTGAACATTGTGCAGTCATCTGCGAATATCCCCATTTTTGATCTTATGATGGAAGGCAGGTCATTGATGAAACAGCTGAAGATGGTTGGGCCTAGGACACTCCCCCGAGGAAGTCCTGCAGTGATGTCCTGGAGCTGAGATAATTGACCTCCAACCACCACAACAATCTTCCTTTGTGCCAGGTATGACTCCAAAGAGCGGAGAGTTGCCCCCCCGATTCCCATTGATTCCAGTTTAACTAGGGTTCCTTGATACCATACACGTTAAATGCTGCCTTGATGTCAACGGCAGTAACTCTCACCCCCACCTCTGGCATTCAGCTCTTTTGTCCATGTTTGAACCAAGGCTGTATTGAGGTCAGGAGCTGAGTGACCCTGGCAGAACCCAAACTGAGCATCTGTAAGCAGGTTATTGCTGAGTAAGTGCCATTTGATAGCATTGTTGATGACTCCTTCCATCACTTTGCAGATGATGGAGAGTAGACTGATAGGGCGGTAATTGGCTGGGTTGGTTTCTTGTGTACAGGACACAACTAGGCAATATTCTGCATTGCTGGGTAGATGCCAGTGTTGTAGCTGTACTGGAACAGCTTGGCTAGGGGTGTGGCAGGTTCTGGAGTACGGGTCTTCAGTACTATTGTTGGAATATTGTCAGGGACCATAGCCTTTGCAGTATCCAGTGCCTTCAGCCATTTCTTGGTATCGCATGGGGTGAATCAGATTGGCTGAAGACTGACATCTGTGATGCTGAGGACCTCTGGAGGAGACAGAGGTGGATCATCCACTCGGCATTTCTGGCTGAAGATTGTTGCGAATGCCTCAGCCTTGTTTTTTGCACATATGTGCTAGGCTCCCCCATCATTGAGGATGGGGATATTTGCGGTGCCTCCTCCTCCAGTCAGTTGTTTAGTAGTCCACTACCATTCACGACTAGATGTGGCAGGACTTCAGAGCTTAGATCTGATGCGTTGGTGTGGAATCGCTTGGCTCTGTCAAATACTGTTTATGCTGTTTGGCACACAAGTAGTCCTGTGTTGCAGCTTCACCAGGTTGACACCTCATTTTTCGGTGTGTCTGGTTTTGCTCCTGGCATGCTCTCCTGCATTCTTCATTGAACCAGGGTTGATCCCCTGGCTTGGTGGTAATGGTAGAGTGGGGGATATGCTGGATTTCGCAGCAGCACATTGAAGGAAGGGAGCCCGTTGACTGCTTCACCTCTAAAAGGAATTGGAACACAGGATGGAATGTATTATGGTGCATATACACAGCTGCAGATTCAAAGATCATGGAAGGTTAGGGCTCATTCCGTTAAGAACAATGATATGTGAAGTATCAGTAGAAGTGACCACCAAATAGTCCTTGTGAAGTCAAAGCCCTGTCTTCACACTGAGGATACCCTCCATTGTGTTGTGTGGCACTACCACTATGCTAAATAATACCAGACTAAATTTAAAAAAATCAAAGACAACAATAACCCTGACGCCCCCCAGTCCCCCGCAATGTTCAATCGCAACCAATTCACGGAAGTGCATAATAAACAGCCCCCATGAATTGTGAAACCCTTCCTTCATCCCCCTCAGCTGAAACTTCACCTTCTCGAGAGTCAAAAAATTCAAGTAGGTCCCCCCGCCAAGCCGTGGCACAGGGTGGAGAAACTAACCTCCACCTAACAGGACCCGCCTCCGGTCAATCAGCGAGGCGAAGGCTAAAACCTCTGATCGCCCGCAGCCCGAGCCGGTCCGATACCGGCAGCACGGTAGCATAGTGGGCAGCACAATTGCTTCATAGCTCCAGGGTCCCAGGTTCGATTCCCGGCTTAGATCACTGTCTGTGCGGAGTCTGCATGTTCTCCCCATATGTGCGTGGGTTTCCTCCGGGTGCTCGGGTTTCCTCCCACAGTCCAAAGATATGTAGGTTAGGTGGATTGACCATGCTAAATTGCCCTTAGTGTCCAAAATTGCCCTTGGTATTGGGTGGGGTTACTGGGTTATGGAGATAGGGTGGGGGGGGGGCCTGGGTAGGGTGCTCATTCCAAGAACTGGTGCAGACTCAATGGGCCGAATGGCCTCCTTCTGCACTGTAAAGAAATTCTATGATTAATACTCTGAAAATGGCTTCTCGAGGGCCCTGGTTCCAAGTTTAAGAGCACTACCTCCAAGATGACACTGAAAACCTCCCTTCAACAAACCCCTCACATTCCATGTAACTGTCCAGACTGGGGTCTCTCACCACCCCCGCCCCTCCTATCTGCCATCATCATAACTCCAGGCCCTGCCACTGAGCTTGGCCTGCTCCATCCCATTGTTACCATGGAACCCCTCCCCCTTCCCAGAATCCCCCATCCCCTCGAAAATACCTCACCCAGTATCGGTCCTCTCCCCCAACTTTTCACACCTAGGCCCATCGAAACCTGTTCTACCAGACTTCAATGACCGCAGCTCCTCCTGCCACCACACTCCCGTTCACTAGCCAGCTTGAGCTTGCCAGTGTGGCGGTCCCTGCCCAGGCCCCACTCCCCTCCAATCCCCTCTCCTCACCTGGTCGCTTGAAAACAAAGAAACCCCCTTCAAACACACAAACCTAGTGCAAACAAACAAACCTCAAAAAACTATCATTGTAAAATATCCCAACTCCTACCTTGTCCAAATAGGCAACTTCACCTCATTTAACACATATAACAACATGAAATAAAAAATAGAACTTTATAAAATCTTCCAAACCCCTCCTTACCCTCAGTCCAAGATCAATCCTCAGTCCCATTTCTCACTTCTGCCCCAGTCCTTCTGCCTTCACCAATGCCTCCGCCGCTTCCACCGTCTCAAAATAAATGTCTTTGGAGTTGTAGGTCACTCCCAACCTAGCTGGGTACACTACGCCGAACCGCACACCGCTGTTATACAATGCCGTTTCACTTGGCCGATAGCCGCCCTCCTCCTTGCCAACTCCACGGTTATGTCCTGGTATATACGTTTACCAGCTCCAGTCCACTGCACCTCCTGTTTCTGCTTTGCCCAACTCAGGACCTTCTTCTTCACGTGGTACCTATGGAAACAAATAATCACTGCCTTTGGTGGCTCATTCACCTATGGTTTAGGCCTCCACGACCTATAAGACCGATCCAGTTTGTACCGGGAGGGATCTTACCCCTCCCCCAATGGCTCTGCCAACACCTTAGCAAAGTACTCTGTCAGCCTCTGGCCCTCCGACCCTTCAGGCAGGCCCATGATCCTCAAATTTTGCTGCCTAGATCTGTTTTCCAGGTCCTCCACTTTAGCTCGCAGACCCTTGTTGGCTTCCACCACCTTCTGCATCGCCTCACCAATCAAGGTGAGCTGATCGTTGAATTGTGACAAGACCTCCTCCACTCCCTTCAGTTTCTCACCCTGCTCCCGCACCTCGACCAATGTCTTTGACACCGCCGCCTTCGCCGGGGCAGTTGCCTCCTCCACCAGTACCTTCAATGCTGCCATCATCCCCTTCCTCATCGTCTCCATGTGCTTTGCAAACTGTTTTTTAAATTCCCAAACCATCACCTCGGTCAGCTTTTTTGCCGTGAACAGTGCGGCCCCACCCAGCGACCCAGCCTCCGCCCTCTTTCCAGTTGCCAAGCAGACCCTTGCACTCAACGGTGAACCTTCACTTGCCCCCTTCTTCACAGCGGCTTTCTTTTCGTTTTTGGGCATCCTCCTTCCTTATGTCTTGCTGCACTTATTTCATGAAAAATTGCCCCTGGGTCCAGGCATTAAATTCTTTAAAAAATCAAGTATCTAGCAGGAGCCACCCAACGTACGATTTCTTCCTATATGCCGCCACCAGAAGTCTCTGCAAGGCAGATTTCCATCTGTTGCTGGCAGATTGCATCCTCTCATACCTTGTTAAATTTATTTTACTACTATTACTAGGCAGATCCATGACACTTAGTCCTACCCATGTCATTGATACCCAGGTGGACCGCAACAACTATATCGTTCTTCTCCCACTCCTAAGTTCCTCTCCAGCCCTGAGGCAATGTCATTAACTCTGGAACTGGGCAGGCAACAAGGCCTTCGGGACTCGTGCTTTCGGCTCCTGAAAACAATATCCATCTCCCCGACTACAACTATGTTCCTTTTTACACTCCCCCATTTGAATGGTCTCCCACACCACAGTGCCATGGCCAGTTTGCTCATCCTCCCCGCAGTCCTCACTCTTGGCAGCACAAGTTGGAAGAATCTCAAACCTGTTGGCCAATTGCAAAGGCTGAATCTCTTCTACATCATATCTGCCTCACTCAAAGTCATATCCTCCTGTCCCTGACCCCTGACCAAGTCTGACCAACACAGCCTCCTGGAATAAAGTGTCCAGGTAACGTTCTCTCTCCCTGAGACATCACAATGTCTGAACCTCGGACTGCAGCTCATCACTTTGGAGCCAGAGTTCTTTGACCTGAAGACACTTATTGTGGATGTGATTGCAGTGCATCATATTAGTTCTACCAGCACCCAAACACTACAGCCGCAACACATCACCTGCCCTGGCATTTAATGTGTTTAATTTATTGAATTAAGTTTCACTCAACTTTTGCCTGTAGTTATACCCAGTAGTTTACCTAGTTAAGCTCTAAAATGGATGCAGTAGTTCTATCTCCCCAGTTGTAGTTTAAACTATTGCTCCCATTTAGAGGGATAATGGGCTGGATTCTCCGTTTGGGAGACTAAGTGCTGATGCCAGCGGAGCATGTGTGGTCTTTCACAACCAAAAAATCGGCAGAAAACCCTCACCGATTCCGGTACGAGTGAGGGGTTTGCACCGGCGCTGACTGAAACTTCCGCCGAAAACAGCCGGAAAATGGTCGGGTCCCGGGCCGCACATGCGCACGGCTGACAACCTGCACCAGTCGCACAATACAACATGGCGCTGGCCATGTGCGACCCCAACCCGCCAACCGTGACCCCACAGCCCACCTCCTGGCCACCCTCCACCAGTCTCCCTAGCCATAGCAGAAGCCACCCCCAGCCAGCGGCATGGATCAAGGCCAACTGTGGCGGTGCTGGACACAGTCCGCACCCGGCATGCCGTTGGCTCCAACACGGTTGGGACCACACGGGGCCTACGCCATCAGGAATTAGGCCCATCAGGGGTGGAGCATCACGGGTGGGCCGGTCAATGACGCACTCATGCTGTTGAAACGGTGCGCGGCGCGACGACTATTAGGGGTGATAATGATGCCCCCAGTGGAGGGGGAGGCAGAGATAGTGGCGGCAATGGACGCAGAGAAGGCATTTGATAGGGTGGAGTGGGAGTATTTATGGGAAGTGTTAAGGAGGTTTGGGTTTGGGAACGGTTTTATTAGCTGGGTTAGACTTCTTTATGGGGCTCCAACGGCAAGCGTAGTTACAGGTCGACATAGATCGGAGTATTTCCGACTATATAGGGGAACAAGACAGGGATGCCCGCTGTCTCCATTGTTGTTCGCGTTGGCAATTGAACCTCTGGCCATGGCGTTGAGAGACTCCAGGAAATGGAGAGGGGTGATTAGAGGGGGAGAAGAACACCGAGTCTCGTTATACGCGGATGACCTATTGTTATACGTGTCGGACCCAGCGGGGGGCATGATAGAGGTTATGAGAATTTTGAGGGGGTTCGGGGATTTCTCGGGGTATAGGCTAAACATGGGGAAGAGTGAATTATTTGTGATACATCCAGGGGACCAGAGTAGTGAGATAGAAGGCTTGCCTCTAAGGAAAGTGGAAAGAAACCTCCGATACCTGGGGATTCAGATCGCTAGGAGCTGGGGAACCTTGCACAGACTTAATCTGACACGGTTGGTAGAACAAATGGAAGAGGACTTCAAGAGGTGGGACATGCAGCCTCTATCGCTGGCGGGCAGGGTGCAAGCAATTAAGATGATGGTCCTCCCGAGGTTCTTATTTGTATTTCAATGTCTCCCTATACTAATCACCAAGACCTTTTTTAATAAAATAGACAGGAGCATCACGAGCTTCGTGTGGGCAGGGAAAGTTCCGAGAGTAAGGAGGGGGTTCCTTCAGCGTAGTAGGGACAGAGGAGGATTGGCACTACCGAACTTGGGCGATTACTATTGGGCCGCCAATGTGGCAATGATACGTAAATGGATGATGGAGGGTGAGGGAGCGGCGTGGAAAAGACTGGAGAGAAAGTCCTGTAAAGGGACGAGTTTAGAGGCACTGGTGACGGCGCCGCTACCGATCTCACCTAAAAAGTTTACCACGAACCCGGTGGTGGCGGCAACATTGAATATCTGGGGACAGTGGAGGCGACAGAGAGGGGTGCGGGGAGCCCTGGTAGGGTCCCCAATCAGGAACAACCATAAGTTCGCCCCAGGAAGAATGGATGGAGGATTTCAGAGCTGGTACCAGTTGGGAATTAGGAGGGTGGGAGATTTATTTATAGATGGGACTTTTGCGAGCTTGGGAGCATTGAAGGAAAAGTATAAGTTGCCCCGGGGAAATTTCTTGAGATATATGCAGGTGAGGGCGTTTACTAGACAACAGGTGAGGGAATTTCCGTTGCTCCCGACACAGGGGATACAGGACAGGGTGCTTTCAGGGGTGTGGGTCGGAGAGGGCAAGGTGTCAGAGATTTACCGAGAGATGAGGGAAGAGGGGGAGGAGTCGGTGGGCGAACTAAAAGGAAAGTGGGAAGAAGAACTAGGGGAGGAGTTAGAGGAGGGTATGTGGGCTGATGCCCTAAGCAGGGTAAATTCCTCTTCCTCATGCGCCAGGCTTAGCCTGATTCAATTTAAGGTGCTACATAGAGCACACATAACGGGAGCAAGATTGAGCAGGTTCTTTGGAGTGGAGGACAAATGTGGGAGGTGTGGCGGGAGCCCGGCAAACCACGCACATATGTTTTGGGCGTGCCCGGCACTGGAAGGGTATTGGAAGGGAGTGACGGGAGTGATTTCGCGGGTGGTGAAGGCCCGGGTCAAACCAGGCTGGGGGTTAGCTCTATTTGGAGTTGCGGAAGAGCCGGGAGTGCAGGAGGCGAAAGAGGCCGACGTTGTGGCCTTTGCGTCCCTAGTAGCCCGGCGCAGGATCCTACTCATGTGGAAGGAGGCGAAACCCCCCGGACTGGAGGCCTGGGTAAATGATATGGCGGGGTTCATTAAACTGGAGCAGATAAAGTTTGCCCTGAGAGGATCGGCTCAAGGGTTCACCAGGCGGTGGCAGCCATTTCTCGACTACCTAGGGGAACGTTAGAGGGAAGACAGATGACCAGCAGCAGCAACCCAGGGGGAAGGGGGGGGGGGGTGGGAGGGGGAGGAGGGGGGGGTTAGTTTAGTTTAGGTCAAAGATAAAGGGGTTTTGTTACTTGTGTTTTGTTAAAAATTTCTGTATTGTTATTGTTGCGTTTGCCTTGTAAGGGGGGAAAAATTGTTGTTTGGGAAAAAAATTTCTATAAAACATATTTTTTTAAAAAGAAACGGTGCGCGGCCCATGGCACAATGATGGCAGTTTGAAGGGAGCGGAGCATGGTGAACTGGAGTCAAACCGGCGCTGCCCCTGGTTTCCATTCTCCGCCAGACAGCTGGTCTCGATTTCGGCGTCGGGCTACGGAGAATCCTGGCCAATATCTTTTTTAAAAATCACCAATCCCCTACCAGCTCATCTGATTAAAGCCTTGAACATTCATCAGCTTCTGGAGGCTGAAAAAACTATGTAGAGCAGCACCTGCTTCTCCCTCTGCAACTTATACCTACATTCATGCTCATACCTTATTGAACTTAGGCCTCCTCCCACTCTTTTTTCAGTGTATTAGTTCCTTCCTGTCCCACTCTGATTGTCTTTACTCGCATTGTATTGTCTTGACTTTTCTCTTTGGATTTCTAAATCTCCCCACATCTGACCCCTGCCCTGCTCTTTGTTTAAAGCCCCATATGCAATCTCAGTTGAATGAATCATAGGGTGACATTGTAGCACAGCGGTTAGCACTGCTGCCTCACAGCACTAGGGACCTGGTTGAATTCTGACCTTGGGTCACTGTGTGGAGTTTGCACGTTCCCCCCGTGTCTGCGTGGGTTTCCTTAGGGTGCTCCGGTTTCCTCCCACAATCCAAAGATATGCAGGTTAGGTGGATTGGCCATGCTAAAATTGCCCCTTAGTGTCCAATGGTTAAGTGGCATAATGGGGCTATGGGGATAGAGTGGGGAAGTGGGCTAAGGTTTGGATGCTCTTTCATAGAGTCGGTGCAGACTCGATGGGCTGAATATCTCCTTCTGCACCATAGGGATTCTGTGATTTTATGAGCCTGATTCCAGCCTAGTTTAAGTGGAGTCCAGCTCAACTGAACAGATCCCTCTTTCCCAAGTACTGGTGCCAGTGACCAATGAATGGAAACCTGACACCACTTTTTGAGCCGCAGCATTTAAATCTCTAATCTGCTTGACCCTAAGCCGATTGGCACATGGCTCAGCTAGCAATCCAGAAAATATTACCTTTGAGGTTCTGTGATTTAATTTGCATCCTAACTCCTTGAACTCTCTCATCATTCTTCATTCTACCGATGTAATTGGTTGCTACGTGGACCTGTATCACCCCCACTCCAGGTCTGTCGAGGGGAGATGTCCTTAATCTTGGCAGCAAGCAGGCAACACAACCTTTGGAGTCCCCAGTCATGGCTGCAGAGAACAGTATCTATCTCCCTGACTATATTGTTCTCTATTGTTACCGTATTCCTCCTCATCCCATCACTTGAAATGCATCCTGCACCATGGTGCTCATCCAACCTGTCGCCCTTGTTCTCATTCACAAAGGTACAGATGCGTCCTACTTGTTGGTCAAAGTTAAGGGCTGAGGTTCCGCCATCACAATGCACTGGATCCCCATACTGCCTGACTCACAGTCACGTCCTCCTGTTCCTAACCAGTGACCAGCTCTAAAATTGTGCCTAACCTGGGAATGTGGCTGCCCCCTGGAAGACATATCACAGTAACTCTCCTCCCTCCCCAATGCCCTGGAATGTCTTCAATTCATACCCCAGCTCAGCAACTCAGAGCCAATGTTGCTCAAGCAACTAACGCTGTGGATATGGTTGGCTGGGACTGCAATGCATTTCACAGTTTCTCACGTGGCGGTGGAGGCCGGGACGTTGAGTGTCTTTCAGACAGAAGTTGATAAATTCGTGATTTCTCGAGGAATTAAGGGCTATGGAGCGAGAGCGGGTAAATGGAGTTGAAATCAGCCATGATTGAATGGTGGAGTGGACTCGATGGGCCGAATGGCCTTACTTCCGCTCCTCTGTCTTATGATCTTATGGTCTTATGTGCTGTAATAAACTATTGAGGTTTTTTTGTTTTATACCTTTCTTGTCTATCTTCAAAAATCTTGCAACTGCGTATGCTTCCTGTTTGATGTCAATTCCTTTAAGACATCTTGTTGTGCTTTCCCCCACCCTGTCACACTCGGGTAGCTCCTCTGGTAAATTTGATTTTGTGCGATCTCGTTTGAGACTGGAGTAACTAGTAATTGAGCTTGTATTACTCATTGATTCGAGAATGTGTTTTCTATCTTTACAGGTATCATACGTGGACCGACAGGTATGTTGTCTTATCATGTCGCTCAAACTGCAGGGATAGGCTAACGTGAGTAAAGGTGAAGCTGGGTTATGATGGGGGTTGAGCTGCAAACGTAATGCTCCTGTCCGTGGCTGCCACTCCAGGTGTCTGTGCTAGTGCTGGTTGGCACCATCCCCCCTAATAAATCATTAATTATTTTTTTTTAGTGTACCCAATTAATCTTTTCCAATTAATGGGCAATTTAACGTGCCCAATCCACCTACCCTGCACATCTTTGGGTTGTGGGGACGAAACCCACGCAAACATGGGGGGAATGTACAAGCTCCACATGGACAGTGACCCAGAGCCGGGATCGAAGCTGGGACCCCGGCGCTGTGAGGCTGCAGAGCTAACCACTGTGCCAAATAAATCATTAATAAGGACACGGGGAGTCCACACCGAGTAAGAATAAAGAACTTTGGTTTATTTACAGTTACGTTAAATATAACTCCCGGTAAATCCCTACGGACCTCATCATGGTCGGTGCCTTACTGGCCAACCTTTTATACAGAGCTGAAGGGCGTTACCCCACCCTTCAGCGGGGCAGCTCATACTCCGCGAGAACCACGGGAAAGATAATCATTCCCACCCTGTAAGCCCCGTGTGGGATATGACACACTTGTTAGATATTTTAACATGTTTCCGCTCGGCAATATCTTTGGAATACGCAGTATCACATTCCACATTCCACCCTCTCCTTACCTCTGCAACCTCCCGCAGCCCCACAACCCTCCAAAATACCTGCAGTTTTACACTATCAGGTCACTTGTGCACTGGTTTGGCCTTGGAGGGAGTACAACATAGGTTTACAACAATGATACCTGGACATCAGGGGTTACGTTACGAGGAGAGATTATACAAATTAGGCCTGTTTTCTCTAGACTTCAGTAGGTTAAGGGGCGATCTGATAGAAGACTTAAAGGTAATAGGTAAAGACAGAGTAGATAAAGATAAACTGCTTCCACTGTTTGGAGATTCTAGAACGAGGGGTCATAGTTTAAAAATTAGAGCCCGATCATTCAGGGGAGAGTGAAGAGGCACTTCAACTCACAAAGGGTGGTAGAGCTTTGGAATTTTCTTCCACAAACGGAAATTGATAGAAACATGGAAAATAAGAGCAGGAAGAGGCCATTTGGTCCTTCGAGCCTGCTCCGCTATTCATTATGATCATGGTTGATCATCCAACTCAATAGCCTTATCCCGCCTTCCCCACCCATATCCTTTGATTCCCTTCGCCCAAAGTGCTATATCTAACTACTTCTTGAAAACATGCAATGTTTGAGCCCCAGTTCTCCCTGTGATAATGAATTCCAAAAGCCAACCCCTCTCTGGGTGAAGAAATTTCTCCTCATCTCTGTCCTAAATGGTCTACCCCGTATCCTCAGACTGTGACCCCTGGTTCTGGACACCCCAACCACTGGGGACATCCTTCCTGCATCTACTCTGTCTAATTCTGTGAGAATTTTATAGGTTTCTAGGAGATCCTCCCTCCCTGAGAAAGGAGTCATTGCCAATCTGGCTGTACAAGACCCCTTGGGGATGACCGACCATAACATGATAGAATTTTTTATCAAGTTGGAGAGTGAAGTAGTTGATTCGGAGACTAGGGTGCTGAATCTTAATAAAGGGGACTATGAAGATATGAGTTAGCTTTGATAGATTGGGGGGAGTTACTTAAAGGGATGACAGTGGATAGACAATGGCAAACATTCAAGGAACGCATGGGGGAACTACACCAAATGTTCATTCCTGTCTGGCACAAAAGCAAAGGGGGTAAGAGGGCCAATCCATGGCTTATAAAGGAAATTGGAAATGGTATCCGATACAAGGAAGAAGCATACAGATTGGCCAAGAAAAATAATAGGTCTGAGGATTGGGAGCAGTTTAGAATTCAGCAAAGGAGGACGAAGGGAATGATTAAGAAGGGGAAAGTACAGTATGAAAGGAAGCTTGCAGGGAGAGACTGACACTAAGAGTTTCTATAGATATGTGAAGAGAAAGACATTGGTAAAGAGAAATGTAGGCCCACTGCAGACAGAAACAGGGGAATGCATAATAAGGGACAAAGAAACGGCTGAGCAATTGAATACATGCTGTCTTCACAAAAGAGGACACAAATCAGATATCAGAAATGTTGGAGAATGAAAGGTTAGAGATAGGGAAGAACTGAGGTTTCGACATTAGTACAGAAATGGTGCTGGGAAAATTGATGGGATTGAAGACGACTAAATCCCCAGGGCCTGAGAATCTGCATCCCAGAATGCTTAAGGAGGTGGGTCTGGAAATAGTGGATGCATTGGTGGTCATCTTCCGGGATTCTATAGACTCTAGAACTGTCTCTGCAGATTGGGGGATAGCTCACGTCACTCAGATATTCAAAAAGGGAGATAGAGAGAAAGCAGTTAATTATAGACCAGTAAGCCTAACATCGGCAGTGGGGAAAATGCTTGAATCCATTATCAAGGACTTTATAGCGGAACATTTAGAAAGCAGTGGCAAGATCAGTCAGAGTCAACATGGATTTATGAAAGGAAAGTCATGCTTGACAAATCTGTTGGAATTCTTTGAATATGTAACCAGTACAGTTGACAAGGGGGAGCCAGTCGATGTGGTATACTTGGACTTTCAGAAGGCGTTTGACAAAGTCCCGCATAAGAGATCATTGTACAAAATTAAAGCGCATGGGATTTGAAGAAATGTATGAGATGGACAGAAAACTGGTTGGCAGAGACGAAACAAAGAGTAGGGATTAATGGGTTATTTTCAAATTGGCAGGCAGTAACTAGTGGGGTACCACAGGGATCGGTGCTGGGACCCCAGCTATTCATAATATATATTAATGATTTGGATGAGGGAACAAAATATAACATCTCAAAGTTTGCAGATGATACCAAGTTAGGTGGGAGGGTGAATTGTGACGAGGATGCAGGGATCCGACAGCATGATCTGGACAGGTTGGGCAAGTGGGCAAATCAATGGCAGATGCTGTATAATTTGGATAAATGTGAGGTTATTCACTTTGGAAGCAAAAACAGGAAGGCAGATTACTACCTGAATGGTTGTAAATTGGGAGAGGGGAGTGCGCAACGGGACCTGGGTGTCCTTGTGCAGCATTCGCTGAAGGTAAGCATGCAGGTACAGCAGGTGGTAAAGAAGGCTAATGGTATGTTGGCCTTCATTGCGAGAGGTTTCGAGTATAGAAGCAGGGATGTGTTGCTGCAATTGTACAGGGCCTTGGTGAGACCACACCTGGAGTATTGTGTGCAGTTTTGGTCTCCTTCTCTGAGGAAGGATGTTCTTGCTCTCGAGGGAGTGCAGCAAATGTTTACCAGACTGATTACAGGGGTGGTGGGACTGTCATATGAGGAGAGATTGACTAGATTGGGATTGTTCACGCTGGAGTTCAGAAGAATGAGGGGGGATCTCATAGAGACTTATAAAATTCTAACAGCACTAGACAGGGTAGATGCAGGGAAGATGTTACCAATGCTGGGTGTGTCCAGAACTAGGGGTCACAGTCTGAGGATTTAGGGTAAACCATTTCGGACAGAAATAAGGAGACATTTCTTCACACGAAGAGTGGTGAGCCTGTGGAATTCATTACGACAGGAAGTAGTTGATGCTAAAACTTTGAATATATTCAAGAGGCGGCTGGATACAGCACTTGGGGAGAATGGGATCAAAGACTATGAGGAGAAAGCAGGATTACGCTGTTGAGTTGGATGATCAGCCATGATTGTGATGAATTGCGGAGCAGGCTCGAAGGGCCAAAAGGCCTCCTCCTGCTCCTATCTTCTGTGTATCTACGTATCTATGTATTCTTCTGAACTCCAGCGAAAACAATCCTAACCGACTCAATCCCTCCTTATACGTCAGTCCCACCATTCCAGAAATTAATCTGATAAACCTTTGTGCACGTTCTCCAGAGCAAGAACATTCTTCCTCAGATAAGGAGACCAAAATTGCACACAATGTTCCAGGTGTGGCCACACCAAGGCCCTGTATAATTGCTGCAAGAGATCCCTGCTCCTCTACTCGAATCATCTTGCAATGAATGCCAGCATACCATTTGCCTTCTTTACCGCCTGCTTACCTCCAGTGACTGGTGTATGAGGGCACCCAGGTCTCATTGCACATTCCCCTCTCCTAATTTATGGCCATTCAGATCATTGTCTGCCTTCTCGTTTTTGCCACCAAAGTGGATATCCTTGCATTTCTCCAAATTATACTGCATCTGCCATTCATTTGACCACTCACTCAACTTGTCCAAATCACACTGAAGGGTCTACGCAACCTCCTCACAGCTCACCCTCCCACCCAACTTGGTGTCATCTGAAAATTTGGAGATATGACATTTTGTTCCCTCATCTAGATCATTAATATATATTATGAATAGCTGGGGTCCTAGCACAGACCCCTGCAATACACCACTAGTCACTGCCTGCCAATTTGAAAAAGACTTGTTAATTCCTACCTTTTGTTTCCTGTCTGCCAACCAGTTTTCTATCCATCTCAATACACTACCCCTAATCCCATGCACTTTAACTTTACACACTAATCTCTTATACGCGACTTTGTCAAAAGCCTTCTGAAAGTCCAAATATACCACATCCACTGCCCCCCCCCCCCGGTAACTGTACATCCTCGAAGAATTACAGTTTTGTCAAGCATGATTTCCCCTTCAAAAACCCATGCTGGCTCTGGCCGATCCGCCCACTATTTCCAAAGTACTCTGCTATAAAATCTTTGATAATGGATTCTATAATTTTCTCCACCATTGATGTCAGGCTTGCTGGTCTATAATTTCCTGTTTTCTCTCTACCTCCCTTTTTAAATAGCGGAGTTACATTAGCCACCCTCTAATCTGCAGGAACTGTTCCAGAGTCTGTAGAATCCTGGAAGATGACTACCAATGCATCCACTATTTCTGGAGCCATTTCCTTAAGTACTCTGGGATAGATTATCAGGCCCTGGGGATTTATCAACCATCAATTTACCCAATACCATTTCTTTTTTTTAAATATATTTAATGGTGTTTTTTTTACAGCGTAACAGCTCATGTGTATGTGGTATTTACAAACAAGTTTGTGTCTTATACATGAGGACCCCCCTCCCTCCCCTCCCCTCCCCTCATTGGTAGTTTAGTTCCCCTCTTAGAGTTGTCATTTGCCCTGGGCTATTGTGCTCTGCTTCTTTCTGCTGGGGTTTTTAGTTTTTATTGTTGGGTGGGGAGGGGGGAATCTGCGTGGCCCTTACCCTCCTCCCTTGTTCCCATGCTTCGTTTAGTCCTTCCTTTGGGTTCCCTTCCCTTCCCTTCCCCCCTCTGCCCCTTTCTCTTGTGTGTACCTTCCCTTGTCCTCCTCCCTCACCACCCCATCCCCCTTTCCTAGTCGCTGTTGGCCTCGAACAGGTCTTTGAACAGGCTGATGAATTGTCCAACACCATTTCTTTACTAATATTGCTGTTCTTCAGTTCCTCCCGCTCACTAAACCTTGCATTCTCCAACATTTCTGGTATCTGATTTGTGACCTCATTTGTGAAGACAGAACCAAAGTATGTGTTTGGTTGCTCAGCCATTTCTTTATCCCCTATTATGCATTCCCCTATTTCTGACTGTAAGGGACCTACAATTGTCTTCACCAATCTTTCTCTCTTCAAGTACCTATAGAAACTTTTACAGTCAGTTTTATGTTCCCTGTAAGCTTACTCTTGTACTCCATTTTCCCCTTCTTAATCAATCCCTTGGTCCTTCTTTCCTGAATTTTAAATTGCTCCCAATCCTCAGACCTGTTGTTTTTCTTGGCCAATTTGTATGTTTCTTCCTTGAATCAAATACTATCTCTAATTTCCCATGTAAGCCATGGATTGGCCACCTTTCCCATTCTACTTTTGTGCCAGAAAGGAAGAAACAATTGTTGCAGTTCCCCCATGCACTCCTTAATGCTAGATCAGTTGTTAATTTTAAATCTGAGAAAGATAAATATTGTCAAGTGAAGGTATTAAGGGATGGATATGGGCCAAAGGCAGGTATATGGAGCTAGGCCACAGATCAACCATGATCTCATTGAATGGTGGAGCAGGTTTGAGGGGCTGAATAGCCTACTCCTGTTTCTATGGTTTTCATCTGTCCACCATTGGCTGCCAGGCCTCAGTTGCCAAGGTGCTCTGGTTGGAATATCTACTCTAAACCTCTTCATCTCTCTCTACCTCCCCAAAGATGTGTGTGAAAACCCACCTCCATGACCAAGCTTTTGGTCATCTGCCCTAATATTTAATAAATTGCGAAAAGAAAAGGTATGGGGAATTTCTGTGCTATCGCTGATAGAGCCTGAAGAAGGGAAAACCAATAAAACTTGGAAATGAAGGGCAACAATGTTAGAAATGCCAGCCCCTTGAAGAGTAAACCAGGCACTATCTTCAGAGTGAGTTGACAGCAGCTGATGTTGATTGAAGCTTGTATTTAAGAGCTGTGTTTTTTACGCAGTAGAGGGAGGTGTTTCTGGACAGGGAGAGGGTGCAGAAGGGAAGAGTGGAAGGTGGTATTTGTACTGAACTATAGTACAGCAATAAAACAATTGTGAATCTCAAGATGTATTCTGTTGCCTGATTCAGTAAATGGATGCACCTGTTAAACAAAGGCTACCAGTGGAACTCATCCGAACTGGTCTTGAATACCTTAAAATGAAACTCCAGTATTGCCGGTGCCAGTGTTACTGATTTTTACTGGAATTTTATTGTTCACATTTTTAACTTTATTGTTGCCTCCAGGCCCATCAATAACTTGCATTTATATTGTGCCTGTACTGCAAATTTATAGTCTTTAAATAATACATTAATAAGGCGTTGTGAAAGCTTATCGGAGACACGATCTATAAATGGGGCATTGAATACAAAACCAGGAAGTCATGTTGCACCTTTACGCATCACTGATGAGGCCTCAATTGATACATTGTATATAATTCTGGCACCCACACATCTGGAGAAGATTGTGGAGAGGCTTACCTGGATTACACCAGGAATGAGGGACTTTGTTTATGGGAAGTGATGGGAGAAGCTGGGATCATTCTCCTTAAAGCAGAGAAGGTTAAAGGGAAATTTAATAGAGGCATTCAAAGTTACTAGGAGTTTTGACAAAGCATATAGGGAAAATGGGGGTTGGTTAGCTCAGCTGGCCCGTGATGCCGAGCATGTCAACAGCGCAGCTTCAATTCCCGTACTAGCTGGAGAGAGAGAGAGACAGCCAGAGACGGTTGAGGGGCAGAATTTCAGAGCTTCAGGCCCAGGCAGACAAAGGCACAACTGTCAGTGTTGGAGCAAAGGAAACCTGGGATTGCAAGTGATCAGAATTGGAGAAGTGCAGATATCTGGCAAGGCCATGGATGGATATGAAGAAAAGGATGAGAATTTCAAATTCAAGGTATTGCTGGACCCAAGGCTCATGCAGGTCGGTGGTTACAGGGGCGATGGTGAATGGGACTTTGTGTGGGATGGGTAGCAGAGTTTTGGGTGAGAAGGGAGATAGATGTGTCTTTATTTACCTTGTTAGGACTTAACACGTCACAAAATGCTTTGCCAATGAAGTTCTTTTAAAAGTGTGATCACTGGTGTGATGTAGAAAACACAACAGCCGTTGCGCACAGCAAGCTCCCACAGATAGCAATTAGATCATGACCTCTGGTTTCTTTTCAGTGCTGTTGAGGGATAAACTTTCGTCAGGTCAACTCCTCTGCCCTTCTTTGAAACTGTGCCATGAGATCTTCTACATCTGAGAGGGTAGATAGGACCCCCACCTCTCACACCTCATCCAAAAGATGGCTCCTCCACTGCATCCTGGGGAAGTGGTGGCGTAATGATATTGTCACTGGACTACTATTCCAGAGACCGAAGTTGGGGACCCGGGTTCAAATCTCACCACTGCAGATGGTGAAATTTGAATTGAATATGAATCTGGATGAAGTCCAATGATGACTAGGAAACTATTGCCGATTGTTGCTAAACCCCATATGCTTCACTAATGTCTTTTAGGGAAGGAAATCTGCCTACTTTACCTGGTCTGACCTTCATGTGACTCCAGATGTGGTTGACTCTTAAAATTCCCCCTGAAGAGCAATTAGGTATGGACAATAGATGCTGGCCCAACCAGCGATGCCCACAATCCATGAAAGAATAAAAGAGAAGTGCAGCACACCTTCAATACCGCACTGAAGTGTGAGCCTGGATTTTGTGCTCAAGTCTCTGGAGTGGGATTTGTGCCCCCAACCTTGTGACTTATAGGCAAGATTGTTATCTAGTGAGCTACTGATGAGCTCAACTTTACAGAGGGTGCAAGGTGGAAGGTTGGTTGGGAAAGACTTGCAATAGTTGAGGTTTCTAGAATGAGTGAAGTACCGTAGGAAGAGTCACACTTCTTCTGTTCTGCAAAGCATAATCCTCCGGCATTTTCGCCAACTCTAGCGTGATGCCACCACCAAACACATCTTCCCTTCACTTCCTCTGTCAGCATTCCGCAGAGACCGTTCCCTCCAGGATAATCTAGTCCACTCCTCCACCATAGACAACACTTCTCCCATCACCCATGACACCTTCCAATGCAATCACAGAAGGTGTAACATCTGCCCCTTTACATTTTCCATGCTTAATATCCCAGGCCCTAAACACTCATTCCAGGTTAAGCAGCGTTTCACTTGCACCTTTCTCAATCTGGTCTATTGCATTTGCTGCTCCCAATGTGGTCTCCTCTATATCGGAGAGACCAAACGCAGACAGGGTGATCGCTTTGCTGAGCACGTTCGGTCTGTACGCATTCAGGATCCTGACCTTCCCGTTGCTTGCCTTTTCATACAAGACCCTGCTCCTATGCCCACATGTCTGTCCTTGGCCTGCTGCAATGTTCCAGTGAAGCTCTACGCAAACTGGAGGAACAACATCTCATTTTCCGGTTAGGCACTCTTTCCCCTTGGTTTCTGTGGCTATTAGCACTCTGTTCCCTTGGTTTCTGTGGCTATGACTCATCTTTCATTCTCTCACCCCACAGTATAAATATTTCCCACTTTCTAAGTCTTTTAGCTTTGACAAAGGGTCATCTGGACTCGAAACATTAGTTCTTTTCTCTCCCTACAGATGCTGCCAGACATGCTGAGATTTTCCAACATTTTCCCTTTGGTTTCAGATTCCAGCATCCGCAGCAATTTGCTTTTATTCTGTTATCTCATGCCTGCTTTGGCAAGGAACGTATTATCCAGATGTTCTGATGCTGCTGGGGACCTCAATAAATGGAACCCATTGATGATAGAACAACCAATGTGTGGGAGAATGATATCGATGTTACCCTTCTCTAGAGGGGGCCCTGGCAGTGAGGTTGTGATGATAGCTTGTTTAAAGAGCATGTTCCTGTTTTTCCATTTGCTTTGCAGAGCACCGCTTGTAGACGGAATAACATTAGCGTGAATAAGTCTGTAACCTGGGTAAATTTGTATCTCTGTAGAGCAGAAACTACAAAAACAAGCAAATGTTGTGTGTCAACGGCTTGGGCACCTGGTTATTCCCATCGCCATGAGGTTATTCTCCAATGAAATGATTTCACAGTACGAGCTAGACATTGTGCAGGGGGAGACTACACTTTACTGTCAAGCCCAGCGATTGATTAATATCTGCCTGCAGAAAGGAGAACGTTCCTGCCAGAAACTCTATGAGGCTCTACATGAAGAAGACACAATCCTGGCGGAAGACATCGATGGTGAGGGTATGTTGCATTGTTTAGCTAAATACGAGTTGGCCTGGGGGTCACAGATGGAGAGTATCAATACCAAGTTAAGATGCAGGAAAGAAGTCACAGTGAATATTCGGTCGTTAAAGATTTTGATTGTGCACCATGAGGTATCTTTGAGTTCTTATAAATGAGCTGAACCAAAAAAATGCTTTTGCTATTAAAGAGTTAGGTTCCGGCTCTTGGACTTTTGGGCATTGTCGACAGGGTCACTAACCTAGGAAATGGCTACAAGCAATGTCAACAGTCACATGATGCCCGAGGAGGGTGCCTGAGGATGTCACTGAGTAACCTGCCTATTTCTGAGGTGGAGATAGTCAATGAACAAAATTCTGTTCCAATACCTCTCCACCGGCATAGAATCACAGAAGGAGGTCACTTGGCCTGTCAAATCCATACCAACTCTCTGCAATAGCGACTCAGCTAGTCCCCTTTCCCCACAGTCCGACAAAGCTTTTCCCCTTCAGTACGTACTTGCTAAATTCCCCTTTAAAAGCCCTGCCTCCACCAAACTCTACAGTCCAGATGAAAACCATCCACAAAAGGTTTATCTTCACGTCGCTTTTGGTTCTTTTAAATCTGTTTAAATCTGTGACCTGTGGTTTGAGACCCTTCTGCAATGGGAACAGTTTCTCTCTTTCCACTCTGTCTGCACCCCTTATAATTTTGAACATTCCTGCAAATTCTTTTCTCAACCTTCTTGCCTCGAAGGAGAACAGCCCTGATTCTCCAATCCATCCATGTTACCAAAGTCCCCCCAGGAACTATTCTTGAAGGCTTCACATGCTTCCTGAGACTGTTTCTATCAATTCTGTCTCAATCCCTCATGATTTTGAACAATTCCATCAATTCTCCTCTCAAACTCCCCTTCTACAAATAGAACAACACCAGATTCTCACTTTTTTGTGAAGTATATTTATTGGTTTGCATTTATAGTAACATTGTAAGGAACATTGTCCAGTAATGTAGAGATATCTACAGAATAGGTATATAATATATATATATAATATACATAAATATATACAATAGCGAAGAAAGAAAAATGAAAAAACATCACTATAGAAGCTTACACTAGTATGTATATAATGATAGCATGTGTATAGATACAGATATGGGGCCCTGGCTTCAGGTCTCCCGTCATCGACTAGCCCCTCCATGACAGACTTACTTTGTATGTGTCACCCCCTGGTATTAAAACATACCATGGAGCATGTCTGGCGCCCCCCCCCACTCCCTATTGGTTGTCGGTTACAAATAGGTTTTGGAACAGACTGGTGAATTGATTCCACGTGTAATAGAAGCCTTCCTCCGATCCCCATGTGGAAAATTTTATTTTTTTCCAATTTGAGCAATTCTGCGAGGTCAGCCAGCCAGTCCATGGCCTTGGGTGATGCTGTGAATCTTCAGCCGCGTAGGAGTCTCCGTCGGGTGATCAGGGAGACGAAGACTAGGGCGGCTGCCCCTCTCCCCGAAAAGAGTTCTGGCTATTCCGATACTCCAAAGACCAACACTGGGGCACCCCCTCACCCTCACCTCCACCCTCACCCCCACAACCTTGGACATGGCCTTGAAGAAGGCAGTCCAGTACCCGACAAGTCTGGGGCAATAACAGAATATGTAGGTGTGGTTAGCCGGGCCTCCTTGGTACTGTTCACATTTGTCCTCCACCTCCGGGAAGAACCCGCTCATGCGTATTCTTGTCAAGTGCACAGTTTGCACTACTTTCAGCTGCATTAGGCTCAGGCCTGCGCACGAGGAGGTGGAGTTCGCCCTCGGCAGTGCCTCACTCCAGAGTTCTCCTCTATCTCCATGCCTAGCTCTTCCTCCAATTTCTCCCTTGTCTCATCCATGGTGACCATACCACCCCTAATAGTCGTCCGTACAAGTCAGCGTAGTTACCATCCCCTAGTTCGCCCGCGGTTAATAATCTGTCCAGTAGGGAGTCCTGACCCATTTATCATGTAACTGAAATCCCTCATCCCTCGAATCTTTCTCAGGAATTTTTCTGTATCCTCTCTAAAGCCTTCACATCCTTCCTAAAGGACAGTGCACCGAGTCGGATACAATACTCCAATTGAGGTTGAACCAGTTGTTTCGTTTTTCTATAACTTCCTTTTATTAAGGAGCAATTTAGCGTGGCCAATCCACCTACCCTGCCCATCTTTGGGGTTGTGGGGGTGAGACCCATGCTGACACAGTGAGAATGTGCAACCTCCACAGGGACAGTGACCCGGGGCCGGATCGAATTTGGGTCCTTGGCGCCTTGAGGCAGCAGTGCTAACCACTGCATCACCGTGCCACCCAAACCAGTTGTTTTATAAAGGTTCAACATAACTTCCTTGCTTTTGTACTCTATGCCTCTATTTATAAAGCTTAGAATCCCATAAAATTTGAGCTGCTTCTTCAATCTACCCTGAAACCTATAATGAATTGTGGACATGTGTCTTCTCCTGCACCCACCTTTAGAATTGTACCTTTGTTTTATATTGTGTCTCCTCATTCTTCTGACCAAAACACATCACTTCACACTTCTCTGCATTAAATTTCACCGGCCATGTATCCGCCCATTCCAGCTGCCTTTTCATGTTCTCTTTTCTATCACATCGCCTGCTTTTGTTTTGTCTATCTCGTTGTGGCCAAAGAATCACCCATCAATGACTTCTCTTTTCACTCCAAACCATTATCTCTGGTATCTCCAAATTATCCATCCTTGATCCCGTCCTATTTCTCTACTTAACTGCCATAAGAGCAAAAAACATAGGAGCAGAAGTAGGCCATTCAGCCCATCGAGTCTTATCCTCCATTCATATGAGGTGATGGCTGATCTGATGTGATAATCCTCAACTCCACTTTCGTGCCTTATCCCCAAAACCCTTAATTCCCTTACTGATTAAAAATCTGTCTGTCTCAACATTGAACATAGTTAATACGGCCTGTAAAGAATTCCACAGATTCACTACCCTCTGAGAGAATAAATTCCTCCTCAAGTCTGTCTTAAATTGAGTTTTTGTCCCTCTGGTCCACGACTCTCCCACAAGAGGAAACAATCTCTCAGCAGCTACCTGTCAAGCCCCCTGAGAATCCTATATGACTCAATGAGGCCGCCCCTCATTCTTCTAAACTCCGATGAGTACACACTCCAATGTGCCTCAACAATTTGAAAACAGAGCATCAGTTTTCACATGTATGCTGATAACACCGAGCACTTCCCCACTCCCAACTCTATTAATCCAACCACTGACTCTAAATTATCAGACTACTTGTCCAACATCCATGGATGAGCAGAAATTTCCTCCAACTAAAGATTGGGAAGATGTGGGCCATTTTATCTTCAGACCATCATAAACTCCATTCCCTCGCCAAAGACATTATCCGTTTCCTGAGCAACTGTCTGAGGCTGAACCCGCCTTGTCTCCAATCTTGGTGATATATCTGTCTCCCGAATTAAATTTCGAATCACATATCTGCACCATCACTAGGACCCTGGGGGGGAATTCTCCAGCCCATACTGCCAGCGGGACCAGAGGATCCCGCTGAAGATGATCCTAACACTGTTGAGGAATGTAAATCGCCGTCGACTTTGGCGGGCAAGGTGGCTAGTCAATTCCCCCCCCCCCCAGCCATTTCCACCCTGACAACATTTGTCCAACTCCATGCTTGCCTCAGCTTATCTGCTGCCAAAACCATTACCCATGCTTCTGTAACCTCTAGCCTTGACTATGCCAATGCACTCCTGAGAAGCGTCCACATTTTAGCCTATGCAAATTTGAGGTCATCCAAAACTCTGCTGCCTAAGTGCTTTCTCGCAACATCTGCCTGTGCTTACTGACCTACATTGGCTAAGCAACCCCACAATTTTTAAAACTCGACTCCTTGTTTCTGATCCCACCAAGGTAATTTCCGCCGACCTTCGAGCCCCCCGAGATACCTTGACTCTAATTCTGGCCTCTTGAGCATTCCTTTCTTTTATTTGCTCCACCCATTCCCTTTTCTTAATTGCTCCATCGCTCACGAAACCTTACGCTCTGGAATTCCCTTGCTAAATCTATGTTCTATGTTCTGAAACTTCATTTTTCTTTGTTAAGATGCTCCTTAAAACCTACCTCTTTCGACCAAGTTTTTGGCCATTCGCCCTAATATCACCTTGTATGGCTCGGTCTCAGTTTACCTTATGGTACTCTTGTAAAGTGTTTTTCAATGTTTTATTACTTCAAAGGCATTATATAATTGTAAGTTGTCACTGAGCATTCAACCTATCCCTGAGATGGTTGATGTCTGTGAACATTCAGCCTATCCCTGAGGTGATTATTGTCTTTGATCATATGGCCTATCCCTGAAGTGATTGTTGCCTCTGAACAGTCTCACGGTCCCTGAGGTGGGTGATGTTTTTGAACAGCCAGCCTATCCCAGAGGTGGGTGATGTCATTAAGCACATGATCATGTGGAATCAGCATGTCATTGGACCCAATCCCAATCTTGAAAGTTTGTGAATAATTTTGCCTCTCTCTCTTTACAGCAGTTTTTAATGAGAGGGAGCCAACATTTCCAATCCAGCTACAGCAAGGTAGGAGAGCTCTACACAAAATACCTGACAACAGCAGGGTTAGTTATTTACAGAATGTATGTCAAAATTGTTCGCCCAATGCTGCAATGTTGGTAGTACGTTGCAGACCACAGTGATGTTCCTTGTCCCACTGTTTGTCCCATAGTGAAGTATTGATGCGATTTACAGTTTGCAATGATTCCACTGTCATGTTTGCATACCTTTCACTGATCTCCATTCTTGTAATACTATACAATACTGGAGACCAACAGAAGGGAGTGGTATAACTTACAAACTATATTGTTTGTCTCCCCAGTTGTATTTGTGTTGAATGTAATCCCTCATACGTCCAGCCAGGAAAATATTACAGTTGAGAAGTACCTGAGTTTTCCTTATTACATGTAAGCTGCATTCAGTATTCTTCAGACTGCTATTGGAGGAGCTGAAATTCAGGTTAACCTACTCAACCTCAAAATTGATCAATACAACAGCCAGTCCATGAAGCATGCTCCCGTTGAACTCTAGCATGGGGATGGAGAGAGGAACCATCTTTGAGGGGTGGAAAAATGACCCTGAACAGGTCGGAACGTTGGTGGAAGAGAGTGAGTGTCCCTGAATGAGTGGGGGGTTGGGGGGGAGTGGGGAGGATCGGGGGGGGGGGGTGCGTGGGGGGAGTGCCCTTGAGAACGATACTGCCAGAAGACTGAGTGTGTCCCAGAGAGAGAAAGAAAGGTGGACAACAGAGGGAGAGAGATGGAGTATGTCCTGGCTGCGTTGATTGTAATATTCCAAAATTCCTTAGGTTCTGAAAAGGTCCCAGCAGATTGCAAAACTGCAAATGTAATATCTCAATTCAGAAAAGGAGGGAGGAAAAGAGCAGCAAATAGGCCAATGAACCTAATGTCTGTCATTGGGAAAATGCTAGAATCCATTAGGAAGAAAGTAATAGCTGGAGATTTAGAAAATCATAATCGGGCAAAGTCAACATGGTTTTGTGAAAGGGAAATAGAGTTTGGCCAATTTATCGTTCTTTGAGGATGTGAAAAGTAAGGTGGATAAAGGAGAACCAGGATGTAGTGTAATTGGTTTTCCAGAAGGTATTCAATAAAGTGCTGCTTAAAAGGTTAATGCTCGACTTCCGGTTGCGGCTATGCAGAGCTAAGTCGCACGTTCAGCAGCTCCCGCTTGGAACGGACTTTTGGGCTCTTTTCAGGGCCCCCAATGGAATTTTTTCGACATTTTCCGGTGTGGGAAGAAGACTGCAACATTCCCCCGACAGTGTATGGCTTGGACCAGGAGTGGGGTGACTAAAAAAGTGGTGGTGAACCCAAAGAAAGTGCAAGGGAAGAAGAGCAAGATGGCGGTGGGCTGGGACCAGGCAGCGTGGATGCAGGAGCAGCAGGAGGTTATCCAGAGCTGCTTCAGGGAGCTCAAAGCGGACCTGCTGGAGCCGATGAAGGTTTCTATTGATAAGCTGCTGGAGACCCAGACAGCCCAGGGGGTGGTGATCCGCGAGGTCCGACAAAAGATCTCAGATAACGAGGACGAGATCTTGGGCCTAGCGGTAAAGGTGGAGGCGCACGAGGCACTCCACAAGACATGGCAGGAATGGTTTGAGTAGATGGAGAATAGGTCGAGGTGGAAGAATCTGCGGATCCTGGGCCTCCCGGAGGGGCTGGAGGGGTCGGACGTGGGGGCCTATGTGGTCACCATGTTAAACTCGCTGATGGGAGCGGGGTCCTTCCAGGAGCCCCTGGAGCTGGAAGGGGCCCACAGAGTGCTGGCGAGGAGGCCCAAGGCTAACGAGCCGCCGCGGGCGGTGTTGGTGCGGTTTCATCGGTTCGCTGATTGGGAGTGCGTACTCGGGTGGGCCAAGAAAGAGAGGAGCAGCAGGTGGGAGAATGCGGAGGTTCGAGTATATCAGGACTGGAGCGCGGAGGTGGCGAAGAAGAGGGCCGGATACAACCGGGCGAAGGCGGTGCTGCACAGAAAGGGGGTGAAGTTTGGCATGTTGCAGCCAGCGCGACTGTGGGTCACCTACAAGGTCCGGCACCATTATTTTGAGTCCCCGGTGGAGGCGTGGGCCTTTGTTCAGGCCGAGAAGCTGGACACAAACTGAGGGTCGGGATGGGGGGTCGGACGTGGGGATGGTCGGGGATTGTGTTGTTGTGTTAGATTTTGAGGGGGGTTCTTTGTTCTTGTTTAGTTTTGGTTCGGTGTGGGTGGTTAGGGTGGGTTGGGCACTGTTTTGATTGGGTCTGTTGGGTGAGCTCTTGGAGGGGGGCAAGTAAACGGAGTAGGGGGTGGATGGCCGGTAGGGGGGATGGGGCCTCGTGGGGGAGCCCCGTAACAGCCTCCCCGAACAGGCGCCAGAATGTGGTGACTAGGGGCTTTTCACAGTAACTTCATTTGAAGCCTACTTATGCCAATAAGCAATTTTCATTTTTCATTTCAAGGGGAGGCCCGGGTCGGGGGTCAGGGGACTGGGTCTGTAAAAGGAGCTGCGACAAAGGAGGTGGGACCGGGCAGGTGGAAAGCGCGGGCTTTTTCCCGCACTGGAGGGGGCGGGGCCGGGCTGGGAAGCGCGGGTTTTTTCCCATGCTTGGGATGGAAGGGGTAGGCGGAGAGTCTGCTGGTGGGTAATGGAGGGGGAGGGGAAGTCCCACAATGGGAGGAGTCGAAGAAGAGGCGGGAGCGGCCAGGGTCAGCTGGAGTCAGCTGACGTGCAGGAGTGCAATGGGGGGAGCAATGCAGCTGGGAGGGGTCCTAGCTGGTCGGTGGGGGTGGGGGGGGGGAGAACCGGGTTGCTGCTGGTATGGTCCAGGGGGAGCTGGAGCGAGTAGAGGGGGTTGGGACGGGGGTCTGCCGCCGTGGGGAACAAGCCAGGCGTGGGGTGCGGGCGCGTGGCTGGCTGAGGAGGGGTTATGGCTAGTCGGCGGGGGAGGGGGGCGGGTAGCCCCCTGATCTGGCTGATAACCTGGAACATAAGGGGGCTGAACGGGCCAGTTAAGCGGGCCCGGGTATTCGCACACCTGAAGGGGCTGAAGGCGGATGTGGTCATGCTCCAGGAGACACACCTGAAGGTGGCAGACCAGGTAAGATTGAGGAAGGGGTGGGAAGGCCAGGTGTTTCATTCGGGGCTAGATGCCAAATATCAGGGGGTGGCGATCTTGATGGGAAGAGGGTGTCGTTCGAGGCGTTGAGCATTGTGACAGACAATGGCGGCAGGTACGTAATGGTAAGTGGTAAGCTGCAAGGGGAGAGGGTGATGCTGGTCAACGTGTACGCCCCGGACTGGGACGATGCGGGTTTTATGCAGCGCATGTTGAGTCGGATCCCGGACTTGGAAGTGGGGGGCCTGATAATGGGGGGGGGGGGGGGGTGGACTTTAACACGGTGTTGGATCCGGCACTGGATCGCTCCAGGTCTAGGACGGGTAGGAGGCCGGCGGTGGCTAAAGTGCTGAGAGGGGTTTATGGGCCAGATGGGAGGGGTGGACCCTTGGAGATTTGCAAGGCCGGGGGCTAGGGAATTTTCATTCTTCTCGCACGTTCATAAGGCCTATTCCCGGATCGACTTTTTTGTTATGAGCAGGGCGCTGATTGCGGGAGTAGAGGATACCAAGTACTCGGCGATAGCCATTTCGGATCACGCCCCACATTGGGTAGACCGAGAGCTGGGGGAGGAGAGGGACCAGCGCCCGTTATGGCGCTTCGAGGTGGGGCTATTGGCGGATGAGGAGGTGAGCGAGCGGGTCCGAAGAAGCATAGAGAGATACCAGGACGCCAACGATAACGTGGAGGTCCGAGTGGGGATGGTCTGGAAGCGGGACGCAGCTAGGGAGATTGGGGGAGTTAAGGATGGGGGGGGGGGGGGGGGGGGGGGGAGGTCCGAGTGGGGATGGTCTGGAAGCGGGACGCAGCTAGGGAGATTGGAGGAGTTAAGGATGGGGGGGGGGGGAGGTCCGAGTGGGGATGGTCTGGAAGCGGGACGCAGCTAGGGAGATTGGGGGAGTTAAGGGGGGGTGGGGGGGGGGGAGGGAGTGTGGTGCGGAGTGGGGTTGGCATCAATGGGGTCTTCAGGGACTTTTATGAGGAAATGTATCGGTCCGAGCCCCCACTGGAGGAGGGAGGGATGGGCCGCTTTCTGGACCAACTGAAGTTCCCGAAGGTGGAGGAGGGACTGGTGGCGGGATTAGGGGCCCCGGTTGGGTTGGAGGAGCTGACCAAAGGGATAGGGAGCATAAAGGCGGGAAAGGCACCGGGGCCGGACAGTTTCCCGGTTGAATTTTACAAAGAATATGTGGACCTGTTGGGCCCGTTGCTGGTTAGGACCTTCAATGAGGCAAGGGAGGGGGGGGCGTTGCCCCCGACAATGTCCCGGGCACTGATATCCTTGATCCTGAAGGGGGACAAGGATCCCCTGCAGTGTGGGTCTTACAGGCCGATTTCATTGTTAAATGTAGATGCCAAGGTGCTGGCAAAGGTCTTAGTCAGGAGAATTGAGGATTGTGTGCCGCAGGTCATCCACAAAGACCAGACGGGGTTCGTGAAGGGGAGGCAGTTGAACGCGAATGTGCGGAGACTCCTGAACGTTATTATGATGCCGGCGAGGGAGGGGGAGGCGGAGATAGTGGCAGCGATGGACGCTGAGAAGGCCTTCGATAGGATATAGAGTGGGGGTATTTGTGGGAGGTGCTGAAGAGGTTTGAGTTTGGGGAGGGGTTAGTCAGGTGGGTTAGGCTGTTGTATGAGGTCCCGATGGCGAGTGTGGCCACGAACAAGAGGAGGTCTGAATACTTTCGTTTGCATCGAGGGATGAGGCAGGGGTGTCCCGTGTCCCCCCTGCTCTTCGCGCTGGCGATTCAACCCCTGGCTATGGCACTGAGGGAGTCTAGGAACTGGAAGGGGCTGGTGCGGGGTGGGGAGGAGCATAGGGTGTCGCTCTATGCGGACGATTTGCTGCTATATGTGGGGAACCCGGTGGGGGGAATGCCGGAGGTAATGAGGATCCTCAGGGAGTTCGGGGATTTCTCAGGGTACAAGCTCAACATGTGGAAGAGCGAGTTGTTTGTGGTTCACCCAGGGGACCAGGAGAGGGGGATTGGCGAGCTCCCACTAAAAAGGGTGGAGAGGAGCTTCAGGTATTTGGGGGTCCAGGAGCTGGGGGGTCCTTAATTTCACGAGGCTGGTGGAGCAAATGGAGGAGGAGTTTAAGAGGTGGGACGCGTTGCCGCTGTCCCTGGCGGGTAGAGTGCAGTCAGTCAAGATGACGGTGCTCCCAAGGTTTTTGTTCCTGTTCCAGTGCCTCCCCATTCTTATACCAAAGGCCTTCTTTACACGGGTCAACAGGAGCATAACAGGGTTTGTGTGGGCGCGAGGGATTCCGAGGGTGAGAAGGGTGTTCCTGGAGCGGAGTACGAATGGGGGGGGCTGGCGCTGCCCAACCTCTGTGGGTACTACTGGGCTGCCAATGCGGCGATGGTGCGCAAGTGGATGATGGAGGGGGAGGGGGCGGCATGGAAGAGGCTGGAGACGGCGTCTTGTGAGGGTACGAGTCTGGAGGCGCTGGCAACGGCACCGCTGCCGCTCCCTCCAATGAGGTATACCACGAGCCCGATGGTGGCGGCTGCCCTCAAAATTTGGGGGCAGTGGAGGCGGCACAGGGGTGAAGTGGGGGCCTCGGTGTCGACCCCGATACGGGGGAACCACCGGTTTGTCCCAGGGAGAATAGATGGAGGGTTTTCGGGGTGGCACAGGGCAGGGATAAGAAGGTTGGGGGACCTGTTTGTGGATGGGAAGTTCACGAGCCCTGGTGAGCTGGAGGAGAAGTACGGGCTCCCCCCGGGAAACGCCTTTAGGTATGTACAGGTAAGGGCGTTTGCCAGGCAGCAAGTGGTGGAATTACCGCTGCTGCTGCCACGCACGGTACAGGACAGGGTGCTCTCGGGGGCGTGAGTTGGAGACGGGAAGATCTCGGCAACATACCAGGTGATGCAGGAGGAGGAGAAGGCCTCGGTGGAGGTGCTGAAAGGTAAGTGGGAGGAGGAGTTGGGGGAGGAGATCGAGGAGGAGACATGGGCAGATGCCCTAGGGAGGGTGAACTCTTCCTCTTCGTGCGTGAGGCTCAGCCTCATACAGTTTAAGGTGTTGCACAGGGCACACATGACCGGGATAAGGATGAGCCGGTTTTTTGGGGATGAGGACAGGTGTGTTAGGTGCTCAGGGAGCCCAGCAAACCACACCCATATGTTCTGGGCATGCCCAGCGCTGGAGGAATTTTGGAAGGGCGTAGCGAGGACGGTGTCGAGGGTGTTAGGATCCAGGGTCAAACCGGGCTGTGGGCTCGCAATATTTGGGGTTGCAGAGATGCCGGGAGTGCAGGAGGCGAAAGAGACCGGTATTCTGGCCTTTGCGTCCCTGGTAGCCCGGCGAAGGATTCTTCTTCAGTGGAAGGATACGAGGCCCCCAAGCGTGGAATCCTGGATCAACAATATGATGGGGTTTATTAAATTGGAGAGGGTGAAATTTGCCTTGAGGGGGTCGGTGCAAGGGTTCTTCAGGCGGTGGCAACCGTTCTTGGACTTGCTGGTAGAACGGTAGACAATGGCCAGCAGCAGCAGCAACCCGAGTGGGAGGGGGTTGGGTGGGTTCTATTTTATTTTTGTATGTCTATACTGGGAGATCTGAGGGAGTGTATATACTTGCTCTGTTTGCTATGTGTTTCGGCTGGAGTTAATATATTATTTATGCATAGGGGTGAGGGGGGCACTGGGTTGTTTTGTTTTGTTTTGTATTTAACTCTATTGGGTTCCTTTTACATTTTGTTGTTGATATTTTGTGAAAACTTTAATTTAAAAAAAAAAATTTTTTTTAATGTTAATGCACAAGATGGGAGCTCCTGGTGTTGGGGGTAATATACCTGTATTAACATAGATAGATGATTGGCTAACTGGTATGAAGCGGAGAGTCGGGATAATCGGGTCATTTTCAGGTTGGCAAACTGAGCATCCTACTCCTGCGCCTATCTCGTATGTTCTTATGAAAGAGGGAGTGTCCCAAGGCAGATGGTGAGGGAAAGAAAGGGAGCTGGAATAGGGAAGAGAACATGTCCCACGGAGTATAAAGTGTCCAAAGCTGGATGGCCAGCCCGGGTAAGGAAAGGGAGTGTCCCCGAGGGGAACAAGGAAGTATCCCGTGTGGTTTGGCATTGAAAAGGGGGGAGAAGTGTAGTGAGGAGCGGGTGCATGGAGGGGAATGATGGGATGTCCCTAAGGATTGGGGTGGGGGTGGGGGGTAATGGAAAGAGTGAGGGGCAGAGTGTTTCCTAGATGGGGGGGAAGAGTACTCCAAGAAGAAAGGAGTGAGGGATTGGATTGACTTGACGTCAGGGGAGGGTGTTCCTGAGGGGGAGGAGAGGGATTTCCTCCACCCTTTGTGTAGAAACAAACCTTCCCGATTTCACACCCAGCTTTAAATTTGAGATTGTGCCTCTTTGTTCTAGACTCCCCTACCACAGGAATTCATTTCTGAATTAACCCTGCTGAATCCTTTCAGCATACACCAATTAAATCAACCTCAAGCACTGTAGCCACCTGGCCACTTCCCGACTTTAAAATGGAGATCCGCTAAGAATGCAGTGTGGCCACCTGGGTTGGCCACTTCCCGACTTTAAAATAGAGACCCGCAAAGAATGCAGGGAAATTCAGTCAACACAGGCAAAACCAGCAGGTGCAAAGTTTCCTGTGTATCAGAACTTGTAGAAACCCAGACAGCAATGAAACTAACAACCATCTGCATATTAATGAGCGATCCCCGGGAACAATTGGAAACAGTTAGACTAAACAAGGTCAAGCCAGACTCCTCGGCGCCAGCAGGAGCCAAGACAAAGGAAGGCCAACGGACACCTAGGGACCGCCCAGCGATCAGGGAACAACTCCAGTATTGGAGAAATCAATCCAAGTGATCGGAACGTAGTCCAATCACTTGGAACCAGGTACGGGGAACGCCCAAAAAACTATAAAATAGAGTCCCCAAGTTCAATTCGTCCTTCTTGGCAGGGCCTGTCAGCAGCTCGAAACAACCCTTGACCGTGACCTGCCCAGCAGCTGCACCATCCAAGTAAGTCTCCAGTCAACGGACGCTACGAGATAGGCGCTCCTAGCCACCAGTCTATACCAGCTTTGAAGCCTACAGACTCAGAATCGAACGAAAGGCCATTTGTTCCCCTGACCTGGTGGGCCAGTTCCAAAGCTAAGTATAGGCCTTTTAGTGTTAGAGATAGTCTAGTAAGTGGAGTTTTATACATGAGTAGTGATTGACCTTGTATAATAAATGTGTTTTGATTTGAAACTTACTGACTGGTGTATTGAGTTATTGATCAGTACTTGAACTTGAGCCTCGTGGTGGTATCATAAAGATACCTGGCGACTCTAGAGAAAAGGTTATAAAACAGAGCAAATTAAGTAAAGACACAACGAGCAACAGCACCTAACTCAATATCTGTCACCAACTTGTGTACACATGTCCTGGCAACCAGGGATTGCTGCAGCTCTTTAGGAAATGACAAATAAAATAACTAAGAATTGACATTGTAAAGGAGATATATCATGGGTCACAATATGTAGACCAGCTCTTCAATGAGAAGTTCACCCTGTAATTCCATGTCCAAGTCAAATGCCCAGCACGTATGCAGAATTTCAAAGAAAACATTCCCTGTGAGCAATGTTTTCCTGCAAGGAGGGTAGGTGTATGATAAAGGTGTATAGTCCTTTGGCTTGTAATTGCTCTGGTGTACTTGTGTTTGTGAAGCTAGCAGCTCTCACTTCTTCCCTTGCAGATACAGAACATCCTCCTTTGTTATCATCTCTTGTTCCTACTCCACAAGAGGAAACACAGCCAGTATCATTCTGTGAGTAAAGACGTTCTGTAATGATTGCCTGGGTCATAATTATGTGTCGCGGACATACTTTTTCCCAGTCTCTTCAATGTGCATCATTGATGGGGAAAGTAACGAATGGTAACTGAGGCCGCCCTCCACCCCCTGGCAACCCAAACTCAGTACCTAACATTTTTTGTGAGGGAGGGACTTCCGGACCCAGGCCTCTTCTGCTGAGCTCCGGGCCTAGCTTTCCTTTCCCTGGGAATCTGAAGATGCCTCCACTCATGTGAGATTTTGGTCTCTAAAACCCAGTGTGTGCGGATTAGAGGTGAAGGAGCAGGTCTGAACTTCATGGAACTATTTGGATAGCCAGTATTCCTTTTTGAATAGGTACGGTACCTGTTTGGATATGATCCTGCGACACCTATGGTAAAGGTACAATGCCCTTTTAAATTCTAAAAGCAGGCATGAAGGTGAGTAAAAAGCTCCTAAACTCATTGGAACTGTGAAGCTCATTGGAACCGTCAAAAACTACTGTGAAAAGTGTCAAGGTGAACTGTCAAAGGGAGATGTCAAGGTGTTACGGCACTTCAAACTCTGCCCTTTAACTATTTAAAAGTAAATAGGCTAGATTGTTAAAAAAGGATTGTCTTCTATTTCACTTGATGACATAAGCTTCAGGAGTACCAATACTGGATTTGGGCTGGTTCATTATTGCAGTAGGGTTCCTATTATTCACAGTTTGATCAACAGCTCCAAATGACTATAGAATCATAGAATCCCTACAGTGCGGAAGGAGGCCATTCAGCCCATTGAGTCTGCACTGACACACCGAGAGAGCATGCTCTATGTGGCACGATAGCTGTGGGTAGCACTGTTGCTTCACAGCGGCAGGGTCCAAGGTTCAATTCCCGGCTTGGATTGCTGCCTTGCCCCTCGCACCTCATTTTGAATTCTCCCTCAGTGTACCCGAACAGGCGCCGGAGTGTGGCAACTAGGAGCTTTTCACAGTAACTTCATTGCAGTGTTAATGTAAGCCTACTTGTGACAATAAAGATTATTTTTTTAAAAGAGCACCCTACCAAGGCCCACTTCCCCGCCCTATTCCTATAACCCCGCCTGACCTGTACATCTTTGGATACAAAGGGGCAATTTATCCTGGCCAAGCCACCTAACCTGCACATCTTTGGACTGTGATAGGAAACCGGAGCACCCGGAGGAAACCCACGCAGACACAGGGAGAACATTGAAACTCCACACAGTCACCCAATGCCAAAATTGAACAAAGAACAAGGAACGGGCCCTTCATCCCTCCAAGCCCGTGCCGGCCATGCTGCCCGACTAAACTACAATCTTCTACACTTCCTGGGTCCGTATCCCTCTATTCCCATCCTACTCATGTATTTGTCAAGATGCCCCTTAAATGTCACTATCGTCCCTGCTTCCACCACCTCCTCCGGTAGCGAGTTCCAGGCACCCACTACCCTATGTGTAAAAAAACTTGCCTCGTACATCTACTCTAAACCTTGCCCCTCTCACCTTAAACCTATGCCCCCTAGTAATTGACCCCTCTACCCTGGGGAAAAGCCTCTGACTATCCACTCTGTCTATGCCCCTCATAATTTTGTAGACCTCTATCAGGTTGCCCCTCAACCTCCGTCGTTTCAGTGAGAACAAACCGAGTTTATTCAACCGCTCCTCATAGCTAATGCCCTCCATACCAGGCAACATTCTGGTAAATCTCTTATGCACCCTCTCTAAAGCCTCCACATCCTTCTGGCAGTGTGGCGACCAGAATTGAACACCATACAAGTGTGGCCTAACTAAGGTTCTATACAGCTGCAACATGACTTGCCAATTCTTATACTCAGTGCCCCGGCCAATGAAGGCAAGCATGCCGTATGCCTTCTTGACTACCTTCTCCACCTGTGTTGCCCCTTTCAGTGACCTGTGGACCTGTACACCTAGATCTCTCTGACTTTCAATACTCTTGAGGGTTCTACCATTCACTGTATATTCCCTACCTGCATTAGACCTTCCAAAACGCATTACCTCACATTTGTCCGGATTAAACTCCATCTGCCATCTCTCCGCCCAAGTCTCGAAACAATCTAAATCCTGCTGTATCCTCTGACAGTCCTCATTTCTATCCACAATTCCACCAACCTTTGTGTCGTCTGCAAACTTACTAATCAGACCAGTTACATTTTCCTCCAAATCATTTATATATACTACAAACAGCAAAGGTCCCAGCACTGATCCCTGCGGAACACCACTAGTCACAGCCCTCCAATTAGAAAAGCATCCTTCCATTGCTACTCTCTGCCTTCTATGACCTAGCCAGTTCTGTATCACCTTGCCAGCTCACCCCTGATCCCGTGTGACTTCACCTTTTGTACTAGTCTACCATGAGGGACCTTGTCAAAGGCCTTACTGAAGTCCACATAGACAACATCCACTGCCCTACCTGCATCAATCATCTTTGTGATCTCTTCGAAAAACTCGATCAAGTTAGTGAGACACGACCTCTCCTTCACAAAACCATGCTGCCTCTCACTAATACGTCCATTTGCTTCCAAATGGGAGTAGATCCTGTCTCGAAGAATTCTCTCCAGTAATTTCCCTACCACTGACGTAAGGCTCACCGGCCTGTAGTTCCCTGGATTATCCTTGCTCCCCTTCTTAAACAAAGGAACAACATTGGCTATCCTCCAGTCCTCCGGGACATCACCTGAAGACAGTGAGGATCCAAAGATTTCTGTCAAGGCCTCAGCAATTTCCTCTCTAGCCTCCTTCAGTATTCTGGGGTAGATCCCATCAGGCCCTGGGGACTTATCTACCTTAATATTTTTCAAGACGCCCAACACCTCGTCTTTTTGGATCTCAATGTGACCCAGGCTATCTACACACCCTTCTGCAGACTCAACATCCACCAATTCCTTCTCTTTGGTGAATACTGATGCATGGTATTCATTTAGTACCTCGCCCATTTCCTCTGGCTCCACACATAGATTCCCTTGCCTATCCTTCAGTGGGCCAACCCTTTCCCTGGCTACCCTCTTGCTTTTTATGTACGTGTAAAAAGCCTTGGGATTTTCCTTAACCCTATTTGCCAATGACTTTTCGTGACCCCTTCTAGCCCTCCTGATTCCTTGCTTAAGTTGCTTCCTACTTTCCTTATATTCCACACAGGCTTCGTCTGTTCCCAGCCTTTTAGCCCTGACAAATGCCTCCTTTTTCTTTTTGACGAGGCCTACAATATCTCTCGTTATCCAAGGTTCCCGAAAATTGCCGTATTTATCCTTCTTCCTCACAGGAACGTGCCAGTCCTGAATTCCTTTCAACTGACACTTGAAAGCCTCCCACATGTCAGATGTTGATTTACCCTCAAACATCCGCCCCCAATCTAGGTTCTTCAGTTCCCGCCTAATATTGTTATAATTAGCCTTCCCCCAATTTAGCACATTCACCCTAGGACCACTGTTATCCTTGTCATTTTAAAACTTACTGAATTGTGGTCACTGTTCCCGAAATGTTTCCCTACTGAAACTTCTACCACCTGGCCGGGCTCATTCTCCAATACCAGGTCCCTTCCCTAGTTGGACTGTCTACATATTGTTTTAAGAAGCCCTCCTGGATGCTCCTTACAAACTCTGCCCCGTCTAAGCCCCTGGCACTAAGTGAGTCCCAGTCAATATTGGGGAAGTTGAAGACTCCCATCACAACAACCCTGTTGTTTTTACTCTTTTCCAAAATCTGTCTACCTATCTGCTCCTCTATCTCTCGCTGGCTGTTGGGAGGCCTGTAGTAAACCCCCAACATTGTGACTGCACCCTTCTTATTCCTGATCTCTACCCATATAGCCTCACTGCGCTCTGAGCTGTCCTCCCGTAGTACAGCTGTGATATTCTCCCTAACCAGTAGCGCAACTCCGCCACCCCTTTTACATCCCCCTCTATCCCGCCTGAAACATCTAAATCCTGGATCATTTTGCTGCCAATCCTGCCCTTCCCTCAACCAGGTCTCTGTAATGGCAACAACATCATAGTTCCAAGTACTAATCCAAGCTCTAAGTTCATCTGCCTTACCCATAATACTTCTTGCATTAAAACATATGCACTTCAGGCCACCAGACCCGCTGTGTTCAGCAACTTCTCCCAGTCTGCTCTGCCTCAGAGCCATACTGGCCCTATTCCCTAGTTCTCCCTCAACGCACTCACCTTCTGATCTATTGCTCCCGTGCCCACCCCCCTGCCATACTAGTTTAAACGCTCCCGTGTGACACTAGCAAACCTCGCGGCCAGGATATTTATGCCTTTCCAGTTTAGGTGCACCCCGTCCTTCTTATATAGGTCACACCTGCCCCGGAAGAGCTCCCAGTGGTCCAGATAACGGAAACCCTCCATCCTACACCAGCTGTTTAGCCACATGTTTAGTTGCTCTATATTCCTATTTCTAGCCTCACTGGCACGTGGCACAGGGAGTAATCCCGAGATTACAACCCTAGAGGTCCTGTCTTTTAAATTTCTGCCTAGCTCCCTGAACTCCTGCTGCCGGACCTCATGCCCCTTCCTGCCTATGACGTTAGTCCCAATATGTACAACAACCTCTGCCTGTTTGCACTCCCCCCTTCGGGATGCCTGCTACCTGTTCGGAGACATCCTGGACCCTGGCACCAGGGACGCAACATACCATCCTGGAGTCTCTTTCACATTCACAGAAGCGCCTATCTGTGCCCCTGACTATAGAGTCCCCTATGACTATTTCTCTTCTGCGCTTTGACCCTCCCTTCTGAACATCAGAGCCAGCCGTTGTGCCACTGCTCTGGCTGTTTTTGTTTTCCCCTGATAGGTTATCCCCCCCGACAGTATCCAAAGGGGGATACCTGTTCGAGAGGGGGACAACCACAGGGGATTCCTGCACTGACTGCCTGCCCTTTCTGGTGGTCACCCATTTCTCTGCCTGCACCTTGGTGTGACCACATTTATATAACTGCGATCTATGACGCTTACCGCCGCCTGCATGCTCCTAAGAGCATCCAACTGCTGCTCCAAGCGAACCATGCGGTCTGTGAGGAGCTCCAGTTGGGTGCACTTTCTGCAGATAAAGCCATCCAGGATGCTGGAAGCCCCCCGGACCTGCCACATCTCACAGTCAGAGCACTGCACCCCTCTAATTGACATTGTGTCAATAAATTAGTAAATTAAATTTAAAGTTTAAAAAAAAAGTTACTGTTAACTATGTGTTTCCTAGCACTAGATTTCTACTATAAATGTGAAAGCTAAATACAGTACTCTCCGATCTCTGGCTTAGGTACCCCTCTAAATTATAATTAAGTAATTATGTTTAATTAGTTTACAATGCTTAATTTTTTTAATGTAGTGTAGATTCTCAACCAGCCAATCAGGTCACAGCTTTTCTGTGATGTCACTTCAGTTCCTGCCCCCCCCCCCCCACCCCCCACACACAATTTGAAAAGGCAATAAAAGTAAAAATGAGTAAAAATCACTTTCTTACCTTCCGAGGGTCTCAGATGCTCTCTGGTTCTCTCCCTGCAGATTAAAAGTTACAGGCCAGAAGAAAACGAGAGAACAAAACAGTAGGGAAAAAGCACCTTCTCCCACTCTGCATCGAATTACCTCACTGCACCAAATTACCAAGTTCCAAATTCCCATCTGGATATATCTCACTCCGGCTGTGTCTCCTTCACTTGCGCAAAGCCAATTTCGGATGTGAAGACACAGCCCTTCTCGATTGCCATCACCCTCACTGCGCATGCTTCAATCACCTGAACCCAGGTCCCTTGCGCTATAAGACAGTTGATCACTGTGCCAGCGTGCTGCCCTATGGATTCTTTGAAGAGTGACTATGGCCGGTTTTCAAGTAGCATTTGAAGAGAGATGCAACACGAATGAAGGATTTAGGGAGAGAATTCCAGAGAGTACGATCACGGAATAAAGGCTCAACCACTGATGGGGAAGATAGGATTATCTAGCATTGGAAGAACTTCAATGGTAGAATGGCCAAGGAAGATCCTGTCCGCCTGCTCAGAACAACGGAAATGATCCCAGGACTCCATTCAAAGAAGAACATTCCCAGGGATCATTCCTTCCTCCACCAACAGCATCCAGGTTGACTACTCATTGATTTGTTCAGTGAATTGTCATGGATGCTCCAAAATTGCCAGCACTTGAGAAGGTAATTAATTGGGAAGTCCTGAAACTATGCTGAAGGCAGATATTTTGTTTCCTCTGCATTCCATGTTCCACACATGAGCATGAAGGCAGGTTTGGGACAATAGGCTTGTGTTAAGGTTACTATTTGGGTGCATTGCTGAACCTTTCCAGCTGCTCAGTGATCGTCCTGTGTGAGTTGTCCAGTCTGCACTCTGCTGAGATTCCAATGATTCACATTCAGGACTGAAATTTTGAAGGGTGACATGATGTTTTTTGGTAGAAGAACATGGAGAGACAATAATAATAATAATAATAATCGCTTATTGTCACAAGTAGGTTTCAATGAAGTTATTGTGAAAAAACCCTAGTCGCCACAATATAGGGGTACAGTTCTTCAGAGGGTGCAGGAGCAGAGGGACGTGGGTGTAATCTGTAAATAGATCATTGAAGGTGGAAGAACAGGTGGAGAGGGCAGTTAATAAAGTATATAGTATCCTGGATTTTATTAATAGGGTAACAAAAACAGAGAATGCTTGAAAAATGCAGGACCGGCAGCCTCTGTCGAGACAAAACAGAGTTAGCGTTTCGAGTCCGTTGGACTCTTCTTCAGAGTTAAAGAGAGGGAGAAATGTGATGAATTATGTACTGTTTAAGAGGGTCTGGAGCAGAATAGAAGGTCAGTGGTTACTGAGAGCTTATTAATAGGGGTGCAAGAGCAAGGGAAAAAGCAGGAAAATAGCACCAAGTCACAATGCTCATTTGGAGCGCCGGTGCGGGCATGATGGGCCGAATGGTCTCCTATATCGTAATAGTTCTGTGATTCTGGTAAACACTCATTTTCTTTCGTGCAGTGTAGAGATTTGTGTCAAATATCATCAGTGATGTGAGCGATAACCACAGACAGTGTCAGCCCAGCTCTCTCTGAAATTTATTTTTCATTTATTATCTTTCAGTGTTGCAAGATTTGAAGCTGGAGTGTGGATTTGACAAAGAAATTCAGCTGCAGCAAAAGGAGAAAGGTCAGTGCGTGGCAGGGTATACAATGTCTCAAAAATTGCCACAGGTGATGCCGAGTAGATGAGGGCAGTGTATTGAAGTGGGCAACTGTACAGCTCCTTCCACACCTACTGATGGAGGCTTCCCCAGTGTCTTTAATGCTTTAGGGTTCAGCGCCCAGGACACAGGCCATTGCACTTCAGAGGGGCAGAAGAAAGTGTTGAGAACACCCTTGCTTTCCAGGGAGAGGGAAGCATCACCGAGTCAGACATTTACAGTGGAATTTGAAAGTTGTAGCCTTGCTTCAGCAATACTCATATACCATTTGAGTTATGATGTCTGGGGAACAATGTGTACTTGTCCTATTTGCTTGAGCAGGGTGAAGGCTGATGAGGAATGATTGAGCCTGATGCAGTGGCTCTCAAAGTGTGGTCTGTCAGGATCTTCCAGGTTGCAGAAGGGAATTTAGTGTGAGGATTAGTTGCCCGCTTAAGGGCATTCATTAATATCTAGTTGCTTGGCTATATTTTATCAGAAAAGGCACTTGCTAAAAGCATGATGGGATACTTGGCTATATTTTTCTCTGCTTCTCTACAAACTCTTGGAAGGTAGAATAATGTAAACAAATGCTACAGCTGCACTATTTTTCTGCTGATAATCTGCTTTAAAATTGTTTTAGCCAGAGACAGAAAACATACCAGATAACTTTTGAGGAACTTCCCCAAGGTTTGTTTTGTGTAAACATGGCCCGCAGAAGCCTGGGCGGGATTCTCTGAGCTCGGGGCCGGGCTGGAGAATTGCCGCAACCGGCGTGAATTGCGCCAGGCCGTCCTATGCCGGGACGCGATTCTCAGGAGAGTGGGGAATCAGCGCCATTGGCGTGGCACCGGTCGGAGGCTGCTCTACGGGGCCCTCCCCGGCGATTCTCCACCTAGGATGGGCCGAGCGACCGTACCAAAAGACCCAAGTCCCGCCGGCACCGTTCTAACCTGGATTTACCCGGTGGGACCTCGGCGTGGAAGGATCCGAGGGTGGCCTGCGGGGGGGCCTCCGCTGTGGCCTGGCCCGCGATCGGGGCCCACCGATCGGCGGGCCGGCCTCTTGGGCTGGGTGCCTCCTTTCTTCCCCGCCACCTCCCCCTGTAGCACTACGCCATGTTGTGTCGGGGCCGGCGCAGAGAAGGGAGACATCGCGCATGCGCGGAAATCGCGCCGTTCCCTCTGCGCATTTGCGGACCCCGCGGCACTCAGTTGACGCCAGGATCAGCAGCTGGAGCGGCATGGTCGCTCCAGTGCCATGCTGGCACCCTGTAGGGGCCAGAATTGCCGATCCTGAGGCCATGTTGACGCCGTCGGGAAACGCAACGGCGTTTACGATGGCGTCAACACTTAGCCTCAGGATCAGAGAATCCCGCCTCCTGTTTTTGTCCTTGAGATTGTTTATTTCATGGTACAAATATATGCTCTTAATATTGGTTTTGGAGTGGCCTTCTGATCATTTCAACCCCTCCACGATTCGTGTCCAAATAAATTACCTGAAACGAAGCTAGAAGCATCTGACTATCTTATTTCCACGACACAGGTGGTCATAGAGTGATAGGTCTTTACAGCACAGAAAGAGGTCCTACGTCCCATCGTGTCTGCACCAATCATCAAACACCCATCTATTCTAATCCCATTTTCCAACATTTGATCTGTAGCCATTCTGCGAGCTGGGCCAAAATGCAAATCACTGAAGGTGGTATTCAACGAGAAAGATTTAGAACATAGAACGTACAGTGCAGAAGGAGGCCATTCGGCCCATCGAGTCCGCACTGATCAATTTAAGCCCTCACTTCCATCTTATCCCCATAACCAATAACCCCTCCTAACCTTTTTGGTCACTAAGGGCAATTTAGCATGGCCAATCCACCTAACCTGCACGTATTTGGACTGTGGGAGGAAACCGGAGCACCCGGAGGAAACCCACGCACACACGGGGAGAACGTGCAGACTCTGCACAGGCAGTGACCCAGCGGGGAATCAAACCTGGGACCCTGGCATTGTGAAGCCACAATGCTAGCCACTTGTGCTGCCATGCTGCCCAGACATTTGATGGACATTTGGCTCCAGGTACAGTCCAAATATTCAAAGGATGAGTAACTGAAAACGAAGAAGAACAAAGCTGAATGTGGGGTCCACCATGAGACTGAAATTCTCTAGCCTGGAACCAGGTGTCACCTCACTGGTGTCACCCATTCCTCCCATTAATACAAATGAATTATTTGCAGTGATGAGCAAAACTACGTGGGATAAGACCTGCAGGTTGTCCGTGAGGTCTTATGCCCCGTCTAAGTGGACCATGGTCAAAATACTTTGAGAACCACTGGCTTAGCAACTGATTCTATTTTTTAACATCAGTTTTGGAGCAATGTTGAAATCCATGACATCTAATGAGGTAACAGAATTCACACAGAGCCAAGCTAACATCCTCTTTCAATTATTTAGCTTCAGATCAGCACTACAGATAACCATGCCTCTGTCAAATGGTATGTTGGCCTTCATAATGAGAGGATTTGAGTCCAGGAAAAGGGATGTTTCCCTGGATTTGTATAGGGCGTTGGTGAGGCCACACCTGAAGTATTCTGTGCAGTTTTGATGTCCTTATCTGAGGAAAGTGATTCTTGCTATGGAGGGAGTGAAGCAAAGATTTACCAGGCTGATTCCTGGGATGGGGTGGGACTGTCATATGAGGAGAGATTAAGTCGGTTATGATTATATTCATTGGAGTTTATAAGAGTGAGAGGAAATCTCATAGAAACTTATGGGCCGGGATTCTCTGAGCCTGCGCCAGCTTGGAGAATCGGAGATGACGCTGAGATGGCCCACGATGCCGGGTCGCAATTCTCCGGCGACCGGATGCGACGCGATCGATGCAGCGCCGGTCGGGGACCATTGGAAGAGGCCCCCGCGGCGATTCTCTGCTGACAACTGGCCGAGTTCCTGCCGGTGTGGTTCACTCATGGTTCCATGGTGGAAGCTCGGAATGGCAGCTATGGACTCAGTCCGCGGCCACCCTGGTGGGGGGGCGGGGGGGGGGGGGATCTGTCACTGGGGGGGGGGCCTCCAGGACGACCAGGCTCGCTATCGAGGGCCACTGATCGGAGGGCGTGCCGTGGTCTCGGGGGGAACCTATATTGTCGGGCCCACGGTGTGGGTCCGCCATTTAGCGTGACCAATCCACCTAACCTGCACATCTTTGGGCAGTGGGAGGAAACCGGAGCACCCGGAGGAAACCCATGCAGACATGGGGAGAATGTGTAGACTCCGCACAGATAGTGACCCAAGTTGGGAATCAAACCCGGGTCCCTGGCGCTGTGAAGCAACGGTGCTAACCACTGTGATATTGTGCGCCCCCATTCTGCCTCCCCCCCCCCTTTTTGAATAAGGTTACATTAGCATTTTTTCAATCCACTGGAACCTTTCCTGTGTTCAGGGAATTTTGGAATATTATAACCAATGGATCCACTATCTCCACTGCCACTTCCTTTAATACCCCAGGACGTAGGTCATCGGGCTCTGGGGACTTGTCTGCCTTCAAACTCAATAGTTTCTTCAGTACCGATTCCCTACTGAAAGCTGATTGCTCTAAGTTCCACCCTTTCTATTACTTCTGAATTGCCCGTTCCTATAGGAATGGTACTAGTGTCCTCCACCATGAAAACAGAGGCAAAATATTGATTTATCATATCCGCCATTTCTGTATTCCCCACTATTAACTCTCTGGTTTTATCTTCCAAGGAACTAACAATCACTTTAGCGACTCTTCCCTTTTATGTATGTTATGTGCGAGGCGTTTTCAGAACCCCAAAATGTATCATGGCATTCAACCAACCTCTCCCTTTAATGATTTTGTTGCTTTTCTGAGCGCACGGCTTTTTCCCTAGATGTGGTATTACAATTATGGACACGTGGGTTTTTAAACACAAAACTCTGTTTATTCCATGAACTCAACTTAACATCTTAAATAAACATTGGATCTCTTAACACCCCTTACTTCAAAGATAACTCAGAAAATATTGCAGCAGTAAATAATTCCTTAAAATGTTCCTTCAAACTTCCAAGAGACTTAACACCTTTAAACAGTATCACATCAGGTTAAAGGATTTACTTTAAATCACCCAAATGATCCAGAGATAGTCGTTCATGGCAGACATCCAGTTCACTGCAAAACACCGACCCACACCCGGCTCTTTACAAAACTTGCAGCTCTCTGGAAACACACAGACACACACACACACACTGTTTTTAAACTGAAACTAAAAACCTGCAAAATGGCTGACCTGAGCTGAGCTCCACCCACTCTCTGACATCGCTGTTTTCTTAAAGGTACATTGCTTACACATCCATTTCTTAAAGGCACTCTTGCATGACATGTACTTATAGAAGCTTTTCAACAAATTAAATCAAAGTGGTACAGAACGTACCCCCAAGAAAAGAAAAGAAACCATCAACTTCAAGATGGTTTCATTTTTCACTTTTGCACCATCTACTAAGAAATGTACACAGTAAAAATACTTTTACGTTTCACAAAAAAAAAACACACGAAAACAGGCATAATAATATCGTCCATTTTTCTTTGTTCTTCCTCCAACCAAAATCCTTCTCGATTGACAGTCTCTTTGAACAAAGTCTCTGCACGATCCATCCATTCCTCAGCATTTCTCTTGGAGAATTCTCCCTTGCAATTCTCCAATACAGGAACATTGGTGATCACAGCTTTCAGGCAGTCAAATGCCTGTTGAAAGTCCGCTGTCCATTGAATTTTTTTACGTTTCTTCAGCAATTCCATCAGTGGAGTAATCACGCCACAAAGCTTTTGCACAAAGGTTCGATCAAATTCATTCATGCTAAGAAATCGCATTATTTCCCTTTGTCTTGAGGATAACGAAAACTCCGCAAGGAAAGTGATTCGGGTTTCTCGAAATTCACTTTCGGCTAGGTTCATCACCAAACCCACCTCCTGAAGTCGATCGAAGAACTCCATACGATGTTTTAAATGTTCTTTCCATGTCTGGAAGTTGGAAATAAAAGCAGATTGTCCTACTTTCTCCATGCAATCCTTCAATGGTGGGACAGGATGAGAGTCCGTTCTTGTAACTGCATTCACCTTTCGATAGTCCACACACAACCATTGGGTACCTTCTGGTTCAGGTACCATCACTATGGGTGAGCTCCATTGGCTGCAACCCACTTCAATTATGCCATTCTTCAGCATACTCTCAATCTCTCTGTTAAGCTGTGTCAATTTTAAAGGATTAAGTCTATATGGATGTTGTTTGATAGGAACAGCATTTCCCACATCTACATAATATATAGCCATTTTAGTACTTCCCAATTTATCTCTACAAACTTGCCCATGTGATATCAATAACTTTTTCAGGTCAGTTTGTTTTCATCTGGCAGGTAACTTAACAATTCATCCCAATTTTTAAGAACATCCTCATTTTCCAATTTAATTTGAGGTATGTCAAATTCACAGTCATCTGGATTTGGTTCGTCACTTTGAGTTAGAATCATTAAAACCTCCTTTTTCTCTCCTTCCCTTTCAAAGTACCTTTTAAGCATATTCATATGACACACTCGGTAAGTCTTCCTTCTATCTGGTGTTTTTACCACATAATTCACCTCACTTAATTTCCTTTCAATCTGATATGGTCCTCAAAACCTAGCTTTTAAAGGCTCTGGTTGTTACCACTGGTAACAACACTAAAACTTTATCCCCACTGGCAAAACTACGAACTTTGGATTTCTTGTCCGCTACCCGTTTCATTACATTTTGTGCAACTTTCAAATGTTATCTAGCTAGTTCACCTGCTCTATTTAATCGTTCCCTAAAATTTGACACGTAATCCAATAGTGTAATTTCCGATTTCTCACCCACCAATTTTTCCTTAATCAATTTAAGTGGTCCTCTTACCTCATGACCAAAAATTAGTTCAAAAGGACTAAATTTGGTAGACTCATTAAGTGCATCCCTAATTGCAAACAGTACGAATGGAATTCCTTTATCCCAATCCTCTGGATAATCTTGACAATAAGCCCTCAACATTGTCTTTAATGTCTGATGCCACCTTTTTAACGCTCCCTGCGATTCTGGATGGTACGCAGTTGATTTAAATTGTTTTATTCCTAAGCAGTCCATAACTTCTTTGAATAACTTTGAGGTAAAATTTGATCCTTGATCTGATTGTATTTCTGTGGGTAGTCCATATCTAGTAAAGAATTTAAGTAACTCCTCCACAATCCTCTGTAATATTACGTACTGGAATGGCCTCTAGAAACCGAGTAGACACATCCATTATAGTCAAAAGATATTGATTCCTACTTTTTGTTTATGAAGCGGTCCTACACAATCGATTAGGACCCTTGTAAAAGGTTCCTCAAATGCTGGAATGGGTATTGAGGGCGCTGGTTTTATCACTGCTTGAGGTTTCCCTATCACGTGACATGTGTGACATGATTGACAAAATTTAACTACATCTTTATGTAGTCCAGGCCAATAAAAATGTTTCTGGATTTTAGCTCGAGTTTTCCTTATTCCCAAATGACCTACCACTGGTACCTCATGTGCAACTCGCAACACCACCTTTCTATACCCTACCGGCAATACTACTTGATGAACTTCTGCCCACTTTTCATCCGCCTGCATATGTACAGGTCTCCATTTTCTCATCAAGACATCATTTTTACGGTATTAACACTCTGGTATACTCTCAGATTCCTCTTCCGTATATGCTTGCTGATATATCCGTTTTATTTCTACATCTTTCTGTTGTAACTCCGCCAATTTTCCTGAACTAAAAATATCCGCCTCATCCTCCACCTGTTCTTGTTCTTTTTCAACCATCTGATCAAAAATCATTTCTGGTAATTGCACTTCAACTTCATCTTCACTCTTTGATTTCTCCTCTTGTCTTAATCTGTGACTTTGCGACCTTGTTACTACACAATCCGGAAAAATCCCAGGATATTCGTCCTTCAACACTTCAGTTGACTGATTTTCCACTGGCTTATCAACCACAGTAGGTATCACTCCCACCTGCGATCCAGCTATATCATTACCCAAGATAAACTGTATTCCTGGACAAGATAGTTTATCTATTACTCCTACTACCACTTCACCAGTCTTCACTGGACTTTCCAACCTTACCTTATATAATGGAACGCTACTCCTCTCACCCTGAATTCCATATATCACCACCTTTTCTGGCAACATTCTTCCCAAACTACATAACTCCTCATCTCTTCTCATTAAAGATTGACTAGCTCCTGTATCTCTTTAAATTGTGACTTCTTTACCTGCTCCTCCTGATATACATGAGTAAACTTTACCCACACAAGTAAATTCTTTAAAGACATCTGGCACCTTCTTAACAATTACTTCTTGAACAGGCTGTACAATCGTTTGCACCTCCTTCGCTTCCCTTGGGCCTTCCTTTACCACTCTAACAAAACCCGCTGTCTTATCCTGTTTTACCATATCAGCCTTCCCAGTGCTTTTCTTCAACCATCAACACTGTGACTTTACATGGCCTAGTTTATTACGGTGAAAACATCTGAAACTTTTCATTTCTTTTTCACCCTCCTGGATTTCTTTTTTAATCTGAGGTACACTCTCTTTATTGTCTCCCATCAGATCACCTTTACCTTTACCACTTGAGTATTTCTCATGTCCCCAGTTTCTATCCCTCACCAGCTGAAACTGATGTTGGAAACCAATCTTTGATTTATGAACTAATTCATAATCATCTGCCATTTCCGCTGCTAATCTCGCAGTTTTAACCCTCTGTTCTTCCACATGAGTTCTCACTATATCAGGAATTGAATTTTTAATCTCCTCCAAAAGTATAATTTCTCTAAGAGCTTCATACGTTTGGTCTATTTTCAAAGCCCTTATCCACCTATCAAAATTACTCTTGTTTGAGCCTTTCAAACTCCATGTATGTTTGACCAAATTCTTTCCTTGAATTTCTAAACCTTTGTCTGTAAGCTTCAGGCACTAGCTCATATGCACTTAAGATGGATTTTTTCACCTCCTCATACGTTCCAGATACCTCCTCCGGTAGTGATGCAAACACTTCACTATCACTAGCTCTACCTACCAGCTTTGTTTGAATCAGTAACACCCAAATGTCCTGTGGCCATTTCATTTGTTTCGCTACCTTCTCAAATGAAATGAAAAAAGGCTTCCACTTCCTTCTCATCAAACCTTGGCAATGTTTGGACATATTTAAATAGATTCCCACCAAGCCTTCGACTATGATGCTCTTTCTCACTATCCTCATCACTATCATCCAACTGTACGTTTCCCTTTACATCTGCCAATTATCACTGATTGTCATGTTTCATGGCCATTTTCTGAAGTTCAAACTCCCTCGCTTTATCTTTTTCCCTGATCTGTATCTCCCTTTCTTTTTCTTTTTGTTCTGCTAGGGCTATTCTTTCTTTTCTCCTTTCTTCTCTCTCCTTTTCTTTTTCCTCGCTCTCTCTCTCTTTCTCTTTCTTTTTCCTCCCTCTCTCTTTCTCTTTCCTCTCTCTCACTCTCGTATGCCAGCCGCTTTAATTCTTTCTCATGTTCCATTTGTTTAATTTGCAACTGAATTTTTGCCATTTCCAATGAGTCAAACTCTATCTCAGGCAACTTTAAATGCTTAACCACCGCCATAATTACCTCATCTTTTCGCATTTTGTCAGATAATGACAATGTTCTTGCCAAATCTAACAGTCTGCGTTTCGTTTCTGTCCGTAAAGTACTATGTGTAACATTCTCCACCCCCAAAAACTTCTGAGCCTCTGAAAGAGCCATTGTTCACAACACTCTCCCCACTTTAACTAAAATATCACACTGGAAAAGCAACAATCCTTCACTGTCTTTAAGTTCACAAAAGCCAATCCAATAGATAGACTTTTATCTCCCTCGAGCCCCCAGTTGTTATGGGCGAGGCGTTTTCAGAACCCCAAAATGTATCATGGCGTTCAACCAACCCTTTAATGGATTTTGTTGCTTTTCCGAGCACACGGCTTTTTCCCTAGGTGTGGTATTACAATTATGGACACGTGGGTTTTTAAACACAAAACTCTGTTTATTCCATGAACTCAACTTAACGCCTTAAATAAACATTGGATCTCTTAACACCCCTTACTTCAAAGATAACTCAGAAAATATTGCAGCAGTAAATAATTCCTTAAAATGTTCCTTCAAACTTCCAAGAGACTTAACACCTTTAAACAGAATCACATCAGGTTAAAGGATTTACTTTAAATCACCCAAATGATCCAGAGATAGTCGTTCATGGCAGACATCCAGTTCACTGCAAAACACCGACCCACACCCAGCTCTTTTCAAAACTTGCAGCTCTCTGGAAACACACACACACACACACACACAGTTTTTAAACTGAAACTAAAAACCTGCAAAATGGCTGACCTGAGCTGAGCTCCACCCACTCTCTGACATCACTGTTTTCTTAAAGGTACATTGCTTACACATCCATTTCTTAAAGGCACTCTTGCATGACATGTACTTATAGAAGCTTTTCACCAAATTAAATCAAAGTGGTACATAAAGTTTAAATGCTCTACCAAGTACCATAGCAACTGTAAATCTAAGGCCAAATCAATTTTAAACAAACTGCCTCTGCTGTTAGAGTTTCACTAGGAAGACTTCTTCTAATCAAATCCTTAGCAGCGTCTTTCACTTAAAATATAAATCACAAAGTGTTCCCCATTTCTATTTGTACAATGTTAGATTGAACTGAACATCCTTTACATATTCACGCTCTATACAACTTAGATACATTTGTGATAGGCTTTGAACTCAAGTTAATATCATAGAACATACAGTGCAGAAGAAGGCCATTCGGCCCATCGAGTCTGCACCGACCCACTTAAGCCCTCACTTCCACCCTATCCCCGCAACCCAATAACCCCTCCTAACCTTTTTGGTTACAAAGGGCAATTTATCATGGCCAATCCATCTAACCTGCACGTCTTTGGACTGTGGGAAGAAACCGGAGCACCCGCAGGAAACCCACGCAGACAAGGGGAGAACGTGCAGTCTCCGACCCAGCGGGGAATTGAACCTAGGTATAAGATGTTCTATAGTGGCTCAATACCCTTATAATAATTGTCTATAATGATTTATTTACCCATATAATGACAGTCTATTGTGATATAATTACCCATTTACTGACAATATACAATGGTTTATTGATCCATATAATGCTTTATATGCTTCGCCTCCAGAAGTGACGTTGGTGTGGAGCCCACATGCTTCACACCAACCTGCTCTACAGCCAGATAGCACTGCTGGCCGGCTAAGCAAGGGGAAAGTGGACTTCTGTCCCGGCCACCTCATTGTTTGAGGCGGTGTTGTCAGCAGGAGAGCTGGGAAGGGGGTTTGTTTTGGCAATCTATGGGAGGATCCTGGAGGAGGACAGGCTGTCTATAGAGGGGATTAAGGCAAAGTGGGAGGAAGAGCTAGGGGGGGTGCAATGGAAGAGGCATTGTGGTGTGAGGTGCTGTGGAGGGTAAAAGCTTCAACCTCGTGTGCGAGGTTGGGGCTGATACAGTTGAAAGTCATGCATAGGGCGCACCTCACTAAATCAAGGATGAGCCGGCTGTTTGAGGGAGTGGAGGGTGTCTGTGAGTGATGTGGGAGGGGCCCCACAAACCACGTTCACATGTTTTGGTCCTGTCTGAAGCTGGAAAGGTTTTGGAGGGCAGTATTTAGCACACTCTCAGGAGTCTTGCACATGGATGTGGAGACTTGCACATGGATGTGGAGTCTGGTTGCCTAAAGCCATTTTCGGGTTGTCGGACCGGCCCGAGTTGCAGGCGGATTTGGGGGCAGATGTTTATCCTTCGCTTCGCTGATCGCTCATAGGCGGGTCTTTTTGGGGTGGAGGTCAGTTGCTCCACCCTGTGTCTCGGCGTGGCAGGGGGACCTGTTGGAGTTTTTGACCCTGGAGAAGGTGACGTTTGAGCTGAGGGGGCCAAAGGAGGGGTTCTACAATTCCTGGTGTTTGTCTATTATGCATTTTCGGGAGTTGGTTGCCGTTGATTGTTGAGGGTGGGAGGAGGGCTGGGTTTGAGGGGGTGTGGTATTATCAGGTATTGCAGTACCCGAGAGGCTGAAGGGTTTACCTGGGGGTTTACCATTGGCTGTATAGTATGTAGCTCCGCACTGATAGGCGAGGTATAAGAGTCAGTGCCGTCCCAGCAGCCCTCATTCTGTACCCGAGCTGCTGGGGAACAGTTCTAGTCTATTAAAGCCTTCAGTTGTGCTACAACCTCTTTTAGTAGTTATTGATCGTGCATCAATTTAATAGACTAGACTTCAGTAGAAAGGATGGATCTCTGAATCAAGCTGGAGTGTCTGCAACTCAGTCCCTACGTGGCGAACTCAGCGGCGATTTTTAAGCACTGGCTGGCGTGTTTCAAAGGCTACCTTGAGACAGCTGGAGGCACACCCTCGGGGGAGCAGAAACTGCATCTCCTGCACTCAAGGGTAAGCCCTGGGATCTACACCCTCATCGAGGAGGCGGAAGGCTTTCATGCAGCAATCAAACTTTTAAAAGGACATTATATCCGCCCAGTAAATCAGGTCTACACACGTCACTGCTTACAACGAGACGACAAAGCCCCGGGGAATCGTTGAAGGAGTTCTACCGCGCGCTACTGGTGCTGGGCAGAAGCTGTGGCTGCCCGCAAGTTTCGGCGAGCGAACACACGGAACTCCTAGTCCGGGATGCCTTCGTAGCAGGTATGAGCTCCTCAGAGATCTGCCAGCGTCTTTTAGAGAAAGACACCCTGGGACTTAGGGAGGCACGGGCCCTGGCAGGGTCCATGGACGTTGCCTCCAGGAACGCCCGACTGCGTTCCTGGAGGCAACCAGGAACGCTACAACCCTTTTCCCGCAGCGGCAGCCCCACAGACCTTCCCCGTGTCCCCGCAGGCCTGCGCTGTAAGGCTGCCCGCCAACTCTGATGGGCCCCGCTGTTTCTTCTGCGGGCAGGAAAAGTACCCCCACCAGCGTTGCCCGGCCCGCACATCCACCTGCAAAGGGTGCGGCAAGAAGGGCCATTTTGTGGGGGTCTGCCAGGCACGAGCGGTGGTCGTGTTCTCCAGCGGCAACTCCGGACTGCCACAGCGAACTTCTCCTCGGGCCCCAGGTGGCCAGCAGTCACCGCCACCCCCGTATCCTAGGGCCACGTGCGACCCACGGGCGCCACCATCTTGGTCCCCGGACACCGCGCTGGACGGATGGGCGCCGCCATTTTGTCCATCTCCGACCATCATGTGCGACCCATGGGAGACACCATCTTGGATGGGACCGCAGCCCGGCCAACTACACACTGCCCGATCAAAATTCACAACTACTGCGTCTGGCCTCGGTGACTCTGGACCAAACTCGACATCGAACACTCTCAACAGCAACGACGACGGTCTTCATCAACGGCCACGAGACATCCTGCCTGATCGACTCTGGGAGCATGGAGAGCTTTATACACCCCAACACGGTAAGGCGCTGTTCACTTTTTACCCACCCTGTAAATCAAAGAATCTCCCTGGCCTCCAGTTCACACTCAGTGGAGATAAAGGGGTTCTGTCTAGCAAACCTCACAGTCCAAGGAAGGAAATTCAACAATTTCCGCCTTTATGTCCTTCCGCACCTCTGTGCGGCTACACTCCTGGGGTTGGACTTCCAATGTAACCTGCAAAGTCTGACCTTCCAATTCGGCGGCCCTATACCCCCCCTTACTGTCTGCGGCCTTGCAACCCTTAAGGTCGACCCGGCCGACAAGATACGGTCTCCCTACGGGACCTGGCGCCCGTCGGAACCCCACGCGCACCCCAACCACCACTGATAGGCGGGGTATAAGAGTCAGTGCCGTCCCAGCAGCCCTCATTCTGTACACCGAGCTGCTGGGGAACAGTTCTAGTCTATTAAAGCCTTCAGTTGTGCTACAACCTCGTTTTAGTAGTTATTGATTGTGCATCAGGGGGGACTGTTTTCATTTTTATATTGTTGGGGTTGTTTCGTTTCTGTTTCGCTTTTGTATGGTGAAAATGATGAAAGGGCATTGGTGAGGCCATACCTGGAGTATTGTGTGCAGTTTTGTGTCCTTATCTGAGGAAGGATATTCTTACAGTGGAGGGAACGCTGTGAAGGTTTACCAGGCTGATTCCTGGGATGGCAGGACTGTTATATGAGGCGAGATTAAGGCGATTAGGGTTATATTAATTGGAGTTTAGAGGGGATATCATAGGAACTTACAAAATTATAACAGGATTAGACAGGATAGATTCAGAAAAAATGACGGTGGGGGGTCGAGATCTAGGGGTCATAGTTTGAGTATAAGGGGTAAACCTTTTCGGACTGAATGAGGAGAGATTTCTTCACCCAGAGAGTGGTGAATCGGTGGAATTCTCTACCACAAAAAGTAGTTGTGGCCAAAACGCTGTGTAATTTCAAGAAGGAATTAGATATAGCTCTTAGAGCTAAAGGAACCAAGGGATATGGGGGGGGGGGGGGCGGTGGGATCAGGGTATTGAATTTGATGATCAGCCATCATCATAATGAATGGAGGAGCAGGTTCGAAGGGCCGAATGGCCTCCTCCTGCTTCTATTTTCTGTGTTTCTGTATCTATGGAAGACAAATCCCTCATCTCTGGAATCAATCTAGTGAACCTCCTCTGAACTGCCTCCAATGCCACCACATTTTTCCTCAAATAAGGTGACCAAACTGAACACAATACTCCAGGTGCAGTCTCACCAATGCCTTGTATAGTTGCAACAATACTTCTTTACCTTTAAACACTATTCCTTTAGCTATAAATGCCAACATTCCATTCGCTTTCTTTATTACCTGCTGCACCTGAATGCTAGTTTAACCTATATAACAAAGCTCTATGTTGGTTTATTTACCCATATAATGACAGTGTATATATTTTTTGTCAATGTTCACTCAGTTAGTCATTATCAAGTAAAGTGATAGAACAGGCTTGAGGAATTGAATGTCCTACTCTTGGTTTCTGTGCTTCATAAAATGTCAGCATAAGAACATTATAACTAGGCGCTGGAGTAGGCAATTCAGCCCTTCGAGCCCGCTCCCCATATGTAAATCCCTCTGTGTTTTATATCTTCTGTGGTCTGTATGAGTGAGACTGCAAACATAGTGCCAGGAAGTCCAGGATTAGGTTGCCATAAGCCCATGCCATTCTTACACTGTGACCTTATCACATTGGATTGTAATATCCAACAATGAGGGAGGAATTTCTGTCATAAGAGTTTGGTTCAAACCCACACACCAGCTCATTCACCTTTATTCTTGTTGATTTTTCTTCATTTAGAGCTCGTCAGAGACGCATTAACATTGCTTCAGTTGGGCACTGGCAGGGGCATGTCGGTAAATGTTTGTGAATTTGGCCTGTTGCTGGGACTACCACGGAAGGTTGTCCAGGACTGCCTGTTCGAGCTGGAAAGTGCCGAAGATTTTCACCAGCTTGCTGCGGTGATCCATATCTTCATGGAAAAAACCAATGATGAGGAGAGACTCAGGCAAAAGATGGCTTCTGCTAACAGATATCGTAAGACCAGATACTCATAATCCTGTAGATTGCAAAGACGATGGTTAGGGTTTTCCAGACCCGCTACAGGAGGTGGCCCTACCAAAGTCCATTGACTTTCAGTGGGACCGGACGGGCACAGTGGCAGGCAGGGCTGGAAAATCCCACCCAGTATTTTGTGACATTTTGCATGGTTCAAATTGCTGCCCATGTTATGTGTCACGACTGTTAGTGAAAAGGAAAGACAAAGTTGTATTTATATAGAGTATTTCGCAATATCAGCTTGCCCAACACATTTCACATTAACAAAATGATTTTGAAGTGGATTTTGAAGTGAAGCATATTCACTAAATTGAATTAAGCAAGTTCTTAAAAGCAGCATTAAGATAAATGACTAGATAATCTGTTTTAGTAATGTTGGTTATAGGATCAATTTTAGCCAGGCACCTTCCTCTCCTTGACTTCAAATACTGACATGAAATCTACCTGAGAGAGCTGTAGCCACCTGGGTTGGCCACTTCCCGACTTAAAATGGAGAACCGCAAAGACTAAAGGGAAATTCAGCCAACACAGGCAAAAACGAGCAAGTGCAGAAATCCTGTGTATTGGAACTTGCAAAAACCAGACAGCACTGAAACCAGCAGCCATCTGCATAGTAATGAGCGATTCCCAGGCACAATTGATACACTTCAGGTGAATAAGGCCAAGCCAGACTCCTCGGCGTCAGCAGGAGCCAAGACAAAGGGCGGCCAACGGACATTTAGGGACCGCCCAGCGATCAGGGAACAACTCCAGTATTGGAGAAATCGATCCAAGTGATCAGAACGCAGTCCCCAAACGGGACACGGTCCTTCTCTGCTGCTGGTCGCTGCGACCACGAATCCTTCAGGGTTCATGAGGCGTTGCATTGCCTGCATTGCCATCTTTCCTCTCTAAATACTCTCTTAAAATTTGGAACGAGGGGTACCAAGGCGGTGCTGTAATTACGGGTACGGCTTTCACTATTTTCCGGAATACAAACTCCGACAGTTTTTCGCCACAAAAATCTATCAGTTTTACCTCATAGCCCTGTTAGTTACGCATGCATTAACACACTTCCGAATTACAAGGATTGATCAGAACTGCTTGAACACTTGTGGTTTTTCTGTTCCCAATTGGATTTCTAATTCAAATTTTTGGGTTCTCCCGGAGTGGTTAAGTCACTTCGAATTTGGAAGTGGCTCCTGGAAAGAGCACCCTACCCAAAGTCAACACCTCCACCCTATCCCCACAACCCAGCAACCCCACCCAACACTAAGGGCAATTTTGGACACGAAGGGCAATTTATCATGGCCAATCCACCTAACCTGCACATCTTTGGACTGTGGGAGGAAATCGGAGCACCCGGAGGAAACTCACGAACACACGGGGAGGATGTGCAGACTCCGCACAGACAGTGACCAAAGCCGGGAATCGAACCTGGGACCCTGGAGCTGTGAAGCAATTGTGCTACCCACAATGCTACCGTGCTGCCCATAACCAATCTTCCAATCAGAACCAATCTTCACTGTTTTTTAAAAATAATTTTTATTAAAGGTTTTCATAAAATATCAATAACAAAATGAGAAAGAAAAAAGAACCCAACAGGGTTAAGTACAAAACACAATCTAAAAAAGCAATCCCCCAAACCCCTCCCCCCCATACCTAAATAATAAATTAACATTAACACCCCGACTTAAGACAACAGGTGTATACACCCCCTCAGACCCTTCCAGTGTAAATAACATAAACAAAAATAAAGTAACCCCCCCCCCCCTCCCCGAGCTGCTGCTGCCATTGACCAATGTCTATCGTTCTGCCAGAAAGTCTAAGAACGGTTGCCACCGCCTAAAGAACCCTTGTACCGACCCTCTCAAGGCGAATTTCACCCTCTCCAATTTAATGAACCCTGCCATATCGCTGATCCAGGATTCCACGCTTGGGGGCCTCGCATCTTTCCACTGAAGGAGAATCCTTCGCCGGGCTACCAGGGACGCAAAGGCCAGGATTCCGGCCTCTTTCGCCTCCTGCACTCCCGGCTCCTCTGCCACCCCAAATATTGCGAGCCCCCAGCCCGGTTTGACCCTGGATCCTACCACCCTCGACACCGTCCTCGCTACGCCCTTCTAAAATTCCTCCAGCGCTGGGCATGCCCAGAACATATGGGTGTGATTTGCTGGGCTCCCTGAGCACCTAACACACCTGTCCTCACCCCCAAAGAACCGGCTCATCCTTGTCCCGGTCATGTGTGCCCTGTGCAGCACCTTAAACTGTATGAGGCTGAGCCTCGCGCATGAAGAGGAAGAGTTCACCCTCCCTAGGGCATCTGCCCACGTCCCCTCTTCGATCTCCTCTCCCAACTCCTCCTCCCACTTACCTTTCAACTCCACCACCGAGGCCTCCTCCTCCTCCTGCATCACCTGGTAAGTTTCCGAGATCTTCCCCACTCCCACCCCCCCCCCCCCCCCCCGAGTAGCCGCGGGAATTCCACCACCTGCCATCTGGCAAAGGCCTTCCTCCACTGCACCTCCGCCTTCCTGGTGGTCACCAGGTCGAATTTGGCCTGGAGACTGCGCCTCTTCCTCAACAATCCTTCCTCAGGCTCTTCCGCATACCTCCTGTCTACCCTCACCATCTCCCCCACCAGCCTCTCCCTCTCCCCCCGCTCCCTCCGCTCCTTGTGGGCCCTAATGGAGATCAGCTCTCCACTTACCACCGCCTTCAGTGCCTCCCATACCATCCCCACTTGGACCTCCCCGTTGTCGTTGGTCTCCAAGTACCTTTCTATACTTCCTCGGACCCGCTCCCTCACCTCCTCGTCTGCCAACAGCCCCACCTCCAAGTGCCACAGCGGGCGCTGGTTCCTCTCCTCCCCCATCTCCAAGTCCACCCAATGCGGGGCGTGGTCCGAAATGGCTATTGCCGAATACTCAGTATCCTCTACTCTCGCTATCAGCGCCCTACTCAAAATGAAAAAGTCGATTCGAGAATAAGCCATTTGGACATGTGAGAAGAATGAAAATTCCCTAGCCCCGGCCTTGCAAATCTCCAAGGGTCCACCCCTCCCATTTGGTCCATATATCCCCTCAACACTCTAGCTGCCGCCGGCTTCCTACCCGTCCTAGACCTGGAGCGATCCAGTGCAGGATCCAACACCGTGTTAAAGTCGCCCCCCATTATCAGGCCCCCTACTTCCAAGTCTGGGATCCGACCCAACATACGCCGCATAAAACCCGCATCGTCCCAGTTCGGAGCATACACATTGACCAGTACCACCCTCTCTCCCTGCAACTTACCACTTACCATTATGTACCTACCGCCATTATCTGCCACAATGCTCGACGCCTCGAATGACACCTTCTTTCCCACCAAGATCGCCACTCCTCGATTTTTGGCATCTAGCCCCGAGTGAAACACCTGACCCACCCACCCTTTCCTCAGTCTTACCTGGTCTGCCACCTTCAGGTGTGTCTCCTGGAGCATAACCACATCCGCCTTGAGCCCCTTCAGGTACGCGAACACGCAGGCCCGCTTAACCGGCCCATTCAGTCCCCTTACATTCCAGGTTATCAGCCGGATCAGGGGGCTACCCACTCCCCTCCCCCGCCGACTAGCCACGACCCCTCCTCGGCCAGCCACGCGCCCACACCGGGCCCGTTCCCCACAGCGGCATACCCCCGTCTCAACCCCCCCACTCGCTCCAGCTCCTCCTTGACCTTAGCAGCAGCAACTCGATTTCCTCCTCCCCCCCCCCCCCGGGCTAGGACCCATCCTAGCTGGTTTACTCCCCCCATTGTACTTCCTCAAGTCAGCTGACCCCTGCTGACCCTGGCCATTCCCGCTTCCCCTTCAACTCCTCCCATTGTGTGGCGCACCCTCCTCTCCCGCTCCCCATTCACAGGCTCTCCCCCTCCCCCCTCCGTTCTAAGCGCGGGAAACAATCCTCACTTCCCCGACCCGGCCCCGCCCAGTCTTCGGCACGGGAAAAAAGACTGCGCTCTCCACCGACCAGGCCCCGCCACCAACCAAAACAGTGCCCAACCCACCCCATCCACCCTCCCCAACCCGAAAGAGAAAAACACAGAGAAAAAGAAACCCAAAACAATGCAAAGGCCCCCCCCGAACCAAAAATAGGCACAACATATCCACCGCAGTCCCCAATCGCCGATCCCGACCCTCAGTCTGTGTCCATCTTCTCGGCCTGAACAAAGGCCCACGCCTCCTCCGGAGATTCAAAATAATGGTGCCGGTCCTTGTAGGTAACCCACAGTCGGGCCGGCTGCAACATGCCAAACTTCACCCCCTTCCTGTGCAGCACCGCCTTCGCTCGATTGTACCCGGCACTCCTCTTCGACACCTCTGCACTCCAGTCCTGATATATCCGAACGTCCGCGTTCTCCCACCTGCTGCTCCTCTCCTTCTTGGCCCACCTGAGCACACATTCCCGATCGACGAACCGATGGAACCGCACCAGCACCGCCCGCGGAGGCTCGTTAGCCTTGGGCCTCCTCGCCAACACTCTATGGGCCCCTGGAAGGACCCCGCTCCCATCAGCGAGTTCAACATGGTGACCACATAGGCCCCCACGTCCGGCCCCTCCAGCCCTTCCGGGAGGCCCAGAATCCGCAGATTCTTCCGCCTAGACCGATTCTCCATCTCCTCGAACCGCTCCTGCCATTTCTTGTGGAGCGCCTCGTGCGCCTCCACCTTTACCGCCAGGCCTAAGAGCTCGTCCTCATTGTCAGAGATCTTTTGTCGAGCCTCTCGGATCGCCACCCTCTGGGCCGACTGTGTCTCCAGCAGCTTATCAATAGAAGCCTTCATCGGCTCTAGCCGGTCCGTTTTAATCTCTCCGAGGCAGCGCTGGATACCCTCCTGTTGCTCCTCTGCCCACTGCCTCCACGCTGCCTGGTCTCCGCCCGCCGCCATTTTGTCCTTCTTCCCTCCCTTCTTCTGGTCCACCACCACCTTTTTTGTCGCCCCGCTCCTAGTTAAGGCCATATACTGACGGGGAGCTATTATTAACTCCTTCCCACACCGGGAAACGTCAAAAAAGTGCCCTTGGGGGCCCTGAAAAGAGCCCAAAAGTCCGTTTTTGCGGGAGGGAATCCTTTTGGCAGTGTTCGTTTCACCAATCTGCCCCAAAATGTCTGTGGAAACTCCTGAAAAAGGTCTAAGAGTCCGTTCCAGACGGGAGCTGCCGAATGCGCGACCTACTCCTCCATGGCCACCACCGGAAGCCTCGTCCCCGCTTCTTCAGTGGCCTTGGTGAGATCTTTTCACAGTTGTTCCCTCTGCTGCTAGAATTCACCTTTGATAAAGGCCCTCAGGTCAGCTTGCAGCTTTAAGCTTGCCCTTCCCCTGCCTGCATGCTGGAAGAGGCCCTGTTTATCCTGCAGTTGCAGCCAAATCTTTTACTGTTTCTGCCGGGTCTGGTAACCAAAAGACATCCCATTCCTGGGGGACACTGTCAGGGGAATGTTGCAGTCTCCTTCCCACACCAGGAAATGTCAAACAAATGCGTTGGGGGCCCTGTAAAAGAGCCCAAAAGTCCGTTCCAAGCGGGAGCTACCGAATATGCGACCTAGCTCTGCATAGCCGCACCCGGAAGTCCCCAATCTTCACTGTTACCAGGCAGAGCACCGCTCCTTTAGGCAATATATTAGCCATCAGCTAAATCAATTAAATCAAGTCATCACTGATCTCTCCAGCTGCTGCAATCCTCTGCTTGAATTTAAAGGCACAGGCCACTTACAAGTTGTGCCTTAAGGTTAGAGGTCCATTAATCTCCATGGATCAAGAATGTAGTGGTAAAAATAAAAGAAAGGCGAATAAGGAACTAAACAGGGAACAAACCTTACACCTTGTGTTCTTTCCTCTGTTGCCATCTGTCCCTACCTCAGTACTTGTTAAAACCAGCTAACATCTCTTCCCTTTTGCAGGTCTGTCAAAAGGTCATTGACCTGAAACGTTAACTCTCTTCCCACCTCTATTTCTGCTTGCTATCTTGCTGAGGGCCTCTTAATACCTTGCTGGGAACACTGAATTTACCCAATAAAAGACTTTCAGAACTCCCAGATCCTGTAATATCCAACACAAGTTGAAATCATTAGACGAGATTGTCTGGAATCCCTCGCTCTATTTGTATGTTTAATGTACTGAAGGGAACTACAGTATTTTGGAATAGAACATACAGTGCAGAAAGAGGCCATTCGGCCCATCAAGTCTGCACCGACCAAGTTAAGCCCTCACTTCCACCCTATCCCCCGAACCCAATAACTGCTAACCTTTTTGGACACTAAGGGCAATTTAGCATGGCCAATCCACCTAACCTGTATGCCTTTGGACAGTGGGAGGAAACCGGAGCACCCGGAGGAAACCCACGCAGACACGGGGAGAATGTGCAAACTCCGCACAGACAGTGACCCAGCAGGGAATTGAACCTGGGACCCTGGCGCTGTGAAACCACAGTGCTAACCACTATGCTACCGTGTTGCCTGTACAATCTAACATTCAAGATAACAGCAGAATGTACAATGGGTTAAAACTCCCGCAAATGCCACCTGTAGCACACATCACACAATGGCAAGATCAGAGCTTGTGATTTTCCATCCACTACCTCCAGTGGAAGATTAGTCGTGGGCTGACTGCTTATAATTTCATGATGGCCATTCCCTGCAGGCACTGTGCAGCATCACAGCATGATGGGAGTTTTATTCCATTGAACCAACTGCATCTCCATGCATCAGAAATGCTGGCAAGTTTATTCAGGGTGATGGACTCTCCTGTTCTTTGTTCCCCTCCTCAGGTTTGTTCCTGTCACGACGAGCGGCATTGTTGTTGAAACTTCTTCAAAGTGGGCTGGACGATTGTCACCATGGTGAAGAATTCACTCAGCACTTCAGCAGCATCTGTCTTTTCATTCTGAGGGATTGCCTGGCTGAAGTAGAAGAAGACGCTTCTGAGGTATCAACCCTGGATGTCATGGGATGCCTTCAGAGGCTGCAAAGGAATGGCCGTGTGGATGTGACAATCCTCAAGGAACTGGCCGAGCTCTGGACAGAGGGAACAGTTGAAACCTTCCGCAGGAGCATTCCATTTACTGCTCAGCTTGTCAGAGATCTTTTCCCTTTCGTGGACTCGGTGGAATTTGATGCAGTTCCTGTCCGGAGTGGTGTTTATCGTTGCCACCCACGAGCAGTGAAACGAATTACCAGCTTTAAAGGTAATGAGTAGTTTCCTTCCAAAAGCTGTCTTTAGGAAGCAATAATGTTCAACACTCCTGTTCATAGTTTCCGTAACAAACCAGTCTATATGTTCTATATTCCAGTCTTTCTAACAGTCCAACATCATTGAATCTACTGTAGTGCAGTGGTAGCAATCTTGCCCGAACCAGAAGGTTAACACATAAACTAGTCTGACCCTCCAGTGTAGGACTGAGGGAATGCTGCACTGTCAAAGTTGAGTCTTCTGGATGTTATATTAAACAAAGTATCCGTTTGCCTATATAGGTGGACATAAAAGATCTCATAGTACTATCTGGAAAAAGAGCAGGGACATTCTCCACAGTATCCTGGCCGATATTTATCCTTCAACATGACTAAAACAGATCAGATTATATGATTTTTATCTCATTATTGTTTCTGGGATCGTACTGTATACCAATTGGCTGCCACGTTTTCTATATTACATCAGAGACTACACTTCCAAAGTACCTGATTGGCTTTAAAGCGCTTTGAGACATCTGAGGTTGTGGAAAACACAAGGTGGATGAAAATCTTTATTTCATTCTCTTAAAGATGTACAAAGGAGATATTCTGCAGTCAGCTACCCTTTCTGTATCCGGTGGGGCTTTAGCCTCAGGTTTTGGACAGAAGGGATATGGGGACAATGATTTGTCAGCAGAATTGTGATGGGAGATTAAGGGAGTACAAGATTTAGATCCAGGAATTTGGCAAGAAGGACAGTGGGGGTCAGGAGTAGAGATGGGGCAGGGTATGTGTACCAATGCACTGGGGACAAGTGAGGGGTCTCAGAGGGTGAGCAGTTGCAACTTTGAGGTGGTCATGTGATGGAGAACACGGATAGTGGAGTCCCCCGCAGTGGGCTGAGCTGCAGGGTAAATTCCCCCGGGTGGAAGCTTTAATTGAAGGAGGGGGCCTGGAGATTGGGTTCCGACAGTCATGAGGAAATCTGGGAACGATATATTAAAAAATGCAAATTGGAGCTGGGATTGGCAGTGAGGATCAAGTTGGGCGGATAGGAGCAGTCACTATGGAATATGATGGTGGTTGAACAAATTAATGAAATTATGTAAACTAAAGAATTTTAAGCTTAACTACCTTTTTTTTAAAAACAGCAAAACAAAATAGCAGGTTGTGTGAATGACTTGGCTCAGCACCACCAGTGCTGGGAGGACTGAATGGCAGGCATTACAATGCTACTTATTGTCTGTAATGGAAGCAGGCTGTATTCCCACACTGCCATTTCACACTTAAATTAGTGCTGATTGACAGCAGGCGGGATTTCACATGGAAGGAAGTCCTGGCTTGGAGCCGACAGCACGCAATCAGTTACAGTGCTGCAGTGGCTGGAATGGGTACTGCAGCGGGGGGGTTATCTCGTTGTTGGTGGATTGGGAGATCCAGTGATCTCCTGTCCATGAGGGGAGGGTGCTCTCAGTCATAAGAAATCTGATGGAGCCCCCCTCCCACCCCCGACAACGAAGGTGAGAACTTTCTCTATTTTCCACCATCAGTAATAGGGTGCCCGACGGCCTGAAAATTGAGGGCGGGTGTGAAAAAGCCTTTATGTGGTCATTTAAGGGCCTTAGTAGGGCAAAGGAGGGCTTTCTGTCCTAATCCCTGCCTGCCCCACTGTAAAAAGACATGTGGTCGGGGGTGGGCAGAGTGCTAGAGGTAACCCATCTATGTGATGTCACGCTGCCCCCTAACACCCTTGGCCTCAGGACCCATTGCGAGGAGAATAGATTTCAGTTTGTAGTTCCATTCATATCTATCCAGACATGGCCTTCAATTATTTCTCTTCCTGCTTCTGCACTGTTACCTCTGGCATCCCTCAAGAATCTATCCATGGCCCTCACTTATTTCTACATGCTGCCCCCAGCAACATCATCCACAAGCACAATGTCAGGTTCTGTATATACCACGGAAGGCACCAACATCACCAACTCCCTTAACCCTTCCACTGTCTCTAGATCAGCATGTTTTCTTCTATTAATTAGGACGACTAAAACCATTATCTTCAGTGTCCCTCCAGAAAGTCTATTCCTTAGCCATCAATCCCATCCCTCTCCTGACAACTGCCTGAGACTGAACCAGCCTGTTCTCAACCATGGTATTCTGCTTGATCCCGAGCTTGAGCTTCCGCTCCCATATTCTCTACAGCCAAAGATGTGCAGGTTAGGTTAATTGGCCATGCTAAATTGCCCTTTAGTGCCCAACGATATGCAGGTTAGGTGGGGTTATGGGGATATGGCGGGGGAGTGGACCTAGGTAGGGTGCTCTTTCAGAGTGTTGGTGCAGACTCGATGGGCTGAAGGGCCTCCTGCACTTTGAGGATTCTACGTTCTATCACCGAAACAACCTACTTCCACCTCTGCAATGTTGCTGGCCTCCACCCTTGTCTCAGAATATCTGCTGCTGAAAAGGCGATGTAAGTGGCTTTAGTTACCGACAAAATTGATTATTCTCCTGGCAAGCCTTGCAACTTGACCTTTCCATCAATCTGAGCTCCCCCAACTCTCTGCTGAATGTACCTTGTTCGCCCACCTATTTCCATTCCCCCTGTGCTCACATTGAATCCTGGTCCAGCAACATTCAATTTTAAAATTCTCAACCTGGTTTCCAAGTGCCTCCACAGTCTCATCCTTTTGTAACCTCCTCCAGCTCTAATACCTCATTAACTGCTAAACTCTCGGGCAGCACGGTGGTGCAGTGGTTAACACTGCTGCCTCACGGCTCTGAGGACCCGGGTTCAATCCTGGCCCCGGGTTCAATCCTGGCCCCGGGTCACTGTCCGTGTGGAGTTTGCACATTCTCCCCGTGTCTGCGTGGGTTTCGCCCCTACAATCCAATGATGTGCAGGGTAGGTGAATTGGCCACGCTAAATTGCCCCTTAATTGGAAAAAAATCAAAATAAATGCTCTAAATTTATTTTTTAAATGCTAAGCTCTGAAATTCCCTCCTGAATTCTTCACGTCTCTTTCCTTCTATTTTTAAAAAAAGTATTTTTTCCAATTTTCAGCATTTTACAATAACAAAAACATGCCCAACATATTAAACCCCCAACACAAGAAGACCCCCCCCCCTTAACTGCTCTCCAAAATGCAAAATGATCAAAACCCGAGTGAAATACCTGGCTCACCGATCCCTTTCTAAGCTTCATCTGGTCCTTCACCTCAGATGGGTCTGCTGTAGCATCACCAAAGCAGCTTTCAAACTCTTCAAATACAAGAAAACTTGGCTCTCTTCACTGGTCCCCCCAAACCCTCACAGGTTCCACGTCACCATTCTGACCGGGGCCTCTCAAACCCCCCCCCCGCCCCCACACACACCCCGGCTCTTCTATCCACCAACACCACTACTCCAGGCCCGCCCATCCGCGGGACCCACACCTTCCTCTAGTCATTGTCAACCCACAACCCCCCCCTTCCCAGAATCTCGCCAACCACTTCCTCTCACCCAGTATCGTTCCTCTCCCTGGCAGAGCCCCTCCTCCTCCCAGAAACACAATCAGCAACCCGACCCACCCCATGCCCAAAACCCTCCAAGGCCCCACCCTCCACTCCCACCAGAGTGGGGAGAATACAACATCTGAAAAACCAAAAAAGAAAAGAAACAACAAAAAACAGTTAAAAAAATCGAAGAAAAAAGATCCCAGTCCACACCATCAAAGTCCAAATCCAGTCCCAGTCCTTCAGACTTCACGAACACCTCTACTATCTCAAAATAAAAGTCTTTTGAATTGTGAGTCACACTCAGCTTCGCCTGGTAGACCACTCCAAACGTCAGGTTGCTGCTGTACAACGCCGCCTTCACGCGATCAAAGGCCAATACAAAGGCCTTATCGCCAACTCCGCCATAAGATCTTGGTATATACGTATAACACCTTGCCACCTCACATCTCGCTTCTGCTTCACCCAGTTCAAAACCTTCTCCTTCACCAGATAACCGTGGAAGCAGACTATCACAGCCCATTCATTCATTCATTTTAGGTTTCAACCAGAGCTACTAATGGGCCCTGTCTAGCTCGTAGAGGGAGGGCTCTTCCCCCTCCCCCATCAACCTTTCAAACTCCCCAGATACCACCTCGGCCAGAGTTTCAATCATAACTGGAGCGTAGGAGCAGCCCCACCTGATGAACCAGCACCCACCATCTTCCCTCCTGCTGGCCTTTCGCTCGCCCCCTTCCTTCTCTGACATTTCTTCTGGAACTTCTACGTTCCACTGATTACTTAGAACTTCCCACACCAGATCATCCAAAAAGTACCTCTGAGACTGCGCATGACGGTCCAAAAATCGAAGACTCTATCAGGAGCCACCCAATGTGCGAACTCCACCTACATGCCGCCACCGGAAGTTCCGTCTCTTTCCTTCTTTAAATATCATTGAGACGAGTGATTACATATCTTATCATCCATCGTGCCTTGGTGCCAAACTTCATTTGATAATATTCCTGGGGAGCTCCTTGGGATATTTTATAACAATAAGGACACTGTTTAAATCCAAGTTGTTGTATGCAGCACATAGAAGGCAGTGAGCAGGAATCCAGCAGCACAAACTGCTGTCCTTATTCATTGCCAAAGAGAAAATGCTGGAAAATCCTGGATTTTCCAGCATTTTCTCTTTAGTTTCAGATTCCAGCATCCGCAGTAATTTGCTTCTGTCCTTATTCATTGTACAGACTGGTGGAGAAATTATTAACCTTGTATTTGGCTGCCTGAGATTTCAGTCCATATGTGTTTGTTCCAGGACTTCCAGCAAGGATCATTCTGAAAGTGATTCAACCCAAATCTATACTGCCCATGACTGAGGAAAGGACAAACTGTGGGAACCGGGAGCTGCTAGCTGGAGAATTCACACACATCTGTCTGAAAACTGCTGACATTCTTCAACGGCTCCAGGACTATCAGTCCAATGAAGTGATATCAAAACATGGAAGATGCGTGGACAAACAGAATGTTGCAAAGGAACTCAGAAGGATCTTGGCGACTGAAGACTTTGGATGCAGTTCCTTTGACTCTGGTGTGAAGGCGCGCCTCCTGTCGCTGGTTGAGTTTGATCCCTTCTTATGCAATAAGCCTCTGTTTCTGAGCCTTCATTGTGACACCTTCATTTCCTTAGCTGAATATTTGAAGACCAATGAAACACACTGCTTCCAATTTATTTTTAAAGAGGTTCACATGTATCAGTGCAATGCAAGCTTTTACGGTGTGCGGAGTGTGCGGGATCCTGTGGCTATTGACGAAGGAATAGAGCAGGTGTTCCAGTTTTCCACCTCTGACCGTGCCTCCTTTTTGATCCAGCTCCAGTGCAGAGGTTACAGAGATGGTCAGTACCTCCAGTGCAACCGGCCACTCTTGTACAAGCTGTCAAATCTGCCTGGCAGCTTGCAACAGGATGCTGAGAAAGCTGGGACAGTGGTTGCCAACCTGACTGGCACAACCTGGCTCCGGGATCATCCCGATGGAGGTTTGAAGGAAGTTGTCGAGAGGATTGTGCCAAGTTGCGGTGGGACTGTAGAAAGAGGAAGCTGCTGCTTCCTCATCAATTCATGGAATACAGAGTGTGAAATCAGGTTCCGATACAAAAGTGACACAATCACTGCAAGAGCGGAAAGAAATGCCAACACTCACTGACTTGTAAATTGCTGTGAAAGCCTCCCTCTTTGGTTTCTGAATGTTCGGTCGTAAAGTGATATGTCATTCGGATTGGGTGTCCCCTGAAAAGCAGCTTCTCTGCTTGACCTTGTGCTAAATTCCTGCCAATTACTTGCAGGCTGACATTCAGCCATTTAACCAATACTTCAGCTACTAGTTTTGTTGCACAAACAGCCAGCAAATTGACCATGGCACCATGTACAGGAAGGTATTAAAGGAGTAAATAGAAATGTAGTGGTAGCAGGGAACTGTATGGTTTGGGGGATAGACACAGTTCTCTACAGCCGAGAGTGGGAGTCCAGATGGCTGGGCTGCCTGCCCGGTCGTGATGCATGTGGGTACCAATGACATAGATAGGATTGGGAAAGATTCTCTGTTTATGGATTTTGAGTATCTCAGATCTAAATGAAAAAGCAGAACCACAAAGGTAATCATCTCTGGTTTACTACCTGAGCCGTGAGTGAATTGGCGTAGGTTAAATAAGATTACAGAAGTGACTGCATGTCTCAAAGTATGGCGTAAATGGGTTTCGATTAACACGACACTGGCTACCAGTATTGGGGAAATTGGGAGCTGTACCGATGGGACAGTCTTCAACTGTACCTGCTGGGACAGTCGTATAACAGGGTGGTAGAGAGGTCTTTAAACTAAATAGTGGAGTTGAGGGATCACGTGAGGGGAGATGAGGTGAAATTAAGAGTAGGAGCAAGGCGATAGAGCAGGGTAGTGACTTGGATAATGATGACCAGTGTCTGGCAGGAAGGGAAAGAGCGTATACACTTAAAAGTGCACTGACAGCTGAGGACAGAGTTTGCAAGAATGGCAACAAATCAAAATTAAAGGTATCTGTATCTGAAAAAGCACAACATTCATAACAAAATGAATGAATTGATAGCACAAATAAAGATAAATATGACTTGATAGCTATTGTAGATATGTAGCTGCAAGGTGACAAAGGCTGGGATTTAAATATCCAAGGTTACTGGTATTTTGGAAGGAAAGGAAACTAGGAAAAGATGGCTTTGAGAATTATGGATGACATTAATACAGGAATGAACCTTAGTTCAGAAGATCAATTTGTATAATCAGTTTGGATAGAAATAAGAAATAAGAAAGGTAAGAAGTCATTTGTGGAAGTAATTTACAGCCCCCCTAACAATAGTCACACTCTGGGACAGTGAGCAGGAAGAAATAATGTTTTTTTTTAAGAAGGGCACTGCAATAATCATGGGTGATTTTAATCTTTATATGGATTGGATGAATCAGATTAGCAAAGGCAGTTTGGAAGATGAGTTCAGAGTGCATCTGGGGACAGTTTCTTAGAACATTATGTTCTAGTGCCAACTAGGGAGCAGGCTATCTTAGACCCTGCAATATGTAATGAGAAAGAATTCATGACCTCATGGTAAATGTGCCTCTAGGCAACAGTGATCATAATATGACAGAAATTCATATTCAGTTTGAGGGTGAGAAGTGTGGGTTTAACTTGAGTATAAAGGCAATTGCAAGGGTATGGGGACAGAGTTGATTAAAGTGGACTGAGAAAGTAGGTTAAATTGTAGGATAGTAGAGAAGCAGTGGCAGACATTTAAAGAGATAACTCTCAGCAACAATATATTCCATTGCGAAAGAAAGACTCTGTGAGAAGGATGCACTATCCCTGGTTAACTAAAGAAGTTAAGAACAATATAAAATTGAAAGTAAAGGCAAACAACACTGCCAAGATTATGGAATGATTTTAGAAATCAGCAAAGAATGACTAAAAGAATAATGAGGGAAAACTTAGTATACCAGAGAAAGCTCATGAGAAATATAAAAAAAAGGCGGCACGAGTGTCTACAAGTATTTAAAAAGGAAAGGAGTAACTAAAGTGAGTGTTGGTCCCTTAGAGGATGAGAATAGGAAATTAATAATGGGAAACGTGGAAATGGCAGAAGTATTGAATGGATATTTTGTGTCTGTTTTCACTGTTGAAGACACAAAAAACATACCAAGAACACTTGAAACCCAAGAGGTAAAAGGTGGGGGACAAGGGGAGGAACTTAAAACAATCACTTGGAAAAGGGATTGGAAAAAACTATTAGCACTAAAGGTTGACAAGTCCGCTGACCTGTTGTCTCTTACCAAATAGTGTTAAAAGAAATGGCTGTAGATATATTAGGAGCATTGGTTGTAATCTTCCAAAATTCTCTGGATACTGGAGGATTGGAAAATAGCCAACGCAAGACCATTATTCAAGAAAGGAGGGTTCAGAAAGCAGGAAACTATAGGTCAGTTAGTCAAGGGTTTCCCAAATTTTTCAAGCCGTGGAATCTCTAGCGAACTACCAAGAGCATCGGGAAACCCCAAGCATTCTTATCATGTCGGTACCCTTCACTTTGCCTCAAATAGGTGCGAGCACAGTAATCAAATGTAAACAAGTTTGATTAAAAATATATAAGCTTTACCTTTTGTCATTTTTAATGGGAGGAATTATGCTGGTAAAAAAATTCTAATGTCGGACACACACATCTCTCCCTCGCGCACACGCAATCACGTCTCTCTCTCACATTGACACACTTGCATCTCTCTCTCCCACTTCACACGCACGCTCACATCTTACATTCACACACATTCGCATTTCTCTCTCTCTCCCTCACACACACACTCATGTCTCTCTCTCTCACATTGGCACACTTGCATCTCTCTCCCACTTCACACACGCTCACATCTCTCTCTCATAAATACACCCCCCCCTCAGATCTCTCTGACATTCATACACACTCAAACGTGTCTCACGTTCACACACAGGCTCACGTCTCACATATTCACACACTCGTGTCTCTCACATTCACACACTCTCACATCTACACACTCACGTGTCTCATTTACACACGCTCACGTCTCACATTCACGCATATGCTCACATCTCTCACATTCACACATGCTCACATCTCACATTCACACGCACGCTCACGCCTCTCACATTCACACACGCTCGCATCTCTCACATTCACACACACGCTTATGTCTCTCACATTCACACACTGTCACATCTCACATTTTACACTCTCACGTGTCTCATATTCACACATTCACACACACCCTCACATATATTCACATCTCTGTCTCATACTCTCACACTCTCACATCTCTTTTACATTCACACACACTCTCACATTCACACATACGCTACATCCCTCACATTCACACATGCTCACATCTTTTACATTCACACACGCACGTCTCACATTCACACACACGCTCACGTCCCTCACATTCACACACGCTCACATCTCTCATATTCACATACACGTCTCTCACATTCACACACACGCTCATGTCTCACATTCACACACAAGTTCACATCTCTCACATTCACACACAAGCTCACGTCTCTCACATTCACGCTCTCACGTCTCTTTCACATTCACACACAAGCTCACATCTCTCATTCACACACAAGCTCACGTCTCTCACATTCACACTCTCACGTCTCTTTCACATTCACACAGACTCTCACATTCACACATGCTCACGTCTCTCACATTCACACTCTCAAGTCTCACATTCACACAGACTCTCACATTCACACACATGCTCACGTCCCTCACATTCACACATGCTCACATCTCTCACATTCACACACAAGCTCACGGCTCTCACATTCACACTCTCACGTCTCTTTCACATTCACACACTCTCACATTCACACACACGCTCACGTCCCTCACATTCACACACGCTCACATCTCTCATATTCACACACACGTCTCTCACATTCACACACACGCTCATGTCTCACATTCACACACAAGCTCACGTCTCTCACATTCACACTCTCACGTCTCTTTCACATTCACACAGACTCTCACATTCACACATGCTCACGTCCCTCACATTCACACATGCTCACATCTCTCACATTCACACACAAGCTCACGGCTCTCACATTCACACTCTCACGTCTCTTTCACATTCACATAGAATCTCACCTTCACACACACGCTCACGTCCCTCACATTCACACACGCTCACATCTCTCATATTCACACACACGTCTCTCACATTCACACACACGCTCATGTCTCACATTCACACACAAGCTCACGTCTCTCACATTCACGCTCTCACGTCCCTCACATTCACACACAAGCTCACATCTCTCACATTCACACACAAGCTCACGTCTCTCACATTCACACTCTCACGTCTCTTTCACATTCACACAGACTCTCACATTCACACACACGCTCATGTCTCACATTCACACACAAGTTCACATCTCTCACATTCACACACAAGCTCACGTCTCTCACATTCACGCTCTCATGTCTTTCACATTCACACACAAGCTCACATTCACACACTCACGTCTCACATTCACACACACGCTCACGTCCCTCACATTCACACACTCACGTCTCACATTCACACACACGCTCACGTCCCTCACATTCACACACGCTTACATCTCTCATATTCACACACACGTCTCTCACATTCACACACACGCTCATCTCTCACATTCACACAAGCTCACGTCTCTCACATTCACACTCTCACGTCTCTTTCACATTCACACAGACTCTCATATTCACACACATGCTCACGTCCCTCACATTCACACATGCTCACATCTCTCACATTCACACACAAGCTTACGTCTCTCACATTCATACTCGCGTCTCTTTCACATTCACACACTCTCACATTCACACACACTTCTCTCATATTCAAAAACACACGTCTCTCATATTCAAATATGCACGACTCACATTCACACTCTCATATTCAAACACACGTCTCTCACTGTCAGATTCATACACACACTCACGTCTCTTACATACACACTCTCATATATTTCACACATTCACGCCTCTCACATTCACACACGTCTCACATTCACACACACACACTCAAGTCTCTCACATACACACAGTTACGTCTCACATACACACTCGTGTCTCTCACATACACACACTCATGCCTATAATTCACACGCACACATGCTCACGTCTGTAATTCACACACACACATACATCTCCCTCACATTCACACACATCCCACATTCACAGACTCCCACGTCTCTCACATTCACACACTATCATGTCTCTTTCACATTCACACACACTGTTTCTCTCTCTCACATTCACACACTCTCACGTCTCTCACGTACACACTCACATTCACACACATTCACGTCTCACATTCACACACACACTCGAGTCTCTCATATTCACACACTCTCAAGTCTCTCACATACACACAGTCACGTCTCTCACTTACACACACACTCACGTCTCTCACACACTCACTCAGCTCTCACATTCAAACACACGTCTATCACATTCACTCGCGCTGATGTATCTCCCACACACACTCATGTCTCTCACATTCACACCCATGCTCACGTATCTCACATTCACACCGATGTTCACTGTCTCTCATACACATACATGCCCATGTTGCTCTCACATTCACACTCATTAACGTTTCACATTCACACCATGCTCATGTCTCTGTCTCATATTCACACACACTCTCATTCACACTCATGTCTCTCACATTCACACACACACTCTCAACTCTCATTCACACATACGCTCATGTCTCACATTCACACACACACACTCATGTCTTTCATTCACACACACACACACTCTCATTCACACTCATGTCTCTCACATTCACACACACACACTCATGTCTTTCATTCACACACACTCACATCTCTCATTCACATGCACAGTCACGTCTCTCACATTCACACACTTTTTAAAAAAAATCTATTGGCATTTTCAAAATTATATACATTGCTGTTTGTTTTCATTTATTGTACAGTCACCAAGGTTCCTTCTTAGGTTTCTCTATTTACAGTCTGTTGCCGCCTGGCTGTCACAGCCTACAATCCTCCCTAGCCCCCCACCCCACCCCCCCAATTCCTCGCCCCTTGACTCCCCCCTACCTGCCCCTCTTTTTCACTGCTGTTCCCCATTTTTTCTTGCCGGGTTTTGCTACCTCGCCTTGCTCCCCCACCCCCACCTCTCCCCGGTCCTCCCTCGCTTTCCTCATTCTATCTTGTCCCGGCTATTTCCCCCTGGCTACTGGCTATTTATTTATTTATGTGTTGGCCACAAACAGGTCTCGGAACAGCCGGGTGAATGGCTCCCATGTTTTGTGGAAGCCTCCTTCCGACCCATGGATGGTAAATTTGATTTTCTCCATTTGGAGAAATTCTGATCGGTCGGGCAGCCAGTCTGCAGCTTTGGGTGGTGCTGCTGATCGCCAACCAAGCAGGATTCAACGGCGGGCGATCAGGGAGGCAAAGACAAGGGCGTCCGCCCTCCTCCCCATGAAAATGTGGCTGGTCTGATACCCCGAAGACCGCCACTTTCGGGCATGGCTCCACCCTCATCCTCACCACTTTGGACATTGCTTCGAAGAAGGCTGTCCAGTACCCAGCAAGTCTGCGGCAAGACCAGAACATGTGGGCATGGTTGGCCGGGCCTCCTTGGCACCGCTCACACCTATCCTCCACCTCCGGGAAGAACCTGCTCATTTGGGTTCTGGACCACCTTTAGCTGCGTTAGGTTGAGCCTCGTGCATGTGGAGGTAGAGTTGACCCTGTGCAGTGCTTCGCTCCAGAGTCCCCACCCTATTTCGAATCCCAAGTCTCCCATTTCCTCCTTGTCATGTCCAGTTCAGTGTCGGCCCTCTCTATCAGTCGTTCGTACATGTCACTACAGTTCCCTCTGCCTAGGATGTCTGCACCTAGTAGCTCTTCTAATAGTGTCTGTCGTGGTGGTCAAGGGGTATTTCCTTGTCTCCTTCCGTACAAAGTTTTTAAGATGCAGATATCTGAGTTTGTTGCCTTGAGCTAGCTGGAATCACATTCACACACTCATGTCTCTCACATTTACACACAACACACACTCACTGCTCTGACATTCACACACATTGTCATGTCTCAGTCTCACATTCACACACGACACACGCTCACATCTCTCATTCACACACATGCTCACATCTTTCTCAATTCACTCACACTCGCGTCTTTCATTCGCACACACTCATGTCTCACATTCAGACACTCGCGTCTTTCTCTCACATTCACACACACTCACATCTGTCACATTCACACACACACTCACATCTGTCACATTTCACACACGTCATGTCTCTGTCTCACATTCACACACAACACATGCTCACGTCTTACACACAACACGCGCTCACGTCTCTCTCACATTAACACACATGCTCATGTCTCTGTCTCATATTCACACACAACGCACACTCACATCTTCCTCGCCCTCACTCATACACACTCACGTCTCTCGCTCACATTCACAATCACGTCTGTCTCATATTCACACACGCTCATATCTAATTCAGCCTCATACACGCTCGCGTCTCTCTCACATTCACACACACCCACTCTCACACAAACACACTCACATACCTCTTGCCAAGGCCCGAACCACCCCTGCTCACTCCTTTCCTGAGGCCCGAACCACCCCTGCTCACTCCTTTCCTGAGGCCCGAACCACCCCTGCTCACTCCTTTCCTGAGGCCCGAACCGCACCAGCTCCTTTCCCGAGGCCCGAACCAGACCAGCTCCTTTCCCGAGGCCCAAACCAAACTCGCTCCATGCCCAAGGCATGACCCACATCAGTTTCATGTCCGATGACCAAATCCACCAGCTCCTTTCTCAAGGCTTGAACCCCTCCAGCTCCATTCCCGAGATCCACATCAATCAGCTCCATGCCCAAGGCTCGACCTACATCAACTCCATGCCCAAGGTCCGAACTCCCCCAGCTCCATTCCCGAGACCCAACCCACCAGCTCCTTCCCTGAGCCCCGAACTACACCAGCTCCTTTCCCGAGACTTGAACCGGACTAGTTTCTTTCCCAAGGCTCAAACCGCACCAGCTCCTTTCCCGGGGCCCGAAACGGACCAGCTCCTTTCCCGAGGCCGGAACGAGACCAGTTCCTTTCCCGAGGCACGAACCAGACCAGCTTCTTTCCCGAGGCCCGAACCAGACCAGTTCCTTTCCAGAGGCCCGAAGCGGACCAGCTCTTTTCCCGAGGCTCGAACCGGACTAGCTCCTTTCCCAAGGCCCGAACTGGACCAGCTCCTTTCCCGAGGCCCGAACTGCAACAGGTCCTTTCCCGAGACCTGAACTGGTCAAGTTTCTTTCCCGAGGGCCTAAACCTCACCAGCTCCTTTCCTGAGGTTCGAACCTCACCAGCTCCTTTCCCAAGGCTCGAACCAGACCAGCTCCTTTCCTGAGCCCCGAACCAGACCAGCTCCTTTCCCGAGGCTCGAACCGGATCAGCTCCTTTCCCAAGGCCTGAACTGTACCAGCTCCTTTCCCGAGGCCTGAACCTCACCAGCTCCTTTCCCGAGACATGAACCGGACCAGTTTCTTTCCCAAGGGCCCAAACCTCACCAGCTCCTTTCCCGAGGCCCGAACCGGACCAACTCCTTTCCCGAGGCCCATACCGCACCAGCTCCTTTCCCGAGACCCGAACCGGCCAAGCTCCTTTCCCGAGACCCGAACCGGCCAAGCTCCTTTCCCGAGACCCGAACCGGACCAGCTCCTTTCCCGAGGTACGAATCGCAACAGTTCCATTTCTGAAACCCAAACCCACCAGCTCCTTTTCCGAGACCCAATCCCACCAGCTCCTTTCCTGAGCCCCGAACCGGACCAACTCATTTCCCGAGGCTCGAACCGGTCCAGCTCCTTTCCCGAGACCCGCACGGACCAGCTCCTTTCCCGAGGTCCGAACTGGACCAGCTCCTTTCCCGAGGTCCGAACTGGACCAGCTCCTTTCCCGAGGTCCGAACTGGACCAGCTCCTTTCCCGAGGTCCAAACTGGACCAGCTCCTTTCCCGAGGTCCGAACCGGACCAGCTCTTTTCCCGAGGTCCGAACCAGACCTGCTCCTTTCCCGAGGTCCGAACTGGACCAGCTCCTTTCCCGAGTTCCGAACCAGACCAGCTCCTTTCCGGAGGTCCAAACTGGACCAGCTCCTTTCCCGAGGTCCGAACTGGACCAGCTCCTTTCCCGAGGTCCGAACTGGACCAGCTCCTTTCCCGAGGTCCGAACTGGACCAGCTCTTTTCCCGAGGTCCGAACCAGACCTGCTCCTTTCCCGAGGCCCGAACTGCAACAGCTCCTTTCTCGAGGCCCGAACCAGACCAACTCCTTTCCCGAGGCTCGAACTGGACCAGCTCCTTTCCAGAGGCCTGAACCTCACCAGCTCCTTTCCCAAGGCCCGAACCGGACCAGACCAGCTCTTTCACGAGGCCCAAACTGCACCAGTTTTTTTCCCGAGGCCCAAACCGCACCAGCTCTTTTCCCGAGACCCGAACCGGACCAGTTTCTTTCCCGAGGCCCAAACCGCACCAGTTTTTTTCCCGAGGCCCAAACCCACCAGCTCTTTTCCCGAGACCCGAACCGGACCAGTTTCTTTCCCGAGGCCCAAACCGCACCAGTTTTTTTCCCGAGGCCCAAACCGCACCAGCTCCTTTCCTGAGGCTCGAACCAGACCAGCTCCTTTCCTGAGCTCCGAACCAGAACAGCTCCTTTCCCGAGGCCCAAACCGGATCAACGCCTTTCTCGAGACCCGAAACGGACCAACTACTTCCCCGAGGCTCAAACCGGACCAACTCCTTTCCCAAGGGCCAAATTGGACCAGCTCCTTTCCCAAGGCCTGAACCTCACCAGCTCCTTTTCCGAGGCCCGAACCGGACCAGCTCCTTTCCTGAGCCCCGAACCAGACCAGCTCCTTTCCCGAGTCCTGAACCGGACCAACTCCTTTCCCGAAGCCCAAACCACACCAGCTCCTTTCCCGAGACCCGAACTGGACCAGCTCCTTTCCCGAGAGATGAATCGCACCAGTTCCATTCCTGAAACCCAAACCCACCAGCTCCTTTTCCGAGACCCAATCCCACCAGCTCCTTTTCCGAGACCCAATCCCACCAGCTCCTTTTCCGAGGCTCGAACCGGACCAGCTCCTTTCCTGAGCCCCGAACCAGACCAGCCTCTTTCCCGAACCTGAACCGGACCACCTCCTTTCCCGAGGCTCAAACGGGACCAGCTCCTATCCCGAGGCCGAACCGGTCCAGCTCTTTTACCGAGGCCCGAACTGTACCAGCTCCTTCCACAGGGCCCAAACCGGACCGGCTCCTTTCCCGAGCCCCGGGGCCCGAGGCCCGAACCAGACCAGCTCCTTTCCTGAGACCCGAACCTCACCAGCTCCTTTCAAAGAACAAAGAACAAAGAACAAAGAAATGTACAGCACAGGAACAGGCCCTTCGGCCCTCCAAGCCCGTGCCGACCATGCTGCCCGACTAAACTACAATCTTCTACACTTCCTGGGTCCGTATCCTTCTATTCCCATCCTATTCATATATTTGTCAAGATGCCCCTTAAATGTCCCTATCGTCCCTGCTTCCACTACCTCCTCCGGTAGCGAGTTCCAGGCACCCACTACCCTCTGCGTAAAAAACTTGCCTCGTACATCTACTCTAAACCTTGCCCCTCTCACCTTAAACCTATGCCCCCTAGTAATTGACCCCTCTACCCTGGGGAAAAGCCTCTGACTATCCACTCTGTCTATGCCCCTCATAATTTTGTATACCTCTATCAGGTCTCCCCTCAACCTCCTTCGTTCCAGTGAGAACAAACCGAGTTTATTCAATCGCTCCTCATAGCTAATGCCCTCCATACCAGGCAACATTCTGGTAAATCTCTTCTGAACCCTCTCTAAAGCCTCCATATCCTTCTGGTAGTGTGGCGACCAGAATTGAACACTATACTCCAAGTGTGGCCTAACTAAGGTTCTATACAGCTGCAACATGACTTGCCAATTCTTATACTCAATGCCCCGGCCAATGAAGGCAAGCATGCCGTATGCCTTCTTGACTACCTTCTCCACCTGTGTTGCCCCTTTCAATGACCTGTGGACCTGTACTCCTAGATCTCTTTGACTTTCAATACTCTTGAGGGTTCTACCATTCACTGTATATTCCCTACCTGCATTAGACCTTCCAAAATGCATTACCTCACATTTGTCCGGATTAAACTCCATCTGCCATCTCTCCGCCCAAGTCTCCAGACAATCTAAATCCTGCTGTATCCTCCGACAGTCCTCATCGCTATCCGCAATTCCACCAACCTTTGTGTCGTCTGCAAACTTACTAATCAGACCAGTTACATTTTCCTCCAAATCATTTATATATACTACAAAGAGCAACGGTTCCAGCACTGATCCCTGTGGAACACCACTGGTCACAGCCCTCCAATTAGAAAAGCATCCCTCCATTGCTACTCTCTGCCTTCTATGGCCTAGCCAGTTATGTATCCAACTTGCCAGCTCACCCCTGGTCCCGTGTGACTTCACCTTTTGTACTAGTCTACCATGAGGGACCTTGTCAAAGGCCTTACTGAAGTCCATATAGACAACATCTACTGCCCTACCTGCATCAATCATCTTAGTGACCTCCTCGAAAAACTCTATCAAGTTAGTGAGACACGACCTCCCCTTCACAAAACCGTGCTGCCTCTCACTAATACGTCCATTTGCTTCCAAATGGGAGTAGATCCTGTCTCGAAGAATTCTCTCCAGTAATTTCCCTACCACTGAAGTAAGGCTCACCGGCCTGTAGTTCCCGGGATTATCCTTGCTACCCTTCTTAAACAGAGGAACAACATTGGCTATTCTCCAGTCCTCCGGGACATCCCCTGAAGACCTGAAGAACCGCACCAGTTCCATTCCTGAGACCCAAACCCACCAGCTCCTTTCCAGACACCCGAACCGGACCAGTTTCTTTCCCGAGGCCCAAACCTCACCAGGTCCTTTCCTGAGACCCGAACCTCACCAGCTCCTTTTCCAAGGCTCGAACCAGACCAGCTCCTTTCCTGAGCCCCAAACCGCACCAGCTCCTCTCCCGAGGCTCGAACCAGACCAACTCCTTTCCCGAAACCCGCACCGGACCATCTCTTTTCCCAAGGCCCGAACTGCACCAGCTCCTTTCCCAAGGCCCGAACCGGGCCAGCTCCTTTCCCGCGGTCCGAACCAGACCAGCTCCTTTCCCGAGGCCCAAACGGCAACAGCTCCTTTCCCAAGGCCCGAACCGGGCCAGCTCCTTTCCCGCGGTCCGAACCAGACCAGCTCCTTTCCCGAGGCCCAAACGGCAACAGCTCCTTTCCCGAGACCCGAACCGGACCAGCTCCTTTCCCGAGGGCCCAAACCTCACCAGTTCCTTCCCGAGGTTCGAACCTCACCAGCTCCTTTCCTGAGCCCCAAACCGGACCAGCTCCTGTCCCGAGGCTCGAACCAGACCAACTCCTTTCCCGAAACCCGCACCGGACCATCTCTTTTCCCGAGGCCTGAACTGCACCAGCTCCTTTCCCAAGGCCCGAACCGAACCAGCTCCTTTTCCGAGGCTCGAACCAGACCAGCTCCTTTCCTGAGCCCCAAACCGGACCAGCTCCTTTCCTGAGGCTCGAACCAGACCAACTCCTTTCCCAAAACACGCACCGGACCATCTCTTTTCCCGAGGCCCAAACCGCACCAGTTCCTTTCCTGAGCCCCGAACCGGGCCAGCTCCTTTCCCGCGGTCCGAAACAGACCAGCTCCTTTCCCGAGGCCCGAACTGCAACAGCTCCTTTCCCGAGACCCGAACCGGACCAGCTCCTTTCCCGAGGGCCCAAACCTCACCAGTTCCTTTCCTGAGGTTCGAACCTCACCAGATCCTTTCCTGAGCTCCGAACCAGACCAGCTCCTTTCCCGGGGCCCGAACCGGACCAGCTCCTTTCCTGAGGGCCCGAACCGCACCAGCTCCTTTCCCGAGGCCCGAACTGCACCAGCTCCTTTCCCAAAGCCCGAACCGGGCCAGCTCCTTTCCCGCGGTCCGAACCGGACCAGCTCTTTTCCCGAGGTCCGAACCAGACCAGCTCCTTTCCTGAGGCCCAAACTGCAACAGCTCCTTTCCCGAGACCCGAACTGGATCAGCTCCTTTCCCGAGGGCCCAAACCTCACCAGTTCCTTTCCCGAGGTTCGAACCTCACCAGCTCCTTTCCTGAGCTCCGAACCGGACCAGCTCCTGTCCCGAGGCTCGAACCAGACCAACTCCTTTCCCGAAACCCGCACCGGACCATCTCTTTTCCCGAGGCCCAAACTGCACCAGCTCCTTTCCCAAGGCCCGAACCGGACCAGCTCCTTTCCCGAGGGTTCAAACCTCACCAGTTCCTTTCCCGAGGTTCGAACCTCACCAGCTCCTTTCCTGAGCTCCGAACCAGCCCAGCTCCTTTCCCGGGGCCCGAACCGGACCAGCTCCTTTCCCGAGGGCCCAAACCGCACCAGCTCCTTTTCCAAGGTTCGAACCTCACCAGCTCCTTTCCTGAGCCCCAAACCGGACCAGCTCCTGTCCCGAGGTTCGAACCTCACCAGCTCCTTTCCTGAGCCCCAAACCGGACCAGCTCCTGTCCTGAGCCCCAAACCGGACCAGCTCCTGTCCCGAGGCTCGAACCAGACCAACTCCTTTCCCGAAACCCGCACCGGACCATCTCTTTTCCCGAGGCCCGAAACGCACCAGCTCCTTTCCCAAAGCCCGAACCGGGCCAGCTCCTTTCCCGCGGTCCGAACCAGACCAGCTCCTTTCCTGAGGCCCGAACCACACCAGTTCCATTCCTGAGACCCAAACCCACCAGCTCCTTTCCAGAGACCCGAACCGGACCAGTTTCTTTCCCGAGGCCCAAACCTCACCAGGTCCTTTCCTGAGCCCCGAACCTCACCAGCTCCTTTTCCAAGACCCAAACCGGACCAGCTCCTTTTCCGAGGTGCGAACCGCACCAGTTCCATTCCTGAGACCCAAACCCACCAGCTCCTTTTCCGGGACCCAAACCCATCAGCTCCTTTCCCGAGGCCCGAACCTCACCAGCTCCTTTCCCAAGGCCCGAACCGGACCAGCTCCTTTCCCGAGGCCTGAACTGGACCAGCTCCTTTCCCGAGGTCCGAACCAGACCAGCTCCATGCCCAAGGCCCAAAGCTCACCAGCTCCTTTCCCGCAACTCGAACCAGACCAGCTCCTTTCCCCGGGCTCGAACCGGACCAACTCCATTCCCGAGGTCCGAACCAGACCAGCTCCATGCCCAAGGCCCGAACTCCACCAGCTCTTTTCTCAAGGCCCGAACCCCACCAACTCCTTTCCTGAGGCCCAGCTTCTTGTAGCCTTTCCTTACTGCCGGCGCCCAGCCTCTGGCCGATTCACCTCCTGCCAGATCCTGCCTCACCTCAGCCTTGCTGTTGGCCGTGAACTATTCTGCCCAGCAGATGATGAAATGGAATAAACTAGTCAGCCCATAAGCATCCAGAGCTCCGAGAGGCCTTTCTCTGGTTGGCCCATTTGATTCCTCTAAGTCTTTCATTTTGTGCGTTTGAACTTGTGTTTTTCGGTCAGATGACAGCCACCAGCTTCACCCTGCAGATCCCCTGGAGACCAATCACGGAACCCTGAAGTCAACGGACCTCAGTTAGGGAACCCCTGGGTTAGTCCAACATCTGTCATAAGGAAAATGCCAGAATCCATTATTAAATAGGTTGTAGCAAGACTTTTAGAAAATTGTAATACAATTAGACAGAGTCAACCATGGTTTTAAAGGGAAATTGTATTTGACTAATTTGTTAACATTCTTTGAGGGACTAACAAGCAAGATGGATAAAAGGGAACCCTGTGAATGTGCTGTTTTTGGATTTCCAAAAAGGTGTTTGACAGGGTGCCACATCAAAGGTTACCAAATAAAAAAAGAGCTCATGGTGTAGGGGTATCATAATAGCATGGACAGAGGTTTGGTTCATTTTGTAAGGGCCACGAAGAATCCAGCACGAGTTTTAAGGATACAAAGTAATAACGTTTATTTACTATAACATATATACATAACAGTAGCAGTAACTTCCCTTGCTACATACTCCTTCCTGAACTGGCCAGCTTTATTTATACTAGGAGTTTACTAATGGTTTCTCCGCCCCCCTCATTGGGGAAACTCATACTCCCACAGGATTGTGGGATAGTCATTAGTCCCCAGCCAATGGTAAGTAGACAGGTTATAACATCCCTCCCCACCAAAGTCCAAGGAATCCACCGAAGACCCTGGCGAAGGAGGGCGTCGGACTCGTTTGGCCGCAGGCCGGACACCATTTGCACGCGGCGCTGGATCAGGCGGCGTGTAACGAGACGGAGACCGGCGCTTCCGTGATGAACGGCGCGGTTGTACATCCACGGCCCGTGGACCCGAGGATTCCCCCTCTGATGCATCCTGTGTCTCCATCTCGCAGTCAGAGTCTGCTGGCTCCGTCATGTCAGCGTCTCTATCTCCATTCGGTCCCGTAACGACCTGCGCAGGCTTCGAGTGAGGCACCAGTGGAAGATTGTGAGGAGTACCTTCCCTTGTCTCTGGTCTCTGCGGCTGTTGAAATGAGCTCCAGGGGCGGAGAATCGTTTGAGGGGATGGTCTTATGGACCGAACGTAGTCTACATGTTTTCGCTGGAGACAACCCTGGGCTTGCACTTGGTAAGATATAGGGCCCGTTTGGCTAAAGATTACACCAGGAACCCATTGGGCACCACCAGCAAAATTCCGAACGAACACTGGGTCACCGGGCGCAAACTGCCGAATTGGCTGATGCCGAGAAAATCCCTGTCCCTGCCGTTCTTGTGTGCGGTGTACTTTTGCGCCAATGTCCGGGAAAACCATACTAAGGCGGGTGCGAAGTCTCCGGCCCATTAGGAGTTCTGCGGGAGCTACCCCAGTCACTGCATGGGGGGTGGTCCTGTACGTAAACAAAAAGCGAGCCAGTCTCGTGTCCATTGATCCGGAAGACTGCTTCTTTAGGCCTCTTTTGAATGTCTGCACTGCGCGCTCTGCCAACCCATTTGAAGCCATTCATCTTCGTGAACCTCGCAAACTCCTCACTCGTGAATGGAGTGCTGTTATCCATGACCAGCACCTCGGGGAGGCCATGCGTACTAAACGATAAACGCATCTTTTCAATTGTTGTGCAGGACGTTATCCCCTGCATCTTATGCACCTCTAGCCATTTGGACTGGGCGTCAATTAGTAGAAGGAACATGGGTCCTTGAAAAGGGCCTGCGAAATCTGCATGCAAGCGTGCCCAAGGCTGCCCTGGCCATTCCCAGTGATGTAGGGGTGCGGCTGGCGGAAGCTTCTGATGCTCCTGGCAAATGGAGCAGTTTTGGGCCACCTTCTCAATGTCGGCATTTGCTATCTGCGTACCTGGTTTGTGCTCCAGAGAATACTCGTATGCAGCAAGCAACAAAGCCCAGCGCTGGATCCGTGCAGAAGCAATGGGCGGTATTGGCTTATCCTCTCTGAAAAGTCCCAGCAGGGGCTTATGATCAGTCACAATAGTGAAATGGCGGCCGTACACGTACTGGTGGAAGTGTTTCACCGCAAAAACCACTGCCAGGCCCTCCTTCTCGATCTGCGCGTATTTTTTCTCCGCTGCAGTCAATGTGCGGGAGGGGAAAGCTATCGGTCGCTCGGCCCCGTTCTCCATCTTGTGGGACAGGACGGCCCCAATACCATACGGGGATGCATCACATGTGACGAGCAAAGGCTTTCCAGGATCATAGTGGGTTAGTCACCCAGACAACGACAATTGTTGCTTTACCCGCCGGAAAGCGGTTTCTTGCGGCTGACCCCAAACCCAGGTGTGATTTTTCTTTAGCAGAAGGTGCAAAGGGGCCAGTGTAGTTGCCAGATTGGGGAGGAACTTCCCGTAATAGTTTACGAGACCGAGAAAAGAACAAAGATGCGAAGTGTCAGTCGGGGCGGGGGCATGTTGAATTGCACGCACCTTCTCTGCGATGGGGTGCAGACCTTCGCGGTCCACCCGATAACCTAGGTAGACTACTTCCTTTGCCTGAAATATGCACTTTGTGCGACGTAAACGGACTCCAGCCTCCGAAAGACGTCTAAGGACAGCCTCCAGATTTTCCAAATGTTCCTGCTCCGACGTCCCTGTAATCAAAACGTCATCTAGGTAGACAGCCACACGTGGTAAACCTCTCAAAATGCCCTCCATAACACGTTGAAAAATTGCGCAGGCAGAGGATACTCCAAAGGGCAACCGTGTATATTCATACAGGCCGCGGTGTGTATTAATCGTTACATATGGCCGGGAGGCAGGGTCCAGCTCCAACTGCAGGTAGGCGTGACTCATATCTAATTTTGTGAACGAGAGTCCACCTGCAAGTTTCGCGTAGAGATCCTCTATGCGAGGCATTGGATATCGGTCGAGTCGGGAAACCGTATTCACTGTAAGTTTATAGTCGCCACACAAGCGAACTGTGGCATCTGGCTTTATTACAGGTACAATTGGTGCTGCCCAGTCAGCAAAACGGACGGGCCTGATAATACCCAAACTCTCCAAACGAGTGAGCTCCCCTTCTACCTTCTCGAGCAAGGCGTAAGGCACTGGGCGTGCCCGGAAATAGCGCGGCGTGGCTCCTGGTTCATCTTGGATACGGGCTACGGCCCCTTTTATTTTCCCCAAACCAGGCTGGAATACATCTGGGTATCGTCTTAGCACCTCAGTCAACCCTTCAGAAACTGTTTGGAGGATGTGCTGCCATTGCAACCGCAAATGGCGCAACCAGTCCCGACCCAACAGGCTGGGCCCATGGCCGCGCACCATGATAACTGGGAAACGCCCCTCCTGGCGTCCATAGACAACAGGGGTCATTGTAGTTCCTGCAATGTCCAGTGGTTCCCCCGTGTAGGTGGCCAACCTGGCCTGTGAGTCGGTTAATGTAAGGGTCTGTATACCCTGCTTGATGCGGTCGAATGTCCTCTGGGCGATCACGGAGACCGCTGCGCCAGTATCCAACTCCATCTCAAGCGGGTGGCCATTGACCCGTACTGACACCTTAATGGGGGCCACACAGGGAGCTGCCACACAATGCAGCTGCAGGCAGTCGTCCTCCGTCTCCACGTCCTCAGGAGTAGTCGCCACAGGTTCATCCACATGGAAGGTACGGCCTCTGGGCTGGTCCCAGTTACGGCCCCTGGGCTGGTCCCAGTTTCGGTCGGAACGATGGCGCCTCTGGCGCCCCCAGGACCGCCGTCCACGACGGGGTCGGCGCCTACAAGTCTGACACGGACATGGCTCCTCATCCATTGGCTCTGGAGAAGGCTCCCTTCGGGGAGGAATGACCGACGGCCACTGGCGTCGGTCCGGACGTTGCCTCGCCCAAGGTACCGCAGGAGTGCAGGGGGACGTTTTCGGACGGAAGGGGTTGCGCCCCAAGGCATGCACTTCCATTCCCTGTAGCTCCTGTACTCCTCGCTCTGCGCTCTCTCGGGACAATACTATTTGAATGGCCTGTTGAAAAGTCAATGTTGGCTCCGCTAACAACTTTCTCTGGGTGGCCGCATTGTTAATACCGCAAACCAAACGGTCGCGTAACATTTCTGACAAGGTCTCACCATAGTCACAGTACTCCGCAATCCTGCGTAGCCTGGATAGCAAATCGGCAAGGGATTCTCCAGGGGTCCTCTCAGCGGTATTAAACCAGTAACGCTGGACTATCGTGGATGGGGTTGGGTTAAAATGTTGCCCCACTATATTCACAAGTTCATCAAACGTTTTGGTGTCCGGCGCAGCTGGGTACGTAAGGCTCCTAATCGCCCCAAACGTATGCGGGCCGCAGGCGGTGAGCAATATGACCACCTGGCGCTCGTTTTCGGTGATATTGTTTGCCCGGAAATAGTAACGCATCCGTTGTGTGTACTGGTTCCAGCTTTCCAGCGCAGCATCAAAAACATCCAAACGTCCGTACAGAGGCATGGTATAATAGAAAACAACTTCCAACCTGTATCCAACAAAAATCCAGGGAGGTGGCTTCAGCAGTGTAGACAGCTATTCACTTTAACCTTCGTCGCCAGTTTTGTAAGGGCCACGAAGAATCCAGCACGAGTTTTAAGGATACAAAGTAATAACATTTATTTACTATAACATATATACATAACAGTAGCAGTAACTTCCCTTGCTACATACTCCTTCCTACTGGTTCCTGAACTGGCCAGCTTTATTTATACTAGGAGTTTACTAGTGGATTCTCCGCCCCCCCTCATTGGGGAAGCTCATACTCCCACAGGATTGTGGGATAGTCATTAGTCCCCAGCTAATGGTAAGTAGGCAGGTTATAACAGTTCACTAACGGGATGCAGAAAGCAGGGATAAAAGGATCATTTTGGGTTGGCAATATCTAACTTGTGGAATGCCACAATGATCAGTGCTGGGGTCTCAACTATTTACTAACTATATCAATGATGTGGGTTTCATTAGGTGCTCCAGTTTCCTTCCACAGTCCAAAGATGTGCAGGTTAGGTGGGGTTATGGGATAGAGCAGGGGAGTGGGCCGAGGTAGGGTGCTCTATCCAGAGGGTGAGTGCAGACTCGATGGGCTGAATGACCTCCATCTGCACTTTCGGGATTCTATGAAGACTTGGATGAAGGGTCCGAATGTATGACAGATAGATTTGTTGATGTCACTAAGATAGGTAGGAAAGTAAGTTGGCAAAAGGATATAAAGAGTCTACAAAGGGACATAGATAGTTTTGTAGACCACAAATGAGTCTGAACTAAGTTAGTCAACAGAAAACTTGGTTTATTGCATGATGTGGAGTCGCCAGCGCTGGATGTGGTGGCCGCAGTAAGATGTTTCACAACACCAGGTTAATGTTCAACAGGTTTATTGGAAATCACAAGCTTTCAGAGCGCTACTCCTCCATCAGGTGAAATGGAGGCAGGTTCACAAACACAGCATATATAAGCAGAGGCACAATTGCAAGATAATTACAGATTGGAATGTGAAGAATGGTTGGAATGTGAGTCTTTACAGGTAAACAAATGAGGTAAACAATGTTGGCAACATCGCATGAGTCTGTACCATGTACCTGGTGGATGTTGTTCTCACGTGGGATGGTAGTATCCATGCCGATGATCCGGCATGTCTTGTAGAGGTTGCTGTGCCAGGGTTGTGTGGTGTCGTGATTGCTGTGCTCCTAAAGGCTAGGCAGTTTGCTGCGAACAATCGTCTGTTTGAAGTTAGGTAGTTGTTTGAAGGCAAGTTTATTTCAAAACAATTATATTTACAATATGCATCAGATCCCAGCTGGGTCTGCTCTGTTGGTTCCAGACCTGGCCAACTTTGTACAGATCTTAACCATGAATGATCTAGGGCTCTCTGCCACCTTAGCAGGGGAGCTCGTATTAGGTGAGACACCCCCACTTCAGGAAGACTCTTCTGACGACAGCGGAGGAGGGAAAGGAGCAGGTGGGATTCTCTTTGCACTTGGCTGTGCTTCTTGTGCTCGTGGTGCTGGATCTGACAGTGTATGTCTGGACAGTGATCGCCGCTTCCGATTGGAATGTCGTGGTGGATGCACTGTCTGAGGCTGCTGCGCTGCTTGCTCCCTGTCGGAGACCTCAAACACCTGAGTTTCCATGTTAGAATCCATATCGACCACCTCTCTCATTTCGCCATCTTGGGTAATTCTCTAGCCTCCTCGCATTTGGTTTGACTGTAACTTTCCTCTCCCGAGGAACTTTGCACAGAACTGGTCGTCTGGACCTTATGCGATCAAGGTGCTTTCTCATGAAGTGACCCTTGTGCCTGAAATTGATAGGTACCAGCCTTGTCTGGTGGACGATCGTCCCAGAGATCCATTGGCCGCCGTCTGCAAAGTTTCAAACATAGACTGTATCACCTGCTACAAGTCTGGGTGGTTTTCGTCAAACAGCGCAACCCCCTTGCAGCTGCTGGCAGTGGGGTACTTTCCCACCTATATCAACGAAAACCATACTAAGCTGGGTTTGAAACCTCCGGCCGATTAGCAATTCAGCCGGTGCCACCTGGGTCACGGCATGCTGACTGGTCCTATAGCAGAACAAGAACCTGGCCAGTCTTGTGTCCATCAATCCAGAAGTCTGCTTTTTTAGTCCACGTTTGAACACTTGTACCACCCTTTCCACCAGCCCATTTGAAGCCAGGTGATATGGGGCCATATGGATGTGCCACACCCCATTAACCTTCAGGAATCCTGAAAACCCTTCACTTGTGAAAGGCGTTTTATTGTCGGTAACCAACACCTCTGGGGTATGTGTACTGAAGGAGAAGCACAATTTTTCAGCATAATTGAAACAGGCCAGCAAAGACGGCATATGACTGCAACCTGGCCATTCCTATGGGTGAAGGGGTGTGGCTGGTGGTAGCTACTGGTGAACCTGACATACGCCATACTAGCTCCATGTCTAATGGATGCCCATTAACCTACACAGTTATCTTGATGGGGGCCACTCAGGATGCTATAACACAATTCAGTTGCATACACGCCTCCTCTGGCTGGTCCAGGTGAAAGTGCAAGCCCATAATTAGCGCCTGCCTTGCCAGGCTGCCTGGGCCTCTGGTTGCCTTGTGCCTTATGCTACCTTTGGCTTCTGTGCCTACATACCCCACAATAATAATCATTATTATTAGTACAACGTCTTGCTCTCCCTCTATAGACTCAGGGTAGGTATCCCATTGGGATGACTCGGTCTTTGACCAAGGACTTGGCCCCTACGGCATTTGGTCCAGGGCGGGGTATCAGTCTGTGGGGGGGGGGATCTCACCAGTAGGGAGCACGTCCTAGGATGTTTACCTCCATTCCCTGAATCTCCTGCACTCCTCTCTCGGTGCTTTTGCGAGAATGCAAAATTTGTAAGGCCTACTGAAGGTTTAGGGATGATTTGGCTAACAACATTCTCTAAGTAGCCATGTTACTTATGCCGCAGACCAAATGGTCGCACAACATTTCGGAAAGGAAAGTTCCCTATTCACAAAATTTGGCTTTTTTCGTACCTTGTGAAAAACATGGTTACGGACTCTCAGGGGTCCTCTCTGCCGTACTAAAACGGTATCTATGCACTATTATGGACGGTTTAGAATTGAAGTGTTGCTCCACTAGGGTTACCAATTGTTCAAAAATGTTAGTGTCCGGGGGCTGCGGGGGGCTTTTTATCACTTCATAAATATATGCTCCACAGTCAACAATATTACTGCCTCTCTCACGTCTGGTGAAGGCAGGATATTGCCTCTGTAAGTGTGTATTTCCACACCGCTTACACAAAATGGTGGCATCTGGCAATCGTTTAAAATGGCTGCTGCTGTTGAGACCACGTTTTACTTTTTGGTACGTCATGTTTATGGCGTTGGCTCCATTCCCAATTTCCGTGCCTAAACTTCTCATAGAATCATAGACTTTACAGTGCAGAAGGAGGCCATTCGGCCCATTGGGTCTGTACTGGCCCATGGAAAGAGCTCCCTACTTAAGCCCACAGCTCCACCCTATCCCCGTGACCCAGTAACCACGCCTAACCTTTTTTTTTGGACACTAAGGGCAATTTAGCATGGTCATTAAAAGCGTGCCAATTTGCATCTACGTTACCAGTTACACAAAGACTTTGTAGTGTTTCCAAGCTATTCATATTTATCTTCGGTGACCAGTTGAGCATTGAGATGTGTTCTATTGATGCTCTTCATCGATTACTTGATTTTTCTTTTAGTAGTACCGCTTCCTAAGTTCTTTACTTCAGATCTTCAATTCATAGATCACCACTTCTGGTACCATGTTACGTTCTAGTGCGTTGCAATGATTGAGTCAGTGCACCAAAGAACATCTAGTTTTTGACAAGTTAAGTTTTATTAAATTACAATAACGTGGGTAGAAAACAATACTAATACTACTAACGAACTGTAAACTGTTAACAACTAGAATACGGGAGCTAATACAAAACATGACTATCCTCACTCAGATCCCTCGAGGTTGTAAGTGTCACATGGCGTAGTTCTACTGCCACCTGTTGGTTGGCGGTCTAACATATTAATTATACAGAATTGCTGGTGCAAATCATTACACCACCTTAACTCCATAACACCACCTGACCTACACATCCTTGGATACTAAGGGGCAATTTAGTATGACCAAGCCACCTAACTTGCACATCTTTGGACTGTGGGAAGAAGCTGGAGCACCCGGAGGAAACCCACACAGACACCCAAAAGGTGCAAACTCCCCACAGTCACCCAAAGCCGGAACTGAACCCAGAACCCTGGTGCTGTGAGGCAATAGTGCTAACCACTGTGCCACCATGCTGCCCCAAAGGAAATTAGTCAACCAGATGGATTTTTACAACACTCAACAATGGTTTTGTGGTCAATATTTCACCATTCCTGTGGTGATATTCAAACCCAGGTCCCCATGGTCTCTGGGTTACTAGTCCAATGGCAATACCACTATGCCATCACTCCCCAGATACAGTGTCAGAGGTCCCATCTTTCAGATGAGATATGAAACTGCGATCCTCTCTGGCGTCTCTGATGTGTGTGAAAGATCACATGAGGCTACTCTGAGGAAAAAAATGGGGATCTCTCCCAGGTGTCCTGAGCAACATTTATCCCTCAACCATTGACTGCAGCAGATTACCTGGTTATTTATCTTATTGTTGGTTTGGTTGAGGGCACTTGCTGTGCATAAATTGGCAGCTACATTTTCTACATCACAACAGTAACAATACTTAAAAAGTAATTCATTAACTGCATTTACTGCAATTCATTGGGCAGCATGGTAGCACAGTGAGTAGCATTGTGGCTTCACAGCGCCAGGGTCCCAGGTTCGATTCCCTGCTGGGTCACTGTCTGTGCGGAGTCTGCACGTTCTTCCCGTGTCTGCGTGGGTTTCCTCCGGGTGCTCCGGTTTCCTCCCACAGTTCAAAGACGTGCTGGTTTGGTGGTTTGGCCATGCTAAATTGCCTTTAGTGTCCAAAAAAAGTTAGGAGGGGTTATTGGGTTACGAGATAGGGTGGAAGCAAGGGCTTAAGTGGGTCGGTGCAGACTTGATGGGCCGAAAGGCCTCCTTCTGCACTGTATGTTCTATCCAAAGTGCTTTGGGATGTCCAGAAATTGAGATAGACTAAAGAATTGCAGTTTCTTTTTATTATATAACCTTAAAACCTGTATCATGAATTTGTTTCTCCAGCTCAAAGAGTACAAAGCAATCCTTAATAAGGTATGAGGAGTTTAGAAAAGCACAGTTGGTTGTTGATATATTTCTCTTTTATTTTCAAGGCCCCCCCCCGCACGTTACTATCTGAGCGAGAATACGTCTTTTATCAATAAAAATATTTTTTATTGGTTTCTAGTGGAATTGGTCACAGTTGAGGGTTACGCGTTGACTTGACACTCTCCCTCTCACAGCCATACTTTAGGAAGAGTGTGAAAGCAATGGAGAGGGTACAGAAATGATATGAGAATGTTACAAGGGATTAATTGGCCTCCTTCTGCAATGTTGGGATTCTATGGAATTTAACCTGAATGTCATATTTCTTAATTTTGTTCTATTAGGCCATTGTCTGGCCAAACGCCCAATTCAATATTCTGCACCAACTTCACTTGCATGGATAGGTTGAAAAAGCTGGAACTGTTCTCTATGGAGAAGAGAAGGATTAGAGGGCATTTGATAGAGGTATTCAAAATCATGAGGAGTCTGGAGAAGTAGACAGAGAGAAACTATTCCCATTAGTGCAAGGTCCAAGAACCAGAGGTCACTAATTTAAAGAGATTGACAAAAAGAGGTAACCTCAACATGAAAAGCTACTTTTAGATTCTAACTGTTGAGGCTGAAGTGCCCAACACACACTCAGGGCCATCCGACGACGGCATGGACACCGGCCCGCCCGACAGCATCCAGGCACCTTTGGCACCAGCACCTTTACCGGCCCGGCCACTCTCACCTTGATGATCTACACGGAAACGGCGATCACCAGGAAGCTACATGTCTCCCGGGCTGGCCTTACCATCAAAGGACCACCGTCTGCTCCCCAAGTGGATGAGGGGACCTCTACCGCCGCCTGAGGCAATGGACATTTCTCCAGACTTAGGGGGAAGTAGTATTACGACTCCCTCAGGTGCTAAGCACTATGTAGCATCCGATTTCCCTCCTACACCTTGGAATATGGTTAGCACTGTCGCTTCACAGCACCAGAGACCCAGGTTCGATTCCCGGCTTGGGTCACTGTCTGTGCAGAGTCTGCACGTTCTCCCGGGACTGAGTTGGCTTCCTCTGGGGACTAGGTCTCCTCCCACAAGTCCTGAAAGACGTGCTTGTTAGGTGAATTGGACATACTGAATTTTCCCTCTGTGTTCCCGAACAGGCGCCGGAGTGTGGTAACTAGGGGCTTTTCACAGTAGCTTCATTGCATTGTTAATGTAAGTCTACTTGTAACACTAATAAAGATTCTTCTTCTTATATGAACTCCCTGGTAATTTAGGGGGTGGAGCCTCTCCCTGACTGGCAGAAGCTTCACAGTGTATAAACCCTGGTCTGGGTGCAGGTCGGGGAAGATGTCCATTCGGGCTGAGGAGTTGTCACACTTGTGGTTATTGTGTATAGAGTAAATAAACCTTGTTCTTATCCAGCCTACCGGGCATTCCATGAAGTTTACTGCTGCAACACCCACATTGCATAAAAGAATAAAGAAAACAAAACATTTGGAGGAAGAATGAGGATCCAGTGTTCTCTTCCTGAGGGTGTGGTAGAGGCAGATTCAATTATGTTTTTTCAAAAGAGAAATTGGATCATTATCTGAAGAGGAAATAATTTTGCAGGGCTATGGGGAAAAGGCAGTAGAGTGGTTGGCACGAGATGAGTTACCCTCTTGCAGAGAAGTGATAGGGACAGGTTAGGTTGAATGTCCTCCTGTGCTGTAACCATTCTTTGATTCTATTCTCTAAATGCAGATTACAGATTAGGTCAGGTGGTTCAATGGTGGTGCCCCTACCTCTGAACCAGAAACTCCATGTTCGGGTCCCACCCCAGGATTTGATGTCACGGAAGATATGTTTGTGGCATGGCTAAGCAGGTTGACTGTCAATCTGTAAATCCTTCTAATATGGTAGTGGATTCCAAGAAAAGGAATTTGTGGAATGTTTAAGAGATGTTTTTTTGGAGCAGCTTGTGGTAGAGCCCACGAGGGAACAAGCAATTCTGGATTTGGTGATGTGTAATGAGGCAGACTTGATTAGGGATCTTAAGGTGAAGGAACCCTTAGGGAGCAGTGACCACAATATGATACAATTTACCTTGCTGTTTGAGAGGGAGAAGCTTGAGTCAGATGTAACGGTATTACAATTAAATAATGGTAACTACAAAGACATGAGGGAAGCTGGCCAGAGTTGTTTGGAAAAAGAGACTAGCAGGGAAGACAGTGGAACAGCAATGGCCGGTGTTTTGGGGGGTTATTCGGGAGGCACAGCAGAAATTCATCCCAAGGAGGAGGAAACATGCTAATGGCAGGACAAGGCATCCATGATTGACGAGGGAAGTCAATGACAGCATAAAAGTAAAAGAAAAAGCATACAAAGTGGCAAGGATTAGTGGGAAGCCAGAGAATTGGGAATAATTTAAAAGCGAGCAGAGGACAACTAAAAAAGCAATAAGGGGAGAGAAGATCAAAGTTAGCTTGTAATATAAAAGAAGATAGGAAGAGTTTCTTTCAATATATAAAAGGTAAGAGAGAGACTTCCGGTTGCGGCGATGCACTGCTAAGCCGCACGTTTCGGCAGCTCCCGTTCTAACGGACTTTTGGGCTCTTTTCGGGAGCCCCAACAGAACATTTTTCAGACCAAACCCAGTGTGTGGTGACGAAGGAAGGTGTCCCCCCGGGTGTGTATGGAAAAGACCAGTGGCAGTGGCCAGATTGCGAAGGATCCACTGGAGCAGTGGCAGAGAAGAGAAGAAGCAAGATGGCGGCAGATGGAGCCCAGACGACATGGGGCCCGGACCAGCAGGAATTCCTCCGACGGTGTGTGGAGGAACTAAAGGAGGTGCTGGCGCCGATGTTATTGGCAATCGATGGGCTGAAAGAAACACAAAAGGCCCAGGCGATATAGCTCCGTGGGGTGAAGGTAAAGGCAGCTGAAAAGGAGGGGATACAGGGCTTTGTGGTAAAAACGGAGACGCATGAGGCGCTACATAAGAGGTGTATCGAAAGGCTCGAAGCCCTGGAGAACAGCTCGAGGAGGAAGAACCTCCGGATTCTAGGTCTCCCCGAAGGAATGGAGGGAGCTGACGTTGGGGCTTATGTGAGCACGATGCTCCATACGCTAATGGGAGCTGAGGCCCCCTCGGGCCCCCTGGAGGTGGAAGGGGCTCACCGGGTCCTTATGAGAAGACCAAAGGCTGGAGAACTACCAAGGGTGATAGTGGTGAGATTTCACCGCTTCACGGACAGAGAGGCTGTCTTGAGCTGGGCCAAGAAGGTACGGAGTAGCAGGTGGGAGAATGCGGTGATACGAGTGTATCAGGACTGGAGGCCGGAGGTGGCAAGAAGGAGGGCGAGCTTCAATCGGGCCAAGGCGGTGCTTCACAGGAAGAAAATAAAATTTGGGATGCTGCAGCCGGCGCGAATGTGGGTCATGCACCAGGGCAAGCACTATTACTTCGAAACGGCGGATGAGGCATGGACCTTCATCCAATAAGAGAAACTGGACTAGAACTGAGAGACTGATGTTGGGGGGGAGACAACGAGGTTGTAGTACAGAAATGAAAATTGGGGAATGGGAGGTTTATAGTATTGAAACGATAGACGGGGAATTTTTCTCCTCTTGATGGGGGGACACGGAGAAATGTGGGTGACGGTGGAAAAAGGGACGGAGAGGGGGGATGGGGAATGAGGGAGCTGTGCCATAGGGGGCGGGGCCGATAGGAAAGCGTGTTTTTTTTTCCCGCGCTATGGAGATGATGGCGGGAAGGTAGGCGCAGGAAGGGAGTTCCACGCACAGGGCGGTCAAGGAGAGAACGGGGGAAGCCGGGGTCAGTTAGAGTTAGCTGACTTTCGGAAGCATCATGGGGGGAGTAACCATGCTAGATGGGGATCTAGCGGGGTGGGGGGGGGGGTAACTGGGTTGCTGGTGCTGAGAGCAAGGGGAAGCTGGCAAGAGAAGAGGTGGTCGGTACGGGAAGGCGCTGCCTGGGGGATGGGTGGGTGCGCGGGACCCGGACGGAGGGCTGGCCTAGAATAGGGGATAGCTGGTCGGTGGGGGCGGGGGGGGTGGCCCCCCAATCCGGCTGATCACGTGGCATGTGAGAGGACTGAATGGGCCGATTAAGGGGGCCCCCGAGTGTTTGCGCACTTAAAAAGACTGAAGGCGGATATAGTTATGCTTCAGGAGACGCATCTGAAGATGGCGGATCAGGTTAGGTTAAGGAAAGGATGGGTGGGACAGGTGTTCCACTCAGGGTTGGACGCGAAAAATAGGGGGGTGGCGATATTGGTGGGGAAACGGGTGTCGTTCGAGGCTAGGAATATAGTGGTGGATAACGGGGGTAGATATGTGATGGTGAGTGGTAGATTGCAGGGAAAGGAGGTCGTGCTGGTAAATGTATATGCCCCGAATTGGGATGACACGGGATTTATGAAGCGAATGCTGGGGCGTATCCCGGACCTGGAGGTGGGAAGCCTGGTAATGGGGAGGGCGATTTCAATACTGTGCTGGATCCAGGGCTAGACCGGTCTAGATCCAGGACCGGAAGAAGGCCGGCAGCGGCCAAGGTGCTTAGGGGGTTCATGGAGCAAATGGGGGGAGTGGATCCGTGGAGATTTGCTAGGCCGTTGGCCAAAGAGTTCTCCTTTTTCTCCCATGTCCACAAGGTATACTCCCGAATAGATTTCTTTGTTCTGCTTAGGGCACTGATCTCGAAGGTGGCAGGAAAGGAGTACTCGGCCATAGCCGTTTCAGACCATGCCCCGCACTGGGTGGATCTGGAATTAGGAGAGGAGAGGGAGCAGTGCCCACTCTGGCGACTGGATGTGGGACTATTGGCGGATGAGGGGGTCTGTGGAAGGGTGCGGGGATGTATTGAGAGGTACCTAGAGGCCAATGACGATGGTGAGGTCCAGGTGGGGGTAGTATGGGAAGCGCTGAAGGCGGTGGTTAGGGGAGAGTTGATCTCCATTAGAGCTCACAAGGAGAAACAGGAGGGCAAAGAAAGGGAGAGATTAGTGGGGGAGATTCGGAGGGTGGATAAAAGATATGCGGAGGCCCCGGATGAAGGACTATATAGAGAGAGGCGAAGACTTCAGACGGAGTTTGACCTGCTGACCACAGGAAAGGCAGAGGCACAGTGGAGGAAGGCACAGGGGTGAGATAAGAGTATGGGGAAAAGGCGAGCCGGCTGCTGGCCCACCAACTGCGCAAGAGGATAGCGGCGAGGGAGATTGGGGGAGTTAGGGATGAAACGGGAACTACGGAGCGGAGAGCAGGGAAGGTAAATGAGGTGTTTAAGACCTTTTATGAGAGGCTATATAAGTCCCAACCCCCGGAGGGAAAAGAGGGAACAGTTTCTGGACCAACTAAGGTTCCCGAGGGTGGAGGAGCAGGAGGTGGCAGGTCTGGGGGCGCCAATTGAGGTGGATGAGGTGACTAAAGGGCTGGGGAATATGCAGGCAGGGAAGGCCCCGGGACCAGACGGGTTCCCGATGGAATTTTACAGGAAATATGTGGACTTGTTGGCCCCGCTGCTGGCGAGAACCTTTAACGAGGCCAGAGAAGGGGGGACTCTACCCCGACAATGTCGGAGGTGACGATATCACTGATCCTGAAGCGGGATAAAGATCCGCTGCAATGCGGGTCATATAGGCCTATCTCACTCCTAAATGTAGACGCCAAGCTGCTGGCAAAAGTGCTGGCGACGAGGATTGAGGATTATGTCCCAGGGGTGGTGCATGAAGACCAGACAGGGTTTGTAAAGGGGAGACAACTGAATGTCAACGTGCAACGGCTGTTGGGGGTGATAATGATGCCCCCAGCGGAGGGGGAGGCAGAGATAGTGGTGGCGATGGATGCGGAGAAGGCATTCGATAGGGTAGAGTGGGAGTATTTATGGGAGGTGTTGAGGAGGTTTGGGTTCGGGGAGGGGTTTGCCAGTTGGGTCAGACTCCTATATGGGGCCCCAGTGGCAAGTGTAGTCACAAACCGGCAAAGATCGGAGTATTTTCGGTTACCTAGGGGAACAAGGCAGGGGTGTCCCCTGTCCCCATTACTGTTCGCATTGGCAATTGAACCACTGGCCATAGCGTTGAGAGACTCTAAGAAATGGAGGGGGGTGGTTAGAGGGGGAGAGGAACATCGAGTGTCACTCTACGCAGATGACCTACTGCTATATGTGGTGGATCCTGTAGAGGGGATGACAGAGGTTATGCAGATATTGAGGGAGTTTGGAGATTTTTCGGGATACAGGCTAAATATGGGGAAGTGTGAGCTTTTTGTCATACACCCTGGGGACCAGGGAAGAGGAATAGACACCCTGCCGTTAAGGAGAGTGGAAAGGAGCTTCCGATATTTGGGGATCCAGGTAGCTAGGAGCTGGGGAACTCTACACAAACTTAATCTGACGCGGCTGGTGGAGCAGATGGAGGAGGATTTCAAGAGGTGGGATATGCTGCCGCTCTCACTGGCGGGCAGAGTGCAGGCGGTAAAAATGATGGTTCTCCCAAGGTTTCTTTTCGTGTTTTAATGTCTCCCCATTCTGATCACAAAGGCCTTTTTCAAGGAAATAGACAGGAGCGTTATGAGCTTTGTGTGGGCAGGGAAGACCCCGAGGGTAAGGAGGGGTTCCTGCAGCATAGCAGGGACAGAGGGGGACTGGCGTTGCCGAACCTGGACGACTACTACTGGGCCGCCAATGTGGCGATGGTTTGTAAGTGGATGAGGGAGGGAGAGGGGGCGGCGTGGAAGAGGCTGGAGATGGCGTCCTGTAAGGGAACGAGCCTAAAGGCGCTGGTGACGGCGCCGCTGCCGCTCTCCCTGAAAAGGTATACCACGAACCCAGTGGTGGTGGCAACCTTAAGGATCTGGGGGCAGTGAAGGCGACACAGGGGGGTGACGGGGGCCTCGGTGTGGTCCCCGATCAGGAACAACCATAGGTTTGCCCCAGGAAAGATGGACGGAGGGTTCCAGAGCTGGCAACGGGCAGGAATTAGAAGACTGAGAGATTTGTTTATAGACGGGACGTTTGCGAGCCTGGGAGCGCTGGAGGAAAAATATGAGTTGCTCCAGGGGAACAATTTTAGATACATGCAAGTGAGGGCGTTTACAAGGCAACAGGTGAGGGAATTTCCGCTGCTCCCGACACAGGGGATCCAAGATAGAGTGATTTCCAGGGTATGTGTCGGGGAGGGCAAAGTGTCCGAAATATATCAGGAGATGAGAGACGAGGGGGAGGTGCTGGTAGAGGAGCTGAAGGGAAAATGGGAAGAAGAGCTGGGAGAGGAGATTGAAGAGGGTCTGTGGGCTGATGCCCTAAGCAGGGTAAATTCCTCGTCTTCGTGTGCCAGGCTTAGCCTGATACAATTTAAGGTTCCACACAGAGCACATATGACGGGAGCAAGACTGAGCAGGTTCTTCGGAGTGGAGGACAGGTGTGGGAGGTGCTTGGGAAGCCCGGCGAACCACACACACATGTTCTGGTCGTGTCCGGCACTGGATGAGTACTGGAGGGGAGTGGCAAAGGTGATCTCAAAGGTGGTGAAGGTCCGGGTCAAGCCAGGCTGGGGGTTAGCTATATTTGGGGTAGCGGAAGAGCCGGGAGTGCAGGAGGCGAAAGAGGCCGATATTCTGGCCTTTGCGTCCCTGATAGCCCGGCAAAGGATCCTACTTATGTGGAAGGAAGATAGGAGGTATGCAGAGGATGGGGACCCGGCAAAGCTGGAAAAGAGGAAGGAACTACAGGCGAGCTTCGACCGACTGTCCACCAGGAAGGCGGTGCGCCAACTGAGACGAGCAAGGGGTACAGTTTATGAACATGGAGAGAAGGCGTATGTTAGCAGGTCAGCTCCGGAGGGAGGCAGCGGCAAGGGAAATTCTTCAGGTGAAGGATAGGGCAGGGAAGTTGGTGGTGGCTCCAGTGCTGATTAACAAGGTTTTTGAGGAGTTTTATGAGAGGTTGTACAAGTCAGAGCCACTCGGAGGAGACCGTGAGATGCAGGAATTTCTCGATGGTTGGAGTACACGAGGCTAGGGGAGGGGGACAGGGCTACATTAGAAGGTGCAATAGTGGAGCAGGAGATAAAGGATGCGATTGGGAGGATGCAGTCGGGGAAGGTGGCAGGGCCGGATGGGTTTCCGGTGGAATATTATAAAAAATTTAAGGATAGGTTGGCACCCCTGATGGTGGGGATGTTTGAGGAGGCGATAGGGAAGGGGGTGTTGCCGCAAACCTTGGGGCAGGCATCGATTTCCCGGTTACTAAAAAAAGATAAGGATCCGACGGAGTGTGGGTCGTATCGGCCCATATCACTTCTGAATGTGGACGTAAAAGTGTTGGCGAAGGTACTGGCGGGTAGGCTGGAGGAGTGCCTTCCAAAGGTAATAGGGGAGGATCAGACGGGATTCGTGAAAGGGAGGCAGCTGCTTTCGAACATTAGGAGGGTTTTGAACGTTGTTATGGCACCGGCGGAAAGAAAGGAAACAGAGGTAGTTGTGGCATTGGACACCGAGAAGGCATTTGATCGGGTAGAATGGGGGTACCTGATGGCAGTGCTGGAGCGGTTTGGGATTGGACCAAGGTTTGTGAACTGGGTATAGCTATTATATAAGGAACCGAAGGCGAGTGTCCGCACAAATAATATCAGTTTGAGATATTTCTCTCTCCACCGTGGGACTAGACAGGGATGCCCTATGTCCCCCCCTGCTGTTTGCACTTGCGATTGAGTCGTTGGCCATCGCATTGAGAAGGTCGGGAGCATGGAAAGGAATAGTGCGGGGGGGGGGGGGGTGGAATAGAGCATAGGGTGTCCTTATATGCCGACGACTTGCTGCTGTATGTGTCAGAGCCGAGTGCGTCGATAGGAGGAATATTGGAGCTACTGCGGGTATTTGGGTCTTTCTTGGGGTACAAGTTGAACCTGGACAAGAGTGAGTACTTTGTGGTGTCTCGGCCGGGGGTGGGGGCAGGGGTGGGGGTGGCTGCCATTCCGTAGTGCAGGGGCTCATTTTAGGTATCTGGGGGTGGAGGTTGCCCGGGAGTGGGGGAGGCTTCGTAGGTACAACATCACTAGTTTGGTGGGGAGAGTGAAAGCTGATCTGGCAAGGTGGGACGGCCTTCCTCTGTCACTGGCAGGTTGGGTACAGGCGGTTAAAATGAATGTGTTGCCGCGATTCCTGTTTATTTTTCAATGCCTACCGATTTTCCTGCCAAAGACTTTTTTCAGGGAGATTGAGGGAAGGATTACCTCATTCATATGAGGAGGGATGGTGGCCAGAGTGAGAAAGGTGCTGCTACAGATGGGAAGGCAGGCAGGGGGTTTGGGTCTCCCGAAATTCTTGTACTACTACTGGGTGGCGAATGTGGAGAAAGTGCGGAGCTAGGTCAGAGGGTCGGATTCTCAGTGGGTCAGAATGGAGGAGAGTTTGTGCAGGGAGTCAGGGCTGAAGGCACTTGCAACAGCGCCGCTCCCGATGGCTCCGGGGAAATATTCAGGGAGTCCGGTAATAATAGCTTCATTGAAAATCTGGAGGCAGTTTCGCCAACACTTCGGGTTGGGTTTAGGGTCAAGGGAAATGCCGATTCGGGGGAACCACAGATTTGAGCAAGGGAGGTGGGATGGAAGTTTTCGGAAATGGGAAGAGAAGGGGATTAAGACGCTAAAAGATTTGTTTCTTCGGGGTCGGTTTGCAGGATTGAGGGAGCTAGAAGCGAAGTATGGGCTAGAGCAGGGAGAAGGGTTTAGGTACATGCAGGTTCGGGATTTTGCCAGGAAGGAGATACAGAGCTTCCCAGAGGAACCGGCCTCCACATTGCTGGAGGAGGTGTTGACGACAAGGGGACTGGAGAAGGGGGCAGTGTCAGCGGTGTACGGAGCTATTCTTGAAGAGGATAAGGCACCACTGGAAGGGATCAAAGCAAAGTGGGAGGAAGAGCTGGGAGAGGTTTATAGAGGAGGGGGTCTGGTGTGAGGTGCTTCGGAGAGTGAATGCCTCCGCCTCATGTGCGAGGTTGGGGCTGATACAGCTGAAGGTGGTATATAGAGCGCACCTCACGAGGACGAGGATGAGCCGATTTTTTGAAGAAGTAGAGGATGTGAGCGTTGCGGGTGGGGGGGGGGGGGGGCTGCGAATCACGTTCATATGTTTTGGTCCTGTCCAAAGCTAGGGGAGTACTGGAAGGAGGTGTTTCGGGTAATTTCCAAGGTGGTGCGTGTGAAACTGGACCTGGGTCCCCAGGAGGCCATATTCGGGGTGTCGGACCAGCCAGGGTTGGAAACGGGAGCGGAGGCAGATATCATAGCCTTTGCCTCGTTGATCGCCCGAAGGCGGATCCTGCTGGGATGGAGAGCAGCCTCTCCACCCAGTGCCCTGGCATGGCAGGGGGACCTGTTGGAATACTTGACCCTTGAGAAGGTTAAGTTCGAACTGAGGGGAAGCTCGGAGGGGTTCTACAAGTCATGGGCACTATTTCTTATGCACTTTCAAGAACTGGATAACATCGAACATTAGTTGGGGGGGTGGGGGGGGCGTGGTGGGGGGGGGGGGCTGTGTAGGTTAAGGGTGACTATGGGTAATCCCTGATTCCTTTTTGTCATTTGTTTATGTAAACATGTGGGCTGAGGTTTGGGGGTTGGTGGGCTGATGGGATTGTTGTTATTATGGGGATTGACATATTTTGCTGATTATTGTTTATTGTTGATGGGTGTAAATGTGGGAGAAAATGTGAAAAAGGAGAATAAAAATATTTAAAAAAAAAAAAAATTAAAGATGATATTGTGAAGTACTTGGAAGTGCATGGTAAAATAGGACTGAGTCAGCACAGCTTTGTCAAAAGGGAGGTCATGTCTGACAAATCTGTTAGATTTCTTTGAGGAGGTAACAAGGAAGTTAGACAAAGGAGAACCAGTGGACGTGATTTACTTAGATTTCCAGAAGGCCTTTGACAAGGTGCCACATAGAAGGCTGTTAAATAAGTTAAGAGCCCATGGTGTTAAGAGTAAGATCCTGGCAATGATAGAGAATTGGCTGACTGGCAGAAGGCAGGGAGTGGGGATAAAGGAGTCTTTTTCAGGATGGCAGCCAGTGACTAGTGGTGTACCTCAGGGGCCTGTGCTGGGACCACAACTTTTTACAAAATACATTAATGATCTGGAAGAAGGAACTGAAGGCACTGTTGCTAAGTTTACAGATGATGCAAAGATCTGTAGAGGGACAGGTAGTATTGGGGAAGTAAGGGAGCTGTAGAAGGATTTGGACAAGCTAGGAGAATGAAATACAATGTGGAAAAGTATGAGGTTATGCACTTTGGAAGGAGGAATTTAAGCATAGACTATTTTCTAAATGGGGAAATGCTCAGGAAATCAGAAGCACAAAGGGACTTGGGAGTCCTTGTTACGATTCTCTTAAGGTTAACGTGCAGGTTCAGTCGGCAGTTAAGAAGGCAAATGCAATGTTAGCATTCATTTCAAGAGGGCTAGAATACAAGACCAAGGATGTGCTTCTGAGGCTGTATAAGGTTCTGGTCAGACCCCATTTGGAGTACTGTGAACAGTTTTGGGCCACGTATCTAAGGAAGGATGTGCTGGCCTTGGAAAGGCTCCAGAGGTTCACAAGAATGATTCCTGGAATGAAGAACTTGCCATATGAGGAACAGTTGAAGACTCTGGGTCTGTACTCGTTAGAGTTTAGAAGGATGAGGGGGGATCTTATTGAAACTTACAGAATACTGTGAGGCCTGGATAGAGTGGATTTGGAGAGGATGTTTCCACTTGTCGGAAAAACTAGAACCAGGGGACACCATTTCAGACTAATGGGACGATCCTTTAAAACAGTGATGAGGAGGAATTTCTTCAGCCAGAGGGTGGTGAATCTGTGGAACTCTTTGCCGCAGAAGGCTGTGGAGGCCAAATCACTGAGTGTCACTGAGACAGAGATAGATAGGTTCTTGATTAATGAGGGGATCAGGGGTATGGGGAGAAGGCAGGAGAATGGGGATCCGAATATATCAGCCATGTTTGAATGGCAGAGCAGACTTGATGGGCCGAGTGGCCTAATTCTGCTCCTATGTCTTATGGTCCTATAGTCTTATGCCTATGGAAAGGAGCGGGAGAGTTCCCTAGTGAGCCAGAACCTACAGGAAGCGATGGCACACCACTGTAGTACTTTGCCAAGCATAACCGTGGCCCAACACATGCAAGTCCGCATTTGCCAATGCTCTCTTCGGGCATGGTACATGAACAGCGAGAGAGAGAGAGAGACAGTATTGAGGTTAAACAGGATTAGTGAGCAGGGAATAATTGGATTTTGAGGGTGAGGAGGGGCACCAGGTGAATCACTCTCTTGCTGGTACAGGATGGGCTGTGCTGCAACCATTCTATGATTCTGTTCTCTTAAGTGCAATATTTGGGTTAAGCAGGATTAGAGGGCAGGGAGCAACATACCAGGTATGTTACTCTCTTGCAGGGAGGCAGCAGGGACAGGACGGGCCGAATGTCTCGCTATAGCATATTCAGTTTAAACAGGTTGAGAGAGCAGGGAGCAACTAGACTATGAATCACAGATTTTTTGCAGTGCAGATGGAGGCCATTCAGCCTGTCGAGTCTGTACTGGCTCTCTGAAATGGCATCCTACCTAGTCCCACTCCCCTGCCTTAGTTGCAGAATCTTGCACGGTGTTTCCAGCTAGCAACCCAATTTCCTTTCCAAGTCCTCGATCGAATCCGCCTCCACGTCCTTGTGCGAGGTTCGTTCCAAACTTCATCCCCACCCACACCCACACCCCCGTGAAAATTATTTTTCTCTCACATCACTTTCCCTTTTCGCCCGTGATTTTAAATGGGTGACGCCCTGGTTCTTGGGCATGTTCAGTTGGAGGGAGGGGAATGAGACCGGCTGCGTGATTCTCTTCGCGAGAGGGGCAACCAGGGGTGGGGTGGGCTGAATGGCCTCTGGGAAGGGGGCGTGGCCAGGCTGCCTGGGCAGGGGCGTGGCCGGTAAATTGGGTGATTGACAGGAGGCCGCCCCGCCCCTCCTGATGCAATCGGTCACATGAGCAAGCAGCGTTTGGGACTGGATCCGAGGCAGAGAGCAGCCAGAGGCCGGGAGCGGAGAACGAGATACCCACGGGAGAGGAGACCCCCGAGAGAGTGCAGACGCCGACACCCCTGCCCGCAGCCACTGTCACCATGAGCTCGTACCGCCTGTTGGCCCCTCTGCTGTTGCTGGGTAAGAAAAGGCTTCAGGCCTCGGCCTGGCCTTCTGGAGCGGTCGGAGGTTCCGTTGAGAAGCAGGGCTGGAGGGTGCGTCACGCACCGCTCGAGCTGTCCCCGCGCGTGGGGTGGGGAGGGAGCGCTGCGCGAGGACTGACCGTTACCAGTGGTCACGTGAGATGTTCGTCACGTGAGGCCTGGAACCATCCAGAGCGAAGGACATTACAACAGACGCGGTGTGCTCTGGGATTGGGGAAGGAGGGGGAGAAGGATCCATCACACCTGGTGTGACGATGGGAGGAGGATCAATCACACCTGGTGTAAGCTGAGAGTGAGGGGGTGTAGGGGAAACCATCACGCCCGGTATGATCTTGGCCTGAGGGAGGACATCAGACCTGGTGTGATCTGGGTGTCTGTTGGGGAAGGGGGACATCAGACCTCTTGTAAACTGGTGGGTGGGGGAGGGTGAGCCATCACATCTGTGATCTGGGGGTGAAGGGGAGCCATCACATCTGGGAGTGAGGGGGAGCCATCACGCCCAGTGTGATCTGGGGGGGGGGGGGCGGGGGAGGAGAGGGAGCCATCACATCTGTGATCTGGGGGTGAGGGGGAGCCATCACATCTGTGATCTGGGGGGGGACGGGGAGCCATCACACCCAGTGTGATCTGGGGGGGGACGGGGAGCCATCACGCCCAGTGTGATCTGAGGGGGAGCCATCACGCCCAATGTGATCTGGGGGTGGAGGGGGAGCCATCACGCCTAATGTGATCTGGGGGGGAGGGGGAGCCATCACGCCCAATATGATCTGGGCGGGAGGGGAAGCCATCACGCCCAGTGTGAACGGGGGTGGAGGGAGAGCCATCACGCCTAATGTGATCTGGGTGTGAGGGGGAGCCATCACGCCCAATGTGAACCGGGGAGTGGAGGGGGAGCCATCACGCCTAATGTGATCTGGGGGGGAGGGGGAGCCATCACGCCCAATGTGATCTGGGGGAGGGGGAGCCATCACGTCCAATGTGATCTGGGGGAGGGGGGGCCATCACGTCCAATGTGATCTGGGAGGGAGGGGGAGCCATCACGCCCAGTGTGATCGGGGGGTGGAGGGGGAGCCTTCACGCCCAGTGTGATCGGGGGGTGGAGGGGGAGCCATCACGCCCAGTGTGATCTGGGGGGGACGGGGAGCCATCACGCCCAGTGTGGTCTGTGGGTGAGGGAGAGTCACCACTCCCAGTGAGATCTGGGGGTGAGGGGGAGCCATCACGCCAATGTGATCTGGGGAGTAGAGGGGGCCATCACGCCCAGTGTGATCGGGGGTGGAGGGGGAGCCATCACGCCCAGTGTGATCTGGGAGGGAGGGGGAGTCATCACGCCCAGTGTGATCGGGGCTGGCGGGGGAGCCATCACACCCAGTGTGATCTGGGAGGGAGGGGGAGTCATCACGCCCAGTGTGATCCGGGGTGGAGGGGGAGCAATCACACCCAGTGTGATCTGGGGGTGAGTGGGAGCCATCACACCCAGTGTGATCTGGGGGGGGCGAGGGGGAACCATTACACCCAGTGTGATCTGGGAGGGACGGCAAGCCATCATACCCAGTGTGATCTGGGGGAGGGAGAAACCATTACACCTGGTGTGATCTGGGAGTGGGTGGGAGGGGAACCTTAAACCCGGTGTGATATGGAGGGGGAGCCCCTGTTCCCGATGTCCTTTTGGATGGCTAGGGAATCCTGATACCCTGTGTCGTTCTCAGAACTTTGAGAACCAGGTTGAATATTGAAGGTTCAGAGGGGAGGTGAGGAAGCTAGGAGGGTGTATGAAAAGTGCCTTGCAGCTCATGTAAAAGGGAATCTCACAAGCTTCCACGTCATTTAAATAGCAAAACGGTATTAACAAATGGCTCTAGAGCCTATTAGGGACCAAAAAGGGGATTTACATGTGTAGATAGAGGGCTTGGCATCTGTCTGGACCCAAAACATGGCAAAAAGGATTATTATTATTAAAAATGAGGTGATTCAGACACTAGATGGGTTGATGAGGAGATGATACTTGGTAGGTCATTTATACGTAAAGTTAATCTGATGAGAAGCGTTCAAGGCTACTGAGGGAAGTGAGAGTGAAAATTGCAGGTGCACTGACCATAATTTTTCAGACTTCCCTAGACTTGGGTGGTGCCAGCGGACTGCAAAATTACAAAATTTGAAGGGGTAAAGGTAAGCCCAGCAACTATAGGCCAATAGGTTTAACTTCAGTGTTAGGGACAACATTAATAGTCACATGAATAAATGCTGGTTAATTAAGAAATGCCAGCCTGGATTTCTTGAGGGATAAATTGTGTTTAACTAACTTGCTGGAGTTTTTTGTTTCTGGCTTTAGTTCTAGGCTTTTCGCTTTCTCATTTACTCTAAGGAGTTTGTTTTTCTATCTAGGGCACTGCAAATGGTTATTTGTAATGTAATGGTTTTCACCTCTAAGTTGTACTTCTAATGCTGAGCATTTGCTAATAACGGACCTTGTTGCCGTTAAGTACACAATCGGTAGTTTGAAGTTCAGAAGCTGGAGACTGTCTTAACCAATTGTGTGAGAAATTTCTCCATGAAACATTGTACCATTATTTGACAAACAAGCACAGCGATCACGAGTGAGGTATTGTTAACTACATGGTCAGAAGAGCAATTGTTCTTGCTGAGCTGGATAAATGCCTTTCATAAATGTGTACTTCGGATCTTGAGAGTGTGAAATTATAAATTTAACAGAATTCTGGGATATCGCAAGCTCAGGAATTGTATTATTGCAGGTTGCCTCACATCCTTTAAAATGTACTTGGCACGTCATAACATTCAAGGCTATGGGCCAAGTGCTGCAAATGGGATTAGGTAGGCAGGTCAGTTTTTTATGCGTCATTGTAGACTCAATGGGCTGAAGGGCCTCTTCTGCACTATTCTGTAACAATCCAGTTCAGAAGTGAGTAGGTAAAACACAAACTTAAATTGGGATAAGTACAGTATAAGAGGCGTTCATGCTAAATTATATTTCGTATAAGCTTGCAGAGACAGATACCTTTGAAGGTTAAAGATCTATAGTGTGCCAAGAAAAAATTGGATCAAAAAACAGACTTAATTGGGTTCAATTTGGTTTAATGCTCCGTTGTAACACCTCCATTTTGAACCATGTAGTAATACGAACCAGTACTCAATCTCCTGAGTCTCTGTTTTGATGCTAATTTACCTTTGTGTAAACTAACAATACTATATACATTTTATGTTAATTCCCTGTCAATACATTTTCTGACTGTTAACATCTTATGATGCAATTTTACATATATCCATTACCCTCTGGTATCTGGTCACTCGGGTCAATATTCATGATGGTCTTCATGTTAGTTAAATAGGTGTTCACAGAAGTCAAAATTGTTTACCCAAGCAATCGTTTCAGGAATGGAAATGTATCTGATTCTCTTATGTGATCCTGTTGAGAACTGGGAGAATGCTATCTGATCTTCAGTTTGATAAATCTATGATTGTTTCAGTCCTTCCCCACCCAAATTGTGTGGTGTTTGAGGGCAAAAGGTGCCCAGGGAAGGTAATACTTATCTGGTAGGGCTGGTGTATGGTTCATCGGACGAGGAGTGCCACAAGGAAGAGAGAGCAACTAGAGCAGGAATGTTTTTGCGAAGCGCCACAGGTGAAAATGGCGGAGGACAAGGGGGCAGTGGTGCCCTCCCAGTGGTCAATGGAGCAGCTGGTGGAATTCCTAAATGGCAAATTCCAGCAGCAGAGGAAAGAGGCCTATTTGGCCATGATGCCGGTGCCGCTTAGGACTGTGATCGAGCGGGTGGAGCAGAGGCTCAGGGCCTGGCGATTCAGAAGGTGGAGGAGTTGGTGGTTAAGCATGAGGATTGGCTGACCTCGCTGGAGATGGGGATGGTGATGAGCAGCCAGAAAAGGCAGGGAGAGAAGCTGGAGGAGCTTGAGAACCGGTTCAGGAGACCGAATTTGAGGATCGTTGGAATGCCCGAAGGTGCGGAGGCCACCACGTTTTTGACGAGCATGTTGGAGAAGCTGATGGGGAAGGGGGCCTTTGATCGTCCCCTCAAGGTGGATCGGGCGCACAGGGTGCTGAGGAGGAGGCCGCAGGTGGGAGAGCTGCCGAGGGCGATGGGGGCGAGGCTGTATCGGTTCCTGGAAAAAGAGAAGATCTTGAGGTAGGTGAGGCAGACCAAAAAGTGCACCTGGGAGAGGAGTGAGCTGTGGATTTACCAGACCTGGGTGCAGAGGTGGCCAAGTGGAGGGCCGGGTATAATCGGATAAAGGCCGACCTCTACAAGAAGGAGGTGAAGTTCGTGGTGTTGTGCCCTGCCCGCTTGCGGATATCGCATCAATTATTTTGACTTGCCGGAGGAGACGATCGACTTTATGAGAGACCGTGGACTGGGAGGAGTGTGAGGATTTTGGAGAGGAGTTCTATGTTAAATTGTGGTGCATTTTGGGTGGAGGATTGGGACAGGTCATGATGGGGGAGCGGAGATGGTGAGTGTGCCTTTTGTTTTTCTTTGTTGGTGGTTGGGAGGAGAGGGGTGGATGGTGAGGGGAAGTCAGAGGCCTTGGGCAGGGGTCACCATGCTACCTGGGCGGGCTAGTTAACGGGAGTAAAGTGGGGGGTTGTCAGGAGGAAGATGTGGAGGAGAGGAAACGGTTTGGTTCTTTGTTTGGCTGTGTCGTAGGGGGATGTTGCTGACATGCGTGTGGTTGGTGTGGCGCAGTTAGGAAAGGAGAGATGGCGGCGGACATCTGGGGGTGAGCCTGGAGAGGTACATGAGCAAACTGGGGATCGGCTTAAAAAGGTGTATGGCTGATTGGCAGGGGAGGGGGGCGGGGAGCCCCCTGGCCAGGCTGGTCACGTGGAACGTGAGAGGACTGAATGGACCGGTTAATTGACCACGTGTTTTTGCGCATCTGACGAGTTTGATGGCGGTCGTTGTGTTCTTGCAGGAGATGCACCTGAAGTTGGGGGATCAGACGAGGCTGAGGAAGGGATGGTGGGGTAGGTATTTCACTCTGGGTTAGATATGAAGACGAGGGGGTGGTGGTGTTGGTTAATAAGGAGTGGCGTTTGAGGTGGGAGGGCATTGTGGCTGATCCAGGGGTAGGTATGTGATGGTCAGTGAGAAATTGGAGGTGAGGTAGTCCTGGTGAACGTTTATGCCCTGAATTGGGATGATGTGGACTTCATGAGGTGGGTGTTCGGGCGGATACTAGACCTGAAGACACACAGGCTGGTTATGGGGATTCCAATATGGTCCTAGATCTGAGGTTGGACCGGTCATCAATGTTGTCAGCAGTGGCTAGGAAGTTGCGGGGATTCATGGATCATATTGAGGGGAGTGGCGGTGACCCGACCCGTGGAGGTTTGGGAGGCGAGGGAGAAGGAGTTCTTGTACTTCTCACATGTTGCCCGGGTGTACTCCCGGATCGATTTCTTTGTGATGGATAAGGTGGAGGTGGTAGACTTGGATTACTCGGCGATTTATGGTTCTGACCACGCGCCTCATTGGGTGGTTCGGGGGGAGGCCCAATGGTCACAATGGCGGTTAGATTTGGGGCTGTTAGCTGATGAGGGTGAGGGCTGCCGTTTGGGGCTATGTGGAGCTGATTGAGGTCACAGCTGCCACGCTGTGGGGGCAGTTAATTAAGGGTGAATTTATTTCGATCCTGGCACATTTGGACAGCACGGTAGCATGGTGGTTAGCACAATGGCTTCACAGCGCCAGGATCCCAGGTTCGATTCCCGGCTTGGGTCACTGTCTGTGCGGAGTCTGCACGTTCTCCCCGTGTCTGCGTGGGGATCTTCCGGGTGCTCCGGTTTCCTCCCATAGTCCAAAGATGTGCAGGCATGGGTGGATTGGCTATGCTAAATTGCCCTTAGCGTCCAAAAAAGGTAACGTAAGGTGGGGTTACGGGGATAGAGTGGGAGTGTGAGATGGAGGTGCGGGCTTAGGCTGGGTGCTCTTTTCCAAGGGCCGATACAGACTCAATGGGCCGAATGGCCTCCTTCTGCACTGTAAATTCTGTGACATAGGGAGAGGGTGGGATGAGAGGAGAAAACAAGGCTGGTAGAGGCGATACTGAGAGTGGATCGGAGTTACTCGGTGGCGCCAGAGATGGGGTGTTGAAGGAGAGGCAATGGCTCCAGCTGGAGTTAGGGTTAGTGTCTACGGGAAAGGTGGTAGGGCGGTTGCAGAGGGGCAGTGTATGAGTACGGGGGAAAGGCAAGTAGGATGCTGACCCATTATCTAAGGAAGCAGGCAGCGGCAAGGGAGATTGGCAGGATGAGGAATGAGAGCGGTACGGTGGTGACGGACCCAGAGGGGGTGAATGGGGTGTTTGGGGCCTTCTATTGGAGGCTGTACGAGTTGGAGCCCCTGCCTGGTTGGGGGAGGGGGGGGGTTCCTGAACGGGTTGGAGTTCCCCAAGGTGGAGGAGGAGAGGGTGCAGGGACTGGGGGTCCCGATTGGGTTGAGGGAGATGATGGATGGCGTAGGAGCAATGCAGGCAGGGGAAGCCCTGGGGAGAGCGGGTTCCCAGCTTTACAAAATGTTTGGTGTGTAGCTGCTAGAGAGGATGCACAATGAGGCAAGGGATAGGAGGGAGCACCCCCCACATTGTCGCAGGCTTCCATCGCTCTGATTTTGAAGAAAGATATGCACCCGGAGCAGTGTGGATCGTACCGCCCGATATCACTGCTTAATGTCTTTGCAAAGTTGTTGCCGAAGGTGCTGGCATAACAAATAGAGGACTGTGTGCCGACGGTAATAGGGGAAGAGCAGATGGGATTTGGGAAGGCAATGGCACTGAGGTCATCGAGGGGTTGGAAAGGGATTGAGCAAGGGGTGGGGGAGGGGGGAGAAGATGTTGAGCACAGTTTCGCTCTATGCGGACGATTTGTTGTTGCACATTTCGGACCTGGTGGGCAGCAATGAAGGAAATCACCAAGATCCTGAGGGAATTTGGCCGTTTTTCGGGGTACAAATTGAACATGGGGAAGAACGAGGTGTTCCTGATATATGATCGAGGGCAGGAGAGGAGGTTAGAGGAGTTGCCATTCTGGATGGTGGTGGTGAGTTTTCGGTATCTAGGAATCCAGGTAGAGCGGAGCTGGGTCCAGCTACACAAATTGAACATGGCACGACTGGTGGAGGGTGTGACGGTGGATTTTAATAATGTTTATTAGTGTCACAAATAGGCTTACATTAACACTGCAATGAAGTTACAGTGAAAAGCCCCTAGTCGCCACATTCCGGCGCCTGTTCGGGTACACAGAGGGAGAATTCAGAAACTCCAATTCACCTAACAGCCTTTCGGGACTTGTGGGAGGAAACCGGAGCACCCGGAGGAAACCTATGCAGACACAGGGAGAACGTGCAGACTCCACACAAACAGTGACCCAAGCTGGGAATCGAACCAGGGACCCTGGAGGTGTGAAGCAACTGTGCTACCCACTGTGCTACCGTGCAGCCCATGAGGTGGAATGTGATGCCGCTGTCACTGGCTGGGCGCGACGCCTGCAGATGATGAAAATGACAATGCTGCTCAGGTTCATGGCTGTATTCCAGAACTTCCCATTTTGATTTGATTTATTGTCGCATGTACCGAAGTACAGTGAGAAGTATTTTCCTGCGGCCAAGGGAATGTACACAGTACATAGTAGACAAAAAAAAGAATAATCGACAGAGTACATTGACAAATGGTACATCGACAAACAGTGATTGGTTACAGTGAGGAAAGGGGCCAAACAAAGCAAATACATGAGCAAGAACAGCGTACGTGAATAGTGTCTTACAGGGAACAGATCAGTCAGAGGGATAGTCGTTGAGGAGTCTAGTAGCTGTGGGGAAGAAGCTGTTCCTAAGTCTGGATGTGCGGGTCTTCAGACTTCTGTATCTTCTGCCTGATGGAAGAGTCTGGAAGAAGACAAAGCCTGGGTGGAGGGGTCTCTGATAATGCTGTCTGCCTTCCTGAGGCAGCGGGAGGTGTAAACAGAATCAATATGCGGGTGGCAAACTTGTGTGATGCGTTGGGCTGAGTTAACCAAAGTCTGCAGTTTCTTGTGATCTTGGCCAAGCAGTTGCCATACCAAGCTGTAATGCAGCCGGATAGGATGCTCTCTATGGCAAATCTGTAGAAGTTTGTGAGAGTCGATACAGACATGCTGAATTTCTTTAGCTTCCGTAGGAAGTAGAGACGTTGTTGGGCTTTCTTGACTGTTGCATCAACTTCGGAACCATTGATGCGGGGGGAGGGGGGTTGTTGTGCTACGCTTCCTGAAGCCAATGATTAGTTCCATGGTCTTTCCGACATTTAGCAAGAGGTTGTTTTCGGTACACCATGCAACCAAATGATTTATCTCCCTTTTGTAGTCTGATTCGTCGTTGTTTGAGATACGATCCACCACAGTCATATCATCCACGAACTTATAGGTTGAGTTGGAGTTAAATCGTGCCACACAGTCATGTGTATATAGGGAGTACAGAAGAGGACTGAGCACACATCCTTGCGGGCCCCGGTATTGAGGACTATTGTGGAGGAGATGCTGTTGCCTATCCTCACAGATTGCGGTCTGTTGGTGAGGAAGTCAAGGATCCAGCTGCGCAGGGAGGGGTCAAGTCCAAGATTGCAGAGTTTGGTTATAAGTCTTGTCGGGATAATGGTGTTGAAGGCGGAGCTGTAGTCTATGAACAGCAGTCTCGCGTAGGTGCCCTTGTTGTCGAGGTGTTCGAGTGTTTATTGTAGAGCCAGGGAGATAGCATTTGCTGTGGACCGGTTCCGGTGATAGCCGAACTGCAATGGATCTTTGTTCCCAAGTCCTTTTTCAGGAAGGTGAACGGGATAATCTGGAGGTTTGTGTGGTTGGGGAAGACCCTATGGGTGAGGTGGGTGTTTATGGAGGGGGGGGGGGGAGAGGCTGGTGTTGCCGAATTTGATAAATTGTTATTGGGCGGCGAACATTATAATTGTGAGGAAATGAAAGGTGGAGGAGGGATCGGTGTGGGGGCGGATGTAGGCGTTGTTTTGTAGGGTGATGAGTTTGAGGGCGCTTCTTCCATTCTCGCTGGCACTCCGTGAGCCCAGTGGTGGTTTCGACTTTGCGAGTGTGGAGCCAGTAGCCAGCATTTCGGGCTGGAGGGCATGTCGCTGTGGGGACTGATATGTGACAGCCATAGATCTGTGCCTGCGAGGTTCCAAGGGCGGTGGCAGGTCGGGATAGTGTACTTAGGGACTTGTTCATAGGGGGCAAGTTTGCAGATCTGGAGGAGTGGGAGGAAATGTATGAGTTGCCGAGAGGGAATGGTTTTAGGTATCTGCAGGTGAGCGATTTCGTGAGGAGAGAGATGCTGTCCTTCCTGGGGCTGTTGCTTCCAATGTTGCAGGACAGGTTGTCGTCGGAGAATGATATATTGATGGGAAGGGAGGGTTTCCCATTGGAGGAGATTAAGCGCAAATGGGAGGAGGAGTTGGGAGGGGATGTGAGGGACTTGGAAAGAGGCCTTGCAGAGGGTCAACGTGTCCTTGTCGTGTGTGAGGTTCAGCCTCATCCAGTTTACGGAGGTGTATAGGGTCTACAGGAAGGTTGCGAGGATGAGCCGGTTCTTTGCAGGTTGGAGGATCGGTGTGGATGGTGTGCAGGCGGGGGGGCTCATGAATCACACCACATGTTTTGGGCGTGTCCAAAGCTGAGGGGGTTCTGGCAGGTGTTAGATTGGATTGGATTTGTTTATTGTCACGTGTGCCGAGGTACAGTGAAAAGTATTTTCATGCCAGCAGCTCAACAGATCATTAAGTACATGAAAAGAAAAGAAAAAAAAAGATGTTCTCTGATGTTATGTCTGAGATTCTGGGTGCGGAGGTGGCCCCATCCGGTGTGTCGGCAGATCTGGGAGTCCAGCTGGGGAGAGAGGCTATTGTATTGGCCCTTGCATCTCTGATAAGCCTGGAGACGGGTTTTGTTCTGTTGGTGGGACTTGGAGCTGCCGAAGGCAGGGTTATGGGTGAGTGACCTCCAAGGTCATGTTTGCTTTGCGGTGATCAGAGGAGGGGTTCACCCGGAGGTGGAAACTGTTCATTGATTTCTTCCAAATGGATTGAGAGATCAGCTGGGGGGGCGGTGGGATAAGGGGGTTGATTTCTTCCAAATGGATTGAGAGGTCAGCTGGGGGGGCGGTGGGATAAGGGGATAAGATTAGAAAGGTGGGGTGTTGGTATCGGGGAGGTTGGGGATTTGTGGTTTCTGTTCATGTTGATGTGTTGGTCTTCTGATATTTTCATGTGTACATGTAAAAGGTCTTGAATAAAGATATATATTTTTTTATCTGTCTAACTCGAGCTTTGAATATATTCAATAAGCCAGCCTCCCCTTCCGTCTGGGGAAGAGAATTCCAAAGTTTAGCAGTCCTTGAGAGTAGAAATTCCTCCTCATCTCTTGTCTTAAATTGGAGACCCCTTATTTTGAAACTGGTTCTAGATTCATCCACAAGAGAAAATATCTTCTCAACATGTTACCTGCCAAGCTCCCTCAGAATATTTTCTGCTTCAGCCATTTATTCCTGATGACGGCTTAGCTGTGTGGATCTCAAGAACATCCATTTTGATGTCCTGTTGAAGGGCCATCCACCTGAAACATTACGTCTGTTTTTCTCTCTACTGATGCTGCCTGACCTGTTGAGTATTTACTACATATTCTGTTTTTGATTTCTGGCAGTATTTTGCTTTTATATTTTAATGTTGTCTTATTTTCACCAAGAAAATCCCTCCAGTTTCAAATTTAGCAAAATGCCACTGGTTGTGCATCTTCTGTAAATCTTGTAATCATGGAAGCAGTGTTTTGAAATCATGCGAGGAAAAACTTGTCCTTTGATTGCTTTATGCATTCAGGCCATTTGCTGTTTTTTTCAGTATTTCTCTTAGGTTTTCATTGCAGGCATATCAGTTGCAGAGTTCAGATATTCAAAAACTTCTCATGTGAGACAAATTTTTTCTACTACTGCTTTCCAGATTCTCTGGCTGGAGAATGTTAGCTCCCTATTAGCCATGGAGAAATGTTGGTTCTCTGGCATTGTGACAATATCTGCATGTCCTAATTTCAAATTGTTCATGAGATAATGCATGGGCATAGTTATCAAGTTGTTGATGAGACAATTAAATTCTGGAAAGATTAACGATGTCTTACTAGCATCTGCAATAACTGCCTAGATGCTGATTCCATTCCGTGGTTGTCTGGCTGCTGAAGTAGAGCTCAATAAAACTTCTTGTGTACTGTTTGATCTTGAGCAAACTAAGGCTACCTTTATAATATGCTCCCATTATAGTTGCAACACTTTAAAAAAAAATTTAGAGTACCCAATTCATTTTTTTCCCAGTTAAGGGGCAATTTAGCATGGCCAATACACCTACCCTGCACATCTTTGGGTTGTGGGGGTGAGACCCACGCAGACACTGGGAGAATGTGTAAACTTCACACGGACAGTGACCCGGGGCCGGGTTCGAACCCGGATCCTTGGCGTCATGAGACAGCAGTGCTGCCCGTAGTTGCAACACTTATCCATGCTTTGGTTAACATAAGCTCTATTTTTCCTGTGCCACCTTCATTATCCTCCTGAACTCCATCCTACACTAATTGCAAAAACTCCAAAACTCTGCTGGCTACATTTTAAAGTCGAATTTGACCGTCACTCTCACTGACATCCTGTTCTTCAACATTGGACTTTAAAATCCTCGTGCTCTGTTACAAATCCCTCAGTGACTCACCTAGAGCTCCATCCTAACGCCTTTCAATTTACAGATTCTGGCTTTCTCTCTATCATTAGTAAAATGGCCATCACTCCTTACACTTCCTCTTTATCACAACAGGTATCATTAACTACCTGTTTTGCTACTCTTCTGCAACCTTAAAGTATTCCGACTTGACAGTCTAAATAATTCTTCCTTGTAAAGCCTTTGGATCCCACTGTTGCAGACACCAAGTACAAGTTATTTACCATTTGTAAGGATGACAATCTCTTCAACAGTTTCTTCAAGGAAGTCATTGTGACAAACCATCCATGTAAGTTGGCTAATCACGGTTCCACTTGATTCACAGTATGTTATTGCCTTCTGTTTAATGTTTCCATATACAACTTGCTGTAGAGCAGTGTTTTGAATTGTTCTCCTGGCAAACATTATACTTGCGTTTGAGGATCTTTTGACTTTCATCAACAGCAACTTATATTTATACAACACCTTTGACGAAATAACATATAAAATCAGAAGCTTATCTCAGGGTCAATGCAGTACTAAAATTAAGAATAGTTTGAGATTGTGGGGTGGTGTGGGGGGGGGGGGGGGGGGCGCGGAATGGAATTGGTAGCTAGGGAATGAACTTTGGAATAGGGACCAAAAACAATGGCTTCAGCCTTCCAAGTAGTTAATTCATAGAATTCCTACAGTTCACTCACCCTTGGAAAGAGAAATTGGGAGAAATTTATGCTTATCCAGTACTAGATGTTGGAAAAGAAGTCTGAGAATCTAGCAATAATGGAAGGGTCGTGAGAGTTGGGGCGAGGAAGAGCTGGGTGTCATCACTGTGAGAGGAAAAATAATACAATGATTTTGGATGATGGGGTAGCATATAGATGAGAAATAGGAGGGTACAAGCTAAATCTTCTTACTGAAGATTTGCCAGGAAATTAATGAATGCTGTCTTTTTTATAAAATAAGATCTGAGGTTAGAGGGCAGTTAATAAATGAACAACAACAACTTATATTTATATAGCGCCTTTAATGTAATGAAATGGCCCAAGCCCTAAATGTCCTGGCTCTAATATTCTTCACCTTGGTCTGGTCATGGCAATTTGTTTTTAGAATATATATATATCCACCCCCTATTAAATTTTTAAACATTTTCAACAACTTGACTAGATCACTTTCTCAATCTTCTTTACTACAGGGAAATCAAACTACTGTAAACAACCCATTCTCACAATGTTATTTCTAACCAATGGTATTTGGTGAATCTAAGCTGAACATGCGCACACACTCCCATTGCTATTATATCTTTCCTGAGGTGTAATCCAGTACTGTACTCCAGATGAGGTCCGACCAAGACTTTATACAACCAGAGAATAGCTTCCTCTCTATTGTAATCCAGCTTGTCTAAGATGAGGGCCAACATTTCATCAGGGTTTTTGATTGCTGTTTTCTCTGAAGGTGGGGGCAGAAAGGAATGAGAGGTACAGGTAGAGACGGGCTCTGAACTGAGAAGACTGAAGGCAATTAGTTTTGAAGAGAGTTGTAAATATTTCAGGAAAACAAAGTCTGAAATTCTTTTTAATTCAGTTGCAGGATGCAAGCGTTACTGGCAAGGCCGGCATTTACTGTGTTGCCCATTCCTAATTGCTCTTGAGAAGGTGCTAGTGAGCTGCCATCATGATCTACCACATTGTGTGTGGATACATCTACACTGTGGTGAGGGAGGGAGTTCCAGGTTTTTGACCCAGCACCAGTGAAGGAATGGCAATATATGTCCAAGTCAAGACGATGTGTGACTTGGAGGGGAACTCGCAGCTGCTATGCATCTGCAGCTCTAGCCCTTCTAGGTGGTAGAGGTTGCAGGTTTGGAAGATGCTGTCGAAGGAGTTTTGAGAGCTGCTGCAGTGCATTTTGTAGCCATTGTACAGATGGTGGATGGGTGCCAACCAAGTGGGCTGCTTTGTCCTGGATAGTGTTGAGCTTCTTAAATGTTGTTGGAGTTGCACCCTTCCAGGCAAGAGAGTATTCCATCCATCATATTTATAGAAGGCTGGCTTAGCTCAGTGGGCTAGACAGCTGGTTTTGTGATACAGTACAATGCCAGCAGCGCGGGTTTAATTCCTGTACCAGCTGAGAATTCTGAATTCTCCCTCTGTGTACCCGAACAGGGGCCGGAATGTGGCGACGAGGGGCTTTTCACAGTAACTTCATTGCAGTGGTAATGTAAGCCTACTTGTGACAATAGTCAGACTAAGCAGTTACTGATTATGGTGTATTAGAATTCTATCATTGGCTCATATTCTGAAGTAACAGGAGGCTTGTTTAAGTCATCTAAACAATCCATTCGTGGTCGGTACATGTTTGCTGTGAAATAATTTGTTATGTGCTTTGCAAAATGTTAACTGTTTAGAGAAATTGAAGAAGCAGTCACATAAAATATTACACTTGTCCATTTTAGGTCATACGGGGATTCTATTGTAAGATTGTTGGGTTGTACTGTTGTCCGAGCAGATGAGAGGACCGTGTGAGTTATCTCCTTTTAGAAATAAAGCGGTGGTGTTACTGAACCTTCGGTGTTTACAGCAGATCTGGGTTTCAAAAGTCCATAAATTCATAAAATATAGGAGCAGAATTAGGCAATTTGACACATCGTGTCTGCTCTGCCATTCAATCATGGCTGATCTCAACCTGGCTTAACTCCACCGTTCTTCCCGTTCTCCAATATCCTTCAACCCATTACCAATTAAAAATCTGTCTAACTCCTCAAGTTTACTCACTGTCCCACCCACTGCACTCTGGGGTAGCAAATTCCACAGATTCACAACCCTTTGGGAGTAGTTTCTCCTCAACTCTTTTAAATTTGCTACCTCTTATCCTAAGACTATGACCTCTTGTTAGAATGCCCCACAAGGGGGAGCATCCACTCCACGTCTACTTTATTGATACCTTTTATTATCTTGTATACCTCAATTTGATCTCCCCTCATTCTTCTAAACTCTAGAGAGTTTAGGCCTAAACTGTTCAATATCTCTTCATATGCAAACCCCTCACCTCTGGAATGAACCTAGTGAACTTCCTCTGAACTGCCATCAACATCACAACAACTTTCCTCAAATATGTTACTTTCTATTGAGTGAACGTTAGCAAGTATTTGTTTCTAGTGAGTGTTTCAATGTTTTCCTTTTTTAATTGCAAAATGTTCTTTGTGCAGGTTTTTTACAGGTTGCATTAGTGAAGAGATTTGAGGTGAAAGATGGAAGTAAAATATGCTTGCTGGCTGAATTATCAGCCAACTTTTCCGTCAACTACGAAACCACTGCTAAAAAGGAGGTGAGTAACATAATTACTTCCATTTGGCTCTCAATCTCTGTCTCCTGCTCTCAAGATGATTAAAATTCACATCCACTAATCGCCTACACAAAATGTAACAAAAGCTCACAAAAGGTGTTGGTGAACAGAAAATTAATTTGATTTTTGTCAAAGTGGATACAGAGCGATATTCTGTGTTTTGAAAATAACAGAATTGAGTATTAATGTGCAGTACTGGATAGTGTTTAAAATCTAACCAATTGCTTGGATTGCACTTCAACTAACTGAAATGTCCTTTGACTTGCTGAACTGTTTGTGTTTACCTTCAGGGCAAGTTTGATGCGCTTGGCTCTCTTCAGATATTGAGTACTTTCTGGGAAATATTAACAGGAGGAATGATAATTAGAAACTAATTGACCAGAGGCTACAAAAGGCAACACGAGTCCATGGGATATTGGTGGATAGCTTACTGAAATGCAGCATGCAGTGTTGAACAGACAGTTGAATCTTTCACTTATAGTTGGTGAAATAGAGTAATAAATCCTCTAGGTCCTAATCATTGGATTAAATAATACTACAGCATGGAAGGAGGACACTCAGCTCACCAAGTTAGTTATCTCCACCTCTCTTTTCCCCCATATCCCTGCAATCTTTCTCATTCATGCATGTCCTGCTATTGTATCGGTGTCCACTACTCAGACAATGTATTCCAAATCTTAATCACTTCACCTTAAATCTGTGTCCTCTAGTTATTGCCCACTCAGCCATTCTTTTTATTTACGCTTTGTAACTTTCCATTTAATTGGAAGTCTTCATCCTTTGGAACCATCTGAGTAAATCTCTTCTGTATGGTCTCTAATGTTTTCACATTCTTCCTGAAGTGTGCTGTCCAGAATTGGATGCAGTACCCCTGCTGGGGGCAAACTAGTGTTTTTACACGTTTAGCATAACATGCTAAATTCCCCTTGGGTTGAGTTTACCGGCCGGGAATAGGATCAATGTAGGGTAGTCTTTTGGAGGGTCGGTGCAGACTCAATGGGCCAAATGGCTTCTTTCTGTACTATAGGGATTCTATTTTATTCTAACTTTTATACTCTGCCTTAGAAAGCTGGGAATTTTATATACCTTATTGACTGCTTTGCTACCTTCAGAGCTTAATCTGCACAGGTATGGGTACAGCTCCACCTGTGTCCAGTTCCAAATGCCGCAGCAAGGATATCCCGGCATTGGAAATTGTACCATAGACGACAACCAGACTGATTGCAAGCTAAATTTAATCATGAGCGATTGAATAAACTCGGTTTGTTCTCACTGGAACGAAGGAGGTTGAGGGGAGACCTGATAGAGGTCTACAAAATTATGAGGGGCGTAGACAGAGTGGATAGTCAAGAGGCTTTTCCCCAGGGTAGAGGGGTCAATTACTAGGGGGCATAGGTTTAAGGTGAGAGGGGCAAGGTTTAGAGTAGATGTACGAGGCAAGTTTTTTACGCAGAGGGTAGTGGGTGCCTGGAACTCGCTACCGGAGGAGGTAGTGGAAGCAGGGACGATAGGGACATTTAAGGGGCATCTTGACAAATATATGAATAGGATGGGAATAGAAGGATACGGACCCAGGAAGTGTAGAAGATTGTAGTTTAGTCGGGCAGCATGGTCGGCACGGGCTTGGAGGGCCGAAGGGCCTGTTCCTGTGCTGTACATTTTTTTGTTCTTTGTAAAGAAATCTGAGCTATGAGGAGAGGTGGAAAGTCTTGAGATTGGTTATAGCAGAGAAAAACAAGCTGTTAGGAGATATTCTGGAAGTTTCACTGTTATGGAAACATTAAACCCTGAGAACATATTTGAGGTTGTTACAACTCTAGAACTCAGAAGAGAGAGAGAGAGAGGCGTTTCGTTTAGTTTGAGAGAGCAGAATGGAGTAAACATTGGATGGAGTGAACAGTTGACTGGTACTTGGGTCACATGGATAGAGTGCAATCTCTTTTGGGTCTATATTTAATCATGTACCTACCACAAGGACCAGCACTGTTGTGCCTGACCGAGCAAGGGTTCGGTATAAATAGCTATCCTGTGTTGTGTGGCTATAATTTCAGTGCAGAGCTTTTAATTAAAATTGAGAGGAATAAGGCTTGAAGTTGTGTTAATGCTGCAGCAGAAGGAGAATATGACCTTTTGACAGGAAAGAGGAAGTAAACTTATTGACAGATGATGAGAATTGGAAATCATTTCTGTCTGCATAACATGTGCTTTCTCTTTTATGCACCGTGATCCTGTTTGGTCAAACAACAGCCTTACAGTTCAGCATTCAAAGCAATGGTGAACCCGGAGTAATGCAAGCTTGATATTTTCCTCCAGTAAATGTGCTTTCCAACACTGGTGACGATATAAGCTCTTTACATTGGAAAATAATTCCTTCTTATCTCTCACGTTGGTGTTTAGTTTTCTAAATTGTCTAAAAGAGAAAATCTTTTTAAATGTTAAAGTCTATTACGGTCTAAATAATGGCCCAGATTAACAAACAGCTCACACCCACCAATCCACCTACAGCTGTCCAAACACTTTTTGCGGGCTTTCATGCCAATTGTTAAGTCAGTAAATATGTTCCCTAAGGCGATCTGGGCATGTATGTACGAAGCAAGCAACCATGTGTCTCCAAATCTTTGCTGAAGCATGCAATTTATACCAGGTAATGCAAGTTAGAGCATTTCATGTAAAATCATGTAGAGAAAGCAAAAGAAAGAGAGGGGAAGGCAGGATTGATAGTGATGAGACAAAGGGAAAAAATTAAAGCTTTTTAAAATATCTTCACTATTGCTTAAAATCTAAAGTACCTGCACAAAGAATAAATTTGTAAATCTGGAGAGGCTGTTTGGCAATATTTAAAATTTATTGAATTTAATAAAAAATACACTAACAACCAAAATGCACTAGCCTCAACAGTTTCTGGCATGTTTGATGAATATCCAGTGGATATGTACCGCAACTTCACACCTTCATGTGTTTGAGCGCCAAATCACATGGAAAGAGCATAACTTGATGAAGAGGAGCGAAAATCAGACAGTTTTTGGGATTCTGCATTTAAGGCAGGGAGGCGATGGCGTAGTGGTATTATCATTGGACTGGTAATCCAGACAGCCAGAGTAATGCCCTGAAGATCCGGGTTTGAATCCCACCACGGCAGGTGGGATTCAATAAAAAATCTGGAATTAAAAATCTAATGACCATGAAACCATTGTTGATTGTCGTAAAACCCAGCTGGTTCGCAAATGTCTGTTGTGGGAAGGAAATCTCCCGTCCTTACCCGGCCTGGCCTACATGTGACTCCAGATCCACAGCAATGTGGTTGTCTCGTAAAATGCCACTCTGTTCAAGGCAACTAGGGACAGGCAACAAATGCTGGCCTTGCCTGCAACGCCCACATCCCAAGAATGAATGAAGAAAAAAAAAGTTTCTAAACTGCAAGTGTGGGCGTCAGTGGTTGCAATCCAGTATACTCCTCAATAATGGTGAGCCCGTCGCTTCTCGGCCTTTTGGCTAAGATCAAGTGTAGTATCTGCTCTGCCTTTTGGCTCAGATCTGATATGTCTCTTGTGGGACTATGAATTGGATTCAATTTGAATTGGTTTTTGGAACAGGCAAGGAGCTGGATTAGGGGTTCGCCCCTGTCTACACTCTGAGCCCTGGCTTTGTAACTCAGAAAAAATAATAATAAAATAAAATAATGGTGAGCCTGTATACTGAAAATTTTCTAAAGTTATTGTTAAAATGGGCATATTCTGAAATGAGAAATTTCTGCCATTCAGTAAAATTCCAACTTTTTTTTCTGACCTTTGCCGCCCCTCATCTGCAGCTGCCTCCATGTAGCCAAAGCCTTCAGCAGATGGCCTATGTCTGGAAAATCCTCTAATGAGGCTAGGAGCAGGACACGAGGGAGCTTCGATTCAGTCTCCCGTCACCCTGGATCTAGCTGCTGTCACATGTCACACTGGGAGGTGCGCTCCTCTGCTGGATGCTTGGTGGATCCGCATGGTTTGACGGGCCACAGTGGGGCAGCAGGGGGTAGGGAGCAATGAATTCAAAGTCTGCGAGGTGGTGGCTGGTTTAGGAACCGTGAGAGTGCAGAAAATGGGGGTGTTGAGGAGAAGGACTGCTGAATGATTCAGAGGGGGGAGGGAGTTTGGGATGGAGGTGGTGTTGGGAAGAGCAACTGCTGAGTGAGGAGGGAAGCAGGGCTGCTGAGTGGGGAGATTGGTGTTGGGAAGAACGGCTGCTGAGTGAGGGGTAGCGAGGCTGCTGAGTGAGGGGATGGTGTTGGGAAGAGTGGCTGCTGAGTGAGGGGGGTGGGTGTTGGGAAGAACGTGGTGCAGGAGATGGGCTGATTACAGTGAGGGTGGGTGGAAGATATTTTTTACTGTCTCCTGCCTCCAGAGAACATGGAGAACTTAGCTGAAACATGAGCATATAAAATAATTTCTGCAATGTAATTTGAAAACAGATTTGAGATATTTATGAGATAGTGTTTGTTATTAAAAACAACACATGAACTTTAATATACTGAAAGTTATTGGGCTATTTCCTTGCTTGTTTTTACTGGTATTTGTGGTGACGTAACTTTCAGAGCTTTTATTCTATTCATTCATGGAATGTGAGCATCTCTGGCAAGGTCAGCATATATTGTCCATCCCTAATTGCCTTTGAGAAGGTGGTGGTGAGTTAAAATGGGGTCACATTGGGAAATCATTTACAAAGCAGTGCCGTAATCCTTTGCTTGACTTTGTCAATGCGTACCCAGCAAGATCATGATCCTTTGTTCATGTGGACTTCATCCTGCATTACATGCACTAACTACATTAAATGCTGAATTTTGGTGATTTTGTAGAAATGCATTGGTCCACAGTGTTGATAAAAGGGCAACAAAGGGAAAACTACCCACTTAAAGTTTAATAATTCCACCTCTTTAAAATGGCCTAGAAACATTGGCATTTTACCACAGATCAATGAAGTGCCATAATTATATACTACTTGTTGCAAATAAACTTCAGACCTTTTTGTCTTTGGACATTCTCATTCCTAGCATATTTATTTTAAAAATAAATTTAGAGTACCCAATTAATTTTATCCAATTAAGGGGCAATTTTTAGCGTGGTTAATCCACCTATCTGCACATCTTTGGGTTGTGAGGGTGAAACCCACGCAAACACGGGGAGAATGTGCAAACTCCACCCAGACACCGACCCAGAGCCGGGATTCGAACCTGGGTCCTCAGCGCCGTGAGGCTGCAATGCTAACCACTGCGCCACCGTGCTGTTCTTCCTAGCATATTTATAACTTGAATGCTGGGATTCATGGGGTTATTTAGCATCTGTTGCACATTGCTGATGTTGAATAGGCTAATCAATTGTTCTGAGGAAATCTTTTGGTAGGCAAGTGCATCTTGCCTCGGTTGTTTATCTGTTGGATTTCCCCTGGTACTCTACCTCCCAGTGCTGATGGACAGACCATGTTTTGTGCAGTCTGGAAAACAACGTTCTACACTCACTAGTTTTCAAACTTTTTTTGTGTGTTTTTAAGTTCATAAGATATAGAAGCAGAATTAGGCCTCGGCCCATTGAGTCTGCTCCGCCATTCTATCATGGCTGATATGTTCCTCATTTGTTACCCACAATGCTACAGACCAAGAGCTGGATTGCAAAATCAGCCAGAGCATCTCCTCCCTAGAACACATGACTTGGGAGCAGGAGTAGGCAATTTAGCATCCTGAGCCTAAACACCTTCGATGTGATCATGGCTGATCCCATCATGGCCTCAACTCCACTGTCCTGCCCATTCTCCATAATCCTTCAACTCATTACCAATTAAAAGTCTGTCTAACTCCTCAAATTTACTCACTGCCCCTGCATCCAGTGCACTCTGGAGTAGCGAATTCCACAGATTCACACGCATTTGGGCGAAGTAGTTCCTCCTCAAATCTGTTTTGAATTTGCTATCTTTTATTCTAAGATTATGACCTCTCGTTTTAGAATGCACCACAAGGGGAAGCATCTGCTCCACGTCTACTTTTCCTTTTAGCATCTTGTATCCTGCCTCGATTTGATCTCCCCTCGTTCTTCTAAACTCCAGAGAGTATTGGTCTAAACTGTTCAATCTCTCCTCATACGACAAACCCCTCATCTCGGGACCCTCCTCTGAACTGCCTCCAATGCCACTACATCTTTCCTCACTAAGGGGATTAAAACTGAACAATACTCCAGGTGTGGTCTTCCAATGCCTTGTATAGTTGCAACAATACTTCCTTATATTTGTACGCCATTCCTTTCGCTATAAATGCCAATGTTCCATTTGCTTTCCTTCTCTGCTGCATGCTAGTTTTCTGTGACTCATGCACAAGGACACCCAGATCCTTCTGCATTGGAGCACTCTGAAGTCTCTCCTCATTTAGATAAGTTGCCTTTCCATTTTTTTGACCAAAATGCATTGCCTCCCACACATCCACATCTGCCACATGTTGGGCCACTCTCCTAACCTATCTATTTGTAAGGTTTGTGTCATCTGCGAATTTGGCTATCGAACCTTCTATCCCTGTATCCAAATCGTTAATATAGATTGTAAATAGCTAGGGCCCAAGGACCGAACCCTGTGGCACCCCACTAGTTACATCTTGCCATCAAGAAAAAGACCCATTTATCCCAACTCAGTCTCCTGTCCGTCAGCCAGTCTTCTAACCAAGCTAATAAATTACCCCTAATCCCGTATGATCTCACTTTTTGAATTAATCTTCTGTGCGGCAGCTTATCAAATGCCTCCGGAAGTCCAGATGTACTACATCAATAGGATCCCCATTGGAGGTGAGCTATTCACCACAGGATTCCTAGCCTCTGACTTGCTCTGGCTAGTCCAGTTCTGGTCAATGGTAACCCCCAGGATGTTGATATTGTGGGGTTCAGTGTTGGTGATGTCATGGGGTGATGGTTTGATTCTCTCTTATTGGAGATGGTCATTGCCTGGCACTTGTGTGGCGCAAATGTTACTTGCCACTTGTCAGTCCAAAACTGAATATTGTCCAGGTCTTGTTGCATTTGCACGTGGACTGCTCCAGTGTCTGAGGAGTCGCAAATGGTGCTGTACATTGTGCAATCATCAGCAAACATCCCCACATCTGATCTTACGATGGAAGGATGAAGCAGCTGAAGATAGTTGGGCGTAGGACACTACCCTGAGGATCTCTGCAGTGATGACCCGGGACAGAGCTGATTGACGTCCAACCACCACAACCATCTTCCTTTGTGCGAGTTGAAAGAATTTTCCCCCTGAAACTTGCTGGAAGAGATGCTTCCCTCTGCTGTCAACATTACTTCACGTAATTCAGATAACTGGCGTATGTGGATCAGATCAACCAAGCTCTGGGCAGGTGAACATAGTCTCCTTTTGGAGACTGACTATTTTTATACTTGCTTTCTCTGTTTCATTAATTTCAAGAATATCAAGAGATTAATCTTGCCTTGCAGGCCATGGTTTTCAGATATGCTGAGTTTGAAGTGACTCCTCAATCTTACCTCCGCAAGAGACATGACCTCTTTTTTTTTTTTTTTAGAGCACCCAATTCATTTTTTTCCAATTAAGGGGCAATTTAATGTGGCCAATCCACCAAGCCTGCACATCTTTGGGTTGTGGGGGCGAAACCCAAGCAAACACTGGGAGAATGTGCAAACTCCACATAGGCAGTGACCCAGAGCCGGGATCGAACCTGGGACCTCGGCGCTGTGAGGCAGCAGGGCTAACCCACATGACCTCTTTTTAAGTGTTGGGCCATTTTCTCTACCTAGATTTTTGAATTTCATCATTGATTATGTTTGCTGTAGAGGGTAGGCACTATGTCTAGTCCAGTTGGCTTGATGAAATCTGCTTTTGCTTTGGTTAATCTTGAATCTGTGAACTGCGATTTGGTTTGGATCCATAAATGGAGAACTGCATTAAAAATAGCCCTGTGGTTCACAGGTAAACTAGAAATGAAATAAGTTGTCTTGATGTGAGGAAACAATGAGTCCCTCAGCCACTGAAGGACGTGTTAGCTGTAGCTAACTGAAATCTATAAAATGCTAGCTACGTATACTTTGAAACATTTTTGCATTGTGTATATTATTAGCTGCAGGATTAGCAGTTTTACTGTATCGGACAAAATGGAGAGTGAAGTCTCGAGTAAGTTTTAGTACATTTATTTTCAACTATGAATAAAGAATTGAAATAAGTTTAAGAATTATAGTAAATTATGATCACAGTAAAGCTGTGGAAATTACTGAAATGACTTCACGCACGGCAGAATTTTCAAAACCAAATGCACAATAATGAACATGTTTTTGAACAAATATTTGATATGGAGGATAAAACCATTTATGCAGAATTATTTGCTGAATGATTTAAATCTTTGAAGAGTTGTTGGAACAATTTTTTTTCTCTTTCAGGCTACTGTTTTGTTTTCCCTCCCAGAGGATGCACAAGTAAGCAACCGCAGTAATTGTAACAACATGACTGCACCATTACTGGTAATCAGCTTTGAGGGTGGTCATTCTCTCAGCATGAATTTCTCTAGGGTCAACACATCATACAAAATGGATGTACTAACTATTTCTTGCAATTGGAGTGACCATACACATTTTCCAAATGCAAGTTCCAAAGGTAAGTTATTATCTGTAACTATAGATGCTTCAGACATACAGATTAATGCAATTTTGACGGTTGGAGCATTCCTATGGCTAGGTCAGGATGGCACTTTACTGATTGTAGAGGTGGAAAACGAAGAGCAGTGGTGTTTCAGACAGTAGGATAAAGCTAAAATATCCAGATTTAAATGGGGAGAACAGGTAGAATTTATTTTGATTGAGCTGGGGGATTGCAAAGCATCAGTCACTTTGCTAACAGGCAGTAGAATTAAAGTTGATTAAATTAGACAGATGTGTATTGACAATCACAAATGCTGTCTCTTCACAGCAGTGGTGGGTGCTGACATTTTAAAACCTTAATAAGGTGGGATTGTTGGTGACTCAGATATACATTAATCTGATGCTAATGATCACGTGGAAAGTGTAGGCTGAAAGAACAACTTGATTAATTCTCCAAAACTCCTTTGGAAAGGAAAATGGTGCCAAAGGACCGTAAACATGAAGATCTCTTAAATAAGGCTAGAAATTATACTCCAGTTGGCTTTCATTTCATAAATTACAAGCCTACAATACAGAGTGGAATCACAGACGTTTAGAGAAATAGCAACTGAACGAGATTGTCAATGGACTTCTATAGGTTATGACACCCTTACTGAATTGTTTGAAGAATTAATCTTGAGCAAATGTAATGGAGTGGATGTGGCTTATTGGATAAAATGCTTTTGGCAGTTTATGGTGTGAACTGGAAGAGGCTCTGCTGAGGCAGTGCCAGCATATTATCATTAAGCAAAGTGATATAGATAGGTTACAGTGGGCAAAACATTTGGCAGTTGGAGTATAATATGGGAAAATGTGAGGCTGTCCACTTTATTGGGAAGAATAAAAAAGCAGAATATTATTTAAATGGAGAGAGACTGCAGAATGCTGTAGTACGTATGCTGTTTCCCGTTGTTGGAGAATCTAGAACTAGGGGACAAAGTTTCAGAAAATGAGTCTCTTATTTAAGATGGGGATGAAAAGGAATTTTGTCTCTTGAGGGTGTTTCATTTTTGGAATTCTGTCACCTGGAGATCAGAGGGTATTTTATGTACTTAAGGCTTAGTTGGACAGATTTATGATCTATAGGGGAGTCCAGTGTTATATGGGGCAGGCAGGAAAGTGGAGTTACGGTCACATTCAGATCAACCATGGTCTTATTGAATGTCTACCCTTTGTATTTCCTGTTTGGTAAGTGACCATATATGTTCACGCTAAAAATTACATAAATCATTCTGCAAGTGCGTAATGAGGACCATTGAAGGACAAAATCAAGTTCAATAATGTGACCTTTTTAATTTTATTGTGGATTGAAAATTTGAATTGTGCTTTGATAACATTCTATGATTTCTCATGATTCCGCTAAGTTATTTTTGTTGTAAAATTACTGTTTTGAAAACATTTCCAGGTTTTTTGATAAAATCTTCAAGGTCGATGGACATCAGTGCAAAAATAAATACAACATATAAGTGTACAAGTGATTCTACCATGCACATGAATAATGTAAACCTAACTTTGAGCCATGTTCGAATGGAAGCTTTTCCACCAAATAATAATTTCAGTAAAAATGGTAAGTAAGCATTTTCGGCTTTGACACAGTATCAAATTTTTCAACTAAATAATGTTTGACGGTAGTTGAATTTCTTTCATGTATTTATAATCAGATCGATTTTACTTTTAGAAACGCAATGTCCTGCTGATGTGACTCCAACTGGACCTACAACAACGCTGGTTACGACCCTGACTCCAACTACGGCAGCACCTCCAACACCTCAGAATCCTATGACCGGAAATTATAATGTCACCGATAGCAATGGGATCTGTTTGCTTGCCAAGATGGGACTACAGCTCAACATTACGTACACAACCCCAGATAATAAGGTCATCAATTTGATTCTTTACATTTGAAGTAGTATAAAGCTACAGGGATGGTGCAGGAGGGAGGGTTTCAGATTTCTGGATAATTGGGGCTCATTCTGGGGTCGGTGGGACCTCTAGAAACGGGATGGTCTACACCTGGACCAGAGGGGTACCAATATCCTGGGTGGAAATTTGCGAATGCTCTTCGGGAGGGTTTAAACTAGTTCAGCAGGGGATTGGAAACCTGAATTGTAGCTCCAGTATACAGGAGGTTGCGAGTAGTGAGGTCATGAGTAAGATTTCAAAGTTGCAGGAGTGTACCGGCAGGCAGGAAGATGGTTTAAAGTGTGTCATCTTCAATGCCAGGAGCATCCGGAAAATGGTGGGTGAACTTGCCGCATGGGTTGGTACCTGGGACTTCGATGTTGTGGCCATTTCGGAGACATGGATAGAGCAGGGACAGGAATGGTTGGTTGTTGCAGGTGCTGAGGTTTAGATATTTCAGTAAGCTCAGGGAAGGTGGTAAAAGAGGGGGAGGGGTGGCATTGTTAGTCAAGGACAGTATTACGGTGGTAGAAAAGACGTTTGATGAGGACTTGTCTACTGGGGTAGTATGGGCTGAGGTTAGAAACCGGAAAGGAGAGGTCACCCTGTTAGGGGTTTTCTATAGGCCTCCGAAAAGTTCCAAAGATGTAGAGGAAAGGATTGCAAAGATAATTCTGGATAGGAGCGAAAGCAACAGGGTAGTTGTTATGGGGGACTTTAACTTTCCAAATATTGACTGGAAACGCTGTAGTTAGAGTACTTTAGATAGGTCCATTTTTGTCCAGTGTGTGCAGGAGGGTTTTGTGACACAGTATGTAGATAGGCCAACGAGAGGCAAGGCCATATTGGATTTGGTACTGGGTAATGAACCAGGACAGGTGTTAGATTTGGAGGTAGGTGAGCACTTTGGTGATAGTGACCACAATTCAATTACGTTTACTTTAGTGATGGAAAGGGATAGGTATATACCGCAGGGCAAGAGTTATATCTGGGGGAAAGGCAACTATGATGCGATGAGGCAAGACGTAGGATGCATCGGATGGAGAGGAAAACTGCAGGGGATGGGCACAATGGAAATGTGGAGCTTGTTCAAGGAACAGCTACTGCGTGTCCTTGATAAGTATGTACCTGTCAGGCAGGGAGGAAGTGGTCGAGCGAGGGAACCGTGGTTTACTAAAGCAGTCGAAACACTTGTCAAGAGGAAGAAGGAGACTTATGTAAAGATGAGACATGAAGGTTCAGTTAGGGCGCTCGGGAGTTACAAGTTAGCTAGGAAGGACCTAAAGAGAGAGCTAAGAAGAGCTTGGAAGGGACATGAGAAGTCTTTGGCAGATAGGATCAAGGATAACCCTAAAGCTTTATATAGATATGTCAGGAATAAAAGAATGACTAGGGTAAGAGTAGGGTCAGTCGTGGGAAGTTGTGCGTGGAGACCGAGGAGATAGGAGAGGTGCTAAATGAATATTTTTTGTCAGTATTCACACAGGAAAAAGACAACGTTGTCGAGGAGAAGACTGAGATCCAGGCTACTAGACAAGAAGGGCTTGAGGTTCATAAGGAGGAGGTGTTAGCAATTCTGGAAAGTGTGAAAATAGATAAGTCTCCCTGGGCCAGATGGGATTTATCCTAGGATTCTCTGGGAAGCTAGGGAGGAGATTGCTGAGCCTTTGGCTTTGATCTTTAAGTCATCTTTGTCTACAGGAATAGTGCCAGAAGACTGGAGGATAGCAAATGTTGTCCCCTTGTTCAAGAAGGGGAGTAGAGACAACCCCGGTAACTATAGACCAGTGATTCTTACTTCTGTTGTGGGCAAGGTCTTGGAAAGCTTTATAAGAGATAGGATGTATAATCATCTGGAAAGGAATAATTTGATTAGAGATAGTCAACACGGTTTTGTGAAGGGTAGGTCGTGCCTCACAAACTTTATTGAGTTCTTTGAGAAGGTGACCAAACAGGTGGATGATGGGAAAGCAGTTGATGTGTATATGGATTTCAGTAAAGCGTTTGATAAGGTTCCCCACTGCAGAAAATACGGAGGCATGGGATTCGGCGTGATTTAGCAGTTTGGATCAGAAAGTGGCTAGCTGGAAGAAGACAAAGGGTGGTGGCTGATGGGAAATGTTTAGACTGGAGTCCAGTTACTAGTGGTGTACCACAAGGATCTGTTTTGGGGCCACTGCTGTTTGTCATTTTTATAAATGACTTGGAGGAGGGCGTAGAAGGATGGGTGAGTAAATTTGCAGATGACACTAAAGTCGGTGGAGTTGTGGACAGTGCGGAAGGATGTTACAAGTTACAAAGGGACATAGATACGCTGCAGCGCTGGGCTGAGAGGTGGCAAATGGAGTTTAATGCAGAAAAGTGTGAGGTGATTCATTTTGGAAGGAATAACAGGAAGACTAAGTACTGGGCTAATGGTAAGATTCTTGGTAGTGTGGATGAGCAGAGAGATGTCGGTGTCCATGTACATAGATCCCTGAAAGTTGCCACCCAGGTTGAGAGGGTTGTTAAGAAGGCGTATGGTGTGTTAGCTTTTATTGGTAGAGGGACTGAGTTTCGGAGCCATGAGGTCATGTTGCAGCTGTACAAAACTCTGGTGCGGCCGCATTTGGAGTATTGCGTGCAATTCTGGTCGTCTCATTATAGGAAGGATGTGGAAGCATTGGAAAGGGTGCAGAGGAGATTTACCAGAATGTTGCCTGGTATGGAGGGAAGATCTTATGGGGGAAGGCTGAGGGACTTGAGGCTGTTTTCGTTAGAGAGAAGGTTAAGAGGTGACTTAATTGAGGCATACAAGATGATCAGAGGATTGGATAGGGTGGACAGTGAGAGCCTTTTTCCTCGGATGGTGATGTCTAGCACGAGGGGACATAGCTTTAAATTGAAGGGAGATAGATATAGGACAGATATCAGAGGTAGGTTCTTTACTCAAAGAGAGTAGTAAGGGCATGGAATGCCCTGCCTGCAACAGTATTGGACTCGCCAACACCAAGGACATTCAAATGGTTATTGGATAGACATATGGACGATAAGGGAATAGTGTAGATGGGCTTTAGAGTGATTTCACAGGTCGGCGCAACATCGAAGGCCGAAGGGCCTGTACTGCGCTGTAATGTTCTATGTTCTAAAGCGGGAGGTAATTCCGTGTTTTGCCATAGGGACAGGCCACTATTTCCCTTGAGCCTGCTCGGCTATTTAATAAGACACTGCCTGAACTGAATGTGACCTCAACTCCCATCTTTCTGTCTACCCTCTATACCCTTTGACTTGTCAATCAAGAATCTGTCCAATTCATCTTAAAAAATACTCAAATCACCCAGCCTTCGCTGGTCTCTGTGGAAGAGAATTCTGAGAGAAAATTATCCTCATCTCTGTCTTAAATGGAACACCGCTTATTTTTAAACTGTGTCCCGTAGTTCTAATCTTTCCTACAAAGGAAAACCTCTGAGCATCCAATATGTAATTTTGAAAAGAATTAATCTGTAACCTACGGAATGATTGTAGTATAATCAAGCCCATTTCACCATAGCATGGACAACTGCATCAGTCTACTTGGATGAGCGTGTCCTGTACTCACTCGATCATGGGATTGCCTTATTTCATGGCTTGCATACAAAGTCATTATAGCACAGAGGGAGTCCATTGGGTTTATGCACCATATAGAATGATTTGGGTCATGTTTGTTGGCCCCAAAATATATGCAGTCCATCCGAGCTAACGTTCCTTGGGAAGGAAGTACCTGATCAGATGCAAAGTTGCAGATGGACTAAGTCTGCCAGGACAGACACGGTGGACTGAATGGCCTCTTTCTATGCTGCACATATGGTTCTATGGATAATGTGCTGTTTACTGTAATTTGGTTGGATAAAATCAAATATTCCATGGACTGATCTAATGTAGATTAGCTTTGAGCAGATACCAGGTAAATGTATGAAATAAACTTGTTGAGACTATTTCCCTTTTAGTCAAATAACTTTATCATCAGCTGTTTGGGGGAATGCATATGATATGTAGTAATTTTGGAACTGTTTCACATCTGCATTCATGGGTTCAGCTCATCGATTGAATGACTGTATAAATATGGAATATTCTTTGTTACAGGTGCCTGAAACTAATTATTTAATTAACAGAACTTAGATTCATGCATTTTATTAAAATGCATTATATTGTCTTCACATCTATTGTAGATCAACATTTGTGTAATTTAGCAGTGTTGTTAAATTTTATAAATATTGCTTGCACCATGTTAACATTAGTTTTCACAGCAACACTTGCTTAGGCCATGTTTTTGTTGGTTGTACTCTTGCACCTGAGCAAAAACGTAATGCCTCACTCTACAAATGTAAATATGTAATCTAGGTTGATGAGCAGTAGTTGTGAGTATTAATCTGTAACACTTTAAAACTAGAGGCAAAGGAACATTGTTTTTGCAACGAGTGGTCAGGATTTGGAATGATAGGTGGTAGAAGCAGCATTCAAAAGGGAATTGAAAATATTTTAAAGGAGAAAGATTCAAGGAAAGAGGCACTAAATGGTGTTAACTGGGTTGCTCTTAAGAGTCCCGGTACAGACTCAAAATGGCTGAATTACCTTCTATTCAGTGGTTATACATTCTTTAAGGAGTTGCTGTTTGAGCTTTAGCAGACTGTGTATTAACTACAGTCCAGCTAAGTCATTTTAAACCTTGTGGACAGACTCGGTCTTCGTTTTCTAAATATTGATTTAATATTTTTGTGGTTACTCAGTTTCTGTGGAAATTAGATTTTGTTTCTGTATCTTGGTCTGATGGTGTGGCATCATCCACCTTTTCAAAGCAGACAGGATAATGTATGGAGTATTCCGCATGAAATTACTTTTTTGTCTTGAACAGAAGGTTTAAAGAGAGAGCTTAAATTATAATTAACCCATTCCAGATTTTAAATAGACAGACCATTTTCACCAAGTTCCTTGAAATTGCGCCTAATGGAGTGTCCAAAACTATGTACACTACCTATAGCCTAATTATAACTTCTTTGTTTTGTGTTAAATTCCATTTATAACACTCAAAATGACATTCTTGAATTTAGCTGCTGGGTGTATAAACCCTGCAGGAGATGATGGCAGGTAATGTAATTCAGAGGCCCAGACTAATCCTCTAGGATATGGGAACTAGTGGAACTTAAATTCAATTAATTAATAAAAGAATGGACTTGAAGGGAAATTCAGAAATGGTGACCATGAAACTCTTATCAATTGTCGTTTTTTAAAACAATCTGGCTCACTAATGTCTTTAGAGATCAAAACCTGCCTTCCTTAGCTGTGTTTACAACTCGGTGTTCATTCATTGAGTAAAGGATGACATGGAGACAGTCTAGTCCTTATTTACAAACCAGCAAAGCACTGGTGTAGACTCCTTTTCCTTCCATACTTGAGCATAATTCCATAATCTTTCCCCAATTAGTAACAGCTGTTCTCATTTACAAACTTTTAAAAAATAAATTTAGAGTACCGAATTATTTTTTCCAATAAGGGGCAATTTAGCGTAGCCAATCCACCTACCCTGCACACTTGTGGGGGTGAGACCCACGCAGACACGGGGAGAGTGTGCAAATTCCACACGGACAGTGGGCCGAGATCAAACCCGGGTCCTCTGCGCCATGAGACAACAGTGCTAACAACTGTGCCGCCCTCTCACTTACAAACTAAAGCATGCACTTCATTGTAACAGGGTTCCACCATTAATAACCTGGTCTGGCCTACTTGTGACTCCAGACTCTCAGCAATGCAGACTGATGGCATGATTGCTAAATTTACCGATGAGAAAGATAGATAGGAAAGTAAGATGTGAAGAGCATATAAGGAGGCTGCAAAAGGATCGTGCCCATAATGTGGGAACATGTGCGATTGTCCATTTTTGCTGGAATTTATTTTGAGCGTAGAAATATTTCCATTAATTCCATCCAGAGTCTTTGAATATTTTTAAAGCAGAGGTAGATAGATTCTTTATAAGCAAGGGGTGAAAGGTTATTGGGGACAGGTTGGAATGTGGCGTTGAGGTTTACAGTCAGATGTGCTATGTATTGAATGGCAGAGCAGGCTTGAAGACTGAGTGGCTTACCCCTAATTCATATGTTCATATGTCAGACTATTAACTGCCCTCTGAAATTGACCCGCAAGGAGAATTGGGAATGGGCAACAAATGCTGGGCTTGGCAGTGGAACCCACACCCTTGTGGCTGCTACTGCAAGTAGAGAGATGAGCTCTGTTGCTGAAATGATCAGTGGGTGACAGTTCACCAAGAGTGTTACAGTGACTGTCCTTTGTTAAGAATCAAGTGCAAGCTGTCAGAGGATGCAGCGTTTAACTTCTTAGCCACTGTACTGAAATTCATGTTGTTGTTTTATCTCACCAAATCAGATAGCTGTGTTTGATATTATTCCTGTGAGAGCTATAGTGCCATGCACAACTGTGGTAGGCACGAGTTGTATCCTCTGGCATATTAATAAATATATATCAATCATATTTTTATTAAATTTGTTAGGGAAATGGTGCCAGAATGGGAGCCGCCTTTTGTCTTGTCGGAGATAGGAACAAATCTACAATTCTTTTTGGAGGTGGGGAGATGACAGTATTGGAAATCCCCTCTGATCTGTGTAACAATTGAAGATTTGTTGATACATAATCTTGCATAAAGGGTGGCCTGTGCAGATGTAAAATTCCAAAGAGCTTTGGCATGTGTCAAGTGTAATAAACAACTCTACAACAGCCAAGGGAGTTGTTTTCCCTTTCGACCTACCCATGGTGATAGACTGGCATCATCACATCACTTGCTATCTATCCTAGCTGCTGCTGTTGGCAAATTCGTGCTTCTACTCTCAACAGAAATGGCACTCGGCTGGGTAGGTGCTGAGAAATCGAGCCTACTCTTTACATCTGTGGCCAATGACATCAACTAAAATAGTCCTTCAACCAGAGTTCTTGGAAAATACACTATTTAAATATTGATAATATGCTTTAGGTGTGTGTGTTGGCCTGAGGATGCTCTGAGATACAGCCTTTCTAGAGACTCCAGGGTCATGTGTTATGCTGCGGGTCATTCAGTTGTTGTGCAAAAAGATTTCCTTATGCAGACCCTGAATCAGAAAGGCACAAACTGCATTGGGGTTTATGGTGGTGTTTGGTCTTATGTTCAGAGGTTGTAACTCATCCATGACTTGACGGTGGTCGCAGGGTTGAGAACGGCGGTGGAGATGGAGGAATTACATATGAACGGGGGTGTTAATATCTTGGAGAAAAAAATGGAAGAAGTAAAATCATGCTTGGTTACTTGTTATAATAACTACCTGCATTATTGCAGAGTAGAATGTGAATGTGTCTATTTTCTTCTCAATAGACTGCATTGAAAGTTTTTAACATCCAGCCAAACTCAACAGGTGCAGATGGAAACTGCACCAGTGATCATGCATCTCTTCAATTGACAGATGGCCTGACCAAGCTGAATTTTGTATTTGTTGTGGTGAGTTATGGATGTTCTGAATTAAATATATACATTATACAAATTCATTTTGTATTTTTGGAAGAAACCGTGGGGTTTTCTCCCATTTCCCTGCCTCTTGTTAAAGTGATAGCTTTGTGTTGAGTAAAATCCATTGGCGGTGCTCTATTTGGTTAAGCTGCCTTTGATCTTTCTTCATGCATGAACATAAAATAAGCATAATAATCTTTATTGTCAGGGCAGCACGGTGGCACAGTGGTTAGCTTTGCTGCCTACGGCGCTGAGGACCTGGGTTCGAATCCCGGCCCTGGGTCACTGTCCGTGTGGAGTTTGCACATTCTCCCCGTGTCTGCGTGGGTTTCGCCCCCACAACCCAAAAGATGTGCAGGATAGGTGGATTGGCCACACTAAATTGCCCCTTAATTGGAAAAAATAATTGGGTTCTCTAAATTTAAAATTTTTAAAAAATCTTTATTGTCACAAGTAGGCTTACATTAACACTGCAATAAAGTTACTGTGAAACTCCCCTAGTTACCACATTCTGATGGCTGCTCAGGTACACAGAGGGAGAATTCAGAATGTCTAATCCACCTAACAGCACGTCTTTCGGGACTTGTGGGAGGAAACCGGAGCACCTGGAGGAATTTGCAGACACAAAGAGAACATGCAGACTCCACCCAAGCTGGGAATCGAACCTGGGATCCTAGCGCTGTGAAGTAACAGTGCTAACCATTGTGCTACAGTGCCGCCCAATTTCCGTGCATTACCAATTTCTGGAGCATTAGAGCTCAGGCCTTCCTTGGCTTCAGCTGATTCTGGAGCTCCACTTGGAATCATCAGATAGTATTAAGAAATTATTAACTTTCTACCTATCGTGAAATTGTTGAGACAATCATAGTTCCCCTTCTGCACCCCACGATAGGAATTACTAACTGATTACAGACAAGGAACCTATTTAGGACTTTATATGGCCTGTATCATATAAGGTCTGCACATATATATATTTACCTGCAGATCCATTGGCTCCTTCTACTGAAATAGCCTGAATCCTTGGTCATAAAACAACTTTTCAAATTCAGTTAAATGGAGTCACAATAATAGAGTTATCCATTTCAGTTTTTGGATTGTCAGTTATGTAGTCCTTGGCAGGGGGTTGGGCGGTTATAAATTAGGGTTAAGTATATACAGGTGATTAAATATGCTCAAGTAGTTATCCATAGAGACACTTATTGACACTAGTGGGGGAGTAGAGGTAGGAGTAAAAAAATAATACCTGTTGAGATTTTCCAGTGTTTTCTCTTTGGTAGAGTTAGCAGTAAATTGCTAAATTTCACTCTGAATAAATGTGAATAAATCTAAAACTGAGTAAAGATTGACGGCTGATTTCCTCCCTCAATTGGTCAGGAGTTTAACTTCAGTCCATGGGTATGTAATAGATACATTGAATTTGGAGACCAAGGGATCGAGAATAAGTAATCTTCTCCAGTCATTATAAATGAACCATTAAATGGCAAATTGGGGCATAGTAGTGTAAGACAAGGACAGGGAACTTAACATAAGGGTGGTCAGGAGATAGGGAAGGGGGTAGTAGGGTTTGGTATTTTATTTTAGTGTTGTTGCGTGTGTCGCCCCGCTTGGTTGTTTAAGAAATGTTAAATTGTTAAAACTGTGAAAATTACAAATGCTTCAATAAAAATATATATTTTTTAAATGGCAAATTGGGTTAGCCTGCCTCAACATTGTCTTGCCCTATTAAGTTTTAAATGTACAACGCTGTCCTTTCTCTGTGGATGAAGGATTGTAACTGATGTTGTACTGGTTCTATTCATTTAAATTGATATTCTACTTGAGGCAATATTCTGTTGTGCAAAGAATTGCTGACTTTACTATTATTTTCTACAAAGTCTTTTCAAAATAATGCCCACTGGCTTTGTAAAGAACTAGCTCTCTGTTACTCAAATGTGACTGCAGAATGATACCCAGCTTGTCATGTGAAATCTGGTATCTTTTTTTGTTCAGAATGCTACCACCAGCAAGTTTTATCTGAAGGAGCTCTCCGTTTCCATTGATTTGCCTGCTGCTCGGGGTAAGTTTCAACTTTCTGAAAATGCATCCTGGTGCAGTTGAAATGGTAGGTAGTTTTCTATTATTCAGATTGACCAAGGTGTACGCTATTTGGATTTGAAAAACTCAAAATCTTCTAGAAGGAGCTGTCACTTAAACATTGGGCAAGATATTTATAGATGGGACAGTGATATGTTACTACCAGGCTTCTATTTAATGCATCTTAAATTAATGGATATGCAATGTCACTCAATTTCAGAAGTTGCAAAATGTTATTGAGAATATTTGTAGAACTTGCAACTGGGTCCTGCAATTTGACTGCTGGGAGTTAGCAGCATGTGGGGTGGGGGGGATTCATTAGTCTGGAGGAGGATCTCTGTTGTGACAAAACTGAGGGATGTGATGTCATATTTGGCTCACTGCTGAATTTCTAGTGTTTGAGCAACAAGTACACTGCAAGGACATGTTCCTAGCTGCACTATTCTTTCCTGGTTTCATCTATGTTAGCAATGTTTATAATTGTTAATTAGTAGCAAAATGTTGTTCAAAATCTTTGTTTGCATTCAATTTTTTTTTAACGACCCCATACTAAGATTTATCTCCAAGTTCTGCTGCCCCTACACCACTTTAGAACTGTGCCATTTTTCTCTTGTGTGTTGCCTTTCCCTATCTCTTCTGCCAATATGTATTCTCCTGTGCTTTTCACGGGTACTGGCAAACTGATGGTGAGTATTGTAACAGACTTTGACCTATATTGTGGTGAATGCAAAAGGAAGCAGGTGACAGTACAATTTACTGTGGAGGAGTGAGGTAATTTATATTGGGGAGTTGTGGGGGTGTTTAGAGGAATATCCTCAATGGAAAGATGTGATTCAGGGTGTGCCGAGGAGGATAAAGCTATAAAAAGTAACTTCCTTTCACTTGTAATCTATTCCCCTGTTTATACAAGTTATGGTAAAATATTAGTTAAGCTCTAGTTGCAACCCAAACTACGGACAGTATACTATCATTACAGAAATAGGAAAGATCTAACATTCAAAGTTTTGAAAATTTATAACGGTTAGTTTAACGGGGCAGGTTATCTCCTTTGGTTGAGTAATGGTGATTCGCTCAAGAAATCGAAGGCTCGTGAACTGTACAAGAAGAACCGATATATGCAGGGAAAGATTTATCTGCAGTGAGAAACCTTTGTTTTGAACTTAGTTATTTTTCATCTTCCTACTTTTTGATGTTGGTCGAAATTGAGATTGTACCTCTATTTAAGATTCTTGCTTAATCCAAACTAATCATTATAACTTGTCGACTGGAGGAAATAATTCGGATGGTGTCTTAATTGATGTGGTACTGGACAAATAATCCAGAAATTAGTTCCAAATCCTACCGGGGCCATTTGGAAAATTGAATTCTGTAAACCTCTGGTAACATGTCGATCAGCACCAGGAAAAACAAATCATAAACTTTAAAAGCCAATTTAGTTCACAAAATGTATTTCAGGGCATCTGACCTACATGTAACTTTAGCACCACTCTGTGCTTGAGCCCTAATATCCTCAATGACTAGAAATGGGCAACAAAATGCCAATGTCACTGATCTCAAAACAACTCCAGTACAGGGCTCGGTATGAAATAAGTTGTCATTCCTCAATTGCCCCAAATGGAAGGCTAATATTCATAACTTTGATACTGTTTACTATGGGAACATTTTTATTTTTCACTTTCTATTGCCTCCCTTGACATTGCAACAGCCTGAAGTTTGTTCCTTTGATTTTCACATTTAGGGAAGCCTTTTATGGCCAAAAATGAAAGCCTGAACTATCTACAGACGACTTTAGGCAAATCTTATGTGTGCCGTTCTGAGCAGACACTGCAGGTGAACCCAAACTTCTCCATCAATGCATTTGAGATCCAAGTTCAGCCATTCAGAGTAAACGACTCAAAATATGCAACTGGTAGGTTCAGTTTTAAGATGTTAATACTTTGCTAACTGCATCATGTGAACAGAAGTGCAGCTTGCTGTGTTGCAAGTGGTATGTAATTAATTGTGTACTTTCTGATCTCCCCTTTACATCACGTTTTGTGTTCCTAGACATGGTAGTTAAGAGACTATCTCCTAGACATTTTGGTCATGCATATCTTCAAATAATTTTATGAAGATTTAATGCTAAGTTGGTAGCAGAAGTGTTCAATTGCACTATAAAATATAACATATTGGCCTCAATTAGCTTGGTGTATAGAAATGAAAGATGCATTGACCATGGTGCTAAATGCATGCATTTTAACTACTTTGTGTCTTCTGCATTATTCAAGGTTCTGAAGGTAGCTTTAAGCAATTAATTGTTAACTCTTTTTGTTTTTTTAACAGCTGAAGAATGCCAAATGGATAAAGATAATATGTTGATCCCAATCATTGTTGGTGCAGCTCTTGCTGGCCTTGTGCTGATTGTGTTGATTGCTTATCTGATTGGAAGGAAGAGGAGCCACGCTGGATATCAAACCATCTAACCTCACATAGATTTAGCTATTCCACCTCTGTAACTAATTCTTTTTCAAAGAAATGCACACACATTCTCTCTGGAATCTTGGGCATGGACCTGCGTTAAAGGGAGTTAAGAGAAAAACGTTTACTGACAAATGGAGTCCTCTGCCTGACAACTTGCTTCTAACATTGTATGTTTTAATCATTTCCCAACACGCCCTTGCCCCATCACCCCTAGACCTTAAGATGGGGTATAATCAATCCAGCATCCAACTCTGGGGTAGGTGTCCCAATTGGGAAATAAATACATGGTAGTTAAATGTAAACTGAAACCCAAGACCTACCCCAATTAGAAAATGCAGTGTTTCCAGGAAGGTTTGCACACTTAATTTGGGTTGTGAGGGAGTGGCAACCGGGTGCCAACTTTCCACAGTTCTGCTCTCCAACTGGTTCCTTTATCCCAAGAGCAGATGCACTGTGGGCAAGGGAAAGAGACTGGGCTTGTTTATATTATAAAGTGCAGCCAACCAAAAGAGACCAGTTTTTTAGCAGAGGCTATGCTACTATACTGCAAAAACACCTTAGGAAAAGGACTGTTTGCAAGTAAATTAATAACATTTCACACTTCTGTGTAACTGAGTGTTAATTTCTGCTTTACAAAAATAACGGTGTGTTGTGCGAACGTGATTTTTTTTGGTTAATTAGAGGTAACCTTTCCATAGGGGTGTATATATGCATACACAAACACGTGTGCCTGTAAATTAGGCTATTTGCTAATTATGCTCCCATCCTCTTTCTTCTCTTCCCCCCCCCCCCCCACCCACCCCACCCCCCCAAATTAAAATAGCATTATAAATAAGTTACAATAGTTGCCATTTGTAGATTTAAATTTGCGTTGCGTATTCTTTAATCATTGGAATGATACCTTTAGGAAAGGACTTGTCATCTGCTCCTTGACATTTTTCCCCCTTCAAGAAAGAATACACCTTGGTGTAGATTGTGTCGCAGTGTTTGACCTTTTTGCGAAGCAAAGCATAACATTGCTCTCACCTTGGTAGCCTTTCACTGTTGTTACCATTCACAGTGATTGTATGGATATAAAACAAAGTGCATTGGGTGTGAGCAGCTTTTTCTGTATAAATCAGTGTTAAACCTGAAACAGCTTCACTAATTACTGATAGATTAACCCAGCTGAATGTGAATCAAATCTAGGGTTCAAACTAGTTCAAATGGTAGTCATCTCATATACGTGTTGTGTGAACTTTGATCTGTAAACTTGGTTGGACTAAAGTTTACCCCAGCGCATTTAGCATGCACTGTTCTCACCAATGCTCTCAATATAAATATAATTTAAGCTTGGTTTAACTTGATGGCCACCTGTTTTAAATCTGGTTTATGGTACTTAACTTTTTTCTTGGGTTATATTTTTAAGCTGTTGATTTATGCTTTTGGGTGATCTTGATTGGGTGCTCTGCAAATGGTTAGGAGCTGGCACTCTCCCCCTTTTGTTTTAATCAATTAAACCGTGTGCGTTTTTTTGTGACTGCACTTTTTCAGGCATGTCTTACCGTATAAAGAAATTTCAGCCTGCCAATCGTGCTTAAGAGCTTGTTTGGGACTGTTGACTGAAGACTTGGCACATAAGGTGTATGCATTGCCTATAACCGTGCTAATAAAGAATTTGTTTCTCAAAGGGCTATGTGCTGGTTTACCTTCTTCTGTTAAAGGCATTTGGCCAACTCTCCTGATAGGATAACAAAGGGAATCTTTTGTCGCACAATCACTTACCAAGTGTTGATCATTTGCTGTGGAGAAAGTCAGTTTCTAAGATTGCATCTGGTTAGAACTCTTTGTATTGGGAAGGAGGAGGCAAACATTCTTGACCATGTAACTACATCAAGTCTGAAGTTATGCTTGTATGATTTCCTGCAGCATATTTAGAGCTGTTTTGTTTTACAAGAAATATTTTCATCAACATTGCAAGTTGCTCAGTTTTTACATGACTTGCTTGATTTGACCTGTTTGCACTCTGTTCCATTTCTTTTTTGTACTTTGCTTTTTTGAGTTTTTTTGTTTCTGTAATCTAGTTTGATGTTTGAGATGAAAATTTTCCTGACTTGTACTTGTGCACCAATAAAATTATTTCTATTCTGTCTGCCAAACATGTTTTTAAGTTTATATTAAATGCATAGTCCGATTGGTCTATGACAAAAGATTCTCTTACCAAGCTTTAGGATATCTGCCCAAATTTCCTGATGTGGCTTGGTGTCAAATTTTATTTGATTAAAGCTCCTGTGAAGTGACTCGGGACGAGATACAGTATAATTGTAAGTTTGTTGTGTAATGTCCCAATGAATTCTAATAGATTTGCCACTTTGCATGGGCAGATTCACCAAGCGTAGCAAATTGTGCACTAGAATGATACCCTGCGATTTTCCTTTCCTTGTGTCTTAGCTTCCTATTTGTTCTCCATTTTACGTCACAGAATAAAGAGCAAGTTGTGATGGGCCCCAGGTTAATCTGAGATTTCAGTTCTGTCTTTCAGCAATGAGACAATTAAGGAAGGATAATTTTAGATGTTGAATTATGAAGATATCAAAATGGAGCCGACTGAGTAAAGTGTTACAAGCAAAGATCCTGGGCTTGGGCACAGACACGAGCAAAGATCCTGGGCTTGGGCACAGACAATGTCAAGCAGCAACCAAAATCTCTCAAGCCTCTTTCAGCAAAGTGCCAATAGACTGAATCTTGTTTTGCCAATTTGACGAAAATGCTGGAGACATCACGCAAGTTTATATTGGGCTAGCTGATTTCATTATGAGCTAGAGGTCACGGTTTATCACTCTATCTCCTATAAGACTTGGGTCGTATTGATGCTGCCACTTTCCTGTTGGGCCATTATGATGTGGGTGCATATCATTACTAAAGTGCAAGTATAACTCAAAAGTCTCATCAGGAGTGGATGATCATTTCAAACTGGTTAAGCCAAGAAATATGTAAGTGATTTGGGGTGGTCCACAGCAGCAGTCTCTCAGTTCGAGGATGATGCCTACTCGAGAGTTGTGAGTTTCTGCCATGGGTCTTCCTTCAGGTGACTGAGCAGGAAGATTCTTGACCCGCAGATATTTGGGCACAAGGTAGTGCTTTTGGGGTACTGTTCTTTTGAATAGGAAAAACAGGTTGTTTATTTTAATATCTGCCTGGTTGGAGACCGCGTCATTTTTATTGCCATGACGCAGTGGCAAATATGGTGTAAGCTGGTTTGTCTATATGTTAGACCTTGAGAAAATTTCACTAACCATCTGTATGTCTTGGTGGAGTGCATTGTATAGTATTTACAGCACAGTAACTGCATAGGTATTTCTGCTCCATGCAAGCTTCCTCCAATCCTTCATCTAGACCCAACAGTATATACATATATTTCTTTCTCCTCAGAGGATCCCTACATTACAGGAGGCCATTCGGCCCATTGGGTCTGCACCAACCCTCTGAAAGAGCACCCTACCTAGGCCCAACCCCCACATTATCCCCGTAACTCCACCTAACCTGCACATCTTTGGACTGTGGGAGGAAACCGGAGCACCTGGAGGAAATGCACACATGGAGAGAACCTGCAGACTTCGCACAGACCGTGACCCAAGCCAGGAATCGAACCTGGGACTCTGGAGCTGTGAAGCAATTGTGCTAACCACTATGCTACCGTGCTGCCCACAGTAGTTCATTCCTTCAGCATTGGGAAACTTGCCTTCAGTTAATTTCTCTTCCTCTGCATTCGTCTTGTGCCTGTAATGAAACCTTGCAACTCATGTTTGTGCTCCAGCCTAGCACATTGCCACACTGTGCAAAGCAGCCAAGAACATAATATTGCTGCCTCCCTCTTGGCTGCCATGCACATTCCATGGCAACTGAGGCCGCTAGCTGGATATTGTTTCTTTGCCGAATAATCAAGAATTGTGTAGTAGGACTTTTGTTTTCCTAATGTTGCTTCACAGAAATGTTCCAGCATTTTGTCAGCTTTGAGGTGCTCTCCTCGTTCATGTAACTTGCTGGGGACCTATGTTGAAGCAGCACAAGGTTGACCTCTTTCCAGTAACAATGTATTGAGAAAGATGAAATGACCGGATAGTCATCTGTTTGATTCATAGATACTTTGTACCCCATTGCTGCTACCTGATTTTGTGTGGCTAAACCTGTTTGTCTCTGCCTTTATCCTTGAAATCTATCATTGCTTGAGAATATAGCCCAGAATTACGTTGAATATGTCACACACAAACAGGCCTCTTTGGCCTAACTATTCATGCTCTACGAGACCTGTCTTCATGTTTTTTTAAAATAGAGCTCCTTCAGAAAAAACTTGCTGGTAGTAGGCCACTCTGAATGAGCACCCTACCTAGGCCCACTCCCCCGCCCTATCCCCGAAACCCCACCTAATCTGCACAATTGGACTGAGGGGGGAAACCCACACAGACATGGGGAGAACATTCAGACACCACACAATCTCCCAAGACCGGAATCAAACCCGGGTCCCTGCCGCTGAGGATGCAGTACTAACCACTGTGCCACCCACTAGTTCTGACACAGCCTATTCTCCCTTGTGTGTTTATCCAGCTTCGCTTTAAACAAATAGAAAAATTGAAAATTGATGATGGTGCACACATTGTCTTGATGACCTCTTAATCCCACTTTCCAACTCAAGGTCACAATGTTTCCAGGTAGGATGATTTTGCCTCTACCACTCTCCAGGCAGTTTATTCCTGGCCTCAGTGAGTAAGTGTCTCTTCCATCCCCGCCCCCTCTTGTTCCCTTCTACCAATTACTTTAAACCTATGCCCCCTGATTATTGTCTCATTTTAGGCTAATTGTCTCAACCATTCCATGTTGTGGCAAGTTCCACATTCTAATCACCTTCGGGAAAGAAGTTACTCTTTTCCTCATTGGATTCATTAGTGACGATCTTGAATTTATGGCCCCTACTTTTGCACTTGCACAGTGAAACATTTCTACATGTACCTCATGAAACCCTTCATAATGTTAACCTCCAACGGGTCTCTCCTCAAGTCTTTACAGGAGAAGAGAGTTCCAAAGTATTCAGTCATTCCTGATGGGTATAATCTCAGTTCTGGTATTCTAGTAAATATATATATTTTGCACCTTCTCAAGTGCCTCTTTTCATAATATATCGGCCAGAACTATACAGTACTCTCCCTCTCCAAGTATGAACCTGTTTAACCTTGCACAACGTGAATGTGTGGCGATGGTCGCATAATGGTACTGTTCCTAGACAAGTACGATATGGGGCAAGGAGACACCAGTTTACCTCACCGTGGCGACTGGTGGGATTTGAATTCAAGCAAACAATTAATAAACCGAGGATAAAAAGCTATTGTCTCAGTTAAAATGGCCAGAAACTACCAGATTGTCATAACCCACCTGGTTCACTAATCTTCAGTGAATGAAATCTGTCCTTACCCGGTCTGGCCTACATGTGACTGCAGATACACAGCAATATGGGTGAATTTGAAGTGCCCTCCGCAATGGCCCAGCAGGTCACTCAATTCTACTAAACTCCCACCAAAAGGTTGAAAAAGAATAAAACCAAATGGACCACCTGCCATTGAACTAGCCTGAAGATTCCCGCAGCTGCTGTCAGTTTAGTACCGACGGTGAACTCTCGACAATTTTTCCATCTGCCACCCTGGACAGATTTTTTTATGAGTGAGGCCCAGTGCAGTCTGAAAAGCCTGCATCCAAGTTCTACTGTTTGAAACATCATATACAATCGGTCCATGCAGAATAGCTTTTATTGAAGGTCAGAAGTCCTTTTAACACAGACACATTATTCTCTGTCTTCCATAGAAATATTATCTGTCTTCCATTGAAATACAAAAGATTTACAGTGCTTTAGAATTCAATGCCTTCCTATTATATTTGGTTTTAATTATGCCCTCCACATTCTATTAATCCATTATAACAAATAAATTAATCTTAATAAGTGGGCAAGTAATCTATCTAGTTACAACTGCCCTCTGACCACATTGAATGATCTTGCATTATCCACTACCATTTGATCTCAGTAATTCGATTCCCCTGATTGTGACAGTCTTTCATTCCCACAGTTAACTGTAGTCCAACAAGGGCAAAAGATAATCCATTTCGGCTCGAGATCGGAGCCTCACTAGACATGTAGGAGGGCCGGTGAGATGCGGGCTACAACATTAGCCAGATTTCCAAACCTCAGACCTTTAAGATTATAAGAATGATACAGATATGGAAAGTCTTCAGACATATTTAATCATGCACATTGTCTCTAACCCTAGCTGTAGCAATCGCTTCCCAAAGCAATTCTTGGAATGAAACGATTGCGTGCAACATTACTTCAGGTTTGCGTGTAAAAAAAATCTTCCTGAATTCCTAAATTTAAAAAAATGTAATAATTTATCTGCTTTAAATCCAGATTGAGGCTTTTAATTAAAACATTGTTCTTCCAAGTAAAGCAGAGATTTTAAACCACTATTAAAATGTTACCAGGCTATTTACCGGCAAAACTTATCTTTTGTACAACAGGATTATTTTTGAAATCTTTGAATGATAAGGTTCCTTGATAAAACGGAGGCTGAAAACATCACCCCAAATCCCGCCACCCATACTGGCCTTTTGGTAATGATCTTTGTGATGTTGCTAGGATTCATTCTCACAATAGAGAGCATGAAGTTAAAGGACTTGGGGGGAGGTAAAGAGGGTGGCCCACAGTTTAGTGCAAGCCCTAGAGGAAACATGGAGTGAGCAATATAGAAGCCAAGATGGGATTAATGGATGAGGAAATTGACCATCACGGCTACTGGGATTGGGCCACAATATTTTGCCAATGTTCCTGATTGACCTGCGTGCCCAGTGATTAGTTTAAACTAATACTAGGATCTGACAATTTAACGAACAATGCCTGAGGCTCACTACAGTATTACAGAGATATCAAACTTTTAACAGGATCTGTTGACTTATGCTTCAATTTGTACATCTTAGCCCGCTATTCTTTAAAATGTAGAACCTGCAACAATGTATTTGCCCGTTTAAGAAATGGAACACACTCCTGATTTGGAGGGCGGTGCCTCCAGAATGGATTCTCTCCTTAGATCATTTGGTAATACACCATTAACCCCCCACACATTGAGCTCATCAAAGATGCCAGTTTCGATCATCTCCTCTTGCCACGGGATAGGGATGTTACCAGTCGCAAATTCATCAAAAAAAACCTTGTCTGCGTCTTCAAGGTTAATGCCTTTCACAGTTGAGAAAGCGCCCACATCTTGAATGTCCTTTGCATACACTGTTTTAGAGTCTGGCGTAAATGGAGGTAGGAGTATACCTGCAAGGGACCGGGCAAAGAATCAACAGTGATCAACATTAATACACCCCATGATTTTCCTGTTGAAAATCCTACACTTCCCCTTTCGAATGAGAGTCCCGTACAACTCCGAGAGAGTACTGCCCTGAGTACCAGAGCTTTTGGCCTGGGCTCTCTGAAGATTCCAAAGTTCCACTAGAGGGAGTTCTCCCAGTTTTCTGGTCCACTGCCCCTTCTTCAACCAGCACCAACAAGTGAAACAATTGAACTGCTGTTGTGGAGGCTTGCTGTGTAACATTTAGCTGCTGGCGTTTAGCCCACATAGCAACAGGGACTACAATTCTAAAGCAATTTGGGGGAGTTACCTTGAGACATTTCTCAGATGTTATATAAATGTAGGGCCTTTGTGTCTTTATTCTGTACACAATATAAATACATTTATGTGTGAATATTGTTAAACTTCTTTTACAGAACAAACACTCCACAGCTGCAAACCTTATTGTCTGCAATTGTGATGCCTGGCCATTGTTTCTCCTGCCAACAATTCCCATTCAATTCAGGCCTAGGGCTGAATCTTGTGCTTAATGATCATAGAATTATAGAATTTACAGTGCAGAAGGAGGCCATTCGGCCCATCGAGTCTGCACCGGCTCTTGGAAAGAGCTCCCTACCCAAGGTCCACAGCTCCACCCTATCCCCATAACCCAGTAACCCCACCCAAGACTAAGGGCAATTTTGGACACTATGGGCAATTTAGTATGGCCAATCCACAACCCGCACATCTTTGGACTGTGGGAGGAAACCGGAGCACCCGGAGGAATCCCACGCACACACGGGGAGGATGTGCAGACTCCGCACAGACAGTGACTCAAGTCAGGATTTGAACCTGGGAACCTGGAGCTGTAAAGCAATTGTGCTATCCACAGTGCTGCCCATGATCTGACCTCGATAGGAGTGTTACAAACTATATATCCTTTAGGATCTTGATACTGGGCTCTATCTAATAACTTCAGCTGCTATTTAACAGACAGATATAGATAATAAAAGCAAAATACTGCAGATGCTGGAAATATGAAATAAAAACAAAATGCTGGAAAACCTCACTAGGTGGCAGCATCTGTGAAAAGGAAAACAAAGTTAAGGATTCACGTCCATGGATTTGACTATTGGACTCAAAAACTCTGTTCCACTCTCCACAGATGCTTCTAGACCCTGGGCAGGATTCTCCATTTTGCCAGCACCCGGGGGTTTCCCGACGGCGTGGGGCTGCCCTACAATGGGAAACCCCATTAACCGGCCGGCGTAACGGAGAATCCCGCTAGCGGGTCGGGACAAAAATGTGGGGCGGAGAATCCAGTCTCCAGTTTATCTCTCAGATGATGCCAGAGCTGCTGAAATCCACCCCCTCCCCACCCCCAACTTCCCCTCCCACGCCCTCCCCCCTGCTCTCCTCCCCCCCCCCTCCCCCCACCCCCCCTCTCCCCCCCCTGCTAGGGAAGGGCTTAATTACCAGAAGGTACAGCTTTAAGGTGATTGGTAGAAGGATTGGAGGGGATATTAGAATCATAGGACCATAGAATCTCTACAATTCAGAAAGAGGTCATTCAACCCAATGAGTCTGCACCGACCCTCCGAAAGAGCACCCTACCTTGGCCCACATCCCCACCCTATCCCCATAACCCCAGCTACCCTTTTGGACACTAAGGGGCAATTTAATATGGCCAATCCACCTAACCTGCAAATCTTTGGACTTATTAAGAACCCAAGAATTAGGAAAAACTTTTTCATCCAGAGGGCGGTGGATATCTGGAATTCACTGCCCGGATTGGTAGTTGAGGCAGAAATTCTCAACTCATTGAAAGGGTACCTGGATCTGCACTCAAGGTGCTGTAACCCATAAGCCTATGGACCATGCGCTGAAAGGTAGGATTAGAATGATACAGCTAGTTTCTTTTTAGTTGGCACAGACACAAACACCTCTTTCTGCGACAAATGTTTTTTATGGTTCTATAGTTCTAATATCCTTCAAGAAGAGAAATCAGTCGTCCTTATCCAATCTGGGCTATACATGGCTACAGACCCACAGCAATGTGGCTGACACTTAACTCCCCCTGAAATGCTCTTGCGTTCTAATAAAACCAGAAGGAGCACTCGTCACTGATGTAGGCATTGAATTTGGATGCGACAAATACATACACAATCCATTTGATCTGGAAAAGTGCTCCTCATTAACTAGTGCCAAAACTGAGAAAGTCCAATATAGTTATTCTCCCACTATCATAGCTGGGATATCCGGTTCCATATACCCATACGCCCACACACATTCCTGACATCTTTGCTGTACCTCATTCTGAATTGTCTTCACTTCTTGGGCCTTTAGTAAGAAAACACAAATTTTATCCTTGGCACCTCTTGCCTCAGTTAACGCAAATGTGGGCTTGTGTCAAGGTGAAACAGTCCGACATTCACAGGATAGATTCTGAACCGTATTTTGGAATATTATTGGAGGAAGTTCTAGACTAGGGCTCTCATAAAAATGTGATCCCAATGCCTCACAAAATTGCAGAATTAAAGAAGTTGATTTTTATACTTTACCAGCTTCAAGTTTTCTCCAGTTAATATTCTTAAAGAAAGGATGGGCCTTTATTTCATCGCAACCTTCATTCTTAAATCCAAGGCGTTTTTCAGGATCTTTCTCCAGCAAGGCCTCACAAAATAATTTGCTCGGCTCGCTGAACTTTTCACTATAAGTCGCCGGGTCATTCAAAATCCGCCGCTTCACCTCCTTGTTCTCAACCTGGTGACAGGACAGAAAACCGAGATAATTGTGCAAAGTACAACATAATCCATCTTTGACAGAGGTACCAATGATTCCCACTCCTGTGGTGTTTCCCTATGTCTCTGTAATCTCTTACCCTTCCAATATTTATTCAATGTACTTTAGAAAGCTATTATTCAATCTTTGAGGCTGCCCATTCCAAATCACAGCAACTTATGGGGTAAAAATTAACGTTTCCCCATGCTGCATTGCTTTCTGACCCATCCAACATCGGAAACAGTTTTTCCTTGTTTACCCTAATGTGACGCAGTGGTTAGCACTGCCGCCTCACAGCACCAGGGACCTGGGTTCAATTCCGACCTCGGGTGACTGTTTGGAGTTTGCACTTTCTCCCCATGTCTGCGAAGGGTTTCCTTCAGGTGCTCCAGTTTCCTCCCACAGTCCGAAGGTGTGCAGGTTACATGGTTTGGCCATGCTAAATTGCCCGTTAGTGTCCAAAGAGGTGTGGTTTAGGTGGATTGCCCATGCTACCTTGCCCCTTAGTGTCAAAAGGTTAGGTGGGGTTAGGGGGATATGGTAGTTGAGTAGGCCTGGGTGGGGTGCTCTTTTGGAAGGTCGTTGCAGACTCGTTGGGTCGAATGGCTTCCTTCTGCGCTATATTGATTCTATAGATTAAGGAACAGAAGGAGACTACAAAAGACCCCAAAAGGAGGGCAATGAAAGATCCAAGAAGGAGCACAGCAGGAGAATTACAGAACTATAAAAAAATCAACACTTCACCAGAGACAGACCTGGCCAAAGAAAGGAGTCGGGGAGGCGCGTAAATCCAGCCACACTGCTCCGCCGCCGGTCCGCCGATTCTCCGGCGACCAGAGAATCTCCGCCACAGCGCCGGTCGGGGCCATTAAAAGCGCCCCCCCCCCCCCCCCCAGCGATACTCCGCGCTCGACGGGCCGAGTGCCTGTCGGCGTCGTTTGCGTATGGTCCTACCTGGCAGGACCACGTCATTCTGGCTGTGGGGGCCATCCTCGTGGGGGCGGGGGGAGCCGACTCCGGGGGGGGCATCTACGATGGCCAGGCCCGCGATCGGGGAAAACTGATCGGCTGGCGGGCTCATTCCGGGGGAAGCCTATGTTTCTCCGCGCCATGCCCCTGTAGGGCTCCGCCATATTGCCCGGGGGACGGTGCGGCGACAGCCGTGACGCGCATGCGTGGACCCACGCCGGCCATGGCTAGCGTATACGTGGACCCGCGCGGGCCGTGGCACGCCAGCTTTCGGTGCCGAAGCAGCGCACAGCACTCTGCCGCCGTTCTAGCCCCCGAGGAAGGGGTGAATGCCTGGGCCTGGAGGCCCATTGACACCAGCGTCACCCGTGACGGTTTTGACGCTGGCGTCAACACTTGGCCGGGATTTCGGAGAATCCCGGCCCATACAATGGAACTAAATAGTTAAGGTGAACCTTAAGGCAGTCTATCCATTTCCACAATTCAGAAAATGTTTTGTTAAACTGACATTTGTGAGAAGGGGGGAGGAATATGTTGTATGTCTTACTGTACTTTGCAAACCATTGCATTATGGGGTCACAGGATCCATGCTTTTTGTTCGATTGCTGAAGCAATAAAGGACAGTTGCAATGTTTACTTTTGTCCTGATTATTCTTGAAATAAGGACTAAAATCACGACAGATGGAAACGAGGAGGAATTTATTCTCTCAGAGGGTCATTCAACCTTTGGATTTCTCTACCTCAGAGAACAGTGAATGTTGGGTCATTGAAGCTATTCAAGGCTGAGTTAGAGAGTCAACAGGTATGGGGCGGGAGAGGCAGTCAGAAATGTGGCATTCAAATCACGAACACATTGAAGTTTCTGAGTAATGAGGGTTGTGTGTAACTGGAGTTTCTGTATAACGGGATGTGTGTAATAGGGGTCATGCATACAGGGATTTCTGTATAATGGGTTGTGGGTAATGGAGGTTTGTACGTAACAGGGTTTTATGTAGCAGGTGTTATAGGCCAGGGTTTAGAAAACACCAAAGTATATTATGGAGTTCACCTGACCTACAACTGTTCATTAATTTTGGTTCCGAGGAGCACAAGAGCCTGTCTTTCAGGTGTTATCCAACAGAGGCCTTTCAGCATTTTTAATCAAAAACAAAGTTTATTTTAAGAATTTAGTTAACATTTTTATAAACACACTCAGTAGGCATTTTTATCAACTACAAGCATAAATACCCCACACTGTTACAGTACTCTGTATATAACCCTTAATAAATTTCCCCCTTAAACTGTTCCAATTTAATAACAAGATCCCATAAACCAGAAAACCCTTTTCAAAGGTGTGACTCAGCACACAGCACTCAAGACCTGGTTTAGATGCTGTTGTGTCCTTTCCAAAACAGTAGGTTTGAATTTCTTCCAGATAACAATTATTTCTTTTCAAGTTATCAAGTAATCTGGAAACAGCTTTTAAAATGCAGAGAGAGAGAGGACAAGACTTCTCTGATTGAATTCAGCAGCCATATGTGAAAACAAAAGCAAAAATCTCAGAGCCACAAAACAGCCCCAAACCAAAGCGAAGGTAAAACCCAGGACCACAGCCCAGCTCCACCCACACAATGGCATCACTGAAGCCATGTGATAAGGCAAAACATTTCTTAAAGGGACACTCCCATGACACAGGGTTAACTAAAGATTATCTTACGATGTCCTTACATGTTCCCCCCGATATCTGAATGGACCCTTGGCTGCAATCATCTCATACAATGTGACTCCCAACGTAAAATAATCAACAGAGTAATCGTACTCCAAACCTTTAAGCAACTCTGGCGCCATGAAACCTGAAATTGAAACATAACAGATCATTACCCAATGGAAATCCACCATTCTAACTGCTGAAACCCCAGAAAGATCTGGAAACATGGTCACCCACACCCACCAAACCCCACACCACGCCTCCCTCTCTCTTCCCTCTCCCTTTCTCTCTATTTCCTACTGCTCTCTCTCCTTTTACCTCCTGCTCTCTTGATGTCTCACTCTTTCCGTCTCTCACCCTCCCTCATCTCGCTCTCCTGCTCTCTCCCTCTTTCCCTTCATCGCCCCCCTCTCCATCTCCCTCTCACCTTCCCTCTGTCTCTACCACTCCCTCTCTCCCCTCCCTCCCTTTCCCTCCTCTGATCCGATCTCTCACTCTCTCCATCTCTCCCCCATCTCTCTCCGCTTCTCTCTCCCTCTTTCCTTCCATCTCTCTCTCTCTTCCTCCTCTCCTCTTCACCATCTGTCTCCCTCTTGTCCATCTCCCCCCCCCCCTCCATTCCCTCTCTCCCCTCCATCTCTTGCCCTTCCTCTTCCACCCTCTCTCTCTCCCTCCCCCTGCTCTCCTGCATTCCCACTGCAGAGGAAGAATTATGATGTGCACCTGGAGTTCCTGCATAACCTTTGATCCTGGTTTGATCATCGGCCAATTCCACAGCGAGTCCAAGGTCAGAGATTCTCACATGACCTGAAACATAACCAGTTACAGCAGAACTGTTAGAGTCACAGAGGTTTACAGCATGGAAACAGGCCCTTCGGCCCAACTTGTCCAAGCCTCCCAGTTTTTACCACTAAGCTAGTTCCATTTGCCCGCATTTGGCCCATATCCCTCTACAACCATCTTTCCTAATAACTGTCTAAATGCTTCTTTTTAAAAAAAATATATTTTATTCAAATTTTTCGGCCAAACAAAACCATACAAAGATTTTTCCTTTTTACAACAATAAAACAATATAAATAACAGTGACCGTTTTTTAACAGATAGATAAATAATATATAAACTAAATGGCAACTGCCATAACAAAAATAATAGCTCTCCCAAATAATAAAATCAAATAATCCAGTATACATAACCAAGTACAAATATCTATACAAAAACACCCCTGAGGACCCACCTGAGCCCCCCCTCCCCCCCGGGTTGCTGCTGTTACCTTCCCATTTCCTTTATCGTTCTGCGAGGTAGTTAATGAACGGTTCCCACCGCCTGGTGAACCCTTGAGCCGAACCCCTTAGTACAAACTTTATCCGTTCTAGTTTTATAAACCCTGCCATGTCATTTATCCAGGTCTCCACGCCCGGGGGTTTGGCTTCCTTCCACATAAGCAATATCCTTCGCCGGGCTACTAGGGACGCAAAGGCCAAAACATCAGCCTCTCTCGCCTCCTGCACTCCCGGCTCTTCTGCAACCCCAAATATAGCCAACCCCCAGCTTGGCTCGACCCGGATCTCCACCACCTTCGAAAGCACATTCGCCACCCCCACCCAGAACCCCTGCAGTGCCGGGCATGACCAAAACATGTGGGTGTGGTTTGCTGGGCTCCTCGAGCATCTCCCATACCTATCCTCTACCCCGAAAAATTTACTGAGCCTTGCTCCGGTCATATGTGCCCTGTGCAAAACCTTGAATTGTATCAGGCTAAGCCTGGCGCACGAGGACGAAGAGTTTACCCTACGTAGGGCATCTGCCCACAGCCCCTCCTCAATCTCTTCCCCCAGCTCTTCTTCCCATTTTCCCTTCAGCTCATCCACCATGATCTCCCCCTCGTCTCTCATTTCCCTGTATATATCCGACACCCTACTATCCCCCACCCATGTCCCCGAGATCACTCTATCCTGAATCTCCTGCGTCGGGAGCTGCGGGAATTCCCTCACCTGTTGCCTCGCAAAGGCCCTCAGTTGCATATACCGAAATGCATTCCCTTGGGGCAACCCATACTTTTCCGTCAGCGCTCCCAGACTCGCAAACGTCCCGTCTAAGAACAGATCCCTCAGTTGCACAATCCCAGCTCTCTGCCAAGCTCTAAATCCCCCATCTATTCTCCCCAGGACAAACCTATGATTATTTCTTATCGGGGACCGCACCGAGGCTCCCGTCATTCCCCTATGCCGTCTCCACTGCCCCCAAATTTTCAGTGTTGCCTCCACCACTGGACTTGTGGTGTATTTCTTCGGGGAGAACGGCAACAGCGCCGTCGCCAGTGCTTGTAGGCTGATTCCTTTACAGGACGCCATCTCCAATCTCTTCCACGCCGCTCCCTCCCCTTCTCCCATCCACTTACTCCCATTGAGATATTGGCGGCCCAATAGTACTCACTTAAGCTCGGTAGTGCCAGTCCCCCCCTATCCCTGCTACGCTGCAAAAACCCCCTCCTCACTCTCGGGGTCTTCCCAGCCCACACAAAACTCATAACACTTTTCTCGATTTTCTTGAAAAAAGCCTTCGTGACCATCACCGGGAGGCACTGAAACACAAAAAGGAATTTCAGGAGGACTACCATTTTGACTGCCTGCACCCTACCCACCAGTGACAGGGGCACCATGTCCCATCTCTTAAAATCCTCCTCCATCTGTTCCACCAATCGTGTTAGATTAAGCCTATGTAAGATTCCCCAACTCCTGGCTATCTGAATCCCTAAGTACCGGAAATCTCTTGCTACCTTCCTCAGCGGTAGATCATCTATTCCCCTGCTCTGCTCCCCCGAATGCACTCACTCTTCCCCATATTCAATTTATACCCCGAGAATTCCCCAAACTCCCTGAGTGTCCGCATTATCTCTGGCATCCCCTCCACCGGGTCCACAACATACTGCAATAAGTCATCTGCATACAATGATACCCGATGTGCTTCTCCCCTGAGTACTCCTCTCCACTTCCTGGAGCCCCTCAGTGCTATGGCCAAGGGCTCAATTGCTAATGCAAACAGTAACGGAGACAGGTGACACCCCTGCCTCGTCCCTCTATAAAGACGGAAGTAGTCAGACCTCTGCCTGTTCATGACCACACTTGCCACCGGGGCCCTATATAGCAGTTGTACCCATTCAATAAACCCTTCTCCAAAGCCAAATCTCCTCAACACTTCCCACAGATAATCCCACTCCACTCTGTCGAATGCTTTCTCGGCGTCCATCGCCGCCACTATCTCCGCCTCCCCCTCTGGTGGGGGCATCATCATCACCCCTAGCAGCCTCCGTATGTTCGTGTTCAGCTGTCTCCCCTTAACGAACCCAGTTTGATCCTCATGGACCACTCCCGGGACACAATCCTCTATCCTTGTCGCCATCACCTTGGCCAGGAGCTTAGCATCTACATTCAAAAGGGAAATTGGCCTGTAGGACCCACACTGCAGTGGGTCTTTTTCCTTCTTCAAAAGTAGCGATATCGTCGCCTCCGACATAGTCGGGGGCAACTTCCCCCTTTCCCTGGCCTCATTAAAGGTTCTCGTCAAGAGCGGGGCCAGTAGGTCCATATATTTCCTATAAAGTTCCACCGGGAACCCATCCGGTCCCGGGGCCTTCCCCGCCTGCATGCTCCCAATCCCCTTTACCACCTCCTCCATCTCAATCTGTGCTCCCAGCCCCGCCCTCTCCTGCTCCTCCACCTTCGGGAATTCCAGCTGATCCAGGAAACACATCATTCCCTCCTTCCCTTCCGGGAGCTGAGCCTTATATAAACTCTCATAGAATGCCTTGAACACCCCGTTTACTCTCTCCGCTCCCCGTTCCATCTCTCCCTCCTCGTTTCTCACCCCACCTATCTCCCTCGCCGCTCCCCTCTTCCTCAATTGGTGGGCCAGTAGCCGACTCGCCTTCTCTCCATACTCATACTGTACACCCTGTGCCCTCCTCCACTGTGCCTCTGCCTTACCCGTGGTCAGCAGGTCAAATACCACATGTAACCTTTGTCTTTCCCTGTACAGTCCCTCCTCCGGTGCCTCTGCATATTGCCTGTCCCCCCTCAGAAGTTCTCTCAACAATCGCTCCCTTTCTTTACCCTCTTGCGTCCCTTTATGTGCCCTTATGGATATCAGTTCCCCTCTGACCACTGCCTTCAACGCCTCCCAGACCACTCCCACCTGAACCTCTCCGTTTTCATTAAGCTCCAAGTGCCTTTCGATACACCCCCTCACCCTTAGACATACCCCCTCATCTGCCAATAAGCCCATATCCATTCTCCAGAGTGGGTGCTGTTCTTTTTCCTCTCCTACCTCCAGATCAACCCAATGTGGAGCGTGGTCCGAAATGGCTATGGCCGTATACTCCGTCCCTGTCACCTTCGGAATCAGTGCCCTTCCCAAGACAAAAAAGTCTATCCGTGAGTATACCTTGTGAACATGGGAGAAAAATGAGAACTCCTTACTCCTAGGCCTAATAAATCTCCAGGGGTCTACTCCTCCCATCTGCTCCATGAAGTCCTTGAGCACCCTGGCTGCTGCCGGCCTCCTCCCGGTCCTGGACCTCGACCAGTCCAGCCTTGGATCAAGCATCGTATTGAAGTCTCCCCCCCATTACCAACTTTCCCGCCTCCAGGTCCGGGATACGCCCCAACATTCGCCTCATAAAGTTTGCATCATCCCAGTTCGGGGCGTATACGTTCACCAGAACCACTGCCTCCCCTTGCAATCTGCCACTCACCATCACATATCTACCCCCACTATCCGCCACTATGGTCTTTGCCTCAAACAATACCCGTTTCCCCACTAGGATAGCCACCCCCCTATTCTTCGCATCTAAACCCGAATGAAAAACCTGCCCCACCCATCCTTTACGTAGTCTGACCTGGTCTATCAGTTTCAAGTGCGTCTCCTGCAACATAACCACATCTGCCTTTAATTTCTTTAGGTGTGCGAGTACCCGTGCCCTTTTAATCGGCCCGTTCAGCCCTCTCACGTTCCACTTGATCAGCCGGGTTGGGGGGCTCTTTACCCCCCCCCACTTGTCGACTAGCCATCCCCTTTTTTATACCAGCTCCTCACCCGGTTCCCACGTACCTGTATATCCCACCGACGGTGCCCCCCCGTCTCGACCACCCCATCCCATAACAGCTCCCCTTCTCCTTGGCAGCAGCAACCCAGTTAACTCCCCCTCCCCCCTCCGCTAGATCCTCCTCTAGCGTAGTTGCACCCCCCATGTTGCTCCCAGAAGTCAGCGAACTCTGGCTGACCTCGGCTTCCCCCTTTGCCCTCGGCCCCCCACTGTGCGAGGCCCCCTCCTTCCTGCGTCCCTGTTCCCACCACAATTATCATAACGCGGGAGCAAAGCCCGCGTTTCCCACTCGGCCCCGCCCCTAATGGCGCATTTCCCTTCTCCTTCCCCTTTCCTTCCCACCGGCGCCCACAGTTCCTCATGCTCCCCCCTCCCCCCCAACGAGGGGAAGAGGGAAAAGTCACAGGGTCGAAGGATTAACAAATTGAAAAAATTATCCCCCCCCTTCCCCTTCCTCATCCCACATAATCACCCCACCACTTTATCCCAGAAGCTCTTTCTCTCGCCAGACTATTCCAACTTCTCGTCCACAATGAATGTCCACGCCTCTTCTGCCGTCTCAAAGTAGTGGTGCTTCCCTTGGTGTGTGACCCACAGTCTCGCCGGCTGCAACATTCCAAATTTAACCTTCCTTTTGTGCAGCACCGCCTTGGCCCGATTGAAACTTACTTGCCCTCCTTCTCGCCACCTCCGCACTCCAATCCTGGTATACGCGGATCACCGCGTTCTCCCACCTACAGCTCCGAGTCTTCTTCGCCCATCTGAGGACCGTCTCTCTGTCGTTGTAGCGGAGAAACCTCACCACTATAGCTCGGGGTATTTCTCCAGCCCTTGGTCTTCGCGCCAGAACTCGATAACCACCCTCCACCTCCAAGGGGCCCGTTGGGGCCTCCGATCCCATTAGCGAGTGAAGCATCGTGCTTACATATGCCCCGACGTCCGCCCCCTCTGCGCCTTCGTGAAGACCCAGGACTCTTAAATTCTTCCTCCTCGAATTATTCTCCAGTGCTTCCAACCTCTCCACACACCTTTTGTACTGTGCCTCGTGCGTCTCTGTCTTCACCACCAGGCCCTGTATTTCATCTTTGTTTTCAGCAGCCTTTGCCTTCACGACCCGAAGCTCCAGCTCCTGGGTCCTCTGCTCCTCCTTTAGCCCTTCAATCGCCTGTAATATCGGGGCCAACAGCTCCTTCTTCAACTCCTTCTTCAGCTCTTCCACACAGCACCGCAGGAACTCTTGTTGCTCTGGGCCCCATAACAAACGGCCGCCTTCCGACGCCATCTTGCTTCGAGCTTCCCTTCCGTGCCGCTGCTCCAGAGGATCTTCTGCAATCCGGCCGCTATCCTCTCCTTTTTCCATGTGTATCCGGGGGGATTCCCTTCTAGTTTACCGCACAGTAATTCTGGCCGTTTCAATTGCCGTTGGGGCTCCTAATAAGAGCCCAAAAGTCCGTTCCAACGGGAGGTGCCGAAACGTGCGACTCAGCTGGTCATCGCCGCACCCGGAAGTCGTCTAAATGCTTCTTAAAAGACAAAATCGTACCCGCCTCTTCTACTGCCTCTGGCAGCTCGTTCCAGACATTCACCACCCTCTGTGTGGAACAAATTGCCCCTCTGGACCCTTTTGTATCTCTCCCCTCTCACCTTAAACCTATTCCCTCTAGTTTTAGACTCTCCCACCTTTGGGAAAAGGTGTTGACTATCGACCTTATCTATGCCCCTCATGGGGCAGCACGGTGGCGCAGTGGTTAGCATTGCTGCCTCACAGCGCCGAGGTCCCAGGTTCAATCCCGGCCCTGGGTCACTGTCCGTGTGGAGTTTGCACATTCTCTCCGTGTTTGCGTGGGTTTCGCCCCCACAACCCAAAGATGTGCAGTGTAGTTGGATTGGCCACGCTAATGAATTGGGTGCTCTAAATTTTTAAAAAAAATCTATGCCCCTCATTATTTTATAGACCAAAGACCTCTATAAGTTCATCCTTAAGCCACCAGGCTCCAGGGAAGAAAGGCCCAGTCTATCCAGCCTCTCAGAACTCAAACCATGAAGTCCCGGTAGCATCTTGTAAATCTTTTTTGCACTCTTTCTAGTTTAATAATATCCTTTCTATAATAGGGTGACCAGAACTGAACACAGTATTCCAAGTGTGGCCTTACTAATGTCTTGTACAACTTCAGCAAGACGTCCCAACTCCTGTATTCAATGTTCTGACCAATGAAACCAAGCATGCCGAATACCTTCTTCACCACCCTGTCCACCTGTGGCTCCACTTTAAAGGAGCCATGAACCTGTGCTCCTAGATCTCTTTGTTCTATAACTCTTGTTGTAGGAATATCGGCGACCATGCTTTTAGATATATGTATTTATTCCCATGTCTGTTCATATTCTGTCTAAATCGCACAATTAAAGGCACAAATGCACAAAAGCAAGTCAGACCTCACTAGAAAACAGGGAAGGGTTAACTCAAGACATCCAGGCAGGCAGCAATCACACAGGCCATCAGCACCCACAATGGCAAAAGTCTGGGAAACCAATTTTCATTAGCAACACAATTAGGGATACCACATGGAGACAGCCAGACTCCAAGAAAGATCATTATCCTCGGACATTCAGGTAGGGAAGGCCGTTAACACCTCCTCATAACTGAAATTTCCTTTTGACATGCTAAATGAGGGCCAGAAATCGTCCGGAGATGCGATTATCGGGACTGTTTCAAACAATGTCTGTATTTAACAAGATTATGTGAACCATCCGGCATTCAGTAAAACAAATCAATATGTTAGTATAAGGTTTTGCGAAGTTTTTCAAACTATCTGTATTCAGTAAACAATTACCATATCAATACGGAACCTTACGACATTGAACAGTATAACTGATCTTGCGATGTACAATCTGGGAGAAACACTGACTCGGGGGACCTGCATCGTTCAGGGCCGAGCTCTCTCTGTCTCCCACATGCATGTGAAACAATAAAGACTTTTCCTTGAAGCTCATCACAGTCTCTAGAACTCAGCCTTAATTCCGTCGAACACTCTCTCCAACACCCTACCATTAACTGAATAGGTCCTGCCCCGATTCGATCTCCCAAAATGCATCAGCTCATTAAACTCCACCTGCTAATCATCGGCCCACTGGCCCAATTGATCAAGATTCTGTTGCAATCCTAGTGTTATAACCTGCCTACTTACCATTGGCTGGGGACTAATGACAATCCCACAGTCCTGTGGGAGTATGAGCTTCCCCAATGAGGGGGCCAGAGAAACCATTAGTAAACTCCTAGTATAAATAAAGCTGGCCAGTTTGGAACCAGCAGGAAGGAGTGTGCAGCAAGGGAAGTTGCTGCTGCTGTTATATATATGTTATTGTAAATAAATGTTATTACTTTGTATCCTTAAAACCCGTGCTGGATTCTTCGTGGCCCTCACAAAACCTAGATAACCTTCTTCTTGTCCATTATGCCACCAATCTTCGTGTCATCTGCAAACTTACTAACAATGCCTCCTAAATTCTCATCCAAATCATTAATATAAATAACAAATAACAGTGGACCCATCACAGATCCCTGAGGCACTCCGCTGGTCACAGGCCTCCAGCTTGAAAAACAACCCTCTACAACATCCCTTTGCTTTCTGTCATCAAGCCAATTTTGCAGATTCTCTCCTATTGTAAGGCTTATTTCACAACATTCTGAACTCCTCACATTAGCACAAGGAGAGTTTGGAAAGTTGGTTTGGGTGTGTTCTGTGTTTTTAAGTCACTGTCTGGTGCCTGCAAGTTGCTCCCTTTCTATTTGGAGAAGAGGTCAGCAGCTCTCCTCTGCCCTCGGGTCAATATTTTTCCCTCAGCCAACACCTCAAACCCATTATCCAATAATTCATCTCTGTGGAAGGGAAATTAATGTGAGGATTAGTTGCCCACTTAGAGCATACATTAATATCTAGTTGCTATTAAAGGAATCGGCACTTTAAAGCATGATAGGATTGTTATACTATATTTTTTTTAACACTGCTTCTGAACAAAATTTAGAAGGTCAGGTGACGGAATAAGATACTCCGTAATATTTTGTTCCTGGCCTTATTATGATTGTCCTCCCGAAGGATAACAAAGGAGTACGAGAATTGTTTTTAAACAAAGGGAAAAATATTCGTATTTCCTCTTGCGTATGTTCCCAAGGTTTTATTTCTTTATAACTGTTTATTTCACACTATAAATATAATGGTTTTCAACTGGATAATTCTGAGTACTGTGGAATGGCTATTTAGCCAAACACGGCCCTCTCCGCAAATTTGTGACAAATAAATTTCCTGAATCAAAGCTCGAAGCATTAGTCTTTATTATAATTTCCATGACAATCTCGTTGCTGCTTCTAGGATCTTGCTGTATGCATATTGGCTGTTATGTTATTACATTGCAACCAACTAAAAAAGGGTTCTGAATCTATGGAATTCCTTGCCCATTGAAGCAGTTGAGGCTCCTTCAATAAATGTTTTAAAGATAAAGATAGATAGTTTTTTGAAGAATATAGGGATAAAGGGTTATGGTGTTCGGGCCGGAAAGTGGAGCTGAGTCCACAAAAGATCAACCATGATCTCATTGAATGGTGGAGCAGGCTCGAGGAGCCAGATGGCCTATTCCTGCTCCTAGTTCTTATGTTCTTATGTTAAAAGTTAATTATTGGCTATAAAACACTTGGGAATGTCCCAAAGGTGTGAAAGGTGCTAAATAAATGCAAATCTCTCTTTTTCTCATTTCAGCTAGAGGTAGCAGTCGCCATTTTACACTTTGCTGATCAGTCAGACTCACTGGATCAGCCTTCATTCTATTTCACTTCATAGACGGTTCAAATCAGCAATTCAATCTCAATGTTCTACATTCATTAATAGGATCATTCCTTGCTAAAATTTAGTTCCATTATCGTCTTAAAAACATCAGTAAACCACAAGCTCATTTTCACCCAGTACCAGTAAGATCGGGTGACTGGACGAGTGACTGGCCGGGAGACTGGGCGAGTGACTGGGCGGGTGAATGACTGACTGGGCGAGTGAATGAGTGACTAGACGGGTGACTGGGCGAGTGACTGGGAGGGTGAATGACTGACTGGGAGGGTGACTGGGCGGGTGAATGAATGACTGGGCGAGTGACTGGGCGAGTGACTGGGTTGTAGGTGGGTGACTGGGCGGGTGGATGACTGACTGGGAGGGTGACTGTGGGAGTGACTGGCGGGTGACTGGGCGGGTGAATGACTGACTGGGAGGGTGACTCGGCAGGTGATGAGTGACTCAGCGGGTGAATGGCTGACTTGGCGAGTGACTAGGAGAGTGACTGGGTGGGTGAATGACTGACTGGGAGGGTGACTGGGCGAGTGAATGACTGGCTGGGAGGGTGACTGAGCGAGTGAATGACTGACTGGGAGAGTGACTGGGCGAGTGAATGACTGACTGGGAGAGTGACTGGGCGAGTGAATGACTGACTGAGAGGGTGACTGTTGGAGTGACTGGCAGGTGACTGGGCGGGTGAATGACTGACTGGGAGGGTGACTGGGCAGATGAATAAGTGACTAGACAGGTGACTGGGTGAGAGACTGGGCGAGTGACTGGGCGAGTGACTGGGTTGTAGGTGGGTGACTGGGCGGGTGGATGACTGACTGGGAGGGTGACTGTGGGAGTGACTGGCGGGTGACTGGGCGGGTGAATGACTGACTGGGAGGGTGACTCGGCAGGTGATGAGTGACTCAGCGGGTGAATGGCTGACTTGGCGAGTGACTAGGAGAGTGACTGGGTGGGTGAATGACTGACTGGGAGGGTGACTGGGCGAGTGAATGACTGGCTGGGAGGGTGACTGAGCGAGTGAATGACTGACTGGGAGAGTGACTGGGCGAGTGAATGACTGACTGAGAGGGTGACTGTTGGAGTGACTGGCAGGTGACTGGGCGGGTGAATGACTGACTGGGAGGGTGACTGGGCAGATGAATAAGTGACTAGACAGGTGACTGGGTGAGAGACTGGGCGAGTGAATGGACGAGTGTCTGGGCGGGTGACTGGGCAGGTAAATGAGTGACTGGGCGAGTGAATAAGTGGCTAGACAAGTGACTGGGTGAGAGACTGGGCGAGTGACAGGGTGAGAGACTGGCGGGTGAATGGATGAGTGACTGGGCGAGTGACTGGGCGAGTGAATGAGTGACGGGGCATGTGTCGTAGCGGGTGAATGAGTGACTGGGCGTGTGTCTGGGCGAGTGACTAGGCGAGTGACTGGGTGGGTGAATAATTGACATGACAGGTGACTGGGCGAGTGACTGGATGAGTGCATGAGTGAGGGGCTTAAGTGGGGTGCTCTTTCCAAGGGCCAGTGCGAACTCGAATGGCCGAATGGCCTCCTTCTGCACTGTAAATTCTATGATTCTATGTGACTGGGCAAGTGAATGATTGAACGGACGAGCGACTGGGCGAGTGACTGGGTTGTGGGTGGGTGACTGGGCGAGTGACTGGGTTGTGGGTGGGTGACTGAGTGAGTGACTGTGTTGTGGGTAGGTGACTGAGCGAGTGACTGGGTTGTGGTTGGGTGACTGGGTTGTTGACACTGGGTGTGTTGGAGGGTAGGTGGGTGGGTGACATGGTGACTGAGTGACATGGTGACTGGGTGGGTTAGAGGGTGTGTGAATAATTTACCAAAATTCACTAGACTCTGGGGTGGTCCCGGCAGATTGAAAATTAGCAAACGTGACACCACTGTTTAAAAAAGGAGGTAGGCAGAAAGCGGGTAATTATAGGCCAGTGAGCTTAACTTCGGTAGTAGGGAAGATGCTGGAATCTATCATCAAGGAAGAAATAGCGAGGCATCTGGATGGAAATTGTCCCATTGGGCGGACGCAGCATGAGTTCATAAAGGGCAGGTCGTGCCTAACTAATTTAGTGGAATTGTTTGAGGACATCACCAGTGCGGTAGATAACGGGGAGCCAATGGATGTGGTATATCTGGATTTCCAGAAAGCCTTTGACAAGGTGCCACACAAAAGGTTGCTGCATAAGATAAAGATGCATGGCATTAAGGGGAAAGTAGTAGCATGGATAGAGGATTGGTTAATTAATAGCAAGCAAAGAGGTGGGATTAATGGGTGTTTCTCTGGTTGGCAATCAGTAGCTAGTGGTGTCCCTCAGGGATCAGTGTTGGGCCCACAATTGTTCACAATTTACATAAATGATTTGGAGTTAGGGACCAAGGGCAATGTGTCCAAGTTTGCAGATGACACTAAGATGAGTGGTAAAGCAAAAAGTGCAGAGGATACAGGAAGTCTGCAGAAGGATTTGGATAGGTTAAGTGAATGGGCTAGGGCCTGGCAGATGGAATACAATGTTGACAAATGTGAGGTTATCCATTTTGGTAGGAATAACAGCAAAAGGGATTATTATTTAAATGATAAAATATTAAAACATGCTGCTGTGCAGAGAGACCTGGGTGTGCTAGTGCATGAGTCGCAAAAAGTTGGTTTACAGGTGCAACAGGTGATTAAGAAGGCGAATGGAATTTTGTCCTTCATTGCTAGAGGGATGGAGTTTAAGACTAGGGAGGTTCTGCTGCAATTGTATAAGGTGTTAGTGAGGCCACACCTGGAGTATTGTGTTCAGTTTTGGTCTCCTTTCTTGAGAAAGGACATACTGGCACTGGAGGGTGTGCAGAGGAGATTCACTAGGTAATTTCCCAGAGCTGAAGGAGTTGGATTACGAGGAGAGGTTGAGTAGACTGGGACTGTACTCATTGGAATTTAGAAGGATGAGGAGGGATCGTATAGAAACATATAAAATTATGAAGGGAATAGATGGGATAGATGCGGGCAGGTTGTTTCCACTGGCGGGTGAAAGCAGAACTAGGGGGCATAGCCTCAAAATAAGGGCAAGTAGATTTAGGACTGAGCTTAGGAGGAACTTCTTCACCCAAAGGGTTGTGAATCTATGGAATTCCTTGCCCAGTGAAGCAGTTTTGGCTCCTTCATTAAATGTTTTTAAGATAAAGATAGATCGTTTTTTAAAGAATAAAGGGATTAAGGGTTATGGTGTTCGGGCTGGAAAGTGGAGCTGAGTCCACAAAATATCAGTCATGATCTCATTGAATGGTGGAGCAGGCTCGAGGGGCCCGATGGCCCACTCCTGCTCCTAGTTCTTATGTTCTTTTGTGACTGGGAGGGTGGGTGGCATGGTGACTGGATGGCTGCTCTGTAAAATGCAGATTGTACCGGAGGGTCCGATTCCACCCCCGTGGCAGCACACCCGCTGCTGAAACCCTCATCCATTTATTTGTTTACTCCAGACCCGACTATTCCAACCTTCTCCTTGCTGTTCTCCCACATTCTCCCCTCCATAAACCTGAGCTCATCTAAAACCCTGCTGCCTACGTCCTGAATCACAACAATCCTGTTCCCTTTACATTGACTCCCAGTTAAGCTGCACCTCAATTTTAAAATTCTCATTTTCAAATCCCTTCAGGGCCTCGCCCCTCCCTACCTCTGTAATCTCCTCCATTATACTCCACGATCGCTGAGTCTCCCTAATTCTGGCCTTTGGAGTATCTGTGATTATAATCACACCTTCAGTTACCTCGGTCTCAGGCTCTGGAATTCTCTCCCTACACATCTCCATCTCACTTTCGATCTTTAAAGACTCTCCTTAAAACCCACGACTTTGACAAGCTTTTGGTCATCAGACCTAATATCTCCTTTTGTGTCGCGGTCTCTTAAATTGTTGTTCCAATGGGACATTTAATTATATTAAAGTCTGTGTTATTGCTCTTCAGGGTACCCTTATCTGGTCAGGGTGAAAAAAGATGTTGGGAGGAGCATCAACTTTCTCAAATCTAATAAAAGCAAATGACTGCGGATGCTGCAATTTGAAACACAAGCGGGAAATGCTGGATAATCTCAGCAGGTCTGACAGCATCTGTGGAGAGAGAATGGAGCTCATGTTTCCTCCTCGCCCAGTCTCCTCCGCCCCGAGCCTCCTTCACACCGAGCCTCCTCCACCCTGAGCCTCCTCCACCCTGAGCCTCCTCCACCCTGAGCCTCCTCCACCCTGAGCCTCCTCCACCCTGAGCCTCCTCCACCCCGAGCCTCCTCCACCCGGAGCTTCCTCCACCCTGAGCCTCCTCCACCCCGAGCCTCCTCCACCCCGAGCCTCCTCCACCCTGAGCCTCCTGCACCCCGAGCCTCCTCCACCCGGAGCTTCCTCCACCCTGAGCCTCCTCCACCCCGAGCCTCCTCCACCCGGAGCCTCCTCCACCCGGAGCCTCCTCCACCCCGAGCCTCCTCCACCCGGAGCCTCCTCCACCCCGAGCCTCCTCCACCCTGAGCCTCCTCCACCCCGAGCCTCCTCCACCCCGAGCCTCCTCCACCCTGAGCCTCCTCCACCCCGAGCCTCCTCCACCCGGAGCTTCCTCCACCCTGAGCCTCCTCCACCCCGAGCCTCCTCCACCCGGAGCTTCCTCCACCCCGAGCCTCCTCCACCCCGAGCCTCCTCCACCCGGAGCCTCCTCCACCCGGAGCCTCCTCCACCCCGAGCCTCCTCCACCCGGAGCCTCCTCCACCCTGAGCCTCCTCCACCCTAAGCCTCCTCCACCCTGAGCCTCCTCCAACCTGAGCCTCCTCCAACCTGAGCCTCCTCCACCCTGAGCCTCCTCCACCCAGAGCCTCCTTCACACCGAGCCTCCTCCACCCTGATCCTCCTCCACACTGAGCACACCGCACCTTGAGCCGAGCCAACCTGCACACTAAGCAGCTCCTGAGCGCACCACCCCACCCTGAGCGCAACCCCTACCCTCAGCAACCACCCACCCTAAGCCACCCCAGACCTGAGCACTACTCCAACTCTGAGCGCCCCTCGATGCTCAGCTCCCCCGCTGACCGCCCCAGCCCAATCTCACCTCGTTCAACCCTCTGAACCCACATCCTGCAGTCTCCCATTCCACTTCGCCGAATACTTCACAATGTCTCCACCCTCATCCCCTAATATCTTGAAACAAAGCCGACTGATAAACTGCCCCCCCCCCCCCCCCCCCCCCCCCCCCCCCGCCTCCCCCCAACACATGCACACCTTTGACCCGCAGTGCTGTTAGGGAGGGAGTTCCAGGATTTTGCCCCAGCGACAGTGAAGGAACAGCGATATATTTCCAAGTCAGGATGGTGAGTGACTTGGAGGGGAGCCTCCAGGTGGTGGGATTCCCATGTATCTGCTGCCCTTGTCCTTCTAGATAGTAGTGGTCGTGGGTTTGGAAGGTGCTGTGTAAGGAGACTTCGTAAGCTCCTGCAGTGCATCTTGTAGATGGTTTACATGGTGCCACTGTGTGCCGGTGGTGGAGGAAGTGAATATTTGTTCAAGTGGGTTGCTTTGTCCTGGATGGTGTTGAGCTTCTTGAGTGTTGTTGGAGCTGCACTCATCCAGGCAAGTGGTGAGTATTCTCCTGCTCCTAACCCTTGTGTTCTTGTGGTGATCTCTGCACACTGCTGCATCACCACTGCACACCATCCACAGTGACCCTCTAAACCTCAGTGTTCAAGGTCAAAGTTCAAATACACTTTCTAATCGGAGTGGTTTCTGACCCTGATGGCGTCTAATCAATCAACCAGAGCCACCAGTTCGCTCCCCCCCCCCTCGCTCCCCATGGAATTCTCTCGTGGTTCAAACTCCACACACACCATCCCCCCCCCACCCCCCACACCGGTGACAGCTCACCATCGTTATCGAGGAGCACGTTTTCTGGCTTCAGGTCCCGATAAATAATCCTGGACTGGTGAAGGTGCTCCATGCCACAGACAATCTGGGCTGCGTAGAAACAGGCTCTCTCCTCATCAAAACCCGGGTTGTCTTCATCAACATTGTAGATGTGATATCTGGAGAGAGAGCAAGTGAGAGGAGCAATAGCACAGGCATTGTTTGACAAAATAACATTCAAGAAAGGGCAACTCACAGGATTACAGAGAAATGCATCGAATTTTCAGCACAAAAACAGACCCTTTGGCCCACCTGGTCTAACCTGGTGTTTGTGCTCCACACCAGCCTCCTCTTATCCTCCTTCAGCTCACCAGATCAACAAAATCTACGATTTGTTTCTCTCTCATGCCTTTTTTTTAAAGTCTCCCTTTAAATCTATCTGTTATTTGATTCGACTACTCCTGGCAACAAGGATTTCTATATTCCAACCACTGCTACATATGACAAGTAAAATCGGGTGAGGGATCCAACAGTGAAACCTCCAGGCTCCGACCTCCCTTGTAAACAGTGATCCACATTCTCCATGCAAGGACAACAGACCTCCTCCACAAACAGGGTATCAAGGACTCCCCCAGACTGTGGCTGTGGTCACCTCGACCAGACGGTTCCCCACATTACGAATGAATGCAGCCACCCAGAATTAGTGGTAGACGTTAAGGGAATCCACTTAACAAGCCACAGTGCAACATGTCACACATGAGAAGAAGGTTGCACTCTGTGTTTTCTTCTATTCTTTCAAGGGTTGTGGACGTCGTCAGCTAGGCCAGGATTTATTGCCCGTCCCTAATTGCCCTTCAGAAGGTGGTGGTGAGCTGTCTTTTTGAACCGCTGCAGTCCCTGAGGTGCAGGTACACCCACTGGGCTATTTGGGGAGGGAGTTCCAGGATTTTGACCCAGCGACAGTGAAGGAACGGCGGTATGTTTCCGAGTCGGGATGGTGAGTGACTTGGAGGGGAAACTCTAGGTGGTGGGGTTCCCAAATATCTGCTGAATTTATATTCAGTCTACAGCAATAGATGGGAGAAGTCAAACATGTATATTCAAGCCTCCTATATTTGTATATAGTCTTATTTTCAAATAAAGAACCCAGATTATTATTTTACTCGTCCTTGTTGTATAATTGCACATTTATATCGAAAAGAAGAACATAACATGGTGGGCAGCATGGTTTTCGAACATTTGACTGGGTAATCTACAAGCTTTAACCCTTACCACCTGCCGCAGGCTACGTCCTTCCAGATTAAGCCAGCCCAGTCAATCGTGGTGATACCGAGCCACTCTTGGTGATGGACATTGACAACCCCTACCCAGAGTAGGGGAAGGTTTTAGATTGGGGGAATGCTGATTTTATTAAAATATGGGAGAATCTGGCCAGAGTAGTAGACTGGGAGCAGCTACCTCTGGGTTAATCGACAGCAGAACAGTGGGGGGCATGGCGAGAATACAGGTCCAACATGTCCCCTTTTGATGAAATGTAGGAGTAACAAATCCAGAGAACTCTGGATGTCTAGGAATATTCAGGACTGGATGGAAAGGAAAAGTGAGGCTTTTGACAGGTACAAAGGGAGCAAATCTACAAAGGCCCTCATGGAGTGTTAAAAACAATTTGGAGAGCAAAGAGGAGATATGAAAAATCACTGGTGCTAAGATTAGGGAAAATCCCAAGATACTCCATTAGTATATCAAGGGAAAGAGGATAACTAGGGAAAGAGTATGTTCCTTTAGGAACCAAGGGCATAATCTGTGAGTTGAGCTGGATGACATTGGTAGGTTGTAAATGGGTACATCACATTGGTCTTCAAGTTGGAGAGGGAGGATATGGGTGCTGAATTCAGACAGAGAAACTGAAGTTCTTGAGCAGTTGTACATAGGGAGTGAGGAGGTACTGGAATTGTTGGTGGGCTTAAAAGTGAACAAATCAACAGATCCAGATGAATTGTATCCCAGGCTGCTGTGGGAGGCAAGGGAGAAAATTACAGGGGCTGGAACACAATTTTTGAATTCCTCTCTGACCACAGGGAGATACCAGAGGACTGGACAATGGCTAATAGGTTTGACTTTTCAAGAAGGGTAGTAGGGATAAACCAGAGAACTATATGTCAGTGGTAGGGAAACTATTGGTGGGGTTACGGGGATAGGGTGAAGGTGTGGTTTCAGGTGGAAGTATGGGCTTAGGTAGATGCTCTTTGCAAGGGCCGGTGCAGACTCGATGGGCCGAATGGCCTCCTTCTGCACTGTAAATTCTATGATTCTATGATTCTATTGGAGAAAATTTTGACGGACAAAATCTCCACTTGGAGAGGCAAAGTTTGATCAGGGATGGTTAGCATGGCTTTGTCAGAGGGAGGTCATGCCTAATAAATTTGATTGATTTTTGTGAGGAGGAGACCAGGTATGTAGATGGGGGCAGGGCAGTTTATATGGATTTCAGCAAAACCTTTGACACGGTCCCACATGGGAGACTGACAAAGAAGGTAAAAGCGCATGGAATCCAGGGTGAGGTGGCAAGTTAGATCCAAAATCTCTTAGTCAGAGGAGACAGAGGGTGACGGTAGATGTTTGTGCGACTGGAAGCTGGTGTCCAGTGGCTCACCGCAGGGATCTGTGCTGGGTCCCTTTTTGTTTGTGATTATATATAAACAATATAGAAGAAAATGTGAGGGGGTGTTATGTAAGTTTACAGATGACATGAAGATTGGTCAGGTGATTGACAGTGAAGAAGGTCCTAGCTTACAGGAGGATATAGACAGATTGATCAGATGGTTGACTCTTGACTGCCCCCTCAAGGGTAATTAGGGGTGGGCAATAAACACTGGCCAGCCTGCGATGCCTATGTTCCATGAATGAATAAAACAAAAATGGGCAGATCAGTGGCAGATAGAATTTAACCCTGAAAAGCGTGAGGTGATGCAGTTTGGAAGGAGTAACACGACTAGGGAGTGGTCAATGAATGGCAGGACACTAGGAAGCTCAGAGGAATAGATAGATCTTGGCGTGCTTGTCCACAGATCCCTGAAGGCGGCAGGACAGGTTAATAGGGTAGTTAAGAAGGCAAACGGGACACATACCTTAATCAGTCATGTCACAGATATAAGCGGGGAGGTTATGTTGCAGCTGTACAGAACTTTGGTTAGGCCATTGCTGGAGTACTGTGTTCAGTTCTGGTCACCGCACTATAGGAAGGATGTGATTGCATTGGAGAGGGTGCAGAGGAAATTCACCAAGATGTTGCCTGGGATGGAACATTTTAGCTATGAAGAGAGGCTGGATAAGCTCAGATTGTTTTTATTTGGAGCAGAAAAGGCTTAGGGGGGACCAGACTGAGGTGTATAAGCTTGAGGGACATGGACAGGGTGGGAGGAAAGCAGTTGTTCCCTTTAGCTAAAGGGTCAATAACAAAGTGGCTTAATTTTAAGGTAAAAGGCAGGGGGTTTAGAAGGGATTTGAGGAAAACGTTTTACACCCAGAGGGCGGTGGGAATCCGGAATGCACTGCCTAGGAGGGTAGTTGAGGCAGGAAACCTCACAATCTTTATGAAGTACTTGGATGAGTACTTGAAATGTCATAACAATCAAGGCTTTGGGCCAAGTGCTGGGAAGTAGGACGAGTGTAGATTAGAGTAAGTTTTTTTGTTGGTGCAGGCTTGATGGGCCGAAGGGCTTCTTCTGTACTGTATAATTCTGTAAGTATATTCTGTGCCTTTGCCACCCTCAGTGCCCCTTCCAATTGATTTTCAACATGGAGGAGCACTGACACATCAGCTGATGGGGTGGGGCTGTTAATGAAAATCAGCATGAGGTTTCACAGTGGCACGGTAGCACAATGGGCGGCACGACAGCACAGTGGGCAGCACGGTATCACAATGGTTAGCGCAGTTGCTTCACAGCTCCAGGATCCCAGGTTCGATTCTGGCTTGGGTCATTATCTGTGCGGAGTCTGCAAGTTCTCCCCGTGTCTGCGTGGGTTTCCTCCGGGTGCTCCGGTTTCCTCCCACAATCCAAAGATGTGCAGGTTAGGTGGATTGGCTGTGATAAATTGCCCTTTGTGTCCAAATTAAAAAGGTTACTGGGTTACAGGAATAGGGTGGCGGTGTGGGCTTAAGTAGGGTGCTCTTTCCAGGGGCAGGTGCAGACTCAATGGGCTCTATGGTTGCCACTGTAAATTCTATGATTCTCATGATTTACCTTCGGCCAGGAGACTTCATGGAGTCCAAAAGCAATGCTGAGGACTCCCAGGACCATTCCATCTGAATGGTATACCACTGTGCCGCCCACCAGGTGCTGTTTAGCACAGGGCTAAATTGCTGGCTTTGAAAGCAGACCAAGGCAGGCCAGCAGCACGGTTCAATTCCCGTACCAGCCTCCCCGAACAGGCGCCGGAATGTGGCGACTTGGGGCTTTTCACAGTAACTTCATTGAAGCCTACTTGTGACAATAAGCGATTTTCATTTCACCTCTGGTGGGTCTGTCCTGCCAGTGGGACATGACATACCCAGTGACGGTGATGACTGGGACATTGTCTGTAAGATATGATTCCATGACAATGATTATGTTGCTCGATTAGGGGCAGCACGGTGGCGCAGTGGTTAGCATTGCTGCCTCACGGCGCCGAGGTCCCAGGTTCGATCCCGACTCTGGGTCACTGTCCGTGTGGAGTTTGCACATTCTCCCCGTGTTTGAGTGGGTTTCGCCTCCACAACCCAAAGATGCGCAGGGTAGGTGGAATGGCCATGCTAAAATTGGCCCTTAATTGGAAAAAAATGAATTGGGTACTATGTTACTCGATTAGTCCTAGTTTCGGCACAAGCCCCCAGGTGTTGATTTTTAAAAATTTTATGTACCCAATTTTTTATTTCCAATTAAGGGGCAATTTAGCATGGCTAATCCACCTACCCTGTACATCTTTGGGTCTTGGGGATGAGACCCATGCAGACACGAGGAGAATATGCAAACTCCACACAGACAGTGACCTAGGGCCGGGATTGAGCCCGGCTCCTCGGTGCCGTAAGGCAGCAGTGCTAACCACTGCGTCACCGTGCCAACCCACCCCCAGGTGTTGATAAAGGCAACTTGCAGGGTCAGCTGGCATAGTGTATCTTTGTCATTTCCAGTACTAGGCCCATGTCGAGTGGCCCATCTAATTTTCTTCCTTTTTAACCTTTCTAGAGCAATTTGATCCAATTGAGTGGCCATTTCAGAGGGCAATTATAAGTCAACCTTGGAATATAGTGTTCAATTATGGTTGCCATATTACCAGAAAGATGTGGATGCTTTGGAGAGGGTATAGAAGAGGTTTACAAGATGTTGCCTGGTATGGAGGGTATTAGCTATGAGGAGATGATAGAAAAACTCGGTTTGTTCTCACCGGAACGATGGAGGTTGAGGGGCGACCTGATAGAGATCTACAAAATTATGAGGGGCATAGACAGAGTGGATAGTCAGCAGCTTTTTCCCAGGGTGGAAGAGTCAATTACTAGGGGGCATAGGTTTAAGGTGCAAGGGGCAAAGTTTAGAGGAGATGTGCGAGGGAAGTTTTTTACACAGAGTGCCTGGAACTCGCTACCGGAAGAGGTGGTGGAAGCAGGGACGATAGTGACATTTCAGGGGCATCTTGACAAATACATGAATAAGATGGGAATAGAGGGATACAGACCCCGGAATGCTGAATGTTTTTGGTTAGGCATGCAGCATGGTCGGCGCAGGCTTGGAGGGCCGAAGGGCCTGTTCCTGTGCTGTACTTTTCTTTGTTCTTTGTTAACCTCACTGGAGTCACACGTAGGCTAGACCAGCTAAGGATGGCAGATTTCCTTCCCTAAAGGACATTAGTGAACCAGATGGGTTTTTACAACAATCGCTGATAGTGTAATTACCATTATTACCAAGACTAGCTTTTTCATTTAATGAATTGAATTTAACTTCTCCCAGTCCCTATATTGACATATCCACGTGAACATTAGCTGAGGGTGCTAGATTCCTCATTCAAAAACATTGCTATTCTATGTAAAGAAATTTCCTCTGAATTCCTTATTGGATTTAAGATTAAAGCAAATTACTGCGGATGCTGGAACCTGAAACAAAAACAGAAAATGCTGGACAGTCTCAGCAGGTCTGACAGTATCTGTGGAGAGAGAAGGGAGCTAACGTTTTGAGTCGGGATGACATTTTGTCAAAGCTGGAGAGAGCTGGAATAGGACGAGCTTTGTACTGTTGTGGGGGGAGGGGGTGGTTTTCAGGGGGGAGGTGAAGAAGTGAGACTGGATAGAGGGCCAGCAAATAGTGGAGATTGAGAAAGACAAAGGGAATGTAAATGGTGGTGATAATGACTAAGAAGGTTGCTGATGGGGGCATATTAAGAGATCGGAATGTGTCAATGGCAGAACAGGGATAAGCATGTGTCAAAGGACAACTTGAAACAGGGAAAAATTGGCCCTCATAGGTGGGGTGGGGGCAGGGAAGACAATGGTGAGGAAAAACAGGTCGATGGAAGAAATGAAAATAAATGGATAGAAATAAAAAGGGATGAAGGTGGAGAAGATGAGGTGCTACCCAATTGCATTGGGCATTTTAAATTTATTAGCTTATTTGAATCGTTAACTACTTACTGTCTTTTCACAATGGCAGTGCTTCTCATACTGTTCTATGCTGTGACTCCTTTTTTATGTTTCACACTTGGTGTGAGCCCATAGGGAGAATTGGGAGAGCAGTTTCATAACGGAGTGGGGGGCGGGGGGTTGGGGGGGGGGGGGGGGGGGGGGGGGGGGGTGGCGCAGGCAGGATTCAACAGCAGGCGTACAGACACAAAAAGAGCAATAAAGAACCTACCATTTTGCAGGCTCTGCTGGTGTCAGCAATTGGGACTCCAAATCATTGGACTAGACCACGCCCATTGGCAAAAAAAGATTGTGCACGTTTAATAGGGCTTGTGCTGACAATTGGCAAGTTACATTTGCACCACACAAATGCCAGGCAATGACCATCTCCTACAAGAGAGGATCTAACCACCGCCTCTTGTCATTCAATGGCATTACCATCGCTGAATCCCCCACAATCAACATCCTGGGGGTTATCGTTGATCAGAAACTGAACTAGACTAGCCACATTAATACTGTGGCTACCAGGGCACGTCAAAGGCTAGGAATCCTACGGCGAGTAATCACCTCCTTATCCCCCAAAAGCCTATCCTTCATCTATAAGGCACAAGTCAGGAGTGTAATGAATACTCTCCACTTGCCTAGATGAGTGCAGTTCCAACAATACTCAAGAAGCTCGACACCATCCAGGACAAAGCAGCCCGCTTGATTGTTCCTCCTTCCACAAACATTCAAACCCTCCACCACCGATGAACAGCCGTGTCTACCATCTATAAGCTGCACTGCAGTAACTCACCAAGGTTCCTTAGACAACATCTTCCAAACCCACGTCCACTACCATCTACAAGGACAAGAACAGCAGATACCTGGAACCCCACCACCGGGAGTTACTCACCATCCTGATTGGAAATATATCGCCGTGCCTTCACTGTCACTGGGGCAACTTCCTGGAACTCCCTCCCTAACAGCACTGTGGGTGTACCTACACATCAAGGACTGCAGTGGTTCAAGAAGGCAACTCACCACCACCTTCTGAAGGACAACTGGGAATTGGCAATAAATGCTGTCCAACCCGCGATGCCAAAATCCCATAAATGAATTTAAAAAAGACAATCCCAGGACTGTCAAATCTGAGCCTCCATTAGCCGCCATCGCTGCCTTGGAGCCCATGGCCCCAATTGTTTGTTAGTCATGAACCACAGTTGGGGAACCTCTCCTCTGTGGCCCTTGGTCTTGGAGTCGCCCCCCCATGAAATGGAAATACCTACTCTATGTTTATTCCATCAAACTTCTTCATCATTTTAATGATCTCTACCAGGTCACCTATTAGTCTCTTCTGTAGAAAAGTTCCCACCAGTTAAGTCTTCCTGATGGCTGTAATCCCTCAGTTCAGTTCCTATCATCTTTCTAAATCGTTTTTTGCACTGTCCTTCATATAATATCGAGACTAGAATTATGCACAGCACTCTATGTGGTCTAACCAAAGTCTTCATATGTTTAACATAATCTCTCGGCTTTTCAATTTTATTGCTCTAAAAATTAACAATGAGCTGTGTTTGGATCTTTTATTCATTATGAAAAAGAACATATTTGGGTTTTACAATGCAGCAAAACTACATGATCTATCTGGCTTGCTGTAGTCATGTGACCTTGGTCATGATCTAAGCTCTGTAAACTGCCACCCTACGCTCACTTCAGGAAGTGGAGATGAAATACAGATTTGAAATCCTGGAAATCTGCAGAGAAGACACACTTCAGAAGGGCACACAGAAATGTTCAGGGCAGCACGGTGGCGCAAGTGGTTAGCACGGTTGCTTCACGGCGCCATTGGATACTCTGAATTTATTTAAAAAATGAAATGTTCAAATCTGGTTGAAAAAATCTGCTTAAAAAAAGGGCAAGGAGAAGCAAACGCATACCGAATGCAAGGCTACAAGTAAAACGGTGGGTGAGTTAACATGGCTCTCAACTTCTCCCTCCCAGCTCCTGTCAAAATGAAAGCTGATATGTGGCAGAACTGGTAGTTTTTCACTTGCAATGGCAAAACTACGAGCTGGCAACAGGTTTGATTAACAAGCCAGAACTGATAAGAATAGCCATATTTGTAACACTGCTGGGAGTGACTGCTACCACCCTAAATCTATCCAACAAACAAAGAAAACAGACAACAGAGATTATGAAAGCCTTGATGGAATGCTCTGCGTTCAACACAAGAGTTCAAGGGAAAAGATAACCCATTGAACAGCATGTCACTGCAGTAACACAGTAAGCAGAATCATGTGAATTTGGACAGCTCAAAGATGATCGGATGAAAAATGGAATACTCTTTAGGCATTTGAGAGCGCTTAGTGGGAGAAAATCTCCTAAAAGTGGAGAAACTTAGGCTCAGGAAAATGGTTGACGTGTGTCTAAATACAGTGCTTGTAAAACAAGACCATTCCTGACCTTATTGTGCTTGACTGCATTGATATCATACTTTGACTAAACCTTGGTTGAAAAAAAAATAAAAGCAAATTACTGCGGGTGCTGGAATCTGAAACGAAAGAGAAAATGCTGGAACATCTCAACAGGTCTGGCAGCATCTGTAGGGAGAGAAAAGAGCTAACGTTTCGAGTCCAATTACTCTTTTTCAAAACTCTTTTCTCTTCCTTTCGATGCTGCCAGACCTGCTGAGATTTTCCAGCATTTTCTCTTTCTAAACCTTGGTTGACTGGTTTGTGGCATTTATCCATAATTAAAGTTTCTCCCCAGCTATACTTTCCTCCACCTGTCCTCCCCAAACTTCCATGTTGGCAGGGTGCCTTTATCACCAAATTGCATCTTGCTGCCTTCCCCAGCTTATCTGACACTTTATTCTCTTGTTTCAAAGTTTGGCTTCTTACATCACTGTTGCCTCTCCTTTAAAATTTGTGGTATCTAGTACTTCCCCAACCTCTTTCCTGTGTCTCTCCACAGGATATTATCCTTCAGCTTTCACGCTGATAGGCCTTGGCGATGTCAGCTTCTTCTCACCCCACCTTGCATTGATTTCACTCCACTCCTGTTCTCCTTTGTTTGTTTCAACCTTGCTACCTATATTCTCAGCCACCCCTCGGTACTGCCACCCCATGTAACCTCTCTACACGCATGGTTGTGATCACAGACAAAACCATCTTGACTACTATCTTGTATCTGTCATCACTCATTTCCATTCCACTTTCCAAATCCACTTACTTTCTCATCTCCCCGAGAAAAAATTCTCCTGCAAGTTACTTACAGTTGCACTTTCAAGCTCCCAAGTGCCTGGTCTTTGGACTTCCATTCATACTATCTCTGTAGCAATTCTACTCTACCCTTGATACCATTGTTCCCATCAAAATATTTACTGCCTCCAATCCCAGTCTTTTCCACCTTCACTCCTTCAAGTTCAAGAGAGTAAACCAGAATACATAAGGTTTACAACTGGTCTAGTCTACTGTTCCAGGAACATCCTGCAGAGAAAAGATAATCATTGACTTCCCTACTCCAATGCTAACTGGCTACTTAAATTCCTCTCTCTCCCTTGGCCCCTGCAGCCTCATAGGCAGCTTGGTAGCACAGTGGGTAGCAGATTATTATTATAATAATAATTATAGGACGACATGTGGCGCAGTGGTTAGCACTGGGACTGTGGTGCTGAGGACCCGGTTCGAATCCTGGCCCTGGGTCTCTGTCCATGTGGAGTTTGCACATTCTTCCCATGTCTGCGTGGGTTTCACACCCACAACACAAAGATGTGCAGGTTAGGTGGATTGGTCACGTCAAATTGCTCCTTAATTGGGAAAAATTATTATTATCACCAACAATAAGTGCAAGGAGCTCATGGACATCTTTGTGACTAAGATTGAGATCATCTGCTTAGCTGCCTCTGCCGTTCCCCCGCCCCCCCCTTTTCTTTACCCACCATAGCCAATGGAAATGAATGCCATGCTTCATGTATTCTTCCCTTCCTCAGCGTAACCACCCAGCCTAGATCCATCATCCAGCTTAGACCCCACAATTCATGAACGTTATGCTCCATCTCCCTTTCCTCTCCAAAGTTTTGAACATGATGTTGCATGAAAATCAGTGCCTACCTTTCTTAGAATTTAATGCTTCACTCTCTCCTATCAAACCTACACCCTTTCACAGCATCTTCGACAATGGTTTCTCTTCCTAAGCTCAGAGAGAGAGGCAGGTTGTATGAATACAGTATCAGCTGACTTATGGAAGAAAAGGTGGTGACGGTTCACCTACAGGGCTGTAACTTGTCTTTCAGGTTGAGCTTTTGATCAGTATAGCAGTGTGTAGAACAGGTTGCTGTTCCATGATCAAAGTTTCAGTGTCAAAGGGTGGCACTTGCTAAAAGGTAATGAAACTTCAGACCCACAATGAGTGAATAATCTGTCTGGTCACCTTTCTCAATAGGTTAAAGTGCTCACTGTGAATTCGGGGTTTTCCTGGATGCATGAAGGAATTAACTGGAAATTAGAATAAAATGGCATTTGAAGTACAGCATGACACACGGTAGTTAATGCTGTACAATATGATTCCGTGCCACTTTATTGTCTTGCATGCACAGTTTTTGAAAGTTAGTTGGTAATATGTAACCATATTAGTGCAAAACATTAATAATATCTTGCTGAACACAATTTTCACTGGTGCTGAAATGGGATGCAAGCGGAAAGTGTGAAAGACTAAATGCAAGGCTCTTGTCTAACCTCATTAAACATACATGCCCCAGAAATGCAGAGCAGGTGTTTCCAAACCAGCCATTTCCAAATGAAGTTAGAGCGATAACATCATTGCAGGGAGATAAAAGCAGGAGCATGATTGGATTAACTTTAAAATACCCAAAACAGATTACATTCTGCAGAAAAACATGAACATTCACTGTTGTGCAGGTTCAGAGTTTGTCACGTTCCTGGCCCTCTCTCAGACTAGAGATGTTTAAAAAGTTTCAGATGCACACTGTATAATCCTCTTCTGATTGACTCCTTGCTCTCCATGCCGGGATAATCTTCAAAATATCCAGATATAGAACGGTGCTGAAAGTTTTTTAAACGGCATATGCCATCATAACTAATCCAGACTGTTGCACAAGGTTGAAAGGAGCAGCCAGTGGTATCAATTGGGAGCTTTAATGAAATAGAGAAAACATGGAGAAGACTTTGAATGTGTTTTGGACCGGAGGGTTCAGTTATGGAGTGCTCATCTGAGGAATCAAGTCTCGAAGAGAACGTGCCAGAAAAAGAAAGGGGCAAGAGTGAGCAAGCTGAAGGTGTTCTATTGGTACGTGTTTGTTTGTATGTATTATATATGTATGTGCATATGCATGTATCTGTGATGTGTATGTGTACGGAACATAACGTTTTACTGTTTCCTCTGACAAAATCATGAAAATCACTGAAAAATTAACTTTGAAAGCAGAAATCCAAACTACAACCCTAGGGCGGCACGATAGCACAGTGGCTAGCACTGTTGCTTCACAGCGCCAGGGCCTCAGGTTCGATTCCCGGCTTGGGTCATTGTCTGTGCGGAGTCTGCACGTTCCCCCCATGTCTACATGGGTTTCCTCCGGGTACTACGGTTTCATAGAACATAGAACATACAGTGCAGAAGGAGGCCACTCGGCCCATCGAGTTTGCACCGACCCACTTAAGTCCTCACATCCACCATATCCCCATAACCCAATAACCCCTCCTAACCTTTTTGGTCACTAAGGGCAATTTATCATGGCCAATCCACCTAACCTGCACCTCTTTGGACTGTGGGAGGAAACCGGAGCACCCGGAGGAAACCCATGCAGACACGGGGAGAACGTGCAGACTCTGCACAGACAGTGACCCAGCGGGGAATCGAACCTGAGACCCTGGCCCTGTGAAGCCACAGTGCTATCCACTTGTGCTACCGTGCTGCCCAAACCTCCCACAAGTCTCGAAAGACGTGTCTGTTCGGAAATTTGGACATTCTGAATTCGCCCTCTGTGTTCCCGAACAAGCACCAAGTCTGCCGACTACAGGCTATTCACAGTAACTTCATTGCAGTGTTAATGTAAGCGTGCTTGTGACAATAAAGATTATTAAAATTAAATTAAATCAGTTAGGACTCAGGTATGGCAGAGCAGACCAGGAAATACGTTATGCTGAGAGACATAGCAGGCTGAAAGAGCAGAGCTATCACAGACGAAGGGGAGGATGCAAATACTGCAAAGGACATAGTACAAAGGAAAAGCAGGGCTGTTCAGCTTGAGGAAAGCAATGTTTTAACTGCAGGAAGCAAAATAATTCACACACAAGTGTTTGGCGAGAAAAAAGCTAAGCAAGCCGAAATAGATAGCTCTCCAGTGACTATCAGCAGAAGGATCTGATGGAGCACTGCACACCATAGAATAGGTCGGTTCCATAGAATTAAGAACCCTGGAATTTGGCCCATCGAGTCTGCACCAATCCCCCAAAAGAGCACCCCACCTAGGCCCAATTCCTCGCCTTAGCCCTGTAACCTAACCTGTACATCCTAAACACTGAGATGCAATTTAGCATGGCCAATCCACCTAACCTGTACATCCCTAGACACCTAACAAGCACATCTTTGGACTGTGGGTGGAAACTGGAGCACCCGAAGGAAACCAACGCAGACACGGGGAGAACGTACAAACTCCACACAGTCACCCAAGGCGGAATTGAACCCTGGTCCCTGGTGCTGTGAGGCAAAAGTGCCAACCACTGTGCCACCGTGCTGTTTCGTAAAGCCTATGGGTGGCAAATGGTTTGTCACTGTTACAATGATAACTGGAAGAGTGTCAAGTGGCACTGGTGCGTCATGCAACATAATGACCGCCACAGACCTGTGCAAAGTAGTTGAACTTGGTGATCTGAAAATGAAGCACTCACAAGCAAAGTTGAGGCTACACGATGGCACAATATTCACACCCGAGAGAACAAATTAGCCTGAGGGTCCAATGCAATGGAAAGACGGAAGAATTAAAGTTCTATATCAGTGTTTATCAAACTTTTTTTTCCGTGACCCACTTATACCAACTGGCCAGCCTTCGGGACCGATGCCGACCGACCTTCATGACCCATGCCGACCGACCTTCGTGACCCACACCGACCGACCGTCGCGGCCCACACCGACCGACCATCGCGACCCACACCAACCGACCTTCGCGACCTACACTGACCGACCTTCGCGACCCACACTGACCGACCTTCGCGACCCACACCGACTGACCATCATGACCCATGCCAACCAACCTTCATGACCCACACCGACCGGCCATTATTTCTTCTCTTTAATATGTCAGATGAGCCTGCTTGGGCTTCACGATCTCACTTACTTTGTCACTCGATGTTACATTTCTTCGAAGGACTTCAGCTGATGATTTAAGTTATCACTGCATCCATTTAAAAATATCAAGAGGCTTGTCCTTGAACTCACCATCCTTAGTCTTCAAATGCCTTTGAAGTTTTGAGGGTTTTAAACTTTCATTTACCAGTACTTCCAGGCATATAACACACATGTACTTTGCATTCTGATTTGCATTGACACAATCAACAAATCCACAGCTCAATTCCAGTACCGGCTGAGGTTATTCATGAAAGCTCCGCATTGTCAACCTTTCCCCTTGCCTGAGGTGTGGCAACCCTCAGGTTAAATCACCACCAGTCAGCTCTCTCGCTCAAAGGGGAAAGCGGCCTATGGTCATCTGGGACTATGGAGACTTTCAATTCAATGCATGAGAATAATACATAACTTGGTTAACTCACCGTTACACATGACTGAGCATGCTAATGAGTCTTCCGTTCATTAGGAAAAGGGGGATGTCTGGATCTTTTATTCATTATGAAAAGGAGGATGTTTGGGTTTTGAGATGCAACATGTCAACCATCAACTCAGTAGAGGCGCTCATTGAGAAAGCAATGCTGTCTAGACATTGGTCAATGGCAGCAGCAGCTCGGGGGGTGGGGGGGGGGTTTACTTTATTTTTGTTTATGTTATTTACACTGGAGGGTCTGAGGGGGTGTATACACCTGTTGTGTTAAGTCGGGGTGTTAATGTTAATTTATTATTTATGTACGGGGGGAGGGGTTTGGGGGGTTGCTTTTTTAGATTGTGTTTTGTACTTAACCCTGTTGGGTTCTTTTTTCTTTCTCATTTTGTTATTGATATTTTATGAAAACCTTTAATAAAAATTATTTTTAAAAAAAAGAGAAAGCAATGCTGTCTTTGAATGTGAAACACTCGGTTTACACATTTTCAGGATTTGTTAACCTTCTTCAATACCTCAAATAATTTGGGAAGCTCATGTCCATTTACTTCCCAAGGAATAGGAGCCTCCATATTTTTCCTCCCAAATTGTAAAAAAAAATTGGGTATTGTAAATTTATTTTTAAAAATGTGCTGCCGTATGCTTTTCCATAGGGAAATCGATTTGTTATTTAGTCTCCCAACTGAAAGCTTATTTATATTTTCCCATTTATTTTGTCACAGTGTTTCCTCAATATTTTATCATGAACAGTACTGTGATGTGATTTGAGATGTTTTACCATTTTAAAAACATTTTTGGAAGTCCATGTATGCTGTGTGTTCTTGTTGTATTTTGGTTTCCAGATGTTGTTAATAATCACGCTATTAGCTTTGTCATGTGAGAGTACCCTTTAAGAAATGGGTGTTTAAGAAATGTACCTTTAAGAAATGGAGCTGCTCATGTTACTGGAGTGATGTCAGAGTGTGGGTGGAGCTGAGCTCTACTTCTGCTTTTTTAGTTCAGATTACTTAGTGTTGTATTCTTGGGGGTGTATTTGAATTGATGGTTGCTAAGATGTTCACTGTTTGTTTTCGAAAGGTTAACTTGAGTTCATAGAATAAACATTGTTTTGCTTTAAAAAATACTTTTCCATTTCTGCTGTACCACACCTGTAGAGTGGTCAGTGTGCTCCCCATACCACAATCTATTAAAAGTTGTGGGTCAGGTGACCTCCATGCTGCACTTTGGGGTTCTCTGAACCCTGGCCCATAACAACGGAAAGTGTCCAACATTGCCATAGCTTGCTGACAGTTGTGCCGCTGGCCAGGGAGCTGGGGTGAGTAGCGGGATGTGGCCAGGGGGTGGGCTGTGGGATTTCGGTGGACAGGCATGGAACACCTTTGCTGCAACCTGCAAGGCAGCCATGCAGCTGCACATGCCGCTGACTGCCCACTATAAACTTACGGCCATTGGTCGCATGGGTTTCCCCCAGGGCACCCCTCCTTGGTTCCCTCTGGCCCCAGCCGACTCATCAGTGGGATTGGGGGAACTTCAGCATAACAAGTGCCATCTTGTTGGCTGGGTTGGTGTGTGTGTGGGGAGTGAAGTGTGTATATGTGGCTGCAGCTTGTCAGCCTCCCATGAGTCAATCATGGACCCGGAGTTCTCCCTGGAATCAATTGTGTTCCATGTGGCGCCTGTGCTAGCCCCCCCACAGTCACTGAATCTTCCAGGTACGGTGCTCCACGAATCCTGCCCCGGTGTCAACATTAGTCTCAGGAGCGGAGAATTCCGTCATTTATCCTTAACTTGCCATGCTGTCCAGAAGGACTGGTTTGAACTGCTTCTGTTCAATATCACATCAGCACAGCCATGAAATGGGGCACTCCCAGAACACACCCAAACTGGTGCCAGAATGTGGCGACTAGGGGCTTTTCACAGTAACTTCATTGCAGTGTTAATGTAAGCCTACTTGTGACAATAATAAAGATTATATTACATCCACTGCATTATCCTCATCTATCCATTTGTTTCTACAGTGTGAACAAATTGGAGATAGCTTGAAGCCATAGGGGTCACTATAAATTGAAGTCTTCTCATTAGTTGCACAAATTGGTCTGAGTTTTCCTATCAATCAATCATTTATCAATCAGTTCCTGTCCACCTTTCTGCTTTTGCTGACAGTTTCTGGTCATGTTTTGTTGTCATTTGTTTTCCATTCTGTTTTTCCCCGACTGGGCCTGGTGCTTGGAGTTGGAATCCTGTCAGCCCGTTGTGGTCTGCACTTTCTGTGGGAACAATTTACTTCAGCGGGAGTATCTGAAGCCAATGGGTGCATCATGGACGGCCTATCCGATAGTGCGCATTTTATACACACCAGGTTCCTGTCCTTGTTCCCTCCCAGTCGGCCCCAGGACTACTGGAACATGCCCCAATTTTCTGCTTTCTCATCCTTCCTTGTTCAGTGACTGATCTCCAATAAATTGCTGTCTGCAGGTGAAATTCAAGCTGGGTGGGAACATAGGTTGGAATAATTAGGGGATGGATGGGGCACCCCCCGAAAACCATGTCAGCATGGAGCTGTCATGCTTCACGTCGACCTGTCCTGCAGTTATAAAGCACTGTTGAGCAGACTAATGATGTTGGAGTGGGACATGGGATCAAATCCCACCACGGCAACTCGCTGAATTCAAATTCAATAAATAACTCTGGAATTTAAAGCTAGTCATTAATGGTGGCCATGAACCTATCATCGATTGTTATAGAAATCCATCTCATTCATTAATGTCCTTTAGGGAAGGAAATCTGCCATCCTTACCTGGTCTGTCCTACATGTGACTTCAGATCCACAACATAGAATCATAGAATATCTACAGTGCAGAAGCAGACCATTCGGCCCATCGAGTCTGCACCGACCGTTTGAAACAACACCCCCACCCTATCCCCGCAACCCCAATTAACCTTTGCACACTGAGGAGCAATTTAGTATGGACAATTCACCTCACCTGCATATCTTTGGACTGTGGGAGGAAACTGGAGCACCTGGAGAAACGCATGCAGACATGGGGGGAACGTGCAAACTCCACACAGACCTTCACCCAAGGCCGGAATCGAACCCAGGGCCCTGGGGCTGTGAGGCAGCAGTGCTAACCACTGTGTGGCCATGCCACCCTGCAAAGTGGTTGACTCTTTACACACTTTGAAAGGCCGAGCGAGACACTCAGTTCAAGGACAATCAAGGATTGGCAACAAACGTTGGTCTTGCCAGTGACGTCCACATCCCAAGGAAAAAAAGAAGAATATTGTCCTGGCCAATATTCACCCCTCAGCTAGCACCACTAAAACAGATTAGCAGCTCAGTCATTTCATTGGTTATTTGTGGGACCTTGCTTTGTGCTAATTGGATGCTCTGTTTGTCTCCAGAACATTGATTAATTGTGAAGCTCTGCGATGACCCAGTGACATGAATTTCCTCTCTATTCCTGTTTCTTAGACCTTGTTTGAGTGAGGAGAGTGTTTACCTCAAATCTCCTCCGTTCATGATGGTCATCACTAGGCACAGCTCTGCTTTGGTCTGGAAGGCGTAAGCTAGGGAGACAATAAATCGAGTGTGTACCCTGGCAAGGATCCTTTTTTCCACCATAGCACCCTGGAAAATAAAGACCAACCTGATTAGCCCATGGGTTTCAGTCACTGTACTTAGAATACAATTCCAGACAATTCCTACAATGCAGAATAATAATATAATAAAAATAATAATCGCTTATTGTCACAAGTAGGCTTCAATGAAGTTAATGTGAAAAGCCCCTAGTTGCCACATTCCGGCTCCTGTTTGGGGAGGCCGGTACGGGAATTGAACCAGCGCTGCTGGCCTTGTTTTGCATTACAAGCCATCTGTTTAGCCCACTGTGCTAAACCAGCCCCTAGGAGGCCATTCGGCCCATCGAGTCTGCACCGTCCCTTTGAAAGTGCTCTTCACCACATCCCGCGCTGTTCCGGTAAGCAGTGACTGAGTTACAGTATACAAAACCCAGCTATACTCTGTACACAGTGACTGAGTTACAATATACAACAACCCAGCTAAACTCTGTACACAGTGACTGAGTTACAGGATACAAAACCCAGCTAAACTCTGTACTCTGTGAGTTACAGTACAATAATACCCTTTAACAGTGTCACATGTAGGCTACATTAACACTGCAATGAAGTTACTGTGAAAAACCCCTAGTCACCACATTCCGGCGCCTGTTCAGGTACACTGAGGGAGAATTCAGAATGTCCAATTTGCCGGGAAACCGGAGTGCACGGAGGAAACCCACGCAGACACCGGGAGAACGTGCAGACTCCGCAAAGACAGCAACCGAAGCCGGGAATTGAACCTGGATCCTTGGCACTGTAAAGCCATAGTGCTAACCACTATGCTATCGTGACACCCAAACAACAACCCAATTATACCATGTAGACAGGGACTGAGTTACAGTCCACAACAACCCAGCAACACACAGCAGTAGAGAGAGAGGAGCAGCAGCAGGGAGAGAGGAGCAGCAGCAGGGAGAGAGGAGCAGCAGCGGGGAGAGAGGAGCAGCAGCAGGGAGAGAGGAGCAGCAGCAGGGAGAGAGGAGCAGCAGCGGGGAGAGAGGAGCAGCAGCGGGGAGAGAGGAGCAGCAGCGGGGAGAGAGGAGCAGCAGCAGGGAGAGAGGAGCAGCAGCGGGGAGAGAGGAGTAGCAGCGGGGGGAGGGGAGCAGCAGCGGGGAGAGAGGAGCAGCAGCGGGGGGAGAGGAGCAGCAGGGAGAGAGGAGCAGCAGCGGGGTGAGGGGAGCAGCAGCGGGGAGAGAGGAGCAGCAGCGGGGGGAGAGGAGCAGCAGGGAGAGAGGAGCAGCAGCGGGGTGAGGGGAGCAGCAGCGGGGAGAGAGGAGCAGCAGTGGGGAGAGAGGAGCAGCAGCGGGGAGAGAGGATAGCAGTGGGGAGAGAGGAGCAGCAGTGGGGCAAGGGGAGCAGCAGCAGGGGGAGAGGAGCAGCAGCGGGGAGAGAGGATAGCAGTGGGGAGGGAGGAGCAGCAGCAGGGAGAGAGGAGCAGCAGCGGGATGAGAGAAGTAGCAGCGGGGAGAGAGGAGCAGCAGCGGGAGAGAGAGAAGCAGCAGCGGGGAGAGAGGAGCAGCAGCGGTGCGAGAACAGCAGCAGCGGGGAGAGGAGCAGCAGCGGGGAGAGGAGTAGCAGCGGGGAGAGAGGAGCAGCAGCGGGGAGAGAGGAGCAGCAGCGGGGAGAGAGGAGCAGCAGCGGGGAGAGGAGCAGCAGCGGGGAGAGAGGAGCAGCAGCGGGGAGAGAGGAGCAGCACGGGGAGAGAGGAGCAGCAGCGGGGAGAGAGGAGCAGCAGCAGAGAGGGAGGAGCAGCAGCGGGGAGAGAGCAGCAGCAGCGGGGAGAGAGGATAGCAGTGGGGAGAGAGGAGCAGCAGTGGGGCAAGGGGAGCAGCAGCAGGGGGAGAGGAGCAGCAGCGGGGAGAGAGGATAGCAGTGGGGAGGGAGGAGCAGCAGCAGGGAGAGAGGAGCAGCAGCGGGATGAGAGAAGTAGCAGCGGGGAGAGAGGAGCAGCAGCGGGAGAGAGAGAAGCAGCAGCGGGGAGAGAGGAGCAGCAGCGGTGCAAGAACAGCAGCAGCGGGGAGAGGAGCAGCAGCGGGGAGAGGAGTAGCAGCGGGGAGAGAGGAGCAGCAGCGGGGAGAGAGGAGCAGCAGCGGGGCGAGAGGAGCAGCAGCGGGGAGAGGAGCAGCAGCGGGGAGAGAGGAGCAGCAGCGGGGAGAGAGGAGCAGCAGCGGGGAGAGAGGAGCAGCAGCGGGGAGAGAGGATCAGCAGCAGAGAGGGAGGAGCAGCAGCGGGGAGAGAGGAGCAGCAGCGGGATGAGAGGAGTAGCAGCGGGGAGAGAGGAGCAGCAGCGGGAGAGAGAGAAGCAGCAGCTGGGCGAGAGGAGCAGCAGCGGAGAGAGAGGAGCAGCAGCGGGAGAGAGAGAAGCAGCAGCTGGGCGAGAGGAGCAGCAGCGGGGTGAGGGGAGCAGCAGCGGGGAGAGGGGAGCAGCAGTGGGGTGAGGGGAGCAGCAGCGGGGAGAGGGGAGCAGCAGTGGGGTGAGGGGAGCAGCAGCGGGGCGAGGGGAGCAGCAGCGGGGCGAGAGGAGCAGCAGCGGGGTGAGGGGAGCAGCAGCGGGGCGAGGGGAGCAGCAGCGGGGCGAGAACAGCAGCAGCGGGGAGAGAGGAGCAGCAGCGGGGAGAGAGGAGCAGCAGCGGGGAGAGAGGAGCAGCAGCAGGGCGAGAGGAGCAGCAACGGGGATAGCGGAGCAGCAGTGGGGAGAGAGGAGCAGCAACAACGATAGGGGAGCAGCAATGGGGTGAGAAGAGCAGCCACGGTGCGAGAGGAGCAGCAGCGGGGAGAGAGGAGCAGCAGCGGGGAGAGAGGAGCAGCAGCGGGGAGAGAGGAGCAGCAGCGGGGAGAGAGGAGCAGCAGCGGGAGAGAGGAGCAGCAGCGGGAAGAGAGGAGCAGCGGCGGGGAGAGAGGAGCAGCAGCGGGGGGAGAGCAGCAGCAGCGGGGGGAGAGGAGCAGCAGTGGGGAGAGAGGAGCTGCAGCGGGAAGAGGGGAGCAGCAGGGGGGAAAGAGCAGTAGCAGCGGGTAGAGAGGAGCAACTGCGGGGCGAGGGGAGCAGCAGCGGGAGAGAGATGAGCAGCAGTGATCTTGGTCAATGACTCGAGAAGCAAGTTTGGATGACAATTGAAGGCTTTATTGGACTAGATGGTTCCTCCAGCAGCGCAGGTACAGAATGCAGCTGCTAGGGAGACACAGACTCTTATACTCCGCCTTACTGGGCGGAACCAGCAGGCAGGTTCACTAATAATCTTCCTGTCTCAGGTAGAGGAGCAGCAGCGGGGAGAGAGTAGCAGCGGGGGTAGAGGATAGCAGTGGGGAGGAGCAGGAGGGAGGAGCAGCAGCGGGGAGAGAGGAGCAGCAGCGGGGCAAGGGGAGCAGCAGCAGGGAGAGAGGAGCAGCAGCGGGGATGACCTTACAGCCTCAACCTAGGTACCATAATACCCCTAATACCGACAACCACATTCACCCCCTGTTAAAAAAAAGTGTCCGGCGGGGGTGGTCGTCTCGCGTCATACAGTGGTAGAGGTTCTGGTGGTACCCGTCGGTGGTACAGTGTTTTGCCTTATTACATGATGCAGGCGCCGGCTCGGGCATCCGTGACTCTGGGACCATGACTTTGGCTTCTTCGGTAGCTTCATCACCCCTGGGTGGGACCAGTGGAAGAGCCGATCCATCTGGGAATGGGGGAAGCCGCTGTGTGCGCTGGTGGGAGGGAGCGTGGGGTTGGTGGGGGGGGGATCCAGCGGGCGCCAGGTCCCGTAGGGAGACCGTATCCTGCCAGCCATCGGGGTACTGAGTAGGCATACTGAGGGTTAGCATGAAGGAGGTGGACCCTCTCTACCAATGGGTCCGACTTGTGCGCCTGCACGTGTTTGCGGAGCAGATTGGGTCCAGGAACTGCCAGCCAGGTTGGGAGCAAGGTCCCGGAGGAGGACTTCCTAGGGAAGACAAGGAGACGTTCATGAGGTGTTTCGTTTGTCGTGGTACACAGCAGTGATCGGATGGAGTGGAGTGCATCGGGTAGGACCTCCTGCCAGCGGGAGACTGGCAGATTCTTGGACCGTAGGGCCAGTAGGACGGTCTTCCAGACCGTTCCATTCTCCCTCTCTGCCTGTCCGATTCCCCGGGGGTTATACCTGGTCATCCTGCTCGAGGCGATGCCCTTGCTGAGCAGGAATTGATGCAGTTCATCGCTCATGAAGGAGGACCCCCTATCAATGTGTATGTACGTGGGGAACCCGAACAGTGTAAAGATACTGTGGAGGGCTTTTATGACGGTGGCTGCGGTCATGTCGGGGCAGGGGATGGCGAATGGGAACCAGGAGTACTCGTCAATCAGGTTCAGGAAATATGTGTTGCGGTCGGTGGATGGGAGACCCTTTGAAGTCCATGCTGAGATGTTCAAAGGGACGGGAAGCCTTTATCAGGTGCGCTTTCTCTGGCCTGTAGAAGTGCGGCTTGCACTCCGCGCAGATTTGGCAGTCCCTGGTGGCTGTCCTGACCGCCTCGAGGGTGTAGGGCAGGCTGCGGGTCTTGATAGAATGGAAGAATCGAGTGACCCCCGGGTGGCAGAGGTCCTCATGGAGGGCCCGGAGCTGGTCTACTTGTGCGTTGGCACGTGCCGCGCACGGCAGGGGATAGGGCATCAGGAGGCTCATTTAGCTTCCCGGGACGATACAAGATCTCATAGTTGTGGGTGGAGAGTGCTATCCTCCACCGTAACATCTTATCGTTCTATATCTTGCCCCGCTGTGCATAATCGAACATGAAAGCTACCGACCGTTGGTCAGTGAGGAGCGTGAATCTCCTGCCAGCCAGGTAATGCCTCCAGTGCCGCACAACTTCTACTATGGCCTTGGCCTCCTTTTCAACTGAGGAATAACAGATTTCTGAAGCATGGAGGGTGCGTGAGAAGAAGGCCACGGTCTGCCCTCTTGGTTGAGGGTGGCCGCCAGAGCTATGTCGGACGCGTCGCTCTTGACTTGGAAGGGAAGGGATTCATCGATTGCGTGCATCGTGGCCTTTGCGATGTCGGCCTTTATGCGGCTGAAGGCCTGGCGGGCCTCTGCCGACAGGGGGAAAACCGAGGATTGGATTAGTGGGCGGGCCTTGTCCGCATAGTTGGGGACCCACTGGGTGTAATATGGAAAAAATCCCAGGCAACGTTTCAGGGCCTTGGAGCAGTGGGGGAGGGGAAACTCCATGAGGGGGCACATGCGTTCGGGATCTGGGCCTATGACTCCATCATGCACTACATAGCCGAGGATGGCTAGACGGTCGGTGCTGAACATGCATTTGTCCTTGTTGTAGGTTAAGTTAAGGGTTTTTGCGGTATGGAGGAATTTGCGGAGGTTGGTGTCGTGGTCCTGCTGGTCGTGGCCGCAGATCGTGACGTTGTCGAGATACGGAAATGTGGCCTGCAAACCGTACCGGTCAACCATTCGGTCCATCTCCTGTTGGAAGACCGAGACTCCATTTGTGACACCGAAGGGAACCCTTAGGATGTGGTAGAGCTGCCCATCTGCTTTGAATGCAGTGTACTTGCGGTCACCCGGGCGGATGGGGAGCTGGTGGTAGGCAGATGTGAGGTCCACCGTGGAATAGACCTTGTATTGTGCAATTTGATTGACCAAATCAGATATGCGGGGGAGAGGGTACGCGTCGAGCTGCGTATACCTGTTGATGGTCTGACTATAATCGATGAATATCCTGTGCTTCTCCCCGGTCTTTACAACCACTACTTGGGCTCTCCAGGGGTTGTTGCTGGCCTCGATAATACCTTCCTTCAGTAGCCGCTGGACCTCTGACCTAATGAAGGTCCGGTCCTGGGCACTGTACCGTCTGCTCATGGCGGCGACGGGTTTGCAATCCGGGGTGAGGTTCGCAAAAAGGGAAGGCGGGTCGACCTTGAGGGTCGCGAGGCTGCAGACAGTGAGGGGGGTATAGGGCCGTTGAATTTAAAGGTTAAGCTCTGGAGGTTGCACTGGAAGTCCAATCCCAGGAGCGTGGCAGCGCAGAGGTGAGGGAGGACGTAGAGTCGGAAATTTTTAAATTCTCTTCCCTGGACGGTGTGGTCCGCTACGCAGAACTCCTTGATCTCTATGGAGTGAGGGCCAGGGAGATTCTTTGGTTAACTGGATGTATGGGAAGAGAACAGCGCCTTACTGTGTTGGGGTGAATGAAGCTCTCTGTGCTCCCAGAGTCGATCATACAGGATGTTTTGCGCCCGTTGATGAGCACGGTCGCCGTCGCGGTCGGGGCCGAGACTGGTCCACGATCACCGAGGCGAGTCGTGGTAAAAGTTGAAGCTTTTCCTCGGGCGGTGTGTGGTCATCCGAATCGGGGTCCTGAGACTCCAGCCAAGATGGCGGCGCCCACGGGTCGCACATGGCAGGGTGTGGGCAAGATGGCGGCGCCCACGCATCGCACGTGGCCCCTGGGGAACAAGATGGCGGTGCCCGGGACCGCATATGGCTCGGAAAAATGGAGATGGCGGCGCCCGTGGCCCATGGAGAGAGTTGTGGTGGTGGCCCTGGTTCGCTCCCGGAGACAGCGGCGACCACCCGGGCCTGGCATACCGCCACAAAATGGCACTTTTTGCCACAGTGCAGGTGGAGGAGCGGGCTGGGCAGCACTGCCGAAGGTGCTTGGCTTGCCTGCAAAAATAACAGAGGGGCGCCCCGGGGTTGCCTGGTAGTCGCACGGCACAAGCTTGTGGGGGGATGGGAGATGTATTGGGGTCGGCCGCCGGTGGGTACCACGCTGCCCAAGGGGCTGCCGCGGGTTGGGGACGTACGCGCGGGCGTTTCGGGAGGCCACATCTAGGAAGCTAGCAAGGGCCCTTGCCTCCTTGAGGCCTAGTGTCTCTTTCTCCAGCACCCGCCGACAAATTTGGGAGGACAGCATACCTGCAACGAATGCGTCCCAGATTAAAAGTTCTGTGTGGTCGCTGGCTGAATCTTGCGGGCAGTCACAGTTCCTACCTAGTACCAGAAGCGCACGGTAGAATTCATCCAGTGATTCCCCCGGGATTTGTCGTCTTGTCGCTAGCAGATGTCGGGCGTAAACCTGGTTTACTGGGCGAATGTAGTGTCCTTTCAACAGGGCCATCGCGGCCTCGAAATCGTCCGCATCCTCGATGAGGGTATATATCTCTGGGCTCACCCTTGAGTGGAGAACTTGCATCTTCTGGTCCTCCATGGGTGCAGTCCTGAGGTACCCTTTGAAACACGGCAGCTAGTGTCTGAAGGTTGCCGCAGAGTTTGCCGCGTGGGGGCTGAGTTGCAGACACTCCGGTTTGATTCGGAGCTCCATTCTTTAAAATCTAGTCCAATAAGTTGATGCTCGATCAATGACTCCAGAAGCAGCGGGGAGAGAGGAGCAGCAGCGGGGGGAGGGGAGCAGCAGCGGGGGGAGAGGAGCAGCAGCGGGGGGAGTGGAGCAGCAGCGGGGCGAGAACAGCAGCAGCGGGGAAAGAGCAGCAGCGGGGGGAGTGGAGCAGCAGCGGGGGGAGTGGAGCAGCAGCGGGGAGTGAGGTGCAGCAGCGGGACGAGAGGAGCAGCAGCGGGGAGAGAAGAGCAGCAGCGGGGAGAGAGGAGCAGCAGCAGGGGGAGGGGAGCAGCAGCGGGGAGAGAGGAGCAGCAGCGGGGAGAGAGGAGCAGCAGCGGGGAGAGAGGAGCAGCGGGGGGAGTGGAGCAGCAGCGGGGGGAGTGGAGCAGCAGCGGGGAGTGAGGGGCAGCAGCGGGACGAGAAGAGCAGCAGCGGGGAGAGAGGAGCAGCGGGGGGAGTGGAGCAGCAGCGGGGGGAGTGGAGCAGCAGCGGGGAGTGAGGTGCAGCAGCGGGACGAGAGGAGCAGCAGCGGGGCGAGAGGAGCAGTAGTGGGGAGAGCGCTGCAGCAGCGGGACGAGAGGAGCAGCAGCGGGGTGAGAGGAGCAGCAGCTGGGGGAGTGGAGCAGTAGCGGGGAGAGCGGTGCAGCAGCGGGACGAGAGGAGCAGCAGCGGGGCGAGAGGAGCAGCAGCGGGGCGAGAGGAGCAGCAGCGGGGAGAGAGCAGCAGCAGCAGGGAGAGAGGTGCAGCAGCGGGACGAGAGGAGCAGCAGCGGGGAGAGAGCAGCAGCAGCGGGACGAGAGGAGCAGCAGCGGGGCGAGAGGAGCAGCAGCGGGGGGAGAGGAGCAGCAGCGGGACGAGAGGAGCAGCAGCGGGGAGAGCGGTGCAGCAGCGGGACGAGAGGAGCAGCAGCGGGGAGGGAGGAGCAGCAGCGGGGAGAGAGGTGCAGCAGCGGGACGAGAGGAGCAGCAGCGGGGAGAGAGCAGCAGCAGCGGGACGAGAGGAGCAGCAGCGGGGCGAGAGGAGCAGCAGCGGGACGAGAGGAGCAGCAGCGGGACGAGAGGAGCAGCAGCGGGGAGAGCGGTGCAGCAGCGGGACGAGAGGAGCAGCAGCGGGGAGAGCGGTGCAGCAGCGGGACGAGAGGAGCAGCAGCGGGACGAGAGGAGCAGCAGCGGGGCGAGAGGAGCAGCAGCGGGACGAGAGGAGCAGCAGCAGGGAGAGCGGTGCAGCAGCGGGACGATAGGAGCAGCAGCGGGGCGAGAGGAGCAGCAGCGGGGCGAGAGGAGCAGCAGCGGGGCGAGAGGAGCAGCAGCAGGGAGAGCGGTGCAGCAGCGGGACGAGAGGAGCAGCAGCGGGGCGAGAGGAGCAGCAGCGGGACGAGAGGAGCAGCAGCAGGGAGAGCGGTGCAGCAGCGGGACGAGAGGAGCAGCAGCGGGGCGAGAGGAGCAGCAGCGGGACGAGAGGAGCAGCAGCGGGACGAGAGGAGCAGCAGCAGGGAGAGCGGTGCAGCAGCGGGACGAGAGGAGCAGCAGCAGGGAGAGCGGTGCAGCAGCGGGACGAGAGGAGCAGCAGCGGGGAGAGCGGTGCAGCAGCGGGACGAGAGGAGCAGCAGCGGGACGAGAGGAGCAGCAGCGGGGCGAGAGGAGCAGCAGCGGGACGAGAGGAGCAGCAGCAGGGAGAGCGGTGCAGCAGCGGGACGAGAGGAGCAGCAGCGGGGCGAGAGGAGCAGCAGCGGGGCGAGAGGAGCAGCAGCGGGGCGAGAGGAGCAGCAGCAGGGAGAGCGGTGCAGCAGCGGGACGAGAGGAGCAGCAGCGGGGCGAGAGGAGCAGCAGCGGGGCGAGAGGAGCAGCAGCGGGACGAGAGGAGCAGTAGCGGGGAGAGAGGAGCAGCAGCAGGGAGAGCGGTGCAGCAGCGGGACGAGAGGAGCAGCAGCGGGGCGAGAGGAGCAGCAGCGGGGCGAGAGGAGCAGCAGCGGGACGAGAGGAGCAGTAGCGGGGAGAGCGGTGCAGCAGCGGGACGAGAGGAGCAGCAGCGGGGAGAGAAGAGCAGCAGCGGGGAGTGAGGTGCAGCAGCGGGACGAGAGGAGCAGCAGTGGGGAGAGCGGTGCAGCAGCGGGACGAGAGGAGCAGCAGCTGGGGGAGAGGAGCAGCAGCGGGGAGAGAGGAGCAGCAGCAGGGAGAGAGGAGCAGCAGCGGGGAGAGAAGAGCAGCAGCGGGGAGTGAGGTGCAGCAGCGGGACGAGAGGAGCAGCAGCGGGGAGAGAAGAGCAGCAGCGGGGGAGCGGTGCAGCAGCGGGGAGAGACGAGCAGCAGCGGGGAGAGAGGAGCAGCAGCGGGGAGAGAGGAGCAGCAGCGGGGAGAGAGGAGCAGCAGCGGGATGAGATGAGGAGCAGCAGCGGGGAGAGAGGAGCAGCAGCGGGGAGAGAGGAGCAGCAGCGGGGAGAGAGGAGCAGCAGCGGGATGAGATGAGGAGCAGCAGCGGGGCGAGAGGAGCAGCAGCGGGGAGAGAGGTGCAGCAGCGGGGTTAGAGGAGCAGCAGCGGGGTGAGAGGAGCAGCAGCGGGGAGAGAGGAGCAGCAGCGGGGTGAGAGGAGCAGCAGCGGTGAGAGAGGTGCAGCAGCGGGGAGAGAGGAGCAGCAGCGGGGAGTGAGGTGCAACAGCGGGACAAGAGGAGCAGCAATGGGGAGAGAAGAGCAGCAGCGGGGAGTGAGGTGCAGCAGCAGGGAGAGCGGTGCAGCAGCGGGGAGAGAGGAGCAGCAGCGGGGAGAGAGGAGCAGCAGCGGGACGAGAGGAGCAGCAGCGGGGAGTGAGGTGCAGCAGGGAGAGAGGAGCAGCAACGGGGCGAGAGGAACAGCAGCGGGGAGAGAAGAGCAGCAGTGGGGAGTGAGGTGCAGCAGGGAGAGAGGAGCAGCAGGGAGAGAGGAGCAGCAACGGGACGAGAGGAGCAGTAGCGGGGAGAGAGGAGCAGCAGCGGGGCAAGAGGAGCAGCAGCGGGACGAGAGGAGCAGCAGCGGGACGAGAGGAGCAGCAGCGGGGCGAGAGGAGCAGTAGCGGGGAGAGCGGTGCAGCAGCGGGACGAGAGGAGCAGCAGCGGGGCGAGAGGAGCAGCAGCGGGGCGAGAGGAGCAGCAGCGGGACGAGAGGAGCAGTAGCGGGGAGAGCGGTGCAGCAGCGGGACGAGAGGAGCAGCAGCGGGACGAGAGGAGCAGCAGCGGGGCGAGAGGAGCAGCAGCGGGACGAGAGGAGCAGCAGCAGGGAGAGCGGTGCAGCAGCGGGACGAGAGGAGCAGCAGAGGGGCGAGAGGAGCAGCAGCGGGGCGAGAGGAGCAGCAGCGGGGCGAGAGGAGCAGCAGCGGGACGAGAGGAGCAGCAGCGGGATGAGATGAGGAGCAGCAGCGGGGCGAGAGGAGCAGCAGCGGGGAGAGAGGTGCAGCAGCGGGGTGAGAGGAGCAGCAGCGGGGTGAGAGGAGCAGCAGCGGGGAGAGAGGAGCAGCAGCGGGGTGAGAGGAGCAGCAGCGGTGAGAGAGGTGCAGCAGCGGGGAGAGAGGAGCAGCATCGGGGAGTGAGGTGCAACAGCGGGACAAGAGGAGCAGCAACGGGGAGAGAAGAGCAGCAGCGGGGAGTGAGGTGCTGCAGCAGGGAGAGCGGTGCAGCAGCGGGACGAGAGGAGCAGCAGCGGGACGAGAGGAGCAGCAGCGGGGCGAGAGGAGCAGCAGCGGGACGAGAGGAGCAGCAGCGGGATGAGATGAGGAGCAGCAGCGGGGCGAGAGGAGCAGCAGCGGGGAGAGAGGTGCAGCAGCGGGGTGAGAGGAGCAGCAGCGGGGTGAGAGGAGCAGCAGCGGGGAGAGAGGAGCAGCAGCGGGGTGAGAGGAGCAGCAGCGGTGAGAGAGGTGCAGCAGCGGGGAGAGAGGAGCAGCAGCGGGGAGTGAGGTGCAACAGCGGGACAAGAGGAGCAGCAACGGGGAGAGAAGAGCAGCAGCGGGGAGTGAGGTGCAGCAGCAGGGAGAGCGGTGCAGCAGCGGGACGAGAGGAGCAGCAGCGGGGAGTGAGGTGCAGCAGGGAGAGAGGAGCAGCAACGGGGCGAGAGGAACAGCAGCGGGGAGAGAAGAGCAGCAGTGGGGAGTGAGGTGCAGCAGGGAGAGAGGAGCAGCAGGGAGAGAGGAGCAGCAACGGGACGAGAGGAGCAGTAGCGGGGAGAGAGGAGCAGCAGCGGGGCAAGAGGAGCAGCAGCGGGACGAGAGGAGCAGCAGCGGGACGAGAGGAGCAGCAGCGGGGCGAGAGGAGCAGTAGCGGGGAGAGCGGTGCAGCAGCGGGACGAGAGGAGCAGCAGCGGGGCGAGAGGAGCAGCAGCGGGGCGAGAGGAGCAGCAGCGGGACGAGAGGAGCAGTAGCGGGGAGAGCGGTGCAGCAGCGGGACGAGAGGAGCAGCAGCGGGGCTAGAGGAGCAGCAGCGGGGAGAGAGGTGCAGCAGCGGGACGAGAGGAGCAGCAGCGGGGAGAAAGCAGCAGCAGCGGGACGAGAGGAGCAGCAGCGGGGCGAGAGGAGCAGCAGCGGGGAGAGAAGAGCAGCAGCGGGGAGTGAGGTGCAGCAGCGGGACGAGAGGAGCAGCAGCGGGGAGAGAAGAGCAGCAGCGGGGGAGCGGTGCAGCAGCGGGGAGAGACGAGCAGCAGCGGGGAGAGAGGAGCAGCAGCGGGGAGAGAGGAGCAGCAGCGGGGAGAGAGGAGCAGCAGCGGGATGAGATGAGGAGCAGCAGCGGGGAGAGAGGAGCAGCAGCGGGGAGAGAGGAGCAGCAGCGGGGAGAGAGGAGCAGCAGCGGGATGAGATGAGGAGCAGCAGCGGGGCGAGAGGAGCAGCAGCGGGGAGAGCGGTGCAGCAGCGGGACGAGAGGAGCAGCAGCGGGACGAGAGGAGCAGCAGCGGGGCGAGAGGAGCAGCAGCGGGACGAGAGGAGCAGCAGCAGGGAGAGCGGTGCAGCAGCGGGACGAGAGGAGCAGCAGAGGGGCGAGAGGAGCAGCAGCGGGGCGAGAGGAGCAGCAGCGGGGCGAGAGGAGCAGCAGCGGGACGAGAGGAGCAGCAGCGGGATGAGATGAGGAGCAGCAGCGGGGCGAGAGGAGCAGCAGCGGGGAGAGAGGTGCAGCAGCGGGGTGAGAGGAGCAGCAGCGGGGTGAGAGGAGCAGCAGCGGGGAGAGAGGAGCAGCAGCGGGGTGAGAGGAGCAGCAGCGGTGAGAGAGGTGCAGCAGCGGGGAGAGAGGAGCAGCAGCGGGGAGTGAGGTGCAACAGCGGGACAAGAGGAGCAGCAACGGGGAGAGAAGAGCAGCAGCGGGGAGTGAGGTGCAGCAGCAGGGAGAGCGGTGCAGCAGCGGGACGAGAGGAGCAGCAGCGGGGAGAGAGGAGCAGCAGCGGGGTGAGAGGAGCAGCAGCGGTGAGAGAGGTGCAGCAGCGGGGAGAGAGGAGCAGCAGCGGGGAGTGAGGTGCAACAGCGGGACAAGAGGAGCAGCAACGGGGAGAGAAGAGCAGCAGCGGGGAGTGAGGTGCAGCAGCAGGGAGAGCGGTGCAGCAGCGGGACGAGAGGAGCAGAAGCGGGGAGTGAGGTGCAGCAGGGAGAGAGGAGCAGCAACGGGGCGAGAGGAACAGCAGCGGGGAGAGAAGAGCAGCAGTGGGGAGTGAGGTGCAGCAGGGAGAGAGGAGCAGCAGGGAGAGAGGAGCAGCAACGGGACGAGAGGAGCAGTAGCGGGGAGAGAGGAGCAGCAGCGGGGCGAGAGGAGCAGCAGCGGGGCGAGAGGAGCAGCAGCGGGGCGAGAGGAGCAGCAGCGGGACGAGAGGAGCAGCAGCGGGATGAGATGAGGAGCAGCAGCGGGGCGAGAGGAGCAGCAGCGGGGAGAGAGGTGCAGCAGCGGGGTGAGAGGAGCAGCAGCGGGGTGAGAGGAGCAGCAGCGGGGAGAGAGGAGCAGCAGCGGGGTGAGAGGAGCAGCAGCGGTGAGAGAGGTGCAGCAGCGGGGAGAGAGGAGCAGCAGCGGGGAGTGAGGTGCAACAGCGGGACAAGAGGAGCAGCAACGGGGAGAGAAGAGCAGCAGCGGGGAGTGAGGTGCAGCAGCAGGGAGAGCGGTGCAGCAGCGGGACGAGAGGAGCAGCAGCGGGGAGTGAGGTGCAGCAGGGAGAGAGGAGCAGCAACGGGGCGAGAGGAACAGCAGCGGGGAGAGAAGAGCAGCAGTGGGGAGTGAGGTGCAGCAGGGAGAGAGGAGCAGCAGGGAGAGAGGAGCAGCAACGGGACGAGAGGAGCAGTAGCGGGGAGAGAGGAGCAGCAGCGGGGCAAGAGGAGCAGCAGCGGGACGAGAGGAGCAGCAGCGGGATGAGAGGAGCAGCAGCGGGGCGAGAGGAGCAGTAGCGGGGAGAGCGGTGCAGCAGCGGGACGAGAGGAGCAGCAGCGGGGCGAGAGGAGCAGCAGCGGGGCGAGAGGAGCAGCAGCGGGACGAGAGGAGCAGTAGCGGGGAGAGCGGTGCAGCAGCGGGACGAGAGGAGCAGCAGCGGGGCGAGAGGAGCAGCAGCGGGGTGAGAGGTGCAGCAGCGGGACGAGAGGAGCAGCAGCGGGGAGAGAGCAGCAGCAGCGGGACGAGAGGAGCAGCAGCGGGGCGAGAGGAGCAGCAGCGGGACGAGAGGAGCAGCAGCGGGACGAGAGGAGCAGCAGCAGGGAGCGCGGTGCAGCAGCGGGACGAGAGGAGCAGCAGCGAGGAGAGCGGTGCAGCAGCGGGACGAGAGGAGCAGCAGCGGGACGAGAGGAGCAGCAGCAGGGAGAGAGGAGCAGCAGCGGGGAGAGAAGAGCAGCAGCGGGGAGTGAGGTGCAGCAGCGGGACGAGAGGAGCAGCAGCGGGGAGAGAAGAGCAGCAGCGGGGGAGCGGTGCAGCAGCGGGGAGAGACGAGCAGCAGCGGGGAGAGAGGAGCAGCAGCGGGGAGAGAGGAGCAGCAGCGGGGAGAGAGGAGCAGCAGCGGGATGAGATGAGGAGCAGCAGCGGGGAGAGAGGAGCAGCAGCGGGGAGAGAGGAGCAGCAGCGGGGAGAGAGGAGCAGCAGCGGGATGAGATGAGGAGCAGCAGCGGGGCGAGAGGAGCAGCAGCGGGGAGAGAGGTGCAGCAGCGGGGTGAGAGGAGCAGCAGCGGGGTGAGAGGAGCAGCAGCGGGGAGAGAGGAGCAGCAGCGGGGTGAGAGGAGCAGCAGCGGTGAGAGAGGTGCAGCAGCGGGGAGAGAGGTGCAGCAGGGAGAGAGGAGCAGCAACGGGGCGAGAGGAACAGCAGCGGGGAGAGAAGAGCAGCAGTGGGGAGTGAGGTGCAGCAGGGAGAGAGGAGCAGCAGGGAGAGAGGAGCAGCAACGGGACGAGAGGAGCAGTAGCGGGGAGAGAGGAGCAGCAGCGGGGCAAGAGGAGCAGCAGCGGGACGAGAGGAGCAGCAGCGGGATGAGAGGAGCAGCAGCGGGGCGAGAGGAGCAGTAGCGGGGAGAGCGGTGCAGCAGCGGGACGAGAGGAGCAGCAGCGGGGCGAGAGGAGCAGCAGCGGGGCGAGAGGAGCAGCAGCGGGACGAGAGGAGCAGTAGCGGGGAGAGCGGTGCAGCAGCGGGACGAGAGGAGCAGCAGCGGGGCGAGAGGAGCAGCAGCGGGGTGAGAGGTGCAGCAGCGGGACAAGAGGAGCAGCAGCGGGGAGAGAGCAGCAGCAGCGGGACGAAAGGAGCAGCAGCGGGGCGAGAGGAGCAGCAGCGGGACGAGAGGAGCAGCAGCGGGACGAGAGGAGCAGCAGCAGGGAGCGCGGTGCAGCAGCGGGACGAGAGGAGCAGCAGCGAGGAGAGCGGTGCAGCAGCGGGACGAGAGGAGCAGCAGCGGGACGAGAGGAGCAGCAGCAGGGAGAGAGGAGCAGCAGCGGGGAGAGAAGAGCAGCAGCGGGGAGTGAGGTGCAGCAGCGGGACGAGAGGAGCAGCAGCGGGGAGAGAAGAGCAGCAGCGGGGGAGCGGTGCAGCAGCGGGGAGAGACGAGCAGCAGCGGGGAGAGAGGAGCAGCAGCGGGGAGAGAGGAGCAGCAGCGGGGAGAGAGGAGCAGCAGCGGGATGAGATGAGGAGCAGCAGCGGGGAGAGAGGAGCAGCAGCGGGGAGAGAGGAGCAGCAGCGGGGAGAGAGGAGCAGCAGCGGGATGAGATGAGGAGCAGCAGCGGGGCGAGAGGAGCAGCAGCGGGGAGAGAGGTGCAGCAGCGGGGTGAGAGGAGCAGCAGCGGGGTGAGAGGAGCAGCAGCGGGGAGAGAGGAGCAGCAGCGGGGTGAGAGGAGCAGCAGCAGTGAGAGAGGTGCAGCAGCGGGGAGAGAGGAGCAGCAGCGGGGAGTGAGGTGCAACAGCGGGACAAGAGGAGCAGCAACGGGGAGAGAAGAGCAGCAGCGGGGAGTGAGGTGCAGCAGCAGGGAGAGCGGTGCAGCAGCGGGACGAGAGGAGCAGCAGCGGGGAGTGAGGTGCAGCAGGGAGAGAGGAGCAGCAACGGGGCGAGAGGAACAGCAGCGGGGAGAGAAGAGCAGCAGTGGGGAGTGAGGTGCAGCAGGGAGAGAGGAGCAGCAGGGAGAGAGGAGCAGCAACGGGACGAGAGGAGCAGTAGCGGGGAGAGAGGAGCAGCAGCGGGGCAAGAGGAGCAGCAGCGGGACGAGAGGAGCAGCAGCGGGACGAGAGGAGCAGCAGCGGGGCGAGAGGAGCAGTAGCGGGGAGAGCGGTGCAGCAGCGGGACGAGAGGAGCAGCAGTGGGGCGAGAGGAGCAGCAGCGGGGCGAGAGGAGCAGCAGCGGGACGAGAGGAGCAGTAGCGCGGAGAGCGGTGCAGCAGCGGGACGAGAGGAGCAGCAACGGGGAGAGAAGAGCAGCAGCGGGGAGTGAGGTGCAGCAGCAGGGAGAGCGGTGCAGCAGCGGGACGAGAGGAGCAGCAGCGGGGAGAGAGGAGCAGCAGCGGGGTGAGAGGAGCAGCAGCGGTGAGAGAGGTGCAGCAGCGGGGAGAGAGGAGCAGCAGCGGGGAGTGAGGTGCAACAGCGTGACAAGAGGAGCAGCAACGGGGAGAGAAGAGCAGCAGCGGGGAGTGAGGTGCAGCAGCAGGGAGAGCGGTGCAGCAGCGGGACGAGAGGAGCAGCAGCGGGGAGTGAGGTGCAGCAGGGAGAGAGGAGCAGCAACGGGGCGAGAGGAACAGCAGCGGGGAGAGAAGAGCAGCAGTGGGGAGTGAGGTGCAGCAGGGAGAGAGGAGCAGCAGGGAGAGAGGAGCAGCAACGGGACGAGAGGAGCAGTAGCGGGGAGAGAGGAGCAGCAGCGGGGCAAGAGGAGCAGCAGCGGGACGAGAGGAGCAGCAGCGGGATGAGAGGAGCAGCAGCGGGGCGAGAGGAGCAGTAGCGGGGAGAGCGGTGCAGCAGCGGGACGAGAGGAGCAGCAGCGGGGCGAGAGGAGCAGCAGCGGGGCGAGAGGAGCAGCAGCGGGACGAGAGGAGCAGTAGCGGGGAGAGCGGTGCAGCAGCGGGACGAGAGGAGCAGCAGCGGGGCGAGAGGAGCAGCAGCGGGGTGAGAGGTGCAGCAGCGGGACGAGAGGAGCAGCAGCGGGGAGAGAGCAGCAGCAGCGGGACGAGAGGAGCAGCAGCGGGGCGAGAGGAGCAGCAGCGGGACGAGAGGAGCAGCAGCGGGACGAGAGGAGCAGCAGCAGGGAGCGCGGTGCAGCAGCGGGACGAGAGGAGCAGCAGCGAGGAGAGCGGTGCAGCAGCGGGACGAGAGGAGCAGCAGCGGGACGAGAGGAGCAGCAGCAGGGAGAGAGGAGCAGCAGCGGGGAGAGAAGAGCAGCAGCGGGGAGTGAGGTGCAGCAGCGGGACGAGAGGAGCAGCAGCGGGGAGAGAAGAGCAGCAGCGGGGGAGCGGTGCAGCAGCGGGGAGAGACGAGCAGCAGCGGGGAGAGAGGAGCAGCAGCGGGGAGAGAGGAGCAGCAGCGGGGAGAGAGGAGCAGCAGCGGGATGAGATGAGGAGCAGCAGCGGGGAGAGAGGAGCAGCAGCGGGGAGAGAGGAGCAGCAGCGGGGAGAGAGGAGCAGCAGCGGGATGAGATGAGGAGCAGCAGCGGGGCGAGAGGAGCAGCAGCGGGGAGAGAGGTGCAGCAGCGGGGTGAGAGGAGCAGCAGCGGGGTGAGAGGAGCAGCAGCGGGGAGAGAGGAGCAGCAGCGGGGTGAGAGGAGCAGCAGCGGTGAGAGAGGTGCAGCAGCGGGGAGAGAGGAGCAGCAGCGGGGAGTGAGGTGCAACAGCGGGACAAGAGGAGCAGCAACGGGGAGAGAAGAGCAGCAGCGGGGAGTGAGGTGCAGCAGCAGGGAGAGCGGTGCAGCAGCGGGACGAGAGGAGCAGCAGCGGGGAGTGAGGTGCAGCAGGGAGAGAGGAGAAGCAACGGGGCGAGAGGAACAGCAGCGGGGAGAGAAGAGCAGCAGTGGGGAGTGAGGTGCAGCAGGGAGAGAGGAGCAGCAGGGAGAGAGGAGCAGCAACGGGACGAGAGGAGCAGTAGCGGGGAGAGAGGAGCAGCAGCGGGGCAAGAGGAGCAGCAGCGGGACGAGAGGAGCAGCAGCGGGACGAGAGGAGCAGCAGCGGGGCGAGAGGAGCAGTAGCGGGGAGAGCGGTGCAGCAGCGGGACGAGAGGAGCAGCAGTGGGGCGAGAGGAGCAGCAGCGGGGCGAGAGGAGCAGCAGCGGGACGAGAGGAGCAGTAGCGCGGAGAGCGGTGCAGCAGCGGGACGAGAGGAGCAGCAGCGGGACGAGAGGAGCAGCAGCGGGGCGAGAGGAGCAGCAGCGGGACGAGAGGAGCAGCAGCAGGGAGAGCGGTGCAGCAGCGGGACGAGAGGAGCAGCAGAGGGGCGAGAGGAGCAGCAGCGGGGCGAGAGGAGCAGCAGCGGGGCGAGAGGAGCAGCAGCGGGACGAGAGGAGCAGCAGCGGGATGAGATGAGGAGCAGCAGCGGGGCGAGAGGGGCAGCAGCGGGGAGAGAGGTGCAGCAGCGGGGTGAGAGGAGCAGCAGCGGGGTGAGAGGAGCAGCAGCGGGGAGAGAGGAGCAGCAGCGGGGTGAGAGGAGCAGCAGCGGTGAGAGAGGTGCAGCAGCGGGGAGAGAGGAGCAGCAGCGGGGAGTGAGGTGCAACAGCGGGACAAGAGGAGCAGCAACGGGGAGAGAAGAGCAGCAGCGGGGAGTGAGGTGCTGCAGCAGGGAGAGCGGTGCAGCAGCGGGACGAGAGGAGCAGCAGCGGGACGAGAGGAGCAGCAGCGGGGCGAGAGGAGCAGCAGCGGGACGAGAGGAGCAGCAGCGGGATGAGATGAGGAGCAGCAGCGGGGCGAGAGGAGCAGCAGCGGGGAGAGAGGTGCAGCAGCGGGGTGAGAGGAGCAGCAGCGGGGTGAGAGGAGCAGCAGCGGGGAGAGAGGAGCAGCAGCGGGGTGAGAGGAGCAGCAGCGGTGAGAGAGGTGCAGCAGCGGGGAGAGAGGAGCAGCAGCGGGGAGTGAGGTGCAACAGCGGGACAAGAGCAGCAGCAACGGGGAGAGAAGAGCAGCAGCGGGGAGTGAGGTGCAGCAGCAGGGAGAGCGGTGCAGCAGCGGGACGAGAGGAGCAGCAGCGGGGAGTGAGGTGCAGCAGGGAGAGAGGAGCAGCAACGGGGCGAGAGGAACAGCAGCGGGGAGAGAAGAGCAGCAGTGGGGAGTGAGGTGCAGCAGGGAGAGAGGAGCAGCAGGGAGAGAGGAGCAGCAACGGGACGAGAGGAGCAGTAGCGGGGAGAGAGGAGCAGCAGCGGGGCAAGAGGAGCAGCAGCGGGACGAGAGGAGCAGCAGCGGGACGAGAGGAGCAGCAGCGGGGCGAGAGGAGCAGTAGCGGGGAGAGCGGTGCAGCAGCGGGACGAGAGGAGCAGCAGCGGGGCGAGAGGAGCAGCAGTGGGGCGAGAGGAGCAGCAGCGGGACGAGAGGAGCAGTAGCGGGGAGAGCGGTGCAGCAGCGGGACGAGAGGAGCAGCAGCGGGGCTAGAGGAGCAGCAGCGGGGAGAGAGGTGCAGCAGCGGGACGAGAGGAGCAGCAGCGGGGAGAAAGCAGCAGCAGCGGGACGAGAGGAGCAGCAGCGGGGCGAGAGGAGCAGCAGCGGGACGAGAGGAGCAGCAGCGGGACGAGAGGAGCAGCAGCGGGACGAGAGGAGCAGCAGCAGGGAGCGCGGTGCAGCAGCGGGACGAGAGGAGCAGCAGCGAGGAGAGCGGTGCAGCAGCGGGACGAGAGGAGCAGCAGCGGGACGAGAGGAGCAGCAGCGGGGCGAGAGGAGCAGCAGCGGGACGAGAGGAGCAGCAGCAGGGAGAGCGGTGCAGCAGCGGGACGAGAGGAGCAGCAGAGGGGCGAGAGGAGCAGCAGCGGGGCGAGAGGAGCAGCAGCGGGGCGAGAGGAGCAGCAGCGGGACGAGAGGAGCAGCAGCGGGATGAGATGAGGAGCAGCAGCGGGGCGAGAGGAGCAGCAGCGGGGAGAGAGGTGCAGCAGCGGGGTGAGAGGAGCAGCAGCGGGGTGAGAGGAGCAGCAGCGGGGAGAGAGGAGCAGCAGCGGGGTGAGAGGAGCAGCAGCGGTGAGAGAGGTGCAGCAGCGGGGAGAGAGGAGCAGCAGCGGGGAGTGAGGTGCAACAGCGGGACAAGAGGAGCAGCAACGGGGAGAGAAGAGCAGCAGCGGGGAGTGAGGTGCAGCAGCAGGGAGAGCGGTGCAGCAGCGGGACGAGAGGAGCAGCAGCGGGGAGAGAGGAGCAGCAGCGGGGTGAGAGGAGCAGCAGCGGTGAGAGAGGTGCAGCAGCGGGGAGAGAGGAGCAGCAGCGGGGAGTGAGGTGCAACAGCGTGACAAGAGGAGCAGCAACGGGGAGAGAAGAGCAGCAGCGGGGAGTGAGGTGCAGCAGCAGGGAGAGCGGTGCAGCAGCGGGACGAGAGGAGCAGCAGCGGGGAGTGAGGTGCAGCAGGGAGAGAGGAGCAGCAACGGGGCGAGAGGAACAGCAGCGGGGAGAGAAGAGCAGCAGTGGGGAGTGAGGTGCAGCAGGGAGAGAGGAGCAGCAGGGAGAGAGGAGCAGCAACGGGACGAGAGGAGCAGTAGCGGGGAGAGAGGAGCAGCAGCAGGGCAAGAGGAGCAGCAGCGGGACGAGAGGAGCAGCAGCGGGACGAGAGGAGCAGCAGCGGGGCGAGAGGAGCAGTAGCGGGGAGAGCGGTGCAGCAGCGGGACGAGAGGAGCAGCAGCGGGGCGAGAGGAGCAGCAGCGGGGCGAGAGGAGCAGCAGCGGGGCGAGAGGAGCAGCAGCGGGACGAGAGGAGCAGCAGCGGGATGAGATGAGGAGCAGCAGCGGGGCGAGAGGAGCAGCAGCGGGGAGAGAGGTGCAGCAGCGGGGTGAGAGGAGCAGCAGCGGGGTGAGAGGAGCAGCAGCGGGGAGAGAGGAGCAGCAGCGGGGTGAGAGGAGCAGCAGCGGTGAGAGAGGTGCAGCAGCGGGGAGAGAGGAGCAGCAGCGGGGAGTGAGGTGCAACAGCGGGACAAGAGGAGCAGCAACGGGGAGAGAAGAGCAGCAGCGGGGAGTGAGGTGCAGCAGCAGGGAGAGCGGTGCAGCAGCGGGACGAGAGGAGCAGCAGCGGGGAGTGAGGTGCAGCAGGGAGAGAGGAGCAGCAACGGGGCGAGAGGAACAGCAGCGGGGAGAGAAGAGCAGCAGTGGGGAGTGAGGTGCAGCAGGGAGAGAGGAGCAGCAGGGAGAGAGGAGCAGCAACGGGACGAGAGGAGCAGTAGCGGGGAGAGAGGAGCAGCAGCGGGGCAAGAGGAGCAGCAGCGGGACGAGAGGAGCAGCAGCGGGATGAGAGGAGCAGCAGCGGGGCGAGAGGAGCAGTAGCGGGGAGAGCGGTGCAGCAGCGGGACGAGAGGAGCAGCAGCGGGGCGAGAGGAGCAGCAGCGGGGCGAGAGGAGCAGCAGCGGGACGAGAGGAGCAGTAGCGGGGAGAGCGGTGCAGCAGCGGGACGAGAGGAGCAGCAGCGGGGCGAGAGGAGCAGCAGCGGGGTGAGAGGTGCAGCAGCGGGACGAGAGGAGCAGCAGCGGGGAGAGAGCAGCAGCAGCGGGAGGAGAGGAGCAGCAGCGGGGCGAGAGGAGCAGCAGCGGGACGAGAGGAGCAGCAGCGGGACGAGAGGAGCAGCAGCAGGGAGCGCGGTGCAGCAGCGGGACGAGAGGAGCAGCAGCGAGGAGAGCAGTGCAGCAGCGGGACGAGAGGAGCAGCAGCGGGACGAGAGGAGCAGCAGCGGGGCGAGAGGAGCAGCAGCGGGACGAGAGGAGCAGCAGCAGGGAGAGCGGTGCAGCAGCGGGACGAGAGGAGCAGCAGCGGGGCGAGAGGAGCAGCAGCGGGGCGAGAGGAGCAGCAGCGGGGCGAGAGGAGCAGCAGCAGGGAGAGCGGTGCAGCAGCGGGACGAGAGGAGCAGCAGCGGGACGAGAGGAGCAGCAGCGGGGCGAGAGGAGCAGCAGCGGGACGAGAGGAGCAACAGCGGGGAGAGAAGAGCAGCAGCGGGGAGAGCGGTGCAGCAGCGGGACGAGAGGAGCAGCAGCGGGGCGAGAGGAGCAGCAGCGGGGCGAGAGGAGCAGCAGCGGGACGAGAGGAGCAGTAGCGGGGAGAGCGGTGCAGCAGCGGGACGAGAGGAGCAGAAGCGGGGAGAGAAGAGCAGCAGCGGGGAGTGAGGTGCAGCTGCGGGACGAGAGGAGCAGCAGCGGGGAGAGCGATGCAGCAGCGGGACGAGAGGAGCAGCAGCTGGGGGAAGAGGAGCAGCAGCGGGGAGAGAGGAGCAGCAGCGGGGCGAGGGGAGCAGCAGCGGGGAGAGAGGAGCAGCAGCAAAGGAGCGAGGAGCAGCAGCGGGGTGAGAAAAGCAGCAGCGGGGAGAGAGGAGCAGCAGCGCGATGAGAGGAGCAGCAGCGGGGCGAGGGGAGCAGCAGCGGGGAGAGAGGAGCAGCAGCGAAGGAGCGAGGAGCAGCAGCGGGGTGACAAGAGCAGCAGCGGGGAGAGAAGAGCAGCAGCGGGGAGAGAGGTGCAGCAGCGGGGAGAGAGGAGGAGCAGTGGGGAGAGAGCAGCAGCAGCGGGGAGAGAGGAGCAGTAGCGGGGAGAGGAGCAGCAGCGGGAAGAGAAGAGCAGTAGCGGGGAGAGAGGAGCAGCAGCTGGGGGGAGAGGAGCAGCAGCGGGGGGAGAGGAGCGGCAGTGGGGGAGAGGAGCAACAGCGGAGAGAGGAGCAGCAGCGGGGAGAGAAGAGCAGCAGCGGGGGGAGAGGAGCAGCAGCAGGGAGAGAGGAGCAGCAGCGGGGAGAGAGCAGCAGTGGGGCGAGAGGAGCAGCAGCAGGGCGAGAGGAGCAGCAGCGGGGGAGGAGCAGCAGCGGGGCGAGAACAGCAGAAGCGGGGGGAGAGGAGCAGCAGCGGGGGAGAGGAGCAGCAGCGGGGCGAGGGGAGCAGCAGCGGGGAGAGAGGAGTAGCAGCGAAGGAGCGATGAGCAGCAGCGGGGTGAGAAGAGCAGCAGCGGGGAGAGAAGAGCAGCAGCGGGGAGAGAGGTGCAGCAGCGGGAAGAGAGGAGGAGCAGTGGGGAGAGAGCAGCAGCAGCGGGGAGAGAGGAGCAGTAGCGGGGAGAGGAGCAGCAACGGGAAGAGAAGAGCAGTAGCGGGGAGAGAGGAGCAGCAGCTGGGGGGAGAGGAGCAGCAGCGGGGGGAGAGGAGCGGCAGTGGGGGGAGAGAAGCAGCAGCGGAGAGAGGAGCAGCAGCGGGGAGAGAAGAGCAGCAGCGGGGGGAGAGGAGCAGCAGCTTGGGGGAGAGGAGCAGCAGCGGGGGGAGAGGAGCGGCAGTGGGGGGAGAGAAGAGCAGCACGGGGGGAGAGGAGCAGCAGAGGCGGGGATAGGTGCAGCAGCGGGGAGAGAGGAGCAGCAGCGGGGAGAGAGCAGCAGTGGGGCGAGAGGAGCAGCAGCAGGGCGAGAGGAGCAGCAGCGGGGGGGAGGAGTAGCAGCGGGGGGAGAGGAGCAGCAGCGGGGCGAGAACAGCAGCAGCGGGGAGAGAGGAGCAGCAACGGGGGAGAGGAGCAGTAGCGGGGGGAGAGGAGCAGCAGCGGGGGGAGAGCTGCAGCAGCGGGGGGAGAGGAGCAGCAATGGGGGGAGAGGAGCAGCAGCGGGAGAGAGGAGCAGCAGTGGGGGGAGAGGAGCAGCAGCGGGGGGTGAGCAGCAGCAGCGGGCGGAGAGGAGCAGCAGCGGGGGGAGAGCAGCAGCGGGGGGAGAGGAGCAGCAGCGGGGGAGAGGAGCAGCAGCGGGGCGAGAACAGCAGCAGCGGGGGAGAGGAGCAGAAGCGGGGGGAGAGGAGCAGCAGCGGGGGGAGAGGAGCAGCAGCGGGGGGAGAGGAGCAGCAGCGAGGGGAGAGGAGCAGCAGCGGGGCGAGAGGAGCAGCTGCGGGGAGAGAGGAGGAGCAGTGGGGAGAGAGGAGCAGCAGCGGGGGGAGAGGAGCAGCAGCGGGGGAGAGGAGCAGCAGCGGGGCGAGAGGAGCAGCAGCGGGGACAGAGGAGCAGCAGCGAGGCGAGAGGAGCAGTAGCGGGGCGAGAGGAGCAGCAGCGAAGGAGCGAGGAGCAGCAACGGGGGAGAGGAGCAGTAGCGGGGGGAGAGGAGCAGCAGCGGGGGGAGAGCTGCAGCAGCGGGGGGAGAGGAGCAGCAATGGGGGGAGAGGAGCAGCAGCGGGAGAGAGGAGCAGCAGTGGGGGGAGAGGAGCAGCAGCGGGGGGTGAGCAGCAGCAGCGGGCGGAGAGGAGCAGCAGCGGGGGGAGAGCAGCAGCGGGGGGAGAGGAGCAGCAGCGGGGCGAGAACAGCAGCAGCGGGGGAGAGGAGCAGAAGCGGGGGGAGAGGAGCAGCAGCGGGGGGAGAGGAGCAGCAGCGGGGGGAGAGGAGCAGCAGCGAGGGGAGAGGAGCAGCAGCGGGGCGAGAGGAGCAGCTGCGGGGAGAGAGGAGGAGCAGTGGGGAGAGAGGAGCAGCAGCGGGGGGAGAGGAGCAGCAGCGGGGGGAGAGGAGCAGCAGCGGGGCGAGAGGAGCAGCAGCGGGGACAGAGGAGCAGCAGCGGGGAGAGGAGCAGCAGCGGGAAGAGAAGAGCAGTAGCGGGGAGAGAGGAGCAGCAGCTGGGGGGAGAGGAGCAGCAGCGGGGGGAGAGGAGCGGCAGTGGGGGAGAGGAGCAACAGCGGAGAGAGGAGCAGCAGCGGGGAGAGAAGAGCAGCAGCGGGGGGAGAGGAGCAGCAGCAGGGAGAGAGGAGCAGCAGCGGGGAGAGAGCAGCAGTGGGGCGAGAGGAGCAGCAGCAGGGCGAGAGGAGCAGCAGCGGGGGAGGAGCAGCAGCGGGGCGAGAACAGCAGAAGCGGGGGGAGAGGAGCAGCAGCGGGGGAGAGGAGCAGCAGCGGGGCGAGGGGAGCAGCAGCGGGGAGAGAGGAGTAGCAGCGAAGGAGCGATGAGCAGCAGCGGGGTGAGAAGAGCAGCAGCGGGGAGAGAAGAGCAGCAGCGGGGAGAGAGGTGCAGCAGCGGGAAGAGAGGAGGAGCAGTGGGGAGAGAGCAGCAGCAGCGGGGAGAGAGGAGCAGTAGCGGGGAGAGGAGCAGCAACGGGAAGAGAAGAGCAGTAGCGGGGAGAGAGGAGCAGCAGCTGGGGGGAGAGGAGCAGCAGCGGGGGGAGAGGAGCGGCAGTGGGGGGAGAGAAGCAGCAGCGGAGAGAGGAGCAGCAGCGGGGAGAGAAGAGCAGCAGCGGGGGGAGAGGAGCAGCAGCTTGGGGGAGAGGAGCAGCAGCGGGGGGAGAGGAGCGGCAGTGGGGGGAGAGAAGAGCAGCACGGGGGGAGAGGAGCAGCAGAGGCGGGGATAGGTGCAGCAGCGGGGAGAGAGGAGCAGCAGCGGGGAGAGAGCAGCAGTGGGGCGAGAGGAGCAGCAGCAGGGCGAGAGGAGCAGCAGCGGGGGGGAGGAGTAGCAGCGGGGGGAGAGGAGCAGCAGCGGGGCGAGAACAGCAGCAGCGGGGAGAGAGGAGCAGCAACGGGGGAGAGGAGCAGTAGCGGGGGGAGAGGAGCAGCAGCGGGGGGAGAGCTGCAGCAGCGGGGGGAGAGGAGCAGCAATGGGGGGAGAGGAGCAACAGCGGGAGAGAGGAGCAGCAGTGGGGGGAGAGGAGCAGCAGCGGGGGGTGAGCAGCAGCAGCGGGCGGAGAGGAGCAGCAGCGGGGGGAGAGCAGCAGCGGGGGGAGAGGAGCAGCAGCGGGGGAGAGGAGCAGCAGCGGGGCGAGAACAGCAGCAGCGGGGGAGAGGAGCAGAAGCGGGGGGAGAGGAGCAGCAGCGGGGGGAGAGGAGCAGCAGCGGGGGGAGAGGAGCAGCAGCGAGGGGAGAGGAGCAGCAGCGGGGCGAGAGGAGCAGCTGCGGGGAGAGAGGAGGAGCAGTGGGGAGAGAGGAGCAGCAGCGGGGGGAGAGGAGCAGCAGCGGGGGAGAGGAGCAGCAGCGGGGCGAGAGGAGCAGCAGCGGGGACAGAGGAGCAGCAGCGAGGCGAGAGGAGCAGTAGCGGGGCGAGAGGAGCAGCAGCGAAGGAGCGAGGAGCAGCAACGGGGGAGAGGAGCAGTAGCGGGGGGAGAGGAGCAGCAGCGGGGGGAGAGCTGCAGCAGCGGGGGGAGAGGAGCAGCAATGGGGGGAGAGGAGCAGCAGCGGGAGAGAGGAGCAGCAGTGGGGGGAGAGGAGCAGCAGCGGGGGGTGAGCAGCAGCAGCGGGCGGAGAGGAGCAGCAGCGGGGGGAGAGCAGCAGCGGGGGGAGAGGAGCAGCAGCGGGGGGAGAGGAGCAGCAGCGGGGCGAGAACAGCAGCAGCGGGGGAGAGGAGCAGAAGCGGGGGGAGAGGAGCAGCAGCGGGGGGAGAGGAGCAGCAGCGGGGGGAGAGGAGCAGCAGCGAGGGGAGAGGAGCAGCAGAGGGGCGAGAGGAGCAGCTGCGGGGAGAGAGGAGGAGCAGTGGGGAGAGAGGAGCAGCAGCGGGGGGAGAGGAGCAGCAGCGGGGGGGAGAGGAGCAGCAGCGGGGCGAGAGGAGCAGCAGCGGGGACAGAGGAGCAGCAGCGGGGCGAGAGGAGAAGTAGCGGGGCGAGAGGAGCAGCAGCGAAGGAGCGAGGAGCAGCAGCGGGGCGAGAGGAGCAGCAGCGGGGTGAGAGGGGCAGCAGTGAAGGAGCGAGGAGCAGCAGCGGGGTGAGAAGAGCAGCAGCGAGGAGAGAGGTGCAGCAGCGTTGAGAGAGGAGCAGCAGCGGGGGGAGGGGAGCAGCAGCAGGGAGAGAGGAGCAGCAGCGGGGAGAGAGGAGCAGCAGCGAAGGAGCGAGGAGCAGCAGCGGGATGAGAAGAGCAGTAGCGGGGAGAGAAGAGCAGCAGCGGGGAGAGAGGAGGAGCAGTGGGGAGAGAGCAGCAGCAGCGGGGAGAGAGGAGCAGTAGCGGGGAGAGGAGCAGCAACGGGAAGAGAAGAGCAGTAGCGGGGAGAGAGGAGCAGCAGCGGGGAGAGAAGAGCAGCAGCGGGGGGAGAGGAGCAGCAGCAGGGAGAGAGGAGCAGCAGCGGGGAGAGAGCAGCAGTGGGGCGAGAGGAGCAGCAGCAGGGCGAGAGGAGCAGCAGCGGGGGGGAGGAGCAGCAGAGGGGCGAGAACAGCAGAAGCGGGGGGAGAGGAGCAGCAGCGGGGGAGAGGAGCAGCAGCGGGGCGAGGGGAGCAGCAGCGGGGAGAGAGGAGTAGCAGCGAAGGAGCGATGAGCAGCAGCGGGGTGAGAAGAGCAGCAGCGGGGAGAGAAGAGCAGCAGCGGGGAGAGAGGTGCAGCAGCGGGAAGAGAGGAGGAGCAGTGGGGAGAGAGCAGCAGCAGCGGGGAGAGAGGAGCAGTAGCGGGGAGAGGAGCAGCAACGGGAAGAGAAGAGCAGTAGCGGGGAGAGAGGAGCAGCAGCTGGGGGGAGAGGAGCAGCAGCGGGGCGAGAGGAGCAGCAGCGGGGACAGAGGAGCAGCAGCGGGGCGAGAGGAGAAGTAGTGGGGCGAGAGGAGCAGCAGCGAAGGAGCGAGGAGCAGCAGCGGGGCGAGAGGAGCAGCAGCGGGGTGAGAGGGGCAGCAGTGAAGGAGCGAGGAGCAGCAGCGGGGTGAGAAGAGCAGCAGCGAGGAGAGAGGTGCAGCAGCGTTGAGAGAGGAGCAGCAGCGGGGGGAGGGGAGCAGCAGCAGGGAGAGAGGAGCAGCAGCGGGGAGAGAGGAGCAGCAGCGAAGGAGCGAGGAGCAGCAGCGGGATGAGAAGAGCAGTAGCGGGGAGAGAAGAGCAGCAGCGGGGAGAGAGGAGGAGCAGTGGGGAGAGAGCAGCAGCAGCGGGGAGAGAGGAGCAGTAGCGGGGAGAGGAGCAGCAACGGGAAGAGAAGAGCAGTAGCGGGGAGAGAGGAGCAGCAGCGGGGAGAGAAGAGCAGCAGCGGGGGGAGAGGAGCAGCAGCAGGGAGAGAGGAGCAGCAGCGGGGAGAGAGCAGCAGTGGGGCGAGAGGAGCAGCAGCAGGGCGAGAGGAGCAGCAGCGGGGGGGAGGAGCAGCAGCGGGGCGAGAACAGCAGAAGCGGGGGGAGAGGAGCAGCAGCGGGGGAGAGGAGCAGCAGCGGGGCGAGGGGAGCAGCAGCGGGGAGAGAGGAGTAGCAGCGAAGGAGCGATGAGCAGCAGCGGGGTGAGAAGAGCAGCAGCGGGGAGAGAAGAGCAGCAGCGGGGAGAGAGGTGCAGCAGCGGGAAGAGAGGAGGAGCAGTGGGGAGAGAGCAGCAGCAGCGGGGAGAGAGGAGCAGTAGCGGGGAGAGGAGCAGCAACGGGAAGAGAAGAGCAGTAGCGGGGAGAGAGGAGCAGCAGCTGGGGGGAGAGGAGCAGCAGCGGGGGGAGAGGCGCGGCAGTGGGGGGAGAGAAGCAGCAGCGGAGAGAGGAGCAGCAGCGGGGAGAGAAGAGCAGCAGCGGGGGGAGAGGAGCAGCAGCTTGGGGGAGAGGAGCAGCAGCGGGGGGAGAGGAGCGGCAGTGGGGGGAGAGAAGAGCAGCAGCGGGGGGAGAGGAGCAGCAGAGGCGGGGATAGGTGCAGCAGCGGGGAGAGAGGAGCAGCAGCGGGGAGAGAGCAGCAGTGGGGCGAGAGGAGCAGCAGCAGGGCGAGAGGAGCAGCAGCGGGGGGGAGGAGTAGCAGCGGGGGGAGAGGAGCAGCAGCGGGGCGAGAACAGCAGCAGCGGGGAGAGAGGAGCAGCAACGGGGGAGAGGAGCAGTAGCGGGGGGAGAGGAGCAGCAGCGGGGGGAGAGCTGCAGCAGCGGGGGGAGAGGAGCAGCAATGGGGGGAGAGGAGCAGCAGCGGGAGAGAGGAGCAGCAGTGGGGGGAGAGGAGCAGCAGCGGGGGGTGAGCAGCAGCAGCGGGCGGAGAGGAGCAGCAGCGGGGGGAGAGCAGCAGCGGGGGGAGAGGAGCAGCAGCGGGGGAGAGGAGCAGCAGCGGGGCGAGAACAGCAGCAGCGGGGGAGAGGAGCAGAAGCGGGGGGAGAGGAGCAGCAGCGGGGGGAGAGGAGCAGCAGCGGGGGGAGAGGAGCAGCAGCGAGGGGAGAGGAGCAGCAGCGGGGCGAGAGGAGCAGCTGCGGGGAGAGAGGAGGAGCAGTGGGGAGAGAGGAGCAGCAGCGGGGGGAGAGGAGCAGCAGCGGGGGGAGAGGAGCAGCAGCGGGGCGAGAGGAGCAGCAGCGGGGACAGAGGAGCAGCAGCGGGGCGAGAGGAGCAGTAGCGGGGCGAGAGGAGCAGCAGCGAAGGAGCGAGGAGCAGCAACGGGGGAGAGGAGCAGTAGCGGGGGGAGAGGAGCAGCAGCGGGGGGAGAGCTGCAGCAGCGGGGGGAGAGGAGCAGCAATGGGGGGAGAGGAGCAGCAGCGGGAGAGAGGAGCAGCAGTGGGGGGAGAGGAGCAGCAGCGGGGGGTGAGCAGCAGCAGCGGGCGGAGAGGAGCAGCAGCGGGGGGAGAGCAGCAGCGGGGGGAGAGGAGCAGCAGCGGGGGGAGAGGAGCAGCAGCGGGGCGAGAACAGCAGCAGCGGGGGAGAGGAGCAGAAGCGGGGGGAGAGGAGCAGCAGCGGGGGGAGAGGAGCAGCAGCGGGGGGAGAGGAGCAGCAGCGAGGGGAGAGGAGCAGCAGCGGGGCGAGAGGAGCAGCTGCGGGGAGAGAGGAGGAGCAGTGGGGAGAGAGGAGCAGCAGCGGGGGGAGAGGAGCAGCAGCGGGGGGAGAGGAGCAGCAGCGGGGCGAGAGGAGCAGCAGCGGGGACAGAGGAGCAGCAGCGGGGCGAGAGGAGAAGTAGCGGGGCGAGAGGAGCAGCAGCGAAGGAGCGAGGAGCAGCAGCGGGGCGAGAGGAGCAGCAGCGGGGTGAGAGGGGCAGCAGTGAAGGAGCGAGGAGCAGCAGCGGGGTGAGAAGAGCAGCAGCGAGGAGAGAGGTGCAGCAGCGTTGAGAGAGGAGCAGCAGCGGGGGGAGGGGAGCAGCAGCAGGGAGAGAGGAGCAGCAGCGGGGAGAGAGGAGCAGCAGCGAAGGAGCGAGGAGCAGCAGCGGGATGAGAAGAGCAGTAGCGGGGAGAGAAGAGCAGCAGCGGGGAGAGAGGAGCAGTAGCGGGGAGAGGTGCAGCAGCGGGGAGAGAGGAGCAGTAGCGGGGAGGGGAGCAGCAGCGGGGAGAGAGGAGCAGCAGCGAAGGAGCGAGGAGCAGCAGCGGGATGAGAAGAGCAGTAGCGGTGAGAGAAGAGCAGCAGCGGGGAGAGAGGAGCAGTAGCGGGGAGAGAAGCAGCAGCGGGAAGAGAAGAGCAGTAGCGGGGAGAGAGGAGCAGCAGCTGGGGGGAGAGGAGCAGCAGCGGGGGGAGTGAAGAGCAGCAGCTGGGGGAGAGGTGCAGCAGCGGGGAGAGAGGAGAAGCAGCGGGGGGAGTGGAGCAGCAGTGGGGGGAGAGGAGCAGCAGTGGGGGGAGAGGAGCAGCGGGGGGGAGAGGTGCAGCAGCGGGGAGAGGTGCAGCAGCAGGGGGAGAGCAGCAGCAGCGGAGCGAGAGCAGCAGCAGCGGGGCGAGACCAGCAGCAGCGGGGGGAAAGCAGCAGCAGCGGGGGGAGAGCAGCAGCAGCGGGGGAGAGGAGCAGCAGCGGGGAGAGAGGAGCAGCAGCGGGGCGAGAGGAACAGCAGCAGGGCGAGAGGAGCAGCAGCGGGGTGAGAGGAGCAGCAGCGGGGAGAGGAGCAGCAGCAGCGGGGTGAGAGGAGCAGCAGTGAAGCAGTGAGGAGCAGTAGCGGGGCGAGAACAGCAGCAGCGGGGAAAGAGCAGCAGCGGGGCGAGAGGAGCAGCAGCGGGGTGAGAGGAGCAGCAGCGGTGAGAGAGAAGCAGCAGCGGGGGGAGGGGAGCAGCAGCAGGGAGAGAGGAGCAGCAGCGGGGAGAGAGGAGCAGCAGCGGGGAGAGAAGAGCAGCAGCGGGGAGAGAGGAGCAGCAGCGGGGAGAGAGGAGCAGCAGCGAAGGAGCGAGGAGCAGCAGCGGGGAAAGAGCAGCAGCAGGAGAGAGGAGCAGCAGTGGGGGGAGAGGAGCAGCAGCGGGGGGTGAGCAGCAGCAGCGGGGGGAGAGGAGCAGCAGCGGGGGGAGAGCAGCAGCGGGGGGAGAGGAGCAGCAGCGGGGGGAGAGGAGCAGCAGCGGGGCGAGAACAGCAGCAGTGGGGGAGAGGAGCAGAAGCGGGGGAGAGGAGCAGCAGCGGGGGGGAGAGGAGCAGCAGCGGGGGGAGAGGAGCAGCAGCGAGGGGAGAGGAGCAGCAGCGGGGCGAGAGGAGCAGCTGCGGGGAGAGAGGAGGAGCAGTGGGGAGAGAGGAGCAGCAGCGGGGGGAGAGGAGCAGCAGCGGGGGGAGAGGAGCAGCAGCGGGGCGAGAGGAGCAGCAGCGGGGACAGAGGAGCAGCAGCGGGGCGAGCGGAGCAGTAGCGGGGCGAGAGGAGCAGCAGCGAAGGAGCGAGGAGCAGCAGCGGGGCGAGAGGAGCAGCAGCGGGGTGAGAGGGGCAGCAGTGAAGGAGCGAGGAGCAGCAGCGGGGTGAGAAGAGCAGCAGCGAGGAGAGAGGAGCAGCAGCGTTGAGAGAGGAGCAGCAGCGGGGGGAGGGGAGCAGCAGCAGGGAGAGAGGAGCAGCAGCGGGGAGAGAGGAGCAGTAGCGGGGAGAGGTGCAGCAGCGGGGAGAGAGGAGCAGTAGCGGGGAGGGGAGCAGCAGCGGGGAGAGAGGAGCAGCAGCGAAGGAGCGAGGAGCAGCAGCGGGATGAGAAGAGCAGTAGCGGGGAGAGAAGAGCAGCAGCGGGGAGAGAGGAGCAGTAGCGGGGAGAGGTGCAGCAGCGGGGGGAGAGGAGGAGCAGTGGGGAGAGAGCAGCAGCAGCGGGGAGAGAGGAGCAGTAGCGGGGAGAGGAGCAGCAGCGGGAAGAGAAGAGCAGTAGCGGGGAGAGAGGAGCAGCAGCTGGGGGGAGAGGAGCAGCAGCGGGGGGAGTGAAGAGCAGCAGCGGGGGGAGAGGTGCAGCAGCGGGGAGAGAGGAGAAGCAGCGGGGGGAGTGGAGCAGCAGTGGGGGGAGAGGAGCAGCAGTGGGGGGAGAGGAGCAGCGGGGGGAGAGGTGCAGCAGCGCGGAGAGGTGCAGCAGCAGGGGGAGAGCAGCAGCTGCGGAGCGAGAGCAGCAGCAGCGGGGCGAGACCAGCAGCAGCGGGGGGAAAGCAGCAGCAGCGGGGGGAGAGCAGCAGCAGCGGGGGAGAGGAGCAGCAGCGGGGAGAGAGGAGCAGCAGCGGGGCGAGAGGAACAGCAGCAGGGCGAGAGGAGCAGCAGCGGGGTGAGAGGAGCAGCAGCGGGGAGAGGAGCAGCAGCGGGGAGAGGAGCAGCAGCAGCGGGGAGAGAGGAGCAGCAGCAGCGGGGTGAGAGGAGCAGCAGTGAAGCAGTGAGGAGCAGTAGCGGGGCGAGAACAGCAGCAGCGGGGAAAGAGCAGCAGCCGGGCGAGAGGAGCAGCAGCGGTGAGAGAGAAGCAGCAGCGGGGGAGGGGAGCAGCAGCAGGGAGAGAGGAGCAGCAGCGGGGAGAGAGGAGCAGCAGCGGGGAGAGAAGAGCAGCAGCGGGGAGAGAGGAGCAGCAGCGGGGAGAGAGGAGCAGCAGCGAAGGAGCGAGGAGCAGCAGCGGGGAAAGAGCAGCAGCGGGGAGAGAGGAGCAGCAGCGGGGCGAGAACACCAGCAGCGGGGAAAGAGCAGCAGCGGGGAGAGAGGAGCAGCAGCGGGGGGATGGGAGCAGCAGCAGGGAGAGAGGAGCAGCAGCGGTGAGAGAGGAGTAGCAGGGGGTGAGAGGAGCAGCAGCGGTGAGAGAGGAGCAGCAGCGGGGTGGGGGAGCAGCAGTGGGGAGAGAGGAGCAGCAGCGGGGAGAGAGGAGTAACAGCGGGGAGAGAGGAGCAGCAGCGGGGGGAGAGGAGCAGCAGCGGGGGAGAGAGGTGCAGCAGCGGAGAGAGAGGAGCAGCAGCGGGGAGAGAGGAGCAGCAGCGGGGAGAGAGGAGCAGCAGGGGGTGAGAGGAGCAGCAGCGGTGAGAGAGGAGCAGCAGCGGGGTGGGGGAGCAGCAGTGGGGAGAGAGGAGCAGCAGCGGGGAGAGAGGAGTAACAGCGGGGAGAGAGGAGCAGCAGCGGGGGGAGAGGAGCAGCAGCGGGGGAGAGAGGTGCAGCAGCGGAGAGAGAGGAGCAGCAGCGGGGAGAGAGGAGCAGCAGCGGGGAGAGAGGAGCAGCAGGGGGTGATAGGAGCAGCAGCGGTGAGAGAGGAGCAGCAGCGGGGTGGGGGAGCAGCAGTGGGGAGAGAGGAGCAGCAGCGGGGAGAGAGGAGTAACAGCGGGGAGAGAGGAGCAGCAGCGGGGGGAGAGGAGCAGCAGCGGGGGAGAGAGGTGCAGCAGCGGGGTGGGGGGTGCAGCAGTGGGGAGAGAGGAGCAGCAGCGGGGACAGAGGAGCAGCAGCGGGGAAAGAGGAGCAGCAGCGGGGTGGGGGGAGCAGCAGTGGGGAGAGAGGAGCAGCAGCGGGGACAGAGGAGCAGCAGCGGGGTGGGGGGAGCAGCAGTGGGGAGAGAGGAGCAGCAGCGGGGAGAGAGGAGCAGCAGCGGGGGGAGAGAGGTGCAGCAGCGGGGGAGAGAGGAGCAGCAGCGGGGACAGAGGAGCAGCAGCGGGGAAAGAGGAGCAGCAGCGGGGTGGGGGGTGCAGCAGTGGGGAGAGAGGAGCAGCAGCGGGGACAGAGGAGCAGCAGCGGGGTGGGGGGAGCAGCAGTGGGGAGAGAGGAGCAGCAGCGGGGAGAGAGGAGCAGCAGCGGGGGGAGAGAGGTGCAGCAGCGGGGGAGAGAGGTGCAGCAGCGGGGAGAGATGTGCAGCAGTGGGGAGAGAGTAGCAGCATCTGTGGGAGAGGAGCAGCAGCGGGGGGAGAGGAGCAGCAGCAGTGAGACAGAAGCAGTAACGGGGAGAGAGGAGCAGCAGCGGGGAGGGAGGAGCAGCAGCGGTGAGAGAGGAGCAGCAGCGGGGGAGGGGAACTGCAGTGGGGGGAAGAGGAACAGCAACAGGGAGGAAGGAGCAGCAGCGGGGCGAGGGGAGCAGCAGCGGGGCGAGGGGAGCAGCAGCGGGACGAGAGGAGCAGCAGCGGGGAGAGAGGAGCAGCAGCGGGGAGAGAGGAGCAGCAGCGGGGGAGAGGAGCAGCAGCGGGGAGGGAGGAGCAGCAGCTGCGGGAGAGGAGCAACAGCGGTGAGAGAGGAGCAGCACCAGGTGGCAGGATCAGCAGCGGGGAGAGAGGAGCAGCAGCAGGGAGAGAGGTGCAGCAGCGGGGGAGAGGAGCAGTAGCGGGGAGGGAGGAGCAGCAACGGGGAGGGAGGAGCAGCAGCTGCGGGAGAGGAGCAACAGCGGTGAGAGAGGAGCAGCACCAGGGGGCAGGAGCAGCGGCGGGGGAAGAGGAGCAGCAGCAGGGAGAGAGGTGCAGCAGCAGGGAGGGAGTAGCTGCCGTGGGGAGAGAGGAGCAGCAGCAGGGTGATGCGACCATCAATTCACTCATGGACTTGTGTCGGAGTAAAACAGTGGTTTTAATTAACTATCAACTTTGCCTGCCTGCGACTGGTACATACTGAGGACAGTGTGTCCCACAGGCCAGCTACTCTTACACTTCTTCAAAGGGGTGGAGCCATGGGTTGAGTCCGTACATGCTCCAGCATCTCCCACTGTGGGTGAAGCCATACAATGGCCCACAGATAAAACCCACAGGGTCAATAACATAGAACATAACTGGTGAATTAACTGTATTTACATTCACCACACAGGGCGAGGGGAGCAGCAGCGGGAGAGAGAGATAGGGTTAAGGAAAATCCCAAGGCTTTTTACACGTACATAAAAAGCAAGAGGATAGCCAGGGAAAGGGTTGGCCCACTGAAGGATAGGCAAGGGAATCTATGTGTGGAGCCAGAGGAAATGGGCGAGGTACTAAATGAATACTTCATAGATTATCATAGAATTTACATCGCAGAAGGTGGCCATTCGGCCCATCGAGTCTGCATTGGCTCTTGGAAAGAGCACCCTATCCAAGGTCAACACCTCCACCCTATCCCCATAACCCAGTAACCCCACCCAACACTAAGGCCAATTTTGGACACTAAGGGCAATTTATCATGGCCAATCCACCTAACCTGCACATCTTTGGACTGTGGGAGGAAACTGGAGCACCCGGAGGAAACCCAGACACACACGGGGAGGATGTGCAGACTCCGCACAGACAGTGACCCAAGCCGGAATCGAACCTGGGACCCTGGAGCTGTGAAGCAATTGTGCTATCCACAATGCTACCGTGCTGTGCATCAGTATTCACCAAAGAGAAGGAATTGGTGGATGTTGAGTCTGGAGAAGGGTGTGTCGATTGCAGCTGTATAGAACCTTGGTTAGGCCACACTTGGAGTATAGTGTTCAATTCTGGTCGCCACACTACCAGAAGGATGTGAAGGCCTTAGAGTGGGTGCAGAAGAGATTTACCAGAATGTTGCCTGGTATGGAGGGCATTAGCTATGAGGAGCGATTGAATAAACTCGGTTTGTTCTCACAGGAACGACGGAGGTTGAGGGGCGACCTGATAGAGGTCTACAAAATTATGAGGGGCATAGACAGAGTGGATAGTCAGAGGCTTTTCCCCAAGATAGAGGGGTTAAATACTAGAGGGCATAGGTTTAAGGTGCGAGGGGCACGGTTTAGAGTAGATGTACGATGCATGTTTTTTACACAGAGGGTAGTGGGTGCCTGGAACTCGCTGCTGGAGGAGGTGGTGGAAGCAGGGACGATAGTGACATTTAAGGGGCATTTTGACAAATACATGAATAGGATGGGAATAGAGGGATACAGACCCCAGAAGTGTAGAAGATTGTAGTTTAGTCGGGCAGAATGGTCGGCACGGGCTTGGAGGGCCGTAGGGCCTGTGCCTGTGCTGTACTTTTCTTTGTTCTTTTGTTGTTTGGGAAGAGGGGAGCAGCAGCGGGAGAGAATAGATCAGCAACGGGGGGGGAGGAGCAGCAACGAGGCAGGAGGAGCAGCAATGGGGAGAGAGGAGCAGCAGCGTGGAGAGAGGAGCAGCAGTGGGGCGAGGGGAGCAGCAGCGGGGCGAGGGGAGCAGCAGCGGGGCGAGGGGAGCAGCAGCGGGAGAGAGTAGAGCAGCAACGGGGCGATAGGAGCAGCAGCGGGGCGAGGTGAGCAGCAGCGGGGCGAGGTGAGCAGCAGCGGGGCGAGGTGAGCAGCAGCGGGGAAAGAGGAGCAGCAGTGGGGCGAGGGAACTGCAGCGGGGAGAGAGAAGCAGCAACGAGGCAGGAGGAGCAGCAATGGGGAGAGAGGAGCAGCAGCGTGGAGAGAGGAGCAGCAGTGGGGCGAGGGGAGCAGCAGCGGGGCGAGGGGAGCAGCAGCGGGGCGAGGGGAGCAGCAGCGGGAGAGAGTAGAGCAGCAACGGGGCGATAGGAGCAGCAGCGGGGCGAGGTGAGCAGCAGCGGGGCGAGGTGAGCAGCAGCGGGGAAAGAGGAGCAGCAGTGGGGCGAGGGAACTGCAGCGGGGAGAGAGAAGCAGCAGTGGGGGAGAGGAGCAGCAGCGGGGGAGAGGAGCAGTAGCGGGGGGAGAGGAGCAGCAGCGGGGCGAGAGGAGCAGCAGCGGAGGGAGAGGAGCAGCAGCGGGGAGAGAGGAGCAGCAGCGGGGAGAGAGGAGCAGCAGCGGGGAGAGAAGAGCAGCAGCGGGGAGAGAGGAGCAGCAGCAGGGAGGGAGGAGCAGCAGCAGGGAGGGAGGAGCAGCAGAGGGGAGAGAGGAGCAGTAGTGGGGAAAGGGGTGCAGCAGCATGGGAGAGAGGAGCAGCAGCGGGACGAGAGGAGCAGCAGCGGGGAGAGAGGAGCAGCAGCGGGGAGAGGGGTGCAGCAGCAGGGGAAAGAGGAACAGCACCAGGGAGAGGGGTGCAGCAGCGGGGAAAGAGGAGCAGCAGCAGGACGAGAGGAGCAGCAGCAGTGAGAGGGGATCAGTAGCGGGGAGAGGGGTGCAGCAGCGGGAGAGAGAGGAGCAGTAGCGGGGAGAGGGGTGCAGTAGCGGGGAGAGGGGTGCAGCGGCGGGGAGAGAGGAGCAGTAGCGGGGAGAGGGGTGCAGCAGCGGGGGAGAGAAGAGCAGCTGTTGGGAGAGGGGTACAGCAGCGGGGGAGAGAGGAGCAGCAGCGGGGAGAGGGGGGCAGTAGCGGGGAGAGGGATGCAGCAGCGGGGAGAGAGGAGCAGCAGCGGGGAGAGAGGAGCAGTAGCGGGGAGAGGGTGCAGCAGCGGGGAGAGAGGAGCAGTAGCGGGGAGAGAGGAGCAGCAGCGGGGAGAGAGGAGCAGCAGCGGGGGAGAGAGGAGCAGTAGCGGGGAGAGGGATGCAGCAGCGGGGAGAGAGGAGCAGCAGCGGGGAGAGAGGAGCAGTAGCGGGGAGAGGGTGCAGCAGCGGGGAGAGAGGAGCAGTAGCGGGGAGAGGGGTGCTGCAGCGGGGAGAGGGTGCAGCAGCGGGGAGAGAGGAGCAGTAGCGGGGAGAGGGGTGCAGCAGCGGGGGAGAGAGGAGCAGCAGCGTGGAGAGGGGTGCAGCAGCGGAGGAGAGAGGAGCAGCAGCGGGGAGAGGGGTGCAGCAGCGGGGGAGAGAGGAGCAGCAGCGGGGAGAGGGGTGCAGCAGCGGGGGATAGAGGAGCAGCAGCGGGGAGAGGGGTGCAGCAGCGGAGGAGAGAGGAGCAGCAGCGGGGAGAGGGGTGCAGCAGCGGGGGGCGAGGAGCAGCAGCGGGGAGAGGCGTGCAGCAGCGGGGGAGAGAGGAGCAGCACCAGGGAGAGGGGTGCAGCAGCGGGGGGAGAGGAGCAGCAGCGGGGAGAGAGGAGCAGCAGCGGGGAGAGGGGTGCTGCAGCAGGGAGAGGGGTGCAGCAGCGGGGGGAGAGGAGCAGCAGCGGGGAGAGGGGTGCAGCAGCGGGGAGAGGGGTGCAGCAGCGGGGGGAGAGGAGCAGCAGTGGGGGAGAGGAGCAGCAGCGGGGAGAGAGGAGCAGCAGCGGGGAGAGGGGTGCAGCAGTGGGGCGAGAGGAGCAGCAGCGGGGGAGAGGAGCAGCAGCGGGGAGAGAGGAGCAGTAGCGGGGAGAGGGGTGCAGCAGCGGGGGGAGAGGAGCAGCAGAGGTGAAACGTCCTGCTTTAAATGTAATATCACTGACAGGCATTTGAGCGGAGGATGAGTGTTTGTGTTATCGCAGTAGTGAAAGGCCAGTTTAAAGAACAAGGTGGCGGATACACCTTCTTCTGGAAAGGCAAAACAGAAGAAGAACGCCATCTGTACGAGGTCGGCTTTACTGCAAAAAACAAATTGGTCGGATGTCTCTACAACCCCCCCCTGCAGAGTGAGCTAGCGACTCTTGGCCCTACTGCTCACCCTGGCCCAGAAACAGCACATCACAGCCGTCAGTGCCTATGCCCCAACCTTAGATGTAACGGATGAGACAAAGAGGCATTCTTCTCCCGTCTTGGCCAATCGCTGACCCGCATCCCAAAGGGAGACAAGCCGATTCTTCTTGGCGATTTCAATGCTAAAGTCGGGAAGGAGACAAACCTTTGAAAAGGCATGCTAGGCAGGGAAGGTGTGGGGAAAACAAACGCCAACCTAGTCCTCCTCCTGACAAAATGTTTAGAACATGCGCTGGTCATCACGAACACCCTGTTCCACCAGAGGGACAAGCAGAAGACTGTAGTGACATCATGGTTGTGCTGTAATTCACCAACTGACCACTAGGCGTCTCACTAGTATATAAGTGATTGCTCGAGTCAGGTGACCCCTTGGACTGGCTAGAGGAAACTGAAAAGAGAGGTTGCTTGTGCATGATCATACTGTTATTCATCAGTTCTTTTGTATATATTTTACCCACAGTTAATGTCAATAAATTATTTATAGTTTTAGCTGCAAGTGTTCTTGTACTATAAATCAGGCCATTACACAGTACCAGGGTTGGATGGTATTAAACACTGAGAAAAAACTATCAGTCTGCCACAAAGTCCACAGAGATTTGAAGATTTTGCAGGCTGCCAGAATTAACAACATGGAGTCGTTGAAGCCACCAATGAGTCTCAGATTTCATGGTAATGTGGACAGCAACTGGTGTGTGTTTAAACAGCAATTTAATCTGTTTCTTACAGCAGTGACTTTAGAAGATCAATCAGATTCATGTAAGATAACGATTCTCCTAACAGCGGCAGGGCCGGAAGCAATTGCTGTGTTTAATACGTTTAAATTTGCAAAAGATGAAGATAGTAAAAATTTTAACGAAGCAATTCAAAGATTTGAGCAGATTGCACTCCCAGAATTTAAAAAAAACGTTATGTGTTTAGATCATGTTTACAGAATACAGAAGAGTCCATAGATCATTTAATCACTGATTTAAAGTTAAAAATTGTCATATTTCTGCGGTGGAATCTTCCATGACCCGGGACTAGATTGTGTTTGGTGTGAATGAAAATAAGCTGAGGGAACGGTTGCTGAGGGAATCGGAGCTGTCTTTGGAACTAACAGTTAAGGTTTATCAGGCTCACGAGCAAGCAGCACAGCATTCTAAAATGTTTCTCAGTAATGATGGCGTCTTCTTGGAGAAAAGCACTCCGGTTACTGTCCTTTGTCCAAAAGGACAGGAAACTTCCCAAAATAGGCAAGAAAGTTCCTGCAGCTCCTCACACAGCAACAAACAGGTTAAAGATCAGGATAATGTATTTCTGTGTAAAAGATGTGGTCAAAGGAACAAATTAAGGCAGTGTCCAACATTTGGCAAGTTTTGTTCCAGATGCAAAGGAAACAATCACTTTGCTCAGAATTGTTACTCTAAGCTCAACCCCAGATCAGTCAGCACAGTGGAAGACCCAGTCTCCAGTGATGAAACATCACTGTTTGTTGGAGTAATAACAGAGAAGAATATTTTTTTGGAGACATCAAATAATTCTCCAGCACTTAACAAAATGCTAACTGATGCTCCATTTAAAATAAATGTGGTTAATGAGGACAAATGGCTGCTACCACTTGAAGTGAACAGTACAGTGCTCCAATTCAAGTTAGACACTGGTGCCAAAGCCAATTTAATCAGAATGACTGATTTTAAAAATCTACAAATTCAGCCGATTAGAAGAAATCACAAAATATCTGAGAGATTAGAAATGGTTCAAGCATTAAATGTTATGGTGCTTGTGACCTGAGTGTGGTGGTGAAGAGGCTGCTTAATGTAATCATGATGCCTTCAGAGGGGCAGGAGGTGGAGGTAGCGGTGATGGATGCGGAGAAGGCGTTCAATTGGGTGAGGTGGGAGAATCTACTGGAGGTGTTGGGGTGGTGCGGGTTCGGGCAAGCGTTTGTCAATTGGGTCCGGTTACTATATAAGCTGCCAGTCGAGAGTTTGCGGACGAACCGAGTGAGTTTGGGGTACTTCGAGTTGTTCTTCACCTTGGCAATAGAGTCGCTGGAAATGGTGCTTCGGGTGTTGAGGGACTGGAGAGCGATTGAGCGGGAGAGGGGAGGGTGCATCAAGCACAGGGTCTCATTGCATGTGGATGACCTGTTGCTGTATTGGGCAGTATCGGAGACATCATGGGGATCTTATAGGAATTTGGCCGGTTTTCGGGATACAAGTTGAATATGGGGAAGAACGAGGTGTTCCCGATTGAGACTAGAGGGCGGGAAAGGAGGTTAGGCGAATTGCGTTTAGGGTGGTGGGGGTGAGCTTTAGATACTTGGGCATCCAGGTGACTCGGGATTGGGCTGCACAAGGTGAACCTGGCTTGGCTGGTGGGGCAGATGAAAGTGGATTTCAAGAGATGGGATGCGCTGCCGCTATCGGGGTGGGTGCAGACAGTAAAAATGACGGTGCTGCTGAGGTTTATGTTTGTGTTCCAGTACCTCCCTATCTTTGCCACAAAGTCTTTTTCAAGAAGGCAGTGTGCTGATCCTTGGATTTGTGTGGGCGCTGAAGACCCCGTGGATTAGGAGGACTTTCTTGGAATGGGGCAAGGGGGAGTGGGGGTGTGGGGGGTGTGGGGGGGGGGGGGTGGGGGGTGGGGGGGAGCACAGGCGGTGCCGAATATGATGAAATTACTACTGGGCGGCATTTCTATGGTTAGGAACTGGGTTGTGGGGGAGGGATTGGCGTGGGATCAGATGGAGGAGGCGGTGGCGTGTGGGGAAACATGTTTGAGGGCTTTGTTGTCAGTTCCTCTGCCATTCTCATTGACGAGGTACTCCTTGAGCGCAGTGGTGGTGTCAGCCCTAAGGGTGTAGGGGCAGTGGAGGTGGCATTTGGGGCTGGAGGGTGCCTAGGTGTGGGCACCGAACTGCGACAACCATAGGTTTGTGCTGGTGGGGGGGGCGGGTTTTATGCAAAGTTTCGGCAGGCAGGGATTGAGCGGCTTGGCAAATTTGTGAAGTTGGAGGAGTACGAGTTAACCAGGGGGAATGGCTTTAGATACCTGCAGGTCTCAGACTTTGTAAGGAGAGAGATGGCGTCCTTTCCTGGGCTGCAAAACAAGGTGCTGTCAAGGGATGAAATAGGGGAGGGGAAGGTGTCCGATGTCTGCAAGGGGTTGATAGATTGGGAGGGAACCCTGGTGGGGGACAATAAGCATAAGTGGGAGGAGATGCTGTGAGGGGAGGGGAGGGCTGAGACCTTGTGCCTCCTCATTATGTTTGAGGCTAAGCCTCACACAGTTCAAAGTGACACAGAGGGTACATATGACGGTGGCAAGGATGAGTAGGTTCTGGCAGAATGGTGGCATAGTGGTTAGCACTGCTGCCTCAAAGTGCTGAGGACCCGGGTTTGATACCGGCCCTGGGTCACAACCCCTGTGGAGTTTGCACATTCTTCCCGTGTCTGCGTGGATCTCACCCCCACAACCCATAGATCTGCAGGGTAGGTGGATTGGCCACGCTAAATTGCCCCTTAATTGGAAATAAAAAGGATGAGCAGGTTCTTTGAGCGGGTAGAGGATATGTGTGGGCGGTGCGTGGGGCCTTCTGGGTGTGTCCAAGATTGAGGGGGTTTTGGCAGGGGTTCTGAGAAGTGATGTCCGCGGTTATGGCTGTGGTGGTCAGTCCAGAGGTGCCGATATTTGGGGTGTCGGAAGACCCGGGAGTCCAGGGGGGGTGATAGAAACCGATCTTTTGGCCTTTACCTCCCCGATAGCCCGGAGACTGATTTTGCTCAGGTCGCGGGACTCGGAGCCGCCAAAAGTGGGGGTGTGGGCGAGCGACCTGGTGGAATTCCTGTGGCTGGAGAAGGTCAAGTTCGTCTTGAGGGGGTCGCCGAATGGGTTCACCTGGAGGTGGAAGCAGTTTATTGATTTTGTTCAAGAGGTTGAAAGGTCAGTGGGTGGGGGAGGGGGGATTAAAATGGGGAATGGGATGTGAGAATGTTGTGGTATTAGGGGAGCAGGGAGGGCGTGTGTGTTAGCTATTTATAAAGTTGCTTTGTTGTTCTTCTGCTTTTCTTTGCTTACATGAAAATGATTTGAATAAAATATATTTTAAAAAAACATCCTGTGCCCTCCCTGCGAACTTACTCTGCAGGGGTGATTTCCACTTCTCTTTTAGCCGCTCCATGTGGGTTGCTATTCAAGAACTGTTTCCACTTCCTTGTCTACAAATTTTGGAAGAGCCTGCATAAACTTAAACATATCACCTCTTCGCTGAGTTATGTTCTAGGATGAGGCAGCTTCCCACTCCTTTTCAGTACTGCGGGATGGAGCTCTTTTAAAAAAAATAAAAATTTCGAGTACCCAATTCATTTTTCCAATTAAGGGGCAATTTAGCGTGGCCAATCCACCTGGCCTGCACATCTTTGGGTTGTGGGGGTGAAACCCATGCAAACACGGGGAGAATGTGCAAACTCCACACCGACAGTGATCCAGAGCCGGGATTGAACCTGAGACCTCGGCGTCGTTTGGCAACAGGGCTAACCCACTGCGCCACCGTGCTGTCCTGCAGGATGGAACTCTCTCTCTCTTTCACGTTCCTCTCTCTCTCTTTCCCATTCCCTTTCCTAATTCTCTCTTCCCTCTCTTTTCAGTTTCATCTCCTTTTTTAAAAATTCCCTTTCACGCTCTAACTGCATCTGAGTTTTAGCCCGCTCCGTTTCCCCACCAGAAGACGTCTATGATGCTACACTTGCTCGTCGGCTTCCCTGGACTCCTGGCACCTGCATCAAATGTAAATGTTTAGCAATCACATTAACTGCTTCGGCCTTTGTAGCTTTAGCTAGTGCCACCATTTGCAATTCATCTAGCAACTCAACGGGTTTGTCTTTATTAAGCCTCAATAAGTAAACCAGTCAAGTTTGCAACCTGGAGAAAATTTTTAGAAGCTTCCATACACATCCTGTTATATTACTGCAACTCTGGTGTCTCTTTATTAATTTACACCACAAATTCGCTGTCTAACATTTCCAATCCCGGACGAGCCCCCAATTTATGTTACGAAACCCTGTGCGAGTCCGCGGTAAATTCCAGCCCCACAGACCCTAGAGCCCCAACATAATTGAGTTAACCAGTAATTTGTATTTCCTGAAATATTTGACCCTTGACTGCTCGAATGACTTCCAGGCTCCAGATTTGTAAGTACAACATTTAAAAACTGTTTATTATAACAGAAGATAAACATGTAATCGAAATAATAGAGCAATGCTCTACTAATCTAACTATTCCCCATATCCCATCCCACTGTCACCCCAGACACACACAAGACAGACACATGGGGAGGGGGTAGGAAAGGTTCATAATAACAAGATTTAATTGGGTATGAGAGATTAATCTTTGCTGCTGAGGCTGTAGTCTCTGTGGTTAGTGATCTCCCAAGGATGTTGAGTGTTCAAATAATTGGTTGGTTTGGATCTTCAAATGGTTGTCTTCAATTAGAGCATGCAAGCTGTAGAATTATTTCTAGGGAGACACTTTCAGTTGAAAGACCTCCACCAGACTGGCTGCCAGATTCACTGAGATACTATTAGAATTCTTCACCTGAAGATGTCACTGGGATTTTAACCAACCCCTTTATCCTGCAGGGGACGCTGGACTGGACCCTCGCACAGGTTGAACTGAAAAGTCTTTAAACACAGGCCATCAGCAGAAATAAATCAGATTTAGCTCCCATACCTTTTAATCAGAAGTTACCTGCACGGGTCTGGCTAGATAGATGGAGTGTTTTTAAACCTGCTTCTGGCTTCTCTCGATGCCTAATCAGAAGAGAAATAACTAATTGTCCACTGCTGAGACTCCTTTGACAAAGGGTCATCTGGACTCAAAACGTTAGCTCTTTTCTCTCCCTACTGATGCTGCTAGACCTGCTGAGATTTTCCAGCATTCTCTCTTTGGTTTCAGATTCCAGCATCCGCAGTAATTTGCTTTTATCCTTTTATTAATTGTCCACTGCTACCAAGCTGTGCAGAGAGAGAGGAAGATATTTTTACCACAGGCCCTCAGCTGAGAGAGATCTGCTACAGCTTCCAGTAGAACTTCTCAAACGCTGATTGGAAGCATGTAAAATTGCTAGGCAGAGAGGTGATAAAGAGAGCTCAGCCCTGCAGTGTGCTGCTTTCCAGGTCTTAAGCAGAAACTGAAAGTCAAAATGGAACCTGCCTGGGTTCTCTAGAATCTTCAAAAAGCTTCTGATGGGCTCCAGCAATTGCAATCGAAAAAGAAAAGTCTCAGAATTTAAGAAGAGGGGATTGGCTGCTAGCCAAGTCCATCAAAATGGCATCATGGCTTATGCCACAGAGCACACTGTTGGGAGGGATGTGACTGTCAATTCAAATAGCAGCTTTCAGTGGGGGAGTTACAGTATACAACAATCCAGCTTCACTTTGTATGCCGTAACTGAGTTACAATATACAAAATAGCAGCTATACCTTGTACGCATTGACTTAATTACAGTATATAACAAACCAGCTACACTCTATAGTGACTGAATTACAGTATACAGCAACCCAGCTACACTCTTTAAGACAGTGACTGAGTTACAGTATGAAAAATAGCAGCTATACCGTGTACGCATTGACTGAGTTACAGTATACAACAAACCAGCCACACTCTGTACACGGTGTGGTATTATAGGTATTACGGTATCTGATAGGCTAAAGCACCATTGGTGGAAACTGTATGCTTTCTATTGGTTAGAATGTATGATAGCTCCGCCCTGCTAGGCAGGGTATAAGAACCCGTGCCGCCCCAGCAGCCTTCATTCTGTACCTGAGCTGCTGGGGGAAACATTTGGCTTATTAAAGCCTTCAGTTGGACTATAACCTCGCTTTAGTGGTCACTGATCGTGCATCAATTTAATAAGCTAGTTTTTTAAGAAGGGATGGAGCTCCGAATCAAGCCGGAGTGTCTGCAACTTAGCCCCCACGCGGCGAACTCAGCGGTAATCTTTAAGCACTGGCTGGCGTGCTTTAAAGGGTATCTCAGGACGGCCGAAAACGCACCCACGGGAGGGCAGAAACTGCATGTCCTGCACTCAAGGGTGAGCCCGGAGATTTACACCCTCATCGAGGAAGCGGAAGACTTCGATGCAGCAATAGAGCTGCTAAAAGGACACTATATTCGCCCGGTAAACCAGGTCTACGCCCGGCACCTGCTTGCAACAAGGCGACAAACCCCTGGGGAATCGCTGGAGGAATTCTACCGTGCACTCCTGGTGTTGGGAAGAAGCTGCAGCTGCCCGCAAGTTTCGGCGAGCGAACGCACGGAACTCTTAGTCCGGGACGCTCTCTTAGCAGGTATGCTATCTTCACAAATCCGCCAGCATCTGTTAGAGAAGGACAACCTGGGTCTCAGGGAGGCACGGGCCGTTGCAGCTCCCAGGACGTGGCCTCCAGGAACGCCCACGCTTACATTCCCGACCGCGCGGCAGCCCCCTGGGCAGCGTGGAACCCTTCCGCGGCCGACCCCGAGACTTCCCCCATTCCCCCTCAGGCCTGCGCTGCAAGGCGGCCTGGCAACCCCGAGGGACCCCGCTGCTACTTTTGCGAGCAGGCCAAGCACCCCCGCCAGTGCTGCCCGGCCCACGCATCCACCTGCAAGGGATGCGGTAAAAAGGGCCATTTCGTGGGGGTATTCCAGGCCTGTGCGGTTGCGCGGTCTCCGGCGGCGAATGCGGACCACAACCACAAACTTTTCCACGGGCCCCGTGCGGCCAGCAGTCGCCGCCATCTTCATATTCCAGGGCCATGTGCGGACCCCGGGCGCCGCCATCTTGTTCCGCGGACGCCATGTTGGAGGGATGGGTGCCATTTTGTGCACCCCCAGCCATGTGCGACCAATGGGAGACGCCATCTTGGATGAACCCCCAGGACCCCAGCTCGGCTAACCACGCACTGCCCGAAGAGAACTCTCAACTGCTGTGATTAGCCTCGGTGACTCTGGATCAGTCTCGGCCCCGAACACTCTCAACTGCTACGACGACCGTATTCATCAACGGTCACGAGACGTCCTGTCTAATTGACTCTGGGAGCACGGAGAGCTTCATACACCCTGACATGGTAAGGCGCTGTTCTCTCCTCATCCACCCCATTAATCAAAAAATCTCCCTGGCTTCCGGTTCCCAATCAGTGGAGATAAAGGGGTTTTGTGCAGCAAACCTCACAGTCCAGGGAAGAGAGTTCAAAAATTTCCGTCTCTACGTTCTTCCCCACCTCTGCGCGGCCACACTCCTGGGTTTAGACTTCCAGTGTAACCTTCAAAGTCTGACCTTCCAATTCGGCAGCCCTATACCCCCCCTTACTGTCTGCGGCCTCGCGACCCTTAAGGTCGACCCGCCTTCCCTGTTTGCGAACCTCACCCCGGATTGCAAACCCGTCGCCACCAGGACCAGACGGTACAGTGCCCAGGATCGGATCTTTATTAGGTCAGAGGTCCAAAGGCTAGTGAGGGAAGGGGTCTTTGAAGCCAGTAACAGTCCCTGGAGAGCTCAACTAGTGGTGGTAAGGACCGGGGAGAAGCATAGGATGGTCATCGACTACAGTCAGACCATCAACAGGTTTACGCAGCTGGACGCGTACCCTTTCCCCCACATATCCGACCTGGTAAACAGATCGCGCATTATAAGGTCTTCTCCATGGTGGATCTCAAGTCCGCCTATCACCAGCTCCCCATCCGTACTAGTGACCGCAAATACACTGCCTTCGAGGCAGATGGGCGGCTCTATCACTTCTTAAGGGTTCCCTTCGGTGTCACCAACGGGGTCTCGGTCTTCTAGCGCGAGATGGACCGAATGGTTGACCGGTACGGTTTACGGGCAACATTCCCGTATCTCGATAATGTCACCATCTGCGGTCATGACCAGCAGGACCACGACACCAACCTCCGAAAATTTCTCCAGACCGCTAAAATCCTTAACCTTACATACAACAAAGATAAATGCATGTTTAGCACCCACCGCCTAGCCATCCTCAACTACGTAGTACGAAATGGAGTTACAGGCCCCAACCCTGAACGCATGCGCCCCCTTATGGAGTACCCCCTCCCTCACTGGTCCAAGGCCCTGAAACGTTGCCTGGTTTTTTTTAGCTACTACGTCCAGTGGGTCCCCAACTACGCGGACAAGGCCCGTCCCCTGATCCAATCCACAGCTTTTCCCCTGTCGATAGAGGCCCGCCACGCCTTCAGCCGCATCAAATCAGACATTGCAAAGGCCATGATGCACGCCATCGACGAGTCCCTCCCCTTCCAAGTCGAGAGCGATGCGTCCGACGTAGCTCTGGTGGCCACCCTCAACCAAGCGGGCAGACCCGTGTCTTTCTTCTCTAGTACCCTCCATGCTTCCGAAATCCGCCAATCCTCAGGCGAAAAGGAGCCCCAGGCCATAGTAGAAGCTGTATGACATTGGAGGCATTACCTGGCCTGCAGGAGATTCGCTCTCCTCATGGACCAACGGTCGGTTGCTTTCATGTTTGATAATGCACAGCGGGGCAAGATAAAAAACGACAAGATCTTGCGGTGGAGGATCGAACTCTCCACCTACAACTACGAGATCTTGTATCGTCCCGGGAAGCTAAACGAGCCTCGTGACGCCCTGTCCCGCGGCACATGTGCCACCGCACAAGTGGACCACCTCCGAGCCCTCCACGAGGACCTCTGCCACCCGGGGTTCACTCGCTTTTTCCATTTTGTCAAGACCCGCAACCTGCCCTACTCCATCGAGGAGGTCAGGACAGCCACCAGGGACTGCCAAATCTGCGCGGAATGCAAACCGCACTTCTACCGACCAGAGAAAGCGCACCTGATAAAGGCTTCCCGTCCCTTTGAACGCCTCAGCATGGACTTCAAAGGCTTCCCCCACTCCACCGACCACAACACGTACTTCCTGAACGTGATTGAGGAGTACATCCGGTTCCCATTCGCCATCCCCTGCCCCGACATGACTGCAACCACCAACATCAAGGCCCTCCATCGCATCTTTGCACTGTTCGGGTTCCCCGCTTACATACACAGTGATAGGGGGTCCTCCTTTATGAGCGATGAACTGTGTCAATTCCTGCTCAGCAAGGGCATCGCCTCGAGCAGGGGTAATGGACAGATAGAGAGGGAGAACGGAACAGCCTGGAAGACTGTCCTACTGGCCCAGGAACCTCCCAGTATCTCACTGGCAAGAAGTCCTCCCGGATGCCCTCCACTCCATCCGGTCACTGCTTTGTACGACCACCAATCAGACACCTCACAAACGTCTCCTTGTCTTCCCGAGGAAGTCCTCCTCTGGGACCTCGCTCCCAACCTGGCTGGCAGCTCCCGGACCCATCCTGCTCCGAAAACCCGTGCGGGCGCACAAGTCGGACCCGTTGGTCGAGAGGGTCCATCTGCTCCATGCTAACCCCCAGTACACCTACGTGGCGTACCCCGACGACCGACAAGATTTGGTCTCCCTATGGGACCTGGCGCCCGCCGGAACCCCATGCACATCCCAGCCACCAGTCCCACCCTCCCTTCCACCGGGACACCTTACAGGAGGATCGGTCCTTCCGTCGGCCCCGTCTAGGCCCCCCCATCCACTGACGCCCCCCGCAGGTGCTCCCTTCCCAGGTCAACCGTTTTCCCCACCAGCGCCAACTAGGGGTGACGAAGCTGCCATGGAGATCAAAGCCACGCTCCCAGAGTCACAGACGCCCGAGCCTCCACCGGAGTCACCATCGAAGCTCCGACGATCACAGAGGACGACCAGGGCCCCCAATCGATGATTGCTTCATTTTAATTATAAACTGTAAATATAAACCAGCAAATGTACATAGCTATCAGAATTGTAAATAGTTACAAAACACTGTATGGAGGTATTATGGTACCTCCAGAACTAATTCTACTACGTTGCCATGTTTTGTAGTTTCAGGCCACCACCCCCGCCGGACTCTTTTTAACAGGTGGTGACTGTGGTATTATAGGTATTACAGTACCTGATAGGCTAAAGAACCATTGGTGGAAACTGTATGCTTTCTATTGGTTAGAATGTATGATAGCTCCGCCCTGCTAGGCGGGGTATAAGAACCCGTGTCGCTCCAGTGTCCTTCATTCTGTACCTGAGCTGCAGGGGAAACATCTAGCTTATTAAAGCCTTCAGTTGGACTACAACCTCGCTTTAGTGGTCACTGATCGTGCACCACATGGCGACTGAATTACTGTGTACAACAACACAGCTACACTCTATAGACAGTGACTGAGATACAGTATACAGCAATCCAACTACACTCTGTAAGACAGTGACGGAGTTGTAGTACAAAAAATAGCAGCTATACCTTGTACGCACTGACTCAGTTACAGTATACACAACCCAGCTACACTTTGTACGCTTGAGTTACAGTATAAAAAAGAACAGCTGTACCTTGTACACATTGACTGAGTTACAGTATACAACAAACCAGCCAAACTCTATAAACGGTGACTGATTTACTGTACACAACAACCCAGCTACACGCTGTATGCTTGAGTTACAGTATATAATAGCAGCTATACCATGTATGCATTGACTGAGTAACAGTATATAATAAACCAGCTCCACTCTGTACATGGCGACGGAGTTATAGTATACAGCAGTATTTTTCAAACTTTTTTTCCGGGGACCCATTTTTACCATCCGGCCAACCTTCAGGATCCACCATTTTCTCTTATCTTTAATGAGAGAGATGAGCTTGGTTGGTCCTCACGATCTCACTCCAATCAGATTCACAGGAGAAGAGGTAAGACATAGTTAGCATCCAAGTTTCATCAGCAAACGAATCAGCCAGAGAGGACAATTTCTCGAGGAGGAAAGCGTGGATTTCCTACACTCCGAGTAGCTCCCCTGTTGACTGATCATTACTGTAACTCTTCAAGCGGATGAAGTCCACCGTCATTGGGATTGACTGGTCACTGTTTAAATTCAATGCTTTAATGTAGTCTAAAAGGTCAGCAAAAAACTTACAGCCACCCTTCAGTACACAGAGGGTGAGATGTGATGATTTCCCATGGCTTTCATTATATCCCTTGACAAACATTCAGTTCTGTCCATGATTAAACCATGAGGAATATATACTCTCTCCAGATCGATGTTTAGGGATTCAAAACAGATCAAGGACATAGCCTTGTTCATCATCGGTGATCACCATGCAGTCAGCCGCCACCAATCCGTTATCGGACGTTCACCCCGGGTTCAGGTCCCAACACTCTCGGACCACATGCGCACTGATAAGTGGGCACGCATGCACAGTGCGCCCGCATTTTTTTACTTGGTTGCGGCTGTCATTTTTAAAGCCGCTCGCAGCCGGCATTGTTAAATGCCAGCTGCTGCGGCCGTTGCGCGTGAATTCCCGTGATCGGGAACGCCGCGATGGACGGCTACGCGAGCTATACTTTGAAATGCCAGGTATACAGCAACACAGCTAGACTCTGTACATGGTGACGGAGTTATAGCGTACAACCATCCAGCTATGCTCTGTACACAGTGACTGATTCACAGTATACAACAACCCAGCTACATTCTGTACACAGTGACTGGGTTACAGTATACAACAACCCAGCTACACTCTGTACGCAGTGACTGAATTTCAGTATACAACAACCCAGCTACACTCTGTACGCAGTGACTGGGTTACAGTATACAACAACCCAGCTACACTCTGTACGCAGTGACTGGGTTACAGTATACAACAACCCAGCTACACTCTGTACGCAGTGACTGAGTTACAGTATACAGCAACCCAGCTACACTCTGTACATGGCGACCGTGTTATAGTACACAGCAACCCAGCTACACTTTGTATAGAGTGACTGGGTTATCGTAGACAGCAACCTAGCTACATTCCGTATACAGTAATTGATTTATAATATGAAACACAGCTACACTCTTGTACACAGAAACGGAGTTACCATATACATCATTCCAGCTACATTCTGTTTGCAGTGACTAAGTTACATTTTACAATAACCCAGCTGCACTCTGTACACGGTGAATGAGTTACAGTGTACAGCAAGCCACTACACTCTGTACACAGTGACTGAGTTATAGTATACAACAACCCAACTGCATTCTGTACACAGTGACTGAGCTGGTGTACAACAACTTAGCTACACTCTGTACGCAGTGACTGAGTTACAGTATACAACAACCCAGCTCACTCTGTACGCTCGCACTGAATTATTAAGAATGGCAGCTCTACCTTGTACGCATCGAATGAATTACAGTATACAACATACCAGTTACACTCTATGCATATTGACTGGGTTATAGTATACAGCAACCCAGCTAAACTCTGTACATATTGACTGATTTACTGTATATAACACTGCTATATGCTGCATGCAGTGACTGAGTTCCGTATATAATAACACAGCTACACTCCATACTCATTGACTGAATTACAGTATACAACAACCCAGCTACACTCTATACACAGTGACTGAGTTACAGTATACAACAACCAAGCTAGACTCTATACACAGTGACTGAGTTACAGTATACAACAACCCAGCTAGAGTCTATACACAGTGACTGAGTTACAGTATACAACAACCAAGCTACACCCTCTACGCAGTGACTGAGTCAGGGTATACAACAACCCGGCTACACTCTGAAAGCTTTCACTGAGTTACAGTAGAAAAAATAGCAGCTATACCTTACACACATTGACTGAGCTCCAGCATATAACCCAGCTACACTCTGTGCCCAGTGGCTGGATTATCGTAGACAGCAACCCAGCTACACTCTGCCCAGTGGCTGGATTATCGTAGACAGCAACCCAGCTACACTCTGTACCCAGTGACTGGGTTATCGTAGACAGCAATCCAGCTACACTCTGTGCCCAGTGGCTGAGGTTATCGTAGACAGCAATCCCGCTACACTCTGTACCCAGTGACTGGGTTATCATAGGCAGCAATCCAGCTACACTCTGTACCCAGCGACTGGGTTATCGTAAGCAGCAACCCAGCTACATTCTGTACCCAGTGGCTGGGTTATCGTAGACAGCAACCCAGCTACACTCTGTGCCCAGTGACTGAGGTTATCGTAGACAGCAATCCAGCTACACTCTGTACCCAGTGACTGGGTTATCGTAGGCAGCAACCCAGCTACATTCTGTACCCAGTGACTGGGTTATTGTAGGCAGCAATCCAGCTACACTCTGTACCCAGTGACTGGGTTATCGTAGGCAGCAACCCAGCTACATTCTGTACCCAGTGGCTGGGTTATCGTAGGCAGCAACCCAGCTACACTCTGTACCCAGTGGCTGGATTATCGTAGACAGCAATCCAGCTACACTCTGTGCCCAGTGACTGAGGTTATCGTAGACAGCAATCCAGCTACACTCTGTACCCAGTGACTGGGTTATCATAGACAGCAATCCAGCTACACTCTGTACCCAGTGACTGGGTTATCATAGACAGCAATCCAGCTACACTCTGTACCCAGTGACTGGGTTATCGTAGACAGCACTCCAGCTACACTCTGTACCCAGTGGCTGGGTTATCGTAGACAGCAACCCAGCTACACTCTGTGCCCAGTGACTGAGGTTATCGTAGACAGCAATCCAGCTACACTCTGTACCCAGTGGCTGGGTTATCGTAGGCAGCAACCCAGCTATACTCTGTACCCAGTGGCTGGGTTATCGTAGACAGCAACCCAGCTACACTCTGTGCCCAGTGACTGAGGTTATCGTAGACAGCACTCCAGCTACACTCTGTACGCAGTGACTGAGGTTATCGTAGACAGCAACCCAGCTACACTCTGTACCCAGTGACTGGGTTATCATAGGCAGCAACCCAGCTACATTCTGTACCCAGTGGCTGGGTTATCGTAGGCAGCAACCCAGCTACATTCTGTACCCAGTGACTGGGTTATTGTAGGCAGCAACGCAGCTACATTCTGTACCCAGTGGCTGAGTTATCGTAGACAGCAACCCAACTATACTCTGTACATAGTGACTGATTTACAATATGCAACAACACAGAAACTGAGTTACAAATATACATCATTCCAGCTACATTCTGTTTGCAGTGACTGAGTTACAGTATACAGCAACCCAGCTACACTCTGTACATGGCAACCGCGTTATAGTACACAGCAACCCAGCGACACTCTGTACAGAGTAACTGATTACTATATACAGCAACCCAGCTGCATCCATACACGCTGACTGAGTTACAGTATACAGCAACCCAGCGACACTCTGTAGAGTGACTGATTACTATATACAGCAACCCAGCTACACTCTGTACACAGTAACTGGGTTATCGTAGACTGTAACCTCGCTACACTCTGTACGGTTTCACTGAGTTACAAAATAGCAGCTATACCTTGAACGCATCGACTGGGTTATTGTATACAGCAACCCAGCTACATTCCGTACACAGTGACTGATTTATAATATGCAACAACACAGCTACACTCTGTGCACAGAAACGGAGTTACCATATACATCATTCCAGCTACATTCTGTTTGCAGTGACTGAGTTACAGTATACAGCAACCCAGCTACACTCTGTACACAGTGACTGATTTACAGTATACAACAACCCAGTTACATTCTGTACACAGTGACTGGGTTATCGTAGACTGTAACCTCGCTACACTCTGTACGGCTTCACTGAGTTACAGTATTAAAAATAGCAGCTATACCTTGAACGCATCGACTGGGTTATTGTATACAGCAACCCAGCTACATTCCGTACACAGTGACTGAATTACAGTATACAACAACCCAGCTACACTCTGTACACAGTGACTGAGTTACAGTATACAACAATCCAGCTACACTCTGTACGCAGTGACTGAGTTACAGTATACAACAACCCAGCTCATTCTGTACGCTCTCACTGAATTATTAAGAATAGCAGCTATACCGTGTACGCATCGACTGAATTACAGTATACAACAAACCAGCTACATTCTATACACGGTGACTGGGTTACAGTATACAGCAACCCAGCTACACTCTGTACATATTGACTGATTTACTGTATACAATACAGCTGTATGCTGCATGCAGTGACTGAGTTCCGTATACAGCAACCCAGCTACGTTCCATACTCATTAACTGATTTACAGTATACAACAACCAAGCTAGACTCGATACACAGTGACTGAGTTACAGTATATAACAACCCAGCTAGACTCTATACACAGTGACTGAGTTACAGTACACAACAACCCAGCTACACTCTATACACAGTGACTGAGTTACAGTACACAACAACCCAGCTACACTCTGTACACAGTGACTGAGTTACAGTACACAACAACCCAGCTACACTCTATACACAGTGACTGAGTTACAGTATACAACAACCCAACTACACTCTGCATGCAGTGACTTGAGTTATAGTATACAGCAACCCAGCTACACTTTGCAGGCTGTGACAGAGTTACTCGACAACAACCCGGCCACAATCTGTATGAACAGTGTCTGGTTACAATATACAACCAACCAGCCGTACTCTGTACATAGTGACTGATTTACAACATGCAACTGTTCAACCATATGCTGCCTGCAGTGACTGAGTTACAGTATACAAAAACCTAGTCACACTCCATACACAATGGCTGATTAACTGTATATGGCAACCCAGCTAATCTCTATATACAGCGACTGTTTTACAGTATACAACAATCCAGCTACACTCTGTAGGCAGTGACTGATTTGCAGTATACAACTGTGCAATTCCTTGCCCAGTGAAGCAGTTGAGACAACCTCGTTAAATACTTTTAAGGTAAAGCAGATAGGTTTTTGAACAGTAAAGGAATCAAATGTTACTGTGAGCGGGCGGGGAAGTGGAGCTGAGTCCACAATAAGAAGATCAGCCGTGATCTTATTGAATGGCAGAGCAGGCTTGTAGGCCTTCTCCTAGAATAACAAAGAACAAAGAAATGTACAGCACATGAACAGGCCCTTCGGCCCTCCAAGCCCGTGCCGACCATGCTGCCCGACTAAACTATAATCTTCTACACTTCCTGGGTCCGTATCCCTCTATTCCCATCCTATTCATGTATTTATCAAGATGCCCCTTAAATGTCACTATCGTCCCTGCTTCCACCACAGGGTGTTCCAGGCACCCACTACCCTCTGTGTAAAAAAACTTGCCTCGTACATCTACTCTAAACCTTGCCCCTCTCACCTTAAACCTATGCCCCCTAGTAATTGACCCCTCTACCCTGGGGAAAAGCCCCTGACTATCCACTCTGTCTATGTCCCTCATAATTTTGTAGACCTCTATCAGGTCGCCCCTCAACCTCCGTCGTTCCAGTGAGAACAAACCGAGTTTATTCAACCTCTCCTCATAGCGAATGCCCTCCATACCAGGCAACATCCTGGTAAATCTCTTCTGCACCCTCTCTAAAGCCTCCACATCCTTCTGGTAGTGTGGCGACCAGAATTGAACACTATACTCCAAGTGTGGCCTAACTAAGGTTCTATACAGCTGCAACATGACTTGCCAATTCTTATACTCAATGCCCCGGCCAATGAAGGCAAGCATGCCGTATGCCTTCTTGACTACCTTCTCCACCTGTGTAGCCCCTTTCAGTGACCTGTGGACCTGTACTCCTAGATCTCTCTGACTTTCAATACTCTTGAGGGTTCTACCATTCACTGTATATTCCCTACCTGCATTAGACCTTCCAAAATGCATTACCTCACATTTATCCAGATTAAACTCCATCTGCCATCTCTCCGCCCAAGTCTCCAAACAATCTAAATCCTGCTGTATCCTCTGACAGTCCTCATCGCTATCCGCAATTCCACCAACCTTTGTGTCGTCTGCAAACTTACTAATCAGACCAGTTACATTTTCCTCCAAATCATTTATATATGCTACAAACAGCAAAGGTCCCAGCACTGATCCCTGCGGAACACCACTGGTCACAGCCCTCCAATTAGAAAAGTATCCTTCCATTGCTACTCTCTGCCTTTGATGACCTAGCCAGTTCTGTATCCACCTTGCCAGTTCACCCCTGATCCCGTGTGACTTCACCTTTTGTACTAGCCTACCATGAGGGACCTTGTCAAAGGCCTTACTGAAGTCCATATAGACAACATCCACTGCCTTACCTGCATCAATCATCTTTGTGACCTCCTCGAAAAACTCTATCAAGTTAGTGAGACACGACCTCCCCTTCGCAAAACCATGCTGCCTCTCACTAATACGTCCATTTGCTTCCAAATGGGAGTAGATCATGTCTCGAAGAATTCTCTCCAGTAATTTCCCTACTACTGAAGTAAGGCTCACCAGCCTGTAGTTCCCTGGATTATCCTTGCTACCCTTCTTAAACAGAGGAACAACATTGGCTATTCTCCAGTCCTCCAGGACATCACCTGAAGACAGTGAGGATCCAAAGATTTCTGTCAAGGCCTCAGCAATTTCCTCTCCAGCCTCCTTCAGTATTCTGGGGTAGATCCCATCAGACCCTGGGGACTTATCTACCTTAATATTTTTTAAGATGCCCAACACCTCGTCTTTTTGGATCTCAATGTGACCCAGGCTATCTACACACCCTTCTCCAGACTCAACATCTACCAATTCCTTCTCTTTGGTGAATACTGATGCAAAGTATTCATTTAGTACCTCGCCCATTTCCTCTGGCTCCACACATAGATTCCCTTGCCTATCCTTCAGTGGGCCAACCCTTTTCCTGGCCACCCTCTTGCTTTTTATGTACGTGTAAAAAGCCTTGGGATTTTCCTTAACCCTATTTGCCAATGACTTTTCGTGACCCCTTCTAGTCCTCCTGACTCCTTGCTTAAGTTCCTTCCTAGTTTCCTTATATTCCACACAGGCTTCGTCTGTTCCCAGCCATAAGAACATAGTTCTTATGTTCTTTATAATATTATAACAGCACAGCCAAATTATGTATGTAGTGACTGAGTTACAGTCTACAACAACCCAGCTACACTCTGTACACAGTGACTGAGTTACAGTATACAACAACCCAGCTACATTCTGTACACAGTGACTGAGTTCACTCCTGGCATCATGAGGTGTTGGGTGCTCTGAGGAACAGACGAACCAACACGGTTGTGATTGGTACAACGCAGTTTTATTCCATCTAACTATTTATACATCTGACTTGGTACTCAGCACGTTGTGACTGTGTGAGTGTCTTGCTATGAGGTCCTGGCCCTGTGCTGTCTCCAGATGGACTGCCCAGGAAGTGTTGTGTTTCTTGTCTTATACTGTGTCTGCTCTTGTCTGTGATTGGCTGTCATGTTATGTGTGCTAATTGGTCCGTTGGTCTGTCTATCATTATGTATGTGTTATGATGTATGTTTGAATATCATGACATATACAACAACCCAGCTACACTCTGTACGCAGTGACTGGGTTACAGTATACAACAGCACAGCTACACCCTGTACACAATGACTGAGTTACAGTATACAACAACCCAGCTACACTCTATACGCAGAGACTGAGCTACACTATGCAACAACCCAGTTACATTCTGTACGCCGTGACTGAGTTACAGTATACAACAACCCAGCTACACTTTGTACGCTGTGACTGAGTTACAGTGTACAACAACCCAGCTACACTCTATGCAGTGACTGAGTTACAATATAAAAATTAGCAGCTATACATTGTACGCATTGACTGAGTTACAATATACAACAAACCAGCTGCACTCTAGACACAGTGACTGATTTGCAGTATACAACAATCCAGCTACACTCTTGTACGCAGTAACTGAGTTACAGTACTGATTTACAATATACAGCAACACAGCAATAGGCTGCATGCTGTGACTGAGTTACAGTATACAACAACCCAGCTACACTCTGTACTTGTGATCGGGTTACAATATATTAAATCCCAGCTACACTATGTACGCATGGACTGTGTTACAGTGTACGACAAACCATCTATACTCTGTATGCAGTGACTGATTTACAGTATACAACAATATGCTGTATGTGGTGAAAGAGTTACAGTATAATAATAATCTTTATTGACACAAGTAGGCTTACATTAACACTGCAATGAAGTTACTGTGAAAAGCCCCTAGTCGCCACATTCTGGTGCCTGTTCGGGTACACAGAGGGAGAATTCAGAATATCAAACTACCTAACAGCACCTCTTTCAGGACTTGTGGGAAGAAACCGGAGTACCTGGAGAAAACCCATACAGACACGGGTAGAATGTGCAGACTCCACACAGACAGTGACCCAAGTCGGGAATCGAACCAGGGACCCTGGCGCTGTGAAGCCATAGTGATGACCATTATGCAACCGTGTTGCACAGCTACATTCCATACACATAAACGCAGCTACACTCCACACGCTGTGACTGGTTTACAGTATACAACAACCAGCTGTACACAGCTGTACTCTGTACACAGTGACTGATTTGCAGTATACAACAACCCAGCTACACTCTGTACCCAGTGCCTGATTTACGGCGTACAACAACACAGCTACATGTTGCTTACAGTGATTGTGTTATTGTATACAACAACCCAGAGGTGAGGTAAGAGTGAGTACCCTTGACATCAAGGCAGCATTTGACCGAGTATGGCATCAAGGAGCCCTAGCTAAACTGGAGTCAATGGGAATCAGGGGAAAACTCTCTGCTGGCTGGAGTCATACCTGGCACAAAGGAAGATGGTTGTGGTGATTGGAGGTCAATCATCTTAGCTCCAGGACATCACTGCAGGAGTTCCTCAGGATAGTGTCCTCAGCCCAACCATCTTCAGCTGCTTCATCAATGACCTGCCGTCCATCATAAGGTCAGACATGGGGATGTTTGCGGATGACTACACAATGTTCAGCACCATTCACGACTCCTCAGATAATGAAGTAGTCCATGTTTAAATGCAACAAAATCTGGACAATATCCTGGCTTGGGCTGACAAGTGGCAAATTACATTTGCACCACACAAGTGCTGGGCAATGACCATCTCCTGGAAGAGAGGATCTAACCACCCCTTGACATTCAATGACATTGCCATCACCAAATCCCCCACAATCAACATCTGGGGGTTACCATTGATCAGAAACTAAGTTGAAACTAAGCCATTTAATACCGTGGCTATCAGGGCAGATCAAAGGCTCGGAATCCTATGGCAAGTAACTCACCTCCTGAGGCCCCCCCCCCCCGCCTCCTCAAAGCCTGTTTACCATCTACAAGTGACAAGTCAGGAGTGCAATGGAATACTCTCCACTTGCCTGGCTGAGTGCAGCTCCAATAACAGTCAAGAAGCTCGACACAATCCAGGACAAAGCAGCCCGCTTGATTGCTCCTCCTTCCACAAACATTCAAACCCTCCACCACCGATAAACTGTGGCAGCCGTGTGTACCATCTACAAGGTGCACTGCAGTAACTTACCAAGCTTCTTCAGACAGCATCTTCCAAACCCTTTGACCACTGCCATCTCGAAGGACAAGAGCAACAGATACCTGGGAACCCCACCGCTTGCACGTTCCTCTCAAAGTCACTCACCACCTGACTTGGAAATATACCGCCGTTCTTTCACTGTCGCTGGGACAACATCCTGGAATTTTCACCCTAACAGCACAGTGTGTGTACCTAAACCTCCAGGACTGCAGCGGTTCAAGAAGACAAATTACCACCACCTTCTGAAGGGCAACTAGGGATGGGCATTAAATGCTGGCCTAACCAGCGACACCCACATCCCATAAATGAATGTAAAAAAAAGCTACACTCTGTGACTGATTTACAGTATACAACACAGCTATATGCTGCATGCTGTGACTGAGTTACAGTAAACAACAACCCAGCTACTCTGTACACAGTGACTGATTTACAGTACACAATAACCCAGCTACACTCTGTACGCAGTGACTGATTTACAGTACACAACCCAGCTACACTCTATACACAGTGACTGATTTACAGTACATAACAACCCAGTTACATTCTGTACGCAGTGACTGAGTTACAGTATTCAACAACCCAGTTACACTCTACACAGTGACTGATTTACAGTACACAACAACCCAGCTACACTCTGTACACAGTGACTGATTTACAGTATACAACAACCCAACTACACTCGATACACAGTGACTGATTTACAGTACACAACCCAGCTACACTCTATACAGTGACTGATTTACAGTACACAACAACCCAGCTACACGCTATACACAGTGACTGATTTACAGTACACAACCCAGCTACACTCTATACACAGTGACTGATTTACAGTACACAACAACCCAGCTACACTCTGTACACAGTGACTGAGTTACAGTACACAACAACCCAGCTACACTCTATACACAGTGACTGATTTACAGTACACAACAACCCAGCTACACTCTGTACACAGTGACTGATTTACAGTACACAACAACCCAGCTACACTCGATACACAGTGACTGATTTACAGTACACAACAACCCAGCTATACTCTATACACAGTGACTGATTTACAGTACACAACAACCCAGCTACACTCTATACACAGTGACTGATTTACAGTACACAACAACCCAGCTACACTCTATACACAGTGACTGATTTACAGTACACAACATCCCAGCTACACTCTATACACAGTGACTGATTTACAGTACACAACAACCCAGCTACACTCTATACACAGTGACTGATTTACAGTACACAACAACCCAGTTACACTCTATACACAGTGACTGATTTACAGTACACAACAACCCAGCTACACTCTATACACAGTGACTGATTTACAGTACACAACAACCCAGCTACACTCTATACACAGTGACTGATTTACAGTACATAACAACCCAGTTACATTCTGTACGCAGTGACTGAGTTACAGTATACAACAACCCAGTTACATTCTGTACACAGTGACTGAGCTACAGTAGACAACAACCCAGTTACATTCTGTACACAGTGACTGAGCTACAGTAAACAACACCCCAGCTACATTCTGTACACAGTGACTGAGTTACAGTATACAGCAACCCAACTACACTCTATATGCAGTGACTGAGTTACAGTAAAGAACACTGCAGCTACATTCTGTACACAGTGACTGAGTTACAGTATATAACAACCCAGCTACACTCTGTACGCAGTGACTGAGTTAAGTTTACAAAAACCCAGATACACTCTGTTGTGTTTGGTCCTTTGTATTTCATGAAGGAACTCACTAAACACTTGGACTTGTCCAAACCAGAATCTTTTATTGAGTCTCGCGTGGTAAGATAGCAAAATGATACAGAACATGTCATCCTGGAGTCTGCTAACTACTCTTCTGGAACTTGCACCTGGCACTGACCATTCGCATGTGTGTTTTATTACCCTCTCAATCTTCGTGTCAAGGTGGTCAGATGTGTCTCCCTTTATCTCCAAGTCACAGGTCACATGACATTGGTCTCGAATCCTTATGGTGTGTCTGTACCGCCACCTGCTGGTTGGAGGTCACACACCACCCAACTGTGATATAGCCCAGAGGCATATCACCACACACTCCATACACAGTGACTGAGTAAATGTATAGTGTGGTGATATGCATCACTGTAAATACACAAGGGGTTAATGTACATACACAACACCTAGCTAGACACTAGAGGGAGCACCAGAGACATCATGACACACAGACATTCAACCAATAGGTCAGTAAGATAGGACACGACCAATGGGCATTCAAGACACACACAGAGGTGACACTACCACAAGGGGGCTACCCAAATAAAAGGACACATGCTCAGTCTCTTTCCAGTGGAGACACTTAGTGAGTACAGACTGGGTTGACCGGAACACATCACGCCCACTACGTGGATTGTAGCAGACTGGTTAGTTAGTCTGAGTAGCTGTCGAATCCAAGTAGGAGAATTGTTAACAGTTCAATAAATGTGTTAAAGCTATCTCCAAGTCTGAACCTTCCTTTGTCAAAGTGTACAACAAGGAGGCAGCTTATGCTACGTCAAGAGCATAACAAAACATGGTACCAGTGAGTGTTTGTTTAAATCCATATAGTTACAACTCAGCAAACAGTGACAACCAGCAACAGCACCCAGGCAAGATGATCGAGATTCCGGTTCCACAGCGGCTCAGATGCCACGGCAATCTCAGTGCAAACTGCCTTGCATTCAGGCAAAGGTTTGAGATCTTCCTGGTAGCAGTCGACCTACAAGACGTGGGCGATGTTGAAAAGACAGAGCTTCTGCTCACAATTGCGGGTGCAAGTGCAGAAGGAATCTTCAAAACATTCAAGTTCTCCAAAGGGCAACACAAGAGTGACTTCCAGTCAATCCTGGACAAGTTCGAACAATATTGCGAGGAAAACACAAAAAAATCCCCAGAAAACGGTAAAAGAGGCGCCAATACTAACCACGAGGCCGAGATAGGCGAGCAACGAACAACAATTTTGATTGGCGGCCATCTTGGAAAAGGTGCCGCATATGCGCAGTTGAGAGAAGGGCGCAAAGTAAAGGAACAGCGATCTGCGTATGCGCAATCCATTCCTACACTCTACATCACCAGTGTCATGATGTCAGAGGCCCCGGACCACGCCCACTTAAAGGGGCAACGCCCGAAAAAAGTGAAAAAAAGATTTAAAGCCGTAAAACACGATTCTTTCACCTGGAACGACAGCACAATACCTGAACTTCGACCAGAAGCTGAAAGTAACCTCTGCAGAACTCTGCAACAAGCAGTTAGCACAGCCCAAAGAGATGTTGCAGTCCTTGAAGACTACGACTCAGATCTTGATTTCTTCTTTGGACACCGCGAGCCCAATGCCAGCTCCGACACAAAAAGTGACGATATGGTCCTAGAAGACTACGACTCAGACGAAGATTTCATCATTGGACGCGGCGACTCCAGTACCAAATCCGAACCGCAACTCGAGGTGTTGTACGTTGACGACGAGTTCTTCGGATTGGGGAATCTTCAGCCCAGCATATATGACATCTCGACTTGTGAGTGCAGGATTATGCTGCGGCCTGATGCCAAGAGACAGAGAGTGTTCCAAGCCCACAGAGAGCGGCCTTCTGCCACACAGAGAGTGGTCCATGCACCACGAAGGGTCCAAGCCTCCACACAGAAAGCGATGAAAGACTCGACAGCGAGACAATTGCACGTCTCCACACAAGTGTCTCCAGTGACACAAGCCTCCACAGCGAGCTCGTGGACAGCCTCCACGATAGAAACAATGCAAGACTCCAGAGCGTAGTCCTTGCATGAACAAGAAGTGATGACAGTCTCCACAGCGAGACCAATGCACGATTCCACACAGGGAACGCTGCAAGACTCCACAGAGGGAGTGACACAAGCCTCCACAGCGAGCTCATGGACAGACTCCACGATGGTAGGAACGCAAGACTCCAGAGCGCAGTCCTTGCATGAACAAGACCATGAGGGTCTAGCAACCTCCTTTGAGCAACCAGCAGCAGACGATGACAATCTGCCACGCTCAAGTGCACAGCAAGAAGACTATGACAGTCTACCACGCTCAAGTGAACAACAAAGCGACTATGACAGTCCACCCAGATTATTTGAGCCACCAGAAGAAGACTCTGACAGTCTACCCAGCTCAAGTGAAAGACAAGAAGACACTGAGGCTCTACCCACTGTATGTGAGACAAGTGACGACAGCATCCCACTTCCCACACAAGATGTACAACGTGACAAACCTCAGCTATTGTGTACAGAGGCACTCAACAATCACAGTGAGACTACTGGTGACTCCGATGACACCACGTTAATTCAAACCTCATTCGCTCGAGCCTCTCCATAAGCAAATGCATTCCTGAACGTTTTCACTCCGGACGGGGAGCATCAAGATACCTCGGCTGACTCAAGTGAACCTGAAATGACTGCGGACGGGGAGCATCAAGAAACGCAGCTGACACAGGTGAACCAGAAACGACTCCAGACGGGGAGCATCCACAAGCCAAAGCTGATTCAAGTAAGCCGGACATGACTCCAGATGGGGTGCGCCGCGAACTCAGTGACAACACGCTCAAGTTCACAGCAGATGCCACAAAGGAAGCTGACACGAGTAACTATGTGAAGGACTCGTATTATCCACAGAGTGGTCCTTCAGCACAGCAAACACGGCAACAAAACCAACCAACACAACAACAACATCAAAGACAATAACAACAAGCATACCAAAGGCAACAGCGTCGACAACAAGCATGACAAAAACAACACCAATGGAACTATGACTGGTGCGACATGGTACAACTCTGCCCATGAGGGACACTGTTACTGCTCAGCTCAGTACAATGACATACCATGGCAGGACGACACAGATTGCATACATCGCCACCACAAACATTGAAAGAAAAAAAGAGTCCAAATCAGACAACAAAGTGATTTGACCACTTCTTGGTTCCTTCAGCACAGGGACACTGATGGCGTTTACAAAGCAATGCCACCATCAACATCACCAACTCACCAACCAAACAAGAAAGCCACTCGACCATATTAATTAATGAACTTTGGACTCATACATATGATTTGGACTTATTGTTTCATAATCACTGTCAGGATTTGAACATATCATCATTTATCTATCTATTTTGTTCAATTTTCTTTAATCGTGTACAGAAAATATGTAACACGAGAAAAGGGGGGATGTGGTGATATGCATCACTGTAAATACACAAGGGGTTAATTTATATACACTACACCTAGCTAGACACTAGAGGGAGCACCAGAGACATCATGACACACAGACATTCAACCAATGGGTCAGTAAGATAGGACACGACCAATGGGCATTCAAGACACACACAGAGGTGACTACCCATATAAAAGGACACAGCACACATGCTCAGTCTCGTTCCAGTGGAGACACTTAGTGAGTACAGACAGGATTGATTGAAACACATTACACCCACCACGTGGATTGTAGCAAACTGGTTAGTTAGTCTGAGTAGCTATAGCAGGATTAACAGGAGAGTCGAATCCAAGTAGGATAATTGTTAACAGTTCAATAAATGTGTTAAAGCTGTCTCCAAGTCTGAACCTTCCTTTGTCAGAGTGTACAACAAGGAAGCAGCTTATGCAACGTCAAGAGCATAACAAAACATATAGAACAAAGCTACACGTTTTACACAGTAACTGAGTTTACGATACAACAACCCAGCTACACTCTGTACGTAATGACTGAGTTACAGTGTACAACATCCCAGCTACACTCTACACAGTAACTGAGTTACCATATGCAACAACATGCTGTCTGCAGTGATTCGTTATAGTATACAACAACCCAGCTACACTCTGTACGCAATGACTGAGTTACTGTGTACAACAACCCAGCTACACTCTGTACACAGTGACCGAGTTACAGTATACAAAATCCCAGTTACAGTCTGTACACAATGATTGAGTTACAGGATACAAAATGCTAGATATACTGTGTATGCATTGACTGAGTTACAGTATACAAAATGCCAGATACACTGTGAATGCATTGACTGAGTTAGAGTATACAATATACCAGCTACACTTTTTACTCAGCGACTGTGTTACAGGATACAACCCCACTACTGACTGTACACAGTGACTGAGTTACAGTATACAACAACCAAGCTACACTCTGTACAGGTGACTGAGTTACAGTGCACAGCAGCCCAGCTACACAGTGACTGAGTTACAGTATGCAACAAAGCTTCACGCTGTACGAAGTGACTGGGTTACACAATAGCAAAACCTAGCTATGCTTTGCACACAGTGACTGAGTTACAGTATACAAAAACCCAGTTACACTCCATACTCAGTGACTGAATTACAGTATACAACAACCCAGCTACAGTCTGTACACTATGATTGAGTTACAGTACACAACATGCCAGCTACACTGTATGTATGGACTGAGTTACAGCATACAACAAACCAGCTACACTCTATACACGGCATCTGAGTTCTGGTATACAGCAACCCAGTTACACTGTGTACACAGTGACTGAGTTACAGTACACAACAGCAGAGCTATATGTTGTATATAGTGACTGAGTTGCAGTGTACAATAACCAAGCTGCACACCATACACAGTGACTGAGTTGCAGTGTACACCAATCCGGCTACACTCTGCACAGAGACTGAGTTACCATATACAACAACCCTGCTACATTCTGGATGCAGTAACTCAGTTACAAGATACAATAACCGAGCTAGACTCTGGATGTAATGACTGGGTTACAGTATACAACCCAGCGACACTCTGTACACAGTGACTGAGTTACAGTGGACAACAAACCTGCTACCCTATGTATTCAGTGACTGACATAAAGTATACAACAATTCAGGTACACACTGCACGCCCTGACTGAGTTATAGTGCATTCTGCCTTTGCTTCAATGTCGCTGGGTTAAAATCCTGGGGCTCCATGTGGCGCAGTGGTTAGCACTGGGACTGCAGCGCTGAGGACCCGAGTTTGAATCCTGGCCCTGGGTCACTGTACGTGTGGAGCTTGCACATTCTCCCATGACTGTGTGGGTTTCATCCCCACAACCCAAAGATGTGCAGGTTAGGTGGATTGGCCACGCTAAATTGCCCCTTAATTGAAAAAAATAATAATTGGGTCCTCTAAATTTAAAAAAGAAAAAAAAACAATCCTGGAGCTCCCACCCTAACAGCACTGTGGGTGTACCTACACCACATGGACTGCAGTGGTTCAGAAAGTCATCTCACCACCACCTTCTCAAGGGCAATTAGGGATGGAGAATAAATGCTGATTGAGCCAGCGATGCCCATATCCTCTGAATGAATTTTTTCAATCCTCCTGGTTCACTAATGTCCTTTAGGGAAGGAAATCTGCCGTCCTTACCCAGTCTGGCCTGCATGTAATTCTAGACCCACACTAATGCGTTTGACTCTTAACAGCCTTCATGTTTGATGTGATGATTGTGACAGAGATCTGTGATGTAAACATCAATGTAATATTTTGGAATAAGCTTAATTCTTGTGTATTTATGTTGGTTCATAGTTCGAATAAGGTCACTGTAGGAGTTCAAGCACGTGTCAGATTAATGACATCATCGGCAGTTTAGGCGGGCTAACAACCAGTCTAATCTGCAGCCTGTGAGGCGACACCTTTCCAATAAAGCTCTTGTTTGTTTGTACTTTCGTATTCTGCAAGCCTATCCTTTAAAAATTCCTCAAAGAAAACTGGCGATGAGATGAGAATCCACACTGCAAAATCAGAAAATGAACTGCAGACAGAAATCCAGTGGAGTAAGAAAAATTTTCAATCCACATCGCAGTCATCCAAAAACGATTAAGATGTTAAAAACCTAGGCGGCATGGTGAAGCAGTGGTTAGCACTGCTGCCTACGGTGCTGAGGACCCATGTCCGATTCTGGCCTCGGGTCACTGTCCGTGTAGAGTTTGCACTTTCTCCCCGTGTCTGTGTGGGTTTCCTCCGGGTGCTCCGGTTTCCTCCCACAGTCCAAAGATCTGCAGGTTAGGTAGATTGGCCATGGTAAATTGCCCCTTAATGTCCAAAAGGTTAGATAGGGCTACTGGGTTATGGGGATAGGGTAGAGGCGTGGGCTTAAGAAGGGTGCTCTTGTCAAGGGCCGGTGCAGACTCAATAAAGGGAGAACTATATGAAGAGGGCGGCCAATGCAGGACTGAGGGTGTTGTACCTAAATGTGAGCAATATAGGGTCGAAAGGCATAGAATCTGTGTGGGGGAGTTGAGGAATCGCAAAGGAAAAAAGACCCTGATGGGAATTATGTACAGGCCCCCTAGCAGTAGTCAGGATGTGGGGCAGAAAATAAATCAGGAGATAGAAAAGGCATATAAGAAAGGCTATATTGCAATAATGATGGGGGAACTTCAATATGCAGACGGACTGGGAAAATCAGGTTGGTAGCGGTTCGCAAGAAAAGGAATTTGTGGAATGCCTATGAGATGTTTTTGGTTGGAACAGCTTGTGGTTGAGCTCACAAGGGAAGAAGCAATTCTGGATTTGGTGATGTGTAATGGGGCAGACCTGATTAGGGAGCTTAAGGTGAAAGAACCCTTAGGGGGCAGTGACCATAATATGATAGCATTTACCCTGCAGTTTGAGAGGGAGAAGCTGCAATCAGATGTAACGGTATTACAATTAAATAAAGGTAATTACAAAGACATGAGGGAGGAACTGGTCAGAGTTGATTGGAAGTAGAGCCTAGCAGGGAAGACAGTGGAACAGCAATGGCAGGAATTTTTGGGAGTCATTCAGGAGGCACAACAGAAATTCATCCCGAGGAGGAGGAAACATCCATGGCTGACGAGAGAAGTCAAGGACAGCAGAAAAGCAAAAGAAAAAGCATACAATGTGGCGAACCTTAGTGGGAAGCCAAAGGATTGTGAAGCCTTTAAAAGTGAGCAGAGGACAACTAAAAAAGCAATAGGGGGGGAGAAGATGAACTATGAGTGTAAGCTAGTTAGTAATATAAATGAAGATCACAAGGATTTTTTCAATAGATATAAGGTAAGAGAGGCAAGAATGAACCACTGAAAAATGAGGCTGGAGAAGAAGTGATAGAAAATAAATAAAAGACAGAGGAATTGAACAAGCACTTTGCATCAGTCTTCACAGTGGAAGGCACCAGTGGCATACTAGAATTTCAAGAGTGTCAGGGGGTAGAGGTGAGTGTAGTGGCCATCACTAAGGAGAAGGTGCTGGGGAAGCTGGAAGGTTTGAAGATGGATAACTCACCTGGACGGGATGGACTACACCCTAGGGTTCTAAAAGAGATAGCTGAGGAAATTGTGGAGGCATTGGTGGTGATTTTTCAAGAATCACTGGAGGCAGAGAGAGTCCAAGGGGACTGGAAAGTGGCTAATGGAACACCACTGTTTAAGAAGGGAGGGAGGCAGAAGACAGGAAATTGCTATAGTCTTTAATGGAGAACTGGGAAGCTAACCCAGCTAAAGATTGAGGATGCAAGCCAATCAAGATGTTTGAAGGCTAGGTCAGTGTCATACACCATCAGGCCTAAGGTTGAGGCAGAATTAGAGAGACGGGTCACGATAGAGGTCCTCAAATTTGTTAATGTAAGTGTTTGGCCACACCAATTGTACCCGTGATGAAGAAAGATGGTTCGGTATACACATGTGGTGATTTTAAAGCCACTATCAATCCAGTACTGTGTGCAGAGCAGTACTCTGCCTTTAATTGTTGATTTATTGACTGGGTTGACTGGAGGCCAGCATTTCAGTAAAGTTGACCTTAGTCACTCTTATCTCGGATCCAGATTCACGACAATATTTAACAATCGTTACACACAAAGGACTATTCAGATATAAAAATCTTCCATTTGGCATTATGTCAGTGCAGGAAGGCCTTTGTACAAGCTACGGAGGCATTACTAAAGTCAGAAATCCTGACACACTTTGATCCAAACTTAGCCTTGCTACTATTCCATCTCTAGCAGCGAGCCGGATGCAGAAATGGGCATTGCTGTTGTCAGCATATACATATACGCAAAAATATTGTAAATCAAATCTCCATGGAACCACTGATGGACTCTCGATTACCTTAATGTAATGAATCACAGAATTGCAGAATCGGCCCATCGAGTCTGCATCGCGCATGAAAGTCACCGGTCCTGCCTACCTAATCCCATTTGCCAGCACTTAGCCTTGAATGTTATGATGGGCCAAGTGCTTATCCAGGTAATTTTTAAAGGATGTGAGGCAACCCACTTCTACGACCCTCCGAGGCAATGCATTCCAGACCATCACCACTTTCTGGGGAAAAACGCTTTTCCTCAAATCCCCCCCCTAAACCTCCTGCCCCTCACTTGAACTGGTGTCCTCTTGGAACTGACCTTTCATCTAAGGGGAACAGCAGCTCCCTATCCACCCTGTCCATGCCCCTCATAATCTTGTACACCTCGATCAGGTCGCCCCTCAAACTTCTCTACTCAAGTGAAAACAATCCAATCCTATCCAACCTCCTTGCATAACTTAAATGTTCCATCCCAGGCAACATCCTGGTGAATCACCTCTGCACCCCCACCCGAGTCAATGGATAGTTTGAGTGGTAATATTTTCTATTTTGAAATAGTCGATAACACTCTGTTAAGATGTTAAGAAGTATTGGCCAGGTACTATACCACAAGCGAGAAATGGATTTCCCTCCCCCTTAAGGATCCCGAAAACACGATCCGAGACATCATACACCTGGGAGGCAACACACCAACCGCAAGTCTCTCGTTCCCACAGAATCTCCTATCTATCCCCCTAACTATGGAGTCTCCAATAACTAATGCTCTACTCCTCTCCCCCCTTCCCTTCTGAGCAACAGGGACAGACTCTGTGCCAGAGACCTGTACCCCATGGCTTACCCCTGGTAAGTCCCCCCCCCCCAACAGTATCCAAAGCGGTATACTTGTTACTAAGGGGAACGACCACAGGGGATCCCTGTACTGACTGCTTCCTCCCAGCCCCTCTCACCGTCACCCATCTAATCTTTATTCTTCGGAGTAACTACATCCCTGAAGCTTCTATCTATGACCACCTCTACCTCCCGAATGATCCAAAGTTCATCCAGCTCCAGCTCCAGTTCCCTAATGCAGTTTCTGAGGAGCTGGAGATGGGTGCACTTCCCACAGATGAAGTCAGCAGGGACACTGACGGCGTCCTGCACCTCAAACATTCTGCAGGAGGAACATTGCACTACCTTCCCTGCCATCCCCTCTAGATAAAAAAAAGAAAAAGAGCTTACCTGTTATTCACTCCCCTTCTCATCAAGCACTCACTCAGCAACCTTTGCGCCCCACACGATAACACCTGAGGGAAAATAAAATAAAAACTACTTACCAGCCAGTCCCTTACCTGCAGGCTGTGATGTCACAGTTCAACTTCTTTCGACTTCTACCTGCCCTCGAGCCTTCCTCTTGATCTTTACAGCGGTTGTTTTTTTTTTAGTTAGAGGAGGGGTTAGGGAGGGAAACACTGAAGAAGTGTTTCGGGTTTAAGTGTCACTTGACAACAGCTCCTCCACAAACCACCTTCAAGTTAGGGTGAGCACACGGACGTATGCAAATTTCCCCGCTACAGCCAATCAGCAGCTCCGCTCTACTGCCCTCTTCTGGATGCTTGTCTTCACTTGAACAGCTAGGGTCTCTTGCTGAGGTACACCTTCAAGTTAGGGTGAGCACACGGACGTATGCAAATTTCCCCCGCAACAGCCAATCAGCAGCTCCACTTACTGCCCTCTGCTTGCTTGACCATTTCAGAGTTTATTTAAGAGTCAACTACATTGCTGTGGGATCTGAAGTCACATGTAGGCCAGACCAGGTAAGGATGGCAGTTTTCCTTCCCAGAAAGCATTCGGGAATCAGATGGGGAATTGGAGACCATTACTGAGACTAGCTTTATATTCCAGATTTTATTACTTGAATTTAATTCCCACAAGCTGCTGTGGTGAGATTTGAATCCATATCCCCCAGAGCATTAAACTGGGGCTCTATCAAGTGACATGGCCACTAGACCACTGCCCCATTTAGATGCAAAGAAGGCATTTCATTCCCTCAATGTACAGCTTGCCTCTGACCATAGGCTGCTAAATGCCTGCTATCCTGGGGGAGGTAGTGACACCGTGGTATTGGCTCGAGACTAGTAAATCAGTCGTATTGCACTGGGGACCAAGGTTCAAAACCCGCCACTGAGATGGGAAATTTGAATTAAATTTTAAAAAATTCTGGAATTAAAAGTCTAGTGAAGGCCATGAAACCATTGTTGATTGTCATAAAAACCCATCTGATTCACTAATGTCCTATCGGTAAAGAAATCTGCCGACCTTCCATGTGACTCCAGACCCACAGCAATGTGATTGACTCTTAACTGCCCCCTCATGGGCAATTAGGGATGGGCAATAAATGCTGGCACAGCCTGCGACGCTCACAAGCCATGAAAGAGTTAAAAAAAAATCCAAGGAGCTGTCATAATACAGTTCTAATGAGACTTTTATTTTGCAGAGCTCTGAGGTCCGCACTATGAGCATGGCTGGTTATTGGGTGATAAGGCAAACCTTCTGTTGCAATAGTTTGTGACTCCCTTGAGATAACCGGTTGATGCAGTGAGAGGCACCAAGAATTTCAATGACCAGAGCATTGGGTTTCTGACGGCAAGAAAGATAATAGATTCCGATCCTCAGAGATCTAACTCGGAGACTGAAGACCTAACGAAGCAGAATTAGACCTGATTTCACAAGGAAAGGTTATGATAGACCAGCCGGAATGAATTCTTTGAAGAAGTCTCAGAAACAACAACTTGCATTTGGAAAGTGGTTTTAAAATAGCAAATTGCTCCAAGGTGTGTAATGCACAGTAGAAAAAAAGACCATCTTTGACATCAAAGATGAAGTTGAAATGAAAGCAAAGAGATTGATCGAGAGGCGGAAAGGAGAGCATTCCAGAGCCAGCATCCGTGGTAATTGAAGACCCAGCCACTGGCTGTGGAGCGATTAACATCGGGGATGCTCAAGAGGCCAGAATTAGAATGCTGAGCTCTTACAGAGCTGATGGGGATTACAGAGATAGGAAGGAAGGGGCGAAGCCAGAAGGGATTTGAAAACGAGGGCAAGGATTTTAAAACTTGGGGTGTTGCCAGATCAGGAGCTAATGTAGGTCAACATGCAAAGAATGATGTGTGGACAAGACAGAGACAGTTAAAAATACAGGTCGCAAAGCCATGGATGGGCATCGTAATAGGATCCAAACAGCTGGTGAAGCCAAAACCAAGACACAGAGCTTTGTTTGCTATGTGGACAGAGTTTATTGACTTGATCAGTCTCATAACTCTCTTCCCACACATTGAATCCCTATAGTGCAGAAGGAGACCATTCGGCCCATCGAGTGTGCACCGACTCCCTGAAAGAGCACCCAAGCTAGGGTCAGGCCCCCACCATATTCCCGTAACCCAACCCAACGTTTTGTTCATTAAGGGGCACTTTCGAATGGGCAATCCACATGGCACATCTTTGGACTGTGGGAGGAAACCGGCACACCCGGAGGAAACCCACGCAGACACGGGGAGAAAAGGGCAGAATGGGGAGAAAGTGCAAACTCCAGACAGTCACCCGAGATCAGAACTGAACCCGGGTCCCTGGCGCTGTGAGACAACAGTGATAACCACTGCGCCATCCACTCATCCCAGGGTTCCCCTATTTATATGCTCTTTTCAAACCAATAAAATAAATTACCAGTAAAACCGATTAACAAATTAAAAGACCTTTCAAAGGTGCATTGAGGGCAGTGGTTAGCACTGCATCTTCACAGCTCCGAGGACTCGGATTCGAGCCCGGCCTCGGGTCACTGTCCATGTGGAATTTGCACATTCTCCCCGTGTCTGCGTGGGTTTCACCCCCACAACCCAAAGATGGGCAGGGTAGGTGAATTGGCTATGCTAAATTGCCCTTTAATTGGAAAAAAAATTGGGTGCTCTAAATTTATTTTAAAAATAAAGTAAAGGGGAACTGTAACAAAAAACAAAACTTTAGAAGAAAGATTAATACATTTCAATTAAAATGATGGGCGAGACAGTCACAACTCCGTGGCAGAAGATTGGCATGGATCTGTTCCATTTCAATGGGAAGGAGTACCTTCTGGTCATAGACTATTTCTCTAACTACCCGGTGATAGCACAGCTGTCCAATTCTACGGCCAGATATGTCATTAAGAATGTCAGAGATTTTTGCGCGCCACGGCATTCCAAATGTTGTCATGAGCAATAATGGTCCTTGTTTTGACTGCTTTGAATGGACAGAATTTGTATGGCTGTATGATTTCCAACATGTTACTTCCAGCCTGCAATACCCTCAGTCGAATGGCAAGGTGGAGAAGGGAGTTCATATCGTTAAACAGCTCCTATAAAAAGCACTAGACAGCCAAGATGACACCTATTTCACGTTCCTAAGCTATCATTCGGTGCCACCAGTCAATGTACTCTCGCCTGCTCAGATGCTCATGAACAGGCAACTGCGAACGACTTTACCTCGTATTCCTCAAGAGCTAGTGAACCACCCGTCAGCAAGATAATTAACCTCTCAGAAAAGAAGGCATAAGGGATTCTATGATAGGTCTGCCAATAGACATCAACCTCTGCAACCAGAGGATACGGTGAGAGTAGAAGATTCCAAAGGGAATGGTTGGTCTAAGCAGGTGAAGGTACTTCAACAAGCAGGTCCAAACTTGTATCTAATTGTTACATATGAAGGTGTTGTCTTGAGAAGGAATAGAAGAGCTTTGCTCAAAGCATGGCAACCGTTTGTGATGCAACCACCAGAAGAAGCATGCAACAGTCCGAAAACATCTGAAGAACATATGTTCTGGTTTCCTCCCACAGTCCAGAGATGTGCAGGTTAAGTGAATTGGCCATGATAATTTGCCCCTCAGTGTCCAAAGATGTGCAGTTTAGATAGGGTTATGGATATAGCGTGGGGGAATGGGCCTAGGTAGGGTGCTCTTTTGGAGGGTCGGTGCACACTCGATGGGCTGCATGGGCTCCTTCTGCACTGTAGGAAGTCTATCATTCTATGATTTATATTTCCGAACAGACCATGTCAGCAGAACTTGCTGATGCTGACTACACCTTGTGGTAAGTCTTGTTAAACGTTTGCAGCCAAATATAATTGGGCAGCACGGTAGCATGGTGGTTAGCACAATTGCTTCACAGCTCCAGGGTCCCAGGTTCGATTCCCGGCTTGGGTCACTGTCTGTGCGGAGTCTGCATGTTCTCCCCGTGTGTGAGTGGGTTTCCTCCGGGTGCTCCGGTTTCCTCCCACAGTCCAAAGATGTGGTTAGGTGGATTGGCCATGATAAATTGCCCTTAGTGTCCAAAGTTGCCCTTAGTGTTGGGTGGGGTTACTGGGTTATGGGGATAGGGTGGAGGTGTGGGCTTGGGTAGGGTGCTCTTTCCAAGAGCCGTTGCAGACTTGATGGGCTGAATGGCCTCCTTCTGCACTCTATAATGAGCACAATTCTATAATGAGCACAAAGCTGAACCGAGCTCGGCAAAGGGGTCTACTGCTGGTGGATTCACCGGAGACTAGCTGCGATTCAACAGGTGCTTTTGGTTCAGTAGAAAGGAGCTCACATGTATATGGAGCCAGCTCAGAATGTGTCAGCCAAACTGAGCCAAGGCTAGTAATAGATGTACGTTCTATATATGCCTGCAATACATTTTGAAAGAAGCTTCCTGCTGCGTATCCAAACTGTTTCCTGTTCCCAGCACTACAGCCCCTGTTAATATGGAATCCAAGGTCCTGTGAAACAAATCGGATACTGATTGCTATTTTGTGCAGTGCTCATTCAGGCAAACTTCAGGGACAATGGAACCAAGCTGGCCCACTTTTGGGAAGAGCAGGTGGGGCCCACAAAATATTTTGGGCAACTGGCCGCACTATACAATTGCGAACACCCTCACTTAGAGTGTCATTAGGAGTCCGGAAAGGGTATTTCCTCAGCAATCGAACATATTCAAAGAGCATAAGGTTTTCAGAACAGGTGTAAGTCACTCCAGCCTAGCTGTTCCACCATTTAATTAGATCATGGCTGATCTGTATCTTAATTCCATATACCTGCTTTGTTTCTGTAATCCTTAATAACCTTGCCCAGCAAAAATCTGATCAATCTCAGTTTGAACATTCTCAATTCTCATTCTACCCATTAGGTTAAGAAGCGATTGGTCTGAACAGCATCCCTGAACTGTCAAGCTAATTTCAAAGTCATACTCCCTTAGTTCTGACCCCCCCTAACCCCACCAAACCTTTTGGACGCTAAGGGCGAATTTAGCATGGCTAATCCACCTAACCAGTACATCTTTGGACTGTGGAAGGAAACCGTAGCATCTGAAGGAAACCCACGCAGACGCAGGGAGAACATACAAACCACACACAGACACGCAAGGCCAGAATTGAACCGGGTCCCTGGCGCAGTGAGGAAGCAGTGCTAACCACTGCCGTATCTTACATTTACACTGAAAGCGATTTACTGTTTTATTGTGATTCTTCCACCATATGCATTGGATGTTAAGTGTTATTCGACTACTTCCGATGGCAGGAATGTGCTGTGCAGCCGCATGAAAGGTGGCTCTCCCCTGGAAATTTCAACTTAGGCCCTTTTAACCTCAAAATTGATCACTAAACCATCAAACCCTCACACTGTAGCAACAATCACCTGAGGAAATGCCCTCAAATCAGCCAAGGAACCATAAAGACAGTAAGAGTAGCAAGAGTCTGGAGAGGAAAATCCAGACTGCAGACATGCGGACCGAGCAGATCACCAACACAAACGCCGACCCACCCACCGACAGGGCAGTGGATGGAACTGCTGACACAAGGGGCCGGATTCTCCAATAATGGGGCTATGTCCCCGCACCCGTGAGAAATAGGCCCCCCCGGATCACGCGCGCCCGCCGATCGGTGGCCCCCGATCGCGGGCCTGGCCGTCTTGGAGCCCCCCCCCCCCTCCCGGTGACGGATCCCCCCGCCCCCCCCCACCAGGACGCCTACCGCAGCTGTGATTCCAAGCTCCCGCCGGTTGGAACCATACGTGAACCACGCCTCTTTCAACAGCCCCCAACCGGCGCCGCGTCGACTGCGCATGCACAACTGCCGGCGATTCTCTGGTCACCGGAGAATTGCGGGAAGGCGTCGAACCCGCGATCGGGTCCGACGTCCCATTGATGGGCAGCACGATAGCACAAGTGGTTAGCATTGTGGCTTCACAGCGCCAGGGTCCCAGGTTCGATTCCCTGCTGGGTCACTGTCTGTGTGGAGTCTGCACGTTCTCCCCCGTGTCTGCGTTGGTTGCCTCCGGGTGCTCCGGTTTCCTCCCACAGTCCAAAGATGTGCAGATTAGGTGGATTGGCCATGATAAATTGCCTTTAGTGACCAAAAAAGGTTAGGAGGGGTTAGTGGGTTACCGGGTGGATAGGGTGGATGATGGCTTAAGTGGGTCGGTGCAGACTCGATGGGCCGAATGGCCTCCTTCTGCACTGTACGTTCTATGTTCTCCGCCCCCGCACCTAGCGCAATTGCGGCTGGTGGCTCGGAGAATCCTGGCCATGATGTCATGAGCGTCAAGACCCCACTGGACAAGACCAAACGGAAATGGGGGGAGGAGATGGGCATGAAGATAGTGGGAGGACTCTGGATCGAGGCGCTGCACAGGATCAACTCCACCTTCTCCTGCGCCGAGCTTAGCCTGAGCCAACTCAAGGTGGTGCACAGAGCACATCTTACTAAGATACGCATGAGCATGTTCTTCCCGGAGGTGGAGAATATGTGTGAGCGGTGTCGGAGGAGGCCCGGCCAACCACACCCACATGTTCTGATCCTGCCCCAGACTTGGCGAGTTCTGGACGGCCTTTTTTGAGGCCATGTCCAGGGGGTCGAGATGGAGTTGTGCCCATTTGTGATGGCCTTCGGGGTGTCAAAGCATCAAGAGCTCTGGACAGGGAAGGAGGCGGACACCCTAGCCTTCGCCTCACAGATCGCCAGGCGGAGATTTCTGCTAGGCTGGAAGTCGGCAGTGCCACCTAGGGCCTTGGAGTGGCTCTCAGAGCTGACAGGTTCCTGAAATTAGAAAAGATATGATTCTCGATTGGGAGTCCAAGGAGAAATGTCATGACACTTGCAAGAGGTTCACAAATCTCTTTGAGGACCTGTTCGCGAACATAAACTAACGAGAAGAGGATGGTGCAAATAGGGAGGAGGGGGGGGGTCAGAAATGGAGAAGGAGTGTGGGGGGGGGGACAGAAGGGAGCTTGCATGCAGCAGATGAGAGACGGGGAAGGAGGCAATTAGCCAGGGTGGGACAGTCCCGTCCCCCCCTCCGGCCCCTTTCCCCCCACATGGAAAACCGGGGAGGTGGGTTATACTAACCGGCCTCGAGAACACAATAGGGAAAAAGGACTCCCCCATCAGAACAAATGCACATATAAAGAAAACCAAGAGTACCGACATGGACTGTAATTATGAATGTAAACAACAGAATGCGAGCACAGGAACATTGGTCACAGGCAACGTGACAACTGTTTGTCCAGATGGATATGCAGCAATTGTTGCCTCGTTTCTTTCTTATATATACAAATCTTTTTACTATAAATTCCCAATAAAAAATATTTTTCAAAAGAAATAATAGTATGCGGGGCACTCAGGGGCAGGAAGGAGAGGGTGGCTAGGCGACAGTTGATCGACTCTGTATTGGAGGTGGACCGGCGATACTCCACAGCCCCGGCCATTGAACTACTGGCGGAGAGGGAAAAAATTACAAATGGACTTTGACCTGCTCTCCACCGGGAAAGCAGAGTACCAGCTCTGCCAGATACGGGGGACCTTTAGTGAAATTGAAAACAAGACCAGCCACCTGCTGGCTCACCAGTTGACAAAGCAGGCAGCAACGAGGGGAAAAGCGCAGGCGAAAGGCAGGTGCGGCAAGCTAGTCACAGCGTCAGACAAGATCACTGAGTCCTTTGTGACTTTCTACTGAGGGCTGTACGCCTCCGAGCCCCTGAAGGGGGACTCGGAGATGAGACGGTTCCTCGATGGGTTGGACATACCAGTGGTGGGATAGGAAAAGAAACAGAGTCTGGAAGCATCAACAGAACTGGGGGAGGTCATGGAGAGTAGTAACTCCATGCAGTTGAGGAAGGCACCTGGTCAGGATAGATACACGGTAGACTTCTATAAAAAACTTGTGACAGCACTGGTCCCGCACCTGTGGGAGATACAAAGAACAAAGAAAAGTACAGCACAGGAACAGGCCCTTCGGCCCTCCAAGCCTGTGCTGACCATGCTGCCCGTCTAAACTACAATCTTCTACACTTCCTGGGTCCGTATCCCTCTATTCCCATCCTATTCATGTATTTGTCAGGATGCCCCTTAAATGTCACTATCGTCCCTGCTTCCACCACCTCCTCCGGTAGCGAGTTCCAGACACCCAATACCCTCTGTGTAAAAAACTTGCCTCGTACATCTGCTCTAAACCTTGCCCCCCTAGTAATTGACCCTGGGAAAAAGCCCCTGACTATCCACTCTGTCTATGCCCCTCATAATTTTGTAGACCTCTATCAGGTCACCCCTCAACCTCCGTCGTTCCAGTGAGAAAAAACCGAGTTTATTCAACCTCTCCTCATAGCTAATGCCCTCCATACCAGGCAACATCCTGGTAAATTTCTTCTGCACCCTCTCTAAAGCCTCCACATTCTTCTGGTAGTGTGGCGACCAGAATTGAACACTATACTCCAAGTGTGGCCTAAGTAAGGTTCTATACAGCTGCAACATGACTTGCCAATTCTTCTACTCAATGCCCCGGCCAATGAAGGCAAGCATGCCGTAGGCCTTCTTGACTATTTTCTCCACCTGTGTTGCCCCTTTCAGTGACCTGTGGACCTGTACACCTAGATCTCTCTGACTGTCAATACTCTTGAGGGTTCTACTATTCACTGTATATTCCCTACCTGCATTACACCTTCTAAAATGCATTACCACACATTTGTCCGATTAAACACCATCTGCGATCTCCCCGCCCACGTCTCCAAACAATCTAAATCCTGCTGTATTCTCTGACAGCCCTCATCACTATCTGTAATTCCACCAACCTTTTGTGTCGTCTGCAAACTTACTAATCAGACCTGTTACATTTTCCCCCAAATCATTTTCTATACTACGAACAGCAAAGGTCCCAGCACTGATCCCTGCGGAACACCACAAGGCACAGCCCTCCAATCAGAAAAGCACCCTACCATTGCTACTCTCTGCCTTCTATGACCTAGCCAGTTCAACAACTCACTATCGAGAGGGACCCTGCCACCCACGCTGGCTCAGGCCCCGATATCACTGGTCCCTAAAAAAGAACCATCGACATGGGTACCACCATTACACGTGAGAACACCACCCACCAGGTATGCAGTACATACTCGTGCAACTCGGCCAACGTTGTCCACCTCATACGCTGCACGAAAGGATGTCCCGAAGCATGGTACATTGGCGAGACCATGCAGACGCTGCGACAACGGATGAACGGACATCGCGCAACAATCGTCAGGCAGGAATGCTCCCTTCCAGTTGAGGAACACTTCAGCAGTCAAGGCATTCAGCCTCCGATCTCCGGGTAAGCGTTCTCCAAAGCGGCCTTCAGAACGTGCGACAACGCAGAATTGCCGAGCAGAAATTTATAACCAAGTTCCTGCTCACATGAGTATGTCCTCAACCGAGACCTTGGATTTTGTTGCATTACATTCACCCCCCCACCATCTGGCCTGGGTTTGCAAAATCCCACCAACTGTCCTGGCTTGAGACAATTCACACCTCTTTAACCTGGGATTACTCCTCTCGCTGGATCTGTAAAGACTTAATTACCTGCAAAGGCTCGCATTCAAAGTATCGTATTGCATCTTTGACTTTATCCATATGTATATGTTTCTGGAACCTACCTCTTCATTCACCTGAGGAAGGAGCAGTGCTCCGAAAGCTAGCGATTTGAAACAAACCTGTTGGACTTTAACCTGGTGTTGTAAGACTTCTTACTGTGCTCACCCCAGTCCAACGCCGGCATCTCCCCATCATCCCTAAAAAAGACAAAGACCCGAAGCAGTGGGGGTCATACAGACTCAACTTACTCCTGAACACTGATGCCATAGTACTGGCGATGGCCCTGGCGAGGCGACTGGAGCGTTGCATGCTGGAGGTAGTCGCAGAGGATCAGATGGGCTTTGTCTAGGGCAGGCAACTAATGGCGAACATCAGGCGCCTGCTGAATGTGATTATGACCCCACCCAAGGAGGAGACACCAGGAGTGATTATCTCCAGACATAGAGAAGGCAGAGTCAAATGGAGGTACCTCATGGAGGTACTGGAACGATTTGGGTTTGGGCCAGGATTCACCTCGTGGGTGAGACTACTGTACATGGCGAGCGTATGGATGAACACCACCAGCTCTGAATACTTCCAACTGCACAGAGGCATGAAGCGGGGATACCCATTGTCCCACTGCTATTCGCCCTGGTAATTGAGTCGCTGGCTATCACTCTCAGATCAGCAAATGGGTGGAGAGGCATCCAGTGGGTTCTCCTCTATGTCTTGAATCCCCTAGCCAGCATGGGAGGAATAATGAAACTCCTGAAGGAGTTTGGAGCCTTCTCAGATTACAAACTTAACCTGAGCAACAGTGAGATGTTCCTCGTGAACCACTAGGGGGAGGATCAGAGCTGGGAAGCTGCCATTCAAATTGTCACAAATAGGCTTACATTAACACTGCAATGAAGTTACTGTGAAAAGCCCCTAGTCGCCACATTCCGGCGCCTGTTCGGGTACACAGAGGGAAAATTGAGAATGTCCAAATTAAATAGCCCACGATTGGACACGGAACCACGGGCGTGATTCTCCGAAAACTGGCGCGATGTCCGGGACCCGCGATGGCGTCACCCGACGTGGACTGTGACGCTGTGCGATGACGCCGCATGGCGTGAAGGTTCAAAAGACGCGCCCCCCACCCCAGAAGACCCGACAGGATGGCCGCCCGCCGTGCAGCCCCGAGGTTCCAGGACCGCGACATCGAGGCGCTCCTGGACGCAGTGGAGGAGAAGAGGGAGTCCCTGTACCCCGGACACGGCCGCAGGGTCGCCCCATGCCTCAGCCGTCGTCTGTGGAGGGAGGTGGCAGAGGCCGTCAGCGCTGTGGCTCTGACACCACGGACAGGAACCCAGTGCCACAAGAAGGTGAACAACCTCGTCAGGGCAGCCAGGGTGAGTCGTCGCCCCCCCCCCCCCCCCCCCCGCCCAATGTGCGGCACACCCCCAGGTGAAACCAACCCTAACCCTAACCTCTGCACTGTACGCACAACCGATGGCGTGCATTCACATAACTGTCTAACAATGTTGCCCTTTACCCCTGCCATCCACCTGCCCCCACAGGCGAAGTGCGCACACAACAAGAGGGAGCATGAGAGGACTGGAGGGGGCCCAGCCGATGAGAGGCAACTGACCGTACATGAGGAAAGGGCCCTGGAACTGGCTGGCGGACCTGAGGACCGGGAGGTTGCCGATGTATAGGTCGGGGGCCCACCAACAAGTGAGCCACCAACAGCCCGTCCCCATATCCCCCCTCCCCCATATCCCCCCTCCCCCATATCCCCCATATCTCCCCTCCCCCATATACCCCCTCCCCCATATCCCTCTACCCCCATATCCCCCTTCCCCCATATCCCCATATCCCCCTTCCCCCATATCCCCCCTCCCCCGTATCACCTGATCACCGCCTGCGTGTCTAACCATGCATGCTTCATTGTGTATTGCAGGAGCAAACGTCGAGGCATCCATCCCCGCAGATGCCGACCGCCCGCAGGATGCCCCAGGGCGACCACGGGATACGGAGATACCCGGACCCTCTGGCACGCGACGCCCGCAGGATGCCCCAGGGCGACCACGGGATACAGAGAGGACCCAGACCCTCTGGCACGCGATGCCGGCAGGATGCCCCAGGGCGACCATGGGATACGGAGAGACCCGGACCCTCTGGCACGCGACGCCCACAGGATGCCCCAGGGCGACCACGGGATACAGCGAGACCCGGACCCTCTGGCACGCGACGCCCGCAGGATGCCCCAGGGCGACCACGGGAGACGGAGAGACTTGGAGCAATAAGGAGACGACGCCCCCGTCTCGTGCGGTTGCGGCGACGCAGGCGTGTGCCACCCAGCGACGAGCGGGGCAGCCACAGGCCCCCGTCGCAGCTGAGCCATGAAACCACTACCCAGGACACTTCTACCCAGGACACCCCTACCCAGGACACCCCTACCCAGGACACCCCTACGCAGGACACTCCTACCCAAGACACCCCTACCCACGACACCCCTACTCAGGACACCCCTACCCACAACACCAGTACCCAGGGCACCCCTACCCAGGACACCTACCCAGAACATCCCTACCCAGGAGACCCTTACCCAGGACACCCCTACCCAGGAGACCCCTACCCAGGAAACCGAAATACAGGACAGTGACACAGAGTGGATGGGTGGAGACGAACCCCCACCCCAAAGTGCCATGGACTCAGAGTCGGACGATGCACACGACACAACGCCACTGCTGTCTCCAACACCATCCACCATCGCAGAGACACTCACCTCGGTTGGGCACTTTAGTGATGAGGCGTCTGGTACACTCACTGGTGCGCACAACACAGCCGTACAGGTACAGCAGGTGGAGGTCGGAGCAGCAGAGGGGCCGGGGGGTTGGAGGGCATCCTAGCGCAAGCGAACATCTGCCGCCCAGATGGATCCTGGGTTCCTTGAGTTACCACACCCACCCATAGCCCCGATGCAACCACCGAACAAGGGACGAGCGAAGAGGGTGACGGCCGGCTTGCAGCGGCTGCAGTCGCAGGTGGAGGAATGCACCCGCGTCCAGGAGCTGGGAGTGGTGCCGGTCATGCGTGCCACCCAGACCGACACCGCATGGGTAGCGTCCACAGTGGAGGCAATGGGTGCGGCGGTGTCAGACATGGGGAGCGGTTTGCGAGGCCTGGGGCTTTCCGTGCAGGCGGCGTCTGTGGCCCAGGCCATGGCTGCCCTCGAACAGGAGGCCATGAGCCAGCGCCAGCGGCAGATGGCAGAGGCGCTCAACGCCGTGGCCCTGTCTCAGCAGGCAATGGCCCAATCCTTGCAGGCCATGGCCCAGTCTCAGCAGGCATCGTTGAGGGCATCGGCGCCATTGCCCATGTGCTAGCCGGCGTCACACAGTCACAGACAGGGATGGCCAACTCCCTGAGCTCCATGGCTGCAAACCTGCAGACCCTTGTCGATACCAGCACGGGCCTCCAGGACTGGCAGCGCCAGGTGTCGGAGGGGCATCGGATGGCCGGTCCGTTCGCACCCCCGGCCCATGTAGAGGCCTGGAGGCAATTGGACACCCCGAGGGAGGAGGAGTTGCTGGCGCCCGTCCCTGGTCCCCCTGTAGGGGAGGTCCAGGAACACTGCAGCACCTCGGACCCCCACCTTCCGTCCCAGGTGCATCGGGTGGGCAACGGGCAGGACAGGCTGGCCGCTCGCCATCCCAGTCGCCCGGGCCGCAGCCTGGCCCATCTAGGCCAGGACACCCCAGGAAACGGCCGCCAAAGGGATCCCAAGACAGAGGGCAGGAATTGCAGGAGTCCACCTCCAGTTCTGCTGTACTGTCTGGGGAACCACCTAGGCGTAGTCAAGGCCAAACAATTAGACACTGACCAAGTTGGCACGGGTGCAGGGCACAGATTAGTTATAGGGGCTGGGGCACGTGTATGCACTGTTTGTTATTAAAATCACTTTAACACCTACAGAAGCTGCCTTTGTGCTCTGTCCAAAGCATGCGGGGGTGTCATGTACGTTGAGCGCCAGTGTGTGTGTGAGGGGTGGTCTTACGTCGGCCTCAGGTGAGTCTGCCCCCTTCCCCATGGGCCGCCCTCACCATCCCCCCGGGCAGAGGATGGGACTGTGCGCTGCAGTGTCACAGCCGCATGCAGGGATGGTCCGGGTGGATGGTGGTACTGTGGCCATGGGTCAGACATAGTCCAACGATGTGGAGCCAGGAGCTCATTGTAGAGCGGGTTGTCATCATCCTCCATGGCCTGCAATAGACACGCTTCCACCCGTGCCCGTGAGAGCCCGACCGTCGTGCCGCTGGTGGATCTGCAATGGAGGGGTGGTGTGCATGCGGGTGGGGTGGGTGTAGTTGGGGGTGAGGGTGCTGGCTGGGTGGGGGGGGTGAGCGTGTTCGGGTGTTGCCATGGTGTGTGGTATGCGGCCATACTCGCCGATTCCCACGCCCCCTAGTCAGTGAAGCGGGCGGCTATCAGCCTGTCCCGTGCCCGCTGGCCCAGCCGGTAACGGTGGACAGCCACCCGCCCACGTCTAGCCCGTCTGGCCTGACCATTGCCCCCATCCCCCTCATCTGGGGAGCTCTGCGCCTCTTCCTGCTGCTCCTCCACTCCGCCCTCCTCTGCCTGCGGAATATCGCCCCTCTGCTGGGCTATGTTGTGCAGGACGCAGCACACCACAACGATGCGGCCGGCCCTATGTGACGGATACTGGAGGGCGCCCCCAGAGAGGTCCAGGCACCTGAAACGCATTTTGAGCACGCCAAAGCACCTCTCTATCACACCCCGTGTCGCTCCATGGGCACCATTGTAGCAGTTCTCCGCCTCATTGCGTGGCCTCCGTATAGGCGTCATCAGCCACGATCGCAACGGGTAACCCCTGTCGCCCAGCAACCAGCCCCTCAGCCGGGGGTGGCGTCCCTCGTACATGCCGGGGATGTAAGACCGCGACAACACGTATGAGACATGTACACTTCCCGGGTACCGGGCGCAGACGTGCAGGATAATCATGCGGTGATCGCAGACCACCTGGATGTTCATGGAATAGGTCCCCTTCCATCCTGTTATCTGCAGATGGCCGCACGGCGCGTGCATCCCATCGATCGCGCCCTGGACCATGGGAAATCTGGCCACGGCAGAGAAGCCCACGGCCCGGGCACCCTGGCTGTCCCGGTCCACAGGGAGGCAGATGTAGTGGTCTGCAATGGCATATAGGGCGTCTGTCACTGCCCGGATGCACCGATGTCTGCGAGATGCCGGACCGGTCCCCACCTGGCGTCTGGAATGACCCCGTGGCATAAAAGTTCAGGGCCACCGTAACCTTGACGGACACGGGGAGAGGGTGTGTCCCCCCCCAGTGCCACGCGGTGCCAAGTGTGCCAGCATGTGGCAGATGAGTGCCACGGTTTCCCGGCTTATCCGGAGTCTCCTGCATTCCTGGTCCGTGAGGTCCTGGTACGACAGCCGGGGCCGGTACACACGGGGCCTCCTCCGGTGCCTCCGTTGCCATGGCGCCGCGACGTCCTCCTCCTACGTGCTCCTACTCCTCGTCCTTTTGGGCGGGTGTCCCTCCAGCCTAGGCAGCTGCCGCCTGCCCCTCTGCAGCAGCGTGCGCCGCTTCTCTGGCACGCTCCTCCTCCTCCTCCAGGGCAACATGGAGAATAGCGGCTGCCGCCACGGCGGCCAACATCGCTGGCTGATCAGAAAAAATGACGGGGGGCGGAAACGATGACATGTCATCATTGCCCGTACCCCACCTCCCCCCAGCCAGGTGGCATGGGCTGCATGGGCTCGACTGTTGGAGGATGGCACCTGGCCAGGCGGACAAACTCCCTTGCCCTCGCATCCCCCGTCCCCGGCACTCATCCCCCCACCCCCCTTGCCGGCACTCACCCCCCCCCCTGGCACTCACCCCCCCCCATGCCGCACACACACCCACACACACCTCTCCCCCACACACACAGACTGCGGCCACGCCATCACCTCTCCTGCGGCCACCCCCCAGGCCGTGACCTACTTCCACGCTGGATGGCGTCAACCATCAGCACTCTGCGGGACTTCGGCCCATCCGGCCGGGAGAATATGGGCAGCCCCGGAGTCCATTGTCTCCCGCCCGCCCCTGCCATTCTCCGAGGTGGGCGGCGCGGTTGACGCCCCGCCGACTTTTCACCCTTCGGAGAATTTGGCGGGGGCGGGATTCACGCCAGCCCCCGACGACTCTCCGATCCGGCGTGGGGTCGGAGAAATCCCGCCCCACAAATGGAACCTGTCAGATCTGGTGGAAAGGTAAAGAGGGACCTGTGGAGGTGGGACTTGCTCGCACTCTTCCTGGCAAGGAGAGTGCAAACAATCAAGATGAACGTGCTGCCAACCACTGCACAGGATCAACTCAACCTCCATTTGCACGAGGCTAAACGTAATGCAGCTGAAAGTGGAACACAGAGCTCACTTTTTTTTAAATTTAAGGCACCCAATTATTTTTTTTTCCAATTAAGGGGCAATTTAGCATGGCCAATGCACCAAACCTGCACATCTTTGGGTGATGGGGGTGAAACCCATACAGGCATGGGAGAATGTGCAAACTCCACATGGGCAGTGACCCAGGGCCGGGATTCGAACCCAGGTCCTCAGCACAGTAGTCCCAGTGCTAACCACTGCGCCACGTGCTGCCCCTACACAGCTCACTTAACCAGAACCCGAATGAGTAAGTTCTTCCCGGAGGTGGAGGACAAATGTGAACGGTGCCAGGGAGGCCCAGCCAACCACACCCACATGTTCTTGCCCTGTCCCAGACTTGTCAGGTACTGGACTGCCTTTTTCAAGGCCATGTCCAGGGTTGTGGAGGTGAGGGTTGAGTCGTGCCCACTGGTCACGGGCTTCAGGGTATCAAAACAGCCAGAACTCTTTATGGGGAAAGGGGCAAACGCCCCTAGCCTTTGCCTTCCTGATCGCCCGCCGGAGACTCTTGCTCGAGTGGAGATCAGCAGCACCACCCTAGCCCGCAGGCTGGCTGTCTGACTTGGCAGTATTCATTAAATTGGAAAAAAATAAAATTCTCCATTCGGGGATCGGAGGAAGGCTTGCACAACACGTGGAAACTATGCACCTGCGTGTTCCAGGACTTGTTTTGTGACTCAACCAATGTGGGGGGGGGGGGGGGGGGGGACAGACAACTGAAAGAAAAAGAGCAAGGGTGTGGGGTGGGGGGTTGGGCGGGTTGGCGACAGAGGGGCCAGAAAGGACAAGTGACGATGAACACATGGGTGCGACCACATCCGCAACACCAAGACGCTCCCGGTTGACACCAAACGCACCCCCGGCATGTTCTAATACCAGAGGGCTTCGTGTACAGAATTAAACCAGTACGGTTGCAGTAACCAATCACTGGGGCCCAAAAACTGAGGCCCCACATCTCTACGTATGTTAATTTTGGATGTACACCTGTTTGTCTGTCTTCTATGTTTTTCTTTTTTGTATACCGATTTCCCCTCACTATTGTGTGATAGTCTTGGCTCGTGTTTTTTTTAAATTTAGTGTACCCAATTATTTTTTTTCCCAATTAAGAGTCAGTTTAGCGTGGCCAATCCACCTAACCTGCACATCGGTGGATTGTGGGGGTGAGACCCACGCAGACACGGGGAGAATGTGAAAACTCCACACGGACAGTGACCCAGAGCTGGGATAGAACCCGGTTCCTCAGCGCCATGAGGCAGCAGTGCTAGCCACTTCGCCACCGTGCCGCCCTACCCTGGCAAATGTTAATATGAATAATTGTACAACCAATAAAAATATTTTTTTTACAAAGTGTCATTCGAGCAATTATGTAGAATTCTGAAAATTATCATTTCTACTTGCGTTGATCAATTTATCTACAAACTGCATCGGTTCCTGCCACTAAATTAAGTTTGTGTGTTGCATTTGAAATGACAAAAAGCTGCAGAGGCATCTGAATCTGACAACCAGCTAATCTGTTCCGAGGTCAGGTTCACAGGAAGGTTATTGAGATGATCCTTTCAGGAGGTTATCATGACCCTTTATCCAATTACTCTAACCCACATTCTGCAAAGGATCTCAACATCAATTTCATTTTGCTCTCTGGTACAGTAAAGTTCTAGATTTAACGCAACTCGATCTTACTTGATTTCCTTTTCTTTTCTTCAGTCTTTTCTTGTCCAGCTTTTTGCAGGCGTATAACTTCCCGGTCGCCTTCATCTGACAGGCAGACACCTCCCCAAACCCTCCCTTCCCCAGGACCCGAAAGTCCAGGAACCAGTCCTCTCCGATGGGTTGAGCTTCTAGCCACTTCCACTGCAAGAACCTCATGAAATACATGCTCTCTTTGTAGCCCTCAAAGGGATGGCCACCCTTTAAAAATATCATGGTAGCTTCCTTGCATTTCTTGAATAGATCCTCTCTGACATTCACGTAGTCTTCCTTGACCCGCAAGACACATTTCTCTTCCAAAAAACTACAGAAAAACTCAGCCCCTGACTCCAAGAACTTGCTAACCACACTTTGAGCTTTCTGAAGCCTCTCATCATCTTCTGCTGTGTCGTAATCTTCAATGGCCTTCCAGAGCTCATAGGCCGGTTGGTACTCTGTCACCGTGTCTAAGTACTGCTGGAATAACTTCTTCCCAATGGGCTGTTTGACACAGATGCTTTCAAACTCCAAGTCAATCTTGTCTTTAAGGGTCTCGCTCTGTGTGATGTGAGGGAGTTTGAGTTTGGCTCGATATTTTTTATCTCTAGTCATCTGCACATTGGAGCTCCCATCGAAACTGCCCCGGGCGGAGATGTAGGCAGAGTTAGCCACCACTGTTTCCAGACTTCCCAAATCCATCCTGATCTCTTCTGTTGCTGATTCACTTCAAACAGAGTGAAAACATGAGACAAATGATACTAACAGCACGGAGCAGCAAACTCCTGGAGATCCCAAAGGTCTGAGAGACTACAGCATGCTCAACATCCAACCAACTCAAAGTAATAGAGGAAATCTGATGACTGTCTGTGCCACTGACATGCCTGACTGAGCCCAGAGTGTGATTCATATTACACTCTCTCAGCTCCCTTAATCTTAATCTCACCCAATGCTTGTCCGACTTTATTAGAAAGAACGAATAGCAGCAACAGAAATAATCCTGAGTCAACATCTTAAATAAAGACATTATCCACTTATAAATAATTCCCACACCAAGTAATTCCTGTCTCCTCTGTGCATTTCCTTTTATATCGCTGTCAATCACGAATGATATAAACATATCACTCTCTAATGTTAAAACATAGTCACTCCCCCATGTCCTAATTGTATCACTCGCTAATGATATAACTCTGCCACTCTTAATGTTATAAGTGAATCACTCTTATTGTTGGTTTAGCACAGTGGGCTAAACAGCTGGCTTGTAATGCAGAACAATGCAGCACAATGCCAGCAGCGCGGGTTCAATTCCCGTACCGGCCTCCTCAAAAAAGTGCAGGAATGTGGTGACTAGGGGCTTTTCACAGTAACTTCATTGAAGCCTACTTGTGACAATAAGCGATTATTATTATTAGAACTGTGTCACTCTAATGTCACAACTATATCTCTAATGTTATAACTGTGTCTCTAATGTTATAACTATCTCTAATGTTATAACTATCTCTAATGTTATAACTATCTCTAATGTTATAATGTGTCTCTAATGATATAACTATCTCTAATGATATAACTATCTCTAATGTTATAATTGTGTCTCTAATGTTATAATGTGTCCCTAATTATATAACTGTCTCTCTAATGATATAACTGTATCTCTAATGATATAACTGTATCTCTAATGTTCTAACTGTATCTCTAATATTATTAGTGTATCTCTAATGTTATAATTGTGTCTCTAATGTTATAACTATCTCTAATTTTATAACTATGTCTAATGTTATTAGTGTGTCTCTGATGTTATAACTGTATCTCTGATGTTATAATTGGATCACTAATGATATATCTGTATCTCTAATGTTATAACTGTGTCTCTAATGTTATAACTATCTCTAACGTTATAACTGTGTCCCTGATGTTATAACTATCTCTAATGTGTCAGAATGGTGCTTTAAGAAATGTTTGGCTGCTCATATTACTGCAGTGATGTCTGAGTGTGGGTGGAGCTGGGCTGTCCTATCAGTTTTTCACTTTCATTTTTGAGCAAGCTGCAGGGTGTGTTTTAGTTTCGTTTTCAGAGCTGGATAGCTGCAGTCACAGCCAGAAGGTGTATGAGTTTCTCTCTGTAATCTAAAGACTGTAAATCGATCCTGGTGATTTAAAACTAAGAACAGAAGTGACTTTAACCTAATGTGCTTCTGTTTAAAGTTTTTTTTTAAAGTCTTCTGGATGTTAAAAAAGGAAAGCTTAAAGGTTTACTTAGTGTTGTAGTCTTTGGGGGTTATATTTGAATTAATGGTTGCTAAGATGTTCACTGTATGTTTTAAAAAGGTTAACTTGAGTTCATAGAATAAACATTGTTTTGTTTAAAAAAATACTTTTCCATTCCTGCTGTACCACAACTGTAAAGTGGGCCGTGTGCTCCCCATACCACAATCTATTAAAAGTTGTGGGTCAGGTGAACTCCATGATAAACTGGGGTTCTCTAAACCCTGGCCCATAACAATTGGGGGCATGAGGGGGATAAAAGTCTATCTATTGGATTGGCTGAGTGAACTTAAAGACAGTGAGGTGTGAGCATATTGTGGTTGCTTTTCAGGTGTGGTATTTTAGTTTAAGTGGGGAGTGTGTTGCGGACAATGGCTCTTTCAGAGGCTCAGAGGTTTTTGGGGGTAGAGACGGTCACACGCAGTACCTTACGGACAGAGACTAAAAGCAGACTGTTAGATTTGGCAAAAACATTGCAATTAACATTACCTGACAAAATGCGAAAAGATGAGGTAATTATGGCGGTGGTTAAGCATTTAAAGTTGCCTGAGATACAGTCTGACTCATTAGAAATGGCAAACATCCAGTTGCAGATGAAGCAACTTGAACATGAAAAAGAATTAAAGCAGTTTGAATATGCAATGAGAGAAAAAGAAAGAGCGAGGGAGATACAGATCGGAGAAAAAGAAAAGGAGAGAGAAGAAAGAAACAAAGAAAGAATAGCCCTAGCAGAACAAAAGGAAAGACATAGAGAGGAAAGGGAAAAAGACAGAGAGTTTGAACTTCAGAAAATAGCCATGAAACATGACAGTCAGTTAAAATTGGCAGACGTAAAGGGAAACGTACAGTTGGATGATAGTGATGAGGATAGTGAGAAAGAGAGTCAAAGTCAAAGGCTTGGTGGGGATCTATTTGAATATGTCCAAACATTGCCAAGGTTTGACAAGAAGGAAGTGGAAGCCTTTATCATTTCATTTAAGAGGGTAGCTAAACAAATAAAATGGCCACAGGACATGTGGGTATTACTGATTCAAACAACGCTGGTAGGTAGGTCTAGTGAAGTGTTTGCATCACTACCGGAGGAGGTATCTGGGACGTATGAGGAGGTGAAAAAATCCATCTTGGGTGCATATGAACTAGTGCCTGACGCCTACAGACAAAGGTTTAGAAATTTAAGGAAAGAATTTGGTCAAACATACATGGGGTTTGAAAGGCTCAAACAGAGTAATTTTGATCGGTGGATAAGGGCTTTGAAAATAGACCAAACGTATGAAGCTCAGAGAAATTATGCTTTTGGAGGAGTTTAAAAATTCAATTCCTGATGTATTGAGAAGTCATGTGGAAGAACAGAGGGTTAAAACTGCGAGATTAGCAGCAGAAATTAGCAGATGATTATGAATTAGTTCATAAATCAAAGCTTCGTTTCCGACATCAGTTTCAGCCTGTGAGGGATAGAAACTGGGGACATGAGAAATACTCAAGTGCTAAAGGTAAAGGTGATCTGATGGCAGATAATAAGGAGAGTGTACCTCAGATTAAAAAAGAAATCCGGACTTCCGGGTGTGGCGATGACCAGCTAGGTCGCACGTTTCGGCAGCTCCTGGTGGAACGGACTTTTGGGCTCTTGATAGGAGCCCCAATGGCAATTTTAACGGCAAAAAACACTGTGCGGTAATCCAGAAGGGAATCCCCCCTGGACACGGATGGAAAAAAGAGAGGAAAGTGGCCGGATTGCGGTGGATCCTCTAGAGCAGCGGCCAGGAAGGCAGGCACAAAGCAAGATGGCGTCGGAAGGAGGCAGTTTAATATGGGGCCCTGACCAACAAGAGTTCCTGCGGCGTTGCGTGGAAGAACTCAAAAAGGAGATGAAGAAGGAGCTGTTGGCCCCGATATTACAAGCGATTGAGGGGCTAAAGGAGGAGCAAAAGACCCAGGAACAGGAGCTTCGGGTCGTGAAGGCAAAGGCTGCTGAGAATGAGGATGACATACAGGGCCTGGTGGTGAAAAAGGAGATCCACGAGGCACAACACAAAAGGTGTGTGGAAAGGCTGGAGGTGCTGGAGAATAATGCGAGGAGGAAGAATTTAAGGATTCTTGGTCTTCCCGAAGGTGTAGAAGGGGCGGACGTCGGGGCATATGTGAGCACGATGCTGCACTCGTTAATGGGACCGGAGGCCCCGACGGGTCCGCTGGAGGTGGAGGGAGCCTATCGAGTTATGGCGCGAAGACCGAGGGCTGGAGAAATTCCTCGAGCCATAGTGGTGAGATTTCTCCGATATAAGGACAGAGAGATGGTCCTCAGATGGGCAAAGAAAACTCGGAGCAGTAGGTGGGAGAACGCGGTGATCCGCGTATATCAAGATTGGAGTGCGGAGGTGGCGAGAAGGAGGGCAAGCTTTAATCGGGCCAAGGCGGTGCTGCACAAACGGAAGATTAAATTTGGAATGCTGCAACCTGCAAGACTGTGGGTCACACATCAAGGGAAACACCACTACTTCGAAACGGCAGATGAGGCGTGGACATTTATTGTCGAGGAGAAACGAGTGAGCGGGCCAGAAAAAGAACATTTGGGACAAAGTGGGGGGGGGTGAATATGTGGGATGAAGGGGGGGAAAAGAGGGAAGAGATGACTTCCCAAGTTGTTAATCCTGCGACCCTGTAACTTTTCTCTCTTCCCCATGTCGTGGGGGAGGGGGGGAGGGAGGATGAGGAGCTGAGGGCGCCGGCCATTGGGGGCGGGGCCAAAAGGGAAGCGCGGGCTTTGTTCCCGCGCGATGGTAATCACGGCGGGAACAGGGAAGCAGGTAGGAGGGGGCCTCGCTCCTCCTACCAGTGTGAGCCGAGGTCACAGGAGGAAGCCGAGGTCGGCCAGAGTTTGCTGACTTCTGGGAGCAACATGGGGGGTGCAATTACGCTAGTTTGGGATCTAGCCGGGGGGGGGGGGGGGGTTAACTGGGTTGCTGCTGCTGGGGAGAAGGGGGAGCTGGTATAGGGGGGGGGGGGTCGGGGCGGGGGGGCGCCGCTTGGGGGAGATACGGCTACGTGGGAACTGGGTGAGGAGCTGGATTGAAAAAGGAGATGGCTAGTCGTCAAGGGGGGTAAAGAGCCCCCCAACCCGGCTGATCACGTGGAATGTGAGCGGGCTGAACGGGCCGATTAAGAGGGTACGGGTACTCGCACACCTAAAGAAACTTAAGGCAGATGTGGTTATGCTTCAGGAGACGCATCTGAAGCTGATAGACCAGGTCAGACTACGCAAAGGATGGCTGGGGCAGGTGTTTCATTCGGGGCTAGACGCAAAAAACGGGGGTGGCCATACTAGTGGGGAAGCGGGTAATGTTTGAGGCAAAGACTATAGTGGCGGATAGTGGGGGCAGACACGTGATGGTGAGTGGCAAATTGCAAGGGGAGGCGGTGGTATTAGTGAACCTGTATGCCCCGAATTGGGATGATGCCAACTTTATGAGGCGTATGCTAGGACGAATCCTGAACCTAGAAGTGGGGAAGTTGGTAATGGGTGGAGATTTTAATACGGTGCTGGACCCAGGGCTGGACAGATCGAGGTCCAGGACCGGAAGGAGGCCGGCTGCAGCTAGGGTGCTGAAGGACTTTATGGAGCAGATGGGAGGAGTAGACCCCTGGAGATTTAGTAGACCTAGGAGTAAGGAGTTTTCGTTTTTCTCTTATGTCCACAAAGTTTATTCACGAATAGATGTTTTTGTCTTGGGAAGGGCACTGATCCCAAAGGTGACGGGGACGGAGTACACGGCTATAGCCATTTCGGATCATGCTCCACATTGGGTGGACCTGGAGATAGGGGAAGAAAAACAACAACGTCCACACTGGAGAATGGACATGGGATTATTGGCAGATGAGGGGGTGTGTTTAAGGGTGAGGGGGTGTATTGAAAGGTACTTAGAACTCAATGATAATGGGGAGGTACAGGTGGGAGTCGTCTGGGAGGCGCTGAAGGCAGTGGTTAGAGGGGAGCTGATATCTATTAGGGCACATAAAGGAAAGCAGGAGGGTAGGGAAAGGGAGCAGTTGATGAAAGAACTTCTGAGGGTGGACAGACAATATGCGGAGGCACCGGAGGAGGGAATGTACAGGGAAAGGCAAAGGCTACATGTTGAATTTGACTTGTTGACTACGGGTAATGCAGAGGCACAATGGAGGAAGGCACAGGGTGTACAGTACGAATATGGGGAGAAGGCGAGCAGGTTGCTGGCCCACCAACTGAGGAAAAGGGGAGCAGCGAGGGAGATAGGGGGGGTGAGAGATGAGGAGGGAGAGATGGAGCGGGGAGCGGAGAGAGTGAATGGAGTGTTCAAGGCATTTTACGAAAGATTATGTGAAGCTCAGCCCCCGGATGGGAAGGAGAGAATGATGTGCTTTCTGGATCAGCTGGAATTTCCTAAGGTGGAGGAGCAGGAGAGGGTGGGACTGGGAGCACAGATTGAGACGGAGGAAGTGGTGAAAGGGATTGGGAGCATGCAGGCGGGGAAGGCCCCGGGACCAGACGGATTCCCAGTTGAATTCTATAGGAAATATATGGACTTGCTGGCCCCGCTACTGATGAGAACCTTTAATGAGGCGAGGGAAAGGGGGCAGCTGCCCCCGACTATGTCAGAGGCAACGATATCTCTCCTCCTAAAGAAGGAAAAAGACCCGCTGCAATGCGGGTCCTACAGGCCCATTTCCCTCCTGAATGTGGACACTAAGATTCTGGCCAAGGTAATGGCAATGAGGATAGAGGATTGTGTCCCGGGGGTGGTTCATGAGGACCAAACTGGGTTTGTGAAGGGGAGACAGCTGAATACAAATATACGGAGGCTGCTAGGGGTAATGATGATGCCCCCACCAGAGGGGGAAGCGGAGATAGTGGTGGCAATGGATGCCGAGAAAGCATTTGATAGAGTGGAGTGGGATTATTTGTGGGAGGTGCTGAGGAGATTTGGTTTAGGGGATGGGTCTATCAGGTGGGTACAGTTGCTGTATAGGGCCCCGATGGCGAGCGTGGTCACGAATGGACGGGGGTCTGACTATTTTCGGCTCCATAGAGGGACGAGGCAGAGATGTCCACTGTCCCCGTTATTGTTTGCACTGGCGATTGAACCCCTGGCCATAGCATTGAGGGGTTCCAGGAAGTGGAGGGGAGTACTCGGGGGGAGAAGAACACCGGGTATCTCTGTATGCGGATGATTTGTTGCTATATGTGGCGGACCCCGCGGAGGGGATGCCAGAGATAATGCGGATACTTGGGGAATTTGGGGATTTTTCAGGGTATAAACTGAACATGGGGAAAAGTGAGTTGTTTGTGGTGCATCCAGGGGAGCAGAGCAGAGAGATAGAGGATTTACCGTTGAGGAAGGTAACAAGGGACTTCCGGTACTTGGGGATCCAGATAGCCAAGAATTGGGGTACATTCCACAGGCTTAATTTAACGCGGTTGGTGGAACAGATGGAGGAGGACTTTAAGAGATGGGACATGGTGTCCCTGTCATTGGCAGGTAGGGTGCAGGCGGTTAAAATGGTGGTCCTCCCGAGATTCCTTTTTGTGTTTCAGTGCCTCCCGGTGGTGATCACGAAGGCTTTTTTCAAAAGAATCGAGAAGAGTATTATGAGTTTTGTGTGGGCTGGGAAGACCCCGAGAGTGAGGAGGGGATTCTTGCAGCGTAGTAGGGACAGGGGGGGGCTGGCACTACCGAGCCTAAGTGAGTACTACTGGGCCGCCAATGTTTCAATGGTGTGTAAGTGGATGGGAGAAGGGGAGGGAGCAGCGTGGAAGAGATTGGAGAGGGCGTCCTGCAGGGGGACTAGCCTACAAGCAATGGTGACGGCACCGTTGCCGTTCTCACCAAAGAAATACACCACAAGCCCGGTGGTGGTGGCTACATTGAAAATTTGGGGGCAGTGGAGACGGCATGGGGGAAGGACGGGAGCTTCGGTGCGGTCCCCGATAAGAAACAATCATAGGTTCGTTCCGGGGAGAATGGATGGGGGATTTGGAGCATGGCAAAGAGCTGGGGTAGTACAACTGAGAGATCTGTTTGTAGATGGGACGTTTGCGAGTCTGGGAGCGCTGACGGAAAAATATGGGTTGCCCCAAGGGAATGCATTTCGGTACATGCAATTGAGGGCTTTTGCGAGGCAACAGGTGAGGGAATTCCCGCAGCTCCCGACGCAGGAGGTGCAGGATAGAGTGATCTCAGAGACATGGGTGGGGGATGGTAAGGTGTCGGACATATATAGGGAAATGAGGGACGAGGGGGAGATCATGGTGGATGAGCTGAAGGGGAAATGGGAAGAAGAGCTGGGGGAAGAGATTGAGGAGGGGCTGTGGGCTGATGCCCTACGTAGGGTAAACTCATCGTCCTCGTGTGCCAGGCTAAGCCTGATACAATTTAAGGTGTTACACAGGGCGCATATGACTGGAGCACGGCTTAGTAAATTTTTGGGGGTAGAGGATAGGTGTGCGAGATGCTCGAGAGGCCCAGCGAATCACACCCACATGTTCTGGTCATGCCCGCACTACAGGGGTTCTGGGAGGGGGTGGCAAAGGTGCTTTCGAAGGTGGTGGGGGTCCGGGTCGAACCAAGCTGGGGGTTGGCTATATTTGGGGTTGCAGAAGAGCCGGGAGTGCAGGAGGCGAGAGAGGCTGACGTGTTGGCCTTTGCGTCCCTAGTAGCCCGGCGCAGGATATTGTTAATGTGGAAGGAAGCCAAACCCCCGGGTGTGGAGACCTGGATAAACGACATGGCAGGGTTTATAAGGTTAGAACGGATTAAGTTTGTGTTAAGGGGTTCGGCTCAGGGGTTCACCAGGCGGTGGCAACCGTTCGTCGATTACCTCACAGAAAGATAGAGGGAATGGAAAAGAAGTAGATAACAGCAGCAACCCAGGGGGGAGGGCGGGGGGGGGGGGGGGGGGGGGGTGGGTGGGAATCGGATTGTTGGATTGTATTTTTGGAGAGTATTTATTTTGGACAAGGCAGTTGCCATTCAGTTTTGTTTCTGTTTCTGTTTATATATTATTTATTTATTTGTTTAAAACTGGCCACTGTTATTTATATTGCTTTATTGTTGTGTAAATCTTTAACAGTCAATCTTTAATGGTAAGAGATGAGGTGTTATGTTGTTTGGGAAGAATGTTGCCAGAAAAGGCGGTAATATGTGGAATTCAAGGTGAGAGGAGTAGTGTTCCATTATATAAGGTAAGGTTGGAAAGTCCAGTGAATAGTGGTGAAGTGGTAGTAGGAATAATAGAGAAACTATCTTGTCCAGGAACACAGTTTATCTTGGGTAATGATATAGCTGGATCGCAGGTGGGAGTGATGCCTACTGTGGTGGATAAGCCAGTGGAAAATCAGACAACTGAGGGTTGAAGGACAAATATCCTGGGATTTTTCCGGATTGTGAAGTAACAATGTCGCAAAGTCACAGGTTAAGACAAGAGGAGAAATCAAAGAGTGTAGATGAAGTGGAATTGCAATTATCAGGCACAATTTTTGATCAGATGGTTGAAAAAGAACAAGAAGACTTCCAGTGGCGTGGGCGAGCAGGGTGGCCGCAGCAACAAGAGCTCCCGCCGGTGGCCGCGATTCGCAGCGATTTCAGGGAAATCCCCGAGTCTCCACGCACCCCCGACTATCGTCGGCCTTTGGGGCCGCCACGAGCAGCCAGCGGGGCCGGTTTAAAAACCGTCGAAGAACCACGCGTGGGTGTCGGGCGGCGGGGGGCTGAGGCGCCGGGCCCAGCGCGGCAGGTCAGAGTAGCGGGGGCAGAGCTACGAGGAGGCCCGAGGCCAGGGCACCATGTAGGGAGGGTGCTCCACGTCGGATGGTTCCCACCTAGGAAGAAGAAAGAAGGTTGAAGCCTGGTCCCAGATGAATGCAGAGGAGAAAGAAGATTTAAGGAAGTTTGGTGAAAGTTTTTTTTTCTCTCTCCCCCTTTTTTTTTCTCAAAAAACAAGAATGTCAGATTGATGAAGGGCAGGAGGGTGATGGGGGCGAGAGAAGAAAAGAAAGAAGATAAGAACCAATAAGCCGCTAAAGGATGCGAAGAGCAGCGTCAAAGAAAGGAGGAAACGCGGGTTCGCCGCCGAAGGAGAAGATGAGCAAAAGTGTTGACAGGATGGCGGAAGCTGAACTGCAAGGCGGGGCCGCACTAACGGTGGAGAAGATGATCGAGGTGATGGCGGTGGAGCTGGAAAAACATTTGGTGAGGCATATGGAAGCCTTGAGGAAAGAGATGGCGGTCGTGTTGAGGTTATTGTTGGAGGAGGCAATCGGCCTGATGAGGGTGGCGGTGGCAAAGGCATCGGCCGAGGTGAGAGAGCAGGGCGAGAAGATGAAGGAGGTGGAGGAGGCCGTGACACGACACAGCGACCAGGTCACCTCGATGGGAGACGAGCTGCGGAGGGTGGTGGAGGTTAACAGAGGGCTCCGAGCAAAGCTGGAAGACTTGGAAAACCGCCCAAGGCGGCACAGTTTGAGAATTGTGGGCTTGCCCGAAGGGACAGAGGGCCCCAGGCCAACGCAATACTTCACTAAGAAGTTGGCGGAGCTGATGGGGGAGGGTGAGAACCCCACCCTGTACGAGCTAGACCGAGCTCATCGGTCATTAAGGCCGAAGCCCAAAGTGAACGAGCCGCCAAGGGCAGTAATTATCTGCTTCCATAAGTTTTGCATGAAGGAGAAAGTATTAAGCTGGGCGAAGCAGGAGCGTGAGGTGCGGTGGGATGGTACTGCGGTTTGGATCTACCAGGACTTGACGGTGGAGTTGGCAAAAAGACGAGCGGCGTTTGGGCGAGTGAAGGCGGCTTTGTTAAGAAGGGGGTGCGATTTGGTGTGGTATACCCGGCGAAGTTGAGAGTAACATATAACGCCAAAGACTTTTATTTTGAGACAGCGGAGGCAGCTGAGGCGTTCGTGAGGGCAGAAGGCTTGGGACAGACGTGAAGAGCGGAACTGGAAGAGAGACTGTGGACTGTGTTTGAGCGGCTGGAAAATGTACAAATGTTACAACTTTCTTTTTACTGATTTGTATTGAAATTTACTTCTCTTTGCATTGTTACAGAGTTCAAGTTAATGGCGTTCTGTGTTGCGACGGTTAAATGTTATGTTAGTGAATTGTAGTGGTTGGATTGTTGGGTTTGTTTTGGTGTTTCTTTCTCTGGGACTGGGTGGAAGGGGGCGAGAGGTCTTGGCAGGGGGAGCCACCCACGCTAGCTAACTAAAGTCAGTTAGTGAACGGGGGTGAGGTGAGAGGAGGACCTTTTTTACACAGAGGGTAGTGGGTGCCTGGAACTCGCTACCGGAGGAGGTGGTGGAAGCATGGACGATAGTGACATTTAAGGGGCATCTTGACAAATACATGAATAGGATGGGAATAGAGGGATATGGACCCTGGAAGTGTAGAAGATTGTAGTTTAGTCGGGCAGCATGGTCGGCACGGGCTTGGAGGGCCGAAGGGCCTGTTCCTGTGCTGTACATTTCTTTGTTCTTTGTTCTTTGACTGCGGATGTTGGAGCCTGGATAGCAGGCTTCAATGGGCCTACGAGGCGAGCAAGAGGGTGTGGAGGGATGGATGTTGGGGGGTGGTTTTGTAGGGGGGGTTCTTGGGAGGGGGGGAAGGGGTTCGATGTTAACAATGGACAGGGGCGGGTCAGGCTTATGGGGCAGGGCCCGGTGGTATGGTGATGGTGGATAAGAAAGGTGGGGGGGGGGAGGGGGTGAGGGACCCCCAGATAGGATAGTCACGTGGAACGTGAGAGGGCTAGGAGGTCCGGTCAAGAGTGCTTGCACATCTTAAAAGTTTGAAAGCCGATGTAGCAATGCTGCAGGAGACTCACTTGAGGGTGAAGGACCAGGTGAGACTTAAAAAGGGCTGGGTTAGCCAAGTGTTTCACACCGGATTTGATGGAAGGGCTCGAGGGGTAGCGGTGCTGGTCAGCAAAAGGGTACGCTTCCAGATGGAGAAGGTGGTGGCAGATCAGGGGGGTAGATATGTGATTGTGACAGGGGCACTGGAGGGGAGATTAGTGGCGCTGTTAAGTGTATACGGTCCCAATTGGGACGATGTGGGATTCGCGAGGAATGTGTTTGGGGCTATTCCTGACTTGGACACGCATGAGCTGATTGTGGGGGGGGACTGGAACTTGGTGCAGGAGCCAAGGTTGGACAGATCACGGCCGTGCTCGCTGGTCCCATCGGGGGGGGGCGAAGGTGCTGGCTGGGCTAATGGTGGAAATGGGAGGGGTGGACCCTTGGAGGTTCCTGCACCCAAGGGAATGGAAGTATTCGTTTTTCTCAGCAGTCCATAAGGTATACTCGCGGATCAATTTATTTGTGGTGGGGAAGGCTTTGCTGGCTGGAGTCAAGGGGTCGGAATACTCTGCAATTGCAGTGTCAGATCACGCTCCACATTGGGTGGATATGGTGCTGGAGAAGGGGGCAGCGCAGAGACCGGGGTGGAAACTGGATGTGGGACTTTTGGGGAACCAAGTGTTCTGCTTAAAAAATTGAAAAGGTAATTAAGGAATATGTAGGTTTCAATTGTACGGGTGAGGTGTCGAAGGCAGTCGTCTGGGAGGCTCTAAAGGCGGTGGTGAGAGGTGAGGTAATTTTGTTTAAGGCCAGGGTGGATAAAGAGGAGAGGTTGGTGCGGCAGAGGGTAATAGATGAGATGTTGGAGGTAGATAGGAGGTATGCAGAGGATGGGGACCCGGCAAAGCTGGAAAAGAGGAAGGAAAACTACAGGCGAGCTTCGACCGACTGTCCACCAGGAAGGCGGTGCGCCAACTGAGACGAGCAAGGGGTGCAGTTTATGAACATGGAGATAAGGCGTATGTTAGCAGGTCAGCTCCGGAGGGAGGCAGCGGCAAGGGAAATTCTTCAGGTGAAGGATAGGGTAGGGTAGTTGGTGGTGGCCCCAGTGCTGATTAACAAGGTTTTTGAGGAGTTTTATGAGAGGTTGTACAAGTCAGAGCCACTCGGGGGAGACCGTGAGATGGAGGAATTTCTAGATGGGATGGAGTACCCGAGGCTAGGGGAGGTGGACAGGGCTACATTAGAAGGAGCAGTAGTGGAGCAGGAGATAAAGGATGCGATTGAGAGGATGCAGTCGGGGAAGGTGGCAGGGCCGGATGGGTTTCCGGTGGAATATTATAAAAAATTTAAGGATAGGTTGGCACCCCTGATGGTGGGAATGTTTGAGGAGACGATAGGGAAGGGGGTGTTGCCGCAAACCTTGGGGCAGGCATCGATTTCCCTGTTACTAAAAAAAGATAAGGATCTGACGGAGTGTGGGTCGTATCGGCCCATATCCCTTCTGAATGTGGACGTAAAAGTGTTGGCGAATGTACTGGCGGGTAGGCTGGAGGAGTGCCTTCCGAAGGTGATAGGGGAGGATCAGACGGGGTTCGTGAAAGGGAGGCAGCTGCTTTCGAACATTAGGAGTGTTTTGAACGTTGTTATGGCATCGGCAGAAAGAAAGGAAACAGAGGTAGTTGTGGCATTGGACGCCGAGAAGGCGTTCGACCGGGTAGAATGGGGGTACCTGATGGCAGTGCTGGAGTGGTTTGTGATTGGACCAAGGTTTGTGAACTGGGTAAAGCTATTGTATAAGGAACCGAAGGCGAGTGTTCGCACAAATAATATCAGTTCGAGATACTTTTCTCTCCACCGTGGGACGAGACAGGGATGCCCTATGTCCCCCCTGCTGTTTGCACTTGCGATTGAGTCGTTGGCCATCGCATTGAGAAGTTTGGGAGCATGGAAAGGAATAGTGCGGGAGGGGATAGAGCATAGGGTGGCCTTATATGCCGACGACTTGCTGCTGTATGTGTCGGAGCCGAGTGCGCCGATAGGAGGAATATTGGAGCTACTGCGGGTATTTGGGTCTTTCTCGGGGTACAAGTTGAACCTGGACAAGAGTGAGTACTTTGTGAAAAAAATGAAATGAAAATCACTTCTTGTCACAAGTAGGCTTCAAATGAAGTTACTGTGAAAAGCCCCTAGTAGCCACAGTTCGGGGAGGCTGTTACGGGAATCGAACCGTGCTGCCGGCCTGCGTCGGTCTGCTTTCAAAGCCAGCGATTTAGCCCTGTGCTAAACAGCCCCAGTGTGGTGTCTCGGCCGGGGGTGGGGGCAGGGGTGGGGGGGCTGCCATTCCGTAGAGCAGGGACTCATTTTAGGTATCTGGGGGTGCAGGTTGCCCGGGGGTAGGGGAGGCTTCGCAGGTACAACATCACTAGTTTGGTGGGGAGAGTGAAAGCCAATCTGGCAAGGTGGGATGGCCTTCCCCTGTCACTGGCGGGTCGGGTACATGAATGTGTTGCCGCGATTCCTGTTTATTTTTCAATGCCTACCGATTTTCCTGCCAAAGTCTTTTTTCAGGGAGATTGAGGGAAAGATTACCTCATTCATATGGGGAGGGAAGGTCGTCAGAGTGAGAAAGGTGCTGCTACAGAGGGGAAGGCAGGCAGGGGGTTTGGGTCTCCCGAACCTGTTGTACTACTACTGGGCGGCGAATGTGGAGAAAGTGCGGAGCTGGGTCAGAGGGTCGGATTCTCAGTGGGTCAGAATGGAGGAGAGTTTGTACAGGGGGTCGGGGCTGAAGGCACTTGCAACAGCGCCGCTCCTGATAGCTCTGGGGAAATATTCAGGGAGTCGGGTAATAATAGCTTCATTGAAAATCTGGGGGCAGTTTCGCCAACACTTCGGGTTGGGTTTAGGGTCAAGGGAAATGCCGATTCGGGGGAACCACAGATTTGTGCCAGGGAGGTGGGATGGAAGTTTTCGGAAATGGGAAGAGAAGGGGATTAAGACGCTAAAAGATTTGTTTCTTCGGGGTCGGTTTGCAGGATTGAGGGAGCTGGAAACGAAGTATGGGCTGGAGCAGGGAGAAGTGTTTAGGTACATGCAGGTTCGGGATTTTGCCAGGAAGGAGATACAGAGCTTCCCAGAGGAACCGGCCTCCACATTGCTGGAGGAGGTGTTGACGACAAGGGGACTGGAGAAGGGGGCAGTGTCAGCGGTGTACGGAGCTATTCTGGAAGAGGATAAGGCACCACTGGAAGGGATCAATCAAAGTGTGAGGAAGAGCTGGGAGAGGTTATAGAGGAGGGGGTCTGGTGTGAGGTGCTCTGGAGAGTGAATGCCTCCACCTCATGTGTGAGGTTGGGGCTGATACAGCTGAAGGTGGTATATAGAGCGCACCTCACGAGGGCGAGGATGAGCTGATTTTTTGAAGGAGTAGAGGATGTGTGTGAGCGTTGCGAGGGGGGCCCGCAAGTCACGTTCATACGTTTTGGTCCTGTCCAAAGCTAGGGGAGTACTGGAAGGAGGTGTTTAGGGTAATTTCCAAGGTGGTGCGTGTGAAACTGGACCCGGGTCCCCAGGAGGCCATATTCGGGGTGTCGGACCAGCCAGGGTTGGAAACGGGAGCGGAGGCAGATATCATAGCCTTCGCCTCGTTGATCGCCCGAAGGCGGATCCTGCTGGGATGGAGAGCAGCCTCTCCACCCAGTGCCCTGGCGTGGCGGGGGGACCTGTTGGAATACTTGACCCTTGAGAAGGTTAAGTTCGAACTGAGGGGAAGCTCGGAGGGGTTCTACAAGTCATGGGCACTATTTATTATGCACTTTCAAGAACTGGATAACATCGAACATTAGTTGGGGGTGGGGGTGGGGGTGGGGTGGGGGGTGGGGAGGGCGGGGGGGGGTGACTATGGGTAATCCCTGATTCCCTTTTGTCATTTGTTTATGTAAACATGCGGGCTGATGTTTGGGGGTTGGTGGGCGGATGGGATCGTTGTTATTATGGGGATTGACATATCTTGCTGATTATTGTTTATTGTTGATGGGTGTAAATGTGGGAGAAAATGTGAAAAAGGAACAGAATAAAAATATTTTTTTTAAAAAAAAGAACAAGAACAGGTGGAGGATGAGGCAGATATTTTTAGTTCAGGAAAATTGGTGGAGTTACAACAAAAAGATATAGAAATAAAACGGATGTATCAGAAAGCATACACGGAAGAGGAATCTGCATGTATACCAAAGTGTTATTACCGTACATATGCAGGCGGATGAAAAGTGGGCAGAAGTTCATCAAGTAGTATTCCCAGTAGGGTATAGAAAGGAGGTGTTGCGAGTTGCACATGAGGTACCAGTGGGAGGTCATTTGGGGATAAGGAAACCTCAAGCTAAAATCCCAAAACATTTTTATTGGCCTGGACTACATAAAGATGTAGTTAAATTTTGTCAATCATGTCACACATGTCAAGTGATAGGAAAACCTCGAGCAGTGGTAAAACCAGTGCCCTTAATACCCATTCCAGCATTTGAGGAACCTTTTACAAGGATCCTAATTGATTGTGTAGGACCGTTTCCTAATACGAAAAGTGGGAATCTATATCTTTTGACTATAATGGATGTGTCTACTAGGTTTCCAGAGGCCATTCCAGTAGGTAATATTACAGCTAAAAAGATTGTGGAGGAGTTACTTAAATTCTTTACTAGATATGGACTACCCACAGAAATACAATCGGATCAAGGATCAAATTTTACCTCAAGGTTATTCAAAGAAATTATGGATAGTTTAGGAATAAAACAATTTAAATCAACTGCGTACCATCCAGAATCGCAGGGAGCCTCAGAAAGGTGGCATCAGACATTAAAGACAATGTTGAGGGCTTATTGTCATGGTTATCCAGAGGATTGGGATGAAGGAATTCCATTCGTACTGTTTGCAATTAGGGACGCACCTAATGAGTCAACCAAATTTAGTCCTTTTGAACTAATTTTTGGTCATGAGGTAAGAGGACCACTTAAATTGATTAAGGAAAAATTGGTGAGTGAGAAATCGGAAATTACATTATTGGATTATGTGTCAAATTTTAGGGAACGATTAAACAGAGCAGGTGAATTGGCTAGACAACATTTAAAATTTGCACAAAATGTGATGAAACGGGTAGCGGACAAGAAATCCAAAGTTCGTAGTTTTGCCAGTGGGGATAAAGTTTTAATATTGTTACCAGTGGTAGGTGAACCTTTAAAAGCTAGGTTTTGTGGACCTTATCAGATTGAAAGGAAATTAAGTGAGGTGAATTATGTGGTAAAAACACCAGATAGAAGGAAGACTCACTGAGTGTGTCATGTGAATATGTTTAAAAGGTACTTTGAAAGTGAAGGAGAGAAAAAGGAGGAAGTTTTAATGATTCTAACTCAAAGCGTTGAACCAAATCTAGATGACTGTGAATTTAACATACCTCAAATTAAATTGGAAAAATGAGGATGTTCTTCAAAATTGGGATAAATTGTTGAGTTACTTTCCAGAGGAAAAACAAACTGACCTGAAAGAGTTATTGATATAACATGGGCAAGTTTGTAGAGATAAATTGGGAAGTACTAAAATGGCTATACATGATGTAGATGTGGGAAATGCTGTTCCGATCAAACAACATCCATACAGACTTAACCCTTCAAAATTGGGACAGGTTAACAAAGAGATTGAGAGTATGCTTACAAATGGCATAATTGAAGTGGGTTGCAGCCAATGGAGCTCACCCATAGTGATGGTACCAAAACCAGACGGTACTCAACGGTTGTGTGTGGACTATAAAAATGTTAATGCAGTTACAAGAACGGACTCTTATCCTATCCCACGTTTGGAGGATTGCATTGAGAAAGTGGGACAATCAGCTGTTATTTCTAAACTGGATTTACTTGAAGGTTACTGGCAGGTACCTTTATCCGAAAGGGCGAAGGAGATTTCAGCTTTCGGACTCCAGATGGTATATACCAATTCAAAGTTATGCCATTTGGCATGAAAAACGCACCAGCCACATTTCAACGGTTAACTAACAAAGTTGTTTCAGGATTGTGCGGTATACATCGACGATCTGGTAATTTTCAGCCAGATATGGACAGAACATTTGAAACATCTGATGGGGTTATTCAATCAACTTCAGGAGGCGGGTTTGGTGATAAACCTAGCCAAAAGTGAATTTGGAAAAGCCCAAGTCACTTTTCTTGAGGAGTTTCCGATACCCTCAAGACAAAGGGAAACAATGCCATGAGTGGATTTCATCGAACATTTGTGAAAACGTTTTGTAGCATGATTGCTCCACTAATGGATTTGCTGAAGAAACGTCGAAAATTTCAATGGACAGCAGAGTTTCAACAGGCATTTGACTGCCTGAAAGCTGTGATAACCAATGCACATGTGTTGAAGAATTGCAAGGGACTCTGTGATCAGATTGAACTAAAGTATCTGGGGCGAAATTCTCCGGTATCGGCGCGATGTCCGCCGACCGGCACCCAAAACGGCGCAAATCAGTCAGGCATCGCGCCGCCCCAAAGGTGCGGAATCCTCCACATCTTGGGGGGCCAAGCCCCAACCTTAAGGGGCTCGGCCCGTGCCGGACTAATTTCCGCCCCGCCAGCTGGCGGAAAAGGCCTTTGGTGCCCCGCCAGCTGCCGTGGAAATGACATCTCCGGGCGGCGCATGCGCGGGAGCGGTAGCGGCCGCTCACGGCATCCCTGCGCATGCGCTGTGGAGGGAGTCTCCTCCGCCATGGTGGAGACCGTGGCGAAGGCGGAAGGAAAAGAGTGCCCCCACGGCACAGGCCCGCCCGCGGTTCGGGGGGGGGGAGGGGGCCGTCAACTGGCGCGGCGCGATTCCCGCCCCCGCCGAATATCCAGTGCCGAAGAATTCGGCAACCGGCGGGGGCGGGATTCACGCCAGCCCCCGGCGATTCTCCGACCCGGCGGGGGGTCGGAGAATCTCGCCCCTGATTCTAAAGAGAAATGCCGAGGTGTAGAGAAATGGGCGGATCTTACAGAGACCTTCTTGTTCAAAGAGACTGTCAATCAGGAAGGATTCAGTTGGAGGAAGTACGGGAAACAAAATGGACTATCTTATTATACCTGTTTGCGTGTGTTGTTTTTTGAAACGAAAAAGTATATTTACTGTGTGCATTTCTTAAAGAATGGTGAAAAGGTGAAAAATGAAACCATCTTGAAGTTGATGGTTTATTTTTATTGTCTTGGCGGGAAGTGTCATGAGAATTAAGAAATGTTTGGCTGCTCATATTACTGCAGTGATGTCTGAGTGTGGGTGGAGCTGGGCTGTCCTATCAGCTTTTCACTTTCATTTTTGAGCAAGCTGCAGGGTGTGTTTTAGTTTCGTTTTCAGAGCTGGATAGCTGCAGTCACAGCCAGAAGGTGTATGAGTTTCTCTCTGTAATCTAAAGACTGTAAACCGATCCTGGTGATTTAAAACTAAGAACAGAAGTGACTTTAACCTAATGTGCTTCTGTTTAAAGGTTTTATTTTAAGTCTTCTGGATGTTAAAAAAGGAAAGCTTAAAGGTTTACTTAGTGTTGTAGTCTTTGGGGGTTATATTTGAATTAATGGTTGCTAAGATGTTCACTGTATGTTTTAAAAAGGTTAACTTGAGGTCATAGAATAAACATTGTTTTGTTTTAAAAAATACTTTTCCATTTCTGCTGTACCACACCTGTAGAGTGGGCCGTGTGCTCCCTATACCACAATCTATTAAAAGTTGTGGGTCAGGTGAACTCCATGATACACTTTGGGGTTCTCTAACTATATCTCTAAAGATATAACTGTATCTCTACTATTATAACTGTATCTATAATGTTATAACTGTATCTCTGTTATAACTGTATCTCTCATATAACTATCTCTAATATTATAACTGTATCTCTAATGTTATAACTGTATCTCCAATGTTTGACTGTGTCTCTAATGTTATAACTGTATCTCTAATGTTATAACTGTGTCTCTAATGTTACAACTGTATCTCTAATGTTATAACTATCTCTAATGTTATAACTGTATCTCTAATGTTATAACTGTGTCTCTAATGTTACAACTGTATCTCTAATGTTATAACTGTATCTCTAATGTTATAACTGTATCTCTAATATTATTAGTGTGTCTCTAATGTTATAACTGTGTCTCTAATGTTATAACTGTATCTCTAATGATATAACTTATCACTCTCTAATGTTACAATGGTGTCGCTCTCTAATGTTATAACTGTATCTCTAATGTTATAACTGTATCTCTAATGTTTTAACTGTATCTCTAATGTTATAATTGTGTCTCTAATGTTATAATTGTGTCTCTAATGTTATAACTGTATCTCTAATGTTATAACTGTATCTCTAATGTTATAACCGTATCTCTAATGTTATAACTTATCACTCTCTAATGTTACAATGGTGTCGCTCTCTAATGTTACAACGGTGTTGCTCTCTAATGTTATAACTCTGTCACTGTCTGTTACATTTGTAGCAAGCTATGCTGTCCTTTCTAGTCTTGTGTCACCTTCCCCCTGGGTGCCTTTGTGAATGATAATATGGGCACAATCTAATGGCCCTGCCATGCCTGATTCATAGAACATAGAACAATTCCGGCCTTGGGTGACTGTGTGGAGTTTGCACGCTCTCCTATGTGTGGGTTTCCTCCAGGTGCTCCGATTTACTTGCACAGTCCAAAATGTGCAGGCTAGCAGGATTGGCCATGCTAAATTATCCCTTAGTGTCCAGGGACGTGCAGGTTAGGTGGGGTTACTGGGAACGGGTGGGGGTGTGGGCCAAGCGAGGGTTGGTACAGACTCAATGGGCTGAATGGTCTCCTTCTGCACTGTAGTGTCTCGATGAATTTGGCAGTTCAAGACCCTCTTTGTCATTCATTCTGCCACTGGTTGGGCCAGCTGGCATTCATCTCTAATTGTTATTCATCTCTAATTGCTCTTGAACCGAGTGGCTTGAACATAGAACATAGAACATTACAGCGCAGTACAGGCCCTTCGGCCCTCGATGTTGCGCCGACCTGTGAAACCACTCTAAATCCCATCTACACTATTCCCTTATCGTCCATATGTCTATCCAATGACCATTTGAATGCCCTTAGTGTTGGCGAGTCCACTACTGTTGCAGGCAGGGCATTCCATGCCTTTACTACTCTCTGAGTAAAGAATCACCCTCTGACATCTGTCATATCTATCTGCCCTCAATTTAAAGCTATGTTCCCTCAAATTCGGGATGCGATGGGGCCAGTCTTAGGAGATTCACAAAGTTTGTTATGCTTCACAACATCTAACTAGATCTCACAAAGCGTTGCAATCTGGGTAGCACCCTCAATGCATGGGACATAGATTTTCATATTTACGTTTGCAGTTAATCTCACTTCAATATGTTCGCGCTGGAGGTACCTAAACGTACACAAAATGGGCCTCTGTTTCATATCTGTTAAATCGCACCCAATGTCCTTTGATTCATTCACAGGATAGGAATATCCCTTTGACAATTTTTGTAATTTATTTGTACATTCCTAATAGCCCTTGCGAAGATTGTAGTCAGCTGCCTTCTTGAATTGCTACTCTGCGCCAGTTGTAGGTACACTCACAGTGCTATTAGAAAGGGAGTTCCAATATTTTTACTGAGTGACATTGAAGGAATGGTGATATATTTCTACGTCAGGTTGGTGTGTAATTTGTAGGGGAACTTGCAGGTGGTGGTGCCTCCTGCGTCTGTTCCTCTTGTACAGGTTGCAAGTTTGGGAGATTCTGTCAAACAAGTCTTTGTGAGTTTCTGCAGTGCACCTTGGCTGTGGCACACATTGCTGCCACTGTGCATCAGTGGTAAAGATTTTATGGAGTCAAGTGGTGTGTTGTTTCCCATTAGAATTCTCAGACTCTGACATCTGGTGGTGGCCATGAGGTGAACGGTCACACATAAGATGGCACCTACTTGGGGATTCAGATTTTGGACCTCTTTGCCCATTTAACGAGTGCTGTTTAGGAAGAAAAGTGGTGTAGTTTGAGAGTTTTGGTTCCTCCTCTGGCATGTGATATCTGGAGGTTATAATACGAGGAACAGGGGCGGCACGTGGCACAGTGGTTAGCACTGCTGCCTATGATGCTGAGGTCCTGGGTTCGAATCCCGGATCTGGGTCACTGTCCGTGTGAAGTTTGCACATTCTCCCCGTGTTTGCGTGGGTTTTGCCCCCACAACCCAAAGATGTGCAGGTTAGGTGGATTGGTCACGCTAAATTGCCAATTAATTGGGGAAAAAAAATAATAATACGAGGAACAAGTTGAATAAGGGGTCCACATCTGACTTGGAAGGTGACAGAACAGAGAAAATGGCGGAGGCCCCTGTGTTGCCGTTGTCCTCTCAGTGGTTAACTGAGAGGCTGATGGAATTCCTAACGGAGGAGTTTAAGAAACAGATGACCTGGTGAAGGCGGTTGAGGTGGCACCCATTCATGTAACTTTGGACAGGCTGGAACAATGACTGGAAGTGCATGGTTCATCGATTCAGAAGTGGAGGAGACAGTCATGGACCATATGATTGGATCACCTCCTTGGAGGCAGAGATGGCGATGTTGGCGAAGGGGCAGAAGATATTGAAGGCCAAGGCCGATGACCTGGAGAATCGCTCCACACTCCAAATCTTGAGGATCATTGGGCTGCTGGAGGGCATTGAAAGTGCGAGTGCCACAGATTATGTGGCAAAGATGTTTAGGAAGCTGGTGGGCGAGGGGGTCTTCGTGGACCCTTCTGAAGTAAACCGGGCCCACCAGTTGTTGCACAGAAGCCCAGATCTGGAGGGCCACCACAGCCCATCGTCGTCTGATTCCACAGGTTTTTGGATAAGGAAATGATCCCAATGTGAGCGCAGGACACTCGAGAATGTAGATGGGAACACCACCATGTGAGAATTTATCAGGACATTTGGGGGCAGCACGGTAGCATTGTGGATAGCACAATTGCTTCACAGCACCAGGGTCCCAGGTTTGATTCCGGCTTGGGTCACTGCCTGTGCGGAATCTGCACATTCTCCCCGTGTCTGCGTGGGTTTCCTCCGGGTGCTCCGGTTTCCTCCCACAGTCTAAAGATGTGCAGGTTAGGTGGATTGGCCATGCTAAATTGCCCTTAGTGACCAAAATTGCCCTTAGTGTTGGGTGGGGTTACTGGGTTATGGGGATAAGGTGGAGGTGTGGACCTTGGGTGGGGTGCTCTTTCCAAGAGCCGGTGCAGGCTCGATGGGCTGAGTGGCCTCCTTCTGCTCTGTAAATTCTATGAATTCTACGATTACGGCAGAACTGGCAAAAAGGCATGCTGGGTTTAATAAGGTCAAAGCGGCCCTGTACAAGTGCAAAGTGCGGTTTGGAGTGGTGTACCCGGCTCACCTTCTGGTCACATTCAGAGTCAGGAATCATTATTTTGATATGCCAGAGGAGGCGAATGACTTTGTAAAGAAGCATGGACTGGGGAGGACTGAATTAAGTTGTTGGCTACAACCGAATGTTTCTGTTATTTTGTTGTATTTTTTCTGAATTATTGGTGTTACGTTTATTATTGTATTGTTGGAAGTTGTTGGTATTGTTGGGGGGGAGAGAGTTTATCTTCCTAGATGTTTGTCATTAAAGTTGGGTTCGGGTAGGGGGACTGTTTACTGATTCATTGGGTTTATAACTTTGATTTTTCCTCAGGTGGGGGTCATGCTGCTAACAGTTATGGTAGTTAATGGAAGCAAAGTGAGGGAGAGAGCTGCGGCTGGTTACCTGGAGGGGGGAGGTTTCTTGTTTTTTTGTTCATTAAGTTAACGAGCTTAGAGGGGTACCGTGGTGCTGATTAATAGGAGGGCGCCCTTTCGGTGGCTAATATTTTGGTGGACTTAAGGGGAAGATATATGATAGTGAGTGGGGTATTGGCAGGTGCTCTGGTGGTCTTGGTGAACGTATACGAGCCAAACTGGGATGACATTGGCTGGCGGCCATCCCGAGCTTGACTCATCAGTTAATCACGGTGGAGGTGGGAGACCTTTATTCCCTGTTAGACCCCAGTCTAGATAGGTTGAGCTCCAAATTATTTACAGCACTGGGGGTGGCTAAGAAGATGCTAGTATTCATGGAACAGATGGGGGGTGGGACCCATAGAGATTTAGATATCCGAGGGAGAAGGAGCTACCTTTCTTTTTGAGTGTGCATCGGGTCTCCCCCCGTATTGATTTCTTTGTAGTGGGGATGTCGTCACTCTCTGGGATTGTAGGGGCGATGTATTCGGTGATAGTAATATCAGATCATGCCCCACACTATGTGGATATTTGGCTGGAGACGGGCAACTTTCAGAGACCCCCGTGGAGATTGGAAATGGGACTGCTTGCGAACAAAGGGTTTTGTGAGAGGATAACTTCTACAATTGGAACTTATGTGGATTTTAATAAGAATGAGGAGGTTTTACCTTCCACATTTTGGGAAACACTGAAGGCAGTCATTAAGGGGGAGATTATTTCATTTAAGGCCCATAGAGATAATTCTGGTAAGCTGGGGAGGCAGAGGTTGGTGGATTCCATCCTTGAGGTGGACCGCCAAGATTTTAGTGCCCCAATGGCGGAGCTGTTAGCAGAGAGGAAGAATGGACTTTAAGCTGGTGTCGACGGGGATTGCGGTGGGCCAGCTTTGTCGTGCGAGGGGGACATTTTATGAGTATGGGGGAAGGCTAGCCATTTATTGGCTCACCAGTTGAGGCATCAGGCAGCCTCTTGGTTATAGTCCAGGTTAAGGACTCGGAGGGGGGGGGGGTTGGTTTTTGAGCCGGAAAAAAACAACAGGGTGTTTGAGATCTTTTACTGGGTCTGTACAAGTCTGAGCCTCCGGAGGAAGACTAGTCTATGATACAGTTTCTGGATGGGTTGGGGTGGAATGGGAAAGAAGGCAGGTACTGGAGACATCGCTTGGGTTGGAGGAAATTATGAAATGTATTTGTTCAATGCAATCGGGCAAGGCACCGAGCCCGGACGGATTCCTTGTGGAATTTTACAAACGGTTCGTGACTGTGTTGGGACCACACCCGTTGAATATGTTTAATGATTCTTTGTCCCGGGGATATTATGGGCCACACTGGCATAGGCATCGATCTCGTTGATCTTGCAAAAGGATAAGGATCCCAAGGAGTGTGGGTCATATCGGCTCATCTCTCTGTTCAATACAGATGCAAAGTTGCTGGCCAAGGTGCTGGAAACCCATTTGGAGGAGTGCCTGCTGGGGGTAATTTCTGAGGATCAGACAGGTTTTGTTAAGACAGTTGTCGGCCAACATTAGGAGACTGCTGAATGTGGTGTTGTCGCCCTCATTGGGGGTCGATCCAGAGGTAATCATCTCCATGGACATGGAAAAAGCATTCGACTGGGTGGAGTGGGTGTACCTTTTGGAGGTATTGGGACGATTCGGCTTTGGACTTAAATTTATTTAATGGATTTGGATTTTGTACCAGATCCCCACTGCAAACATCCAACCAATGGACTGGGTTTGGGGTACTTGCAGTTATATAGGGGTACAAGGCAGGGAGGCAAGACTTTGGGGATTGAGCCGCTGGCCATTGCACTTTGGTCATCGGCCGAGGAAGGGTATTGAGAGGGGTGATAGAGAACATAGGGTGTCCTGTGTGTGGACGATCTGTTGTTATATGACAAAGATCCACTCTCTAATGTGGGGAGGATAATGGAGATGCTTAAAAAGTTTGGTTCCTTCTCCAGATATAGTTTGAAAATGGGCAAGAGCCAGGTTTCTCCGGTGAACCCTCTGGGGATGGGAGCAGATCTGGAGAGGCTATCGTTTTGGCTGGCCAGGACTAGTTTTAGGTATCAGGGAGTGCGGGTGGCTCATGACTGGTCTTCATTACATAAGTTGAACCTGGCTAGTCTGGTAGAGGGGATGAAAGCAGACTTGAAGAGGTCAGATCCGTCCCTTTAACCTTGGTGTCGTGTTGGGTGTTCCGATATACAAACGAACCAACACGGTTGTGGATGGTACAACTGTTTTATTATTCTGTACAATAACAACTGTTAGCTTCTGGCTGTAGTTCGTACTTCACCAGTTAACCTGTGGACCCAGTCCTAGCACTATCTTAGAGAGGCACTCAGCACATGGTGTATGTCTGAGTGGCACGCTGTTAGCTCTGTGCTCTGAGCTGTCTCCTGGTGGAATGAGCAGGAACTGTGGTGTTCCCGGTTTTATAGTGGGTGTGCTCTCACTGGTGATTGGCTGTGATGTTGCGTGTGTGTTGATTGGTCCGTCGACCTGTCCATCAGTGTGTGTGTGTGAATGCACCATGATATGTTAATATGGATATCATGACACTTGGTGGGAAGGGTGCAGACGGTTAAGATGAACATTTCTTCCAAGGTTCTTGCTTGTGTTTCAATGTCTCCCAGTCTTTCTTCCAAGTCTTTTTTTAGTAGGGTCAACAAGTTGATTTTGAAGTTTATTTGGCGGGTAAGACATCCTCCTGATTCAAAAGGTTTCTTGGAGAAGGATAGGCAGTCAGGGGGATTGACATGACCTAATTATTACTGGGCAGCAAACATTGAAAAAGCGGGGGGCTGGGTTTAAGGATCCGGGCTTCTTGTATAGGTTTGAGCTTAATGGCATTTGTTACTGCTCCTCTTCTGTTCTCTTCGGGTAGGTTCTCTTCGAGCCCAGTGGTGATAGTGAGAATATGAAATCAATTCAGACAGCACGTTAAATTAGTGTTTATGTCGCTGCAGGCATCGATCTATGGGAACCATGGGGGCGATTTTCCGATATGGAGTCCAAGTGTTCGCGCCGTCGTGAACGTCGTTGCGTTTCACGACGGCGCGAACAGGGCCCGGGCATGACCTATTCTGGCCCCCGCAGGGGGCCAGCACGGCGCCGGAGCGGTTCACGCCACTCCAGCGTCCTTATGCGGTGCCAAATGGGCGCCGCGCCAACCCACGCATGCGCAGTTGGGGCAGCCCAATCCTGCGCATGCGCAGTTGGGCCGCGCCATCCTGCGCATGCGCGGGGAACGTCTTACGCATGCCGGCCCCTCACCAACATGGCATCGGTGTTCTGGGGCCGCGCACGGAAGGAGGTAGGCCCGTGGGGGGGGGGGGGGGGGGGGGGGAGGCCGGCCCGCCGATCGGTGGGCCCCGATCGCGGGCCAGACCCCACTGGAGGCCACCCCGGTGAAGGAGCCCCCCCTCCCCCCCACACAGGCTGCCCCCCCAGCGTTCCCGCAGAGTTCCCGCCGGCAGCGGCCAGGGGTGGACGGCGCCGGCGGGAACCTGTCGTGTCGTAGCGGCCGGAGAATCGCCGGTTCTCCGACCGGCCCGGTGCAAATCGCGCGCCACTGGTTTCCAGGGGGTGGGAGAATCGCGTGCGGGGGTCGGGGCGGCGTGGCGCGATTCGCGCGGCTCTCCGGTGATTCTCCCACCCGGCATGGGGGGAGAGAATAGCGCCCTATAGGTTTGTATCGGCTGGGATGGTCTTGACCTATAAGATCTGGAAGAGGGAAGGGTCTGAGAAGTTTTGAGATTTATTCATGGAGGGTAGGTTTGCTGCACTGGAGGAATTGGTGGAGAAGTTCCAACTCCTGAGAGGGAATGAGTTTACGTATTTGCAGGTGCAAAACTTTGTAAGGAACTCTCTTCGTTTCCTGCGTTGCCGACGCCTTCATTTATGGATAAGGTGTTGTCTCTTGATAAGATAGGGAAAAATAGCAAACATATGGGCAGATGGTGGCGATGGAGAAGACTTTGCTGCAGGAAGTAAAGGGGAAATGGGAGGAAGAGGTAGGTTTGGTTTTGGGGGGGGGCGGGGTGTGTGAAGCGAGGTTGTGCAAAGGGTTAATGTTACCTCCTCAGTGCGGGATTAAGTTTAATAGTTTAAAGTGTTGCATAGGTGGAGGTTGCACATTCTCACCGTGTCTGCGTGGGTCTTACTGCCACAACCCAAAAAGATGTGCAGTGTATGTAAATTGACCACGCTAAAGTGTACCATAAGTGGGAAAAAAGAATTGGGTACTCTAAATTTATAAAAAAGAAATGAAGTGTTGCACAGGGCCAGGCCACATATGAGTGGGTTCTCCCCAGGGGTAGAGGATAGATGCGAGCGTTGTTCAAAGGGACCGGTGAACAACTTGCACATGTTTTGGTTTTGCCTCAAGCTGGTTAAGTTCTGGGTTTCCTTCTTCGAAACATGTCGGAGGTTTTGGAAGTTAGAGTGGAGACGTGCCCAATGGTGGCGATCTTTGGAGTGTCACACTTTGCCGGGGTTGCAGGGAGAGCCTGGAGGTGAGTCTTGCTCGGAAGGAGCGCACCGATGCCACTCAAGGTGCCGGTTTTGTTGGGGAATTTGTCAGAACTTCTGCAATTGGAAAAAAATAAGTATGCCATGAGGGGATCGGAGGAGGGGTTCTACTCGAGGTGGATGCCGTTCGTTACCGTCTTTAAGAAGGTGGTTGTCATCAGCAAATAAAGGGGGGCTGGATAGGCGGGAGGGGGGGTTGGAGGAGGGATTTTTTTATAAAAGTCTATCAATTTGCGTGACTATTCTGTCTGTGATAATTGAAAAAAAATTCTGAATAAATGCTTAAAAAAATACAATTCCCAGACTTTGATCTGCTCTTGTCGCCACAGTATTTATATGGCTCGTCCAGTTCAGTTTCTGGTCAATGGTAACCCCTAGGGTGCTGATAGTGGAGCATTAAACAATAGGAATGCCATTGAAAGTCATAGGGAAATTGTTCGATTCTCTTTTGTTGGAGATGATCATTGCCTGGCTTGTGTTCAGAGAATCCATAGAATCCCTACAGTGCAGAAGGAGGCCATTTGGCCCATTAAGTCTGTACCGACCCTCCTAAAGAGCACTCTACCTAGGCCCACAACTATCTAGGCCCACTACCCCGCCCTATCCCCACAACCTAACCTACACATCTTTGAACACTAAGGGGCAATTTTAGCATGGCCAATTCCACCTACCCTGCACACCTTTGTGTTGCATGACTGTTACTTACCCCTTATCAGGCCTGAATGTTGTCCAGGTCTTGCTGCATTTGGGCATGGGCTACTTCAGTATCTGAAAAGTTATAAATGCTGCTGAATATTATGCAGTCATCAGCGAACAGCCACGCTTCTGACCTTAGCGTGGAGGGGAAGATCATTGATGAAGCAGCTGAATTTGGTAGGGCATAGGATATTACGCTGAGGAACTCCTGAGGCGATGTCATGGGACTCCATCTGTCTTTGCACATTATTTTCCTTTCTGGTGCTAGGGAATGATGTGGGTCAAGTGCCGGTAGGGGAACATTGATCATCATATAATTGATGAGAAAACAATCCAGGCATAGATGATATAACATCTAAACGTCTTTGGAGAAACAGAATTAGAAGTGATAACAGAAATTTGTGATCAAATATATGCCAAGTCTCTTGAAACATTCATTATTTATCAAATTACCCAAAAAAAATCAAAGCAAGGAGTGCAATCATTTTAGAACTATAATCTGAATAAGTCATCTCATTCATCTTGAAAATCGAAACAGAAAGAAATAGTACATTTGAAGCAGAAATCGGTGAATCAGTCTCGATTTAGATCTAGGGTAGGAACAAGTGAGGGAACATTTAACCTCAGAACAATCTTCCATAAATATTTAGTAAAATATAATTCGATCATGTTTAACATCCAAAGCTAATAGACATGTTGTTGAAATGTGACATTGACAGGAAAGATGTGAGAATTATCCACAGCCTATTTTGGGACCAGATAGTGAGCAACATGCTGACAGACAATGAAATATGTTTCAAGTGAAGAAGAGAGGAGTACAGTAAGGCTGTGCACTGTCGGCAAAATTATCCAATCTGTACACAGAACAAATGTTCGGAGAATTGTACTTCCTGGAGGCAAGAGCATAACACACTGGCGGTACTCTGACAACACAGCACAACTTCAGAATCAGAAGACGCCCCACAAAATATCAGAGATGAAGATCTAGAAGTTTGGAATGTGGACTGAGAATGAACACCAAAATGACAAAATAATGGTAGTTAGAAGGAATACACTAGATGAGTGAAGTGGATGATGTCACATTGGAACAAGTAGGTGTTCGTATTTAGGGACAAATGTTAACTGATAATGGTAGATGCAATGTCAAAATTAGAAGGTTAGAGATAGCCAGAAGTAATTTTGTGAAGATGAAGGATGTGTTAACAACAAGAAAACTCAAGCTTGTAACAAGGAAATAAGATGCTACATTTTATCCACTTCCCTATCTGCCTCAGAAACCTGGACACTAAATAAAGACCTATGGAAGAAAATCAAGGCTTTGTAATATGGATATGAACAGGCGTAGACAATTCAGCCCCTCGTGCCTGCTCCGCCATTCTATACAATCATGGCTGATCTCCTCTTGGCGTCAACTCCACTTTACTACCCGTTCCCCATAACCCTTCAACCCATTTTGAATTAAAAATCTGTCCATCTCCTCCTGAAATCTACTCCCCTCTGGTGTAGTGATTTCTCCTCATCTCTGTTTTAAATCTGCTAACTCCCATCTTAAAACTATGACATCTCATTCTAGGTTTCCCCAAAGAGGAAGCATCTGCTCTATGTCTACTTTGTCAATACCTACGATCATCTTATATACCTCAATTAGATCTCCTTTCATTCTTCTAAACTCAGGAGAGTATCGGTCTAAACTGCTCAATATCTCTTCATAAGACAAGGCTAAGACATGTGCTAAAAAATTCTATGTACAGACCAAAAGACAAATGAAGAGGTTCTTGGAATTGTAAGGACAAAAAGAACTCTTAAAAGTGACATCCAGTGTGGCGTTTGCATTCTTCCCATGTCTGCATGGGTTTCACCCCCACAACCCAAAGATGGGCAGGTTAGATGGATTGGCCACGCTAAATTGCCCCTTAATTGGAAAAAAAAAAAAATTGGGTACTCTAAATTTTAAAAAAAGTGACATCCAGAAAGGAAAGTATTTCGGCCATTTGGAATATTGCGTGCATTTCTGGTCGCAACACTACTAGAAGGACGTGGATGCTTTGGAGAGAGTGCAAAGAAGGTTTACCAGGTTGCCTGATCTGGAGGTTGTTAGTTATGAGGAAAGGTTCAATAAACTCGGATTATTTTTGTTAGAAAGACAGAGGCTGAGGGGAGACCTGACCAATGGGTTGTATTTAAAGAGATCATTCAGATACAGTCAAGGTACATTCGATGAGAGGAAAGGTACATTAAACAATGCCAGAGCTCCTTGGATGACAAAAGAGAGAGCAAGCTGAAGCAGAAAAGGGTGTGTATGATGGTGATTAATACAAATGACAACCAGGCTGAATGTAGATGGTTTAGAAGGAGCGAAAGAGGACAAGAACAAGGGGATGAAGAAAGGGTGAGGTGACATTTAACTTTGAAAATAAATCACACAACAATGCCACCTGCAAGCGTAACAAGTACTGCAGTGTGCCGAAGATAGTGCCAAGTCATTCATCACTCTTAATATACACTTGGCACATGCATGTTTCTATATATGTGTAATACATTTGCATTATTACAGAGATAATGTTGAATAATGTTTAACTATAGATAGTGCAAGTACATAATCTATAACATTGTCTATATTCCTTGCAGCACAGCCAATGATATAAATATACAGAAAACACATGAAGTGCCACATGAAACTTCCTCCGTGAAGCTCATCTTCATTTTTTGATGTCCAGATGAAAGATCACTCTTCCTTCAAACTTTTCGTACGGGTTGTCACTGATGATTCCGGGTCCGTTAATCTTGCACTGAATTTCAAGTTCTCTGTTCTTTTTCAGAGTCAAAAATTTCACTGCAACTAAAGGATTGGTGTAGGTTGGCTGTACAGAAATATAAAGGATTGTGGTATTCAATAGGCAAAGAAGAGGAGGACAATAAATGTAAAAACCATTTGAAATAGAATGAGATGTCATACCTGCGGTTGTCGACCGTAGTAAGGAAAATATGACAGGTCAAAGGTGCCATTTTCAGGGTAAAATGCCATATTTCCAATACTCTCCGGGTAGGCATGCTATTGTTAATAAAAATCTTTGATTAGCATGACTTTAATTCCATGTATTTCTCTGCAAAATGATCAATTAAGATTTGAAAATGGAATTTTCTTTTGAGGTATAGCATTTACTCACATGTGACCGATCACTTATAAATGGTTGGTAATTCACTTGGGCCCTGGCCCTAGACATTTGGCCAGTGTCCTTTGACATACAGAAAATCCTGAGTTGTAAATTTCAAAAAGCCCATAAAGGTATACAGGGACATGATCACTGGGAGGTTGGGTCAGAAGTGGCAACTGACAGGAAACAGAATAATAATCGCTTATTGTCACAAATAGGATTCAATGAAATTACTGTGAAAAGCGCCAAGTGGCCACATTCCGGCGCCTGTTCAGGGAAGCCGGTACGAGAATTGAACCCGCGCTGCTGGTCTTGTTCTGCATTACAAGCCAGCTGTTTAGCCCACTGTGCTAAACCAGTGAGGGACTCATTTCATAAATGGAGGTATTGGCTATGATAAGTGAAGCTATGCAGAACATTTATAAAATTCTGGTTATAGACTCCCTACAGTGCAGAAGAAGGTCATTCGGCCCATCGAGTCTGCACCAACCCTCCGAAAGAGCACCCACCCAGGCCCGCACACCCGTCCTATCTCCAAATCCCACCTAACCTTTCGACACTGAAGGGCAATTTATCATGGCCAATCCATCTAACTTGCACATCTTTGGACTGTGGGAGGAAACCGGAGCACCCGGACGAAATCCACGCAGATGCAGGGAGAATCTGCAAACTCCACACAGACAATCACCCAAGGCCGGAATTGAACCTGGGTCCCTGGCGCTGTGAGGCAGCAGTGCTAACCACTGTGCCACCATGCCGCCACAACTAGAACATTGCGTCCAGTTCTGGTCCGCAAACTTCAGCAGGGTGTGAGGTTCCTTGAGAGGCTGCGGAGGAAGCTTTACCGGAATTGTTCCTGGGATTTGGGGGTTTTTGGTTACAAAGCTAAGTTGGAGAAGTTGCGTTGTTTTCCTTGGAGCAAAGGAGACATCGGGGAGATTTAATTGAGGTGAACAAGATCATGAGAGGTTTAGATTAAGTAGAGACAGCAAAGCTGCTCCCATTAGCTGAGGCTTTGGGCAAGAGAACGTGGTGTGATGTGAGGAAATACATTTTTACGCAGTGAGTGTTAATAAGCTGGAACCTGCTGCCTATGAGAGCAATGGAAGTGGAGATAATCAATGATTTTTAATGAAACTGGTTGGGTACTTGCAGGGCAGCAAAGATAGAGCGGGGTGGACAGGTCTGACTGGATTTCTCCATGGAGGTCTGGCATGGACTCAATGGGCTGAATGGTCTCCCTTTGTACCATAACTAACTCTTTGACGGTAGTCTACTGTCTGAAGCCTCTTTATAGATGATACCGAGGAAGTGGTCGAGAGGAATTTCTAGTCGGGAAGCAATTGTTCTGAACTGTAGCAAATTCCCAATTAATTGATCTGGGAGAGTGAAAACTGGTAGGGACTTTACCCCTGCACCCCCCCCCCCCTCCCCCCCCCCCCCCAATATGAAAATATACAGCACCAAGTTCAACCATAACACCACACAGGTCTTTATGAGACTTCAACAAATAGATAATGATCCGTTTAATGATTCTAACAAATATAAATAAGCAACAATACCCCGAGCAAATGTTGCAGGGATATGGGGAAAGTTGGGCAAATTCCCGAGGCCCAACTTGACCTTTGCAGAACTGGAAATGCATCAGGTTCTCTGCTGACTGATCATACCTGGCCAAACATCCACCTTTTGCATGCGGGCAGTTCCAATGTGGACAATGACAATCACAAATGACTTCCAGTCTATCCAAAAGGAATAGTGGACCTGAGGATTAGTGGACAGAAAAGCTATTCCCTAAAGTAAAAAGGAAGATGTGTCTACAGTTCTCTGTAATTTACCTAATGTCAATGGTCTGAAAGATAATCAGATCCTTACTCAAAAGATGCCACAGAGCCAAAGAATTAGGAGAAGTAGGCAATTCAGCTCTTTGAGACGGCTCTGCCATTCAATCAGATCATGGCTGATCTCTTCCTGGCCTCAAATCCACCTCCCCGCCTCTTCCCCTTTTCCCTTTAACCCGCTTTTGTATTCAGAAAGATATCTCAAAACTTAAAAAGTAAGAAAGAGTAGCCATCACGGATACCAAAAGGAAATTCATGCTTCACAATCTTACTGAATTCCTTGAAGAAACCAAAAGAATGAATTGTTAAATGAATTCAAGCCAAAGCCAAGACACAGAGCTGTATTATATTGAGAGAGTTTATCAACTTGTTCAGTCTCACAGTGCTCCTCCAATAGAGCCCAGTGTCCCAGCCATCCCCTATTTATATGCGCTCAAAGACAATAGAGTACCCAATTTCTTTTCCTAATTAAGGGGCAATTTAGCGTGGCCAATCCACCTACCGTGCACATCTTTGGGTTGTGGAGGTGAAACCCCTGGAGACACGGGGAGAATGTGCAAACTCCACACGGACAGTGACCCAGGGATCCCAGTGATCCAGGGATTCAAACCCAGGTCCTCAGCGCTATAGGCAGCAGTGCTAATCACTGTGCCACCCAGTTCAAAGACAATCAATACTCATCATATGCTTCTCTTAACATTAACAATGTAATTGACAAGATATTAATAAACCAAAACAATGTAATATGAATATGGGTAACGCAGTGGATGTGATATTTATGGCCTTGTGGAAGGTCTTTTTTTTAAGCCTATCTTCACACCCAAACTGTTTTTGTACCTTTAGGGGAATAGTGGGGCAAGCGGTGTAAGGATTCCTGAGCTGATTATCAGCCCAGTGAACCACATTATGAATGGTCCTTCTGTGGCTAACAGGTCCTGCCATTGGACTCGAACCCAGAGCTACAACTGCGCCACAAGGCTTCCTAGAAGGTCTTTGATAAGGTACCTCACAGCAGACTAATGTCAGAATTTGTGGAGTCAGCGACATGTAGCAGACTGGAGAGCAAGCTATAGATCAGGAAACTGGTAGTTATTCAGACTACTAGAAGATGGGAAGTGGTGTTCCACAAGCGTCAGTGCTGGGACCATTGTTGTTCATTATTTACAGAAAAAACTTGGACTTGGGAATCAGAAATACAATTTTAAAATTTGTGATTACATCAAGTTGGGGGTCAATAGTTAAGAGTGGGAAATATAATGGAATCCTTAAACAAAAGATTAAATATGAAAGGATCTACAAACTTAAAATATAAGAAAAGGAAAAATCATGTAATGGCAGTAAGGAATATTGGGAAAAGACACAACGTATTAATAAACTTGCAAAAATAACCATGTTAATGGTAAATGAATTTCAGTATAAATAAATTTGAGGGGTAAATTTTGGTAGGAGGAATTAGGAGCCTCTTATCCTGGGGGGGAAAAAATCTGATGGGGGAGGTGAGCAAATGGATCAAATGTAGCAGTGCAGATTAACAAACTCATATCAAAAGCTGGGTCCAACTCCTGAGGAAGAGAATTGAAAAACCGAGACATTATATTAAAGCGACAGTCACTGCCCTTGACATCAAGGCCAAATGTGGCATCAAGGAACCATGGCAAAACTGGAGTCAATGGGAATCAGGGGGAAACTCTCCAATGGCTAGAGTCATACTCAACACAAATGAAGATTGTTGGAGGACAATCGTCTCAGTCCCAGCATATCGCTGCATGATTTCCTCAAGGTGTCCTAGACCCAATCATCTTCAGCTGCTTTGTCAGTGATCATCCCTCCAGCATAAGGCCAGAAAGAGGGTGTTCACTGATTTTCGCACAGTGTTCAAAACCATTCGCGATTCCTCACTCACATACTGCAGTAATCCATGCCCACATACACCAATACATGGACAACATTCAGGCTTGGGATGATAAGTGGTAAATAACATTCATGCCAAACAAGTGTCAGGTAAAGACTGTATCCAATAAGAGGGAATCTGATCATCTCCCCTTGATGTCAATGGCATTACCATCAGGAACTAGAACTGTCTATTTCAGAACTATGGAGGATAATGAAAGAACTCCTGCAAACATTCCAGGTTGATAATGTTTGGACATTGGCAAGTGTGATTTCCTGATATCGCTGCTGGTGGGTTACACAAACACTTTCATTTGGGGCAGCACGGTGGTTAGCACTGCTGCCTCACTGCACCGAAGACCCGGGTACAATCCTGGCCCCGGGTCACTGTCCGTGTGGAGTTTGCACATTCTCTCTATGTCTGCGCGGGCCTCACCCCCACAACCCAAAAAGACGTGCAAGGTTGGCGAATGGCTACGTTAATATTGCTCCTCAATTGGAAAAAAAAATTGGGTCCTCCAAATTACAAAAAAAAATTTTTTTAAGCTTTAATTGGTTCCTTTTTCCTTGGGCTATATTTCCTGCCAGCTCCGCTGGTGTAACTCCACTGGAAGTGGCAGCCGAAATCTCGTATGCACATGCGTTAAGAATTCTGCCGTAGTAATGTTGAATGCCAGGCTGCAAAGCAAAAGCAGTCCCCAGAAAATGTCTGGCCTCATCAAATCCACAAACAACAACCCCTTCCCGCCTAAACTCACCAGAACAGCACATGTCACATTTGGAGTGGTTCCTTCTCCAACCAATAAGTTGATAATCTGAAATTCCAATAAAAAACTAGTTAGTTGGACTTTATCGTTCGCAAACATTATCTGAATAAAGTTGCTGATTATTCAACGGTTATGAACAATTGGATATATTCCACCGATTTAATCGACATTTATCAGTTCTGGCTCTATTGGTAGAACTCTGCTCACTATGTTGAGAGAATCATAAAATGGTTACATCACAGAAGGAGGCCATTCAGTTTATTATGTCCATGACAGCTCTCTGATTTCACACCCCTCCATCCCACCTCTTCTCTACTGGTTCCTCTTCAGATTATGACCCAATTCCCTTTTTGAAAGCCACAATTAAATCTGCCTCCACCACACTCTCAGACGGTGCATTCCAGTTTCTAACCACTTGCTGTGTCAATCTGCCTCCACCACATCCTCAGACAGTGCATTCCAGATCCTAACCACTCGCTGTGTGAACCTGCCTCCACTACACCCTCAGACAGTGCATTCCAGATTCTAACCACTTGCTGTGTCAATCTGCCTCCACCACACTCTCAGACAGTGCATTCCAGATCCTAACCACTTGCTGTGTGAATCTGCCTCCAACACACCCTCAGACAGTGCATTCCAGATGCTTACCACTTGCTGCACATGTGTTTTTCCCCATGTCACTGGTCCTTTTGCCAATTATCTTAAATCTGTGCCCTCTCGTTCTCTTCACCAATGGGAATAGTTTCTATCTATCCACTCTGTCCAGTCCCCTCATGATTTAGAACACCTCGATCAGATCTCCTCCCAGTCTTCTCTTCTCCCAGGAAAACAGTCCTAACTTCCACAATCTATCTTCATAACTAGTTCCTGATCCCCAAAACCTTTCATGTGAATCTTTTTTGCATTCTCTCCAATGCCTTCACATGCTTCCTAAAGTACGGTGCCCAGAATTGGATGCATACTCCAGTTAAGGATGAACCAGTGTTTATAAAAGTTTAATCCTAGCCTTTGTACTCTATGCTCCCATTTATAAAGCCCAGGATCCAGTGGAGTTTATTACGTGCTTTCTCAACTTGCCCTGCCACTTGTGTTCCTATACCTTTATTAAAATTGTACCCTTTATTTTATGTTGCTTCTCCCTGATCTTCCTACCAAAATTAATCACTTCACGCTTCTCTATTTTAAATTGCATCCGTTATCTGATTCTATCAGTCTGTCCATTCAGTCCTTTTGAAGTTTAGAACTATTCTGCTCACAGCTCGCAATACTTACAAATTTTGTGTCATCCGCAAGTTTTGATCTGGTGTCCTGTACACCCAAATGAAAAATGAAAATCGCTTATTGTCACAAGTAGGCTTCAATGAGGTTACTGTGAAAAGCCCCTAGTCGCCACATTCCGGCGCCTGTTCGGGGAGGCTGGTATGGGAATTGAACCATGCTGCTGGCCTGCCTTGGTCTGCTTTAAAAGTCAGCGATTTAACCCAGTGTGCTAAGGTCTGGGCCATTAATGTATATCACGATAAGCAGAGGTCAGAACGCTGATCTCCTGGGAACCACTTTCCTTCGGTTTGGAAAAACAACCAATTCACCACTGCTTCTTAACACTCTGTCAATTTTGTGCCCTTCTATTCTATGAGTTCTAGCTTTGCTGACAAGCCTGTTATGTAACATTCATCAAATGCCTTTTGGAAGTCCATGCACACCGCATCAACCACACTACCCTTATCTACCCTCCCTGTTATCTCATCAAACATCTCAAGCAAGTTAGTTAAACCCAATGTGCTCTTATAAATCCATGCTAACATTCCTTAATTAATCCACATTTGTCCAGTGTCTGATAATTTTGTCCCAAATTATTGTTTCCAAAGCTTTCCCACCACAGGGGTTAAACTGACTGGCCTGTCGTAACTGTGTTTATCCTTTCAACACTTTTTTGAACAATGGTGTAATATTTGCAATTGTCCTGTTCCCTGACACCACCCCGTATCTAAGGAAGATTGGAAAATGGCCAGTGCTTCTGCAATTTCCATCCTTACCTCCTACAGTATGCTGAGATGCATCGCGTCTGGTCCTAATGACATATCAACTTTAAGTATATATAGCATTTATTATATCACCCCTAGCAATTTTTAACCCATCCAGTGTCTCAACTATCTCATCTTTCACAATGATTTAGGCAACATCTTCTCCTTGGTAAAGTCAGATGCAAAGTACTCAGATGGTACCTCAACCAGACCACTTTGTCTCCATGCATAGCCCCCTTTTGTCCCTAAATAGCCCAACTCTTCCATTTACAATGCTGTTTCTATTTCTATACTCTTAGAAGGGTGGCACAGTGGTTAGCACTGCTGCCTCACAGCTCCAGGGCCCCGGGTCCAATTCCGGCCTCGGGTGACTGTCTGTGTGGAACTTGTACGTTCTCCCAGTGTCTGCGTGGGTTTCCTCTGGGTGCTCTAGTTTTCTCCCACAGTCCAAAGATGTGCAGGTTAGGTGGATTGGTCATGCTAAATTGCCCGTTAATGTCCAAAAAGGGTAGGTGGGATTACTGGGTTACGGTGATAGGGTGGAGGTGTGGGCTGAAGTAGGATGCTCTTTCCAAGGCTGGTACAGACTCGATTGGCTGAATGACCTCCTTCTGCACTGTAAATTCTATGATTCTATTATAAGAATTTGTGATTTTTTAAATGTTAGTTGCCAATCATATCTCATAGTCTCTATTTGTTTCCACACTTCGCCTCTAAACTCCAAATTCCATCTGGTTCTCACCCTTTGCTTCATTTTGCTCGCTCTCGCTTTCGCTATCCAGGGAGCTCTGGATTTGTTTGCCCTATCTTTCCTCCATGTGGGAATGTCCCTTGACTGTACCCAAACTAACTCCTTTTTCAAGGCAGCACATAGTTCAGTAGAGTGGCACGGTGGCACAGTGGTTAGCACTGATGCCTCACGGCGCCGAGGTCCCGGATTCGATCTTAGCCCCGGGTCACTGTCCATGTGGAGTTTGCACATTCTCCCCGTTTCTGCGAGGGTCTCACCCCCACAACCCAAAGCTATGCAGGGTAGGTAGATTGGCCATGCTAAATTGTCCCTTAATTGGGAAAATATAATTGGGCACTCTAAATTTATTTTTAATCAAGCACATAGTTCAGTAACAGTTTTGCCTGCAAATCTTTGATTCCAATTAGCCTGGGCTCGATCCATTCTCATTCCACTGAAATTGCTCCCCCCTCCTAATTAGATTTTTACTCTTGATATCTCCTGTCCTTTCTGTAGCCAACCTAAACCTTAGAATGCTACTGATCCGCCTTGTTCCCCAGAGCGAGATCCAGTAATGCCTCCTTTCTTGTCCAACTGGAAACATACAGATGTAAAAAAGAAATTATCCTGAGCACACTCCAGGAACTGTTGTCCCTCTTTATCCTTTACACTATTGCTACCTTAGTCTACCTTCAGATAAATAAAGAGGCCCATTATAACTACTCTATAATTCTTGTACCTGTTCTTAATTTCTTTGCAAATTTGTTCTTCTATATCTTTCTCACTAGTCGGTGGCCTATAGACTACACTGAGCAATATACTTGCACCTTTTTTGTTCCTTAGCTGTAGGGCAGCACGGTAGCACAATGGTTGCTTCACAGTGTCAGGGTCCCAGGTTCGATACCCGGCTTGGGTCACTGTCTGTGCGGTGTCTGCACGTTCTCCCCGTGTTTGCGTGGGTCTCCTCCGGTTGCTCCAGTTTCCTCCCACAAGTCTCGCAAGATGTGCTTGTTAGGTGAATTGGACATTCTGAATTCTTCCTCAGTGTACCCGAACAGGAGCCGGAATGTGGCGACGAGGGAAATTTCACAATAACTTCATTGCAGCGTTAATGTAAGCCTACTTGTGACACTAATAATGATTATTATTATTATAAAATAGATTGTGTCCTTGATTGGGCCATCCTCTCTCTCCAGCACTGTAGATGTTCACCTTACTCAATATGGCCACTCCTCCTCCTTTTCTTCCTTTCTTGAACACCTTGTATCCAGGAATTTTAGCCCTGTCCTTCTTTGAACAAGGTCTTCATTATCACTCGAACATCATCCCACGCTGTTTTTAGTGCATGTGGCTCGATCACCAACCTTATTTCCCACATTCTGCCCATTCACTATTGTGTACAGTAACATGAATTCAGGTTTGATAACATTTCTTCTCAATCTGCCCCCACCTAAAACCTTTGTATTTCTTACTTTTGTGCTATTTGTCTTTCCCACTCAGCACGTATGTCTATGCGGCTGGTGTTCCGCTGGTCTGAGAGTCAACTTTCTTAAGGTCAAAGGCAGGCTTCAGACATTTAAAAAAATTCCAATTAAGGGACAATTTAGCCAATCCACCTACCTGCACATATAATCATAGAATTTACAGTGCAGAATGAGGCCATTCGGCCCATTGAGTCTGAACTGGCCCATGGAAAGAGCACCCTACTTAAGTCCAAGCCTCCACCCTATCCCCGTACCCCAATAATTCCACCTAATCGTTTTGGACACTAAGGGGCAAATTAGCATGGTCAGTCCACCTAACCTGCATATCTTGGACTGTGGGAGGGAATCGGAGCACCCGGAGGAAACCCATGCAAACACGGGGAGGAAATGCAATCACCACACAGAGAGTCAACCGAGGCCGGAATTCCATGCAGGTCCCTGGAGCTGTGAGGCAGCAGTGCTAACCTCTATGCCACTGTGCCACCCCTTTGGATTGTGGGGCCACGCAGACACGGGGAGAATCTCCACATGGACAGTAACCCGGGACTGGGATCGAACCCGGCTTTTCGGCGCTGTGAGGCAGCAGTGCTAACCACGACTCCACCATGCCACCCCGACAGGCTTCTGACTTATTCCTCCACCATATGTTATTAATGGATTTAACACAATACAGGTCTTGTCTCCTTCAGAAGTTGTCCCAATGTTCCAGGAACCTAAAGCCCTCCCTCCTGCACCAGCGCTCCAGCCATACATTAATCTGCTTTATTCTCCGACTTCTACACTCACTACTTCTTGATTCTGGGGGTAATCTGCAGATTTACTAACTTTTAGGTCCTGCTTGCTAAATTTCTCCCCCAGCTTCCTAAATCCTGCCAAATGATCTCATCCCCTTTTTCCACATTTTTGGTATCGATATGGACCATGACCAGTGGTTGTTCACCCTCTCCCTTCAGAGGATCTTCAGCCAATCGGGCAATATCCTACATCATCAAGTTCCACTCCAGAGGCCTGAGTCCAGGTTGCAACCCCAGTGCAGTACTGAGGGAGTGCTGTCTTTTGGCGAGATATTAAACTGAAGGCCAATGTCCCACTCCAGTAGTTGGAAAGAGGTCCCGTGTCAGTATTTCTAAGTAAAACCCTGAGCGACCTGTGCAATATTCCTATCCCTTAACCAACATCTTCAAAACAAATGATTTGCTCATTTATCTCACGGCTGTCTGTGGGAGCTTGCTGTGCCCAAATTGGCTGCTGTGAACCCGACTTCACATGGTTGATTACACTTCAAAAAGTATTTCATTGGCTTTGGAGTGCTTGGGGATGTCCCGAGGCTATGAAAGGTATTACAGAAATGCTAATTCTTTCTTTGCAACCAGACCATAAGACATACCCTATTCATTCGAATTAGGATGCAGGGTTGACCAGTCTTGTATCCAAAGGTGGGATCTTCGAGCCCAGAGCAGTTCTTCAGCATCTCCCGATTGAACTGGCAAGCGAACTTTGACTTTGGTCCATATCCTGACTGGATGGTGTAGTTCCCACTGGTGCAGTTCCGGTTGATTTTAGCCTGCACGGACTCGTTATATGCTGAGGCGGAAAGAGAGGAATCAGAGCCAGGGAAGATGGCTTGGTGGTTAACAGAAATGCTATGGGGGCAGCACAGTGATTAGCATTGCTACCTACGGCGCTGAGGACCCAGGATTGATACCGACCCTGGGTCACTGTTTGTGTGGAGTTGCACATTCTCCCCGTGTCTGCGTGGGTTTCACCCCCACAGCCCAAAGATGTGCAGGTTAGGTGGATTGGCCACGCTAAATTGTTCCTTATTTGGAAAAAGAAATAATTGGGTACTCTAAATTTATTTTAAAAAACAGATGTGCTACTACATTCAGAAGATAGGTGTACACATTTAACAAACCCTGTCCCTACCACTTAACCAAATCCTGACCCTGGGCTGTTTGATTTGGGATTTACGAGAGTTCACAGAGAGCTGTAGAAGTCCGAGTTACATTGTGGAACGCAACTTCAATGAAGATCCACACCGGCAGCAGGGACAGAGCTGGGATAACCATGTCTCTGAATACAGAAGAAGCATTTGATAGGATTGAGTGGAGCTATCTTTTTACGGTCCTGGAGAGGATTGGGATGGGTCCTGGGTTTCTGTCATGGGTGCGGCTGTTATATGAAGCTCCGTCTGCTAGTCTGTGTACTAACACCATGAATTTGGGGTTGTTTAGGCTGCATAGGGAGATGAGGCAGGGTTGTCCTATGTCTCCTCTTTTGGTTATCGCTTTGAAGGCCTCAGATAAGTGGAGAGGAATTGTGAGGGGTAAGGTAGAACATAGGGTGCCCCTGTGTGCGGATGACCTTTTGTTGTACGTAAGGAATCCGGGGGCCAATTATACGGGATATCATGGGTATATTGAAGAGGTTTGGCTCCTTTTCGGGGTATAAATTAAACGCTAGTATAAACTAAAGAGCAAATATTTTGTGGTTAGCCATTCAGGGGGAGGAGCTGGGCTGAGGGTCTGCCGTTCCGTTTGGCTGGGACTAGTTTCCGGTATCTGGGGGTCTAGGTGGCTCAGGATTGTATGCAGCTTTGCAAATTTGAGTTACACTAGCCTAGGGTCAGGGCGGATCCATAGAGGTGGGACAGCCTTCCCCTATCATTGGCGGGGAGGGTTCAATCCATTAAGATGAATATCTTGCCATGGTTTGTGTTCTTATTTCAATGACTCCCAATTTGTCTACCTAATTGTTTGTTCGGGGGCTGGAGCGGCTCATATCAGTCTTCATATGGGCAGGGAGAACTCGGATTCGGAGGGGTGTCCTACAGAGGGATAGGCAGGCGGTGGGGGGGGGGGGGGGTTCCTGCGAATTTGATGTTTTATTGTGCGGTGAATGCGGAGAAGGTGTTGGGGTGGTGTGGGGATAGGATGTTTCTTGGGTGTGGATGGTGGCAGGGTGACAGCATCTCTGCCGTTTGCCCCAGTGAAATAGTCTTTGAACCCGGTGGTTGTTTCCACTTTGAAAGTGTGGCGGCAACTCAGTCAGCATTTTAAGCTGGGGGCAGTGTCAAGATGGGCTCCTAACTGCAGGAATCCTTTGTTTGACCCGGCGAATACATTTGGGGGGTGGAAAAGTAAGGGGGCTGGAGAGGGTGAGGGATTTGTTTTTGGAGGGGCGGCTTGCCAGCTTGGAGTAGTTGAAGGAGAAAGCAGGACTTGGGCAGGCGGATACGTTCAGGTACTTTGTACGGCGGTCATTTTCGACATTCCTGGTAGCGCCACCATCTATTTTATTGGAGAGGGTACTCTCCTGTGCGGGGTCGAAAGCGAGCAGCACGCCTGGGATGTATAGATGGATCTTGGGGTAAGAGCCAGCTTCGGTGGAAGAAGTGAATGCCAGGTGGGAGGAGGTGCTGGGACCCATTCTGAAGGAGGAGTCCCTCCACAAGGTGAATGCTCCATCATCCTGTGCGAGGTTGAGTTTGGTACAGCTCAAAGTGATGTTTAGGGCACAATTCACCAAGGCCAGGATGAGCCGATTTTTTGCAGTGGTTGAGGATAGGTCTGAGCAGTGTTCGAGAGGGCCTGCAAACCACACGCACATGTTCTGGTCCTATCCCAAATTGGTGGGTTTTTGGGGGTCTTTTCTCTGCACCATATTGGCAATCCTCAATGTTGAGTTAGAGCCTTGTTCATTAGTAAATATATTCGGGGTGATGGACCAGTCAGAGTTAAGGACAGGTGTGGGGACGGATGCCCTGGCATTCACCTTGTTGATTACTCGGTGGCGGATTACGCTGAGGCAGGCGGCACCACCTCATGTCTCAGCCTGCTAGGTGGCTTGATGGAGCTTCTGTACCTCGAAAAGGTAAAGTTCACTGTGAGGGGTCAATTGATGGGTTCTATCTTAATGGCATCCGTTTATATTGCACTTTAAGGAATTGGTCATTGTCGGCGGGGGGGTGGGGGTGAGTTTTGTAAAATAAATTTAGAGTACCCAATTCATTTATTCCAATTAAGGGTCAATTTAGCATGACCAATCCACCTACCCCGCATATCTTTATGTTGTGGGGGTGAAACCCACGCAAACACGGGGAGAATGTGCAAACTCCACACGGACAGTGACCCAGAGCCGGGATCGAACCTGGGACCTCGATGCCGTGAGACAACAGTGCTAACCATGGTGCCACCATGCTGCCCTCTAAATTGTTCCCATCCCTTTTACAATACCCCGCCAATCAACTCTCCCCTCCTTTCACCAGTGTCACTCCTTTGAATTTGTACTCCTTTGAGTTTGTGGGGATTATGCAAATGAGTTTGGACCAGATCATCCTGTCTGTTGACACTTCAGATTTGGAAGAGAGCAAACCAAATTAGAACAGAGATAGGAGTTGAGTCAAGGGGCCCAATGACCTCCTTCAGTACTGTCATGACTTCAATAATAACTCTGGAACTGTCAATAATTGGGAGATATGTCCAAGTCAGGCACAAAAAACGCCAAAGGGCTTTGGAATGGGACGGGGATGAAGAAAACAATTCCACATGGATCGCTCGATTGGGCAATGGTTGGACCGAGGTGAAGGATGTAAAGAAGCTGGTTTGAAGTAAGAAAGAAGAGAGAAAATGACTCATTACTGTTCTTTCTGTCCTGCATGGCAGAGCAAAGATGAGTGAACGATTGCCATCGTGCTAATGATAGTCTAGGTTTTGAGATTCAACTCAGAGTGTAATTCATAGAGAGAAAACAGTGAAAATACAGGAGTACAGGGTGTATAGACCTGGTCTGTTTATATGTAAGTCCGTCAGAGGAACAATGCCAATCCAAATTAACAATTGAAGTTGTGTCAGACATTTGGCCTAAAATTGGCCAAAAGCTAAATCAATCCAAACTTCCAATTATTTACTCACATGTTGTTCGGACAGGTGCACTTGTTCCTACCTGAAAGGAAATCTTGAAGAGCATTGACATAATACTTCCAGGATTTTGGATTTGATATATTAAAGGAGATCTTCAAATCTTTCGGTTGTGGTTGTACTGTCACACCTGAAACAGGCCAGAGTTGAATGGGACACAGTGTAAAACTATTGCAGATGATAAAACAGGCAATGCCCCCAAAGGGAGCGATCATCTTCCACCATTTCACCATGAAGAATTCAATATATCTAAATTTTACCAGGAAAAGTGGATTAAGATTTTTTGCTAATTGTATTAGCTTTTTTTTAAAAACTGCCCACAAATATTCTTAAAGAAGGCTGTAAAAGATGTTACTTGCAAGAACAATGGAGGAAGTATAGGACAGCACACAAAAGGAGTGTGCAAAACACTCAATCTGGTCAAGCGATGGCTCAGGACTACAGGTGCATCAAACAGCAGAAGTAACATATGATAGTCAGAACTAAGTGATTCCACAATCAGCAGTTCAGATCCAGTTGTGAATGGTGGTGGACAATTAAACAACTAGATGGAATAGGAACTGGGCGAGCCATATAACTATTGTGGCCACAAGAGCAGATCAGAGACTGGGAATTAAAAAAATAAAAATAAACATTTTATTGAGGTATTTTTGGTATAGTAACAACAACAAAATAAACAATATACATGAAACCATAAACATAGTGCAAAAGCCGTTTACCTTTCGTACAGGTTGCTGTGTTGGGTACTCTGCATCTGTGGAGACTGTGTTTACCTTAGCAGTAACATAGACAGGCTACCAACACTTGCAATAGTACAACTCTATTTATTTAACTAAGAGCTGTTAAACATACTTGCACTGTGGGTCTACATTATGTTAGATTGACTGAAGACCTATGCCTAACCTGACCAGCCTATACTGCTAGCACATGGTGGATGTTTGTGCTACTGACTGCGGGCTCTGTCTGTCTCTGAGGCTGCATCCCGAATGAGCGGGAAAACTAGTGCCCTCAGTCTTTATAGTGACCGTGCCCTAACTGGTGATTGGCTGCTGTGTTGTGTGTGTTGATTGGTCTTGCAGTGTGTCAGTCAGTGTGTGTCTCTGCACCATCATATACTGATGTGCATATTATGACACAGGCCCCACCCTTATTACCCCCTACTCTAACCTAAACTACTCCCACCCCCCCCCCCCCCCCCCCCGCACCCCCGTCTGCTGAAGATTAATTTTCCGCAAAGAAGTCGACGAACAGTTGCCACCTCCGGGTGAACCCTAACAGTGACCCTTTCAAGGCGAACTTGATTTTCTCCATACAGAGAAAGCTAGCCATGTCCAATAGCCAGGTCTCTGACTTCGGGGGCTTTGAATCCCTCCATGCTAATAGTGTCTGTCTCCGGGCTACCAGGGAAGCAAAGGCCAGAACGTCTGCCTCTTTCTCCTCCTGGATTCCCAATCTTCCGACACCCCGAAAATCGCCACTTCTGGATCCAGCACCACCCTTGTTTTTAACACCGTGGACATGACATCTGCAAACCCCTGCCAAAATCCCCTAAGCTTTGGACATGTCCAAAACATGTGGGCATGGTTCGCTGGTCCTCCCGTTCATTTTGCGCACCTGTTCTCCACACCAAAGAATCTGCTCATTCGGGCCACTGTTATTTGAGCCCGGTGAACAACCTTAAATTGTATCAGGCTGAGCCAGGCGCATGTTGCAGACACGTTGACTCTACTCAACGCGTCCGCCCATAGACCATCCTCTATCTCACCTCTCAGCTCTTCCTCTCACTTGCGCTTCAGCTCCTCGGTCCGCGTCTCCTCCGACCCCATAAGTTCCTTATAGATGTCCGAGACGCCCCCCTCCTCTACCCACCCTCTGGAAATTACCCTGTCCTGAATCCCCCTCAGCGGTAGGAGCGGGAAGGTTGACACCTGTTTACGAAGGAAGTCTCGCCCCTGCAGATACCTGAATTTGTTTCCCCTCGCCAGCCCAAACTTCTCCTCTAATTTCCTCATACTCGGAAAGCTCCCCTCTATAAACATATCCCCCATCCTCTCAATCCCTGCTCTCCGCCATAACCGGAACCCCCCATCCATACTCCCCGGGGCAAACTGGTGATTATCACAAATTGGGGCCCAGACCGATGCTCCCACTGCTTCCACATACCGCCTCCACTGGCCCCAAACTCTCAGGGCCGCCACCACCATTGGACTGGTGGAGTACCGTATTAGTGGGAGCGGCAGAGGTGCAGTTACCAACGCCCCCAGACTGGTGCCCTTGCAAGAAGCCTCCTCCATACGCACCCATGCCGACCCCCTCCCCCACCACCCACTTCCTGATCATGGCTATGTTAGCCGCCCAGTAATAGTTGCTAAAATTTGGCAGCGCCAGCCCGCCCTCTCCCCGGCTCCGCTCAAGCATTATCTTCCTTGCCCGCGGGGTCTTGCCCGCCCAGACGAAGCCCGTGATCACCCTGTTGATCCGCTTAAAAAAGGACCACAGACTAAAGATGGGGAGACATTGAAATACAAATAGGAATCTCGGGAGGATCATCATCTTCACCGTTTGCACCCTCCCGGCCAGAGACAACGGAAGCGCGTCCCATCTCCGAAAATCGTCCTTCATTTGGTCCACTAGCCGGGCCAGATTCAATTTATGTAACCGCTCCCATTCCCGCGCCACTTGGATGCCAGGTACCTAAAACATTCCCCTGCTGACCTAAATGGCAGCTCTCCCAGTTGCCCCCCCTGTCCCCTCGCCTGGACAAACAAACATCTCACTCTTTTCCAGATTTAGCTTATATCCCAAAAGCCGGCGAATTCCCCTAGAATCCTCATGATTTCTTCCATCCCCTCTACTGGGTCCGAAACGTACAGAAGCAGATCATCCGCATATAGCGAAACCCTGTGCTCCACAGCCCCCCCGGACCAGTCTTCTCCAGCCCCTTGAGGCTCTCAGAGCAATTGACAATGGCTCTATAGCCAGTGCAAACAACAGTGGGAGAGGGGGCATCCCTGTCTCATCCCCCTGTGCAGTCTAAAATAGTCCGAAGTTGTCCTATTCGTCTGTACACTTGCCACAGGAGCCTGATATAGTAACCTGGTCCAGTCAATAAAGCTTTGCCCGAATCCGAACCGTCCCAGTATCTCCCACAGATAATCCCATTCTACCCGATCTGCAGCCATTGCCTTTTCTGCATCCATTGCGATCACTACCTCCACCTCCCTACCTTCCGGGTGCATCATGATCACATTTAACAGCCTTCTTACATTGGCCATGAACTGCCTACCCTTAACAAGCCCCGTCTGGTCCTCCCCAATAACGTCCAGAACACAATCCTCAATCCTGGAGGACAAGATTTTGGCCAGCAACTTGGCATCTACATTCAGCAGGGAGATCGGCCTGTCGGACCCACACAGCTCCGGGTTCTTGTCCCATTTAAGAATCAGCGAAATCATTGCCTGTGACATCGTCGGGGGCAGCACCCCTCTTTCCCTTGCCTCATTGAACATCCTCAACAACACTGGCCCCAGTATCCCCGAGAACTTTTTATAAAACTCCACTGGGTATACGTCCGGACCCGGGGCCTCACACGCCTGCATGGCCTTCAAGCCCTCCACTATCTTTTCCAACCCGATCGGGGCCCCCAGCCCTTCTACCCGCTCCCCGTCCACCTTTGGAAAATTCATCCCCTCCAAGAAGTGCCTCATCCCCTCTGGCCCCCTAGGGGGTTCCGACCTGTACAGCCTGCTGTAGAAATCCCTAAACGCCTTATTCACCCCTACCGAATCATCAACCAGGTTCCCATCTCCGTCCTTTACTTTCCCTATCTCCCTAGCTGCCTTCCTCGTCCCAACCTGCTGTGCAAGCATTCTGCTGGCCTTCTCTCCATGTTCATAAATCACCCCTCTCACCTTTCTCAGCTGCTCCACCGCTCTCCCTGTGGTCAGCAAGCTAAACTCCGCCTGCAACCTCCGCCGTTCCCTTAAAAACCCTGCCCCTGGGGTCTCCGCATACATCCTATCAATCTGTAATATCTCCTTTTCCAGTCGGTCCGTCTATTCCCTGTCAATCTTCTCCCTATGAGCCCGGATCGAGATCAGCTCCCCCCTGACCACCGCCTTCAGTGCTTCCCACATCACCACTGCTGAAATTTCCCCCGTGTCATTGACCTGAATGTAGCTCGGAATGCATTTCCTCAGCCGCTCGCACACCCCGTCATCCGCCATGAGTCCCACATCCAACCTCCCGTGCGGGCGCTGGTTAACGTCTTTACTAACCTGCAGGTCAACCCAGTGCGGTGCATGGTCTGAGATTGTAATCGCCGATTACCCCGTGTCCACACCCCAGCCAGAAAGGCCCTGCTCAAAATAAAGAAATCAATCCGGGAGTACATTTTATGCACGTGTGAGTAGAAGGAGAACTCCTTCACCCTCGGGTGCCCAAATCTCCATGGATCCAAGAAACTGGGAATTTTGAGGAGTAACCCACCTCCCGACTCCCCAAAGGCTGTCCACCATCTACAAGGTACAAATCAGGCGTGTGATGGAAGCACTAGTCTGGATGAGAGCAGCTCCAACAACTGTCAAGCTTGACACCATCCAGAGCAAAGCAGCCTGCTTGACTGGTACCCAATTGACAACTGACACATAGCGGCATCAACATGTACGATATATAGGATACACTGCAACAACCGCATCTTCCACAGCGCCATCCAAACCCGTGACCTCTTCAAGCTAGAAAGACAAGGGCAGAAAAAACAGGGAGACCACCAAGCTGCAAGTACCCAGGCACGTCACGTACGATTTTGACTTGGAACTATACAGCCGTTCATTCTAAGTCACAATGCCAAATCTAAGATCACCATCACTAACAGCACGACGGGTATACCGAGACCACATGGATGACAATGGTAAAGGCAGAAGCTCATCAACAACTTCGCAAGGGCAATTAGAGATTGGCAAAAGCAACATTTATTGCCAAACACGCCAATCAAATGCGAAAGAATAAAAAACAAAAGGCCATTCCACAATGCTAAGAATCAAAGTGAGACACACTGACCATTACACAATGCTAAGAATCACAGTGAGACACACTGACCATTACACGGTGCTGAGAATTAGGTGAGACACACTGACCATTATACAGCGCTGAGAATTACAGTGAGACACACTGACCATTACACAGTGCTGAGAATCACACTGAGACACACTGACCATTACACAGTGCTGAGAATTACAGTGAGACACACAGACCATTACACGGTGCTGAGAATCACAGTGAGACACACTGACCATTACACAGTGCTGAGAATTACAGTGAGACACACTGACCATTACACAGCGCTGAGAATCACAGTGAGAAACACTGACAGTTGCACAGTGCTGAGAATCACAGTGAGACACACTGACTATTACACAGCGCTGAGAATCACAGTGAGAGACACTGACCATTACACAGCGCTGAGAATCACAGTGAGACACACTAACCATTACATAGCGCTGAGAATCACAGTGAGACACACTGACCATTACACAGTGCTGAGAAACACAGTGAGAGACACTGACCATTACACAGTGGTGAGAATCACAATGAGACACACTGACCATTACACTGTGCTGATAATCACAGTCAGACACACTGACCATGACAAAGTGCTGAGAATTACAGTGAGACACACAGGCCATTACACGGTGCTGAGAATCACAGTGAGACACACTGACCGTTACACAGTGCTGAAAATCACAGTGAGACACACTGACCATTACACCGTGCTGAGAATCACAGTGAGACACACTGACCATTACACAGCGCTGAGAATCACAGTCAGACACACTGACCGTTGCACAGTGCTGAAAATCACAGTGAGACACACTGACCATTACACAGCACTGAGAATCACAGTGAGACACACTGACAGTTGCACAGTGCTGAGAATCACAGTGAGACACACTGACCATTACACAGTGCTGAGAATCACAGTGAGAGACACTGACCATTACACAGTGCTGAGAATCACAGTGAGACACACTGACCATTACACAGTGCTGAGAATCACAGTGAGACACACTGACCATTACACAGCGCTGAGAATCACAGTGAGACACACTGACAGTTGCACAGTGCTGAAAATCACAGTGAGACACACTGATCATTACACAGTGCTGAAAATCACAGTGAGACACACTGACCATTACACAGCACTGAGAATCACAGTGAGACACACTGACCGTTACACAGTGCTGAAAATCACAGTGAGACACACTGACCATTACACAGCACTGAGAATCACAGTGATACACACTGACAGTTGCACAGTGCTGAGAATCACAGTGAGACACACTGACCGTTACACAGCGCTGAGAATCACAGTGAGACACACTGACAGTTGCACAGTGCTGAGAATCACAGTGAGACACACTGACCGTTACACAGCGCTGAGAATCAAAGTGAGAAACACTGATCATTACACAGTGCTGAGAATCACAGTGAGACACACTGACCATTACACGATGCTGAGAATCACAGTGAGACACACTGACCATTATACGGTGCTGAGAATCACAGTGAGACACACTGACAGTTGCACAGTGCTGAGAATCACAGTGAGACACACTGACCGTTACACAGCACTGAGAATCACAGTGACACACTGACCATTACACAGTGCTGAGAATCACAGTGAGACACACTGACCATTACACAGTGCTGAGAATCACATTGAGAGACACTGACCATTACACGGTACTGAGAATCACAGTGAGACACACTGACCATTACACAGCGCTGAGAATCACAGTGAGACACACTGACCATTACACAGCACCGAGAATCACAGTGAGACACACTGACCGTTACACAGCGCTGAGAATCACAGTGAGACACACTGACCATTACACAGCGCTGGGAATCACAGTGAGACACGCTGACCATTACACAGTGCTGAGAATCACAGTGAGACACACTGACCATTACGCAGCGCTGATAATCACAGTGAGAGACACTGACAATTACACAGTGCTGAGAATCACAGTGAGACACACTGACCATTACACAGCGCTGAGAATCGCAGTGAGAGACACTGACCATTACACAGTGCTGAGAATCACACTGAGACACACAGACCATTACACATCGCTGAGAATCACAGTGAGAGACACTGACCATTACACAGTGCTGAGAAACACAGTGAGACACACTGATCATTACACAGTGCTGAGAATTACAGTGAGACACACAGACCATTACACGGTGCTGAGAATCACAGTGAGACACACTGACCGTTACACAGGGCTGAAAATCACAGTGAGACACCCTGACCATTACACAGTGCTGAGAATCACAGTGAGACACACTGACCATTACACAGCGCTGAGAATCACAGTGAGACACACTGTCCGCTGCACAGTGCTGAAAATCACAGTGAGACACACTGACCATTACACAGCACTGAGAATCACAGTGAGACAGACTGACAGTTGCAAAGTGCTGAGAATCACAGTGAGGGACACTGACCATTACACAGCGCTGAGAATCACAGTGAGACACACTGACAGTTGCACAGTGATGAGAATCACAGTGAGACACACTGACCATTACACGATGCTGAGAATCACAGTGAGACACACTGACCATTACACAGCGCTGAGAATCACAGTGAGACACACTGACCATTACACAGCACTGAGAATCACAGTGAGACACACTGACAGTTGCACAGTGCTGAGAATCACAGTGAGACACACTGACCGTTACACAGTGCTGAGAATTACAGTGAGACACACTGACCATTACACAGCGCTGAGAATCACAGTGAGAGACACTGACCATTACACAGCGCTGAGACTCACAGTGAGACACACTGACCATTACACAGTGCTGAGAATCACAGTGAGACACACTGACCGTTACACCGTGCTGAGAATCACAGTGAGACACACTGGCCGTTACACAGCGCTGAGAATCACAGTGAGAGACACTGACCATTACACAGCGCTGAGAATCACAGTGAGACACACTGACCATTACACAGTGCTGAGAATCACAGTGAGACACACTGACCATTACACCGTGCTGAGAATTAGAGTGAGACACACTGACCGTTACACAGCGCTGAGAATCACACAATGAGACACACTGACCATTGCACAGTGCTGAGAATCACAGTGAGACACACTGACCATTACACAGTGCTGAAAACCACAGTTAAAGACACTGACCATTACACCGTGCTGAGAATCACAGTGAGAAACACTGACCATTACAACGTGCGGAGAATCACAGTGAGACACACTGACCATTACACCGTGCTGAGAATCACAGTGAGACACACTGACCATTACACGGTGCTGAGAATCATAATGAGACACACTGACCATTACACAGTGCTGAGAATCACAGTGAGAGACACTGACCATTACACAGTGCTGAGAATCATAGTGAGACACACTGACCATTCCACAGCGCTGAGAATCACAGTGAGACACACTGACCATTACACAGTGCTGAGAATCACACAATGAGACACACTGAGCATTACACGGTGCTGAGAATCACAGTGAGACACACTGACCCTTACACAGTGCTGAAAACCACAGTTAGAGACACTGACCATTACACAGTGCTGATAATCACCGTGAGACACACTGACCATTACACAGTGCTGAGAATCACAGTGAGACACACTGAACTTTACACCGTGCTGAGAATCACAGTGAGACACACTGACCATTACACAGTGCTGAGAATCACAGTGAGACACACTGACCCTTACACGGTGCTGAAAACCTCAGTTAGAGACACTGACCATTACACAGTGCTGATAATCACCGTGAGACACACTGACCATTACACAGTGCTGAGAATCACAGTGAGACACACTGACCATTACACAGTGCTGAGAATCACACTGAGACACACTGACCATTACACAGCGCTGAGAAATACAGTGAGACACACAGACCATTACACGGTGCTGAGAATCACAGTGAGACACACTGACCGTTACACAGTGCTGAAAATCACAGTGAGACACACTGACCATTACACAGTGCTGAGAATCACAGTGAGACACACTGACCGTTACACAACGCTGAAAATCACAGTGAGACACACTGACCAATACACAGCACTGAGAATCACACTGAGACACACTGACCATTACACAGTGCTGAGAATCACAGTGAGACACACTGACCATTACACAGCGCTGAGAATCACAGTGAGAGACACTGACCATTACACGGTGCTGAGAATCACAGTGAGACACACTGACAGTTGCACAGTGCTGAGAATTACAGTGAGACACACTGACCATTACACAGCGCTGAGAATCACAGTGAGACACACTGACAGTTGCATAGTGCTGAGAATCACAGTGAGACACACTGACCATTACACAGCGCTGAGAATCACAGTGAGAGACACTGACCATTACACAGCGCTGAGAATCACAGTGAGAGACACTGACCATTACACGGTGCTGAGAATCACAGTGAGACACACTGACAGTTGCACAGTGCTGAGAATCACAGTGAGACACACTGACCATTACACAGCGCTGAGAATCACAGTGAGAGACACTGACCATTACACAGCGCTGAGAATCACAGTGAGACACACAGATCATTACACAGCGCTGAGAATCACAGTGAGAGACACTGACTATTACACAGCGCTGAGAATCACAGTGAGACACGCAGACCATTACACAGCACTGAGAATCACAGAGAGAGACACTGACAGTTGCACAGTGCTGAGAATCACAGTGAGACACACTGACCGTTACACAGCGCTGAGAATGACAGTGAGAGGCACTGACCATTACACAGTGCTGAGAATCACAGTGAGACACACAGACCATTACACAGTGCTGAGAATCACAGTGAGACACACTGACCGTTACACAGCGCTGAGAATCACAGTGAGAGACACTGACCATTACACAGCGCTGAGAATCACAGTGAGACACACTGACCGTTACACAGCGCTGAGAATCACAGTGAGACACGCTGTCAGTTGCACAGTGCTGAGAATCACAGTGAGACACACTGACCATTACACAGCGCTGAGAATCACAGTGAGAGACACTGACCATTACACGGTGCTGAGATTCACAGTGAGACACACTGACCATTACACGGTACTGAGAATCGCAGTGAGACACACTGACCATTACACAGCGCTGAGAATCACAGTGAGAGACACTGACCATTACACGGTGCTGAGAATCACAGTGAGACACACTGCCCATTACACGGTGCTGAGAATCACAGTGAGACACACTGACCATTACATGGTACTGAGAATCACAGTGAGACACACTGACCATTACACAGCGCTGAGAATCACAGTGAGACACACTGCCCTTTACACGGTGCTGAGAATCACAGTGAGACACACTGACCATTACACAGTGCTGAGAATCACACTGAGACACACTGACCATTACACAGCGCTGAGAATCACACAATGAGACACACTGAGCATTACACGGTGCTGAGAATCACAGTGAGACACACTGACGCTTACACAGTGCTGAAAACCACAGTTAGAGACACTGACCATTACACAGTGCTGATAATCACCGTGAGACACACTGACCATTCCACAGTGCTGAGAATCACAGTGAGACACACTGAACTTTACACCGTGCTGAGAATCACAGTGAGACACACTGACCCTTACACAGTGCTGAAAACCTCAGTTAGAGACACTGACCATTACACAGTGCTGATAATCACCGTGAGACACACTGACCGTTACACAGTGCTGAAAATCACAGTGAGACACACTGACCATTACACAGTGCTGAGAATCACAGTGAGACACACTGACCGTTACACAGCGCTGAGAATCACAGTGAGACACACTGACCATTCCACAGCGCTGAGAATCACAGTGAGACACACTGACCATTACACAGTGCTGAGAATCACACAATGAGACACACTGAGCATTACACGGTGCTGAGAATCACAGTGAGACACACTGACCCTTACACAGTGCTGAAAACCACAGTTAGAGACACTGACCATTACACAGTGCTGATAATCACCGTGAGACACACTGACCATTACACAGTGCTGAGAATCACAGTGAGACACACTGAACTTTACACCGTGCTGAGAATCACAGTGAGACACACTGACCATTACACAGTGCTGAGAATCACAGTGAGACACACTGACCCTTACACGGTGCTGAAAACCTCAGTTAGAGACACTGACCATTACACAGTGCTGATAATCACCGTGAGACACACTGACCATTACACAGTGCTGAGAATCACAGTGAGACACACTGACCATTACACAGTGCTGAGAATCACACTGAGACACACTGACCACTACACAGCGCTGAGAAATACAGTGAGACACACAGACCATTACACGGTGCTGAGAATCACAGTGAGACACACTGACCGTTACACAGTGCTGAAAATCACAGTGAGACACACTGACCATTACACAGTGCTGAGAATCACAGTGAGACACACTGACCGTTACACAACGCTGAAAATCACAGTGAGACACACTGACCAATACACAGCACTGAGAATCACACTGAGACACACTGACCATTACACAGTGCTGAGAATCACAGTGAGACACACTGACCATTACACAGCGCTGAGAATCACAGTGAGAGACACTGACCATTACACGGTGCTGAGAATCACAGTGAGACACACTGACAGTTGCACAGTGCTGAGAATTACAGTGAGACACACTGACCATTACACAGCGCTGAGAATCACAGTGAGACACACTGACAGTTGCATAGTGCTGAGAATCACAGTGAGACACACTGACCATTACACAGCGCTGAGAATCACAGTGAGAGACACTGACCATTACACAGCGCTGAGAATCACAGTGAGAGACACTGACCATTACACGGTGCTGAGAATCACAGTGAGACACACTGACAGTTGCACAGTGCTGAGAATCACAGTGAGACACACTGACCATTACACAGCGCTGAGAATCACAGTGAGAGACACTGACCATTACACAGCGCTGAGAATCACAGTGAGACACACAGACCATTACACAGCGCTGAGAATCACAGTGAGAGACACTGACTATTACACAGCGCTGAGAATCACAGTGAGACACGCAGACCATTACACAGCACTGAGAATCACAGAGAGAGACACTGACAGTTGCACAGTGCTGAGAATCACAGTGAGACACACTGACCGTTACACAGCGCTGAGAATGACAGTGAGAGGCACTGACCATTACACAGTGCTGAGAATCACAGTGAGACACACAGACCATTACACAGTGCTGAGAATCACAGTGAGACACACTGACCGTTACACAGCGCTGAGAATCACAGTGAGAGACACTGACCATTACACAGCGCTGAGAATCACAGTGAGACACACTGACCGTTACACAGCGCTGAGAATCACAGTGAGACACGCTGTCAGTTGCACAGTGCTGAGAATCACAGTGAGACACACTGACCATTACACAGCGCTGAGAATCACAGTGAGAGACACTGACCATTACACGGTGCTGAGATTCACAGTGAGACACACTGACCATTACACGGTACTGAGAATCGCAGTGAGACACACTGACCATTACACAGCGCTGAGAATCACAGTGAGAGACACTGACCATTACACGGTGCTGAGAATCACAGTGAGACACACTGCCCATTACACGGTGCTGAGAATCACAGTGAGACACACTGGCCATTACATGGTACTGAGAATCACAGTGAGACACACTGACCATTACACAGCGCTGAGAATCACAGTGAGACACACTGCCCTTTACACGGTGCTGAGAATCACAGTGAGACACACTGACCATTACACAGTGCTGAGAATCACACTGAGACACACTGACCATTACACAGCGCTGAGAATCACACAATGAGACACACTGAGCATTACACGGTGCTGAGAATCACAGTGAGACACACTGACGCTTACACAGTGCTGAAAACCACAGTTAGAGACACTGACCATTACACAGTGCTGATAATCACCGTGAGACACACTGACCATTACACAGTGCTGAGAATCACAGTGAGACACACTGAACTTTACACCGTGCTGAGAATCACAGTGAGACACACTGACCCTTAGACAGTGCTGAAAACCTCAGTTAGAGACACTGACCATTACACAGTGCTGATAATCACCGTGAGACACACTGACCGTTACACAGTGCTGAAAATCACAGTGAGACACACTGACCATTACACAGTGCTGAGAATCACAGTGAGACACACTGACCGTTACACAACGCTGAAAATCACAGTGAGACACACTGACCAATACACAGCACTGAGAATCACACTGAGACACACTGACCATTACACAGTGCTGACAATCAAAGTGAGACACACTGACCATTACACAGCGCTGAGAATCACAGTGAGAGACAGTGACCATTACACGGTGCTGAGAATCACAGTGAGACACACTGACAGTTGCACAGTGCTGAGAATTACAGTGAGACACACTGACCATTACACAGCGCTGAGAATCACAGTGAGACACACTGACAGTTGCATAGTGCTGAGAATCACAGTGAGACACACTGACCATTACACAGCGCTGAGAATCACAGTGAGAGACACTGACCATTACACAGCGCTGAGAATCACAGTGATAGACACTGACCATTACACGGTGCTGAGAATCACAGTGAGACACACTGACAGTTGCACAGAGCTGAGAATCACAGTGAGACACACTGACCATTACACAGCGCTGAGAATCACAGTGAGAGACACTGACCATTACACAGCGCTGAGAATCACAGTGAGACACACAGACCATTACACAGCGCTGAGAATCACAGTGAGAGACACTGACTATTACACAGCGATGAGAATCACAGTGAGACACGCAGACCATTACACAGCACTGAGAATCACAGAGAGAGACACTGACAGTTGCACAGTGCTGAGAATCACAGTGAGACACACTGACCGTTACACAGCGCTGAGAATGACAGTGAGAGGCACTGACCATTACACAGTGCTGAGAATCACAGTGAGACACACAGACCATTACACAGTGCTGAGAATCACAGTGAGACACACTGACCGTTACACAGCGCTGAGAATCACAGTGAGAGACACTGACCATTACACAGCGCTGAGAATCACAGTGAGACACACTGACCGTTACACAGCGCTGAGAATCACAGTGAGACACGCTGTCAGTTGCACAGTGCTGAGAATCACAGTGAGACACACTGACCATTACACAGCGCTGAGAATCACAGTGAGAGACACTGACCATTACACGGTGCTGAGATTCACAGTGAGACACACTGACCATTACACGGTACTGAGAATCGCAGTGAGACACACTGACCATTACACAGCGCTGAGAATCACAGTGAGAGACACTGACCATTACACGGTGCTGAGAATCACAGTGAGACACACTGCCCATTACACGGTGCTGAGAATCACAGTGAGACACACTGACCATTACATGGTACTGAGAATCACAGTGAGACACACTGACCATTACACAGCGCTGAGAATCACAGTGAGACACACTGCCCATTACACGGTGCTGAGAATCACAGTGAGACACACTGACCATTACACCGTGCTGAGAATCACAGTGAGACACACAGACCATTACACAGTGTTGAGAATCACAGTGAGACACACTGACAGTTGCACAGTGCTGAGAATTTTTGTGAGACACACTGACCATTACACAGCGCTGAGAATCACAGTGAGAGACACTGACCATTGCACAGCGCTGAGAATCACAGTGAGACACACTGACCGTTACACAGCGCTGAGAATCACAGTGAGAGACACTGACCATTACACGGTGCTGAAAATCACAGTGAGACACACTGACCATTACACAGTGCTGAGAATCACAGTGAGACACACTGACCGTTACACAACGCTGAAAATCACAGTGAGACACACTGACCAATACACAGCACTGAGAATCACACTGAGACACACTGACCATTACACAGTGCTGACAATCAAAGTGAGACACACTGACCATTACACAGCGCTGAGAATCACAGTGAGAGACACTGACCATTACACGGTGCTGAGAATCACAGTGAGACACACTGACAGTTGCACAGTGCTGAGAATTACAGTGAGACACACTGACCATTACACAGCGCTGAGAATCACAGTGAGACACACTGACAGTTGCATAGTGCTGAGAATCACAGTGAGACACACTGACCATTACACAGCGCTGAGAATCACAGTGAGAGACACTGACCATTACACAGCGCTGAGAATCACAGTGATAGACACTGACCATTACACGGTGCTGAGAATCACAGTGAGACACACTGACAGTTGCACAGAGCTGAGAATCACAGTGAGACACACTGACCATTACACAGCGCTGAGAATCACAGTGAGAGACACTGACCATTACACAGCGCTGAGAATCACAGTGAGACACACAGACCATTACACAGCGCTGAGAATCACAGTGAGAGACACTGACTATTACACAGCGATGAGAATCACAGTGAGACACGCAGACCATTACACAGCACTGAGAATCACAGAGAGAGACACTGGCAGTTGCACAGTGCTGAGAATCACAGTGAGACACACTGACCGTTACACAGCGCTGAGAATGACAGTGAGAGGCACTGACCATTACACAGCGCTGAGAATCACAGTGAGACACACTGACCGTTACACAGCGCTGAGAATCACAGTGAGACACGCTGTCAGTTGCACAGTGCTGAGAATCACAGTGAGACACACTGACCATTACACAGCGCTGAGAATCACAGTGAGAGACACTGACCATTACACGGTGCTGAGATTCACAGTGAGACACACTGACCATTACACGGTACTGAGAATCGCAGTGAGACACACTGACCATTACACAGCGCTGAGAATCACAGTGAGAGACACTGACCATTACACGGTGCTGAGAATCACAGTGAGACACACTGCCCATTACACGGTGCTGAGAATCACAGTGAGACACACTGACCATTACATGGTACTGAGAATCACAGTGAGACACACTGACCATTACACAGCGCTGAGAATCACAGTGAGACACACTGCCCATTACACGGTGCTGAGAATCACAGTGAGACACACTGACCATTACACCGTGCTGAGAATCACAGTGAGACACACAGACCATTACACAGTGTTGAGAATCACAGTGAGACACACTGACAGTTGCACAGTGCTGAGAATTTTTGTGAGACACACTGACCATTACACAGCGCTGAGAATCACAGTGAGAGACACTGACCATTGCACAGCGCTGAGAATCACAGTGAGACACACTGACCGTTACACAGCGCTGAGAATCACAGTGAGAGACACTGACCATTGCACAGCGCTGAGAATCACAGTGAGACACACTGACCGTTACACAGCTTTGAGAATCACAGTGAGAGACACTGACCATTACACAGTGCTGAGAATCACAGTGAGACACACTGACCGTTACACAGCGCTGAGAATCACACAATGAGACACACTGACCATTACACAGCGCTGAGAATCACAGTGAGACACACTGACCGTTACACAGCGCTGAGAATTACAGTGAGACACACTGACAGTTGCACAGTGCTGAGAATCACAGTGAGACACACTGATCATTACACAGTGCTGAGAAATACAGTGAGAGACACTGACCATTACACAGCACTGAGAATCACAGTGAGACACACTGACAGTTGCACAGCGCTGAGAATCACAGTGAGAGACACTGACCATTACACGGTGCTGAGAATCACAGTGAGACACACTGACAGTTGCACAGCGCTGAGAATCACAGTGAGACACTGACCATTACACCGTGCTGAGTATCACAGTGAGACACACTGACCATTACACAGTGCTGTGAATCACACAGTGAGACACACTGACAGTTGCACAGTGCTGAGAATCACAGTGAGACACACTGACCGTTACACGGTGCTGAGAATCACAGTGAGATACACTGACCATTACACCGTGCTGAGAATCACAGTGAGACACACAGACCATTACACCATGCTGAGAATCACAGTGAGACACACTGACCATTACACCATGCTGAGAATCACAGTGAGACACACTGACCATTACACAGTGCTGAAAACCACAGTTAGAGACACTGACCATTACACGGTGCTGAGAATCACAGTGAGACACACTGACCATTACAACGTGCAGAGAATCACAGTGAGACACACTGACCATTACACCGTGCTGAGAATCACAGTGAGACCCACTGACCATTACATGATGCTGGGAATCACAGTGAGAGACACTGACCATTACACGATGCTGAGAATCACAGTGAGACACACTGACCATTACACCATGCTGAGAATCACAGTGAGACACACTGACCATTACACCGTGCTGAGAATCACAGTGAGACACACAGACCATTACACAGTGTTGAGAATCACAGTGAGACACACTGACAGTTGCACAGTGCTGAGAATTTTTGTGAGACACACTGACCATTACACAGCGCTGAGAATCACAGTGAGAGACACTGACCATTGCACAGCGCTGAGAATCACAGTGAGACACACTGACCGTTACACAGCGCTGAGAATCACAGTGAGAGACACTGACCATTGCACAGCGCTGAGAATCACAGTGAGACACACTGACCGTTACACAGCTTTGAGAATCACAGTGAGAGACACTGACCATTACACAGTGCTGAGAATCACAGTGAGACACACTGACCGTTACACAGCGCTGAGAATCACACAATGAGACACACTGACCATTACACAGCGCTGAGAATCACAGTGAGACACACTGACCGTTACACAGCGCTGAGAATTACAGTGAGACACACTGACAGTTGCACAGTGCTGAGAATCACAGTGAGACACACTGATCATTACACAGTGCTGAGAAATACAGTGAGAGACACTGACCATTACACAGCACTGAGAATCACAGTGAGACACACTGACAGTTGCACAGCGCTGAGAATCACAGTGAGAGACACTGACCATTACACGGTGCTGAGAATCACAGTGAGACACACTGACAGTTGCACAGCGCTGAGAATCACAGTGAGACACTGACCATTACACCGTGCTGAGTATCACAGTGAGACACACTGACCATTACACAGTGCTGTGAATCACACAGTGAGACACACTGACAGTTGCACAGTGCTGAGAATCACAGTGAGACACACTGACCGTTACACGGTGCTGAGAATCACAGTGAGATACACTGACCATTACACCGTGCTGAGAATCACAGTGAGACACACAGACCATTACACCATGCTGAGAATCACAGTGAGACACACTGACCATTACACCATGCTGAGAATCACAGTGAGACACACTGACCATTACACCATGCTGAGAATCACAGTGAGACACACTGACCATTACACAGTGCTGAAAACCACAGTTAGAGACACTGACCATTACACGGTGCTGAGAATCACAGTGAGACACACTGACCATTACAACGTGCAGAGAATCACAGTGAGGCACACTGACCATTACACCGTGCTGAGAATCACAGTGAGACCCACTGAACATTACACGGTGCTGAGAATTACAGTTAGACACACTGACCATTACACGGTGCTGAGAATTACAGTGAGACACACTGACCATTACACGGTGCTGAGAATCACAGTGAGAGACACTGACCATTACACAGTGCTGAGAATCACACAATGAGAAACACTGACCATTACACAGTGCTGAGAATCACAGTGAGACACACTGACCATTACACCATGCTGAGAATCACAGTGAGACACTGACCATTACACAGTGCTAAGAATCACAGTGAGACACACTGACAGTTGCACAGTGCAGAGAATCACAGTGAGACACACTGACCATTACACAGTGCTGAGAATCACACAATGAGACACACTGACCATTACACAGCGCTGAGAATCACAGTGAGACACTGACCATTACACCGTGCTGAGTATCACAGTGAGACACACTGACCATTACACAGTGCTGTGAATCACACAGTGAGTCACACTGACCATTGCACGGTGCTGAGAATCACAGTGAGAGACACTGACCATTACACGGTGCTGAGAATCACAGTGAGATACACTGACCATTACACCGTGCTGAGAATCACAGTGAGACACACAGACCATTACACCATGCTGAGAATCACAGTGAGACACACTGACCATTACACGGTGCTGAGAATCACAGTGAGACACACTGATCCTTACACGGTGCTGAGAATCACAGTGAGACACACTGACCATTTCACGGTGCTGAGAATCACTGTCAGAGATACACTGACCGTTGTACCGTGCAGAGAATCACAGTGAGACACACTGACCGTTACACAGCGCTGAGAATCACAGTGAGAGACACTGACCATTACACGATTCTGAGAATCACAGTGAGACACACTGACCATTACACGGTACTGAGAATCACAGTGAGACACACTGACAGTTGCACAGCGCTGAGAATCACAGTGAGAGACACTGACCATTACACGGTGCTGAGAATCACAGTGAGACACACTGACAGTTGCACACGCTGAGAATCACAGTGAGACACTGACCATTACACCGTGCTGAGTATCACAGTGAGACACACTGACCATTACACAGTGCTGTGAATCACACAGTGAGACACACTGACAGTTGCACAGTGCTGAGAATCACAGTGAGACACACTGACCTTTACACCATGCTGAGAATCACAGTGAGAGACACTGACCATTACACCATGCTGAGAATCACTGTCAGAGACACACTGACCATTACTCAGTGCTGAGAATCACAGTGAGAGACACTGACCATTACACCATGCTGAGAATCACAGTGAGACACACTGACCATTACACAGTGCTGAGAATCACAGTGAGAGACACTGAACATTACACCGTGCTGAGAATCACAGTGAGAGACACTGACCATTACACGATGCTGAGAATGGTCAGTGTGTCTCACTGTGATTCTCAGCACCGTGTAATGGTCAGTGTGTCTCGCTGTCATTCTCAGCACCGTGTAATGGTCAGTGTGTCTCACTGTGATTCTCAGCACCGTGTAATGGTCAGTGTGTCTCACTGTGATTCTCAGCATGGTGTAATGGTCAGTGTCTCTCACTGTGATTCTCAGCATCGTGTAATGGTCAGTGTCTCTCACTGTGATTCTCAGCACTGTGTAATGGTCAGTGTGTCTCACTGTGATTCTCAGCATGGTGTAATGGTCAGTGTCTCTCACTGTGATTCTCAGCACTGTGTAATGGTCAGTGTGTCTCACTGTGATTCTCTGCACGGTGTGACGGTCAGTGTGTCTCACTGTGATTCTCAGCACGGTGTAATGGTCAGTGTGTCTCACTGTGATTCTCAGCACCGTGTAATGGTCAGTGTGTCTCACTGTGATTCTCAGCGCTGTGTAATGGTCAGTGTGACTCACTGTGTGATTCACAGCACTGTGTAATGGTCAGTGTGTCTCACTGTGATACTCAGCACGGTGTAATGGTCAGTGTCTCACTGTGATTCTCAGCGCTGTGTAATTGTCAGTGTGTCTCATTGTGTGATTCTCAGCACTGTGTAATGGTCAGTGTGTCTCACTGTGATTCTCTGCACTGTGCAACTGTCAGTGTGTCTCACCGTGATTCTTAGCACGGTGTAATGGTCAGTGTGTCTCACTGTGATTCTCAGCACTGTGTAATGGTCAGTGTGTCTCATTGTGTGATTCTCAGCACTGGGTAACGGTCAGTGTGTCTCACTGTGATTCTCAGCACCGTGTAATGGTCAGTGTGTCTCACTGTGATTCTCAGCACCGTGTAATGGGCAGTGTGTCTCACTGTGATTCTCAGCACTGTGTAATGGTCAGTGTGTCTCACTGTGATTCTCAGCACCGTGTAATGGTCAGTGTCTCTCACTGTGATACCCGGCACGGTGTAATGGTCAGTGTGTCTCACTGTGATTCTCAGCGCTGTGTAATGGTCAGTGTGACTCACTGTGTGATTCACAGCACTGTGTAATGGTCAGTGTGTCTCACTGTGATACTCAGCACGGTGTAATGGTCAGTGTCTCACTGTGATTCTCAGCGCTGTGTAATTGTCAGTGTGTCTCATTGTGTGATTCTCAGCACTGTGTAATGGTCAGTGTGTCTCACTGTGATACTCTGCACTGTGCAACTGTCAGTGTGTCTCACTGTGATTATTAGCACGGTGTAATGGTCAGTGTGTCTCACTGTGATTCTCAGCACTGTGTAATGGTCAGTGTGTCTCATTGTGTGATTCTCAGCACTGGGTAACGGTCAGTGTGTCTCACTGTGATTCTCAGCACCGTGTAATGGTCAGTGTGTCTCACTGTGATTCTCAGCACCGTGTAATGGGCAGTGTGTCTCACTGTGATTCTCAGCACCGTGGATTGGTCAGTGTGTCTCACTGTGATTCTCAGCACCGTGTAATGGTCAGTGTCTCTCACTGTGATACCCGGCACGGTGTAATGGTCAATGTGTCTCACTGTGATTCTCAGCACCGTGTAATGGTCAGTGTGTTTCACTGTGATTCTCAGTACTGTGTAATGGTCAGTGTCTCTCACTGTGATTCTCAGCATCGTGTAATGGTAAGTGTCTCTCACTGTGATTCTCAGCACGGTGTAATGGTCAGTGTCTCTCACTGTGATTCTCAGCATCGTGTAATGGTCAGTGTCTCTCACTGTGATTCTCAGCACCGTGTAATGGTCAGTGTGTCTCTCCGTGTGAGCATTACACGATGCTGAGAATCACAGTGAGACACACTGACCATTACACGGTGCTGAGAATCACAGTGAGACACACTGACCATTACACCGTGCTGAGAATCACAGTGAGACACACTGACCATTCCACGGTGCTGAGAATCACAGTGAGACACACTGACCATTTCACGGTGCTGAGAATCACTGTCAGAGATACACTGACCGTTGTACCGTGCAGAGAATCACAGTGAGACACACTGACCGTTACACAGCGCTGAGAATCACAGTGAGAGACACTGACCATTACACGATTCTGAGAATCACAGTGAGACACACTGACCATTACACGGTACTGAGAATCACAGTGAGACACACTGACAGTTGCACAGCGCTGAGAATCACAGTGAGAGACACTGACCATTACACGGTGCTGAGAATCACAGTGAGACACACTGACCATTACACGGTGCTGAGAATCACAGTGAGACACACTGACCATTACACCGTGCTGAGAATCACAGTGAGACACACTGACCATTCCACGGTGCTGAGAATCACAGTGAGACACACTGACCATTACTCAGCGCTGAGAATCACAGTGAGACACACTGCCCATTACACGGTGCTGAGAATCACAGTGAGAGACAGTGACCATTACTCAGCGCTGAGAATCACAGTGAGACACACTGGGCGTCATTCTCCGACCCCCCGCCGGGTCGGAGAATGGCCGTTGGCCGCCGTGAATCCCGCCCCCGCACCCGCCGAAGTCTCCGCGCCCGGAGATTGGGCGGGGGCGGGAATCCGGCCGCTCCGGTTGGCGGGACCCCCCGCTGGATTCTCCGGCCCGGATGTGCCGAAATCCCGCCCAGAAATTGCCTGTCCCGCCGGCGTAAATCAAACCTCGTATTTACCGGCGGGACCAGGCGGCGTGGGCGGGCTCCGGAGTCCTGGGGGGGGGCGCGGGGCCATCTGGCCCCGGGGGGTGCCCCCACGGTGGCCTGGCCCGCGATCGGGGCCCACCGATCCGCGGGCGGGCCTGTGCCGTGGGGGCACCCTTTCCCTTCCGCCTCCGCCACGGTCTCCACCATGGCGGAGGCGGAAGTGACTCTCCCCACTGCGCATGCGCGGGAAACTGACAGCGGCCGCTGACGCTCCCGCGCATGCGCTGGGAAACTGACAGCGGCCGCTGACGCTCCCGCGCCGCATTTCCGCGCCAGCTGGCGGGGCAACAAACGCCATTTCCGCCAGTTGGCGGGGCGGAAATCCCTCCGGCGTCGGCCTAGCCCCTCAATGTTGGGGCTAGGCCGCCAAAGATGCGGAGACTTCCGCACCTTTTTGCCGGCGCGATGCCCGTCTGATTTGCGCCGGCTTTGGCGCCAGTCGGCGGGCATCCCGCCGTTGGGGGAGAATTTCGCCCACTGACCCTTACACGGTGCTGAGAATCACAGTGAGACACACTGACCATTACACGGTGCTGCGAATCACAGTGAGACACACTGCCCATTACACGGTGCTGAGAATCACAGTGAGACACACTGACCATTACACCGTGCTGAGAATCACAGTGAGACACACTGACCATTACACCCTGCTGAGAATCACAGCGAGACTCACTGACCATTACACCGTGCTGAGAATCACAATGAGACACACTGACCATTACACCGTGCTGAGAATCACAGTGAGACACACTGACCATTACACCATGCTGAGAATCACAGTGAGACATACTGACCATAACACGGTGCTGAGAATCACAGTGAGACACACTGACCATTACACCATGCTGAGAATCACAGTGAGACACACTGACCATTACACCATGCTGAGAATCACAGTGAGACACACTGACCATTACACCGTGCTGAGAATCACAGTGAGACACACTGACCATTACACCATGCTGAGAATCACAGTGAGACACACTGACCATAACACGGTGCTGAGAATCACAGTGAGACACACTGACCATTACACCGTGCTGAGAATCACAGTGAGACACACTGACCATTACACCGTGCTGGAAATCACAGTGAGACACACTGACCATTACACAGTGCTGAGAATCACAGTGAGACACACTGAACATTACACGGTGCTGAGAATCACAGTGAGACACACTGACCATTACACCATGCTGATAATCACTGTGAGAGACACTGGCCATTACACCATGCTGCGAATCACAGTGAGACACACTGACCATTACACGATGCTGAGAATCACAGTGAGACACACTGACCATTACACGGTGCTGAGAATCACAGTGAGACACACTGACCATTACACCATGCTGATAATCACTGTGAGAGACACTGGCCATTACACCATGCTGCGAATCACAGTGAGACACACTGACCATTACACGATGCTGAGAATCACAGTGAGACACACTGACCATTACACCGTGCTGGGAATCACAGTGAGACACACTGCCCATTACACGGTGCTGAGAATCACAGTGAGACACACTGACCATTATTCAGTGCTGAGAATCACAGTGACAGACACTGACCATTACACGATGCTGAGAATTGCAGTGAGACACACTGACCGTTACACAGTGCTGAGAATCACAGTGAGAGACACTGACCATTACACGATGCTGAGAATCACAGTGAGACACACTGACCATTACACCGTGCTGGGAATCACAGTGAGACACACTGCCCATTACACGGTGCTGAGAATCACAGTGAGACACACTGACCATTACATGATGCTGAGAATCACAGTGAGACACACTGACCATTACTCAACGCTGTGAATTACAGTGAGAGACACTGACCATTACACGATGCTGAGAATCACAGTGAGAGACACTGGCCATTACACGATGCTGAGAATCACAGTGAGACACACTGACCATTACACCGTGCTGGGAATCACAGTGAGACACACTGCCCATTACACGGTGCTGAGAATGACAGTGAGACACACTGACCAGTACACGATGCTGAGAATCACAGTGAGACACACTGACCATTACTCAGCGCTGAGAATTACAGTGAGAGACACTGACCATTACACGATGCTGAGAATCACAGTGAGACACACTGACCATTACACGGTTCTGAGAATCACAGTGAGACACACTGACCCTTACACAGTTCTGAGAATCACAGTGAGACACACTGACCTTTAGACAGTGCTGAGAATCACAGTGAGACACACTGACCATTACACAGTGCTGAGAATCACTGTCAGAGGCACACTGACAATTACACAGTGCTGAGAATCACTGTCAGAGACACACTGACCATTACACGGTGCTGAGACTCACAGTGAGACACACTGACCATTCCACGGTGCTGAGAATCACAGTGAGACACACTGACCATTACACAGCGCTGAGAATCACAGTGAGACACACTGACCATTCCACGGTGCTGAGAATCACAGCGAGACACACTGACCATTACTCAGCGCTGAGAATCACAGTGAGAGACACTGACCATTACACAGCGCTGAGAATCACAGTGAGACACGCTGACAGTTGCACAGTGCTGAGAATCACAGTGAGACACACTGACCATTACACAGCGCTGAGAATCACAGTGAGAGACACTGACCATTACACGGTGCTGAGAATCACAGTGAGACACACTGCCCATTACACGGTGCTGAGAATCACAGTAAAACACACTGCCCATTATACGGTGCTGAGAATCACAGTGAGAGACACTGACCGTTACACAGCGCTGAGAATCACAGTGAGACACACTGACCATGACTCAGCGCTGAGAATCACAGTGAGACACACTGACCCTTACACGGTGCTGAGAATCACAGTGAGACACACTGCCCATTACACGGTGCTGAGAATCACAGTGAGACACACTGACCATTACACAGCGCTGAGAATCACAGTGAGACACACTGACCATTACACGGTGCTGCGAATCACAGTGAGACACACTGGCCATTACACAGCGCTGAGAATCACAGTGAGAAACACTGACCGTTACACAGCGCTGAGAATCACAGTGAGAGACACTGACCATTACACAGTGCTGAGAATCACAGTGAGACACACTGACCATTACACAGCGCTGAGAATCACAGTGAGACACACTGACCGTTACACAGCGCTGAGAATCACAGTGAGAGACACTGACCATTACACAGTGCTGAGAATCACAGTGAGACACACTAGCCATTACACAGCGCTGAGAATCACAGTGAGACACACTGACCATTACATAGCGCTGAGAATCACAGTGAGAGACACTGACCTTTACACGGTGCTGAGAATCACAGTGAGACACACTGACCAATACACAGCGCTGAGAATCGCAGTGAGACACACTGACCATTACAGAGTGCTGAGAATCACAGTGAGACACACTAGCCATTACACAGCGCTGAGAATCACAGTGAGACACACTGACCATTACTCAGCGCTGAGAATCACAGTGAGAGACACTGACCTTTACACGGTGCTGAGAATCACAGTGAGACACACTGACCATTACACGGTGCTGAGAATCACAGTGAGACACACTGACCATTACACAGCGCTGATAATCACAGTGAGACACACTGACCATTCCACGATGCTGAGAATCACAGCGAGACACACTGACCATTACTCAGCGCTGAAAATCACAGTGAGAGACACTGACCATTACACAGCGCTGAGAATCACAGTGAGACACGCTGACAGTTGCACGGTGCTGAGAATCACAGTGAGACACACTGACCATTACACAGCGCTGAGAATCACAGTGAGAGACACTGACCATTACACGGTGCTGAGAATCACAGTGAGACACACTGCCCATTACACGGTGCTGAGAATCACAGTGAGACACACTGCCCATTATACGGTGCTGAGAATCACAGTGAGAGACACTGACCGTTACACAGCGCTGAGAATCACAGTGAGACACACTGACCATTACTCAGCGCTGAGAATCACAGTGAGACACACTGACCCTTACACGGTGCTGAGAATCACAGTGAGACACACTGCCCATTACACGGTGCTGAGAATCACAGTGAGAGACACTGACCGTTACACAGCGCTGAGAATCACAGTGAGACACACTGACCATTACTCAGCGCTGAGAATCACAGTGAGACACACTGACCCTTACACGGTGCTGAGAATCACAGTGAGACACTCTGACCATTACACGGTGCTGCGAATCACAGTGAGACACACTGGCCATTACACAGCGCTGAGAATCACAGTGAGAAACACTGACCGTTACACAGCGCTGAGAATCACAGTGAGAGACACTGACCATTACACAGTGCTGAGAATCACAGTGAGACACACTGACCATTACACAGCACTGAGAATCACAGTGAGACACACTGACCATTACAGAGTGCTGAGAATCACAGTGAGACACACTAGCCATTACACAGCGCTGAGAATCACAGTGAGACACACTGACCATTACTCAGCGCTGAGAATCACAGTGAGAGACACTGACCTTTACACGGTGCTGAGAATCACAGTGAGACACACTGACCAATACACAGCGCTGAGAATCGCAGTGAGACACACTGACCATTACAGAGTGCTGAGAATCACAGTGAGACACACTAGCCGTTACACAGCGCTGAGAATCACAGTGAGACACACTGACCATTACTAAGCGCTGAGAATCACAGTGAGAGACACTGACCTTTACACGGTGCTGAGAATCACAGTGAGACACCCTGACCATTACACGGTGCTGAGAATCACAGTGAGACACACTGGCCATTACACAGCGCTGAGAATCACAGTGAGACACACTGACCATTACACGGTGCTGAGAATCAGAGTGAGACACACTGGCCATTACACAGTGCTGAGAATCACAGTGAGACACACTGGCAATTACACAGCGCTGAGAATCACAGTGAGACACACAGCCCATTACACGGTGCTGAGAATCACTGTCAGAGACACACTGACCATTACACGATGCTGAGAATCACAGTGAGAGACACTGACCATTACACAGTGCTGAGAATCACAGTGAGACACACAGACAATTACACAGTGCTGAGAATCACAGTGAGACACACTGCCCATTACACGGTGCTTAGAATCACTGTCAGAGACACACTGACCATTACACAGTGCTGAGAATCACAGTGAGACGCACTGACCATTACACAGTGCTGAGAATCACAGTGAGACACACTGCCCATTACACGGTGCTGAGAATCACTGTCAGAGACACACTGACCATTACTCAGTGCTGCGAATCACAGTAAGAGACACTGGCCATTACACAGTGCTGAGAATCACAGTGAGACACACTGACCATTACACCATGCTGAGAATCACAGTGAGACACACTGACCATTACACAGCGCTGAGGATCACAGTGAGACACACTGACCATTACACCGTGCTGAGAATCACTTTCAGAGACACACTGACCATTACTCAGCGCTGAGACTCACAGTGAGACACACTGACCATTACTCAATGCTGAAAATCACAGTGAGACACACTGACCATTACACGGTGCTGAGAATCACTGTCAGAGACACACTGAGCATTACTCAGCGCTGAGACTCACAGTGAGACACACTGACCATTACTCAGCGCTGAGACTCACAGTGAGACGCACTGACCATTACATTACACAGTGCTGAGAATCACAGTGAGACACACTGACCATTACTCAGCGCTGAGAATCACAGTGAGACACACTGACCCTTACACGGTGCTGAGAATCACAGTGAGACAAACTGCCCATTACACGGTGCTGAGAATCACAGTGAGAGACACTGACCGTTACACAGCGCTGAGAATCACAGTGAGACACACTGACCATTACTCAGCGCTGAGAATCACAGTGAGACACACTGACCCTTACACGGTGCTGAGAATCACAGTGAGACACACTGACCATTACACGGTGCTGCGAATCACCGTGAGACACACTGGCCATTACACAGCGCTGAGAATCACAGTGAGAAACACTGACCGTTACACAGCGCTGAGAATCACAGTGAGAGACACTGACCATTACACAGTGCTGAGAATCACAGTGAGACACACTGACCATTACACAGCGCTGAGAATCACAGTGAGACACACTGACCATTACAGAGTGCTGAGAATCACAGTGAGACACACTAGCCATTACACAGCGCTGAGAATCACAGTGAGACACACTGACCATTAGATAGCGCTGAGAATCACAGTGAGAGACACTGACCTTTACACGGTGCTGAGAATCACAGTGAGACACACTGACCAATACACAGCGCTGAGAATCGCAGTGAGACACACTGAACATTACAGAGTGCTGAGAATCACAGTGAGACACACTAGCCATTACACAGCGCTGAGAATCACAGTGAGACACACTGACCATTACTCAGCGCTGAGAATCACAGTGAGAGACACTGACCTTTACACGGTGCTGAGAATCACAGTGAGACACACTGACCATTACACGGTGCTGAGAATCACAGTGAGACACACTGACCATTACACAGCGCTGATAATCACAGTGAGACACACTGACCATTCCACGATGCTGAGAATCACAGCGAGACACACTGACCATTACTCAGCGCTGAGAATCACAGTGAGAGACACTGACCATTACACAGCGCTGAGAATCACAGTGAGACACGCTGACAGTTGCACAGTGCTGAGAATCACAGTGAGACACACTGACCATTACACAGCACTGAGAATCACAGTGAGAGACACTGACCATTACACGGTGCTGAGAATCACAGTGAGACACACTGCCCATTACAAGGTGCTGAGAATCACAGTGAGACACACTGCCCATTATACGGTGCTGAGAATCACAGTGAGAGACACTGACCGTTACACAGCGCTGAGAATCACAGTGAGACACACTGACCATTACTCAGCGCTGAGAATCACAGTGAGACACACTGACCCTTACACGGTGCTGAGAATCACAGTGAGACACACTGCCCTTTACACGGTGCTGAGAATCACAGTGAGAGACACTGACCGTTACACAGCGCTGAGAATCACAGTGAGACACACTGACCATTACTCAGCGCTGAGAATCACAGTGAGACACACTGACCCTTACACGGTGCTGAGAATCACAGTGAGACACACTGACCATTACACGGTGCTGCGAATCACAGTGAGGCACACTGGCCATTACACAGCGCTGAGAATCACAGTGAGAAACACTGACCGTTACACAGCGCTGAGAATCACAGTGAGAGACACTGACCATTACACAGTGCTGAGAATCACAGTGAGACACACTGACCATTACACAGCACTGAGAATCACAGTGAGACACACTGACCATTACAGAGTGCTGAGAATCACAGTGAGACACACTAGCCATTACACAGCGCTGAGAATCACAGTGAGACACACTGACCATTACTCAGCGCTGAGAATCACAGTGAGAGACACTGACCATTACTAAGCGCTGAGAATCACAGTGAGAGACACTGACCTTTACACGGTGCTGAGAATCACAGTGAGACACACTGACCATTACACGGTGCTGAGAATCACAGTGAGACACACTGGCCATTACACAGCGCTGAGAATCACAGTGAGACACACTGACCATTACACGGTGCAGAGAATCACAGTGAGACACACTGGCCATTACACAGTGCTGAGAATCACAGTGAGACACACGGACCATTACACGGTGCTGAGAATCACAGTGAGACACACTGACCCTTACACAACGCTGAGAATCACAGTGAGACACAATGACCCTTACACCACGCTGAGAATCACAGTGAGACACACTGGCCATTACACAGTGCTGAGAATCACAGTGAGACACACTGGCCATTACACAGTGCTGAGAATCACAGTGAGACACACTGGCCATTACACAGCGCTGAGAATCACAGTGAGACACACAGCCCATTACACGGTGCTGAGAATCACTGTCAGAGACACACTGACCATTACACGATGCTGAGAATCACAGTGAGAGACATTGACCATTACACAGTGCTGAGAATCACAGTGAGACACACAGACAATTACACAGTGCTGAGAATCACAGTGAGACACACTGCCCATTACACGGTGCTTAGAATCACTGTCAGAGACACACTGACCATTACACAGTGCTGAGAATCACAGTGAGACGCACTGACCATTACACAGTGCTGAGAATCACAGTGAGACACACTGCCCATTACACGGTGCTGAGAATCACTGTCAGAGACACACTGACCATTACTCAGTGCTGCGAATCACAGTAAGAGACACTGACCATTACACAGTGCTGAGAATCACAGTGAGACACACTAACCATTACACCATGCTGAGAATCACAGTGAGACACACTGACCATTACACAGCGCTGAGGATCACAGTGAGACACACTGACCATTACACGGTGCTGAGAATCACTGTCAGAGACACACTGACCATTACTCAGCGCTGAGACTCACAGTGAGACACACTGACCATTACAACGTGCTGAGAATCACAGTGAGACACACTGACCATTCCACAGTGCTGAGAATCACAGTGAGAAACACTGACCAATACACAGCGCTGAGAATCACAGTGAGAGACACTGACCATTACACAGTGCTGAGAATCACAGTGAGAGACACTGACCAATACACAGCGCTGAGAATCACAGCGAGAAACACTGACCATTACACAGTGCTGAGAATCACAGTGAGACACACTGACCATTACACCATGCTGAGAATCACAGTGAGAAACACTGACCATTACACAGTGCTGAGAATCACAGTGAGAGACACTGACCAATACACAGCGCTGAGAATCACAGTGAGAAACACTGACCATTACACAGTGCTGAGAATCACAGTGAGACACACTGACCATTACACCGTGCTGAGAATCACAGTGAGAAACACTGACCATTACACAGCGCTGAGAATCACAATGAGACACACTGACCATTACACGGTGCTGAGAATCACAGTGAGAAACACTGACCATTACACAGTGCTGAGAATCACAGTGAGAGACACTGACCAATACACAGCGCTGAGAATCACAGTGAGACACACTGACCATTAGACGGTGCTGAGTATCACAGTGAGACACACTGACCAATACACAGCGCTGAGAATCACAGTGAGAAACACTGACCATTAAACAGCGCTGAGAATCACAATGAGACACACTGACCATTACACGGTGCTGAGAATCACAGTGAGAAACACTGACCATTACACCGTGCTGAGAATCACAGTGAGAGACACTGACCAACACACAGCGCTGAGTATCACAGTGAGACACACTGACCATTCCACGGTGCTGAGAATCACAGCGAGACACACTGACCATTCCACGGTGCTGAGAATCACAGTGAGACACACTGACCATTACACGGTGCTGAGAATCACAGTGAGACACACTGACCAATACACAGCGCTATCACAGTGAGACACACTGACCATTACACGGTGCTGAGAATCACAGTGAGACACACTGACCATTACACAGTGCTGAGAATCACAGTGAGACACACTGACCATTACACCGTGCTGAGAATCACAGTGAGACACACTGACCATTACACAGCGCTGAGAATCACAGTGAGACACACTGACCAATACACAGCGCTGAGAATCACAGTAAGACACACTGACAGTTGCACAGTGCTGAGAATCACAGTGAGACACACTGCCCATTTTACGGTGCTGAGAATCACAGTGAGAGACACTGACCGTTACACAGCGCTGAGAATCACAGTGAGACACACTGACCATTACTCAGCGCTGAGAATCACAGTGAGACACACTGACCCTTACACGGTGCTGAGAATCACAGTGAGACACACTGCCCATTACACGGTGCTGAGAATCACAGTGAGAGACACTGACCGTTACACAGCGCTGAGAATCACAGTGAGACACACTGACCATTACTCAGCGCTGAGAATCACAGTGAGACACACTGACCCTTACACGGTGCTGAGAATCACAGTGAGACACACTGACCATTACACGGTGCTGCGAATCACAGTGAGACACACTGGCCATTACACAGCGCTGAGAATCACAGTGAGAATCACTGACCGTTACACAGCGCTGAGAATCACAGTGAGAGACACTGACCTTTACACGGTGCTGAGAATCACAGTGAGACACACTGACCAATACACAGCGCTGAGAATCGCAGTGAGACACACTGACCATTACAGAGTGCTGAGAATCACAGTGAGACACACTAGCCATTACACAGCGCTGAGAATCACAGTGAGACACACTGACCATTACTAAGCGCTGAGAATCACAGTGAGAGACACTGACCTTTACACGGTGCTGAGAATCACAGTGAGACACACTGACCATTACACGGTGCTGAGAATCACAGTGAGACACACTGACCATTACACAGCGCTGAGAATCACAGTGAGACACACTGACCATTACACGGTGCTGAGAATCAGAGTGAGACACACTGGCCATTACACAGTGCTGAGAACCACAGTGAGACACACGGACCATTACACGGTGCTGAGAATCACAGTGAGACACACTGACCCTTACACAACGCTGAGAATCACAGTGAGACACACTGACCCTTACACCACGCTGAGAATCACAGTGAGACACACTGGCCATTACACAGTGCTGAGAATCACAGTGAGACACACTGACCATTACACGGTGCTGCGAATCACAGTGAGACACACTGCCCATTACACGGTGCTGAGAATCACAGTGAGACACACTGACCATTACAACGTGCTGAGAATCACAGTGAGACACACTGACCATTACACCCTGCTGAGAATCACAGCGAGACTCACTGACCATTACACCGTGCTGAGAATCACAATGAGACACACTGACCATTACACCGTGCTGAGAATCACAGTGAGACACACTGACCATTACACCATGCTGAGAATCACAGTGAGACACACTGACCATAACACGGTGCTGAGAATCACAGTGAGACACACTGACCATTACACCATGCTGAGAATCACAGTGAGACACACTGACCTTTACACCATGCTGAGAATCACAGTGAGACACACTGACCATTACACCGTGCTGAGAATCACAGTGAGACACACTGACCATTACACCATGCTGAGAATCACAGTGAGACACACTGACCATAACACGGTGCTGAGAATCACAGTGAGACACACTGACCATTACACCGTGCTGAGAATCACAGTGAGACACACTGACCATTACACCGTGCTGGAAATCACAGTGAGACACACTGACCATTATACAGTGCTGAGAATCACAGTGAGACACACTGAACATTACACGGTGCTGAGAATCACAGTGAGACACACTAGCCATTACACAGCGCTGAGAATCACAGTGAGACACACTGACCATTACTCAGCGCTGAGAATCACAGTGAGAGACACTGACCTTTACACGGTGCTGAGAATCACAGTGAGACACACTGACCATTACACGGTGCTGAGAATCACAGTGAGACACACTGACCATTACACAGCGCTGATAATCACAGTGAGACACACTGACCATTCCACGATGCTGAGAATCACAGCGAGACACACTGACCATTACTCAGCGCTGAGAATCACAGTGAGAGACACTGACCATTACACAGCGCTGAGAATCACAGTGAGACACGCTGACAGTTGCACAGTGCTGAGAATCACAGTGAGACACACTGACCATTACACAGCACTGAGAATCACAGTGAGAGACACTGACCATTACACGGTGCTGAGAATCACAGTGAGACACACTGCCCATTACACGGTGCTGAGAATCACAGTGAGACACACTGCCCATTATACGGTGCTGAGAATCACAGTGAGAGACACTGACCGTTACACAGCGCTGAGAATCACAGTGAGACACACTGACCATTACTCAGCGCTGAGAATCACAGTGAGACACACTGACCCTTACACGGTGCTGAGAATCACAGTGAGACACACTGCCCTTTACACGGTGCTGAGAATCACAGTGAGAGACACTGACCGTTACACAGCGCTGAGAATCACAGTGAGACACACTGACCATTACTCAGCGCTGAGAATCACAGTGAGACACACTGACCCTTACACGGTGCTGAGAATCACAGTGAGACACACTGACCATTACACGGTGCTGCGAATCACAGTGAGGCACACTGGCCATTACACAGCGCTGAGAATCACAGTGAGAAACACTGACCGTTACACAGCGCTGAGAATCACAGTGAGAGACACTGACCATTACACAGTGCTGAGAATCACAGTGAGACACACTGACCATTACACAGCACTGAGAATCACAGTGAGACACACTGACCATTACAGAGTGCTGAGAATCACAGTGAGACACACTAGCCATTACACAGCGCTGAGAATCACAGTGAGACACACTGACCATTACTCAGCGCTGAGAATCACAGTGAGAGACACTGACCATTACTAAGCGCTGAGAATCACAGTGAGAGACACTGACCTTTACACGGTGCTGAGAATCACAGTGAGACACACTGACCATTACACGGTGCTGAGAATCACAGTGAGACACACTGGCCATTACACAGCGCTGAGAATCACAGTGAGACACACTGACCATTACACGGTGCAGAGAATCACAGTGAGACACACTGGCCATTACACAGTGCTGAGAATCACAGTGAGACACACGGACCATTACACGGTGCTGAGAATCACAGTGAGACACACTGACCCTTACACAACGCTGAGAATCACAGTGAGACACAATGACCCTTACACCACGCTGAGAATCACAGTGAGACACACTGGCCATTACACAGTGCTGAGAATCACAGTGAGACACACTGGCCATTACACAGTGCTGAGAATCACAGTGAGACACACTGGCCATTACACAGCGCTGAGAATCACAGTGAGACACACAGCCCATTACACGGTGCTGAGAATCACTGTCAGAGACACACTGACCATTACACGATGCTGAGAATCACAGTGAGAGACATTGACCATTACACAGTGCTGAGAATCACAGTGAGACACACAGACAATTACACAGTGCTGAGAATCACAGTGAGACACACTGCCCATTACACGGTGCTTAGAATCACTGTCAGAGACACACTGACCATTACACAGTGCTGAGAATCACAGTGAGACGCACTGACCATTACACAGTGCTGAGAATCACAGTGAGACACACTGCCCATTACACGGTGCTGAGAATCACTGTCAGAGACACACTGACCATTACTCAGTGCTGCGAATCACAGTAAGAGACACTGACCATTACACAGTGCTGAGAATCACAGTGAGACACACTAACCATTACACCATGCTGAGAATCACAGTGAGACACACTGACCATTACACAGCGCTGAGGATCACAGTGAGACACACTGACCATTACACGGTGCTGAGAATCACTGTCAGAGACACACTGACCATTACTCAGCGCTGAGACTCACAGTGAGACACACTGACCATTACAACGTGCTGAGAATCACAGTGAGACACACTGACCATTCCACAGTGCTGAGAATCACAGTGAGAAACACTGACCAATACACAGCGCTGAGAATCACAGTGAGAGACACTGACCATTACACAGTGCTGAGAATCACAGTGAGAGACACTGACCAATACACAGCGCTGAGAATCACAGCGAGAAACACTGACCATTACACAGTGCTGAGAATCACAGTGAGACACACTGACCATTACACCATGCTGAGAATCACAGTGAGAAACACTGACCATTACACAGTGCTGAGAATCACAGTGAGAGACACTGACCAATACACAGCGCTGAGAATCACAGTGAGAAACACTGACCATTACACAGTGCTGAGAATCACAGTGAGACACACTGACCATTACACCGTGCTGAGAATCACAGTGAGAAACACTGACCATTACACAGCGCTGAGAATCACAATGAGACACACTGACCATTACACGGTGCTGAGAATCACAGTGAGAAACACTGACCATTACACAGTGCTGAGAATCACAGTGAGAGACACTGACCAATACACAGCGCTGAGAATCACAGTGAGACACACTGACCATTAGACGGTGCTGAGTATCACAGTGAGACACACTGACCAATACACAGCGCTGAGAATCACAGTGAGAAACACTGACCATTAAACAGCGCTGAGAATCACAATGAGACACACTGACCATTACACGGTGCTGAGAATCACAGTGAGAAACACTGACCATTACACCGTGCTGAGAATCACAGTGAGAGACACTGACCAACACACAGCGCTGAGTATCACAGTGAGACACACTGACCATTCCACGGTGCTGAGAATCACAGCGAGACACACTGACCATTCCACGGTGCTGAGAATCACAGTGAGACACACTGACCATTACACGGTGCTGAGAATCACAGTGAGACACACTGACCAATACACAGCGCTATCACAGTGAGACACACTGACCATTACACGGTGCTGAGAATCACAGTGAGACACACTGACCATTACACAGTGCTGAGAATCACAGTGAGACACACTGACCATTACACCGTGCTGAGAATCACAGTGAGACACACTGACCATTACACAGCGCTGAGAATCACAGTGAGACACACTGACCAATACACAGCGCTGAGAATCACAGTAAGACACACTGACAGTTGCACAGTGCTGAGAATCACAGTGAGACACACTGCCCATTTTACGGTGCTGAGAATCACAGTGAGAGACACTGACCGTTACACAGCGCTGAGAATCACAGTGAGACACACTGACCATTACTCAGCGCTGAGAATCACAGTGAGACACACTGACCCTTACACGGTGCTGAGAATCACAGTGAGACACACTGCCCATTACACGGTGCTGAGAATCACAGTGAGAGACACTGACCGTTACACAGCGCTGAGAATCACAGTGAGACACACTGACCATTACTCAGCGCTGAGAATCACAGTGAGACACACTGACCCTTACACGGTGCTGAGAATCACAGTGAGACACACTGACCATTACACGGTGCTGCGAATCACAGTGAGACACACTGGCCATTACACAGCGCTGAGAATCACAGTGAGAATCACTGACCGTTACACAGCGCTGAGAATCACAGTGAGAGACACTGACCTTTACACGGTGCTGAGAATCACAGTGAGACACACTGACCAATACACAGCGCTGAGAATCGCAGTGAGACACACCGACCATTACAGAGTGCTGAGAATCACAGTGAGACACACTAGCCATTACACAGCGCTGAGAATCACAGTGAGACACACTGACCATTACTAAGCGCTGAGAATCACAGTGAGAGACACTGACCTTTACACGGTGCTGAGAATCACAGTGAGACACACTGACCATTACACGGTGCTGAGAATCACAGTGAGACACACTGACCATTACACAGCGCTGAGAATCACAGTGAGACACACTGACCATTACACGGTGCTGAGAATCAGAGTGAGACACACTGGCCATTACACAGTGCTGAGAACCACAGTGAGACACACGGACCATTACACGGTGCTGAGAATCACAGTGAGACACACTGACCCTTACACAACGCTGAGAATCACAGTGAGACACACTGACCCTTACACCACGCTGAGAATCACAGTGAGACACACTGGCCATTACACAGTGCTGAGAATCACAGTGAGACACACTGACCATTACACGGTGCTGCGAATCACAGTGAGACACACTGCCCATTACACGGTGCTGAGAATCACAGTGAGACACACTGACCATTACAACGTGCTGAGAATCACAGTGAGACACACTGACCATTACACCCTGCTGAGAATCACAGCGAGACTCACTGACCATTACACCGTGCTGAGAATCACAATGAGACACACTGACCATTAAACCGTGCTGAGAATCACAGTGAGACACACTGACCATTACACCATGCTGAGAATCACAGTGAGACACACTGACCATAACACGGTGCTGAGAATCACAGTGAGACACACTGACCATTACACCATGCTGAGAATCACAGTGAGACACACTGACCTTTACACCATGCTGAGAATCACAGTGAGACACACTGACCATTACACCGTGCTGAGAATCACAGTGAGACACACTGACCATTACACCATGCTGAGAATCACAGTGAGACACACTGACCATAACACGGTGCTGAGAATCACAGTGAGACACACTGACCATTACACCGTGCTGAGAATCACAGTGAGACACACTGACCATTACACCGTGCTGGAAATCACAGTGAGACACACTGACCATTATACAGTGCTGAGAATCACAGTGAGACACACTGAACATTACACGGTGCTGAGAATCACAGTGAGACACACTGACCATTACACCATGCTGATAATCACTGTGAGAGACACTGGCCATTACACCATGCTGCGAATCACAGTGAGACACACTGACCATTACACGATGCTGAGAATCACAGTGAGACACACTGACCATTACACGATGCTGAGAATCACAGTGAGACACACTGACCATTACACCATGCTGATAATCACTGTGAGAGACACTGGCCATTACACCATGCTGCGAATCACAGTGAGACACACTGACCATTACATGATGCTGAGAATCACAGTGAGACACACTGACCATTACACCGTGCTGGGAATCACAGTGAGACACACTGACCATTATTCAGTGCTGAGAATCACAGTGACAGACACTGACCATTACACGATGCTGAGAATTGCAGTGAGACACACTGACCGTTACACAGTGCTGAGAATCACAGTGAGAGACACTGACCATTACACGATGCTGAGAATCACAGTGAGACACACTGACCATTACACCGTGCTGGGAATCACAGTGAGACACACTGCCCATTACACGGTGCTGAGAATCACAGTGAGACACACTGACCATTACACGATGCTGAGAATCACAGTGAGACACACTGACCATTATTCAACGCTGTGAATTACAGTGAGAGACACTGACCATTACACGATGCTGAGAATCACAGTGAGAGACACTGGCCATGACACGATGCTGAGAATCACAGTGAGACACACTGACCATTACACCGTGCTGGGAATCACAGTGAGACACACTGCCCATTACACGGAGCTGAGAATGACAGTGAGACACACTGACCATTACACGATGCTGAGAATCACAGTGAGACACACTGACCATTACTCAGCGCTGAGAATTACAGTGAGAGACACTGACCATTACACGATGCTGAGAATCACAGTGAGACACACTGACCATTACACGGTGCTGAGAATCACAGTGAGACACACTGACCCTTACACAGTGCTGAGAATCACAGTGAGACACACTGACCTTTAGACGGTGCTGAGAATCACAGTGAGACACACTGACCATTACACAGTGCTGAGAATCACTGTCAGAGGCACACTGACCATTACACAGTGCTGAGAATCACTGTCAGAGACACACTGACCATTACACGGTGCTGAGACTCACAGTGAGACACACTGACCATTCCACGGTGCTGAGAATCACAGTGAGACACACTGACCATTACACAGCGCTGAGAATCACAGTGAGACACACTGACCATTCCACGGTGCTGAGAATCACAGCGAATCACACTGACCATTACTCAGCGCTGAGAATCACAGTGAGAGACACTGACCATTACACAGCGCTGAGAATCACAGTGAGACACGCTGACAGTTGCACAGTGCTGAGAATCACAGTGAGACACACTGACCATTACACAGCGCTGAGAATCACAGTGAGAGACACTGACCATTACACGGTGCTGAGAATCACAGTGAGACACACTGCCCATTACACGGTGCTGAGAATCACAGTGAAACACACTGCCCATTATACGGTGCTGAGAATCACAGTGAGAGACACTGACAGTTACACAGCGCTGAGAATCACAGTGAGACACACTGACCATTACTCAGCGCTGAGAATCACAGTGAGACACACTGACCCTTACACGGTGCTGAGAATCACAGTGAGACACACTGCCCATTACACGGTGCTGCGAATCACAGTGAGACACACTGGCCATTACACAGCGCTGAGAATCACAGTGAGAAACACTGACCGTTACACAGCGCTGAGAATCACAGTGAGAGACACTGACCATTACACAGTGCTGAGAATCACAGTGAGACACACTGACCATTACACAGCGCTGAGAATCACAGTGAGACACACTGACCATTACAGAGTGCTGAGAATCACAGTGAGACACACTAGCCATTACACAGCGCTGAGAATCACAGTGAGACACACTGACCATTACATAGCGCTGAGAATCACAGTGAGAGACACTGACCTTTACACGGTGCTGAGAATCACAGTGAGACACACTGACCAATACACAGCGCTGAGAATCGCAGTGAGACACACTGACCATTACAGAGTGCTGAGAATCACAGTGAGACACACTAGCCATTACACAGCGCTAAGAATCACAGTGAGACACACTGACCATTACTCAGCGCTGAGAATCACAGTGAGAGACACTGGCCTTTACACGGTGCTGAGAATCACAGTGAGACACACTGACCATTACACGGTGCTGAGAATCACAGTGAGACACACTGACCATTACACCATGCTGATAATCACTGTGAGAGACACTGGCCATTACACCATGCTGCGAATCACAGTGAGACACACTGACCATTACACGATGCTGAGAATCACAGTGAGACACACTGACCACTACACCGTGCTGGGAATCACAGTGAGACACACTGCCCATTACACGGTGCTGAGAATCACAGTGAGACACACTGACCATTATTCAGTGCTGAGAATCACAGTGACAGACACTGACCATTACACGATGCTGAGAATTGCAGTGAGACACACTGACCGTTACACAGTGCTGAGAATCACAGTGAGAGACACTGACCATTACACGATGCTGAGAATCACAGTGAGACACACTGACCATTACACCGTGCTGGGAATCACAGTGAGACACACTGCCCATTACACGGTGCTGAGAATCACAGTGAGACACACTGACCATTACACGATGCTGAGAATCACAGTGAGACACACTGACCATTACTCAACGCTGTGAATTACAGTGAGAGACACTGACCATTACACGATGCTGAGAATCACAGTGAGAGACACTGGCCATTACACGATGCTGAGAATCACAGTGAGACACACTGACCATTACACCGTGCTGGGAATCACAGTGAGACACACTGCCCATTACACGGTGCTGAGAATGACAGTGAGACACACTGACCATTACACGATGCTGAGAATCACAGTGAGACACACTGACCATTACTCAGCGCTGAGAATTACAGTGAGAGACACTGACCATTACACGATGCTGAGAATCACAGTGAGACACACTGACCATTACAGGGTGCTGAGAATCACAGTGAGACACACTGACCCTTACACAGTGCTGAGAATCACAGTGAGACACACTGACCTTTAGACGGTGCTGAGAATCACAGTGAGACACACTGACCATTACACAGTGCTGAGAATCACTGTCAGAGGCACACTGACCATTACACAGTGCTGAGAATCACTGTCAGAGACACACTGACCATTACACGGTGCTGAGACTCACAGTGAGACACACTGACCATTCCACGGTGCTGAGAATCACAGTGAGACACACTGACCATTACACAGCGCTGAGAATCACAGTGAGACACACTGACCATTCTACGGTGCTGAGAATCAAAGCGAGACACACTGACCATTACTCAGCGCTGAGAATCACAGTGAGAGACACTGACCATTACACAGCGCTGAGAATCACAGTGAGACACGCTGACAGTTGCACAGTGCTGAGAATCACAGTGAGACACACTGACCATTACACAGCGCTGGGAATCACAGTGAGAGACACTGACCATTACACGGTGCTGAGAATCACAGTGAGACACACTGCCCATTACACGGTGCTGAGAATCACAGTGAAACACACTGCCCATTATACGGTGCTGAGAATCACAGTGAGAGACACTGACCGTTACACAGCGCTGAGAATCACAGTGAGACACACTGACCATTACTCAGCGCTGAGAATCACAGTGAGACACACTGACCCTTACACGGTGCTGAGAATCACAGTGAGACACACTGCCCATTACACGGTGCTGAGAATCACAGTGAGAGACACTGACCGTTACACAGCGCTGAGAATCACAGTGAGACACACTGACCATTACTCAGCGCTGAGAATCACAGTGAGACACACTGACCCTTACACGGTGCTGAGAATCAAAGTGAGACACACTGACCATTACACGGTGCTGCGAATCACAGTGAGACACACTGGCCATTACACAGCGCTGAGAATCACAGTGAGAAACACTGACCGTTACACAGCGCTGAGAATCACAGTGAGAGACACTGACCATTACACAGTGCTGAGAATCACAGTGAGACACACTGACCATTACACAGCGCTGAGAATCACAGTGAGACAGACTGACCATTACAGAGTGCTGAGAATCACAGTGAGACACACTAGCCATTACACAGCGCTGAGAATCACAGTGAGACACACTGACCATTACATAGCGCTGAGAATCACAGTGAGAGACACTGACCTTTACACGGTGCTGAGAATCACAGTGAGACACACTGACCAATACACAGCGCTGAGAATCGCAGTGAGACACACTGACCATTACAGAGTGCTGAGAATCACAGTGAGACACACTAGCCATTACACAGCGCTGAGAATCACAGTGAGACACACTGACCATTACTCAGCGCTGAGAATCACAGTGAGAGACACTGACCTTTACACGGTGCTGAGAATCACAGTGAGACACACTGACCATTACACGGTGCTGAGAATCACAGTGAGACACACTGACCATTACACAGCGCTGATAATCACAGTGAGACACACCGACCATTCCACGATGCTGAGAATCACAGCGAGACACACTGACCATTACTCAGCGCTGAGAATCACAGTGAGAGACACTGACCATTACACAGCGCTGAGAATCACAGTGAGACACGCTGACAGTTGCACAGTGCTGAGAATCACAGTGAGACACACTGACCATTACACAGCGCTGAGAATCACAGTGAGAGACACTGACCATTACACGGTGCTGAGAATCACAGTGAGACACACTGCCCATTATACGGTGCTGAGAATCACAGTGAGACACACTTCCATTATACGGTGCTGAGAATCACAGTGAGAGACACTGACCGTTACACAGCGCTGAGAATCACAGTGAGACACACTGACCATTACTCAGCGCTGAGAATCACAGTGAGACACACTGACCCTTACACGGTGCTGAGAATCACAGTGAGACACACTGCCCATTACACGGTGCTGAGAATCACAGTGAGAGACACTGACCGTTACACAGCGCTGAGAATCACAGTGAGACACACTGACCATTACTCAGCGCTGAGAATCACAGTGAGACACACTGACCCTTACACGGTGCTGAGAATCACAGTGAGACACACTGACCATTACACGGTGCTGCGAATCACAGTGAGACACACTGGCCATTACACAGCGCTGAGAATCACAGTGAGAAACACTGACCGTTACACAGCGCTGAGAATCACAGTGAGAGACACTGACCATTACACAGTGCTTAGAATCACAGTGAGACACACTGACCATTACACAGCACTGAGAATCACAGTGAGACACACTGACCATTACAGAGTGCTGAGAATCACAGTGAGACACACTAGCCATTACACAGCGCTGAGAATCACAGTGAGACACACTGACCATTACTCAGCGCTGAGAATCACAGTGAGAGACACTGACCTTTACACGGTGCTGAAAATCACAGTGAGACACACTGACCAATACACAGCGCTGAGAATCGCAGTGAGACACACTGACCATTACAGAGTGCTGAGAATCACAGTGAGACACACTAGCCATTACACAGCGCTGAGAATCACAGTGAGACACACTGACCATTACTAAGCGCTGAGAATCACAGTGAGAGACACTGACCTTTACACGGTGCTGAGAATCACAGTGAGACACACTGACCATTACACGGTGCTGAGAATCACAGTGAGACACACTGGCCATTACACAGCGCTGAGAATCACAGTGAGACACACTGACCATTACACGGTGCTGAGAATCAGAGTGAGACACACTGGCCATTACACAGTGCTGAGAATCACAGTGAGACACACGGACCATTACACGGTGCTGAGAATCACAGTGAGACACACTGACCCTTACACAACGCTGAGAATCACAGTGAGACACACTGACCCTTACACCACGCTGAGAATCACAGTGAGACACACTGGCCATTACACAGTGCTGAGAATCACAGTGAGACACACTGGCCATTACACAGTGCTGAGAATCACAGTGAGTCACACTGGCCATTACACAGCGCTGAGAATCACAGTGAGACACACAGCCCATTACACGGTGCTGAGAATCACTGTCAGAGACACACTGACCATTACACGATGCTGAGAATCACAGTGAGAGACACTGACCATTACACAGTGCTGAGAATCACAGTGAGACACACAGACAATTACACAGTGCTGAGAATCACAGTGAGACACACTGCCCATTACACGGTGCTTAGAATCACTGTCAGAGACACACTGACCATTACACAGTGCTGAGAATCACAGTGAGACGCACTGACCATTACACAGTGCTGAGAATCACAGTGAGACACACTGCCCATTACACGGTGCTGAGAATCACTGTCAGAGACACACTGACCATTACTCAGTGCTGCGAATCACAGTAAGAGACACTGGCCATTACACAGTGCTGAGAATCACAGTGAGACACACTGACCATTACACCATGCTGAGAATCACAGTGAGACACACTGACCATTACACAGCGCTGAGGATCACAGTGAGACACACTGACCATTACACGGTGCTGAGAATCACTGTCAGAGACACACTGACCATTACTCAGCGCTGAGACTCACAGTGAGACACACTGACCATTACTCAATGCTGAAAATCACAGTGAGACACACTGACCATTACACGGTGCTGAGAATCACTGTCAGAGACACACTGAGCATTACTCAGCGCTGAGACTCACAGTGAGACACACTGACCATTACTCAATGCTGAAAATCACAGTGAGACACACTGACCATTACACGGTGCTGAGAATCACTGTCAGAGACACACTGACCATTACTCAGCGCTGAGACTCACAGTGAGACGCACTGACCATTACACAGTGCTGAGAATCACAGTGAGACACACTGACCATTACTCAGCGCTGAGAATCACAGTGAGACACACTGACCCTTACACGGTGCTGAGAATCACAGTGAGACACACTGACCATTACACGGTGCTGCGAATCACAGTGAGACACACTGGCCATTACACAGCGCTGAGAATCACAGTGAGAAACACTGACCGTTACACAGCGCTGAGAATCACAGTGAGAGACACTGACCATTACACAGTGCTGAGAATCACAGTGAGACACACTGACCATTACACAGCGCTGAGAATCACAGTGAGACACACTGACCATTACAGAGTGCTGAGAATCACAGTGAGACACACTAGCCATTACACAGCGCTGAGAATCACAGTGAGACACACTGACCATTACATAGCGCTGAGAATCACAGTGAGAGACACTGACCTTTACACGGTGCTGAGAATCACAGTGAGACACACTGACCAATACACAGTGCTGAGAATCGCAGTGAGACACACTGACCATTACAGAGTGCTGAGAATCACAGTGAGACACACTAGCCATTACACAGCGCTGAGAATCACAGTGAGAGACACTGACCATTACACAGTGCTGAGAATCACAGTGAGACACACTGACCATTACACAGCACTGAGAATCACAGTGAGACACACTGACCATTACTCAGCGCTGAGAATCATAGTGAGAGACACTGACCATTACTAAGCGCTGAGAATCACAGTGAGAGACACTGACCTTTACACGGTGCTGAGAATCACAGTGAGACACACTGCCCATTACACGGTGCTGAGAATCACAGTGAGAGACACTGACCGTTACACAGCGCTGAGAATCACAGTGAGACACACTGACCATTACTCAGCGCTGAGAATCACAGTGAGACACACTGACCCTTACACGGTGCTGAGAATCACAGTGAGACACACTGACCATTACACGGTGCTGCGAATCACAGTGAGACACACTGGCCATTACACAGCGCTGAGAATCACAGTGAGAAACACTGACCGTTACACAGCGCTGAGAATCACAGTGAGAGACACTGACCATTACACAGTGCTGAGAATCACAGTGAGACACACTGACCATTACACAGCGCTGAGAATCACAGTGAGACAGACTGACCATTACAGAGTGCTGAGAATCACAGTGAGACACACTAGCCATTACACAGCGCTGAGAATCACAGTGAGACACACTGACCATTACATAGCGCTGAGAATCACAGTGAGAGACACTGACCTTTACACGGTGCTGAGAATCACAGTGAGACACACTGACCAATACACAGCGCTGAGAATCGCAGTGAGACACACTGACCATTACAGAGTGCTGAGAATCACAGTGAGACACACTAGCCATTACACAGCGCTGAGAATCACAGTGAGACACACTGACCATTACTCAGCGCTGAGAATCACAGTGAGAGACACTGACCTTTACACGGTGCTGAGAATCACAGTGAGACACACTGACCATTACACGGTGCTGAGAATCACAGTGAGACACACTAGCCATTACACAGCGCTAAGAATCACAGTGAGACACACTGACCATTACTCAGCGCTGAGAATCACAGTGAGAGACACTGACCTTTACACGGTGCTGAGAATCACAGTGAGACACACTGACCATTACACGGTGCTGAGAATCACAGTGAGACACACTGACCATTACACCATGCTGATAATCACTGTGAGAGACACTGGCCATTACACCATGCTGCGAATCACAGTGAGACACACTGACCATTACACGATGCTGAGAATCACAGTGAGACACACTGACCACTACACCGTGCTGGGAATCACAGTGAGACACACTGCCCATTACACGGTGCTGAGAATCACAGTGAGACACACTGACCATTATTCAGTGCTGAGAATCACAGTGACAGACACTGACCATTACACGATGCTGAGAATTGCAGTGAGACACACTGACCGTTACACAGTGCTGAGAATCACAGTGAGAGACACTGACCATTACACGATGCTGAGAATCACAGTGAGACACACTGACCATTACACCGTGCTGGGAATCACAGTGAGACACACTGCCCATTACACGGTGCTGAGAATCACAGTGAGACACACTGACCATTACACGATGCTGAGAATCACAGTGAGACACACTGACCATTACTCAACGCTGTGAATTACAGTGAGAGACACTGACCATTACACGATGCTGAGAATCACAGTGAGAGACACTGGCCATTCCACGATGCTGAGAATCACAGTGAGACACACTGACCATTACACCGTGCTGGGAATCACAGTGAGACACACTGCCCATTACACGGTGCTGAGAATGACAGTGAGACACACTGACCATTACACGATGCTGAGAATCACAGTGAGACACACTGACCATTACTCAGCGCTGAGAATTACAGTGAGAGACACTGACCATTACACGATGCTGAGAATCACAGTGAGACACACTGACCATTACAGGGTGCTGAGAATCACAGTGAGACACACTGACCCTTACACAGTGCTGAGAATCACAGTGAGACACACTGACCTTTAGACGGTGCTGAGAATCACAGTGAGACACACTGACCATTACACAGTGCTGAGAATCACTGTCAGAGGCACACTGACCATTACACAGTGCTGAGAATCACTGTCAGAGACACACTGACCATTACACGGTGCTGAGACTCACAGTGAGACACACTGACCATTCCACGGTGCTGAGAATCACAGTGAGACACACTGACCATTACACAGCGCTGAGAATCACAGTGAGACACACTGACCATTCTACGGTGCTGAGAATCAAAGCGAGACACACTGACCATTACTCAGCGCTGAGAATCACAGTGAGAGACACTGACCATTACACAGCGCTGAGAATCACAGTGAGACACGCTGACAGTTGCACAGTGCTGAGAATCACAGTGAGACACACTGACCATTACACAGCGCTGAGAATCACAGTGAGAGACACTGACCATTACACGGTGCTGAGAATCACAGTGAGACACACTGCCCATTACACGGTGCTGAGAATCACAGTGAAACACACTGCCCATTATACGGTGCTGAGAATCACAGTGAGAGACACTGACCGTTACACAGCGCTGAGAATCACAGTGAGACACACTGACCATTACTCAGCGCTGAGAATCACAGTGAGACACACTGACCCTTACACGGTGCTGAGAATCACAGTGAGACACACTGCCCATTACACGGTGCTGAGAATCACAGTGAGAGACACTGACCGTTACACAGCGCTGAGAATCACAGTGAGACACACTGACCATTACTCAGCGCTGAGAATCACAGTGAGACACACTGACCCTTACACGGTGCTGAGAATCACAGTGAGACACACTGACCATTACACGGTGCTGCGAATCACAGTGAGACACACTGGCCATTACACAGCGCTGAGAATCACAGTGAGAAACACTGACCGTTACACAGCGCTGAGAATCACAGTGAGAGACACTGACCATTACACAGTGCTGAGAATCACAGTGAGACACACTGACCATTACACAGCGCTGAGAATCACAGTGAGACAGACTGACCATTACAGAGTGCTGAGAATCACAGTGAGACACACTAGCCATTACACAGCGCTGAGAATCACAGTGAGACACACTGACCATTACATAGCGCTGAGAATCACAGTGAGAGACACTGACCTTTACACGGTGCTGAGAATCACAGTGAGACACACTGACCAATACACAGCGCTGAGAATCGCAGTGAGACACACTGACCATTACAGAGTGCTGAGAATCACAGTGAGACACACTAGCCATTACACAGCGCTGAGAATCACAGTGAGACACACTGACCATTACTCAGCGCTGAGAATCACAGTGAGAGACACTGACCTTTACACGGTGCTGAGAATCACAGTGAGACACACTGACCATTACACGGTGCTGAGAATCACAGTGAGACACACTGACCATTACACAGCGCTGATAATCACAGTGAGACACACCGACCATTCCACGATGCTGAGAATCACAGCGAGACACACTGACCATTACTCAGCGCTGAGAATCACAGTGAGAGACACTGACCATTACACAGCGCTGAGAATCACAGTGAGACACGCTGACAGTTGCACAGTGCTGAGAATCACAGTGAGACACACTGACCATTACACAGCGCTGAGAATCACAGTGAGAGACACTGACCATTACACGGTGCTGAGAATCACAGTGAGACACACTGCCCATTATACGGTGCTGAGAATCACAGTGAGACACACTTCCATTATACGGTGCTGAGAATCACAGTGAGAGACACTGACCGTTACACAGCGCTGAGAATCACAGTGAGACACACTGACCATTACTCAGCGCTGAGAATCACAGTGAGACACACTGACCCTTACACGGTGCTGAGAATCACAGTGAGACACACTGCCCATTACACGGTGCTGAGAATCACAGTGAGAGACACTGACCGTTACACAGCGCTGAGAATCACAGTGAGACACACTGACCATTACTCAGCGCTGAGAATCACAGTGAGACACACTGACCCTTACACGGTGCTGCGAATCACAGTGAGACACACTGACCCTTACACGGTGCTGCGAATCACAGTGAGACACACTGGCCATTACACAGCGCTGAGAATCACAGTGAGAAACACTGACCGTTACACAGCGCTGAGAATCACAGTGAGAGACACTGACCATTACACAGTGCTTAGAATCACAGTGAGACACACTGACCATTACACAGCACTGAGAATCACAGTGAGACACACTGACCATTACAGAGTGCTGAGAATCACAGTGAGACACACTAGCCATTACACAGCGCTGAGAATCACAGTGAGACACACTGACCATTACTCAGCGCTGAGAATCACAGTGAGAGACACTGACCTTTACACGGTGCTGAAAATCACAGTGAGACACACTGACCAATACACAGCGCTGAGAATCGCAGTGAGACACACTGACCATTACAGAGTGCTGAGAATCACAGTGAGACACACTAGCCATTACACAGCGCTGAGAATCACAGTGAGACACACTGACCATTACTAAGCGCTGAGAATCACAGTGAGAGACACTGACCTTTACACGGTGCTGAGAATCACAGTGAGACACACTGACCATTACACGGTGCTGAGAATCACAGTGAGACACACTGGCCATTACACAGCGCTGAGAATCACAGTGAGACACACTGACCATTACACGGTGCTGAGAATCAGAGTGAGACACACTGGCCATTACACAGTGCTGAGAATCACAGTGAGACACACGGACCATTACACGGTGCTGAGAATCACAGTGAGACACACTGACCCTTACACAACGCTGAGAATCACAGTGAGACACACTGACCCTTACACCACGCTGAGAATCACAGTGAGACACACTGGCCATTACACAGTGCTGAGAATCACAGTGAGACACACTGGCCATTACACAGTGCTGAGAATCACAGTGAGTCACACTGGCCATTACACAGCGCTGAGAATCACAGTGAGACACACAGCCCATTACACGGTGCTGAGAATCACAGTGAGAGACACTGACCATTACACAGTGCTGAGAATCACAGTGAGACACACAGACAATTACACAGTGCTGAGAATCACAGTGAGACACACTGCCCATTACACGGTGCTTAGAATCACTGTCAGAGACACACTGACCATTACACAGTGCTGAGAATCACAGTGAGACGCACTGACCATTACACAGTGCTGAGAATCACAGTGAGACACACTGCCCATTACACGGTGCTGAGAATCACTGTCAGAGACACACTGACCATTACTCAGTGCTGCGAATCACAGTAAGAGACACTGGCCATTACACAGTGCTGAGAATCACAGTGAGACACACTGACCATTACACCATGCTGAGAATCACAGTGAGACACACTGACCATTACACAGCGCTGAGGATCACAGTGAGACACACTGACCATTACACGGTGCTGAGAATCACTGTCAGAGACACACTGACCATTACTCAGCGCTGAGACTCACAGTGAGACACACTGACCATTACTCAATGCTGAAAATCACAGTGAGACACACTGACCATTACACGGTGCTGAGAATCACTGTCAGAGACACACTGAGCATTACTCAGCGCTGAGACTCACAGTGAGACACACTGACCATTACTCAATGCTGAAAATCACAGTGAGACACACTGACCATTACACGGTGCTGAGAATCACTGTCAGAGACACACTGACCATTACTCAGCGCTGAGACTCACAGTGAGACGCACTGACCATTACACAGTGCTGAGAATCACAGTGAGACACACTGACCATTACTCAGCGCTGAGAATCACAGTGAGACACACTGACCCTTACACGGTGCTGAGAATCACAGTGAGACACACTGACCATTACACGGTGCTGCGAATCACAGTGAGACACACTGGCCATTACACAGCGCTGAGAATCACAGTGAGAAACACTGACCGTTACACAGCGCTGAGAATCACAGTGAGAGACACTGACCATTACACAGTGCTGAGAATCACAGTGAGACACACTGACCATTACACAGCGCTGAGAATCACAGTGAGACACACTGACCATTACAGAGTGCTGAGAATCACAGTGAGACACACTAGCCATTACACAGCGCTGAGAATCACAGTGAGACACACTGACCATTACATAGCGCTGAGAATCACAGTGAGAGACACTGACCTTTACACGGTGCTGAGAATCACAGTGAGACACACTGACCAATACACAGTGCTGAGAATCGCAGTGAGACACACTGACCATTACAGAGTGCTGAGAATCACAGTGAGACACACTAGCCATTACACAGCGCTGAGATTCACAGTGAGACACACTGACCATTACTCAGCGCTGAGAATCACAGTGAGAGACACTGACCTTTACACGGTGCTGAGAATCACAGTGAGACACACTGACCATTACACGGTGCTGAGAATCACAGTGAGACACACTGACCATTACACAGCGCTGATAATCATAGTGAGACACACTGACCATTCCACGATGCTGAGAATCACAGCGAGACACACTGACCATTACTCAGCGCTGAGAATCACAGTGAGAGACACTGACCATTACACAGCGCTGAGAATCACAGTGAGACACGCTGACAGTTGCACAGTGCTGAGAATCACAGTGAGACACACTGACCATTACACAGCGCTGAGAATCACAGTGAGAGACACTGACCATTACACGGTGCTGAGAATCACAGTGAGACACACTGCCCATTACACGGTGCTGAGAATCACAGTGAGACACACTGCCCATTATACGGTGCTGAGAATCACAGTGAGAGACACTGACCGTTACACAGCGCTGAGAATCACAGTGAGACACACTGACCATTACTCAGCGCTGAGAATCACAGTGAGACACACTGACCCTTACACGGTGCTGAGAATCACAGTGAGACACACTGCCCATTACACGGTGCTGAGAATCACAGTGAGAGACACTGACCGTTACACAGCGCTGAGAATCACAGTGAGACACACTGACCATTACTCAGCGCTGAGAATCACAGTGAGACACACTGACCCTTACACGGTGCTGAGAATCACAGTGAGACACACTGACCATTACACGGTGCTGCGAATCACAGTGAGGCACACTGGCCATTACACAGCGCTGAGAATCACAGTGAGAAACACTGACCGTTACACAGCGCTGAGAATCACAGTGAGAGACACTGACCATTACACAGTGCTGAGAATCACAGTGAGACACACTGACCATTACACAGCACTGAGAATCACAGTGAGACACACTGACCATTACTCAGCGCTGAGAATCATAGTGAGAGACACTGACCATTACTAAGCGCTGAGAATCACAGTGAGAGACACTGACCTTTACACGGTGCTGAGAATCACAGTGAGACACACTGCCCATTACACGGTGCTGAGAATCACAGTGAGAGACACTGACCGTTACACAGCGCTGAGAATCACAGTGAGACACACTGACCATTACTCAGCGCTGAGAATCACAGTGAGACACACTGACCCTTACACGGTGCTGAGAATCACAGTGAGACACACTGACCATTACACGGTGCTGCGAATCACAGTGAGACACACTGGCCATTACACAGCGCTGAGAATCACAGTGAGAAACACTGACCGTTACACAGCGCTGAGAATCACAGTGAGAGACACTGACCATTACACAGTGCTGAGAATCACAGTGAGACACACTGACCATTACACAGCGCTGAGAATCACAGTGAGACAGACTGACCATTACAGAGTGCTGAGAATCACAGTGAGACACACTAGCCATTACACAGCGCTGAGAATCACAGTGAGACACACTGACCATTACATAGCGCTGAGAATCACAGTGAGAGACACTGACCTTTACACGGTGCTGAGAATCACAGTGAGACACACTGACCAATACACAGCGCTGAGAATCGCAGTGAGACACACTGACCATTACAGAGTGCTGAGAATCACAGTGAGACACACTAGCCATTACACAGCGCTGAGAATCACAGTGAGACACACTGACCATTACTCAGCGCTGAGAATCACAGTGAGAGACACTGACCTTTACACGGTGCTGAGAATCACAGTGAGACACACTGACCATTACACGGTGCTGAGAATCACAGTGAGACACACTGACCATTACACAGCGCTGATAATCACAGTGAGACACACCGACCATTCCACGATGCTGAGAATCACAGCGAGACACACTGACCATTACTCAGCGCTGAGAATCACAGTGAGAGACACTGACCATTACACAGCGCTGAGAATCACAGGGAGACACGCTGACAGTTGCACAGTGCTGAGAATCACAGTGAGACACACTGACCATTACACAGCGCTGAGAATCACAGTGAGAGACGCTGACCATTACACGGTGCTGAGAATCACAGTGAGACACACTGCCCATTATACGGTGCTGAGAATCACAGTGAGACACACTTCCATTATACGGTGCTGAGAATCACAGTGAGAGACACTGACCGTTACACAGCGCTGAGAATCACAGTGAGACACACTGACCATTACTCAGCGCTGAGAATCACAGTGAGACACACTGACCCTTACACGGTGCTGAGAATCACAGTGAGACACACTGCCCATTACACGGTGCTGAGAATCACAGTGAGAGACACTGACCGTTACACAGCGCTGAGAATCACAGTGAGACACACTGACCATTACTCAGCGCTGAGAATCACAGTGAGACACACTGACCCTTACACGGTGCTGAGAATCACAGTGAGACACACTGACCATTACACGGTGCTGCGAATCACAGTGAGACACACTGGCCATTACACAGCGCTGAGAATCACAGTGAGAAACACTGACCGTTACACAGCGCTGAGAATCACAGTGAGAGACACTGACCATTACACAGTGCTTAGAATCACAGTGAGACACACTGACCATTACACAGCACTGAGAATCACAGTGAGACACACTGACCATTACAGAGTGCTGAGAATCACAGTGAGACACACTAGCCATTACACAGCGCTGAGAATCACAGTGAGACACACTGACCATTACTCAGCGCTGAGAATCACAGTGAGAGACACTGACCTTTACACGGTGCTGAGAATCACAGTGAGACACACTGACCAATACACAGCGCTGAGAATCGCAGTGAGACACACTGACCATTACAGAGTGCTGAGAATCACAGTGAGACACACTAGCCATTACACAGCGCTGAGAATCACAGTGAGACACACTGACCATTACTAAGCGCTGAGAATCACAGTGAGAGACACTGACCTTTACACGGTGCTGAGAATCACAGTGAGACACACTGACCATTACACGGTGCTGAGAATCACAGTGAGACACACTGGCCATTACACAGCGCTGAGAATCACAGTGAGACCCACTGACCATTACACGGTGCTGAGAATCAGAGTGAGACACACTGGCCATTACACAGTGCTGAGAATCACAGTGAGACACACGGACCATTACACGGTGCTGAGAATCACAGTGAGACACACTGACCCTTACACAACGCTGAGAATCACAGTGAGACACACTGACCCTTACACCACGCTGAGAATCACAGTGAGACACACTGGCCATTACACAGTGCTGAGAATCACAGTGAGACACACTGGCCATTACACAGTGCTGAGAATCACAGTGAGTCACACTGGCCATTACACAGCGCTGAGAATCACAGTGAGACACACAGCCCATTACACGGTGCTGAGAATCACTGTCAGAGACACACTGACCATTACACGATGCTGAGAATCACAGTGAGAGACACTGACCATTACACAGTGCTGAGAATCACAGTGAGACACACAGACAATTACACAGTGCTGAGAATCACAGTGAGACACACTGCCCATTACACGGTGCTTAGAATCACTGTCAGAGACACACTGACCATTACACAGTGCTGAGAATCACAGTGAGACGCACTGACCATTACACAGTGCTGAGAATCACAGTGAGACACACTGCCCATTACACGGTGCTGAGAATCACTGTCAGAGACACACTGACCATTACTCAGTGCTGCGAATCACAGTAAGAGACACTGGCCATTACACAGTGCTGAGAATCACAGTGAGACACACTGACCATTACACCATGCTGAGAATCACAGTGAGACACACTGACCATTACACAGCGCTGAGGATCACAGTGAGACACACTGACCATTACACGGTGCTGAGAATCACTGTCAGAGACACACTGACCATTACTCAGCGCTGAGACTCACAGTGAGACACACTGACCATTACTCAATGCTGAAAATCACAGTGAGACACACTGACCATTACACGGTGCTGAGAATCACTGTCAGAGACACACTGAGCATTACTCAGCGCTGAGACTCACAGTGAGACACACTGACCATTACTCAATGCTGAAAATCACAGTGAGACACACTGACCATTACACGGTGCTGAGAATCACTGTCAGAGACACACTGACCATTACTCAGCGCTGAGACTCACAGTGAGACGCACTGACCATTACACAGTGCTGAGAATCACAGTGAGACACACTGACCATTACTCAGCGCTGAGAATCACAGTGAGACACACTGACCCTTACACGGTGCTGAGAATCACAGTGAGACACACTGACCATTACACGGTGCTGCGAATCACAGTGAGACACACTGGCCATTACACAGCGCTGAGAATCACAGTGAGAAACACTGACCGTTACACAGCGCTGAGAATCACAGTGAGAGACACTGACCATTACACAGTGCTGAGAATCACAGTGAGACACACTGACCATTACACAGCGCTGAGAATCACAGTGAGACACACTGACCATTACAGAGTGCTGAGAATCACAGTGAGACACACTAGCCATTACACAGCGCTGAGAATCACAGTGAGACACACTGACCATTACATAGCGCTGAGAATCACAGTGAGAGACACTGACCTTTACACGGTGCTGAGAATCACAGTGAGACACACTGACCAATACACAGCGCTGAGAATCGCAGTGAGACACACTGACCATTACAGAGTGCTGAGAATCACAGTGAGACACACTAGCCATTACACAGCGCTGAGAATCACAGTGAGACACACTGACCATTACTCAGCACTGAGAATCACAGTGAGAGACACTGACCTTTACACGGTGCTGAGAATCACAGTGAGACACACTGACCATTACACGGTGCTGAGAATCACAGTGAGACACACTGACCATTACACAGCGCTGATAATCATAGTGAGACACACTGACCATTCCACGATGCTGAGAATCACAGCGAGACACACTAACCATTACTCAGCGCTGAGAATCACAGTGAGAGACACTGACCATTACACAGCGCTGAGAATCACAGTGAGACACGCTGACAGTTGCACAGTGCTGAGAATCACAGTGAGACACACTGACCATTACACAGCGCTGAGAATCACAGTGAGAGACACTGACCATTACACGGTGCTGAGAATCACAGTGAGACACACTGCCCATTACACGGTGCTGAGAATCACAGTGAGACACACTGCCCATTATACGGTGCTGAGAATCACAGTGAGAGACACTGACCGTTACACAGCGCTGAGAATCACAGTGAGACACACTGACCATTACTCAGCGCTGAGAATCACAGTGAGACACACTGACCCTTACACGGTGCTGAGAATCACAGTGAGACACACTGCCCATTACACGGTGCTGAGAATCACAGTGAGAGACACTGACCGTTACACAGCGCTGAGAATCACAGTGAGACACACTGACCATTACTCAGCGCTGAGAATCACAGTGAGACACACTGACCCTTACACGGTGCTGAGAATCACAGTGAGACACACTGACCATTACACGGTGCTGCGAATCACAGTGAGGCACACTGGCCATTACACAGCGCTGAGAATCACAGTGAGAAACACTGACCGTTACACAGCGCTGAGAATCACAGTGAGAGACACTGACCATTACACAGTGCTGAGAATCACAGTGAGACACACTGACCATTACACAGCACTGAGAATCACAGTGAGACACACTGACCATTACTCAGCGCTGAGAATCATAGTGAGAGACACTGACCATTACGAAGCGCTGAGAATCACAGTGAGAGACACTGACCTTTACACGGTGCTGAGAATCACAGTGAGACACACTGACCATTACACGGTGCTGAGAATCACAGTGAGACACACTGGCCATTACACAGCGCTGAGAATCACAGTGAGACACACTGACCATTATACGGTGCTGAGAATCACAGTGAGACACACTGGCCATTACACAGTGCTGAGAATAACAGTGAGACACACGGACCATTACACGGTGCTGAGAATCACAGTGAGACATACTGACCCTTACACAACGCTGAGAATCACAGTGAGACACACTGACCCTTACACCACGCTGAGAATCACAGTGAGACACACTGGCCATTACACAGTGCTGAGAATCACAGTGAGACACACTGGCCATTACACAGTGCTGAGAATCACAGTGAGACACACTGGCCATTACACAGCGCTGAGAATCACTGTGAGACACACAGCCCATTACACGGTGCTGAGAATCACTGTCAGAGACACACTGACCATTACACAGTGCTGAGAATCACAGTGAGACGCACTGACCATTACACAGTGCTGAGAATCACAGTGAGACACACTGCCCATTACACGGTGCTGAGAATCACTGTCAGAGACACACTGACCATTACTCAGTGCTGCGAATCACAGTAAGAGACACTGACCATTACACATTGCTGAGAATCACAGTGAGACACACTGACCATTACACCATGCTGAGAATCACAGTGAGACACACTGACCATTACACAGCGCTGAGGATCACAGTGAGACACACTGATCATTACACGGTGCTGAGAATCACTGTCAGAGACACACTGACCATTACTCAGCGCTGAGACTCACAGTGAGACACACTGACCATTACTCAATGCTGAAAATCACTGTGAGACCCACTGACCATTACACGGTGCTGAGAATCACTGTCAGAGACACACTGAGCATTACTCAGCGCTGAGACTCACAGTGAGACACACTGACCATTACTCAGCGCTGAGACTCACAGTGAGACGCACTGACCATTACACAGTGCTGAGAATCACAGTGAGACACACTGACCATTACACAGTGCTGAGAATCACAGTGAGACACACTGACCCTTACACGGTGCTGAGAATCACGGTGAGACACACTGACCATTACACGGTGCTGCGAATCACAGTGAGACACACTGACCATTACAACGTGCTGAGAATCACAGTGAGACACACTGACCATTCCACAGTGCTGAGAATCACAGTGAGAAACACTGACCAATACACAGCGCTGAGAATCACAGTGAGAGACACTGACCATTACACAGTGCTGAGAATCACAGTGAGAGACACTGACCAATACACAGCGCTGAGAATCACAGTGAGAAACACTGACCATTACACAGTGCTGAGAATCACAGTGAGACACACTGACCATTACACCATGCTGAGAATCACAGTGAGAAACACTGACCATTACACAGTGCTGAGAATCACAGTGAGAGACACTGACCAATACACAGCGCTGAGAATCACAGTGAGAAACACTGACCATTACACAGTGCTGAGAATCACAGTGAGACACACTGACCATTACACCGTGCTGAGAATCACAGTGAGAAACACTGACCATTACACAGCGCTGAGAATCACAATGAGACACACTGACCATTACACGGTGCTGAGAATCACAGTGAGAAACACTGACCATTACACAGTGCTGAGAATCACAGTGAGAGACACTGACCAATACACAGCGCTGAGAATCACAGTGAGACACACTGACCATTAGACGGTGCTGAGTATCACAGTGAGACACACTGACCAATACACAGCGCTGAGAATCACAGTGAGAAACACTGACCATTAAACAGCGCTGAGAATCACAATGAGACACACTGACCATTACACGGTGCTGAGAATCACAGTGAGAAACACTGACCATTACACCGTGCTGAGAATCACAGTGAGAGACACTGACCAATACACAGCGCTGAGTATCACAGTGAGACACACTGACCATTCCACGGTGCTGAGAATCACAGCGAGACACACTGACCATTCCACGGTGCTGAGAATCACAGTGAGACACACTGACCATTACACGGTGCTGAGAATCACAGTGAGACACACTGACCAATACACAGCGCTGAGTATCACAGTGAGACACACTGACCATTACACGGTGCTGAGAATCACAGTGAGACACACTGACCATTACACAGTGCTGAGAATCACTGTGAGACACACTGACCATTACACCGTGCTGAGAATCACAGTGAGACACACTGACCATTACACAGCGCTGAGAATCACAGTGAGACACACTGACCAATACACAGCGCTGAGAATCACAGTGAGACACACTGACAGTTGCACAGTGCTGAGAATCACAGTGAGACACACTGCCCATTATACGGTGCTGAGAATCACAGTGAGAGACACTGACCGTTACACAGCGCTGAGAATCACAGTGAGACACACTGACCATTACTCAGCGCTGAGAATCACAGTGAGACACACTGACCCTTACACGGTGCTGAGAATCACAGTGAGACACACTGCCCATTACACGGTGCTGAGAATCACAGTGAGAGACACTGACCGTTACACAGCGCTGAGAATCACAGTGAGACACACTGACCATTACTCAGCGCTGAGAATCACAGTGAGACACACTGACCCTTACACGGTGCTGAGAATCACAGTGAGACACACTGACCATTACACGGTGCTGCGAATCACAGTGAGACACACTGGCCATTACACAGCGCTGAGAATCACAGTGAGAATCAATGACCGTTACACAGCGCTGAGAATCACAGTGAGAGACACTGACCATTACACAGTGCTGAGAATCACAGTGAGACACACTGACCATTACACAGCACTGAGAATCACAGTGAGACACACTGACCATTACAGAGTGCTGAGAATCACAGTGAGACACACTAGCCATTACACAGCGCTGAGAATCACAGTGAGACACACTGACCATTACTCAGCGCTGAGAATCACAGTGAGAGACACTGACCTTTACACGGTGCTGAGAATCACAGTGAGACACACTGACCAATACACAGCGCTGAGAATCGCAGTGAGACACATTGACCATTACAGAGTGCTGAGAATCACAGTGAGACACACTAGCCATTACACAGCGCTGAGAATCACAGTGAGACACACTGACCATTACTAAGCGCTGAGAATCACAGTGAGAGACACTGACCTTTACACGGTGCTGAGAATCACAGTGAGACACACTAACCATTACACGGTGCTGAGAATCACAGTGAGACACACTGGCCATTACACAGCGCTGAGAATCACAGTGAGACACACTGACCATTACACGGTGCTGAGAATCAGAGTGAGACACACTGGCCATTACACAGTGCTGAGAATCACAGTGAGACACACGGACCATTACACGGTGCTGAGAATCACAGTGAGACACACTGACCCTTACACAACGCTGAGAATCACAGTGAGACACACTGACCCTTACACCACGCTGAGAATCACAGTGAGACACACTGGCCATTACACAGTGCTGAGAATCACAGTGAGACACACTGGCCATTACACAGTGCTGAGAATCACAGTGAGACACACTGGCCATTACACAGCGCTGAGAATCACAGTGAGACACACAGCCCATTACACGGTGCTGAGAATCACTGTCAGAGACACACTGACCATTACACGATGCTGAGAATCACAGTGAGAGACACTGACCATTACACAGTGCAGAGAATCACAGTGAGACGCACTGACCATTACACAGTGCTGAGAATCACAGTGAGACACACTGCCCATTACACGGTGCTGAGAATCACTGTCAGAGACACACTGACCATTACTCAGTGCTGCGAATCACAGTAAGAGACACCGACCATTACACAGTGCTGAGAATCACAGTGAGACACACTGACCATTACACCATGCTGAGAATCACAGTGAGACACACTGACCATTACACAGCGCTGAGGATCACAGTGAGACACACTGACCATTACACGGTGCTGAGAATCACTGTCAGAGACACACTGACCATTACTCAGCGCTGAGACTCACAGTGAGACACACTGACCATTACTCAATGCTGAAAATCACAGTGAGACACACTGACCATTACACGGTGCTGAGAATCACTGTCAGAGACACACTGAGCATTACTCAGCGCTGAGACTCACAGTGAGACTCACTGACCATTACTCAGCGCTGAGACTCACAGTGAGACGCACTGACCATTACACAGTGCTGAGAATCACAGTGAGACACACTGACCATTACACACTGCTGAGAATCACAGTGAGACACACTGACCCTTACACGGTGCTGAGAATCACGGTGAGACACAATGACCATTACACGGTGCTGCGAATCACAGTGAGACACACTGACCATTCCACAGTGCTGAGAATCACAGTGAGAAACACTGACCAATACACAGCGCTGAGAATCACAGTGAGAGACACTGACCATTACACAGTGCTGAGAATCACAGTGAGAGACACTGACCAATACACAGCGCTGAGAATCACAGTGAGAAACACTGACCATTACACAGTGCTGAGAATCACAGTGAGACACACTGACCATTACACCATGCTGAGAATCACAGTGAGAAACACTGACCATTACACAGTGCTGAGAATCACAGTGAGAGACACTGACCAATACACAGCGCTGAGAATCACAGTGAGAAACACTGACCATTACACAGTGCTGAGAATCACAGTGAGACACACTGACCATTACACCGTGCTGAGAATCACAGTGAGAAACACTGACCATTACACAGCGCTGAGAATCACAATGAGACACACTGACCATTACACGGTGCTGAGAATCACAGTGAGAAACACTGACCATTACACGGTGCTGAGAATCACAGTGAGAAACACTGACCATTACACAGTGCTGAGAATCACAGTGAGAGACACTGACCAATACACAGCGCTGAGAATCACAGTGAGACACACTGACCATTAGACGGTGCTGAGTATCACAGTGAGACACACTGACCCATACACAGCGCTGAGAATCACAGTGAGAAACACTGACCATTAAACAGCGCTAAGAATCACAATGAGACACACTGACCATTACACGGTGCTGAGAATCACAGTGAGAAACACTGACCATTACACCGTGCTGAGAATCACAGTGAGAGACACTGACCAATACACAGCGCTGAGTATCACAGTGAGACACACTGACCATTCCACGGTGCTGAGAATCACAGCGAGACACACTGACCATTCCACGGTGCTGAGAATCACAGTGAGACACACTGACCATTACACGGTGCTGAGAATCACAGTGAGACACACTGACCAATACACAGCGCTGAGTATCACAGTGAGACACACTGACCATTACACGGTGCTGAGAATCACAGTGAGACACACTGACCATTACACAGTGCTGAGAATCACAGTGAGACACACTGACCATTACACCGTGCTGAGAATCACAGTGAGACACACTGACCATTACACAGCGCTGAGAATCACAGTGAGACACACTGACCAATACACGGTGCTGAGAATCACAGTGAGACACACTGACCATTACACAGTGCTGAGAATCACAGTGAGACACACTGACCATTACACCGTGCTGAGAATCACAGTGAGACACACTGACCATTACACCGTGCTGAGAATCACAGTGAGACACACTGACCATTACACAGCGCTGAGAATCACAGTGAGACACACTGACAGTTGCACAGTGCTGAGAATCACAGTGAGACACACTGACCATTACACAGCGCTGAGAATCACAGTGTGACACACTGACCATTACACGGTGCTGAGAATCACAGTGAGACACACTGACCATTACACAGTGCTGAGAATCACAGTGAGACACACTGCCCATTACACGGTGCTGAGAATCACAGTGAGACACACTGACCATTACACAGTGCTGAGAATCACAGTGAGACACACTGCCCATTACACAGTGCTGAGAATCACAGTGAGACACACTGACCATTACACCGTGCTGAGAATCACAGTGAGACACACTGACCATTACACAGCGCTGAGAATCACAGTGAGACACACTGCCCATTACACGGTGCTGAGAATCACAGTGAGACACACTGACAGTTGCACAGTGCTGAGAATCACAGTGAGACACACTGACCATTACACAGCGCTGAGAATCACAGTGAGACACACTGACCATTACACGGTGCTGAGAATCACAGTGAGACACACTGACCATTACACAGTGCTGAGAATCACAGTGAGACACACTGCCCATTACACAGTGCTGAGAATCACAGTGAGACACACTGACCATTACACGGTGCTGAGAATCACAGTGAGACACACTGCCCATTACACAGTGCTGAGAATCACAGTGAGACACACTGACCATTACACAGTGCTGAGAATCACAGTGAGACACACTGACCATTACACAGTGCTGAGAATCACAGTGAGACACACTGACCATTACACAGCGCTGAGAATCACAGTGAGACACACTGACCATTACACAGTGCTGAGAATCACAGTGAGACACACTGCCCATTACACAGTGCTGAGAATCACACAGTTCGCCTCACTGACCATTACACCGTGCTGAGAATTGCACAGTTCTCCTCACTGACCATTACACCGTGCTGAGAATCGCACAGTGAGACTCACTGACCATTACACCGTGCTGAGAATCACAGTGAGACACACTGACCATTACACAGCGCTGAGGATCACAGTGAGACACACTGACCATTACACGGTGCTGAGAATCACTGTCAGAGACACACTGACCATTACTCAGCGCTGAGACTCACAGTGAGACACACTGACCATCACTCAATGCTGAAAATCACAGTGAGACACACTGACCATTACACGGTGCTGAGAATCACTGTCAGAGACACACTGAGCATTACTCAGCGCTGAGACTCACAGTGAGACACACTGACCATTACTCAGCGCTGAGACTCACAGTGAGACGCACTGACCATTACACAGTGCTGAGAATCACAGTGAGACACACTGACCATTACACAGTGCTGAGAATCACAGTGAGACACACTGACCATTACACGGTGCTGAGAATCACGGTGAGACACACTGACCATTACACAATGCTGAGAATCACAGTGAGACACACTGACCATTACACAATGCTGAGAATCACAGTGAGAGACACTGACCATTACTCAGCGCTGAGACTCACAGTGAGACGCACTGACCATTACACAGTGCTGAGAATCACAGTGAGACACAATGACCATTACACGGTGCTGCGAATCACAGTGAGACACACTGACCATTCCACAGTGCTGAGAATCACAGTGAGAAACACTGACCAATACACAGCGCTGAGAATCACAGTGAGAGACACTGACCATTACACAGTGCTGAGAATCACAGTGAGAGACACTGACCAATACACAGCGCTGAGAATCACAGTGAGAAACACTGACCATTACACAGTGCTGAGAATCACAGTGAGACACACTGACCATTACACCATGCTGAGAATCACAGTGAGAAACACTGACCATTACACAGTGCTGAGAATCACAGTGAGAGACACTGACCAATACACAGCGCTGAGAATCACAGTGAGAAACACTGACCATTACACAGTGCTGAGAATCACAGTGAGACACACTGACCATTACACCGTGCTGAGAATCACAGTGAGAAACACTGACCATTACACAGCGCTGAGAATCACAATGAGACACACTGACCATTACACGGTGCTGAGAATCACAGTGAGAAACACTGACCATTACACAGTGCTGAGAATCACAGTGAGAGACACTGACCAATACACAGCGCTGAGAATCACAGTGAGACACACTGACCATTAGACGGTGCTGAGTATCACAGTGAGACACACTGACCCATACACAGCGCTGAGAATCACAGTGAGAAACACTGACCATTAAACAGCGCTGAGAATCACAATGAGACACACTGACCATTACACGGTGCTGAGAATCACAGTGAGAAACACTGACCATTACACCGTGCTGAGAATCACAGTGAGAGACACTGACCAATACACAGCGCTGAGTATCACAGTGAGACACACTGACCATTCCACGGTGCTGAGAATCACAGCGAGACACACTGACCATTCCACGGTGCTGAGAATCACAGTGAGACACACTGACCATTACACGGTGCTGAGAATCACAGTGAGACACACTGACCAATACACAGCGCTGAGTATCACAGTGAGACACACTGACCATTACACGGTGCTGAGAATCACAGTGAGACACACTGACCATTACACAGTGCTGAGAATCACAGTGAGACACACTGACCATTACACCGTGCTGAGAATCACAGTGAGACACACTGACCATTACACAGCGCTGAGAATCACAGTGAGACACACTGACCAATACACAGCGCTGAGAATCACAGTGAGACACACTGACAGTTGCACAGTGCTGAGAATCACAGTGAGACACACTGACCATTACACAGCGCTGAGAATCACAGTGAGACACACTGACCATTACACGGTGCTGAGAATCACAGTGAGACACACTGACCATTACACAGTGCTGAGAATCACAGTGAGACACACTGCCCATTACACGGTGCTGAGAATCACAGTGAGACACACTGACCATTACACAGTGCTGAGAATCACAGTGAGACACACTGCCCATTACACAGTGCTGAGAATCACAGTGAGACACACTGACCATTACACCGTGCTGAGAATCACAGTGAGACACACTGACCATTACACAGCGCTGAGAATCACAGTGAGACACACTGCCCATTACACGGTGCTGAGAATCACAGTGAGACACACTGACAGTTGCACAGTGCTGAGAATCACAGTGAGACACACTGACCATTACACAGCGCTGAGAATCACAGTGAGACACACTGACCATTACACGGTGCTGAGAATCACAGTGAGACACACTGACCATTACACAGTGCTGAGAATCACAGTGAGACACCCTGCCCATTACACAGTGCTGAGAATCACAGTGAGACACACTGACCATTACACGGTGCTGAGAATCACAGTGAGACACACTGCCCATTACACAGTGCTGAGAATCACAGTGAGACACACTGACCATTACACAGTGCTGAGAATCACAGTGAGACACACTGACCATTACACAGTGCTGAGAATCACAGTGAGACACACTGACCATTACACAGCGCTGAGAATCACAGTGAGACACACTGACCATTACACAGTGCTGAGAATCACAGTGAGACACACTGCCCATTACACAGTGCTGAGAATCACACAGTTCGCCTCACTGACCATTACACCGTGCTGAGAATCGCACAGTGAGACTCACTGACCATTACACCGTGCTGAGAATCACACAGTTCTCCTCACTGACCATTACACCGTGCTGAGAATCGCACAGTTCTCCTCACTGACCATTACACCGTGCTGAGAATCGCACAGTGAGACTCACTGACCATTACACCGTGCTGAGAATCACAGTGAGACACACTGCCCATTACACAGTGCTGAGAATCACAGTGAGACACACTGCCCATTACACAGTGCTGAGAATCACAGTGAGACACACTGCCCATTACACCGTGCTGAGAATCACACAGTTCGCCTCACTGACCATTACACGATGCTGAGAATCGCACAGTGAGACTCACTGACCATTACACCATGCTGAGAATCACAGTGAGACACACTGCCCATTACACAGTGCTGAGAATCACAGTGAGACACACTGCCCATTACACAGTGCTGAGAATCACAGTGAGACACACTGCCCATTACACAGTGCTGAGAATCACAGTGAGACACACTGACCATTACACCGTGCTGAGAATCACACAGTTCGCCTCACTGACCATTACACCGTGCTGAGAATCGCACAGTGAGACTCACTGACCATTACACCGTGCTGAGAATCACAGTGAGACACACTGCCCATTACACAGTGCTGAGAATCACAGTGAGACACACTGCCCATTACACAGTGCTGAGAATCACAGTGAGACACACTGACCATTACACAGCGCTGAGAATCACAGTGAGACACACTGACCAATACACAGCGCTGAGAATCACACAGTTCGCCTCACTGACCATTACACCGTGCTGAGAATCACACAGTTCGCCTCACTGACCATTACACCGTGCTGAGAATCACACAGTTCGCCTCACTGACCATTACACCGTGCTGAGAATCGCACAGTTCTCCTCACTGACCATTACACCGTGCTGAGAATCGCACAGTTCTCCTCACTGACCATTACACCGTGCTGAGAATCGCACAGTTCTCCTCACTGACCATTACACCGTGCTGAGAATCGCACAGTGAGACTCACTGACCAATACACCGTGCTGGGAATCACAGTTTGCCTCACTGACCATTATACAATCCTAATAAATACAGCGAGACTCTGATCATTGCACAGTGCTGAGAAAGATACAGAGACACTCTGGCCATTACACAGTGCACAGAATTACACAGTGAGACACACTGACCATTAAACAGGCCTCAGAATCAGAGCGTGACACAATGGCCTTTTGACAGTGTTGAGAACCACACACTCAGAGACACTGACAATTAAAGATTGATGAGAATCACATTGAGACACGCTATAATTACCCAGTTTCAGAATCGCAGTGAGACACACTGACCATTACACAGTGCTGAATATCACAGTGAGACACACTGACCATTTAATGTTTGAACCTTGCACCTTACCTGGTGTTTTGAGCCGGTCTTGATATGTTGGTGTGTATGGATCTGTCGTGTACAACAGCACAAAGAGGGACAGTGCGAACAATGCACACATTACAACGTAGAAGGCCGCATAGTACAGACTGATGAAAACTGGGATAGGAGAAACAAAACGATGTATAGAATTAGATATGGATATACGGCGCTGGCCCCAAAATTACTCCTTGTTGCTCCATTCAAGCCTCCTCCCAGCATTGAATCTGTCAGTTTAACTCTGTATTCCCTTCTCCCACATAAGCTTCTCTATCCTTGATCCTCTAACCTTGTTCAAACTCTAAAAACATCCAATTGAAATTCCACAGCTCCTTCGAATCTGGTAGGACAAGACACTTGCGGTCTTTAATGGCCTGGAATTTGTGCTCACATTAACTCTTAAACTGTAAGTGTTCAGTGTCATTACTGTGCGAAACTGACGGCAACGTCCAGTGTCGGCACAATCAGTTGAATGTGAAAGTGCTGGGCGTCATGGTGGTGCAGTGATTAGCACTAAAGGCCCGGGTTTGACCCCGGCTCCAGGTCACTGTCTGTGTGCAGTTTGCACGTTCTCTTTGGGTCTCACCCCCACAACCCAAAGATGGCCTCACTAAATTGCCCTTAATTGGATTTTTATTTAAAGTGAAAATGCTGGTTTGGCTCTCAATTAGAAGCTGCTTCTCCCCTTGGATCACTTCTACAACCTTCGCTGATCAAATCAGTGCAGAAGCTGTGATTTGATGTGAACTTTGTTCCAGATGTAAGTAATAAAGTAAAGTGTCCATAGTCCCAGATGACCATAGGCTGCTTTCCCCTTTTAGGGGGGAGAATTGACTGGGGGTGATTTTACCTGAGGATCACAACACCTCAAGGCGAGTGACAAGGTTAAAAAGGCGGGGCCTTCAATCTATAAAGGATTTATGGAGTGGGAGGAAACCCAGATGGGTGAGTTTAAGGCTAAATGGGAAGATGAGCTGGGTGGGGAGGCAGAGGCGGGTCTGTGGGAGGATGATCTGAGCAGAGTCAACACGTCCTCATCTTGTGCCAGGCTCAGCCTGATGCAATTCAAGGTGATTCATCGGGCACACATGACGGTGGCCCGGATGAGCAAGTTCTTTGGGGAGGAGGATGGGTGAGTGAGGTGCGCGGGAGGGCCCGCAAATCATGTCCACATGTTTTAGGCATGCCCGAAGCTTAGGAGATACTGGCAGGGATTTGCGGATGTCATGTCCATAGTGTTAAAAACAAGGGTGGCGCCAAGTCCAGATGTGGTGATTTTTGGAGTGTCGGAAGATCCGGGAGTCCAGGGGACGAGAGAAGCTCACATTTTTGCCTTTGCCTCCTTGGTACCCTGGAGATGGATATTGCTAGCATGGATGGACTCGAAGCCCCCAAAATCAGGGGTTTGGGTTAGTGACATAGCTGGGTTTCTTTGGCTTGAGAAAATGAAGTTCGCCCTGAGAGGATCAACATTAGGGTTCGTTCGGAGGTGGCAGCCGTTTATCAACTTCTTCGGAGAAAACTAAACTGTCAGCAGATTCAATAAGGGGGGGGGGGAATAAAGGGGTGTAGGGGCGGAGTTAGGCTATTTTTTGTTTCGAGTAGGTGGGAACAGTGGGAGATGGAGGGTTGGGTTACGCACTGAACTATGTTTACATTTGTATTTGTATCGTTTATTGTTATAAAACCATAAATGCCTTAATAAAATGTTTTTTTTTAAAGGTGGTGCCTTCATGGAGAACCTCAACCAACACAGGGAATTGAACAATGCTGGCCTTGCTCAGCATGCCAAACCAGCCACCCAGCCAACTGGGCTAAACCAGCCCCCATTGTTCCAGATGTAAAAACAAATACAAACGTTTTGGAAATCCCTCTCTGGCAGCGTCCTGCGCTCATCTCATGAAGTTGGAGGGAAGCTCAGGGTACAGCATCTCATCTTCTGACTAGATACTTTGCAGCCTTCTGGACTCAACACGGAGGTCAACAATTACAGATACTACTGTCTGCTTCAATTTTGCTTCCTTTCTTATTGCTTGTTTTAGCTTTTCCCTTGTCTGTCTTTTTCTCTGCTTTTTGATGGCAGCTGCGTTGCCATTCATCCTGCATCATGAACTGTTTGGTCATGAAATCTCTCCACCGAATCACAGACCTTCCCTTTCTTTTATTTCTGATTTCCAGAATCCACAGTATGTTGTTTTTAAAAAGGTTAAGCTGAATGAGTTTTTAAAAAAAATTTTAGAGTCCCCAATTTTTCTTTTCCCCAATTAAGGGGCAATTTAGCGTGGCCAATCGACCTAGCCTGCACATCTTTGGGTTGTGGGGGTGAAACCCACGCAGACACGGGGAGAATGTGCAAACTCCACAAGGACAGTGACCCAGAGCCGGGATCAAACCTGGGTCCTCAGTGTCGTGAGGCAGCAGTGCTAACCAGTGCACCACTAATGAGGTTCTTTAACACTGAAGTTACAGTTACTGCTCAACATTCTCGCTGGCCTGGAAACACTAGTCTTAGAAGACTGGACTATCACCCCCTCCATTCCATGATAAACATTCCAATGATTTTAAAAATCATGCATGTTTGCTCATACTTCGGATTCTACCAATAACCCCGTGCTCTGTATCCCAAACTTTCGTTCACTCTCTGTAAAATTATACAAAAATGAATGGCAATGTTTTGTTTTTTTTTATTTGTGGTTTGCTGTCTAAGAGTTCTTCATTCTGATTGGCCAAACAGCCTGCTTGCAGGGCAACCAGAGATCCCCAAAGGTGGTGTGCCAGAATCAAATTAATGTCACAATCGGGGGAAATATGGTGCCGCTAAATCTTTATGGGCAGCTCTCTCCAAAGTTAGAAGCGGTATCGCTGCTGACAAAAAGCTCCAGGCCATAAATAGATCATGGTCTGGATTCTCCGCCGGCAGGATGTTCCATTTTGCCGGCAGCCCGGGAGTTTCCCGATGGCATGAGGCTGCACCACAATGGGAAACCCCATTGACCAGCTGACGTAACGGAGCATTCCGCCGGCGAGGTGAAACAGAAATGTGGCACGGCGGGACGGAGAATCCACCCCAGATTTTTATAGAAGATCAAGAATAGTTCTCTTGCATTGTTGCAGAAAATGAACTCCTCTCATGAAATATCTTCTCTTATATGAAAGGGTGCCAAAAACAGCCCTTATGGGCAGCACGGTGGTGCAGTGGGTTAGCACTGCGGCCTCCGGGCGCCAAGGTCCCAGGTTCGATCCCGGCTCTGGGTCACTGTCCATGTGGAGTTTGCACATTCTCCCCGTGTTTGCATGGGTTTCGCCCCCACAACCCAAAGATGTGCAGTGTAGGTGGATTGGCCTCGATAAATTGCCCCTTAATTGGAAAAAATTAATTGGGTACACTAAATTTTTTTTAAAAAAAATTTAAAATCAGTCCTTATTGATCACACTTACAAACTTTTATGTTACTTGTCGGATTTGTATAGATATACATTATCTGCACAGTTAATGGAAACATTTAGAGGCTGTTACCTGGAATTGTAACTGATTATCAATTGAAAGTTTGAGATTATTTCTTGTTAAATTTCCTGCTATGCAGAATGGATTGGAAGGCTACCTTACCTTAAAAGGTTTACAGACAGATGTGCAAAACACTGAAAGATCAGCAATTTTTGAAAAGTAATTCAAACCAACGAATATTACAGCACAATTTGGCCCAATGTGACTGTGCCAATTCTTTCCAGACTAGTACAATCCCAACCTATCCCCATGCCCCACTCTCTCCCCATAGCCCTTTACCAATCCCAAACTAATCCCACTGCCCTTCTCTCTCCCCAGGCCCTGTATCAATCCCACACTAATGCCTCTTCCCTCTCTCTCCCCGTAGCCCTGTATCAATCACAAACTAATAGCTCTGCCCCACTTCCTCCTCATAGTCCTGAATTAACCTTCAAACTAATCCCACTGCCCCCACTCTTTCACCATAGCCCTGTGTCAATCCTCAAATGAATCCCACTGCCCACTCTCTCCTCATAGCCCTGTATCAACGCCAAACTAATCTGTGTCCCACTCTCTTCTCATAGCCCTGTATCAATCCCAAATGAATCCCACTGCCCACTCTCTACCCATAGCCCTGTATCAATCCCCAAACTAATTTCACTGTCCCACTCTCTACCCATAGCCCGATATCAAACCCAAATTAATCTCACTGCCCGATTCTCTCCCCATAGCCTAGTATCAATCCCCAAATGAATCCCACTGCCCCACTCTCTCCACATAGCCCTGTATCAACTCCAAACTAATCTCACTGTCCCACTCTCTTCTCACAGCCCTGTATCAAACCCAAATTTATCTCACAGCCCCGCTCTCTCCACATAGTCTGGTATCAATCCAAAACTAATCCCACTGCTCCACTCTCCCCCCAATCAATCCTAAACAATCCTCCACAGTCCCAGAATTAGTTGCAGTATTTCAATTATTTACTGAAAACTATATTTTCCTTTCCCTGGCACTATTGTGGTGAATCTATGCCGTACACTCTCAATAAATATTTTAAATGTCTTTTCTATAACAGACAGGCCACAGTCCTTTAACTGCAGACTAAGCAATGCTCTGTATAAACTCATCATTGCTTCTCTCATCCTGCACTCTGTGCCCTCTGAGAGTTTGTTAACTCAATTGTTCCCTCACAGTGCCGAGGTCCCAGGTTCGATCCCGGCTCTGGGTCACTGTCCGTGTGGAGTTTGCACATTCTCCCTGTGTTTGCGTGGGTTTCACCCCCACAACACAAAGATGTGCAGAGTAGGTGGATTGGCCAAGCTAAATTGCCCCTTAATTGGAAGAAATGAATTATGCACTCTAAATTTATAAAAAATAAATAAACTCAATTGTTCCCGGATGCCGTCCAACCCCACGAGTTGTCTCGAGGTCTCACATACCCCAGTTTTTAGGTGTCCGTCCCATTAACTCTTTTGTGTCTGGATTCCAGAGAAAGCGTCTGAAACCTTCCATGCGCTGGCTGCATGTCTTCTTTTCATTGAAGGTAGCCATTTTCCCCAGTTACTGTTCCAAATTGGCCGATGTCAAGTGGAACAGTTATTGTTCTAAATGGGCCGATATCAAGTGGAACAAATGAAGGAGTTGGGGGAGGGTGGAGAAACTGAGCAATATTTTATAGCAGTGAAGTGGTGACACAGAGCTCTAACCAATTGCGTTAATGACAGGAGTTAATGGCATTCCAAAGATATCAGCACTGTTTAGATTAGTGCAAATGTCAATAACTAACTGAGTTCACATGAAGCAACTTTCCAAAACGTGCGTTGGAGAGTTGATAATATTCCTGTGACACAAGAGGTGATAACTATATCATGCTTGATGATTTTTATGTAAACAAAATTCATTGGTCGCTCATTCACTTTTGAACAAAAGACATTGTAGTGGTTGGGGGGATAATGAGCACCTGACATTTCGTGCCGTGAGGCAGCAGATGGCATGGTACCCAGCCGAGAGCCACATCACCAACCTTGCACACTCCAGCCCTTCAATGTAGTCTGACTAACCCAGTGAAATTCCCACCATTGAGCTGCAACTTAACTCGACATGGTACCAGAAAACCAACCAATTGCTCAGCGCTATCCTTCTATCTAGAAGCAAATATGTCCTTAAAATACTGGGTGCACAATGTTTGCTGTTGTCACAGCTTTTGGTAGAACAATGAACTAAATGGCAAGTAAGATTCACACCACAGAAGTGTCAGGCAATGGCCATTGCCAACACAAGAGAATTAACATCCTGGGACTTAACATTGACCAGAAACTGAACTGGACTAGCCATATAAATACTGTGGCTACAAGAGCAGGTCAGAGGCTGGGAATTCTGGGCGGGATTCTCTCTGATCCTGAGGCTAAATGTTGATGCCGTCGGAAACGCCATCACATTTCTCGTCGGCTTCCACGCAGCCTCAGGATCAGCAATTCTGGCCCCTACAGGAGGCAAGCATGGCACTGGAGCGACCCTCGGCGCTCCAGCTGCTGATCCTGGTGTGAACTGGGCGCCGCAGGGTCCGCGCATGTGCAGTGGGGCCGGCGCCAACCCGCGCATGTGTAGTAGCACCGACGCCAACGTGCGCACGCGTGATGTCTCCCTTCTCCGCACCGGCCCCGATGCAACATGGCGCAGGGCTACGGGGCCGGTGAGGAAGAAAGGAGGCCCTCTGCCAGAGAGGCCGGCCTGCCGATCGGTGGGCCCCGATCGCAGGCCAGGCCACATCGGAGGGCCCCCCCCCCCCCCCCGGGGTCGGAGCCCCCCCCCACAGGCTGCCCCCGACCCTTCCACGCCGAGTTCCCGCCGGCTGAGAGCAGATGTGAACGGCGCCGGCGGGACTCGGGTTTGTTGACACGGCCGTTCGGCCCATCCCGAGAATCGCTGGGGGAGCTCAGTAGAGCGGCCCCTGGCCGGTGCCGCGCCGACCACGCTGGCGCCAATGACGCCGATTCTCTGCTCTGCGGAGAATCGCGTCCCGGCGTTGGGGCAGCATGGCACGATTTTCGCCGGTCGAGGAGATTCTCCGGCCCGGCCCCGGGCTGAGAGAATCCCGCCCTCTGTGTGAGTAACTCACCTCCTGACTCTCCAAAGCCTATCCACCATCTACAAGGCGCAAGTCAGGCGTTTGATGGAATACTCTCCACTTGCCGGGATGAGTGCAGCTCCAATAATACTCAACACCCTGCAGGCCACTTGAAAGGCAGCCCATCCACCACCATCAACTTCCACACCCTGCACCACTGTCACTGACATTCTCCCTGGCAGGCCTTTGGAGATCATGCACTGAAGGCCCCAAAGGAGAAGAAGCTGACTTCCAATTGTGGCTGCTGAAATGAGCTGAGCAAATGAGATTACGGGGATGATCTTCCTCCCCATTATGCACAGATGACTTATAATGGAATGTTAAACTCACTGGAGATCAGTTCCTCCTGATCTATTTTACTCCCTCTTTTCAGGCAGGGGATGGACACCTGTAGCTCCCATTGGAATCCATTGACAATCTCACAGCACAGTCAAGAATGGGTGGAGACTTCCTTCTTGCATTTCCCATGTGCATATGCGCAGGACAGCAAAGGTAAATGTTGCTTGAGGCAGGTGGGAGTTCATGAAAATCCCATTTCTGGTCAATTGTTGAGAAGATTCAGGATAAAGAGAGCAGTCTCCAACTGGCTGGGTGTAATCCTAATTTTTAAAAATAAATTAAGAGTACCCAATTATTCTTTTCTAGTTAAGGGGCAATTTAGCATGGCCAATCCACCTAACCGGCACATCTTTGGGTTGTGGGGGTAAAACTCACGCAGACATGGGGAGAATGTTCAAACTCCAGACAGGGACCCGGGTCCTCAGCGCTGGAGGCAGCAGTGCTAACTACTGCGCCACTGTGCTGCCCTTGATGTAATCCTAGTTGACTTGTTTGTGAGGACCAGCGTTTTGCCATGGCATGGAATTATGGCGTTACTTTCCATATGGCCGCATTTGGAGTATTGCGTACAGTTCTGGTCACCGCATTATAGGAAGGACGTGGAGGCTTTGGAGCGGGTGCAGAGGAGATTTACCAGGATGTTGCCTGGTATGGAGGGAAAATCTTATGAGGAAAGGCTGATGGACTTGAGGTTGTTTTCGTTGGAGAGAAGAAGGTTAAGAGGAGACTTAATAGAGGCATACAAAATGATGAGGGGGTTAGATAGGGTGGACAGTGAGAGCCTTCTCCCGCGGATGGAAATGGCTAGCACGAGGGGACATAGCTTTAAACTGAGGGGTAATAGATATAGGACAGAGGTCAGAGGTAGGTTCTTTACGCAAAGAGTAGTGAGGCCGTGGAATGCCCTGCCTGCAACAGTAGTGAACTCGCCAACACTGAGGGCATTTAAAAGTTTATTGGATAAACATATGGATGATAATGGCATAGTGTAGGTTAGATGGCTTTTGTTTCGGTGCAACATCGTGGGCCGAAGGGCCTGTACTGCGCTGTATCGTTCTTTGTTCTATATGTGAGGGTGACATCTCAGCCTTTTGGCTAAGCTCAAGCATCAGATCAAGCCTAAGATGAGGTGCAATGCCTTTTCTTGTCAGCTTGGATCTTGTATGTCTCTCTTGTGGAGACCATGAATTTAATTGAATTTGAATTGGTTTTTGGAGCAAGTAATGAGATGGATTAAGGGCTTGCCCTGTCCACTCTGCGTTGGCTTGTAACATTAAGAATGGGATCTTAAAAAGTGTTTAAAGGGTATCCAGGAAGTTGTGTGCATGAGAGCCAGAGGCAAAGACAACTAAGTGGGTTGGCAAAGTTATGGCGGATAGAGTTCAATGCCCGAACGTGCATTGGTCGAGGCCTCCTCATGTTTCTGTCATCCAGTATTTTACATCTTTCAGTGAAAGGTTTATTAAACTGGCCACTTTAACTGATTCGCCACACACACTTTTCCCTGTACAAGCCTGCTCTGAATATTCCCATGCTTTTCAATAAACCACCCATCTCAGTATTTACATCTTGACCTTAATTTCCTGCCAACAAATGCCTCCCTTTTAAAACAAATGCATCTTGGGAGGTGAGGGACACTGGTAAGGGTGGTATTTAATATTCATCCCTCCTTGTCCAAGAAGCACTGAGTCAACTATGCAGCGTGGGACTGAAGTCATGTGCAGATCAAACCAGATCAAGGGTATCCCTGAAAGACATGAGTGAACCAGTTAGGGTTTTACAACAACTCGTCAGCTTTCTTGGTCATGTTAGAGTCTACAAATTACCAGATTTTCTGAATTCAACTAGAGCAATGGGAATCCAGGTTGTGAGAGTGCGGCTCCCATACCCTCTCTACCACTAATGTTACAGCCACCCAACTGAAACCTCCACACACAGTGCAACATCAGTGACAACACACTTAGCCCCTAATATGTGTGTTCAGCACTCCACAACTAGTTCCTGCAACAAACCAGGCGCCAGGCAATTCAAACAGTCAATGCTGAAACACTCTGCCAGCCTGGCAGCCCCTGTGGAGAAAGGAAGCTGTTTCCGACTTTGCTTGGCCAGATGAAGGGTTAGGCCTCCCTTTCCAGATGTTTCCTGATTTGCTGACTGTTTTGCAGCAGGCACTGCCACTCAGGTCATTTCCCCTTCCTGTGGGTGGGTCTCAACTATTCTGTGGTTCCCCCAGGTGCAACGACCATAGCTGCAACTTGGGAAACAGCTGAGAGTCGAAGATAAAGCATACAGTATTCTAGGCATTTTTAATCTGGGCATGGATTAGGAGCAAGGAGGTTGTGTTGAACATGTACAATTCACTAGTTTGTCCTCAGCTGGAGTGTTGAGTCCTGTTCTGGGTGCCTCACTTTATGAAGGATGTGAAGACATTCGAGAGGGTGCAGACAAGATTCACAAGAATGGGATGGGGAACTTCAGTTATGAAGATAGATTGGAGAAGTTAGGACTGTTTTCCTGAGAGAAATGAATGCTGAGAGGCATTCAAAATCACAAGGGGTTTGGACAGGACAGATAGGGAAAAACTGGTCAATGACCCATTCATTACTAATTTGTTGCACAATTTATTTTGTAGATGCTAGTCACTCAGACCAAAATTCGCTTTATAAAGTGAGGATAGTGAATTTCACCACTTCTGTTGGAAAACTGTCCTCAATCTCAAACCAGGTAATTGACTATAATACCCAAACTAGCACTCCAATACTGAGGGAGTGCTGTGCTGTTGGAGGTGCCGTGTTTCAGATGAGACACTAAACCAAGGCCTTGGGCTGGATTCTCTGGCCCCCCAGACACGTGTTTCTAGGTGGCTAGCTGTTCACTGGCAGTGGGATTCTCTGCTCCCGCCTCGGTCAGTGGGATTTCCCATTGAAGCCAACCCATGCCACCAGGAAACCAAAGAATACCGACGTCAGTGAACGTCCGGCGAATTCCGGCCCTTATCTGCCCTCTCAGGTTGGCATCAGAGGCACTGTTTTGAAGTGGAGCTGGGGAGTTACTTGGTAGTGAAAGGAAAGGACATTAATGTTCTTGCCTCATTCATTACAAAGGACCTGCTCCTTCCAGAGCACCTTCCAAACACACGACCTCAACTACTTAGTAGATCAAGGGCAGCAGAACACTACCACCATCATGTGACTGCATAATAAAGTTTCCTATCGCATGTGCAGTAAAGGTGAGATTTGATAAGATTATTAAAGCCAAAACTGTTGTTGACTTTTGTAGATTACTGCAACATATGATTTGTAACTCGGAACCTGCTAATTAGACGCTATCATACAAAGTGATCAAGGTAGAAACATAATGAAGTGAAAACCCTTTCCTCGTGTCCTGTAAAGGTCACCATAACTCATCTGGAACAGGGGTGTTACACCAATGTTATAGCTCGGAGTAGGTTTAAAACACTCTTGTCAGACCTAACTTTCTTCTGATTTTTCTTTAGTTTAAATAGAAGGATGTCCCTGCCAGTTGTGGCTCAGTTTAGTGGGAAAATGGTGGCACAGTGGTAATGTCACTGGACTAGTAAATTTAGAGACCCAGGAGTTGGGAGGAGCAGGGGTTCAAATGCCACCGCAGCTGGTGGATTGAAATTCAGTTCATAAATCTGGAATATAAAGCTAGTCTCAGTAATGGTGATCATGAAATGGTCATTGATTATTAAAAAAAACATCTGCTCCACTAAAATACCTAAAGGTTTCGACACTCCAGGTGAATGAAGAGGTAGGTTCCAGAAACATATATATATAGATGTCTACATATATGTTTCTGGAACCTACCTCTTCATTCACCTGAGGAAGGAGCAGTGCTCCGAAAGCTAGTGTTTGAAACAAACCTGTTGGACGTTGACCTGGTGTTGTAAGACTTCTTACTGTGCTCACCCCAGTCCAACGCCGGCATCTCCACATCTTTGTCATGATATTCAAACACACACATCATGATAGACACACCAACAGACAAATCAGAACACACAACACCACAACCAATGACAGAAAGATATAAAAGCACAGACACGACCCCTGGTAGTCAGTAAGAGCTGCAGAGGAGAACCAGGACACAGCTATTGCCAAAGACACTCAGGGAGACAGCACGTGCAGAGTATCCAGAACGAACTGTATTATAAGAGTTATAATAAAATAGAGTTGTACCACATACAACTGTGTTGGCTCATCTGTGCACCAGAGCACCCAACACCACATGGTACAGGAGTGGATCGATACCTGCCGGCATACCTCAGTGTACACAGACAACCAGCAGTGCCCAGGCATGATGTACAAGCTCCCGGTTCCGCAGGCGCTCCAGTGCGACGGCGACCTCCACGAAAACTGGCGGCGATTCCGGCAAATGTTCGAGTTGTTCCTGGCGGCAGCTGAACTCAAGGACCTGGATGATAAGGAAAAAATTGAATTTCTCCTCACCGTCGCCGGTGCAAGGGCAAGAGCAATGTTCAGAAGGTTCAGGTTCTTCAGGAGGCAGCAAAGGCACGATTACCAGGCAGTCATGGGCAAATTCGGCAAGTACTGTCAAGAATACGCAATCCAATGGGGACTTAAAGGTAAGAAAAGCTGCAGTACTCACCTCGTGGCTGGGATCCCGGAGCCCGAAATCCCGGGCCTGAGAAAAGGCTGGGTCGAGGTCGGCGGCCATCTTGCTAAAGGTATAACGCTAGCACAGTTGCGCGAGAAGTGCGCAGAACCGGAAGTTTCGTTTGCGCATGCGCGAGATGCTGCGCATGCGCAGTCAAGAAAACGACCATCGGTAAAGGAACAGCGATCTGAGCATGTGCAGTCGCTTCCTACGTGCTACATACCGAGCGTCAGGATGTCAGAGGCCCAAGATTGGATCAATTTAAAAAGGAAATGTCCCAAATCCAATTTAAAAGGGAAACGTCCCAAATCAAAAAAACAAAAATCTGTTAAAGCTGTAAAACAACCTTCCTTCACCTGGAATGACAGCACAGTGCCGCAAATTGACCCAGGAGATGAATTTAACCTCCGAAGAACCCTCCGACAAGCAGTTACCTACGCACAAGCCGATGATTCCGACCTTGAATACTTCGATGACGATTTTTACAGTGTTTCCGGACCTCGCGAGCCCAATGATAGCTCCGTGGTCCTATATGACTATGACTCGGACGAACCTTTCGTGTTGCACATTGGCGGCCCCCACATTGAATCCGACGCAGATGCGGATTCATTTTTCGGATTTGAGGATCTTCAATCCAGCAGATATGACGTTCCAACTTATCAGTACCGGATGATGCTGCAGCCTGACATTAACAGACAGGGAGCGGTGCAAGCACACGGAGAGTGCCCTGCTGCCACACAGAGCGTGGTCCACGTCCCGCTCAACGTTCCCGACTCTATGAAAGAAGACATGCAAGACTCCAGAGTGCAGTCCTCGCATGAACCAGAAGTGACTCCAGTGTCACAAGCTTCCACAGCAAGCTCGTGGACAGACTCCACAATTGCAGAAATGCAAGACTCCAGAGCGCAGTCCTTGCACGAACAAGAAGTGACTCCAGTGTCACAAGCCTCCACAGAGAGCTCGTGGACAGCCTCCACGATAGAAGCAACGCAAGACTCCAGAGCGCAGTCCTTGCACGAACAAGAAGTGACTCCAGTGTCACAAGCCTCCACAGAGAGCTCGTGGACGGACTCCACGATGGAAGGAACGCAAGACTCCAGAGCGCAGTCCTTGCAGGAACAAGACCATGAGGGTCTAGCAACCTCTCCTGACCAACCAGCGGCAGACGATGCAAGTCTGCCATGCTCCCGTGAACAGCAAGAAGGCTATAACAGCCTACCATGCTCCACTACACAGCAGCATGACCATGACGGTCTCTCATGCTACAATAAAGGGCACAGCGCTGAAGACTGTTCAAGCCCAACTGAAGACAAGCCAAAGGAATCGCCTCGTCCAAGGCCGAAGAAAAAAGGTTTATGCGCTGACCTTCAGGATCATTGTAGCCGAACAGAGATTAATAATGCTGCACGGCCACAGAAGGATGCTGAGGATTTGCTAACAAAATTAATTGAATGTTTAACTTGCAAGGAGCAGACTGAGAATTGCCAGTGTTTTAGTACGGATCGAAAAAATGGACAAGACATTGATCCTCAGGTAATGGAAATAACACAACCTGAATCATATCTACAGCAGGGACAAATGTCTCCCTTCAACACAATGCCGCAAAATCCCAACTTCGGAGACCAGCAGTTAGTCAGTAATGACTCTTCAAACCTGGAGGGGAACATTAATTGCATTGAACCTATACACACTCCACTGATTATTGAGCAGAACATTGGAGCAAGAATCCTGAGGACACCGACATCGAGTAGCCAGATAACGAATTTAAAACCTACAGCAGTTTCAAGTGAACCAAGTGTGCTTTCCACTAATGGTGAAGATGCAGATAAGGTCGACCCGATTGTCCATTGTACCACACTAACCCCAGTGATTAAGCAGTTATGTATGGGGAGTATAATGTGGGCAATTGAGAACAGTAAAAGAGAGACCGTGACCATGCCAGTCCCAGCAAAATCAGACCCAGAGACCATGAAGGCATGTACATTAAACAAAGTTACATATGAGGTACCTGAGAAGAAAAGTGAAACGGAATGTTCTTTGGAAAATGGTACAATGTCGATAGAAACAGTGGATCCTATATTCAAGACCATACATATGGGAGAATTTGGGGGTAATAAACAAGGTTCTGCAATGTCTGGGGGAAGATTTAAAGTTCCAAAGAAGAAAAGCCCAAATGAAGGACAATGGCAAGACAATGACAGTCCACCGACATGGTGTGCACCACCAGATGAAAACTCTGACAATTTACCCAACCCTAGTGAACAGCAAGCTGCTAATGACGATCTATCCACGGGATGTGAGACGAGTGACGACAGCATCCCACTTCCCATGCAAAAGGTGCAAGGTGACAGACCTCGCCTAGTGCGTACCGAGGCACTCAACGATCACGGTGGGACCACTGACGACTGCGGTGGCGGCGCACCGCTTCCACCCTCGATGGCTCGAGCCTCTCCACTGGTTGGTGCATTCCTGCATGTTCCGACTCCAGAAGTGCAGCTTCAGGGAATCTCGGCTGCCTCCAGTGAACCTGTTGGGACTCCGGACGGGGGGCATCGGCGGAAGGCAGACCGGACTCCAGATGGGGAGCAGCCAAGCGCCGACTCTGATTTGCGCACGCCAGACCTTGCTCCGGACGGGCGGTGTCGCGGCCTCGGTGATGGCACGCTCAGGGTGACGGCAGATGCCACGGCGACAGGGAATGGATCGCGTGGCAGTCCCACTGGGTCGGCAGTGGCAACCAGCACCGGCGGTCCAAGATGGACACACCAATTCGCGCCATCGCCAGACGTTGATGCGAGCAACAATTCTCTCTCCAAGGCGACATACTTCGACGTTTCTCTGCGGAGTCGCCCTTCCGGCACAGCAGAAGGCCGGAACCAGCGTACACGGTCTTGGCCAACTTCCACATCTGGCACAGTCATCGCCTTGCATGATATTAGTGATGGTGCTACTTCGATGGCAACGACCCATCGGCTACAAGATGCCGTCCACCACAAACATAAAAAGAAAACAGACTCCACCTTGTTCCTGGCATGCAGGGCGGATGAATTGGTGCGTAGGCGCAATCAGCGGGCTTTGTGCCGCCTTCCACGCTCGCAACTGCACCGTACGCACACGCCGGATCCTCCACTGGTTCCCAAGGATGACTTCGTGGAGATGCCACGGATCATGCCCCTTCCATCGCCACCAGAACCAAACCACAGCCAGGGCACCACTAACAAAGATGTTGAATGTTATATTTGCAAGAATGAAAAAAACCAAGCACTGCATGAAGTACAACAAATGGTAAAGTAGAGACTTCGGCAACAGCATCACCTCCAACAGTCCAAGGTGAACCAGTGTGACCCCAAATCTCCACAGCTGAACCGGCTTGAGGACCAGCCCATTCTTGAGGCGGTCACCCATTAGACTGGACTTATAACGCTGTTAATACGTTCAAAAAGTCAAACACTTCTGTATTATAACCTGTTGTTGTTTATTGTTCCAGATATCGTCTGACCGGACCAATGTTCAAGTTTTTTTTTCTCTCGCATCCAAGTTTTGTTATGGTACAACCTTGTTAGTGTGACGCACCCGACATCGCCCCATGTAAATAGTTACGTCATAAACACACGCTGTACACAACACAAATGCACACTCTTAGATGCACTCACGACACAATTATATTTATAACCACGTAGGCACTTGTCTTTGTAAAAAAGGGGGGATGTCATGATATTCAAACACACACATCATGATAGACACACCAACAGACAAATCAGAACACACAACACCACAACCAATGACAGAAAGATATAAAAGCACAGACACGACCCCTGGTAGTCAGTAAGAGCTGCAGAGGAGAACCAGGACACAGCTATTGCCAAAGACACTCAGGGAGACAGCACGTGCAGAGTATCCAGAACGAACTGTATTATAAGAGTTATAATAAAATAGAGTTGTACCACATACAACTGTGTTGGCTCATCTGTGCACCAGAGCACCCAACACCACAATCTTGTTTAAACATGATTTCCCTTTCACAAAACCATGCTGACTCTCTGCTTGATTACCCTGAATTTATTCTAGTGCCCTGCTATAACATCTTTAATAAGAAATTCTAACATTTTCCCTATGCCACATGTTAGGATAACTGGTCTGTAGTTTTTGCTTTCTGTCTCCCGCCCTTTTTGAATAAAGGAGTCACAATTCCTATTTTCCAATCTAATAGAACCTTTCCCAAATCTAGGGAATTTTGGACAATTAAAACCAGCTATTTCACGAGCCACTTCTTTTAAGACCAGAGAGAGAAGTCCATCAGGAGCCAGGGACTGGTCAGCCTACAGCTCTAACTATTGGCCGAGTATCACTTCCCTGGTGATTGTAATTTTATTCATCTTTTAGTCATTCTTTGACATTTTTTATATTCTGTCTAATATTCTGACCTGCCACCTATCCTTGCGCAATTATATGCGTTTTCCTTAAGTATGATACTATCTTTAACTTTTTTAGTTAACCATGGAAGGTGGGTCCTCCCCTTGGAATTTGTATTTATCATTGGAATGTATCTATTGTGTAATTTGAAATATCCATTTAAATGTCTGCCATTGTATGTCTATCAATGGGCAGCACGGTGGTGCAGTGGTTAGCATTGCTGCCTCATGGCGCCGAGGTCTCAGGTTCGATCTCAGCTCTGGGTCACTGTCCTTGTGGAGTTTGCACTATCTCCCTGTGTTTGCGTGGGTTTCGCTCCCACAACCCAAAAGATGTGCAGAGTTCGCCACGCTAAATTGCCCCTTAATTTGAAAAAATGTATTGGGTACTCTAAATTTTTTTAAAAATTGTTTGTTTATTAACCCATCCCTTAACCTAATTTGCCAGTTCAGTTTTTTATTCATTTACACGATATGGGCTTCGCAGTTTAGGCCAGTATTTATTGCCTACCCCTAGTTGCCCTTGAGAAGGTGGTGGTGAGCTGCCTTCTTGAACCCATGCAGTCCCTTTGGTTGAGATACACCCACAGTGCTGTTGGGGAGGGAATTCCAGGATTTTGATCCAGCACCAGAAAAGGAACGGTGATATATTTACAAGTCAGGATGGTGAGTGACTTGGAGGAGTATGTGTGTGTGTGTGTGTGTGTGGGGGGGGGGGGGGGGGGGCAGCATGTATCTGCTGCCATTTTCCTTCGAGATGGTAGTGGTCGTGGGTTTGGAAGGTGCTGCCAAAGGAAATTTGATGAGTTCCTGTGGTGTATCTTGTATATTGTACAGACTGTGCGTCGGTGGTGGAGAGAGTGAATGTTTGTAGAAGGGGGAGCAATCAAGTGGGCTGCTTTGTCCTTGACGATGTTGAGCTTCTTGAGTATTGTTGGAGCTGCACTCATCCAGGAAAGTGGAGAGTATTCCATCACACTCCTCAATTGTGCCTTGTAGATGGAGGAAAGTGGCTGGATTCTCCAGTTGCAGACACTGAAATCGCGTTCGGCAAACGGCCAGAGAATCCAAGTTTACGACCAAATCGGGGCGGTGCTGCTTTTCCGATGCTCCGCCCCCTCCACATTAGCCTCTTTAGGAGTACACCACACCAGGTATCGATGGCCTCAGGACATTGCCTGAGGCCCCCCCCCCCCCGATGCACCGTCCCCGACCGGCTGAGTTACTGACGCCGTGGGTCTCTCATGGTCTCATCCGTCGGCAATTCAGCATAGCCGTTGCGGACTCAGTCCAGCGCCGCCACAGTCGGGGGAGGGCCGATCCATGGGCAGGGGAGACATTATTCGGGGCTATGGGAACTGTGGTGGGGGGGGTGTTCTAGGGCGCTATTTCACAGGCACTCTGGGGGGGGGGGGGGTGCCGGCCAAAGGGGGGGCACTATTTCACAGGCCCGGTCCACGGGCTGCATCCGCCATGTAGCACGGCACGGCCACTGTAGGCCGCCGCCTTACGTGGCCACAGATCCGGCAATTCTCCAGAACGTATCGGCAGCTAGAGCCGGGTGCTCCACACTGCCGTCCTGCTAGCCCCCAGCAAAACAGGGTGGCCGTTTTGCGCCAGTTTTTCTGGCGTAAAACGCCACCATCCCCACCCCAGCGTGGGGACATAGCCCCTGAATCGGAGAATCCAGCCTATGGATTTGGGGAGCCAGGTGGTGCGCTACTCGCTGTCGGATTCATGGCTCTAAGTAACAGTATTAATATGGATAGTCCAGTTCAGTTTCTGGTCAATGGTAACCCCCAGGATCCTGATAGTGGGGGATTCAGTGATGGTAATGCCATTGAGTGTAAAGTGGCAATGGTTAGATCCTCTCTTGTTGGAGATGGTCATTGCCTGCCACTTGTGTAGTGCAAATGTCAGCCCAAGCCTGGATATTGTTCAGGTCTTGCTGCATTTGCATGTGGACTGCTTCAATGTCTGAGGAGTCATGAATGGTGCTGAACATTGTGCAATCAGCAGCGAACATCCCCACTTTCACCTTGTCGTGGAAGGAAGGACAATGAAGAAGCAGATGAAGATAGTTGCGCCTAGGGCACTTTAGCTAGCTCTCTCTTTCATGCCTTCATAGTTGCCATTTTAAAATTAATACTAACAATAATAATCTTTATTTGTGTCACAAGTAGCTTACATTAACACTGCAATTAAGTTACTGTGAAAATTCTCTAATCGCCTGTTCGGGTACACGGAGGGAGAATTCAGGATGTCCAATTCACCTAACAAGCACGTCTCTCGGGACTTGTGGGAGGAAACCGGAGCACCCGGAGGAAACCCAGGCAGACACGGGGAGAACGTGCAGACTCCACACAGACAGTGACCCATGCCGGGAATCATATCTGGGTCCCTGGTGCTGGGAAGCAACTGTGCTACTGTGCCGCCCCACTAGTCCTCGAACATAGGAATTAGGAGCAGAAGTAAGCAATCAGCCTCTCGGGCCTGCTCCACCAATCAGACCACCTCTTCCTGGTCTCAAATCCACCTCCCTCTCTGTTCCCCATATCCCTTTAACTCATTTTTCAACAGAAATATATCTATCTCCTTCTTTAAACCATTTAATGACTCTGACTCCACCGCACTAGGGGCAGCGAGTTCCACAAATTCACCACCCTCGGTGAGAAGTAGTACCTCCTCATCTCAGTTCTAAATCTACCGCCTCTCAACCTATATCTACGACCTCTCGATTGCCCCACAAGGGGGAATGCTTGGTCTACGTTTACATTATAAATCCCTTTTTGTATCTTATACACTTCGATCAGATCCACTCTCATCCTTCTAAACTCCAGCGAGGTAAAGCCCAAACTGGTTAATCTCTCCTCATACGTCAACTCTTTCATCCCTGGAATCAACCTCTGAACTGCCTCAGTACAAATGGGGACCAGATGGAATGGTACTCATCGGGGTCTCCCGGGGGATCGGAAGCCCCAGGTGCATGCCCATTGGGAAGGGTGGCGTGCCACCTGAGCACCTTGGCAGTGCCAGCCTAGTGCTACCTGGGTGCCAGTCTGGCACTGCCAAGGTGCCCATGTGGCACTGTCCATGTGCCAGGTTGGCACTGCCGACATGCCAAGCTGGCATTTTCTGTGCGCTGGTGACTGGGCCAGTGGAGCACCGAGCTGGGACAAGCCTGGAATCAGAGGGCTGGGGTCTGCTCCACAAACCCAATGCTTTTAGAAAGGCCTTTTCCTGAACCTGAGCATCCAGCAGCTCACACAGTCCGACAGAGCAAAAGTAAATCACTGTGAAACATATCGTGAGCTGACCCAGAGGAGCCATTGCTGGCTTCCACACTCAAGGAGTGATAAAGAACAGAGAGAGACCTGGACCCAGCTCCTGTTACAAATCAGGACTCGTTTCAACAACCATGCTGATTGGTGATTAAAGCTCTCTCTCTTTGCAATTACCATTTGAGGGAGCTCCCAGGGTCAGCCTCACATTGTGGGGCCGGGAACTTCCCTCCCTCCCTCAAACAGATGAGACCCTGACTGCTGGTGTCCCTTTGGCCTGAATGTCTGAAATCAGCTGCCAACATACATCAATCCTCATTTGTTGTTAGTTTTCAGCAGTACTTCAAAGAGCTGAATGAGAGTGTTTGCATCTGAAAGGTGTTTTCTGGCTATCCCAGATAGAACATAGAACATAACGCCGCAGTACAGGCCCTTCGGCCCTCGATGTTGCACCGACCTGTGAAACTACGCTAAAGCCCATCTACACTATTCCCTTATCGTCCATATGTCTATCCAATGACTATATGAATGCCCTTAATGGTCACTGATCGTGTTAGCACCTGGTACATGAATTGCACAATTGCTAGCAACCAAACTTTTCATTTGCACTGCTCAAGGGGAGGAATCACTGTGATAGGGACTTATTTTCTAGATTAGGAATTTGCGGTAGCCCATCAAGTCCATTCAATTGGATCAAGGCTGATCAGTACCTTAACTCCATTTACCTGTGTTGGTTCTGTATTCCTTATCTAACAAAAACTACCCATCTCAGTTTCAACAGCTTTTCTGAGGAGAGAATTCTAGATTCCACTATCTTTATGAAAAAAGACATCCCAACTTCATTCCTGAATGGTGTAACTCTAATTTTAAGGTTATGCTGTATTGTTCTGGATTCCCCTGTAACAAGAAATAGTTTCTCCCTATCTAACCTATTAAGTCATTTAATCATTTAAATATCTCAATTAGACTATAAGACACAGGAGCAGAAGTAGGCCACTTGGCACATCCAGTCTGCTCTGCCATTCAATGAGATCATGACTGATCTGAAATGATAATCCTCATCTCTACTTTCCCTTATCCCCAAAACCCTTGATTCCCTTCCTGATTAAAAATCTGTCGATCTCAGTGTTGACCGTACTGAACAACCCAGTCTCTACAGCCCTTTGCAGTAAAGAGTTCCACAGATTCACAACCCTCGGAGAAGAAATTCCTCCTCATCTCTGTATTAAATGGGTGATCCCATACTCTGAGATTATGCCCTTTGGTCCTAGACTTTCCCACAAAAGAAGCATCCTCTCAGCATCTATTCGTCAAGCCCCCTGAGAATCCTAAATGTCTCAATAAGGTCATCTCTCATTCTTCTAAACACCAATGAGTACATGCTAAAACTACCTAACTCACATAAGAAAATCCCTCCATACCTGGGATGAACCTAATGAACCTTCTCTGGACTGCCTCAACGGCCAGTATATCTTTCCTAAATAAGGGAACCAAAGCTGTTCACAGTATTCCAGGTGTGTTCTAACTAGTTAGTGCCTTGTATAGTTTTAGCAAGACTCCCTATTGATATATTGACGATAGGGACATTTAAGGGGCATCTTGACAAATATATGAATAGGATGGGAATAGAAGGATACGGACCCAGGAAGTGTAGAAGATTGTAGTTTAATCGGGCAGTATGGTCGGCACGGGCTTGGAGGGCCGAAGGGCCTGTTCCTGTGCTGTACATTTCTTTGTTCTTTGTTCTTTGTATACTCCGTTCCCTTCGAAATAAAGGCTAAAATTCTATTTGCCTTCCTAATTACTGAATTTCTGCTGATGTTGAATGCTAGCTTTTAGTGATTTATGCACGAGGGTCCCCAAATCTCTATGTGCTGCAGCTTTCTGCAGTCTTAATTTAAAGGCAGTATTTACCAACTGTTCACGCCAGCGGCACATTCTGGTCCCACGCCGTGCACAGGTTTCGCGGTGACAAGGTGTGGTGGTATGTATTAGGGGTAGTATGGTACCTGTGAAGCCGAGAGGCTATTGGCTGACAGGTCCCAGGTCCTGGTTGAATCTGCCACCTGCTGGCTCCGCCCTGAAGGTGGAGTATAAGAGCTTGCGTTCTCCCAGCAGCCGCATTCTGTAACTGAGCTGCTGGGGAACAAGTCTTGCTTAATAAAGCCTCGATTGATTTAATCTCTTCTCGACTTGAGTGAGTAATTGTTGCGCTACAATTTATTAAGCAAGCTTAAAAGACTATGGAGCTCCGGATCGCCCCGGAGTGTCTGTGAATCAGCCCCCATGCAGCAAACTCGGCAGCCGTGTTTAAACACTGGCTAGCATGTTTCGAAGGTTACCTTCGAATGGCCCCCGGCCGGACCAGGGAAGATCAGAAAATGCAGGTCCTGCATTCCAGGGTGAGCCCGGAGATCTACACGCTCATCGAAGATGCGGAGGATTTCCCGACGGCGCTCGCCATGCTGAAAGCTGTCTACATTCGGCCCATAAACCAGGTCTACGCACGTCACCAACTCGCGACTAGACGGCAAATCCCCGGAGAATCGCTCGACGAGTTCTACAGCGCGCTCTTGATTCTGGGAAGGAACTGCAACTGCCCGTCGGTGAGCGCAAACGAGCATACGGAACTCCTAATCAGGGATGCTTTTGTGGCAGGTATGACTTCTTCTCAAATTCGCCAAAGACTGTTAGAGAGAGACTCATTAGGACTCAGAGGCATGGACCCTTGCGGCCTCCCTCGACGTGGCCTCACAAAATGCCCGTGCCTACGGCCCGACCGCGCGGCAGCCCCTTGGGCTCCGTGGACCCCCGTTGCGACCAACTCCCCGGCACTCCCCACAAGCCTGCGCGGCTAGAGCACCAGACCATCCCGGTGGGCCCCGCTGCTATTTTTGCGGGCAGGCGAATCACCCCCGGCAGCGCTGCCCGGCCCGCGCAGCTATTTGTAAAAGCTGCGGCAAAAAGGGGCATTACGCAGCGGTGTGCCAGTCCTGGGGGGTCACCGCAATCTCCGGGGGAGAACGGGGACAGCAGACTCAAACCCCCCAGCGCTCCATGTGCGGCCCGCGGGCGCTGTCATTTTGGGCCCCGGACACCACAAGGGAAGGATGGGCGCTGCCATCTTGTGACCCCCCGGCCACGTGCGATCCATGGACGCCGCCTTCTTGGCTGATAGCCAAGGACCCCAGCATAGACGGCTCCACGGGGTCGGAAGAAAACGCCACGGTGCTGCAACCTAGACTGGCTTTGGTGACCCTGGACCAATCGCGGCCCCGGACGCTCCAAACGACAACGGTGCTGGTCAACGGTACGAGACGCCATGCCCAATCGACTCTGGGAGCACGGAAAGTTTTATCCACCCGGACGCAGTAAGACGCTGTTTTCTCTCTATTCGTCCGAGTACCCAAAAGATTTTCCTGGCTGCGGGGTCCCATTCAGTAGAGATCAAAGGGTTCTGCATCGTGAACCTAACGGTGCAAGGGAGGGAGTTTAAGAATTATAGGCTTTATGTCCTTCCCCAACTCTGCGCTCCCACTCTCTTGGGGTTAGACTTCCAGAGTAACCTCCAGAGCCTTACTTTCCAATTCGGAGGCCCAATACCCCCACTCACTATCTGCAGCCTCGCGACCCTCAAGGTTGAACCGCCTTCCTCGTTTGCGAACCTCACGCCGGATTGCAAACCCGTCGCCACTAGGAGCAGACGGTACAGCGCCCAGGACCGAACATTTATCCGGTCTGAAGTCCAGCGACTGCTGAAGGAAGGCATAATCCAGGCCAGCAATAGTCCCTGGAGAGCCCAGGTGGTAGTTGTGAAGACCAGGGAGAAGCAGAGGGTGGTCGTAGACTATAGTCAGACCATCAGTCGGTACATGCAGCTCAATGCGTACCCTCTCCCCCGCATATCCGACATGGTCAATCGGATTGCACAGTACAAGGTCTTTTCCACCGTGGACCTCAAGTCCGCATCCCACCGGCTCCCCATCCGCCCGAGTGACCGCAAGTATACGGCCTTCGAGGCAGACAGGCGGCTCTACCACTTCTTCAGGGTCCCATTCGGCATCACGAACGGGGTCTCGGTCTTCCAACGGGAGATGGACCGAATGGTTGATCAGCACGGGTTGCGGGCCACATTCCCGTATTTCGACAATGTAACCATCTGCGGCCATGACCAGCAGGACCACGACGCCAACCTCCGCAAATTCCTCCAGACCGAGAGGCTATTGGCTGACAGGTCCCGGGTCCTGGTTGGATCTGCCGCCTGCTGGCTCCGCCCTGAAGGCGGAGGAGAAGAGCTCAAGTTCTCCCAGCAGCCGCATTCTGTAACTGAGCTGCTGGGGAACATGTCTTGCTTATTAAAGCCTCGATTGATTTCATCTCTTCTCGACTTGAGTGAGTAATTGTTGCGCTTCACAAGGGATGCTCTCAACGGAAAATCCTGTTGTAAATGTTGGGACCGGTAGATCCCGCTTGTGGGCTGCCTCCCCTACCGCAAAACACGTGGCGGGGTAATCGGAAAATACCATCCTAAATAATACTCAGCTCCTTTATTCTTCTTACCAAAGTGCATAACTTTGCATTTTTCTACATTATATTCCATCTGCCAAGTTTTTGCCCAGTAGGGTAGCACGGTAGCACAAGTGATTAGCACTGTGGCTTCACAGCGCCAGGGTCCCAGGTTCGATTCCCCGCTGGGTCACTGTCTGTGCGGAGTTTGCACGTTCTCCCCGTGTGTGCGTGGGTTTCCTCCGGGTGCTCCGGTTTCCTCCCACAGTCCAAAGACGTGCAGGTTAGGTGGATTGGCCATGCTAAATTACCCGTAGTGTCCATAAGGGTTGGGAGGGGTTATTGGGTTGCGGGGATAAGGTGGAAGTGAGGGATTAATGTGGGTCGGTGCAGACTCGATGGGCCGAATGGCCTCCTTCTGCACTGTATGTTCTATGTATGTAATGTACTCATTTAACCTGTCGATATCCCGCTGTAGACTCTTCATGTAACCTCACCACTTGCCTTCCCACCAATTTTTGTTTCATCGACAAACTTGGAAATAGTGCATTCACTTCCCTCGTCCAAGTCATTAACATAAATTGTAAATAATTGTGGCGTCAGCACTGATCCCTGTGGCACTCCACTAGTTTAGGCTGCCACCCTGAAATAGTTCGATCTTCAAGAGGCAAGGAAATATGAACCTAGACTGTGCAACCAGCTCACAGAATTTTAACCCTTTTGGCCAGGTTATCTTTCTGATGAATCTGCCAAGTCCCCTCCCAGATCGATTTATCCTTTCTGTGGCCAGACCTGACAGTAGTTGGTCTAACCAGAGATTGATATAATTCAGTTCTGAAGAAGCCAGACTCGAAATGTTAACTTGTTTCTCTCGCCACAGATGCCGCCAGATTATCACAGAATTTACAGTGCCGAAGGAGGCCATTCGGCCCATCGAGTCTGCACCGGCTCTTGGAAAGAGCACCCTACCCAAGGTCAACACTTCCACCCTATCCCCATAACCCAGTAACCCCACCCAACACCAAGGGCAACTTTGGACACTAAGGACAATTTATCATGGCCAATCCACCTAACCTGCACATCTTTGGATGTGGGAGGAAACCGGAGCACCCGGAGGAAACCCACGCAGACACGGGGAGGATGTGCAGACTCCGCACAGACAGTGACCCAAGCCGGAATCGAACCTGGGACCCTGGAGCTGTGAAGCAATTGTGCTATCCACAATGCTACCGTGCTGCCCCTTCTGATCTTCTGAGTTCATGCAGCATTGTCTGTTTTTATTAATGATGTAACTAACATCGCTTCCACCCCTTTCCACTGCAGCCTCTTTAAGATAATGCTCAACATTCCATTAATCTTTTGACTTTTTTTGTCTCTGCTCATTAACTTTGTGATTTTTGTACTTGGATTCCTTAAATCTCTCTGCTCCTTCACAGCTCCTAATTTCTCATCATTTAGAAAATACTCTGATCTCTTTTTGTTCTTTCTCTTCTGATTTGAAAGTTCTCCTAGCAGCCCCATTCCCTCAAGAATGTCAGGAATACACACTTCAGTCTGGGAGAAGCCACAGGAGGCGTCGAAGTCAAAGGGGAGCTTAGGATGTGGACATCAAGTCCAGCAGTGACCGTCTGGGATAAGGAGGGAAATCCTTTCAGATGCAAACACTCTCATTCAGCTCCTTTGAAGTGCCACTGAAAACTAACCACAAGTGAGGATTGATGTCTGTTGGAAGCTGATTTCAGACATTCAGGCCCAGGGACACCAACAGTCAGGATTTCATCTGTTTGAAGGAGGGCGGGAAGTTCCCTGCCCCTCAATGTGAGGCTGCTTGGGAGCTCCCTATTGAAATGGTAATTGCAGAGAGAGAGATTTAATCACCAATCAGCATGGTTGTTGAAACTGGTCCTGGCTTGTAACAGGAGCTGGGTCCAGGTCTCTCTCTGTTCTTTATCACTCCTTGAGTGTGGAAGCCAGCAATGGCTCCTCTGGGTCAGCTCACGATATGTTTCACAGTGATTTTCTTTTGCTCTGTCGGACTGTGTGAGCTGCTGGATGCTCAGGTTCAGGAAAAGGCCTTTCTAAAAGCATTGGGTTTGTGGAGCAGACCCCAGCCCTCTGATCCCAGGCCTGTCCCAGCTCGGTTATGGAAGATGTTCCAGAAGAGATCCACGCCCCTCACCCAGGGTAATTCGGATGCTGAAGTGTGCAGAGTCGAGGAGCTAGGGGTGGATGGAGACACCCTCCGTCACCTCCCCAATCTGGGTAAGTGAACCTAACAAGGGGCGGGGCAGGTGGTTTGGGGGAGAGGGCTTGGACCAGCCAGGGTAGTTCTCTTAATCCAGAGTAAGATTAGCATGCGATAGTACCGTATAGAGTGGCTGAGACAAATTTTATAAATACATTTTGAAGGGAGACTAGCATTGCTGTCTCACAGGGTCAGGGATCAGGTTTGATTCAGGCCTTGGTTGACTGGAATTTGTGTGTCTGCATGTGTTTCCTCCCACAGTCCAAGTTAGGTGAGGTTACGGGGATAGACCCTCTTTCAGAGGGTCGATGCAGACTCGATGGGCCGAATAGCCTCCTTCTGCACTGTAGGGAATGGGTGAATGGGTTCTATCGATATGCTGATGGGGTGGGAGGAAGCTCATGAGGGTAAACTGAAGCTGGGTCTCGGAGTTGATTGGGAAGGTTGTGTATATTCTCCGTAATACTGCCTGAACAGCAAGTAAAACCCTTAAAGGGAGTCACACTGTCATCTTGATGGGGGCTGCAGGATGTTCACAGTTCTGTCTGTTTCCTGGAGGGGGTGGGGGTGGGGGTGGGGGGTGGGGGGTGGGGGGTGGGGGGTGGGGGTGGGGGTGGGGGTGGGGGGTCAGTCTGGGGCTGGGAGTGCTGCTTGAGGCTGCAGGAACAAAGGGTCCCGGAGGACCCACTGCACATTGAAGGTTGCAGGGCAGGTTGAGAGCAAGGTTAATAAAGCATATGGGATCCAAAATAAATTGCTGCTTTAATTACAAAAACAAGTTATATTAAACCTTTCTAAAATGCAAGATCAGCCTCAATTGGAGTATTGTGTCCAGTTCTGGGCACCACACTTTAGGAAGGATGTGAAGGCAATAGGTAGGGTGCAGAAAAGATTCACAAGAATGGTTTGGGGGATGAGGAACTTCAGTTATGAATATAGTTCGGAAAAATAGGGATAATTTTCCTTGGAGAAGAGATGGTTGAGAGGAGATTTGATAGAGTTTTTCAAAATTGAGGGGTCTGCACAGAGTAGATAGAGAGAAACTGTTCCCGTTGGTGGAAGGGTTGAGAGCCAGAGAACACCGATTTTAAAGAGATTGGGAAAAGTAGCAAGAGTGACTTGAAGGAAATCTTTTTCTATGCAGAACTGGAATGCACGGCCTGTGTGTGTGTGTGTGTGTGTGTGTGGTGGTGGTATGGGGGGCAGATTAAACATGCCTTTCAAAAGAGATTTGGATCATTATTTGAAGATGAGGAATTTGTAGGTTTACAGGAAGAAGGTGATGGAGAGGGACTGGGTAAGTTGCTCTTTTCGAGGATCATCACAGATAACCAAGATGATTGGGCTCTTTGGGTGGACTTTTACCAAAATTTGTCAGAGTGTCAGGCTTTGACTGAAAACTGGCATGTATCCATCCAGATGCACAGCTGAGTTTTAAGACCATATTTTCTGGCACTCAGTGCACAGAAAAACTGGGGGCGTGCTTTGCACCGTCACTCTGGTGGGGTGGGGCCTGATAGAGCCGGCAAGGCTGACTCCACAGAGGTTTGGGTGCCATCTTTAAAGGGTGCTCCAATCTGTGTAAAAAATATACCCCCCCCCCCCCCCCCCCACACACACACACACACCATGGACACGGAAGACCGCCCTACAAACATCAGGATGACCACCACTCTTTCCCACCCCCTCACCTGGCAACGGAGGTATTGGGGACTCTCCTCACTGGTGAGAATCTTGTTTTTCAACTCTCGCGGGACTTTGCGCTCGTGGCGATCATGGGTGTAAAATCTATTCCCCTCAGTGTGTGTATAATCATTCTAGAATTCTATTCAATTATTCTGAAGGTAAGGATCAGTCTGTCTGGGGCCTCCCACTTTCCTGGGGTTGGAAAGTTACCCAGTCTGTGTTTAGTCTCCTCAATGTAGAGGAGACCAAATTGGGAGCAGCAAAGAGAATACATTAGACCAGATTGAAGGAAGTACAAGCAAAACGCTGCTTAACCTGAAAGGAATACTTGGTGCCTTGAACAGTGAGGAGGGAGGAGGCAATCACAGAAGGTATAACACCTGCCCCTTTACCCTCTCCCACCTCATCCTTCAAAGCTTCTACATTGGGGAGTTTAAACACAGACTAGCTGACTGCTTGGTGGAACACCTTTGGGCAGTCCGCAAGCATGACCCCAACCTTTCTGTCACTTGCCATTTTAACTCAGTACCTTGCTCTCATGCCCACTTATCCATCTTGGCCTGCTGCGATGCTCCAGTGAAGCCCAAGAGAGCTGGAGGAGCAGCGACGACTCCTCCGGTTGGGCACGTTACAGCCCTCGAGGATAAATATTGAGTTTGGCAACTTTAGACTATGACCTTTCTCCTCCAAAACCCTCCTCTTTTTAAAAAAAAATATTCCATTTATGTATCGCCTCAATGCAACAAACCCACCCTCCCTCCCCACACCAGGCCATCTGGGTCCGCACATGCTTGCGAAGGAGGACGGGTCCAGGAACTGTCAGCCATGTTGGGAGCGAGACCCCGGAGGAGGACTTCCTGGGGAAGGCAAGGAGATGTTCATGGGGGGTTTCATTAGTCGCGGTGCAGAGGAGCGATCGGATGCAGTGGAGCGCGTCGGGGAGAACCTCCTGCCAGCGGGAGACCGGGAGATTTTTAGACCGCAGGGCCTTCCAGACCGTCCCGTTCTCCCTCTCCACCTGCCCGTTTCCCCGGGGGTTGTAGCTGGTTGTCCTGCTCAAGGCAATGCTCTTGCTGAGCAGGAACTCATAAAGGAGGATCCCAAATCGCTGTGGACCTAGGTGGGGAAACCGAACTGTGTGAAGATACTGTGGAGGGCTTTAATGACCGTGGCAGAAGTCATATCGGGGCATGGGATAGCGAAAGGGAACCGGGAGTACTCATCGACCACGTTCAGAAAGTACACGTTGCGGTCGGTGGAGAGGAGGGGCCCTGTGAAGTCATAGAATTTAGATATCATAGAATTTACAGTGCAGAAGGAGGCCATTCGGCCCATCGAGTCTGCACCGGCTCTTGGAAAGAGCACCCTACCCAAGGTCAACACCTCCACCCTATAACCCAGTAACCCCACCCAACACTAAGGGCAATTTTGGACACTAAGGGCAATTTTGGACACTAAGGGCAATTTATCATGGCCAATCCACCTAACCCGCACATCTTTGGACTGTGGGAGGAAACCGGAGCACCGGGAGGAAACCCACGCACACACGGGGAGGACGTGCAGACTCTGCACAGACAGTGACCCAAGCCGGAATCGAACCTGGGACCCTGGAGCTGTGAAGCAATTGTGCTATCCACAATGCTACCGTGCTGCCCACTAAGTCCATGCTGAGGTGCTCAAAGGGGCGGGAGGCCTTCACCAGGTGCGCTCGATCTGGCCGGTAGAAGTGCGGCTTGCACTCTGCGCTGACCTGGCAGTCTCTGGTGACGGTCCTGACTTCCTCAATGGAGTAGGGCAGGTTGCGGGCCTTGATGAAATGGAAGAACCGGGTGACCTCTGGGTGGCAGAGGCCATCGTGGAGAGCCCGGAGTCGGTCCACTTGTGCGCTGGCACATGTACTGCGGGATAGGGCGTCAGGGGGCTCATTGAGCTTCCCTATAATCTCGTAATTATAGGTGGAGAGCTCGATCCTCCATCTCAAGATCTTATCGTTTTTGATCTTGCCCCGCTATGTATTATTGAACATGAAGGCAACCGACCGTTGGTCAGTGAGGAGAGTGAATCTCCTGCCGGCCAGGTAATGCCTCCAATGCCGCACAGCTTCCACGATGGCTTGGGCCTCCTTTTCGACAGAGGAATGCCGAATTTCGGAGGCATGGCGGGTGTCGGAAAAGAAGGCCACAGGCCTGCCTGCCAGTTTGAAGATGGCGGCCAGAGCTATGTCCAATGCATTGCTCTCGACCTGGAAGGGGAGGGACTCGTCAACCGCGTGCATCGTGGCCTTGGCGATGTCTGCCTTGATGCAGTTGACGGCCTGGCAGGCCTCAGCTGTCAGGGGAAAAACTGTGGACTGAATGAGTGGGCGGGCCTTGTCTGCATAGTTACAGACCCACTGGGCATAGTAGGAGAAAAACCCCAGGCATTGTTTCAGGGCCTTGGGGCAGTGGGGGAGGGGGATTTCCATGAGTGGGCGCATGCGGTCGGGGTCGGGCTCCAGAACTCCATTTTCCACGACATAGCCAAGGATGGCTAAGCGGTTGGTGCGGAACACACATTTCTACTTACTGTACGTGACATTAAGGAGCTTGGCGGTCTGGAGAAATTTTAGGAGGTTAGCGTCCTGGCCGCAGATGGTGACGTTGTCTAGGTACGGGAAGGTGGCCCGCAGTCCGTACCGGTCAACCATTCGGTCCATCTCACGTTGGAAGACGGAGACCCCATTAGTGACGCCGAAGGGAACCCTAAGGAAGTAATAGAGGCGGCCATCTGCTTCGAACGCAGTGTATTGGCGATCCTCCGGGTGGATGGGGAGCTGGTGGTAGGCGGACGTCAGGTCCACTGTGGAAAAGACCCGATACTGTGCAATCTGATTGACCATGTCAGATATGCGTGGGAGGGTATACGCGTCGAGCTGCGTGTACCGATTGATGGTCTGACTGTAGTCAATGACCATCCTGTGCTTCTCCCCAGTCTTTACTACCACCACTTGGGCTTTCCAGGGGCTGTTGCTGGCCTCAATGATGCCTTCCCGCAGGAGCCGTTGGACTTCCGGCCTGATGAAGGTCCTGTCCTGGGCACTGTACTGTCTGCTCCTGGTGGCGACGGGTTTGCAATCCGGGGTGAGGTTCACAAACAAGGAAGATGGATCGACCTTGAGGACTATGAGGCCGCATATGGTGAGGGGGGGTAGGGGTCCGCCGAATTTTAAGGTTAAGCTTTGGAGGTGGCACTGGAAGTCCAGGCCGAGTAACAGGGCAGCGCAGAGGTGGTGGGGGGGGGGGGGGGGGGGGATTGTAGAGCCGGAAGTTGCTAAACTCTACGCCTTGGACGGTGAGGGTCGCAATGCAGTACCCCCGGATTTCCACGGAATGGGATCCGAAGGCCAGGGAGATTTTCTGGGTAACTGGGTGTACCGCGAGGGAGCAGCGCCTTACCGTCGTGGGGTGGATGAAGCTCTCTGTGCTCCCAGAGTCAAAAAGGCAGGTCGTCTCATGCCCATTGATTTTCACCGTTGTCGTTGCAGTTGCGGGGCCGGCACTGGTCCAGGGTGATCGAGGCGATCTGCGGCAGATGCTGGGAGGCCTGCGCTTGTCAGTGGTGGTGGCGGCGATGAACGGCCAGACGAGCTTCCAGACGAACCGGGGTCCTGAGGTGCCGTCCAAAATGGCGCCGAAGATGGCAGCGCCCACAGGGTGCACATGGCGGGCAGCATTAAAGATGGCGGTGCCCACAGGCCGCACATGGCTTGCGAGGAGGAAAATGGCGGCACCCCTGCGTCGCGTGTGGGGGGTGTTGGAACGCTGGGCCTAGAAACAGCAGCGACCGACCGGGCCTGGCACACAGAAACAAAGTGTCCCTTCTTTCCACATCCGTTGCAGGTTGCGCTCCGCGCCGGGCACCAGGGGGTTCTGCCCACCAAAATAGCATTTGGGCACCCCGGGGTTGGCTGGCTGCTGCGCGACGCAGGCTTGCGGTGGGCTGGGGTCGGTAACTGGTGGGGCCCACTATGCCCATGAGGGTGCCGTGCGGTCGGGGGCGTACGACTGGACGTTACGGGAGGCCACTGTTAACAAATTGGCGAGCTGCCTGGTTCCCGCAAGATCAAGCGTACCCCCTTTCAATAGGCGTTGGTGGACTTACGCAGACCTGATGCCCGCAATGAAGGCGTTTCTGACTAAAAGTTCTGTGTGCTGGACTGCCGAAACTGCCTGGCAGTCACAGTTCCTACCTAGGATGTGCAGGGCACGCCAGAAATCGTCCAGAGACTCCCCGGGGAGTTGCGGTCTCGTGGCCAGGAGGTGCCTGGCGTACATTTGATTGACTGGCCGAACGTAATGTCCCTTCAGGAGCTCCATTGCTTCGGAGTAAGTGGGTACATCCCGGATGAGAGGAAAAATGTCAGGGCTCACCCGTGAATAAAGGACTTGGTGCTTCTGCGCATCCGAGGGTTCCTCAGCGGATGTTCGGAGGTAGCTTTCGAAGCAGGCTAGCCAGTGGTCAAAAGCGGGCGTAGATTTGGCTGCTTGAGGGCTCAGCTGCAGGCGATCAGGCTTGATGCGAAGATCCATCGTTATAAAATCTTTGCACCATAAATTGATGCACTATCAATTACCACCAAGATAAGAGTAGTGGAATAATCGAGGCTTTATTGAGCAAAGATGTTGTGCCTCCTGTAGCTGGAACCAAAATGGCTGCAGCACCGGCGAGCACACACATTTATACACCGCCTACTGGGCGGAGCCAGCAGGCAGGGATTTACCCATGTGCCTCTCGTATATGTGTCTTACCGTAATACATATAATACAGCTAGTGGTGACTACCACACTCCACACGGACAGTGACCCAGAGCCGGGATCGAACCTGGGACCTTGGCGCCGTGAGGCTGCAGGGCTAACCCACCGCACCACCGTGCTGACCCGCTCGCAGCCTTTTTGAAGGCCGCAGCTGCGGCATTATTGAAAGCCGGCTGCAAAAAGTTCTGGGAGAATGGTGATTGGTTGCTTTTTGAACTTTGATGCTGATGCAGTGGAAGTCTCTTAATCCAAGAATGAGTGATCCAAAGATGGTTTCACCGCAGCTGTAACTTCAACCAAGAGATGTCAACATTTTAAATCTTGATTTCTGAACATTCCAAAACAAAGTGCCTGCAGGTCGTATTTGGAAGCTTTATCTATTAATTGATTTTTAAGTGTCTTTTTTTAAAACATTTTTAATTGTAATGTTTAGGTGAAATGTGGTGAACATAAGAACATAAGAACTAGGAGCAGGAGTAGGCCATCTGGCCCCTCGAGCCTGCTCCGCCATTTAATGAGATCATGGCTGATCTTTGAGAACTCCGCTCCACTCTCCGGCCCATACACCATATCCCAGAATCCCTTTATTCTTTAGAAAGGCATCTCTCTTTTTCTTTAAAAACGTTTAAAGAAGGAGCCTCAACTGCTTCACTGGGCAAGGAATTCCAGAGATTCACAACCCTTTGGTGAAGAAGTTCCTCCTACACTCCGTCCTAAATCTACTTCCCCTTATTTTGAGGCTATGCCCCCTAGTTCTGCTTTCCCCGACCAGTGGAAACAACCTGCCCGCATCTATCCTTTCTATTCCCTTCATAATTTTATATGTCTCAATAAGATCCCCCCGCATCCTTCTAAACTCCAATGAGTACAGTCCCAGTCTACTCAACCTCTCGTCATAATCTAATCCCCTCAACTCTGGGATCAACCTAGTGAATCTCCTCTGCACTCCTTCCAGTGCCAATATGTCCTTTCTCAGGTAAGGAGACCAAAACTGAACACACTACTCCAGATGCGGCCTCACCAACACCCTTTACAATTGCAGCATAACCTCACTAGTCTTGAACTCCATCCCTCTAGCAATGAAAGACAAAACTCGATTAGCCTTCTTAATCACCTGTTGCACCTGCACACCAACTTTTTGCGACTCGTGCACCAGCACACCCAGGTCCCTCTGCACAGCAGCATGTTTTAACATCTTACTGTTTAAATAATAATCCATTCTGCTGTTATTCCTCCCAAAATGGATAGCCTCACACTTGGCAACATTGAATTCCATCTGCCAGACCTTAGCCCATTCACCTAACCTATCCAAATCCTTCTGCAGACTTCCGGTATCCTCTGCCCTTTTTGCTTTACCACTCATCTTAGTGTCGTCTGCAAACTTTGACACATTGCACTTGGTCCCCAACTCCAAATTGTCTATGTAAATTGTGAACAACTGCGGGCCCAACACTGATCCTTGAGGGACCCCACTAGTTACAGGTTGCCAACCAGAGAAACACCCATTTATCCCCACTCTCTGCTTTCTGTTAGTTAACCAATCCTCTACCCATGCTACCACTTTACCCTCAATGCCATGCATTTTTAGTTTATGCAGCAACCTTTTGTGTGGCACCTTGTCAAACGCTTTCTGGAAATCCAGATATACCACATCCATTGGCTCCCCGTTATCTACTGCACTGGTAACGTCCTCAAAAAATTCTACCAAATTAGTCAGACACGACCTACCCTTTATGAACCCATGCTGCGTCTGCCCAATGAGACAATTTCTCTCCAGGTCCCCCGCTATTTTATCATAGAATTTACAGTGCAGAAGGAGGCCATTCAGCCCATCGAGTCTGCACCGGCTCTTGGAAAGAGCACCCGACCCAAGGTCAACACCGCCACCTATCCCCATAACCCAGTAACCCCACCCAACACTAAGGGCAATTTTGGACACCAAGGGCAATTTATCATGGCCAATCCACCTAACCCGCACATCTTTGGACTGTGGGGGGGAAATCGGAGCACCCGGAGGAAACCCACGCACACACTGGGAGGATGTGCAGACTCCGCACAGACAGTGACCCAAGCCAGAATCGAACCTGGGACCCTGGAGCTGTGAAGCAATTGTGCTATCCACAAGGCTACCGTGCTGCCCCTCCTTTCCTCCTTAATGATAGATTCCAGTATTTTCCCTACAACCGAAGTTAAGCTTACCGGCCTATAATTACCCGCTTTCTGCCGACCTTTTTTAAACAGTGGTGTCACGTTTGCTACCTTCCAATCCTCTGGGACCACCCCAGAGTCTAGTGAATTTTGATAAATTATAACTAGTGCGTTTACAATTTCCCTAGCCATCTCTTTTAACCCTCTGGGATGCATCCCATCAGGGCCAGGAGACTTGTCTACCTTTAGCCCCATTAGCTTGCCCAATACTGCCTCCTTAGTGATTACAATCATCTCAAGGTCCTCACCTATCATCCTTATTTCCATCAGTCACTGGCATGTTATTTCTGTCCTCCACTGTGAAGACTGACCCAAAAAACCTGTTCAGCTCCTCAGCCATTTCCCCGTCTCCTATTATTAAATCTCCCTTCTCATCTTCCAAAGGACCAATATTTACCTTTGTCACTCTTTTTTGTCTTATATATTTGTAGAAGCTTTTACTATCTGCTTTTATGTTCTGAGCCAGTTTACTTTCATAGTCTACCTTACTCTTCTTTATGGCTTTTTTCGTAGCTTTCTGTTGTCCCCTAAAGACTTCCCAGTCCTCTAGTCTCCCATTAATTTTTGCCACTTTGTATGTTTTTTCCTTCAATTTGATACTCTCCCTCACCTCCTTAGATATCCACGGTCGATTTTTCCCCTTTCTACCGTCTTTCTTTTTTGTCGGTATGAACCTTTTCTGAACACTGTGAAAGATCGCTCGGAAGGTTCTCCACTGTTCCTCAACTGCTTCACCATGAAGTCTTTCCTCCCAGTCTACCGTAGCTAGTTCTTCTCTCATCCCATTGTAATCGCCTTTGTTTAAGCACAAAACACTGGTGTTTGATTTTACCTTGTCATCCTCCAACTGTATTTTAAATTCCACCATATTGTGGTCGCTCCTTCCAAGAGGATCCTGAACTATGAGATCATTAATCAATCCTGCCTCATTACACAGGACCAGATCTAGGACCGCTTGTTCCCTTGTAGGTTCCATTACATACTGTTCCAGGAAATTATCCCGGGCACATTCTATAATCTCCTCCTCAAGGCTGCCTTTACCAACCTGGTTAAACCAATCGATATGCAGATTAAAATCTCCCATGATAACCGCTGTACCATTTCTACATGCATCCGTTATTTCTTTGCTTATTGCCTGCCCTACCATCCTGTTACTATTTGGTGGCCTATAGACTACTCCTATCAGTATCCTTTTCACCTTACTATTCCTGATTTCCACCCAAATTGATTCAACCTTGTCCTCCATAGCATCAATATCATCCCTTACCATTGCCTGGATGCCATCCTTAAACAACAAAGCTACACCACCGCCCTTAACGTCCATTCTATCCTTTCGTATAGTCTGATACCCTTGGATATTTAACTCCCAGTCGTGACCATCTTTTAACCATGTTTCAGTAATGGCCACTAAATCATAGTCATTCACGATGATTTGCGCCATCAACTCATTTACCTTATTTCGTATACTACGAGCATTCAGGTAAAGTACACTTATGCTGGTTTTTTTGTGTCTTTGTTATGAATCCTAACACCTTGATCAGTAACTTATCGCAATTTATTTTTCCTCTTACCCTTTCTCCTAATTTTCCTTGTCTTTGAACCCATATCTCTACATAATAACCTGTCACGTAACCTGCTGCCTTGATCTCCATTAACCATTATACTGTCCATAGCTTTACACTTCCCTTCCCCCCAACTTGCTAGTTTAAAGTCCTTGTGACCAACCTATTTATCCTATTCGCTAGAACACTGGTCCCAGAATGGTTCAGGTGAAGACCATCCCAACGGTACAGGTCCCTCCTGCCCCAGTACTGATGCCAATGCCCCATGAAATGGAATCCCTCTTTCCCGCACCACTCCTTTAGCCACGTGTTAACTTCTCTAATTTTCTCAACCCTATGCCAATTGGCACATGGCTCGGGTAGTAATCCAGAGATTATAACCCTGGAGGACCTGCTCTTTAATTTAGTCTCTAGTGTTTGATAATCCCCAAACAGGTCCTCTTTCCTAGTCTTACCTATGTTGTTAGTCCCAACATGGACCACAACAACTGGATCCTCCCCCTCCCTCTCCAAAATCCTTTCAAGCCGATCAGAGATGTCCCTCACCCTGGCACCGGGCAGGCAACATACCATGCGGGACTCTCGATTTGGCTTACAAAGGATGCCATCAATCCCCCTAATTATAGAATCCCCTACAGCTACCACTTGTCTTTTTGCTCCCCCCTCTTGAATGGCTTCCTGTACCACGGTGCCGTGGTCAGTCAACGCATCCTCCCTACAGCCCTCTTCCTCATCCACACAGGAAGCAAGTACCTCATACCTGTTGGACAAGGTGAAGGGCTGAGGCTCATCAACTCCTAAACTCAGGACCCCCCTACCTGCCTCCCTTGCAGTCACACCACTCTGTCCCTGACCACTGTCCGAATTAACAGAACGTATTCTACCGGGTGTGACTGCCTCCTGAAACAAAGCGTCCAGGTAATGTTCCCCCTCCCTGATGTGCCGCAGTGTGTGCAGCTCGGTCTCCAGCTCATCAATTCTGAGCCGAAATTCCTCGAGCAGCCAACACTTGCTGCAGATGTGGTCACTGATGGTCTCAATGGGATCCACCAGTTCCATCATACAGCAACAGCACATCACCTGTCCAGCCATATTCAACTAGTTAATTAATTTAAATATTAAAAAAAAAAATTTCTTTATAGAACCTCAAGGATAAACCCGAACACCAACAAAAGCACAGCCCTCTCTCGCCACTCACCCGAACTCAGTCACTCACCTAAACTCAGATGCACTCTGTTCCAATCAGCACTACGTGTCTCAAGGCACTCCTGCCACACCTTTTGTGCACTCACCTCTCCCAGCGCTGTCCCGGCTCGCTCCTCCAGCGCTTTTTAAATCTCCCGGCTCTCTCCTCCGGCGCTGTTTTCGCTGTCCCGGCTCTCTCTGCTCCCGCGCTGTTTTCGCTGTCCCGGCTCTCTCCTCCCGCACTTTTTAAATATCCCGGCTCTCTCCTCCGGCGCTGTTTTCGCTGTCCTGGCTCTCTCTGCTCCCGCGCTGTTTTCGCTGTCACGTGCTTTGGGCGCGATTGCGATTCCTCCATTTTGTCAGCAGCAAACAAGGTAACAGAAAACGGTGGGTCGCGAAGGTCGGCTGCCGTGGGTCACGAAGGTTGGCCAGTTGGTAAAAATGGGTTCCCGGAAAAAAAGTTTGAAAGACACTGCTATAACATTGTCTCTCTTTTCAGTTCCGACCAAGCGTCCATGGCTCGATGCGTTAATTCAGTTTCTCTCCTGACAGATGCTGGCATACCTGCTGAGCTTTTCCTCCATTCTTGCTCAGATGATGAACTCTTTGACCTTCTCTTTTGTCAGGTGGTCCGATCTCTGGGCTGGGATCCCTGCCATGGCTGTGCGTGCGGACACGACTTTGTTTCAATTTGTCGGTGCTGGAAAAAGTGGAAGAGCTCACATTTGCACAGTTGGAGCTGACTCTCCTCGGAGACCCTTACCCAATCCCCGGAGCAGCAGCAACCTGCACCCTGTCCATCTGGAAGGCGGGGGAGACCCCCAGCTCCAGGCAGGAACTCATCGCCTCGCAGTCCTTCCAGACCTTGCACGGCTCCCTCTACTTCGACCTGACCCGGATCACCAGGGCCTGGAGACGCCCGAGCAGTAACCAGGGGGCATTCCTGGAGGTGGGAAGCTCCTTGATGGGGAATGAGCGGGCACCGAGCCCAGCCTGCGCTTGGATTGCCCGGGAGCTGCGCGTCTCCCTGTTGGTGGTCACCTTGAATCGGGAAAAATGCAAAGCATCCAGGAAGAAGAGGAGCTCCTTCCAGTTGCCCCTTGCGTTCAGCCGCGTCTGCAAACGAAGGAGGCTCCACATCCAGTTCAAGGATGTAGGCTGGCAACACTGGATCATCGCCCCCCAGGGTTACATGGCTAACTACTGCCACGGCGAGTGCCCCTACCCACTGAGTGAGAGCCTGAACGGCACCAACCATGCCATTCTGCAAACACTAGTGCATGCCACTGACCCTGACCACACTCCCCAACCCTGCTGTGTTCCCATTAAACTCTCTCCTATTTCAATGCTTTATTATGATAACAATGACAATGTGGTTTTGAGACATTATGATGACATGGTGGTGGATGAGTGCGGTTGTAGATGAGATCTTCCTACGAATTAAGTTGTTTTTAACTCTTACAGAACTGGTCTCCACCTTTTAGAAATCTTTGTCATTTCTTTCCCTCTCCACACAATAAATGCTTGCTTTCTAACAATTATGCTTTTGTTTTTGGATGAAGCGTGTAACCTTGGATGAGTCTTTATCTCCAGAGGCTGATCGAGTGACAATGTTACAGACTTTTCCAACTGGTTTCACTTAGTAGCTTTGATAGCTGAACCTTATTCATTTGAATGGTCACCTGCAGAGCAGAACCCTTAACACTCAGATGTATTCTTCTGTGAAAGGACCAGAGACTAATTAGCTCTGTAGAATTTGTTGTAGAGTTACAATTATATTTGGAGATTCATTTGACTTGGTTTACAGTGAGCCTCAAAATAAACTCTGGCCACATTTCTTCTGCGAAAGAGCTGAACAGTTAATGTAAGGAACCCGCTCAGTGCATTGCTCAAAATAGGACTCCTGTGCTATGTTCGGATTCAACCTCCCTTCTTGTCACCTCTTTGTGATCTAAAGAGAAATATTTTCAAGACTCAAGACCTGTAGCATAGATCGTGATGTATAAGTTGACTGTTGAAGACTCTTAAAATTCTTTGACAATCAGGAGCCAACTTCTCTGCAGAGGACAAAATGTCCGCCATTTGTGTTGGTGCAGGAAGGGTCCATTTCTTTTTTTTAAAAATAGAGTACCCAATTCACTTTTCCAATTAAGGGGCAATTTAATGTGGCCAATCCACCTACCCTGTACATCTTTGGGTTGTGGGAGTGAAAACCATGCAAACACCGGGAGAATGTGCAAACTCCACATGGACAGTGATCCAGAGCCGGGATCGAACCTGGGACCTCAGCGCCATGAGGCAGCAGTGCTACCCACTGCGCCACCTTGCTGCCCTCTTGGAGAGTCCATTTCTGCTCCTCAGTCACGCTCTGCTCTGTCTGGGCATGTCTTAAACTCTTATGAATCTTCTTGGCAACATGGCTGTATCACCTGCTTGAACCAATGCAGCTGCTGTAACCCTAAACAAATATCTCGAGGAATTGTGGCCAGCTCATGCATGTATAGCTTTCAACGTGCATTAGATGAGAAATTTGGCGGGCGGCGGGGGTGAATTGACGTGTACACAGAGTGGAGGCCTAAACTTACATTTCGTCGCTGAATAAATGGGGCCATGTTATCCAGCAGATTGATTTATACGCTGCATTTTATGGTAATTATCATTTGAGTTAGATAATAAATCCACATTGTGCTCCTTTCAAACTCAGTGATTTGGCCTCCACAGCCTTCTGCGGCAAAGAGTTCCACAGATTCGCCACCCTCTGGCTGAAGAAATTCCTCTTCCTCTCTTTTTTAAGGGTTCGTCCCTTTAGTCTGAGATTGTGTCCTCTGCTAAGAGGAAACATCCTTTCCACGTCCACTCTATCCAGGCCATGCAGGATCTTGTAAGTTTGAGGGAGTTGAAGGGTGGGTCAGTAAATTTGCAGACGATACGAAGATTGGTGGAGTTGTGGATAGTGAGGAGGGCTGTTGTCAGCTGCAAAGAGACATCGATAGGATGCAGAGCTGGGCTGAGAAGTGGCAGATGGAGTTTAACCCTGAAAAGTGTGAGGTTGTCCATTTTGGAGGGACAAATATGAATGCGGAATACAGGGTTAACGGTAGAGTTCTTGGCAATGTGGAGGAGCAGAGAGATCTTGGGGTCTATGTTCATACATCTTTGAAAGTTGCCACTCAAGTGGAGAGAGCTGTGAAGAAGGCCTATGGTGTGCTCGCGTTCATTAACAGAGGGATTGAATTTAAGAGCCGTGAGGTGATGATGCAGCTGTACAAAACTTTGGTAAGGCCACATTTGGAGTACTGTGTACAGTTCATTTTAGGAAGGATGTAGAAGCTTTGGAAAAGGTGCAAAGGAGATTTACCAGGATGGTGCCTGGAATGGAGAGTAGGTCTTACAAGGAAAGGTTGAGGATGCTAGGCCTTTTCTCATTAGAACAGAGAAGGATGAGGGGCGACTTGATAGAGGTTTATAAGATCATCAGGGGAATAGATAGAGTAGACAGTCAGAGACTTTTTCCCCAGGTGGAACAAAGCATTACAAGGGGACATAAATTTCAGGTGAATGGTGGAAGATATAGGGGGGATGTCTGAGGTAGGTTCTTTACCCAGAGATGTGGAGATGCCGGCGTTGGACTGGGGTGAGCACAGTACGAAGTCTTACAACACCAGGTTAAAGTCCAACAGGTTTGTTTCGATGTCACTAGCTTTCGGAGCGCTGCTCCTTCCTCAGGTACTTTACCCAGAGAGTAGTGGGGGCATGGAATGCACTGCCTGTGGAAGTAGTTGAGTCGGAAACATTAGGGACCTTCAAGCAGCTATTGGATAGGTACATTGATTACGGTAGAATGATATAGTGTAGATTAATTTGTTCTTAAGGGCAGCACGGTAGCATTGTGGATAGCACAATTGCTTCACAGCTCCAGGGTCCCAAGTTCGATTCCAGCTTGGGTCACTGTCTGTGCGGAGTCTGTACATCCTCCCCTTGTGTGCATGGGTTTCCTCTGGGTGCTCCGGTTTCCTCCCACAGTCCAAAGATATGCAGGTTAGGTGGATTGGCCATGATAAATTGCCCTTAGTGTCCAAAATTGCCCTTAGTGTTGGGTGGAGGTGTTGACCTTGGGTAGGGTGCTCTTTCCAAGAGCCAGTGCAGACTCAATGGGCCGAATGGCCTCCTTCTGCACTGTAAATGTAATGATAATGTATGATTAATCTAGGACAAAGGTTCGGCACAACATCGTGGGCCGAAGGGCCTGTTCTGTGCTGTGCTGTATTTTTCTATGTTCTATCTGCCATTTCTTTGTTTCCTATTATTACTTCTCCAGCCACATTTTCCAGTGGTCCAATGTTTATTTTTGCCCCTCCTTACCTTTTATAGATATGACAGCTGGGGGTAAATCTAACTTCAATTAATTAATAAATCTGCAACAAAATACAATACCCGATTTGTGAAAGTTGCCGGCCTGACCTGGTCTGGCCTACGCATGACTCCATACCCACAGCAATGTGGCTGGTTGACCCTCTGAAATGACCTAGCAATTCAGTCATAAAATTCCTACAGTGCAGAAGGAGGCCATTCAGCATATCGAGTCTGCACCAACCCTTTGAAAGAGCACCTCATCTAGGCCCACGCGCCGTCTGGGCCATGCTCCACCCTATCCCTGTAACTCAGTAACCCCACCTAACATTTTGGACACCAAGAGGTAATTTAGCATAGCCAATTCACGTAATCTGTACACCTTTGGACTGTGGGAAGAATCCGGAGGAAACCCACGCAGACACTGGGAGAACGTACAAACTCCACACAGACAGTCACCCAATGCTAGAATTGAACCTGAGTCCCTGGCTAACCATTGTGCCCCCGTGTCGCTCTATCAACTGTATCAAGCTGCTACAGAAGTACCTACACACATGAACGTCAGCTGTTCAAAGAGGTGGCGTACCACCATCTTTTTGTGGCCAATTTGGAATGGGTAATAAACGCTGGCCTTGCCTGTGATGCTCACAGCCCAAGGGTGATTATTTTAAAAAGGCACTGATTCTATTCCTCTCACCATCTACTGATTCAGTTTGAACCAGCTAAGCTCACTGTCGCATACTGCCTTGGACTGAGCCTTTAGCTGCTATCTCCGCTCCTACCAAAGCCCATGTATTGCTGAAATCCTCATCGATGCTTTAGTCATCTCCATTTTCAACTATTCCAGTAAAGCAGCTTAGTGGTCCAGGACTTGTCAAATATTCTGCTGCCTTGATCAGTCCTGTTCACTCTAGTTGACTAGTGTTTGTTCCAGGTCTCTCAATATTTTCAATCCTCAACCTTGTGTCTAAATCCCTTCATGTAGGGCAGGCATTTTCAAAGTTGGGGTCGCGACCCGCGAACGGGTGTCGGGAGGGTCACGGAGCTGTCTGTCGCTCCGGATTGCGCAAATTCACGTGCAACAGCCGCAGTAGCCGGCTTTTAACAATGCCGGCTGCGAGCGGCCTTCAAAATGACGGCCGCGACCATATAAGAAAATGCGGGTGCACTGCACATGCATGACTACTCATCGGTGCGCATGCACAGAACTACGCGGTCCTGCGCATGCGCACCGATGGGCTGGCATGCATGTGCAGTGCGCCCGCATTTTTTTATATAGTCGTAGCCGTCATTTTGAAGGCCGCTCGCAGCCAGCATTGTTAAAAGCCGGCTGTTGCACGCAAATTTGTGCAATCGAAGGCGCAGAAGATTTTTTTTTAAAAATGCAATATAATCTTCCTGCATGAATGGAGACAGAGAGCAGGTCACGTCTCCCGAACCTCGACGTCACGTACGTTGGGCGTGATTGCGATTCCTCCATTTTGTCAGCGGCAAACAAGATAAGAGAAAATGGTGCGTCCCGAAGGTCGGCCGGAGTGGGTCTCGAAGGTTGGCCGGTTGGTAAAATGGGTCCCCGGAAAAAATGTTTGAAAAACACTGATGTAGGAGGTTATGCTACAGCCATGCAACGCCCTAGATAGATCAAACCTGGAGTTGCTGTGAACAGTTCTGGACATCACACTTTAGAAAGGATATATTGGCCTCATCTGAAGCACTGTGCAGGTTTACCAGAATGATGCCTGGACACCCCAAGGGTTAAACGAGGAGAGATTATGTAAATTAGGATTGTATTTTGCATTCCCTGAAATTAGAGCCAAACCTTCAGGAGTGAAATTCGGAAACATTTCTCCACAGAAATGGTGGTAGAAGTTTGAAACTCTCTTCCACAAATACTGGCTGATGCTGGATGCGCTGTTCATTTTAAATCTGAGATTGATAGATTTTTGTTGATCGTAGGTTAAGGCGATATATGGGGCAAAGGTGGGTATATGGAGTTAGACCACAGGTCAGCCACAATTGCATTGAATGGTGGTGCAACACAGCCAATTCCTTTTCTTCCTTTCCACTCTCTATCTCTGCAACTCTCCAACCTTCCCGTCATCAAACCTGATCCTTTATGCATCTCGCCTCCCTTCCCTGACTGCCTTTAGCTGCTTGAGCCCAACACTTCTGAATTCCCTCTATAAGGATCCTTCAGTACAACCTTCTTAACATCCACCTCTTTGAGTGGGGCTTTGTTTTTCATTCCTAATACCTCCTCTCCTTTGTCTTGATGCCCATTTCTACAAGGTTGCGTGTGTCTTGGCCTCCTGCACTATAGGGATTCTGTGATTCTATGATTTTCATAGAAAATCTCCTTCCTTTGCTGGCGAAATATGTTTTTGATGAAGGCCATCAACTGTTCCATCTGGAGCTTTCCCACTGGCGAAGATCCTTACCCCCCGTGCCATTTTCACAATTGTCGCTGCACCTCGGGTCCCCCCCAACTCCTTAGCCAGGTCTTTAACTGTTTTTTGCCAGGTCTGGTAGCCAGTAAACATGCCAATCTTGGAGAGAACCTCTCCATCTACACCTTCTGCACCACTTTCCTGCCAGAGCTACCCCACTAACGGGTATAAAGTGCCCAGACCAATGCCTTCGAGCCAGATCTGCCTTGTGTGTGACCACTCACTTCATGACCGCCCCTTACTGCCCTTGACGGGGCAGTTAAGGGCCAACCACATTGCTGTGGGTCTGAAGTCACATGTAGGCCAGACCAGGTAAACGTGGCAGATTCCCTTCCCTAAAGGGGAACCAGCTGGGTTTTTACAATTGACAATGGTTTCATGGTCATCATTAGACTTTTAATTCCAGATTTTTATTGAATTCAAATATGTTCCGATGTTGACGATGACTTTTTTTATGTGCTGTAACTGCTTTGCAAAGATACTTATGGCTTTTTTCTCCTTTTACTTTGTTTTGATGTGTCTGATGTAGAAAACTTGAAAACTTCAATAAAAACACAGGCTTGGGCAGACAAGTGGCAAGTAACATTTCTCCCACACAAGTGACAGGCAATGACCATTTCCAACAAAAGAGAATCTTTCCATTGCCCTTTGACATTCAAAGGCATTACCCTCACTGATTCCCCACTGTCAATATCCTGGGAATTTACATTGACCAGAAAATAAACTGGACTAGTCATATAAATATTGAACGGGCAGAGGCTAGTAATTATGTGGCAATTAACTGCCCTCCTGACACCCCAAAGCCTGTCCACTATCTCCAAAGCACAAGTCAGGAGTGTGATGGAATACTCCCCACTTGCCTGGATGAGTGCAGCTCCAACAACATGCATGAAGCTCGATACCATCCAGGACAAAGCAGTTGGATTGATTGGCACCCCATCCACAAACCACCTCCGATACACAGAAGCAGCAGTGTGTACCCAGAAGCAGCAGTGTGTACCATCTACAAGATGCATTGCAGGAACTCACTAAGGCTCCTTAGACAACACCTTTCAAACCCTCAACCTCTACCACCTAGAAGGACAAAGACAGTAGTTATATGGGAGTACCACCACTTGTGAGTTCCCCTCCAAGCCACTCACCATCCTGATCTGGAAATATATCACCGTCCCTGGGTCAAAATCCTGGAACTCCCTCCTGAACAGCACTTTGGGTGTACCTACACCACGGGGACTGTAGTGGCTGAAGACGGCAGCTCACTGCCACCTTCTCGAGGGCAGTTCGGCAGGGGCAATAAATGTTGGCCCAGCCAGCAAACCCTGAATGAATAAAAAAGGTTTTATAAATGGTGCAAGGGAGTGAGAAAGTTATGATGAAACTTTTTTTTAAAAAAAACCTCAGCCTTAACTGGAGGTGTCCAATATCGGACATTGTGAAGGCTTTGGAGAGAGTGCAGGGTTCCAGAGGTGAGGAACTTCATTTATCTAGCTCGATTGGAGAATCTGGGTTCTGCTCCTTGAAGATGAGAGAACAACAAATTAAAACAATTGGCGAAAGAGCCAAGTAGGCAATATAAGCAAGTATGTGATTAGAATCTGGAATACACGGAGTGACTATATTGGTTCCTGGTTGAGCAACATCTCAATTTTCAAATTCTCATCCTTGAAAAATCCTTGTTTTTCCAGACTGTTTACATGTCAGATCATAAAGAGACTGGCATCTCCCAGTGCCCTGGAGCCTTCCAAGGAGGGTATTGATTGTTAAAGTTGACCGTCTCCTTTGTATGTTTTCTTTCCTGATGCTGATGTAAAGAAATGGGATGAATCACTCAACAACATTTGAGACATAGGAACAGGAATCGGCCTTTTAGTCCCTCGTGCCTGTTCAACCATTCAGTCAGAATGTAGCTGCCCTGTATCTTGATTCCAAACCCTGTTGATCATTATTAACAAAAAGCTATGAATGTGGAATTTTCAGCTGTCAACAGCTATTTTGGGTAAGAGAGTTCCAGATTTCTTCTCCCCTTTGAATCCTGACATCACCCTGAAAGGTCTACATCTGATTTTAAGATTCAATCCCTTCTTATGTTTTCCCTCCATGTAGGAACAGGTTCTCTCTGTCTACTCATCAACCCATTTCAATCCTAAACACCTCAAATCGATCACTCTTTAATCTTCCATATTTAATTGAATAGTAAAGTTTCCATAGTCCCAGATCCCATAGGTTGCTTTCCCCTTTGAGGGGGAGGGGGAGGTGGGGATTTAACCTGAGGATCAGCAAGGTTGAGAAGGTGGAGCCTTCATGGATAATGTCAGCCGGCACGGGTGTTGAACCCACACTGTTGGCCTTGTTCTGCACCACAAACCAGCTGTTCAGCCAACTGAGCTAAACCCCCTCCCCCATATTTCAATATTATATTTCACTCCAATATAAGCCTGGCTGATGCAACCTATCCTCATAATTTAACCCACTTAGCCCAGATTTCACAGACAACAATGCTTGGGGAGTCCCTATTCAGCCTGGCTAATTGCACTGGCATAAGGAGAGTGAAGAAATTAGCACCAGACATGGCACCTTAAGAACCTGATTACCATTTTGTGATGCTCTTGTATTATTCATCAAGGAAAAAAACAAGAGCTTTCTAATCACTCTCAGTGCCTTTGAAACTGTAAAACAAGAGCTTTATATTCACTCTCCGTGCCTTTGAAAGTGTAAAAGCAGCATAACCTGATTCCAATGTTGACTATGGATGCACGCTCTCCCCAGCCACTTCTAACAGTAGTACTCTCTTGCTACCCATTGGCACTCCGGCGTCTCAAGTTTAAGACAATGTCACTTTGAGTTTGTCATTAGAAGCAGCTGGGGTGAGTCACAAGTTCTAATCAAGATCTCCTGTCCTGGAAACCTGCACCGCATGCTACAACTTGAAGGTGGTAGGGTGAATCGATAAGGCTGTTTAAAAAACACATGCAGGATCCTTGATTTGTTAATAGAGGAATAGAGCACAGAAGCAAGGAAGTTATGTTAAATCATTATATATCACTGGGGCAAGGCCTCAATAGGAGTACTGTACCCAATTAACATAGAACAAATCATAGAATCTCTACAGTGCAGACGGAGGCCATTCAGCCCATCGAGTATGTACTGACCTTCTGAAAGAGCACCCTGCCCAGGCTCACTCCTGGTCTCATCCCCGTAACCCCATCGAATCTTTTGGAAACGAAGGAGTAATTTAGCTTGGCCAGTCCACCTAAACTGTACATCTTTGGGAGGAAACTGGAGCATCCAGAGGAAACCCACGCAGTCACGGGGAGAATGTGCAAACTCCACACAGTGTAGGGGCTGTTTAGCACAGGGCTAAATCGCTGGCTTTGAAAGCAGACTAAGGCAGGCCAGCAGCACGGTTCAATTCCCGTAACAGCCTCCCTGAACAGGCGCTGGAATGTGGCGACTAGGGGCTTTTCACAGTAACTTCATTGAAGCCTACTTGTGACAATAAGCGATTTTCATTTCCTTTTCATTTCATCAAGGTCAGAATTGAACCCGGATCCGTGGTGCTGTGAGGCAGCAGTGCTAACCACTGTGCCACTGTACCAGTCCCTTATGGGTACCACCCTTTAGAAAAAGTGTGAAAGCCTTAGAGAGGAGACTTTTTATATGGTGCCAGGGATGAGGGACTTCAGTTATGTGGAAAGAGTCTCTCTCTTTTGAGCAGAAAAGGTTAGAGGGACATTCAAAATTCTGAGGGTTTTTCTTAGCGTATAGAGGGAGAACCAGTTCCACTGGCAGGAGGGTTGGTAACCAGTGGACCCAGATTTAAGGTGTCTGGCAAAAGATTTGATTTTACATGGTAGGCCATCGCTGAAAAAGGCATGTGCAATCAAAGCTTTTTGTCTTGTACTCATCCAGACAGATTCACCAATCAAAAGGGAACAACAATTTATACTGTATGATTCGTTGGCAAGTGAATTTAAAATTGTAAGAATGGGGCAGGATAGAAACAGCAGATTGTATTTAATAATTGAAAGGTCTAGACCAGTAATGGGCAACCCAGGAGAGTGAGTGTAAGACCATAAGACCCATCGAGTCTGTGTGCTGCAACAGTGGCCCTCCTTCATCTCAGTGGGCTGCAAGATTGAAATCAGGCTTGTTCACTAACCATGACCCCATGAATAAGATTGAAGACATGTAATACATGTTGAATATTTCATAAAGAGTTATAGAAAATGTTTAATCATATATTTATTAATAGAATTGTCATCACTTCAAATGGTAAAATCAAAAAGATTTTGCTTTGATTGGAACCAGAGGGTTTCACAGTCAATGTTGTGGGCAATCAGCACGCACCTCATTTCACGTGCCCTTACTTTGCATGCATATTACTTCAGTCATACTGGTCGGAAAATTTTGCCATGGACGAAAACCAGCGGAATCTGGCAACCCTGCATGTGGTCAACAGTCAGCGAAATGTCTTGTGGACCGCACTCACTACCCTGAGCGGCTGAATGTGGTCTACAGGCCATAGGCTGCCACCACTGATAGAACCATTGAATTCCGAAAGTGCAGAAGAATGCCATTAGGCCCATCAAGTCTGCACCGACCCTCTGAAAGAGTGCCCTACCTAGGCCCACTCCCCCACCCTATCCCCGTAACCCCACTTAACCTTCACATCTTTGGGAATTAAGAGTAATTTTAGATCTAGACTGAGGGGCCATGGGGGTAGGTTGGAATTGATTTAGGAAGAGAGGAGGTAGAAACTCCACAGAGAGTCATGAGGCTTGTGGAGGTCACTTTCAGGTTAGTAACTGAGATAAAATCTATATCAACATTCAAGGTTAGATTGTTGGGTGGATGAAGGACAAGGGAAAGAAGGGTTATGGGTAGCGGCTGCGTCAATGTGATTAGGATTATTTGTTCATGTGGATGGTAAATGCTGCAACTGACTAATTAGGTCATATGTTGGAGGCTGAGGCCACTGCAACATGAGCAGCTCACTCAGGGAATGAATTCAGGAACTTCATAATAGGTGACTGAACGACCCTCACCCCAACCTACACTTACTGTAGAAACACTTCTGCCATTCCCTTCCATATACAAAGAGGGCAACACAGTGGTTAGCACAGTTGCTTCATAGCTTCAGGGTCCCAGGTTTGATTCCCGGCTTGGGCCACTGTCTGTGCGGAGTCTGCACGTTCTCCCTGTGTCTGCGTGGGTTTCCTTCGGGTGCTCCGGTTTCCACCCACAGTCCAAAGATGTTCAGGTTAGGTGGATTGGCCATGTTAAATTGCCCTTCGTGTCCAAAAAAGGTTAGGTGGGGTTACTGGGTTAGGGGGATAGGGTGGAGAGTGCACTTTCCAAGGGCCGGTGCATACTCGATGGGCCAAATGGCCTCCTTCTGCACTGTAAATTCTATGATTCTAGGACAAACAGCCACCTCCCACCTGTCACTCACACACACATACCTACACAAGTGAGCACAAACTGGTGAAGCTCCAACTCAGGACTCCTTGTAATAATAATAATCTTTATTAGTGTCACAAGTAGGCATACATTAACACTGTAAGAAGTTACTGTGAAAAGTTCCTAGTCACCACACTCCTTCGCTGGTTCAGGTACATGGAGGGAGAATTCAGAATTTCCAATTAACCTAACAAGCACGTCTTTTTGGGGGGACTTGGGGGAGGAAACCGAAGGAAACCCACGCAGACACGGGGATAACGTGCAGACTCTGCACAGACAATGACCCAAGCTGGGAATCAAACCTGGAACCCTGGAGCTGTGAAGCAACAGGGCTAACCAGAGTGCTACCATAATAAGCAACAGTGCTAACCAGTGTGCTACCATAATAAGCAACAGGGCTAACCAGTGTGCCAAATAACGGAATCAGCATGTGTTAGACAGAGCGAAGTGATCCCACAATCAATGGGTCAGGTCCAGTCATGAATGGTAGTGGACTATTAAATCAATTAACTAGAGGAGGAGACTCCACAAATATTACAAACCTCAATGGTGGAGGAGCCCAGCAGATCAGTACAACAGATAAGACTGAAGAATTCGCAATGATCTTCAGCTAGAAGTACTGAGTGGATGATCCCGCTCGGTCTCCTTCAGAGGTCCCCAGCATCACAAATGTCAGTCTTCAGCCAATTTGATTCACTCCACGTGATGCCAATAAATGGCTGAAGGCACTGGATACTGCAAAGTCTATGGGCTCTGACAATATTCCGGCAATAATACTGAGAACTAGTGCTCCTGAACTTGCCTCGAGCTAAGCTGTTTCAGTACAGCGACAACACTGGCATCTACCTGGCAATGTGGAAAATCGCCCAGGTATGTCCCATAACCCAGTAACCCCACCCAACACTAAGGGCAATTTGGGACACTAAGGGCAATTTATCATGGCCAATCCACCTAACCTGCACATCTTTGGACTGTGGGAGGAAACCGGAGCACCCGGAGGAAACCCACGCACACACGGGAAGGATGTGCAGACTCCGCACAGACAGTGACCCAAGCCAGAATCGAACCTGGGACCCTGGAGCTGTGAAGCAATTGTGCTATCCACATTGCTACCGTGCTGCCCTGGTGTGATAAGTTTATCACCTGGTATTCACTCTCATATGTAGTCGAAGCACTCTTAGTGCTGGCAATACTTTGCACTGTCGTGCAAACGTTTAGAGTTAGGAAATGGCAAAAGAGAGCATATCGCTCTCGCACCTCGGTATACAAGTTTAGGTCCCCCATTTTCAGATGTCACCAGACCCCCGAACCCCTTGGGACGGATTAAAGTGCATCCATTTTTCCTTATGTATTCTGTGAAATAAAGAGATGTAAACCTCTGTGTCTGACTGCCAGCCAGAGAAATTTGTGTGCTGCTATTTTGTACAGGTTAAGATGTATAGATTATTTTTGGATTGTTTGAATAAGGATAGTTTATTGAGAATAGTTAGAGGTTCCAGTTTTTAAATTTTTCTATAATGCATGTAGCGCCCTGTAGAGTTTTATGATAATGAATGTATATGAAATGGTTCAGATAAAATTGTGTTGCATAGGATTGCTCAGTGTAGAGCCTAAGTATGGGTGCCCCGTTTGGTCAGAGGATGAAGACGACGCAGTAATGTGATCCTTCAAGCTTCGCGTTGAGGATCACAAGGAGGGAGTGCAGCCATCTGGGATGGCCACGTCCCGATTACAAAATGGACACTTGCAAAGAATGCAGGGAAAATTGGACAATACTGAGAAACAAGCAGACGCAAGGTCTGTCTGTTGATTAGAGCCTTGGCTCTCAGACAGGACAGAAACTGCTAAGCCATCTACATACTAATGAGCCATCTCCAGGGAGAAAAGGGAAACATTTAGATAAACAATGTTAAGGCATAGGGTGGAGGTGTTGACCTTGGGTAGGGTGCTCTTTCCAAGAGCCGGTGTAGACTCGATGGGCCGAATGGCCTCCTTCTGCACTGTAAATTCTATGATAATCTAAATTCTATGACCAGGTCGGGGTATTGCTAGCTGTCGCGGGGCTAGTTATCTCGGGGTTCCGTGTATTGCAGGGGTGGGAATCATTTACGGTTTGTGTGGTAGGGGTCAGGGGGGTAGCGTCCGCATGCAACTGAAGGGATCCCGCTAAGATCCATGTGAACACGAAGGCTGTCTTCATCTGTGTCGGTCTACTTCTTTGTCTTCCTCTGGGGTTCCTGAGATTCCGGAGTTCTCTGAACACAAGCATAATTTCTGTTATTATCCTGCTTATGATCTCATATGTCTGTCTGTCTGTCCTTTATTGCCAATTTCCCTTTCTAATTGGTCACCATCTGTGACTCCCTCATTTTTTTTAAAAACCAAATGTTTGGACAAGACATCTAAGAAAAATACTGCCATACTGCGAGCCGTCTCGCAGCCTGTGTGATTTACCATCCCAGTGTTTGAGGATGTAAATAGCATACGGAAGCAACCTAAGGGTTGCCAAAACCAATAAAAGAATTTTGAACGTAACGAGCCAAAATGGGGTGCGTATGGGCCATGGCAGGTAAGAAATGGGTGGAATCCCCGGGTAGGACGGTGACCAATGCCGTTTCTCCACTGCCTGAGCAACTGGCAAGAACGGGTAGGAATGTGGTCATCGTGGGGGCTTCCTCTCGAATCAGGAAAGAAGCTATGAGTCGTGTCTGTCGACAAACTAGTTCCTCTGAACGGTTGTCTGGTGACAAGCTTGTACCTCTAAACTGGTTTCTGTTGACAAACTAGTTCCTCTGAACTGTTGTCTGGGGACAAACTTGTTCCATTCACAGGCATTGGGCGTCAAAGGAGTGGTGACGTGGGCAGTGAAAAACTTTCGAGTTTACAAACAACACTTAACATTAACACTAACGAACAAACATACAACAAACATGGTGCAGGTTCCATCAGAATACAGGACATCATAAATCACATTTGGACTGGGGTGTAACTAGCATATGGAGGCAGTGTAGTGTGACCGAAGAAGAGAGGAAGGAGGAGCGAAACAAAATGAAGTGGCATTGCTGAGGTATCGCTGCCATGAGAAGTGGTGGATAAGCGCTCACAGTTTGCATGGGGCAGCTGGGACCTTGCAGCTGCTGTGGGTGATGTTCTCTTTCATAGCTGGGGGCTAGTCTAGCTGGTGGGGGTCTCCTGCAATCTCGGGCGAGGTGTCCTGACTGCCCACAGTTGTAACATGACCCCTGGGGCACATAAGGTGGAGCAGGCTCTCTGGTGCATTGTTCCCTTGGGTATGGTTCCCTGGGTGGGGGGTCGGGGCTGTTGATGTCGTTGCTGGTTCGGGGGGCATTGGTGGACTGATTCCGTTGCTGTTTCAGGGAGGATTGACATTCTCATACGTAATGTCCTAATTGTCTGCAATTGTAACATTCTTGAGCTTTGGGCTGGGGTGGGCTGTTCCTGCCCTCATTTACCCATGCGGGGTTCTGGTGCGCTTTAACTGGATTCATGTCTGCCTGCTCTTCATTGGGTGTTATAAATGTGGTTTTGCCTGCAATTGATTGCTCCCAGGCGCGGGACAATCTCTTCAAAACCCATTTTTCATTGTGGGCCTCATCTGAGGGGTCATAATTTGCGCAAGCCTTTCGTCCTGCGTCTGTGGCGTGGGAGACTAGAATTCGGATCCATTTGGCCATATTATCTGGGGACAAATGGGCGCAGGCTAACTGTCCAAAAACTGCGGTGAAGTGTATCCACAAGCATGCAGCTAACGCTGTGGGGTGCTCTGTCTTCTTTTGCCTACACTTATTTAGGCCTTCTACGGGGTCTCCACTGTTAAAACCGATCGCATCAAGGATCGCTGTGTTCATCTCTTGAAGTGTGCCTTCTCCTACATTCTGTGGGTCGGGTAGGGCTGCCACGACTGAAGGATCGAGGCTTAAAACTGTTAGCTTCACTTGTTCCTTTTCGTCCAGGCCGTACATGGCAGCCTGTTGTCTGACTTTCGGGAAAAATTGGTGGGGGTCTGATGTGGGAAGGAACGGTGTAATTCTTCCACACGCGTTCAGTAATTGGATCACGGTTAACGGGGTTGTAGAAAGGAAATCCGCTTCTCCTTCTCCTGCGGCCCTGCGGTGTGTGGTTACAGGGTTCATGGGGGTGTGTTCTGCCTGTTCGGTTGGGGGTTAGGGCGCTTTCCTTTTCTGGGGTTTTTCTTGTGTACATGTCCCATCAACGTATCTATGGGCAGTCTCCTTCAATTCCTGCCAGCCGGGGCCGTTTTCCTGATCTAATTGTGGTCCAAATGTGCTTTGAAATCCATTTTGAACGGAAAGCAGAGATTGCAATTCTGCAATTTGCTTCAGGCACTTTGCGTGGTCTACGGAGCTCTGCCTTTGTTCCGTCGTGGAAGTATGGAGTGCTCGTAGGGCTGCTTTCAGATCATTGCACTGTTTCTGCAATTTCTCAACTTGTTACTCGGTCTCTTGTCTTACCAATACCGCACGTTGCGTGTCCTAGTAGGCCTTATCATATTGCGTCTGAAAACTGTTCAAATGCGCGAGACAAGACTGATGTGCCCTCTTGGCATCATCCACCTCTCTGTCCCTTGCTGCTAACTGCTCTTTTAAATCTCGATTCTCCTTCTCTACCTCGCTCACGTCTACCTCGCTGCTTCTGTCTCTCTCTCGTCTATCTCTCTACGGAGCGTCCTAACGACCTCCTCTAAACCTCGCAATTGTGCCAAACACGACACGATTGCCATCGGCTTACAAGCTTTCCCAAAGCTCTTCTTGTGTATCTCTGACATGTTCTCCCACCAAGTATGTCCTATTCTCCCGGGACCTGTTTCCTCATTAGCGCAGAATTCACTCCAAAGGGGCCATCCTTTCCCTTTGAGATATTTCCTGATCTCATCTTCCCAAACGGGACACTGTCCTACTCTACTGGTCGCTGCGACCTCGAATTCCTAGGGGTTCATAAGGCATTCCATTGCCTTCATTGCCATTTTCTCTATCTAGGTTCTCTACTGAATTTGGAACAGGGGGTGATAAAGTGGTGATGTAAACACGGGTACGGCTTACGCTAATTTCCGGCCTACAAAGCTCCCGACAGTTTTACGCAACAAAATCTCTCAGGTTTACCTTATATCCCTGTTAGTACGCATGCATTAACACACTTCCGAATCTCGGAGGTTTGAACAGTACTGTTCTTACGCTTGTGGTTTTTCTGTTTCCAATTGGATTCTCAATTCAAATTTTGGGTTCTCTCGGAGTGGTTAGGCCTCTTCTAAATCGAGTCTCAGCGGAGTCGCCAGTAAATGTTGCTCTCTTTGGTGTTGTCTCTTAATTTGACTCTGTTTAATTACGTTCGCTCAAGAGTCGCCAGGTATCTTTCGACACCGCCACAAGGTTCAGAACCGAATACTGATCAAAGACCCGATACACCAGTTAGTAAGTTCAAAAGCAATGCTCATTTATTTACACACAGTCAAATCTACTCATGCATAAAACTCTCCAACCTAAACTATCACTATTACTAAAAGCCTATACTGAGCTTCGGGTGCCCACACAGTCAGAGGAACAATGGCCGTTGCTCGGTTCTGAGGCTGCTGGGTTGAGCTGTTTACAGGATAGCAACTAAGAGCATCTATCTCGTAGCGTGCGTGGACTTGGAACTTACTTGGTCTGGTGTAGCTGCTCGGCTGGTCTCTCTCTTCGCTGAGAGCCAAGGCCAAAGAAGAAAGGTTCCCTCTTGGGGAATACGTTTTATACCTGAAAGGGCTTTGTGCGATTTTGGGCGGGCCTTGAACTCAATTAATTAAGGCCTCAATTAATTGGGCCTTTCCCAATCATTCTTATCGATCTTCCTCCAATAGAGGGGTGGGTTCCCTGGTTGCTGGGCGTGTCCTAGGTGGCCGTTGGTTTGCTTTGTTTGAGTCTCCTCTGACGCCGGGGTGTCTGCCTTAACATTGTGTATCTAAATGTTTCCCTTTTGTCCCTGGAGATGGCTCATTAGTATGTAGATGGCTTAGCAGTTTCTGTCCTGTCTGAGAGCCAAGGCTCTAATCAACGGACAGACCTTGCACCTGCTTGTTTCTCAATATTGTCCAATTTTACCTGCATTCTTTGCAAGTGTCCATTTTGTAATCGGGACGTGGCCATCCCAGATGGCTACAGAATACGATTCACACAAGAACATTTTCACATGATTGTACAACAGGGTAAAACAGAAGTACACCGAGATCAATGAAAACATTCTGATCAAAGGTTTTCATTGAGCTGAAAGGGTCACTGTTCTTCTCTCTCCTATGCTGTGTGACCTGCTGTGTATTCCCAGCATATTCTGTTTTTATTTTGGGTTTCCCACATCTGCAGTGTTTTGCTTTTGAATCAATTCATAAGTGGCTCTCCTGGGAATACTAGAATTGGGAAAACTGTGGAATAATCCCCGAATCCATCGACACCTAAAACCACGATCCACAAACGACAGCGAAGTGAACCTCATATTAAACAATGCCAAATCCTCCAGAAACAAGGAATACTTTTCAGCAATTCAGCACTAAAAGCAAACGAACTGCAGAGAATCAAAACACTAGGATTTGATGGGCTGCTAAATCTATGGGCGGAATCCTGTGTAGCCACTTAAAATGGCCAACTCCCGATTCAAAATGGCGAACGGCAACAAGTCAGCCAACAAGACAAAAACCAGCAGCTGCAGGTTGGCTGTGTATTTACCTCTCGAAAGGCCAGACAATATCAATACCAGCAACCATCAGCATAACAAAACAACAGCCATCTGCATACTTATGAGCAATCCCCAGGAATAATAAGCAACATTTAGACACACAAAGCAAAACCATACTCTTCGGCGCCAGCAGGAGCCTACACAAAAGGAGGTGAACGAGCACCTCAAGACCGCCCATCGATTAGGGAACCGCTCCAGCATTGGAGAAAATCAAACCAAGCGATTGGGACAAACTCCAATCACTTGGGACCAGGTACAGGGTCCGCCCCGAAAGGCGGGAAGGCCCTGGAGACTATAAGAATTGAGCCCCAAGTTCAAATCGCTCTCTTCTTCTCCACCTCTTCGCTCTCTTCACACTCTTCCTCCTGCCCGGGTCACTGAGCAACAACGAACCTACATTGACCGTGACCGGAGCAGTGAAGATCAAAATCGTAAGTCTTAATTCAACACTTGCTACGAGATAGGCTCTCCTAGCTACCAATCCGTACCAACTTCGAATCCCGCAGACTCAGAACCCGAACGAAAGGCCATTTGTTCCCCTGACCTGCTGGGCCAGTCCGAAGTTAAGTATAGACCTGTTAGTTGTAGAAGTAGCTTAGACGTAGAATTTGTGCATGAGTAGCGATTATTGTGGATAATAAATGTGCTTTGATTTAGATTTTACTAATCGGTGTATTGGATTATTGATCATTACTTGGACTTGAACCTCGTGGCGGTATCATAAAGATACCTGGCGACTCGAGAGCAAAGGTAATAAAACAGAGCAATTGAACCAAGGAGAAAATCAGCAACACCTGTTGTAGTGATAGGATCCTGCCTGCTAGCTGAAGCAAGTGAGAGGCCTGAGCTGTCTCTTTTCAGGAAGGTCCACTGAACCGCAAGCCAATCAGGTAGTGGCGAAGTCACGGCGGGCCTTGCCCTCAAATCAAGACCCCGGGGCGGAAGTCTCACCTGCCAATAGCTGCAGGCCAATTAGAGGGATGTAGCTCTTGTGCTCAGCAGTGCCACAGAGGAGGCCGTGGCTGCTGCTGGAAAGACAGGCACTAGAGTCCCACGATTGCGGAGCGACCAGGCCATGGTGGGTGGGGGGGGGAGAAACCTTTCGAGATGGCGGTCGTGGGGAGCAGGGGGATCAGCAAGAGAGGTGGGAGGTCGGCCATGGGCCTTCCTGCTCGGAACTTAATTCTGGTGGAGGCGGGAAAATGGCGGTGTTCCGGTACACCACCATCCTGCCAAAATAAATGTCCAATTCCTGCTCCAACCTCACTACTAGTGAGAGGACAAGATTCCAGTCAACATACTTTAAACCAATCTTTTTCAAACTTTTCTTCCTTGACTCACTTTTGCCAACCGGCCGACCTTAGGGACCCACGCTGATCTTTGTAACACACCATTTTTGCTTTCTTTTAATATGACAGAGGAGCCTGCTTGATGCTCACAATCTCCCTTCGATCAGGTTCACAGGAGGAGAGGGAAATGCACAAATCATGTGCATGACTTCAGCCAGTTCCTATGGGCTGCCTTCAACTTTGTGAGAATGGAAAAAGCCAATCTCTCACATGTAGGTCGTCGTGAAGGGCAATAGCGACAAACGGCTTATTTTACTCAGCACTGGATACTCCTGGGAGATGCTACTCCAGAATGCTGACAGCCTCATGGGCTTTTGGCATGTTTTGAATGTGCTGTCACAGGTCAGGTAAAGCAGTATAGTCTTCATTTGGAGTCAGCTGTAAGTTAATAGTTGACCCTGGGTCTCAACCTCAAAAAGAATTTTGTACCCGCCACTTCTCTTTCAAAATCTGAAACTTCTCCTCTCATTTTCCAGCATTTCCTTGCATATAACACACATGGGCTTTGTTAATTTATTTGCATTGGCACAATTGACAAAACCATACATCAGGAAATCATCTTTATACCGCTTTGTTCCAGAGTTAAATTTCTTCTTTGTGGGCTGTTCACCAAAGGCCCTGGAGCTCTGTACAGAGTTAACACTAGAATTGCTCTGTCCTGCCTTGAACTCTCCGGAGCAGCTCTCTCCAGCAGATTCTTTAAAAAAAAATCTAGAGTACTGAATTCATTTTTTCCATTTAAGTGGCAATTTAGCGTGGCCAATCCACCTACCTGCACATCTTTGAGTTGTGGGGATGAAACCCACGCAAACACGGGAGAATGTGTAAACTTCACACGGACAGTGACCCAGGGCCGGGATCGAACCTGGGACCTCAGCGCTGTGAGGCAGCAGCGTTAACCTCTGTGCCGCCATGCTGCCCCTCTCCAGCAGATTCAGACGTGAGATCCTGGCCAGTGGGTACGCTGCCTATTTGTAACTCTGGCCGTCCCTTTCTTGTAGCAAAATGATTAATCTTCAGTCCTCTTGCCTTGCTTGTTAGCAGCTAGAAAATAGAAGAAACTTTCCTTTTTGATTTGGAGCCAAAAGCACGTACATAGAGGATACTTGATGTCAAGTGTACGTGCAGGGCGCGCTGACCTGCTCACTGCTGCTGCTTCTGGCTGGAAGACTGCACACGGCCTCATTTTGTTCTCATTTAAAAGGGGGCAGCGGCCGCCATTCTCAATAAGAATGCCAGTAGCGGCCATTGGGTGCTTCTCCCGTGATCAGGGCCACTGCAGGAATGCTGCGGCCGATCGCTCCGCAACCCACCTGCAGGCCACCCACGGGTCGTGACCTGTACTTTGAAAAACCCTGCTTTAAATTAAACTGCAGCACTGCCAAAAGCAAGGCTTCCAAAACATTTAGTCAGTCCAAACAATAGTTATTATTCAGTGAAGTTGTAAAGAGTCCCACGGCTATCTTACAGATACAGTGTACACCGAATCTCAAAGCACCCGAGCAAGTGGCCGTGTCTCATTTCAAAGGAGCTGCCATTTTACCTGGTGTCACTATCCTACCAGGTGATGATGGGATATTCTGTCCAATCCAGCTCACAGGCACTGAATGAAAAGAAATGCAGACAAGCCCAAGGTTGTGAATGAACAAACCCGCCAATTAAAGTAACTGTAAGAACTGTGGAACATTCTTCTGGATGCTGAGGTGTCCACATCTTCACAAAGGTGCATTTACAATGAAGCTGTTGGTGAGATACGAGGCTCTGTGCTTGATCTGGTTGCTTGGAGTGCCAAGTTCCCTGTTTAGCACATAGAACCAGTGCAGTTATAGTAATTCAGTGGCCTGGACCCATGCTTCCTCAACACAAGCTCAATCCCATTGCAGGCTGGGAGAACTTAAATTCAATTACTTCATTAAAAATCAGGAATAAAATATTAGTCTCATTAATAATGGTGGTGGCATGGTGGTTAGCTCTGCTGCCTCACAGCGCCAGGGATCCGGGTTCAATTCCGGACGTGGGTGATTGCTTGTGTGGATTTTGCACATTCCCCCTGTGTCTGCGTGGGTTTCCTCCGGGTGCTCTGGTTTCCTCCAACAGTCCAAAGATGTGTAGGTTAGGTAGAGTGGCCGTGCTAAATTGCCCCTTAGTGTCCAAGGGTTAGTTGGGGTTACGGAATAGGGCGGGGGATTAGGCCTGGATGAGGTGCTCTTTTGGAGGGTTGGTGCAGACTCGATGGGCCGAATGGCCTCCTTCTGCTCTGTAGGGATTCTATGATAATGATCATGAAACTACCTGAAAAACTGATCTCCCAAATGCCCTTCATGGAAGGAAATCTGCCACTCTAACTTGGTCTGGTCTATATGTGCCACTTAACTGCCCTCTGGAAAGGCCAAGCAAGCCACTCAGTTCAAGGGCAATTAGTGGTGGACAGTAAATGCCAGCCTTGCCCCGCGATGCCCAAATTCCACAAATGAATAACAAAAAGGAAGAGAGCATGTGTGAGCCTGGACATGCATGTACCCAAAACACTCTTTCAGCTATTGGAAAGATGACCGTTTTCAATGGTGGAGAGGAAGTGTGTGCACTCTGAGCAGGCAGGTTTGAGAAGTGCCCATGAGTCACAATGCCAGGATTAAGACCGCACTGGTTTTACACTGAACATGTTGTCAAGGTAAAGTGGTCATTCCTGCACTCTGCACTTGAACTTTCTTTGAAGCTGTACTTGGATGATCAGCCTTGATCATTTTTTAACATTTAGAGTACCCAATTCTTTTTTTTCCAGTTAAGGGGCAATTTAACGTGGCCAATTCACCTACCCTGCACATGGGTTGTGGGGGTGAATCCACGCAGACATGGGGAGAATGTGCAAAATCCACAATGACCCGGGCCAGGATTGAACCCATGTCCTCGGCGCGTGAGGCAGCAGTGTTAACCACTGTGCCACCGTGCACCCCTGATCAGCCTTGATCATAATGAATGGCGGAGCAGGCCCGAAGGGTTAAATGGCCTCCTCTTGCTCCTATTTTCTATTGAGGCCATTCCTTTCAGGATGAACTAAAGATGCTGAAAAGCCCCGTTGTGCTTTTAATCAATCGAGGATGACGGAGTCTGCATTGACGGTCAAACTGGAAGCTGCAAAAAACCCTGCAGCTCTGGTCCTTGTGAGATCCATTTCATTCTCCTTGGAAATTTAATGTAGGTTAACTGGCTTAAGTAAAGTTGCCTGGTACGCACCGAGATTTTCAACAAGGACTGCAATAAATAAAAAATGTGGCCAATTTAATCCTCTTTATCGCCCCCACCGTTAACCCCCCCAAAATTCATCTTAACCCAACAACCCAGCAGCTCTGCTCCCAACCTGGCCCATACTGTTACATTTCTTTGTCCATCAGACCTAACTAACTGTCTTCTCTGTCTTGCCAAACCCCCAAATCTGAATCCCATCGACCATCGCCCCTGCCGTCACCCCTGACCCCCACTGACCCCCACTGACCCATCCATCAGCAAGCCAACATCTCCCATCAACCCACCCCCAATACCAACCCAATGTCCAACTCATCCCCATCGATATTCCAACTCTCATTGCCAACCCAACCCTGTCACCAACCCAACCACTGCCAACACAAACTCCTCCTTCACCAACACCCTGTCACCAACCTACCCTAATCGCCAACTTAACCCCCACCAACACAAACTCTCCTTCACCAACACTGTGCCGCCAAGATATCCCCATCATTAACCCTACACCTGCCAACACAAATTCCCCCTTCATCTACACGTTGCCACCAAGCTACCCCCTTTACCAACCTACTCCAATTGCCAACCCAACCACTGCCAACACAAACTCCTTCTTCACCAACACCCAGCCACCAATCTACCGTGGTCAGTAACCCACCCCCATCACCAACCCAACTCCTGCCAACACAAACACCTCCTTCACCAAGACCTCACCGCCAACCTACCCCGTCACCAACCCACCCCATCATCAACCCAATCACTGTCAACACAAACTCCCCCTTTATCATCATCCATCCTCCAAGCCACCCCCATCACCAACCTACCCCAATTGTCAACCCACCCCTGCCAACACAAACTCCTCCTTCACCTACATCTCACTGCCAACCTACCCCCATCGCCAAGCCACCACATCCCAACCTCTGCCAACACAAACTGCCCATTCACCAACACACAGCCTCCAACCTACCCCCATCACCAAACTACCCCAATCGCCAACCCAACTCCTGCCAATGTAAACTCCTCCTTCACCAACACCCAGCTGCCAACTTACCCCCATCACCAACCCACCCCATCACCAACCCAACCTCTTCCAACACAAAATCCTTCTTCACCAACACCCTGCTGCCAACCCACCAAAAGCCCAGTCGGTTTCTTCCTCTTACTCAGCGATATGTTCCAGTCCCAACTCTAGCCTCCCAGGTGCAAGGGTACGTGATGTCTCGGATCGTGTTTTCCGGGTCCTTAAGGGGGAGGGGGAGCAGCCCCAAGTCGTGGTCCACATTGGCACTAACGACATAGGTAGGAAAGGGGACAAGGATGTCAGGCAGGCTTTCAGGGAGCTAGGATGGAAGCTCAGAACTAGAACAAACAGAGCTGTTATCTCTGGGTTGTTGCCCGTGCCACGTGATAATGAGATGAGGAATAGGGAGAGAGAGCAATTAAACACGTGGCTACAGGGATGGTGCAGGCGGGAGGGATTCAGATTTCTGGATAACTGGGGCTCTTTCTGGGGAATGTGGGACCTCTACAGACAGGATGGTCTACATCTGAACCTGAGGGGCACAAATATCCTGGGGGGGAGATTTGTTAGTGCTCTCTGGGGGGGTTTAAACTGATGCAGCAGGGGCATGGGAACCTGGATTGTAGTTTTAGGGTACGGGAGAATGAGAGTATAGAGGTCAGGAGCACAGATTTGACGTCGCAGGAGGGGGCGAGTGTGCAGGTAGGTGGTTTGAAATGTGTCTACTTCAATGCCAGGAGTATACGAAATAAGGTAGGGGAACTGGCAGCATGGGTTGGTACCTGGGACTTCGATGTTGTGGCCATTTCGGAGACATGGATAGAGCAGGGACAGGAATGGATGTTGCAGGTTCCGGGGTTTAGGTGTTTTAGCAAGCTCAGAGAAGGAGGCAAAAGAGGGGGAGGTGTGGCGCTGCTAGTCAAGAGCAGTATTACGGTGGCGGAGAGGATGCTAGATGGGAACTCATCTTCCGAGGTAGTATGGGCTGAGGTTAGAAAGAGGAAAGGAGAGGTCACCCTGTTGGGAGTTTTCTATAGGCCTCCAAATAGTTCTAGGGATGTAGAGGAAAGGATGGCGAGGATGATCCTGGATAAGAGCGAAAGTAACAGGGTAGTTATTATGGGAGACTTTAACTTTCCAAATATTGCCTGGAAAAGATATAGTTCGAGTACATTAGATGGGTCGTTTTTTGTACAGTGTGTGCAGGAGGGTTTCCTGACACAATATGTTGACAGGCCAACAAGAGGCGAGGCCACGTTGGATTTGGTTTTGGGTAATGAACCTGGCCAGGTGTTGGATTTGGAGGTAGGAGAGAACTTTGGGGACAGTGACCACAATTCGGTGACGTTTACGCTAGTGATGGAAAGGGATAAGTATACACCGCAGGGCAAGAGTTATAGCTGGGGGAAGGGCAATTATGATGCCATTAGACGTGACTTGGGGGGATAGGTTGGAGAAGTAGACTGCAAGTGTTGGGCACACTGGATAAGCGGAGCTTGTTCAAGGATCGGCTACTATGTGTTCTTGATAAGTACGTACCGGTCAGGCAGGGAGGAAGGCTTAGAGCGAGGGAACTGTGGTTTACCAAAGAAGTGGAATCTCTTGTTAAGAGGAAGAAGGAGGCCTATGTGAAGATGAGGTGTGAAGTTTCAGTTGGGGTGATGGATAGTTACAAGGTAGCGAGGAAGGATCTAAAGAGAGAGCTAAGACGAGCAAGGAGGGGACATGAGAAGTATTTGGCAGGTAGGATCAAGGAAAACCCAAAAGCTTTCTATAGGTATGTCAGGAATAAGCGAATGACTAGGGTAAGAGTAGGACCAGTCAAGGACAGGGATGGGAAGTTGTGTGTGGAGTCTGAAGAGATAGGCGAGATACTAAATGAATATTTTTCATCAGTATTCACTCAGGAAAAAGATAATGTTGTGGAGGAGAATGCTGAGACCCAGGCTATTAGAATAGGTGGCATTGAGGTACGTAGGGAAGAGGTGTTGGCAATTCTGGATAGGCTGAAAATAGATAAGTCCCCGGGGCCTGATGGGATTTATCCTAGGATTCTCTGGGAGGCCAGAGAAGAGATTGCTGGACCTTTGGCTTTGATTTTTATGTCATCATTGGCTACAGGAATAATGCCAGAGGACTGGAGGATAGCAAATGTGGTCCCTTTGTTCAAAAAGGGGAGCAGAGACAACCCCGGCAACTATAGACCGGTGAGCCTCACGTCTGTAGTGGGTAAAGTCTTGGAGGGGATTATAAGAGACAAGATTTATAATCATCTAGATAGGAATAATATGATCAGGGATAGTCAGCATGGCTTTGTAAAGGGTAGGTCATGCCTCACACACCATATCGAGTTCTTTGAGAAGGTGACTGAACAGGTAGACGAGGGTTGAGCAGTTGATGTGGTGTATATGGATTTCAGTAAAGCGTTTGATAAGGTTCCCCACGGTAGGCTATTGCAGAAAATACGGAGGCTGGGGATTGAGGGTGAGTTAGAGATGTGGATCAGAAATTGGCTAGCTGAAAGAAGACAGAGAGTGGTGGTTGATGGGAAATGTTCAGAATGGAGTTCAGTTACAAGTGGCGTACCACAAGGATTTGTTCTGGGGCCGTTGCTGTTTGTCATTTTTATCAATGACCTAGAGGAGGGCGCAGAAGGGTGGGTGAGTAAATTTGCAGACGACACTAAAGTCGGTGGTGTTGTCGACAGTGAGGAAGGATGTAGCAGGTTACAGAGGGACATAGATAAGCTGCAGAGCTGGGCTGAGAGGTGGCAAATGGAGTTTAATGTAGAGAAGTGTGAGGTGATTCACTTTGGAAGGAATAACAGGAATGCGGAATATTTGGCTAATGGTAAAGTTCTTGGAAGTGTGGATGAGCAGAGGGATCTAGGTGTCCATGTACATAGATCCCTGAAAGTTGCCACCCAGGTTGATAGGGTTGTGAAGAAGGCCTATGGAGTGTTGGCCTTTATTGGTAGAGGGATTGAGTTCCGGAGTCAGGAGGTCATGTTGCAGCTGTACAAAACTCTGGTACGGCCGCATTTGGAGTATTACGTACAGTTCTGGTCACCGCATTATAGGAAGGACGTGGAGGCTTTGGAGCGGGTGCAGAGGAGATTTACCAGGATGTTGCCTGGTATGGAGGGAAAATCTTATGAGGAAAGGCTGATGGACTTGAGGTTGTTTTCGTTGGAGAGAAGAAGGTTAAGAGGAGACTTAATAGAGGCATACAAAATGATCAGGGGGTTAGATAGGGTGGACAGTGAGAGCCTTCTCCCGCGGATGGAAATGGCTGGCACGAGGGGACATAGCTTTAAACTGAGGGGTAATAGATATAGGACAGAGGTCAGAGGTAGGTTCTTTACGCAAAGAGTGGTGAGGCCGTGGAATGCCCTACCTGCAACAGTAGTGAACTCGCCAACATTGAGGGCATTTAAAAGTTTATTGGATAAGCATATGGATGATAATGGCATAGTGTAGGTTAGATGGCTTTTGTTTCGGTGCAACATCGTGGGTCGAAGGGCCTGTACTGCGCTGTATCGTTCTATGTTCTATATTCTAAATGAGCTCCAACAATTATTTGTCACCTTCTGCTGCTTGACCTCACCTTTTTACCTTTTCAAATCCTCGTTCTGACTCTTTTCATAGAATGTACAGTGCAGAAGGAGGCCATTCGGCCCATCGAGTCTGCACCGGCTCTTGGAAAGAGCACCCTACCCAAGGTCAACACCTCCACCCTATCCCCATAACCCAGTAACCCCACCCAACACTAAGGGCAATTTTTGGACACGAAGGGCAATTTATCATAGCCAATCCACCTAAGCTGCACATCTTTGGACTGTGGGAGGAAACCGGAGCACCCGGAGGAAACCCACGCACACACGGGGAGGATGTGCAGACTCCGCACAGACAGTGACCCAAGCCGGAATCGTACCTAGGACCCTGGAGCTGTGAAGCAATTGTGCTATCCACAATGCTACCGTGCTGCCTAAATTTTCCTTTGAAAAATTCCCAGTTCTCTCTTACAGATTTTTGCACAGCCATTCTGAAGATTCCTGGTTATTCATTAGCCTACACTTTACCCTTCCTCATTCTCATCAGTGAGCATGAGCGGCTCTGAATTGGGCAAGATCCCAGGGGATTCTCCCATGTGTTACAACTGGGATGTCCCATCACATGGAAAAATTTCTGATAGAAATAATTAGTGGTGTCAGTGGGTGGTGCTTTAACTACATTACACACTGAATATAACACATGCAGCATGCAATGTACATGATAAAATCACATACAGGATGGACATGCACATCGATCCTTCATTAGAAGTAAGAAGAATTGAAGGTGTTTTTTTGAAACACTGCTGGAGAACTTTCTTTTAACCAATCCATCAGGCCCCACTCAAAAAGCCGCCTAAATTCAATAAAGAAAGTAATGATCCTTATCAAAAGCCACACTACCTGGCAAATCAAGCTTACAATGTCTTAACATTTTTTTTTACAGTATCCAATTATTTGTTTATGCAATTGAGGGGCAATTTAGCATGGCCAGCAACTCTGCACATCTTTGGGTTGTGGGGGTGAGACCCACGCAGACACGGGGAGAATAATAATAATAGCTTATTGTCACAAATAGGCTTCAATGAAGTTACTGTGAAAAGCCCCTAGTTGCCACATTCTGGCGCCTGTTCAGGGAGGCTGGAACGGGAATTGAACCCCCGCTGCTCATCTTGTTCTGCATTACAAGCCAGCTGTTTAGCCCACTGTGCTAAATCAGCCCCTAGTGCAAACACCACACGGACAGTGACCCAGGGCCGGGATCGAACCTGGGACCTCAGTGCCATGAGACAGCAGTGCTAACCACTGCACCACCGTGCTGCCCAAAGGCTTACAATGTCAATGTTTAATGAAAGTAACCCTGGATTCACACAAAATTGCTGCCCTCCCCACAAGTGAAATCATTCATCGACAACTTCATGTTGTTAATCAATAAATAAAGATTATATTCCATCAAATTCATCCACAATTTCATATTTTTATTCAAAGAGCTGCAGGTAACTTTTCTAAAAGGCAAGTGTAGAATACACCATAATGCTTGTGTTTCAGCAAAATTCTTTTTCAGAAATACAGGTCTCCCTCCATGTGATACTCAGGACACCCTGCTCTATAGCGCCACCGTCTGTCTCATCCCATTGACTGCCTCGACAGTCCAACGTGCAGTCTTAAAAGAGCAGCCGTTGGGTAAACCAAACTCATTGCCTGAGGACCGTGCTGCCATTTTACTCCCTAACCACTAATTTCTTCCCCTGCTCTTAGGGTGAACCGGACTGTTTGCTTGGGATCCTATTGAACTTCGGCTGAACTTCTTATCTCGGATATTGTCTTTGTCGTAAGGGCTGCTCAATTCCCGTTCTGTCACATTACATACATATGTTTATTACATACATATGTTTACAAAGGAAATATGGTGCAGAAACTGGCCATTTAGCCCTCCCAATCCATGTCAGCGTTTATGATCCAATTGAGCCTTCTCCCATTTTTACTCATTTAAATTTATCATAGAATCCCTACAGTGCAGGAGGCCATTCAGCCCATTGAGTATGCACTGGCCCTCTGAAAGAACACCCCACCTAGGCCTTATCCCCCACCGATCCCCATAACCCCACATAACCTTTGGATGCTAAGGGGCAATTTATCATGGCCAATAAACCTTTTTCTTAAAATTTAGAGTACCCAGTTATTTATTTATTTTCAATTAAGGGGCAATTTAGTGTGGCCAACCCACCTTACCTGCACATCTTTGGGTTGTGGGGGTGAAACCCATGCAGACACGGGGTGCAAGAGAGTGTGCAAACTCCACATGGACAGTGACCCAGAGCCGGGATCGAACCTCGGAGTCGTGAGACTGCAGTGCTACCACTGCGCCACTGTGCTGCCCCCATGGCCAATAAACCTAACCTGCACATCTTTGGATTGTAGGAGGAAATCAGAACACCCGGAGGAACCCGACGCAGACGTGGGGGGAATGTGCAAACTCCACACAGTCACCCAAGGCCAGAATTGAACTGGGTTACTGGTGCTGTGAGGCAGCAGTGCTAACCATTGTGCCACCGTACATCCCATCATTATAACCTTCGAATCACACAAAATTGCTGCCCTCTCCACAAGTGAAATCATTCATCGACAACTTCATATTGTTAATCAGCAAATTAAGATCATATTCCATAAAAGTCATCCACAATTTTGTATTTTCATTTGAAGAGCTGCAGGTAACTTTTATAAAAGGCAAGTGTAGAATGCACCAGTTAGATAATGGTAGTGTTTCAGCAAAATTCTTTTTCAAAAAATCAGGTTTCCATTTGACACTCAGGACACCCAGCTCTATAGCACCACCGTCTGTCTCAACACATTTAAACGGAGGAATTGGCTGCTCTTTCAAGACTGCACATTGGACTATTGAGGTGGTGCCGTGCTGCCCACCATCATAACGCTCTACTCCTTTTACCCTCATTTGTTTCTCTATTACCCTCTAAATGTGTCGATTCTATTCACTTCAACAACACCCCGTGGCAGCGAGTGCTGTATTCTATGGTGACCAGACCTCCTGGTTTTGCTGGGACGATCCCAGTTTTTCAATAAATGTTCTGGTGTCTGGACAATTTGCTCAAAAAAGCTCAAATGTCGCTGTTTGTAGCTTTTCCCTCTTTCCACATTTGTAGACATCAGCTCTTCACCTTTTTGCACAGCATCATTTCCTCTTCCCTCCCCTTTACCTCACGCTCCAGACACTATCGGCAAACACAAAACAAACTCTCTCAGCTCACCTGGCAAATTGGAATGCCACCCACTGGTCGACTATTTAGAGACTGTGCCAGGACACAGCTGGCATACGTAGAAATTCTTCTCAGCAGCAACCACAACCAGTGCCTGCAGAATAGAACAGTTGTTGCTGCTCTGGTTGGTTCACCTTTTAATGTAAGATTGGCCATTCAATCTGAATGTTCCGATTGGCTAATCTGGAATTCCATGGAGGAGGGCAGTGTGGGAGAATGAGGAAGAGCTGGAGGAGGACCGTGGGAGAAAGCGGAGGAGAACCAAAGACCAGGAGATGAGAGCGAGAGGGAGCCAGTGGACAGTGGTGGAGAGTATTGGAGAGACTGTGGCCAGTGGGTGAGAATGAGAAGGAGCCAGAGACCAGTGGGTTAGAGAGAGAGGGAGCCGGAGGCCACTGGGTGAGAGCCAGGGAGAGCCAGAGGCCAGTGGGCACGAGTGAGTGAGAACAGGAGGTCAGAGGTTAAAAACGAGATGGAGACAATGGCCAGTGGGGCAGAGCAAGGGAGAGCCGGAGGCAGTGGGGGATAGGGAGTGGGAGCCAGAGGCCAGTTATGGAGAGCATGGGAGAGCCAGCAGCCAGTGGGGGACAGCGAAGGAGAGGCAGAGGCCTATGGGTGCGAATGAGGGAGAGGCAGATGCCAGTGCAGGAGAAAGAGGGGGAGGGGAGCCAGAGGACAGTGGCAGACTGTATAGGGGAGCCAGAGGCCAGGGGGAACAGCGGGGGAGAGCTAGAGGCCTGTGGAAAGGATGGGGGAAAATCAGAGGCCAGTGGGGTGAGAGAGAAAGGTGAGAAGGAGCGGGGGTGAGCTGGAGGCCAGTGGGTGAGAACGAGGATAAGCTAAACGGCCAGTGAGAGAGAGTGAGAAAGTACAGGAGGCCAGTGGATGAGAGTGAGGTGAGCCAGGGGCCAGTGGGAGAGCAAGGGAGGGCAGGAGGCCATTGGGAGAGAGTGAAGGAGAGTCAGAGGTGAGTGGAGGAAAGCTAGGGAAAGCCGGATGCCAGTGGGTGAGAGTGAGTGGGGGCCAGAGGCCAGTGGGTGAGAGCAAGGGAGAATCAACGGCCAGTGTGTGAGAGTGAGTGAGAGCCAGTGGCCTGTGGGGGCCGATATGGGAAAGCCAGAGGCGCGAGGGAGACAGTGATGGAGAGGCTGAGGCCAGTGGGGGACAAGAGAGGAATTAGAGACCAGTGTGGGAGAACGAGGGAGAGTCAGAGGGTCGCACGATGGCACAGTGGTTGGCACTGCTGTCTCACGGTGCCAGGAAACTAGGTTCAATTCTTCCCGTGTCTGCGTGGATTTTCTCCAGGTGCTCCAGTTTCCTCCTGCAGTCCAAAAATGTGGTGGATTGGCCATGCTAAATTGTCCCGAAGTGTCTAAAGGTTTGGTGCTGTTATGGGGATAAGGCTGGGGATTGGGCCGAGGTAAGGTGCTCTTTCGGAAGGTCGGTGCAGACTCGATGGACGTAATGGCCTCTTTCTGCACTGTATGTGAGGTACCCTCAATAACGACGCTTAGAGTGTAAATGGTAAAGAAGGCTTTATTAGACTAAGAACTATGCTAGAGCTGAGACATGTGCTGACTGCTGCACAGCCCATGAGGCAGCCCTTTATATATGGCTCACAGATGGGCGGAGCCAGAGGCGGAGTCCCCAGGGTTCCAAGCCCGGTCTTAAAGGGGACATCACCGTACATGGTGATAAGGCAGTAACCGTTCATCACATTCACCCCCTGTTTAAAAAGAGTCCGGTGGGGGTGAAGTGCCATCATAGGTCCATCCGTCCCAGTGGCCGGATCGTCTTCAGCGACCTCCTCAATTCGGGCGGTGGTGCTGTGGGCACGGACGTCCCGGTTGAGGGCACATCCGGGAGCACAGCGGTCGGAGCTTCGGTCCAGGATGGGGCAGGGGGACTAGGCAGGGCCGGGGGTAGCGGTGCTGGCGGGGTGTGTAAAGGGGGGGCGCGCGGTAGGTAGGGCCGGAAGGGGGTGTGTTGTAGGGGGCGCCGGGTCCTGCAGGGGAGCGGCGCGGGAAGGGGCGTCTGTGGTGGGGGATCCAGCGGGTGCCAGATCCCGGAGGGAAACCGTATCTTGCCTACCGTCGGGGTACTCAACGTAGGCATAACTGGGGTTGGCGTGAAGCAGTCGGACCTTTTCGACCAGGGGGTCCATTTTATGGCTCCTCGCGTGCCTCCGGAGAAGAACAGGTCCCGGAGCCATCAGCCAAGGTGGAAGCGAGACCCCGGAGGTAGATTTCCTGGGGAAGACAAACAATCGGTTGTGAGGGGTCTCATTCGTGGCCGGCTTTATTAGACTAAGAACTATGCTAGAGCTGAGACATGTGCTGACTGCTGCACAGCCCATGAGGCAGCCCTTTATATATGGCTCACAGATGGGCGGAGCCAGAGGCGGAGTCCCCAGGGTTCCAAGCCCGGTCTTAAAGGGGACATCACCTTACATGATGATAAGGCAGTAACTGTTCATCACAGTATGTTCTGGTTCTTTTATGCTTCAGAGGCCAGAGGGTGAGAGCGAGGGGGAGCTAGCAGCTCATGGGGGCAAGTATGGGAGAGCCAAGAGCGAAAGGGAGACAGTGAGGGAGAGGCGGAGGCCATTACTCACAGTATAAATTGTAGTTTCGGCTGTCTTTGTCTTAGCTTGAGAGGAAATTGAATTAAGTCGTGATTTGCCCCAAATTGACTGACTTGTTTACCTAAGTTACGAATATTTAAAAAAATAAACTTAGAGCATCCAATTTTTTTCTCCCAACTAATGGGCAATTTAGCATGGCCAATCCACCTACCCTGCACATCTTTGGGTTGTGGGGATGATACCCGCGCAGACACGGGGAGAATGTGCAAACACCCACATGGACAGTGACCCAGGGCCGGGATCGAATCCGGGTCATCAGGGCCGTGAGGCAGCAGTGCTAACCACTACGCCGCCCACCCAAAATTACTAATTTAAAGAGAATCTGTTGTCTTCCGAATAACCTAACCATTGTCTGCCTTACTGTTAGACCCTTTTGTTTGAGTACTTCATGAGGAGTAAAGTTAAAACTAATACATTTTGTTGAAACACAGTTGCAGTGTTATCGCTTGTTTGCCTGTCTGGAGACGTCTTTCTCAAGGCTTATGTCTGCACGTGCGTGTAAAATTAATGCTGTCTCTTTCTGCTTTCTGCAAAGGATTTTTAGCTGAATAAATTCTTAGCCTTTTCATTGACTGGGTCAAATCATCAACAATAGAAGAGTTAGAAAACTTTCCAAAGATACTGGAAAATTAAGAGGTGAAGGGGAGAGAGGAACTTAAAACAATCACCATCATTAGGGAAAAGGTGGGAGGTGGTGGCATGGTGATATTGTTGCTGGTCCAGTAATCCAGAGACCCAGGATAATGATCTGGGGACCCGGGTTCGAATCCCACCACGGCAGGTGGTGAAATATCTGGAAGAAAAAGCCATGAAATCATTGTCATAAAAATCCATCTGGTTCACTAATGACAGAAGGAAATCTGTCATCCTTACCCGGTCTGGCCTACATGTGACTCCAGATTCTGTTGTTGACTCTTAAATGCCCGCTGAAATGGCCGCTACGAAAATGCAAAAAAGGAATGAAACTGGACAGGCCACCAAGCACTAGAAACGACAACGGTAAACCCAGCCCTGTCAATTCTGCAAAATCTTCCTTACTTACATCTGGGGCTTGTTCCAAGTTTGGGGGACCTGACTCAGACTAACGAAGCACCAGCCTGACATAGTCATACTCACAGAATCGTACCTTACAGACAATATACGAGACACCACTATCACCATTCCTTAATGTCCAGTCTCACCGGTAGGACAGACCCAGGAGAGGTGGTGTGGCACAGTGGTATTCGGGAAGGAGTTGCCCTGGGAGTCCTCAACATCAATTCTGGGGCAGCACAGTGGCCCAGTGGTTAGCATTGCAGCCTCACAGCGCCGAGGTCCCAGGTTCGATCCGGGCTCTGGGTCACTGTCCGTGTGGAGTTTGCACATTCTCCCCGTGTTTGCGTGGGTTTCACCCCCACAACCCAAAGATGTGCAGGGTAGGTGGATTGGCCACGCTAAATTGCCCCTTAATTGGAAAAAAATGAATTGGGTACTCTAAATTTTTTTTTTAAAGTAGAAATTAAAAAAAACATCAACCCTGGACCCCATGAAGTCTCATGGCTACAGGTTAATCATGGGCAAGGAAACCTCCCGCAGGTTACCATGTTCCAACCACAATGAATCAGTACTCTTCCATGTTGAACACCACTTGGAGGAAGCACTGAGAGTGGCAAGGGTGCAGAATATACTCTGGGTGGGGGACTTCAATCTGCATCACCAAGGGTGGTTCGGTAGCACCATCACAGACCGAGCTGGCCGGGTCCTAAAGGACATAGCTGCTAGACTGGGCTGCAGTAGGTGGTGCTGGAACCAACAAGAGAGAAAAACATACTTGACCTTATCCTCCCCAACCTGCCTGCCGTAGATGCATCTGTCCATGACAGTATCAGTAGAAGTGACCACTGCACAGTCCTTGTGGAGACAAAGTCCCGTCTTCACACTGAGGATACCCTCCATCTTGTTGTGTGGCACTACCACCATGCTAAATGGTACAGATTTTGAACAGATCTAGAAACTCAAGACTGGGCATCCATGAGGCGCTGTGGGCCATCAGCAGCAACAGAATTCAACCACAATCTGCAACCTCATAGCCCAGCATATCCCCCACTCTGCCATTACTGCCAAGCCAGGGGGTCAACCCTGGCTCAATGAAGAATGCAGGAGAGCCAGTCAATAGCAATACCAGGGCTACCGGTGTGGACCATGGAGTAAGTGGTCACATACAAGGCAGCTCCTGCCCAAGGTTACAGAAAAGAGCTCTTTTTAATCAATACGGGGTGGAATTTTGATGAAAAGATGTAGGTGAATATTGGTGGAGTACTTTCCCCCAGGAATGGTATGTCTCTTGGTTACCAGACCCGGCAGAAACAGTGAGGGATTTGGCTGGTGCTGCAGCAAAGACAAAAGCCTCTTCAAGCATGCAGGCGGGGGAAGGGCAGGCTCAAAGGCTTCAAACTGACTTGATGGCCTTTATTAAAGCTGAATTCCAGCAGTCGAGGGAACAACTGTGAAAAGGCCATTGAAGAAGCGGTGACAAGACTTCTGGTGGCGGCCATGGAGGAGTAGGTCGCGGATTCGGTAGTTCCCGTCTGGAACGGACTCTCGGACCTTTTTTCAGGAGTTTTCCCGGACTTTCTGGGGCAGATTGGTGAAGGGAACATTGCCAAAAGGATTCCCTCTCTGTTGTATGGATAGCTGGACCAGGAGTGGCCGAGTGAAGCGTTTAAGTCCCAACAGACAGAAGCGTGTGGAACGGGCGCCGAGGCACAGCATGGCAGCCGGTATAGACCAGGGAGCGTGGGCGCAGTGGTCACAGGAGCAACAGGAGTTCCTCAGGGGCTGCTTTGCTGATCTTAAAAAGGACATGCTGGCCCCGATGAAGGCATCAATAGACCAAATGATCGCAACTCAGGCGACACAAAGGAAAGTGATTAAGGAGATGGAGAAAAAGCCATCCGACCATGAAGACGAGTTGGTCGTATTGGCCCTTAAGGTGGAGGCACAGGATGACCTCCACAAGAAGTGGCAGGAGAGGCTGGAGGACCTAGAAAACAGGTCCAGGAGACAGAACTTGAGAATTGTGGGCCTCCCCGAAGGTGTGGAGGGGTCGGATGCGGGAGCATTTGTGTCCAAGATGCTGGAGACGCTGATAGGGAAGGGGGTATTCCTTCGATCCCTGGAGCTGGATGGGGCACACACAGCCCTCGCAGAAGCCCAAGGCGAATGAACCGCCGAGGGCCATGGTGGTGAGATTTCATCGCTTCTCGGACAAGGAACTTGTCTTGCGGTGGACAAAAAAAGAATGGAGCAGCAGGTGGGAGAACAGCGTGATACGCATCTACCAGGAACTGGGTGCGGAGCTCACCAAGAGGCGTGCTGGATTCAATCGGGTGAAGGCCACCCTCTTCAGCAAGGGAGTGAAATTTGGGATGCTACACGTAGCGAGGCTTTGGGTCACGTACAAGGAATGGCATCATTATTTTGAGATGTCGGACGAGGCGGGGTCATTCATCAAACAAGAAAAGCTTGACTTGACTTAAAGGACAGTTAAGCTTTGGTGGAATGCGGCGGTGGGGCTGGGTAACACGGTACTGTTTCCAATATAAGATGGTATACAATGTTGGGTGCGTGTAAGGGCTGTGGTGGTGGCTGTGACAAATCCACATTTCTTTACTCGTCAGTCTGGCCTCAATAAAAGTCGAGATGGATTTGCAGGTACATCATTAGTTATTTTATTTGACTTGCAAGCCTGATTCATTTCACAGAGGCACAGGACACAGGACTAGTCTCCTAGACCCTTGGAAAATGAATGAAGAAGGAGACAAAGGGATTTCTGCAAATACATTCAAATGGCATCAAGTTTCACATACACGATTCCCATAGGTCATCCTATACCCCTCCTGACCTGGCCATACATCCTGATTGGCTCACTTCTCATCCCTTCCTCTGGCCCCCTATTACCCAGCATCCTTTTCTCCTCCTTTGCTGGACACACCTCCTCCTTGCTTTGCCATGCGGTCTGAAATCCTTTGTCTGTGAACTCACCAGGATGAGACTGGCCTATCTCTACATTACAGTAACTAATATCTCTAAAGTAACTATTTAATATCACATTTGTCAGCTGGAGGGTGCAGTGTTTTCAGCAAAGTTTTTTTTTAACAAACAATTTTATTGAGGTATGTTTTGGCATTGTAAACAGTTACAGATGACAGAAATATGCAACCATCAACGGAAAGCCAACACTTCAACCAAACCATAATGCACATACCCGCTCCTCTCCCATAGACACTACCCGCCTATTTATCCCTCCTACTCTACTCTAATCTCCCGCCTCCCCCCCCACCCGCCCCTGCTGACGTTCACTCTCCCGCGAAGAAGTCGATGGATGGTTGCCACCTTCGGGCGAACCCCAATACAGATCCCCTCAAGGCGAACTTGATGTGGTGAATGTATAGTGCTAATAATTCACCAGTGCATTTGTATCATGTTCTACTGTTGTGTTATGTTGTTAACCCTGTGGGCTCCACCTATGGGCCATTGTGTGGCTTCACCCACAGGGGGAAATGTTGGGGCATGTACGGGCTCCGCCCATGGCTCTTCCCCGTAAGTATAAAGAGCAGCTGACCTGCAGGCAGTTCCCAATATTGTACCAGTCGCAGGCAGGCACTGTTCTAAGCTGATTAAAATCACGGTTTACTTCTCCTCGTGTCTTTGAGTGAATTGATGGTCGCATCACTTGATTTTTTCCATACCCAGAAAAGCTGACATGTCCGAAAGCCATAGTTCAGTCTTCGGGGATCTTGAGTCCCTCGATGCCAGCAGTATTCGCCGCCGGGCTATCAGGGAAGCAAAGGCCAGCACATCGGCCTCTTTCTCCCCTGGACTCCCGGGTCTTCCGAAACCCCAAAAATTGCCACCCCTGGACTCATCACCACCCTTGTTTTCAGCACCCGGGACATGACCCCCGCAAATCCCTCCCAGTACCCCCTAAGCTTAGGACATGCCCAAAACGTGAACGTGGTTCGCTGGTCCTCCCGCGCATCTAGCGCACTTGTCCTCTACCCCAAAGAATTTGCTCATCCGAGCTACCATCATGTGGGCCCGGTGAACGACCTTAAATTGAATCAGGCCGAGCCTGGCACATGTTGCGGTTGAGTTTACCCTACTCAGGGCTTCCGCCTATACCCCGTTCTCCATCTCCCCACCGAGTTACTCCTCCCATTTGAGTTTCAGTTCCTCTGTCTGGGACTCTTCGCCCTTCATGAGCACCTTTTAAATATCCGAGACTCTACCCTCTCCTCCATATCCTCTAGAGACTATTCTATCCTGGATCCCTTTTGGCGGGAGGCGTGGGAAGGATGGGACCTGTCTGCGTACAAAGTCCCGCACCTGTAAGTACCTAAAGTCATTTCCCTTTTCCAGCCCAGCTTTCTCCTCCAACTCCCTCAAACTCGCAAAGTTCCCCTCCAGGAACATATCGCCCACCCTCCCCACCCCCGCCCGCCGCCATGTTCGAAACCCTCCATCCATGTTCCCGGGGGCGAATCGATGGTTATCACAAATTGGAGCCCAGACCAACGCACCCACCTCCCCTGCATGCTTTCTCCACTGGCCGCAAATCCGCAGGGTCGCCCCCACTACCGGGCTGGTGGAGTACCTGGCCGGCGCAAGCGGTAGGGGAGCTGTGACCAGGACTGCCAAACTGGTGCCCCTGCACGAAGCCGCCTCCACCCGCTCCCAGACAGACCCCGTACCCACCATCCACTTCCTTATCATGGCTATGTTAGCCGCCCAGTAGTAGTTGATCAGATTCGGCAATGCTAGTCCCCCCTCGCTGCGGCTCCTTTCAAGCATCGCCTTCCTCACCCCGCGGGGATTTTCCCGCCCAGACAAAGCTCATGGTGATTCTGCCGGTCCTTTTGAAGAAGGACCATGGGATAAAGATCAGGAGGCACTGGAAGATGAACAGGAATCTCGGGAGGATTGTCATCTTTACCGTCTGCACCCTCCCCGCAAGTGACAGCGGGAGTGCATCCCATCCCCGAAACTCCCTCTTCATTTGTTCCACCACTCTAGTCAAATTTAACTTATGTAACCTACCGCAGTCTCGTGCCACCTGTATCCCCAAGTACCGGAAACTTTCCCCAGCCAGCCTAAATGGCAGCTCCTTCAGTCTATTCTCCTGGCCCCTTGCCTGCACCACAAACATCTCACTCTTGGCCATATTTAATTTGTACCCTGAGACCCGGCCAAACTTCCTCAATGTTTCCAGTATGTTTTCCATCCCGGCCAGTGGGTCCGACACGTACGGGAGCAGGTCACCCGCATAGAGAGAGAGACCCTGTGCTCCATCCCCCTCCCCTAGTCATTCCCTTCCACCCCGTTGCAGCTCTCAGCGCAATCGGCAACGGTTCTATGGCCAGCGCGAACAGCAACGGGGAGAGTGGGCACCCCTGTCTGGTCCCGCGATGTAGTCTGAAGTAATCTGACATTATCCTGTTCGTTCTTACGCTAGCTTTTGGGGCCTGGTACAATAGTCTGACCCAATTAACCAGTCCCTCCCCGAACCCAAACCGTCCGAGTACCTCCCACAAATAATCCCACTCCACCCGGTCGAAGGCCTTCTCAGCGTCCATTGTCACCACTACCTCCACCTCCTTGCCCGTTGGGGGCATCATAATCACATTAAGCAAACTTCTCAAGTTGGCTGTCAGCTGCCTGCCTTTCACAAACCCTGTCTGATCGTCCCCAATCACCTCCGGTACGCAGTCCTCAATTCTAATCGCCAGGACCTTGGCCAGGAGCCTGGCGTCCACATTGATCAGGGAGATTGGCCTGTATGATCCGCAGGATTCCGGGTCCTTGTCCCGCTTTAATATCAGCGAGATGGTGGCTTGCGACATCGTCGGAGGCAGGGTCCCTCTGTCGCTCGCCTCATTAAAAACCCTAGTCAGGACCGGTCCCGTTTTCGGCAAAGTTGAGATATGGAGGTGGAGGGGGCCCTGTACTTAGTGCGATTTTTCGGGAAGTTGGAGCCTTGGTTCAACAAGTGTCTCCTCACGGGGCAATGTTAGTGTCTTCTGTTTATTTTTCATTTCGTATTACTATTTACTCACTGGGGCTGGAGAGGTAGCTAAATTGGATTATTCATGTGGGGAGAGGGGTCCGGACAATAAGGCGACAGTCTGGTCGGTGCCAGGGGCGAGAGATGCCGGGTCAGCAGACTCTCGGGAGCGTAGTGGGGGGTGAGCAAGTGCTCAGCTGGTGCTTGGCAGGGGTTTTGGGGTCGTGGGGCTGTTGGGGGAGAGGAGGGGGATGCTGCTTTGCTGACAGAGGAGGTGTCAATTTTGGGGTACCAATTAAGGGTCGGGTGCGGTGGCTCCCTGTGGGGGCGCTCGAGGAAGGGAAGATTGGCCAAAAAAAGGTGATGGCTAGTCGGCAGGGGGGCGGGGGGTTAGCCCCCCGTCCAGGCTGATCACGTGGAATGTGAGGGGTTTGAATGGGCCGGTCAAAAGAGCGCGCGTGTTCGCGCATTTAAAGGGGTTAAAGGCAGACGTAGCAATGCTTCAGGAGACACATTTAAAGCTCGCAGATCATACGAGATTGAGAAAGGGATGGGTAGGCCAGGTGTTTCATTCAGGGCTGGATTTGATGACCAGGGGGGGTAGCAGTTCTGATCAGTAAGGGTGTGGCATTCGAGGCTGGGAGAATTGTGGCAGATAAGGGGGGCAGGTATATAATGGTGAGTGGAAAGTGGGAGGGGGTCCGGGTGGTGTTTGTGAATGTCTACGTTCCGAATTGGGATGACGTGGAATTTATGAGACGCATGCTAGGCAAAATCCCGGACTTAGAGTCACACAACCTGATCATGGGGGGAGACTTTAACACAGTCATTGACCCCGAGCTGGACCGGTCGAAGTCCAGGACAGGGAAGCGACTAGCAGTGGCTAAGGAACTGAAGGGTTTTATGAAGCAGATGGTGGGGGATGGATCCCTGGAGGTTCCCGCGGCCGAGATCGAAGGAGTTCTCGTTTTTCTCCCACGTTCATAAGGTTTATTCCCGCATAGATTTCTTTGTCTTGAGCAGGGTGTTAATCCCAAAGGTGGCGGGGACAGAATACTCGGCAATCACAGTCTCGGACCATGCCCCGCACTGGGTGGACCTGCGGCTTAGTGAGGAGAGAGGGCAGCGCCCACTCTGGAGACTGGAAGTGGGGCTGCTGGCGGACGAAGCGGTTTGCAGGCGGATTAGCAGGAACATCCAGGATTACCTGGAAACAAACGATATGGGTGAGGTAGCAGCGGCAACGGTTTGGGAGGCTCTGAAGGCAGTTGTCAGAGGGGAGCTCATCTCAATTCAATCCCATAGGGAAAAGAGAGAAAGAGCAGAGAGGGAGAGACTGGTGGAGGAGATACTCCAAGTGGACAGGAGATATGCGGAGCCCCCGAGGTCGGGCTATTGAGGGAGCGGCGAGTCTGCAGACGGAGTTTGAATTGCTGACCACAGGGAAAGCAGTAGCACAGCTGCGGAAGGCAAAGGGGGCAGTCTATGAGTACGGGGAGAAAGCGAGTAGAATGCTGGCACACCAACTGCAAAGAGGGAGGCGGCCAGGGAAATTGGGGGGAGTAAAGAATAAGGAGGGTAACATGGTCTTGGATCCAGGGGGGGTGTACGGAGTCTTTAAGGAGTTCTATAGTAAACTATACAAGTCAGAGCCCCCGATGGGAGCGGAAGGGATGAGGCAATCTTTGGACCAGTTAAGGTTTCCAAAGGTGGAAGAGGACCTGGTGGAGGGGCTGGGGGACCCGATTGAATTGGAGGAGATTGTCAAGGGTATAGAGGGCATGCAATCGGGTAAAGCCCCGGGGCCGGACCGTTACCAGGTAGAATATTATAAGGAATTGTCGGAAATATTGAGCCCACTCCTGATGAGGACCTTCAATGAGGCTAGAGAGAAAGGAACGCTCCCCCCAATAATGTCACAGGCCTTGATCTCACTCATTCTTAAACGAGGGAAGGACCCGGAACAATGCGGGTCATATAGGCCGATTTCGTTCTTAAACGTGGATGCCAAATTGCTAGCTAAGATTCTGGCCACAAGAATTGAGGATTGCGTCCCAGGGGTGATAGAGGAAGACCAGACTGGGTTTGTTAAAGGCAGACAACTCAATACCAATGTCCGGAAAATCTTGAATATTATTATGATGCCCTCAGAGGGAGGGGAGGTGGTGGTGGTAACAGCGATGGACGCAGAGAAAGCCTTTGACCGGGTGGAGTGGGAGGACCTGTGGGAAACTCTAGGGAGGTTCGGGTTTGGTGAGGGTTTTATTGGCTGGGTGAAATTGCTGTTCCAGGCGCCTGTAGCAAGTGTATGTACAAACCGGCTGAGGTTGGGGTACTTCGAGCTTCACCGGGGAACGAGGCAGGGGTGTCCCCTCTCTCCTTTACTATTTGCCCTAGCTGTAGAACCGCTAGCTTTGGCGCTGAGAGCCTCGAGGAACTGGTGGGGGCTGGTTCGGGGGGGTGGGGTGGAACATCGGGTCTCGCTATACGCGGATGATTTGCTACTGTACATTTCGGACCCTGTGGAGGTGATGGGGGAGGTTCTACGGATCCTGAGAGATTTTGGTAGTTTTTCAGGGTACAAACTGAACATGGGAAAGAGCGAGTTCTTTGTGATCCAGGCCAAGGGGCAGGAGGAGAGACTGAAAGAGCTACCACTCAGGATGGTAGAGAAAAGTTTTTGTTACCTGGGTATACAGGTGGCCAGGAAATGGGTGCCCTGCACAGGCTCAACCTGACCCGGTTGGTGGTGCTATACGTTTTAGTTGCTGTGAAATGAAGAGTCTAAAGTTCTTGTTCCTTTTCACCAAACACCATTTATTTCACTTCCACAGCCTCTGCACAAAACTCTTAACAACACACCACCTGACAGAGGCCACCTGAAGCCCCTTTACATATCAGTGTCAATTAATGGATACTTAACATAAATGAGACAACTAATTGCAATGTCTCTTAACCCATTACTTAACAGTCTCCCCTTCCTTGGAGAAAAAAAATAATTAGGTGAAAACAAAATTTCAAGAAACTCAAAAACACACACATGATGTCCCCCCCCCCCCTTTTTTTTTGTTTTGTTTGGACGAGAAAGAAAAAAAAAACAGTCACAGAAACAAGCGCCCTTCATTAACAATATCCAAAAGTTTCTGTGAACTCGCTCCTCGTTTCGTAAAACAGTCTGACAGTTGATAGCTCCTGTCAACCCATTTAATTTTTGTTATTTCCCCTCTGTCCAACATCTGCTTCTAACTTGCGATGTCTATCCGTAACCTCTTTTCATTGACACTTTTTGTAGAGTGCACATTTTCCCACAGGGATTTATTGTCAATGTGACAGTCAATAGGTATATTACCCAAATCCCCTAATCCCAAAATTTCTGTCAATATCATACTTATATAAAAAGCCATATCCACCGCATCTACAAGGCTTAACGTCTCAGCAGCCCAAGTGCTTTTTACCACTCTCCTTATTTTCTTTGTTTCCCACACAAGTGGGCAACATTTACCATTGTTTCCCAAATGGAAAATTATAAAACCTCCTGCACTTGAAACCCCATCACATAAATTTGCGTAGGACACATCATTATAAACTATGAGTTTCAAGTGCTTAAGGTCACCTAAAACCGGGAACTTCAAAACACACTCCTGCATTTTTAGTTTGGCCAATGCTTTATTTGCTCTTATTATGTCTTCCACTTTGGGATCATTCATTTTTGTACTCAACTCTAAGACATCAAAGCTCACGTCTGGTCTAGTCTGTCTACCTAATCAGTTCAGTTGCCCAATTAAACTTTGCAGTTGCTCTTTTCCATCTTTGAAACCATTGCGTCTTTTTGTGAAACTCGGCCATGACTAATTGCTATTGGGGTGATGCTTTCCAAATAAGATTGCTGACGTAAAGTTGCCCCTAACTTAGTCTGTCCAATTTCCAGTCCAATATATTTAAATGCACCGGAAGCCTGACTTCCAACCCTGAATTCTTTCCTCAAACCAGAGATTACAATAGCTTCAAAATCACTAGTCCCACCCCACAAAAAATCATCGACATGCATCATAAAAATGCCAGAACGATTTCCTTTATAGTGCCAGTAAAACATTGCAGGATCTGCTTTCAACTGGCAACAGCCTAACTTTAACAAAACTGACCTTACTGAAAAATACCAGACTCTAGATGCATCATTTAATCCATATACACATTTGTTCAACTTCCAGAGTACCCCTTCTGTGTTAGCTGCTTCTTTAGGAGGACGGAAAAAAATGTCTCTCTGGAGCTGATGCCCCTGCAAAAAGGCAGCTTTTATATCTATAGATTTGCATTCCCATGCCTTTGTGGCTAATAGAGCCAAGAAGATCTTTAAAATAACCTTTCCTGCTGTAGGTGAATCTACCCTTAAATCCTGATCTTCTAAGTTTTCTTCAAATCCCCTTGCCACGAGCCTGGCCTTTGCCTTATAAGTTCCATTCGGAAGAACCTTTTCTGTGCAAATCCATCTGTGGGATAGAGTTCTTTGTCCCCTATCTGGTACTTCCGTGTATACCCCAAATTCACTCCAACTATGCAATTCTTGCTGTTTAGCTTCTTTAATAACTTTTTCATCTAATTTATTTGAAGCCACCAAAATCTCACGTGCATGTGGGCTTCTACTCCTATTAGTATTCGTAGACTTACTCATGTTCCGAGATCTTGACAAACAACGTCCCCTCTCCCACCTGGTATCTCGTTCTGTACTGCTACTGCTTGATCTTTCCCTTCTGCTGTGGGATGTCCTTTCAATAGTTCTCGACTTTTTCCTGCAGACCTGTACCAGATGCGTACCAGATGACTCTGGTTCCTCGTCATGTCTGTCTGCTCTGTCTAAATTTGAAAATTTGTAATCTGTACCCATTACCCTTGATGAATGGACTCTAACAGTTTGATTACCATGTTGCAAAATAATTGTTTTGCCATCTATGCCTATGATCGTCCCTGGGCCTTTCCATTCATTAGAATTGTCTCTCTTATAGTATACCATGTCTCCTTGCTGAAAAACGGCATCTGATGGCCGTACGTTATGTCTTAAAGCTCTGCGAATTCTTTCAGAGACTTCTGCTTCCAAAAAAGCTTTTCTACTGCGATGTAATGCATTTAAATGTTCAGCAAAACCAGAGCTAATTGTAGTCCCCTCCCAAGCTGGAGGCTGGTCATCCAAAATGGACGGAATTTTAGGATTTCTACCAAACATTAATTGATAAGGACATAGCCCCCAACCATCTGCAATGAATTCTTTGCATGTACTGCCCATGCTAAAGCTGAATTTAGCCTGCAATTTGGTCGATCTGTCAAAATTTTCCAAAGCATGTCATCGATGACAGCATGATTTCTTTCACAGACACCATTACAAAATGGACTTTCTGCAGCCGTATTCATAACTCTGATATTCATGTTTTCACACATATCCCTAAACTCATCATTAGCAAATTCTCCCCCATTGTCCATAAGGAATTTTGCCGGTGGACCCATTCCTGTCCCTATCCATTTTTCCACGATTTCATCCAGAATTACTCTATTTTCTTTACTTCGTACAATCGTTGATTGACTAAATCTGATTGCTAAATCTACAATATGCAAAATAAATATATTATTTGCTTTATCCCAGATCTTAAGGTCCATGGCCACAATGTCGTTAAAATCCCTGGCCAAAGGTAGGGTTACTATCGGTCGTGCTGGTGTCCTTCTGCACTTCCTACAAACTTCACAGCGGTCATTACCCTGTTCTATCAGTTTAGTATAGTCGTCATCCCTTACCCCTGCATCCTTTAATAAATTTTTCAGCCTCCGAGGAGACGGATGTGCAAATTGCCTATGCAGTTTTATTACCACAAGCTTTTTATCAGCTAAAGTCCCATTTTCAACTGCCATTAACACATCCTTAACCACTCTACTTGAAAAATTATTTGTCAATAATGGAATACAATAGTGTCCCGACTGTGTAAATTGTAAGTCCACCGTCTTTCCAAAAACTGTCGCCTTATCCTGTTCCATATCCAGTTTCATGTGTGCTTTCTTCATCGATGGTCTGCTCAGAAGCAAAGGTATCTCACTTGATACAACATCCGTGCTCATGAAATGATTCACTCCGGCAATATTGCAAGGGATCTTTTCAGCGACTTCAGAGTATTATCATCCCCAAACCTGAAACTTGTGGAACTTTCAAATTCCTTAACCTTGTTACGATTTTCAGCATTCAAAGAGTCCAGGTAACATTTTAACCAGTCAATTCCACACACAGTAGATGTGCAGCCACTGTCCAATACAGCACAGTTGAAGGATTCTGCAACCAACACCCTCATTACCGGCGTAAAACTGCTAATCAATAGGACAATGCCTTCTTTCTGGTCACTATCTTTTTCCTCTTCTGACTCTTCCGTGTCATGTGTCACTTCAAACACTCTATCATAACGAGTTGGATAGTTGAAAACATAATAGTATTGAGAGTCACATCGAAAGCATCGATTTATCATGCCCCGTGCATTTCTGGCGTTCATTTTCCTATTGTAGGTTCTAACTGGGTTTCTGTCTTCATAATTTCCTTGTCTCGGTCTCCGTCTATAGTCTTGAGCCCTGTTCGTAGCCATACGATTTTGCCATCCTGTTACTAGTGTATCTTCCATATTCTGCCTTATTGCAGGCTGACCTATTTGGGTCATCCGAGCCATCGGAATCAAATGTTTCCACAGAAACTTTTGTAAAGCTTTTGTCATCTGTTCGAATAAGGTATCCTTATCAGTAAACTGAACTCCTGTCAAAACCAGGAGCCTATCCATGTTGCTCACTCTAGCACAGACAAGTAATTTAAAGGACAACACAGACTGTGGAAATTCCAGATTGTGTTTCTGCAGCCTTTTATATAGTCTGCCAAGTTCCATTATATAGTCTTCCAGGGCGATATCCTCCATTTTCCGGAACTTATCAAAATCCGACCATGCTTCATACGCACTTAACAAGTCATCTTTCTTATAAATCTTATCCATATAATGTAATAAAGCCTCCAGACCTTCTTCTGAGTCTAACTCTTCCAATTCCAGCTCAGAAAGCACTTTGTTTTGGATTTTACTGCCATATGGTAGAGAAAGAGCCAATGCCATGCCTTGTTTTCTCTTTCCCAGTTACTTTAGTCCACATAACTCCTGCACTTGTCCATTGGTCGTACGATTCCCTTTCAGAAAATAAGGGAGGATAGTCATATCCAGCCACCTTTATCTGGGTTCAGCCATGTATCTTTTTTTTTCTTCCCTTCTCACTCACTCTTTGGTTTGATCAGGAAAAGTTGTATCTTTAAAACCTTCACATTTGCACAGCAACCATCCTCTGCTACCATTGCTATCCGTTTTAGTTGCTGTGAAATGAAGAGTCTAAAGTTCTTGTTCCTTTTCACCAAACACTATTTATTTCACTTCCACAGCCTCTGCACAAAACTCTTAACAACACATCACCTGACAGAGGCAACATAAAGCCCCTTTACATGTCAATGTCAATTAATGGATACTTAACATAAATGAGACAACTAATTGCAATCTCTTAACCCATTACTTAATAGGTGGAGCAAATGGAAGGTGACTTTAAAAGGTGGGACATGCTCCCGCTGTCACTGGCAGGGAGGGTGCAGACCGTGAAAATGATGGTCCTCCCCAGATTTCTGTTTGTCTTTCAGTGCCTCCCCATCTTCATCCCTGAGGACTTTTTTAAGCGGGTGAGTAGGATCATTTCGGGCTTTGTGTGGGCGAATAAGACCCCGCGAGTAAGGAGATCACTGTTGGAGCGCAGTCGGGGGGGGGGGGGGCTGGTTGGCGCTACTGAACTTTCGCAACTACTACTGGGCGGCCAATATAGCTATGATTAGGAAGTGGGAAATGGGAGGGGGGGCACGTGGGAGCAGCTGGAGGCGGCGTCATGTAAAGGGACTAGTCTGGGAGCTTTGATAACGGCTTCTTTGCCGTTCTCGCCGACCCGTTACTCCACAAGTCCGGTGGTGGTGGCGACACTGAGGATCTGGGGACAGTGGAGGAGGTACAAGAAGGTGGAGGGAGCGTCGGTCTGGACCCCGATATGTAACAACCACAGGTTTGTCTCGGGGGGTAGGATGGATGGTGGGTTCCAGAGCTGGCAGAGGGCAGGCATCAGAAGGATGGGAGATTTGTTCATAGACGGAAGCTTTCCCAATTTGAAGGCGATAGAGGACAAATTTAATCTGCCACCAGGAAACGCCTTTCAATATCTGCAAGTACGAGCCTTCCTGAAAAAACAGGTAGTGGCCTTTCCGGCGCTGCCGCCACTGAGGACACAGGACAGGGTGGTCTCCGGCACCTGGGTGGGGGAGGGGAGGTGTCGGATATCTACCAGGAACTACAGGAGGCGGAGGAAACCCTGGTGGAGGAACTCAAGGGCAAGTGGGAGGAGGAGCTAGGTGAGGAGTTGGAAGCGGGTCTGTGGGCAGAGGCCCTGGGCAGGGTTAATTCCTCCTCATCATGTGCCAGGCTCAGTCTAATTCAATTTAAGGTGGTCCAACGGGCACACATGACGGCAGCGAGAATGAGCAAGTTTTTGGGGGTAGAAGACAGTTGTATGAGGTGCAAGGGCAGCCCTGCAAACCATGTCCCCATGTTTTGGGCATGCCCGGAGCTTAGAGAGTTCTGGCAAGGGTTTGCGAGGGCAAAGTCCAAGGTGCTTAACACACGGGTGGTGCCTAGTCCAGAGATACCGATCTTTGGAGTGTCAGAAGACCCGGGAGTTCAGGGGACGAAAGCGGCCGACGTCTTGGCTTTTGCCTTCCTAGTAGCCCGGAGACGGATTTTATTAATGTGGAGGGACTCGAAGCCCCCGAGTGTAGAGACTTGGGTTAACGACATGGCTGGGTTTCTCAGCCTCGAGAAAATAAAGTTTGCCTTAAGAGGGTCTACGCTGGGGTTCTCTCGGAGGTGGCAGCCGTTCGTCGACTTTCTCGGGGAAAATTAAAATGTCAGCAGCAGCAATCCATAGGGGGAGGGGGGGGGGGGGGGGAGTGCTTCATTGGGATGGTGTGGGAAGATTGAGTCGCGTGGGGTAATGTCTATTTAATTGTTATTGTATATTCTCTTTTTGCACTATGTTAATGTTCACTCTAGTTTGCTTTGTTATTATTGTTACTACTATTTTATTATGAAAAATTCTGCAAAACCTTCATAAAAATACCTTTAAAAAAATAGCAACACCAGGCATATCGAAACGGAGGTGTCGACCTGGTGAACCTATAACATCGGACTACTTGTGTGACAAACAGCATAAACAGCAAGTAATAGACAGAGCTAAGTGATTTCACAACGAACACATCAGATCTAAGCTCTACAGTCCTGCCAAATCCAGCCGTGAATGGTGGTGGACAATTAAACAACTCACTGGAGGAAGAGGCTCCACAAATATCCCCGTCCTCAATGATGGAGGAGCCCAGCACATATGTGCAAAAGACAAGGCTGAGGCATTCACAACAATCTTCGGCCAGAAGTGCCGACTGGATGATCCATCTCGGTCTCCTCCAAAGGTCCCCAGCATCACAGATGTCAGACTTCTGCCAATACAATACAAGTGACATCAAGAATAGGCTGAAGGCACTGGATAGAAACATAGACAGAAAAACATAGAAAATAGGAGTAGGAGGAAGTTATCCAGCCTTTCGAGCCTGCTCCGTCATTCATTATCATGAAGGCTGATCATCCAACTCAATAGCCTAATCTCGCTTTCTACAAAGGCTATGTGCCCTGACAATATTCCGGCACCAGTACTGAAGACTTGTGCTCCAGAACTTGCCACACGCCTAGCCAAGCTGTTCCAGTACAGCTACAACACTGGCATCTACCTGGAAATGTGGAATGTTTTCCAGGTGTGCCATGTGTGGTAGTCGGTATTAGAGGTATTACGGTACTCTGTAATGCCGGAAGACCATTGGTGTAGAAGGACTCTGTTCCCATTGGTTAAGCCTGTCTGCTGGCTCCGCCCAGCAAGGTAGGGTATAAGAGCCCGTGTCGCCCCAGCAGCTGCCTTCTGTACCTGCGCTGCTGGGGGAAGCATCTAGTGTATTAAAGCCTTCAATTGTCTCCAATCTCGCTTCTGGAGTTATTGATCGAGCATCAATTTATTGCACTAAATTTTAAAGAATGGAGCTCTGAATCAAGCCGGAGTGTCTGCAACTCAGCCCACACGCGGCAAACTCAGCGGCAACCTTCAAGCACTGGCTGGTGTGCTTCAACGCATATCCCGGGACGGTTGAAAACACACCCACGGAAGGCCAGAAACTACAAATTCTGCACTTGAGGGTGAGCCCAGAGATCTACACCCTCATCGAGGATGCGGACGACTTTGAGGCCGCTTTGGATCTGCTGAAAGGACATTTTATTCGCCCTGTAAACCAGGTCTACGCCCGACATCTACTAGCGACGAGGCGCCAAATCCCCGGGGAATCGCTGGAGGAATTCTACCGTGCGTTCCTGGTGTTGGGGAGAAACTGCAGCTGCCCGCAAGTTTCGGCCAGCGACCACACAGAACATTTGATCCGGGACGCTTTTGTTGCAGCTATGCTGTCCTCCCAAATCCGCCAGTGATTGCTGGAGAAAGAGACACTAGGCCTCAAGGAGGCACGGGCCCTTGCCAGCTCCCTGGATGTTGCCTCCCGAAACGTCCGCGCTTAGGTCCCCGACCGCGCGGCAGCCCCCTGGGCAGCGTGGAACCCCCCCGCAGCCGAGTCCGATGCATCTCCCATCCCCCCACAAGCTTGTGCTGCGAGGCGGCCTGGCAACCCCGGGGGGCCCCGCTGCTATTTTTGCGGCAAGCCAAGTGCCCCCGGCAGCGCTGTCCGGCCCACTTGTCCTTCTGCAAAGGATGCGGCAAAAAGGGCCACTTTGTGGTGGTATGCCAGGCCCGGGCGGTCGCTGCGGTGCCAGGAGGCGAATACGAACCGCCACCACAACCCTCTCCACGGGCCCATGCGGCCAGCGGGCGCCGCCATCTTCCTCCTCCAGGGCCACGTGCGGCCTCCGGGCGCCGCCATCTTGTCTCTCGGACACCACGTGCGATGGATTGGCGCCGCCATCTTGTACACCCCCAGCCATATGCGACCACTGGGCGCCGCCATCTTGGCTGGGCTCTCAGGACCCCAATTCAGATGACCACACACCGCCCGAAGAGAACATCCAACTGTTGCCACGACTAGCCTCGGTGACCCTGGACCAGTCACGGCCCCGAACACTGTCGACTGCAACGACGACGGTGCTCATCAATGGGCATGAGACGTCCTGTCTGATCGACTCTGGGAGCATGGGGAGCTTCATACACCCCGACACGGTAAGGCGCTGTTCTCTCCCCGTTCACCCCGTTAACCAAAAAAATCTCTTTGGCCTCCGGGTCTCATTCAGTAGAAATCATGGGGTTTTGCGTAGCGAATCTCACGGTCCAGGGAAGGGAGTTTAAAAACTACCGGCTCTACGTCCTTCCCCACCTCTGCGCTGCCACACTCCTAGGGTTAGATTTCCAGTGCAACCTCCAAAGCCTAACTTTCAAATTCGGCGGCCCTATACCTCCCCTCACCGTCTGCGGCCTCGCGACCCTCAAGATCGATCCGCCTTCCCTGTTTGAGAACCTCACCCCGGATTGCAAATGCGTCGCCACCAGGAGCAGACGGTACAGTGCCCAGGACCGGACCTTTATTAGGTCGGAGGTCCAGCGATTACTGAGGGAAGATGACATTGAGGCGAGAAACAGTCCCTGGAGAGCTCAAATAGTGGTTGTAAAGACCGGGGAGAAGCATAGGATGGTCATAGACTATAGCCAGACCATCAACAGATATACGCAGCTTGACACGTACCCTCTCCCTCGCATATCCGACCTGGTCAACAGTATCGCGCAATACAAGGTCTTTTCCACGGTGGATCTAAAGTCCGCCTACCACCAGCTCCCCATCCGCCCTAGTGACCGCAAATACACTGCTTTCGAAGCAGATGGGCGGCTCTACCACTTCCTAAGGATTACCTTCGGTGTCACTAATGGAGTCTCGGTCTTCCAATGGGAGATGGACCGAATGGTTGACCGGTACAGTTTGCAGGCCACATTCCCGGACCTTGATAATGTCATCATCTGCGGCCATGACCAGCAGGACCACGACACCAACCTCCGAAAATTCCTCCATACCGCAAAAATCCTTAGCCTCACATATAAAAGTGATCCCCTACAGTGCAGACTTTGTTTGCACTGAGTGCTGAATTTGGTGCATTTGAGTGCTATAGTGAGAGTTTGGTGACTGAGGGAGTATAAGGCTTCATTTTTATCTAAAGTCTAGTCTTTCTTTTATTTAGTTAATTAACTTAAAAGTTGCTGTTTGGTTCAGAAGAAGGTGAATTTTCAATCAGCTTTAAACAAAGGTTCTACTTGTAGGTACTTGCAGCTGGAGCTTGTTAATTAGCTAATTGGATTAGGCCAGTTTTCAGAGGCTAGATTCACAGTATAAAAGTGATCCCCTACAGTGCAGACTTTGTTTGCACTGAGTGCTGAATTTGGTGCATTTGAGTGCTATAGTGAGAGTTTGGTGACTGAGGGAGGGCTGAATTTGGTGCATTTGAGTGCTATAGTGAGAGTTTGGTGACTGAGGGAGTGCTGAATTTGGTGCATTTGAGGGCTATAGTGAGAGTTTGGTGACTGAGGGAGTTAGGTGAGGAGGGAGTAAGGCGCTCCTTTCATTTTGTTTCCTACATTTCCGCAAAGAGCGAGAAGGGAGCCAGGAGTTTACAGAGAGTGCAGCTGACTGGGAGCAGAGTCAGCGGGCGGAAGGGCAGCTATATTCTGTAAGGTAAGAGGGGATGGAGGCTAGGCCAGTTGCATGCTCCTCCTGTAGGATGTGGGTGGTGAGGGATACCACCGGTGTCCCCGCTGACTATACCTGCGGGAAGTGCACCCAACTCCAGCTCCTCAAAGACCGTGTTAGGGAATTGGAGCTGAAGCTGGATGAACTTCGGATCATCCAGGAGGCAGAGGGGGTGATAGAGAAGAGTTACAGGGAGGTAACCACACCCAAGGTACAGGACAAGAGTAGCTGGGTTACAGTCAGGGGAAAGAAAACAAACAGGCAGACAGTGCAGGGATCCCTCGTGGCCGTTCCCCTTCAAAACAAGTATACCGTTTTGGATGCTGTTGGGGGGGATGACCTACCAGGGGAAGGCCCTAGCGGCCAGGTCTCTCGCACTGAGTCTGGCTCTGGGGCTCAGAAGGGAAGGGGGGAGAATAGAAAAGCAATAGTAGTAGGAGATTCAATGGTTAGGGGAATAGATAGGAGATTCTGTGGTCGCGAGCGAGACTCCCGGAAGGTATGTTGCCTCCCGGGTGCCAGGGCCAGGGATGTCTCTGATCGTATCTTCAGGATCCTTAAGGGGAGGGGGAGCAGCCAGAAGTTGTGGTGCACATTGGGACCAACGACATAGGTAGGAAAAGGGGTGTGGAGGTAATAAATGAGTTTAGGGAGTTAGGCTGGAAGTTAAAAGCCAGGCCAGACAGAGTTGTCATCTCTGGTTTGTTGCCGGTGCCACGCGATAGCAAGGCTAGGAATAGGGAGAGAGTGCAGCTGAACATGTGGCTGCAGGAATGGTGTAGGAGGGAGGGCTTCAGGTATTTGGATAATTGAAGTGCATTCTGGGGAAGGTGGGACCTGTACAAGCAGGACGGGTTGCATCTGAACCAGAGGGGCACTAATATCCTGGGAGGGAGGTTTTCTAGTACTCTTCGCGAGGGTTTAAACTAATTTGGCAGGGGAATGGGAACCGGATTTGTAGTCCAGCAACTAAGGTAGCCGATATTCAGGACTCCAAAGCGTGTAGTGAGGCAGTGGGGAAGGGAACACTGACAAAGGAGAGTACTTGCAGGCACGGAGATGGGTTGAAGTGTGTATACTTCAATGCAAGAAGCATCAGGAATAAGGTGGGTGAACTTAAGGCATGGATCGGTACTTGGGACTACGATGTGGTGGCCATCACGGAAACTTGGATAGAAGAGGGGCAGAAATGGTTGTTGGAGGTCCCTGGTTATAGATGTTTCAATAAGATTAGGGAGGGTGGTAAAAGAGGTGGGGGTGTGGCATTGTTAATTAGAGATAGTATAACAGCTCTAGAAAGGCAGTCCGAGGAATATCTGCCTACTGAGGTAGTATGGGTTGAAGTCAGAAATAGGAAAGGAGCAGTCACCTTGTTCGGAGTTTTCTATAGGCCCCCCAATTGTAGCAGAGATGTGGAGGAACAGATTGGGAATCAGATTTTGGAAAGGTGCAGAAGTCACAGGGTAGTAGTCATGGGTGACTTTAATTTCCCAAACATTGAGTGGAAACTCCTTAGTTCAAATAGTTTGGATGGGGTGGTGTTTGTGCAGTGTGTCCAGGAAGCTTTTCTAACACAGTATGTAGATTGTCCGACCAGAGGGGAGGCAATATTGGATTTGGTACTTGGTAATGAACCAGAGCAAGTGATAGATTTGTTAGTGGGGGAGCATTTTAGAGATAGTGACCACAATTCTGTGACTTTCACTTTAGTAATGGAGAGGGATAGGTGCGTGCAACAGGGCAAGGTTTACAATTGGGGGAAGGGTAAATATGATGTTGTCAGACAAGAATTGAAGTGCATAAGTTGGGATCAAAGGCTGTCAGGGAAGGACATAAGTGAAATGTGGAACTTGTTCAAGGAACAGGTACTACGTGTCCTTGATATGTATGTCCCTGTCAGGCAGGGAAGAGATGATCGAGTGAGGGAACCATGGTTGACAAGAGAGGTTGAATGTCTTGTTAAGAGGAAGAAGGAGACTTATGTAAGGCTGAGGAAACAAGGTTCAGACAGGGTGCTGGAAGGATACAAGATAGCCAGGAGGGAACTGAAGAAAGGGATTAGGAGAGCTAAGACAGGGCATGAACAATCTTTGGCAGGTAGGATCAAGGAAAATCCCAAGGGCTTTTACACATATGTGAGAAATATGACAATGACTAGAGCGAGGGTAGGTCCGATCAAGGACAGTAGCGGGAGATTGTGTATTAAGTCTGAAGAGATAGGAGAGGTCTTGAACGAGTACTTTTCTTCTGTATTTACAAATGAGGGGCCATATTGTTGGAGAGGACAGTGTGAAACAGACTGGTAAGCTCGAGGAAATACTTGTTAGGAAGGAATATGTGTTGGGCATTTTGAAAAACTTGAGGATAGACAAGTCTCCCGGGCCTGACGGGATATATCCAAGGATTCTATGGGAAGCAAGAGATGAAATTGCAGAGCCGTTGGCAATGATCTTTTCGTCCTCACTGTCAACAGGGGTGGTACCAGGGGATTGGAGAGTGGCGAATGTCGTGCCCTGTTCAAAAAAGGGACTAGGGATAACCCTGGGAATTACAGGCCAGTTAGTCTTACTTCGGTGGTAGGCAAAGTAATGGAAAGGGTACTGAAGAATAGGATTTCTGAGCATCTGGAAAGACACTGCTTGATTAGGGATAGTCAGCACGGATTTGTGAGGGGCAGGTCTTGCCTTACAAGTCTTATTGAATTCTTTGAGGAGGTGACCAAGCATGTGGATGAAGATAAAGCAGTGGATGTAGTGTACATGAATTTTAGTAAGGCATTTGATAAGGTTCCCCATGGTAGGCTTATGCAGAAAGTAAGGAGGCATGGGATAGTGGGAAATTTGGCCAGTTGGATAATTAACTGGCTAACCGCTAGAAGTCAGAGAGTGGTGGTGGATGGCAAATATTCAGCCTGGATCCCAGTTACCAGTGGCGTACCACAGGGATCAGTTCTGGGTCCTCTGCTGTTTGTGATTTTCATTAATGACTTGGATGAGGGAGTTGAAGGGTGGGTCAGTAAATTTGCAGACGATACGAAGATTGGTGGAGTTGTGGATAGTGAGGAGGGCTGTTGTCGGCTGCAAAGAGACATAGATAGGATGCAGAGCTGGGCTGAGAAGTGGCAGATGGAGTTTAACCCTGAAAAGTGTGAGGTTGTCCATTTTGGAAGGACAAATATGAATGCGGAATACAGGGTTAACGGTAGAGTTCTTGACAATGTGGAGGAGCAGAGAGATCTTGGGGTCTATGTTCATACATCTTTGAAAGTTGCCACTCAAGTGGATAGAGCTGTGAAGAAGGCCTATGATGTGCTAGCATTCATTGACAGAGGGATTGAATTTAAGAGCCGTGAGGTGATGATGCAGCTGTACAAAACATTGGTAAGGCCACATTTGGAGTACTGTGTGCAGTTCTGGTCGCCTCATTTTAGGAAGGATGTGGAAGCTTTGGAAAAGGTGCAAAGGAGATTTACCAGGATGTTGTCTGGAATGGAGAGTAGGTCTTACGAGGAAAGGTTGAGGGTGCTAGGCCTTTTCTCATTAGAACAGAGAAGGATGAGGGGCGACTTGATAGAGGTTTATAAGATGATCAGGGGAATAGATAGAGTAGACAGTCAGTGACTTTTTCCCCAGGTGGAACAAAGCATTACAAGAGGACATAAATTTAAGGTGAATGGTAGAAGATATAGGGGGGATGTCAGAGGTAGGTTCTTTACCCAGAGAGTAGTGGGAGCATGGAATGCACTGCCCGTGGAAGTAGATGAGTCGGAAACATTAGGGACCTTCAAGCAGCTATTGAATAGGTACATGGATTACGGTAGAATGATATAGTGTAGATTAATTTGTTCTTAAGGGCAGCACGGTAGCATTGTGGCTAGCACAATTGCTTCACAGCTCCAGGGTCCCAGGTTCGATTCCGGCTTGGGTCACTGTCTGTGCGGAGTCTGCACATCCTCCCCGTGTGTGCGTGGGTTTCCTCCGGGTGCTCCGGTTTCCTCCCACAGTCCAAAGATGTGCAGGTTAGGTGGATTGGCCATGATAAATTGCCCTTAGTGTCCAAAATTGTCCTTAGTTTTGGGTGGAGGTGTTGACCTTGGGTAGGGTGCTCTTTCCAAGAGCCGGTGCAGACTCAATGGGCCGAATGGCCTCCTTCTGCACTGTAAATTCTATGATAATCTATGATTAATCTAGGACAAAGGTTCGGCACAACATTGTGGGCTGAAGGGCCTGTTCTGTGCTGTATTTTTCTATGTTCTATAACGAGGATAAATGCCTGTTCAGCACTGACCGCCTAGCCATCCTCGGCTACGTAGTGCATGATGGAGTTATAGGCCCAGACCCTGAACGCATGCGCCCCCTTATGGAGTTCCCCCTCCCTCACTGCTCCAAAGGCCCTGAAACGCTGCCTAGGGTTTTTGTCCTATTATGCCCAGTGGGTCCCCAACTATGCGGACAAGGCGCGCCCGCTGATCCAATCCACGGTTCTTCCCCTGTCGACAGAGGCCCGCCAGCCTTCAGCCGCATCAAAGCAGACATTGCAAAGGCCACGATGCATGCCATCGATGAGTCCCTCCCCTTCCAGGTCGAGAGTGACGCGTCCGACGTAGCTCTGGCGGCCACCCTCAACCAAGCGGGCAGACCCGTGGCCTTTTTCTCACGTACTCTCCATGCTTCCGAAATCCGCCACTCCTCAGTCGAAAAGGAGGCCCAGGCCATAGTAGAATCTGTGCGGCATTGGAGGCATTACCTGGCCGGCAGCAGATTCACTCTCCTCACTGACCAATGGTCGGTTGCTTTCATGTTCGATAATGCACAGCGGGGCAAGATAAAAAACGACAAGTTCTTACGGTGGAGGATCGAACTCTCCACCTACAACTATGAGATCTTGTATCGTCCTGGGAAGCTAAACGAGCCTCCTGATGCCCTATCCCGCGGCACATGTGCCAACGCACAAGTGGACCGCCTCCGAGCCCTCCACGAGGACCTCTGCCACCCGGGGGGTCACTCGATTCTTCAATTTCATCAAGACCCGCAACCTGCCCTACTCCATTGAGGTCAAGACAGCCACTAGGGGCTGCCAAATCTGCGTGGAGTGCAAACCGCACTGCTACAGGCCAGAGAAAGCGCACATGATAAAGGCTTCCCGTCCCTTTGAACGACTTAGTATGGACTTCAAAGGCCCCCTCCCCTCCACCGACCACAACACGTACTTCCTGAACGTGATTGACGAGTACTCCCGGTTCCCATTCACCATCCTCTGCCCCGACATGATCGCAGTCACCGTCATAAAAGCCCTTCACAGTATCGTTACGATGTTCGGTTTCCCCGCCTACATACACAGCGATAGGGGGTCCTCCTTTATGAGCGACGAACTGCGTCAATTCCTGCTCAGCAAGGGCATTGCCTCGAGCAGGACGACCAGTTACAACCCCCGGGGAAACGGACAGGTAGAGAGGGAGAACGGAACGGTCTGGAAGACCGTCCTACTGGCCCTACGGTCCAGAAGTCTCCCAGTCGCCCGCTGGCAGGAGGTCGCCCTCCACTCCATCCGGTCACTGCTGTGTACCACGACCAACCAAACACCTCACGAACGTCTCCTTGTCTTCCCTAGGAAGTCCTCCTCTGGGACCTCCCTCCCGACCTGGCTGGCAGCTCCTGGACACATCCTGCTCCGCAAACACGTGCGGGTGCACAAATCGGACCCATTGGTCGAGAGGGTCCATCTCCTCCACGCTAACCCTCAGTACACCGACGGCCGACAAGATACGGTCTCCCTACGGGACTTGGCGCCTGCTGGATCCCCACCCACACCCCCACCACCAGTCCCACCCTCCCTCTCATCGGCGCACCCCATAGCTGCCCCCTTCCCAGGTGGATCGGTTCTCCCACCGGTTCCGTCTAGGGGTGATGAAGCAGCTGCCGAAGAAGCCAAAGCCACGCTCCCGGAGCCACAGATGCCCGAACCATCGCCTGCATCACCACCAAAGCTACGAAGATCGCAGAGGACGATCAGGGGCCCCGATCAACCAATTGCTTCATTCTGAAATGTAAATAAATTTTGTAAATAGTTGCGATGTAACGAGGCGAAACACTGTACGGAGGTATACCAGGTACCTTGATAACCTTAACTTCTACCACACTGTAATGCGAGGCCACCCCCCCCCCCCCCACCCCGCCGGAGCCACCACCCCCGCCGGACTTTTTTTTAACAGGGGGCGAATGTGGTAGTCGGTATTAGAGGTATTACGGTACTCTGTAATGCCGGAAGACCATCGGTGTAGAAGGACTCTGTTCTCATTAATTAAGCCTATCTGCTGGCTCCGCCCAGCAAGGCGGGGTATAAGAGCCCATGTCGCCCCAGCAGCTGTCTTCTGTACCTGCGCTGCTGGGGGAAACATCTAGTGTAATAAAGCCTTCAATTGTCTCCAATCTCGCTTCTGGAGTTATTGATCGAGCATCACCGTGTACACAAGAAACAGGACAAATCCAAACCAGCCATATTATGCCCTATCAGTCTATTCTCCATCATCAGCAAAGTGATGGAAGGAGTCATCAACAGTGCTATCAAGCGGCACTTACTCAGTAATAACCTGCTCATGGACGCTCAGTTTGGGTTCCGCCAGGGTCACTCAGCTCCTGACCTCATTACAGCCTTGGTTCAAGCATGGGCAAAAGAGCTGAATGCTAGAGGTAAGATGAGAGTGACTGCCTTTAACATCAAGGCAGCATTTGACCGAGTATGGCATCAAGGAGCCCCAGCTAAACTGGAGTCAATGGGAAAAAGCGGGAATACTGTCTGCTGGTTGGATTCATACCTGGTACAAAGGAAGATTGTTATAGTGGTTGGAGGTCACAATTTAAGGTAGTCCACCGGGCACACATGACAGTGGCTAGGATGGGCAAGTTTTTCAGGGTAGAGGAGAGGTGCGCGGGAAGCCCAGCAAACCATGTCCACATGTTCTGGGTATGCCCGAAGCTCAGAGGGTTTTGGCAGGAGTTCGTGAAGGCAATGTCCACGGTGCTAGAAACACGGGTGGTGCCGAGTCCGGAGGTAGCAATCTTTGGAGTGTCGGAAGAGCCGGGAGTTCAGGGGGCGAAAGAGGCTGACGTCCTGGCCTTTGCCTCCCTGGTAGCCCGGAGACGGATCTTGTTAATGTGGAGGGACTCGAAGCCCCAGAGTGTAGAGACCTGGGTTAGTGACGTAGCTGGGTTTCTCAGTCTCGAGAAGATAAAGTTTGCCTTAAGAGGGTCAATGGTCAGGTTTGGCGACATTCTCGGGGAAAATTAAAATGTCAGCAGATGCAATATTCCAGGGGGGGGAGGGGGAGGGGGGGCGAGGGCCGAATTGTTGTTTTATGGTTGGGGTGTGTGAAGATTGGGATGGGGGTGCAAATGTTTATTATACCATGTTTATGTCATTGCTTATGTTATTATTGTAAACATTTTCAAATACCATAATAAAAATATTTTTTTTTAAAATAAATGGTGGTTGGAGGTCAATCATTTCAGTTCCAGAACATCCTGCAATAGTTCCTCAGGGTAGTGTTCTAGGCTCAAGCATCTTCAGCTGCTTCATCAGTGATCTCCCTTCCGTCATAAAGTCAGAAATGGGGATCTTCGCAGATGACTGCACAATGCCCAGCACATTTTTAATAACAATAATAATCTTTATTATTCCGCAGATAATAAAGCAGTCCATGTCCAAATGCAGCAAGACCTAGGCAATATTGAGGCTTGGGCTGACAAGTGGCAAGTTACATTTGCACCACACAAGTGCCAGGCAATGACCATCTCCTACAAAAGAGGTCCCCTTGACACTCAATCGTATTACCATCACTGAATCCCCACAATCAACATCTTGGGGATTACCATTGATCAGAAACTGAACTGGACTAGCCACGTAAATACTCTGGTTACCAGGCCAGGTCAAAGGCTCGGAATCCTACGGCGAGTAACTCGCCTCCTAGGCAGCACGGTGGCGCAGCGGTTTGCACTGCTGCCTCACAGCGCTAAGGATCCAGGTCCCGGGTCCCTGTCCATGTGGAGTTTGCACGTTCTTCCCATGTCTGCATGGGTCTCACCCCCACAATGCAAAACAATGTGCAGGGTAGGTGGAGTGGCCAGGCTAAATTGTCCCTTAATTGTAAAAAAAGGAATTGGGTACTCTAAATTTATTTTTAAAAAACTCACCTCCTGACTCCCAAAGCCTGTCCACCATCTACAAGGCACAAGTCAGGAGTGTAATGGAATACTCTCCACTTTCTTGGATGAGTGCAACACTCAAGAAGCTCAACACCGTCCAGGACAAAGCAGCTCGCTTAATTATTCCCCCTTCCTCAAACATTCAAACCCTCCCCCACCGACGAACAGTGGCAGCCATGCGTTCCATTTACAAGATGCACTGCAGTAACTCGCCAAGGTTCCTTAGACAGCACCTTGCAAACCCATTACCACTACTATTTAGAAGGACAAGAGCAGCAGCTACCTGGGAACCCCATCACCTGGAGGTTCCCCTCCAAGTCACTCACCATCCCGACTTGGAATTATATCGCTGTTCCTTCACTGTCACTGGGATAATATCCTGGTACTCCCTCCCTAACAGCACTATGGTGTACCTACACCTCAGGGACTGCAGCGGTTCAAGAAGGCAACTCACCACCACCTTCTTAAGGGTAACTAGGGGTGGGAAATAAATGCTGACCTAACCAGCGATATCCAAATCCCGTAAATAAATAAAAACCTATGCAACCTAAAGGCTGACAATTCGCCAGGACCAGAGCGTCCTGCACCGCAGGGTCTTAGAAGTGAACCATTAGTTATAATCTTCCAAATTTCCTTAGATTCTGAAAGCAGACTGGAAAGTAGTTAGAACAAAGAACAAAGAAAAATTACAGCACAGGGACAGGCCCTTTGGCCCTCCAATCCTGCGCCCATCCAGATCCTCTATCTAAAACTGTCGCCTATTTTCTAAGGATCTGTATCCCTCTGCTCCCTGCCCATTCACGTATCTGTCTAGATACATCTTAAATGACGCTATCATGCCCGCCTCTACCACCTCCGCCAGCAATGCGTTCCAGGCACCCACCACCCTCTGCGTAAAGAACTTTCCACGCATATTTCCTTTAAACTTTTCCCCTCTCACCTTGAACTCGTGACCCCTCGTAATTGAGTCCCCCACTCTGGGAAAAAGCTTCTCGTTATCCACCCTGTCTATACCTCTCATTATTTTGTAGACCGCAATGAGGTCCCCCCTCAACCTCCATCTTTCTAATGAAAATAATCCTAATCCACTCAACCTCTCTTCATAGCTAGCGCCCTCCATACCTGGCAACATCCTGGTGAACCTCCTCTGCACCGTCTCCAAAGCATCCACATCCTTTTGGTAATGTGGCGACCAGAACTGTACACAGTATTCCAAATGTGGCCGAACCAAAGTCTTATACAACTGTAACATGACCTGCCAACTCTTGTACTCAATACCTGCGCAGCCACCTTCAGGGTACAATGGACCTGAACACCCAGATCTCTCTGTACATCAATTTTCCCCAGGGCTTTTTCATTTACCGTATAGTTTGCTCTTGAATTGGATCTTCCAAAATGCATCACCTCGCATTTGCCCGGATTGAACTCCATCTGCCATTTCTCCGCCCAACTCTCCAATCTATCTATATTCTGCTGTATTCTCTGACAGTCCCCTTCACTATCTGCCACTCCACCAATCTTAGTGTCATCTGCAAACTTGCTAATCAGACCACCTATACCTTCCTCCAGATCATTTATGTATATCACAAACAACAGTGGTCCCAGCACGGATCCTTTGGAACACCACTGGTCACAGTTCTCCATTTTGAAAAACTCCCTTCCACTACTACTCTCTGTCTCCTGTTGCCCAACCAGTTCTTTATCCATCTAGCTAGTACACCATGGACCCCATGAGACTTCACTTTCTCCATCAGCCTACCATGGGGAACCTTATCAAATGCCTTACTGAAGTTCATGTATATGACATCTACAGCCCTTCCCGCATCAATCAACTTTGTCACTTCCTCAAAGAATTCTATTAGGTTGGTAAGACATGACCTACCCTGCACAAAACCATGTTGCCTATCACTGATAAGCCCATTTTCTTCCAAATGGGAATAGATGCTATCCCTCAGTATCTTCTCCAGCAGCTCAGGCTCACCGGTCTATAATTACCTGGATTATCCCTGCTACCCTTCTTAAACAAGGGGACAACATTAGCAATTCTCCAGTCCTCCGGTACCTCACCCGTGTTCAAGGATGCTGCAAAGATATCTGTTAAGGTAATACCTCCATTCAAGGAAGGGGACAGAAAGTAGGAACCTTTAGGCCAGTTATCCTAACTCTATCATAGTGAAATTGCTAGATTCCAGTGTGAAGAAGGCTATAGCTGGATACTTAAGCAACCAAGATGTGATCAGGTAGAGTCAACGTGGTTTTGTGAAAGAAAATCATGCTGAACTAATTTATTAGAGTTATTTGAGGAAGTAACATGCAAGGTGGAGAAAGGGGAACCTGTGGATGTGGTGCACTTGGATTTCAAAAAGAAATTGATAAGGTATCACATCAAAGGGCAGTACAGAGGACATGAAGATATGTTTATAGGGGATAGCATATTAGCATGGATAAAAGATTGGTTAGTTAGCCTTTCATGTTGGCAAGCTGGAACTAGTGGAGTGGCACTGGGATCAGTGCTGGGGCCTCAACTATTTACAATCTATATAAATGAATTGGCTGTAGGGACCAAAGGTCTGGTAGCTAAATTTGCAGATGATACTAAGATATGTAGGAAAGTAAGTTGTCAAGAGGAGGTAGGCAGTCTGCAAAGGGCATTAGATAGGTTAAGTGTGTGGGCAAGAATTTGGCAGGTGGAGCATAATATGGTAAAATGTGAACTTGTCCATTTTGGCATGAAGAATAGAGAAGCAGAATATTATTTAAATAAAGAGAGATTGTAGAACTCTGAGACACAGAGGAATCTGGGTCTCCTGGTACATGAATCAGGAAAAGTTAATACTCAGGTGAAGCAAGTGATTAGGGAGGCATGTTCATTGCAAGGGCAATGGGATATAAAATGAAGGATGTTTTACTGCAGCTGTAGTGAGAGCCTTGGTGAGACCATATCTGGAGTACTGTATACGTTTGATCTCCTCATTTAGAAAAGGACATAATTACATGAGAAGCAGTTCAAAGAAGGTTCATTCAACTAATTCCGAGGACGATGGGCTTATCTTATGAGGAAAAGTTGAACAGGCTGGGCCTAGGCCCACTGGTGTTTAGAAGACTGAGAGGTGATCTTATTGAAACATACAAGATCTTGAGGGGATCTGATAGGGCGGATACTGGGAGGAAGCTTCCACTTGGGAGAATCTAGAACCAGGGAATCTGTTCAAGAAAAAGAGGTCTCACTTCTAGGATGGGGAGAATTTCTTCTCCCAGATTCCTTACTGCTGCACGATCAATAACTCCCGAAGCGAGATTGTAGGACAATTGACGGTTTTATTGAACTAGATGTTTCCCCCAGCAGCGCAGGTACAGAATGCAGCAGCTAGGGAAACACAGACTCTTCTACTCCGCCTTTCTGGGCGGAACCAGCAGGCAGGCTCCACCAATGATCTTACAGTATCAGGTACCTCCAACACCAATGATCTTACAGTATCAGGTCCCTCCAACCTAGGTACCGTAATACCCCTAATACAGACTACCACATTCACCCCCTGTTAAAAAAGAGTCCGGCGGGGGTGGTGGTCTTGCGCTGTACAGTGGTGGAGGTTATGGCGGTACCCGTTAGTGGTACAGTGTTTTGTCTTTTTACAGGTCACACAAATTATTTACAGGTATTTATTTACAGATACATTTCATAATGAAACTATTAGTCGATCAGGGTCCCTGGTCGTCCTCTGTGATCTCCGCAGTCTCGGTGGTGATGCAGGCGCCGGTTCGGGCATCCGTGACTCCGGGAGTGTGGCGTCTTCAGCTTCATCTTCCCTAGGTGGGACCAGTAGAAGGACCGGTCCCCATGGGAAAGGGGCAGCAGTGGGGTGCGCCGGTGGGAGGGTGGGTGGGGTTGGTGAGGGGGGTGTAGGTGGGGATCCAGCGGGCGCCAGGTCCTGGAGGGAGATCGTATCCTGCCGGCCATCGGGGTACGCCACATAGGCGTACTGAGGGTTAGCATGAAGGAGGTGGACCCTCTTGACCAATGGGTCCGACTTGTGCGCCTGCACGTGTTTGCGAAGCAGAATGGGTCCAGGAGCTGCCAGCCAGGTTGGGAGCGAGGTCCCGGAGGAGGTCTTCCTAGTGAAGACCAGGAGACGTTCATGAGGTGTTTTGTTGGTCGTGGTGCACAGCAGTGATCAAATGGAGTGGAGTGCATCGGGGAGGACCTCCTGCCAGCGGGAGACTGGGAGATTCTTGTACCGTAGGGCCAGTAGGACGGTCTTCCAGACCGTTCCGTTCTCCCTCTCCACCTGCCCGTTTCCCCGGAGGTTGTAGCTGCTTGAGGCAATGCCCTTGCTGAGCAGGAATTGACGCAGCTCGTCGCTCATGAAGGAGGACCCCCCTATCGCAGTGGACGTAGGCGGGGAAACCGAACAGGGTAAAGATGCTGTGGAGGGCTTTAATGATGGTGGCAGCAGTCATGTCGGGACAGGGGATGGCGAACGGAAACCGGGAGTACTCATCAGTCACGTTCAAGAAGTACGTGTTACGGTCGGTGGAGGGGAGGGGTCCTTTGAAGTCCATGCTGAGGCGCTCGAAGAGGCGGGAAGCCTTCACCAGGTGCGCTTTCCATGGCCAGTAGAAGTGCGGCTTGCACTCCGCGCAGATTTGGCAGTTCCTGGTGACGGTCCTGACCTCCTCGATGGAGTAGGGCAGGTTGCGGGTTTTGATAAAATGGAAGAAACGAGTGACCCCCGCGTGGCAGAGGTCATCGTGAAGGGTCCGGAGTCGGTCCACTTGTGCGTTGGCACATGTGCCGCGGGATAGGGCATCAGGAGGCTCGTTGAGCTTCCCGGGACGATACAAGATCTCGTAGTTGGAGGTGAAGAGCTCGATCCTCCACCGTAAGATGTTATCGTTCTTTATCTTGCCCTGCTGTGCATTATCGAACATGAAAGCTACCGACCGTTGGTCAGTGAGGAGCGTGAATCTCCTGCCGGCCAGGAAGTGCCTCCAATGCTGCACAGCTTCTACTATGGCTTGGGCCTCCTTTTCAACGGAGGAATGACGGATTTCGGAGGCATGGAGGGTGCGTGAGAAGAAGGCCACAGGCCTGCCCGCCTGGTTGAGGGTGGCCGCCAGAGCTACGTCGGATGCGTCGCTCTCGACCTGGAAGGGAAGGGACTCATTGATTGTGTGCATTGTGGCCTTTGCGATGTCCGCCATTATGCGGCTGAAGGCCTGGCGGGCCTCTGCCGACAGGGGAAAAACCGTGGATTGGATTAGTGGGCGGGCCTTGTCCGCATAATTGGGGACCCACTGGGCGTAATATGAGAAAAACCCCAGGCAACGTTTCAGGGCCTTGGAGTAGTAGGGGAGGGGAAACTCCATGAGGAAGCGCATACGTTCGGGATCGGGGTCTCTGACTCCATCGTGCACTACGTAGCCAAGGGTGGCTAGACGATCGGTGCTGAATACGCATTCTTCCTTGTTATAGGTCAGGTTAAGGAGACTGGCGGTATGGAGGAATTTGCGGAGGTTGGTGTCGTGGTCCTGCTGGCCGTGGCCACAGATGGTGACGTTGTCGAGGTACGGAAACATGGCCTGCAAACCGTACCGGTCAACCATTTGGTCCATCTCCCGTTGGAAGACCGAGACCCCATTCGTGACATCGAAGGGAACCCTTAGGCAGTGGTAGAGCCGCTCATCTGCTTTGAATGCAGTGTACTTGCGGTCATCCGGGCGAATGGGGAGCTGGTGGTAGGCGGACTTGAGGTCCACCTGGTCCCCGGTCTTTACATTTTTCTATTCATATTCATTGAAAACAAATAAAATTGAGAAACTCAATCACTAACTAACAGCCCCTTCAAGGGGTAACAAATTGTATTGTGCAATCTGATTAACCAAATCAGATATGCGGGGGAGAGGGTACGCATCGAGCTGCATATACCTGTTGATGGTCTGGCTGTAATCGATGACCACCCTGTGCTTCTCCCCGGTCTTTACAATCACCACTTGAGCTCTCCAGGGGCTGTTGCTAGCCTCGATAATACCTTCCTTCAGTAACCGCTGAACTTCCGACCTGATGAAGGTCCGGTCCTGGGCACTGTACCATCTGCTCCTGGTGGCGACGGGTTTGCAGTCGGGGGTGAGGTTTGCAAACAGGGAAGGTGGGTCGACCTTGAGGGTCGCGAGGCTGCAGACAGTGCGAGAGGGTATAGGGGTGCCAAATTTAAAAGTTAAGCTCTGGAAGTTACATTGGAAGTCCAATCCCAGGAGTGTGGCAGCGTAGAGGTGAGGGAGGACGTAGAGTCGGAAATTGTTAAACTCTCTTCCCTGGACTGTGAGCTTAGCTAGGCAGTACCCCTCGATCTCCACAGAGTGAGACCCAGAGGCCAGGGAGATTTTCTGGTTAACTGGGTGTATAGTGAGGGAGCAGCACCTTACCGTATTGGGGTGGATAAAGCTCTCCGTGCACCCGGAGTCGATCAGGCAGGATGTCTTGTGTCCTTTGATGAGGACTGTCGTCGTAGTGGTCGAAAGAGTTCGGGGCCAAGACTGGTCCAGTGTCACCGAGTCGAGTCGTGGCAGAAGCTGATGGATCTCCTTGGGCGGTGTGCGGTCATCCGAATCGGCCTTTTGAGACTCCAGCCAAATCCCTTTGGATTTCGGCGGCAGCGGTGCGCAGGGAGCTTCTGGGAGGTGAGTAGTGAGTTTAAAAGCTCTTACCTTTACAGGAGCAGCCCTTTGGATTTCGGCGGCAGCGGTGCGCAGGGACCTTCTGGGAGGTGAGTAGTGAGTTTAAAAGCTCTTATCTTTACAGGAGCAGCCCTTTGGATTTCGGCGGCAGCGGTGCGCAGGGACCTTCTGGGAGGTGAGTAGTGAGTTTAAAAGCTCTTACCTTTACAGGAGCAGCCCTTTGGATTTCGGCGGCAGCGGTGCACAGGGACCTTCTGGGAGGTGAGTAGTGAGTTTAAAAGCTCTTACCTTTACAGGAGCAGCCCTTTGGATTTCGGCGGCAGCGGTGCGCAGGGACCTTCTGGGAGGTGAGTAGTGAGTTTAAAAGCTCTTACCTTTACAGGAGCAGCCCTTTGGATTTCGGCGGCAGCGGTGCGCAGGGACCTTCTGGGAGGTGAGTAGTGAGTTTAAAAGCCTTGCCTGGTCCCGTGTCTGTTCTTCTTTTCTGTTTTATTTGTTTTTATATAAGGCGGGAACCGGAAGTTCGACCTCTGGCAAGTCCCCCCCCCCCCCCAACCAATAAATTCTGGTGGAGAGGAAACCCGAGACACTACACGTGTAGTGTCTCCCACCCGCCCTCCTCCTCTAACCTAATAATAAGACCCATTGGTGTAAGGTAAGTGCCATATTATATTATTATATTATTAGCATTGTGCAGGTCAAGGATCGGAGGTGGAGGAGCAGTCTCTGTCAGCGAGAGAACCTGAGAACATCTCAGACACTCAGAAGGTAAGAAGGTAAGTAAGTGATTGTTACTTTTATACCTTTTTTCAAATTGTGTGTGTCGGGGGGAAACTGAAGTGACATCATAGAAAAGCTGTGGCCAGAGTGGCTGGTTGGGATTCTAACCTAAATTTAAAAAAAATTTGAGTATTTGGGAACTAATTAAACATAATAACTTAATTATAATTTAGAGGATATCTAAGCCAGAGATCGGAGAGTATTATAGTTAGCTATCGCATTTCTATTAGAAATCTAGTGCTAGGAAACAGATAGTTGACAGTAACTTTGCAATTTAAAAAAAAAGTATTTAAAAAAAAAAGACAAATTTTAATTTTAATTAATTGACGCAATGTCAGTTAGAGGGGTGCTGTGCTCTGACTGTGAGATGTGGCAGGTCCGGGAGGCTTCCAGCGTCCCGGATGGCTTCATCTGCAGAAAGTGCACCCAACTGCAGCTCCTCACAGACCGCATGGTTCGGTTGGAGCAGCAATTGGATGCACTTAGGAGCATGCAGGTGGCGGAAAGCGTCATAGATCGCAGTTATGTAAATGTGGTCACACCCAAGGTGCAGGCAGAGAAATGTGTGACCACCAGAAAGGGCAGGCAGTCAGTGCAGGAATCCCCTGTGGTTGTCCCCCTCTCGAACAGATATACCCCTTTGGATACTGTCGGGGGGGATAGCCTATCAGGGGAAAACAGCAGCAGCCAGAGCAGTGGCACCACGGCTGGCTCTGATGTTCAGAAGGGAGGGTCAAAGCGCAGAAGAGTAATAGTAATAGGGGACTCTATAGTCAGGGGCACAGATAGGCGCTTCTGTGGACGTGAAAGAGACTCCAGGATGGTATGTTGCCTCCCTGGTGCCAGGGTCCAGGATGTCTCCGAACGGGTAGAGGGAATTCTGAAGGGGGAGGGCAAACAGGCAGAGGTCGTTGTACATATTGGTATTAACGACATAGGCAGGAAGGAGCATGAGGTCCTGCAGCAGGAGTTCAGGGAGCTAGGCAGAAAGTTAAAAGACAGGACCTCGAGGGTTGTAATCTCGGGATTACTCCCTGTGCCACGTGCCAGTGAGGCTAGAAATAGGAAGATAGAGCAGATAAACACGTGGCTAAACAGCTGGTGTAGGAGGGAGGGTTTCCGTTACCTGGACCACTGGGAGCTCTTCCGGGGCAGGTGTGACCTGTATAAGATGGACGGGTTGCATCTAAACCGGAGAGGCATAAATATCCTGGCCGCGAGGTTTGCTAGTGTCACACGGGAGGGTTTAAACTAGTATGGCAGGGGGGTGGGCACGGGAGCAATAGGTCAGAAGGTGAGAGCATTGAGGGAGAACTAGGGAATAGGGACAGTGTGGCTCTGAGGCAGAGCAGATGGGGAGAAGTTGCTGAACACAGCGGGTCTGGTGGCCTGAAGTGCATATGTTTTAATGCAAGGAGCATTACGGGTAAGGCAGATGAACTTAGAGCTTGGATTACTACTTGGAACTATGATGTTGTTGCCATTACAGAGACCTGGTTGAGGGAAGGGCAGGATTGGCAGCTAAATGTTCCAGGATTTAGATGTTTCAGGCGGGATAGAGGGGGATGTAAAAGGGGAGGCGGAGTTGCGCTACTTGTTCGGGAGAATATCACAGCTATACTGCGAGAGGACACCTCAGAGGGCAGTGAGGCTATATGGGTAGAGATCAGGAATAAGAAGGGTGCAGTCACAATGTTGGGGGTATACTACAGGCCTCCCAACAGCCAGCGGGAGATAGAGGAGCAGATAGGTAGACAGATTTTGGAAAAGAGTAAAAACAACAGGGTTGTGGTGATGGGAGACTTCAACTTCCCCAATATTGACTGGGACTCACTTAGTGCCAGGGGCTTAGACGGGGCGGAGTTTGTAAGGAGCATCCAGGAGGGCTTCTTAAAACAATATGTAAACAGTCCAACTAGGGAAGGGGCGGTACTGGACCTGGTATTGGGGAATGAGCCCGGCCAGGTGGTAGATGTTTCAGTAGGGGAGCATTTCGGTAACAGTGACCACAATTCAGTAAGTTTTAAAGTACTGGTGGACAAGGATAAGAGTGGTCCGAGGATGAATGTGCTAAATTGGGGGAAGGCTAATTATAACAATATTAGGCGGGAACTGAAGAACATAGATTGGGGGCGGATGTTTGAGGGCAAATCAACATCTGACATGTGGGAGGCTTTCAAGTGTCAGTTGAAAGGAATACAGGACAGGCATGTTCCTGTGAGGAAGAAAGATAAATACGGCAATTTTCGGGAACCTTGGATGACGAGTGATATTGTAGGCCTCGTCAAAAAGAAAAAGGAGGCATTTGTCAGGGCTAAAAGGTTGGGAACAGACAAAGCCTGTGTGGCATATAAGGAAAGTAGGAAGGAACTTAAGCAAGGAGTCAGGAGGGCTAGAAGGGGTCATGAAAAGTCATTGGCAAATAGGGTTAAGGAAAATCCCAAGGCTTTTTACACGTACATAAAAAGCAAGAGGGTAGCCAGGGAAAGGGTTGGCCCACTGAAGGATAGGCAAGGGAATCTATGTGTGGAGCCAGAGGAAATGGGCGAGGTACTAAATGAATACTTTGCATCAGTATTCACCAAAGAGAAGGAATTGGTAGATGTTGAGTCTGGAGAAGGGGGTGTAGATAGCCTGGGTCACATTGTGATCCAAAAAGACGAGGTGTTGGGTGTCTTAAAAAATATTAAGGTAGATAAGTCCCCAGGGCTAGATGGGTTCTACCCCAGAATACTGAAGGAGGCTGGAGAGGAAATTGGTGAGGCCTTGACAAAAATCTTTGGATCCTCGCTGTCTTCAGGGGATGTCCCGGAGGACTGGAGAATAGCCAATGTTGTTCCTCTGTTTAAGAAGGGTAGCAAGGATAATCCCGGGAACTACAGGCCGGTGAGCCTTACGTCAGTGGTAGGGAAATTACTGGAGAGAATTCTTCGAGACAGGATCTACTCCCATTTGGAAGCAAATGGACGTATTAGTGAGAGGCAGCACGGTTTTGTGAAGGGGAGGTCGTGTCTCACTAACTTGATAGAGTTTTTCGAGGAGGTCACTAAGATGATTGATGCAGGTAGGGCAGTAGATGTTGTCTATATGGACTTCAGTAAGGCCTTTGACAAGGTCCCTCATGGTAGACTAGTACAAAAGGTGAAGTCACACGGGATCAGGGGTGAACTGGCAAGGTGGATACAGAACTGGCTAGGCCATAGAAGGCAGAGGGTAGCAATGGAGGGATGCTTTTCTAATTGGAGGGCTGTGACCAGTGGTGTTCCACAGGGATCAGTGCTGGGACCTTTGCTCTTTGTAGTATATATAAATGATTTGGAGGAAAATGTAACTGGTCTGATTAGTAAGTTTGCAGACGACACAAAGGTTGGTGGAATTGCGGATAGCGATGAGGACTGTCTGAGGATACAGCAGGATTTAGATTGTCTGGAGACTTGGGCGGAGAGATGGCAGATGGAGTTTAATCCGGACAAATGTGAGGTAATGCATTTTGGAAGGGCTAATGCAGGTAGGGAATATACAGTGAATGGTAGAACCCTCAAGAGTATTGAAAGTCAAAGAGATCTAGGAGTACAGGTCCACAGGTCATTGAAAGGGGCAACACCGGTGGAGAAGGTAGTCAAGAAGGCATACGGCATGCTTGCCTTCATTGGCCGGGGCATTGAGTATAAGAATTGGCAAGTCATGTTGCAGCTGTATAGAACCTTAGTTAGGCCACACTTGGAGTATAGTGTTCAATTCTGGTCGCCACACTACCAGAAGGATGTGGAGGCTTTAGAGAGGGTGCAGAAGAGATTTACCAGAATGTTGCCTGGTATGGAGGGCATAAGCTATGAGGAGCGATTGAATAAACTCGGTTTGTTCTCACTGGAACGAAGGAGGTTGAGGGGCGACCTGATAGAGGTATACAAAATTATGAGGGGCATAGACAGAGTGGATAGTCAGAGGCTTTTCCCCAGGGTAGAGGGGTCAATTACTAGGGGGCATAGGTTTAAGGTGAGAGGGGCAAGGTTTAGAGTAGATGTACGAGGCAAGTTTTTTACGCAGAGGGTAGTGGGTGCCTGGAACTCACTACCGGAGGAGGTAGTGGAAGCAGGGACGGTAGGGACATTCAAGGGGCATCTTGACAAATATATGAATAGGATGGGACTAGAAGGATACGGACCCAGGAAGTGTAGAAGATTGTAGTTCAGTCGGTCAGTATGGTCGGCACGGGCTTGGAGGGCCAAAGGGCCTGTTCCTGTGCTGTACATTTCTTTGTTCTTTGTTTGTTTGTGGCGGCGCCCACGGGTCGTACATGGCCGTGGGTGGGCAAGATGGCGGCGCCCGGGGTCCGCATGTGGCTTGCAGGACCAAAGATGGCGGCGCCCACGGGCCGCAGGTGGCCTGCGAGGAGGGGAATGGCTGCGGCCCTGGTTCGCCTGCGGGGACAGCGGCGACCGACTGGGCCTGGCATACCGCCACGAAATGCCCCTTCTTCCCACAGCCCTTGCAAGTTGTGGAACGGGCTGGGCAGCGTTGCCGGGGGTGCTTGGCTGCACCGCAAACATAGCATCGGGGCCCCCTGGGGTTGCCTGGCAGCCGCACGGCACAAACTTGTGGGGGGTTGGGGGAAGCGTCGGGATCGGCTGCGGGTGAGGTTCACGTTGCCCATGGGGTACTGCGCGGTCGGGGACGTACGCTCGGGCGTTGCGGGAGGCTACGTCTAAGGGGTTTGCGAGTGCCCGTGCCTCCTTGAGACCCTGCGCCTCCTTTTCCAGCAGCCGCTGGCGGATCTGCGAGGACAGCATACCTGCAACGAAGGCATCCCGAATTAAATGTTCGGTGTGGTCGTTGGCTGAAACTTGCGGACAGTCACAGTTCCTACCTAGTACTAGCAATGCGCGGTAGAATTAATCTAGCGACTCCCCCGGAATTTGTCGTCTGGTAGCTAGGAGATTTTGGGCGTAAACCTGATTTACTGGGTGAATGTAGTGTCCTTTTAACAGGGTCATCACGGCCTCGAAACCGTCCGTGTCCTCGATGAGCATGAAGATTTCTGGGCTCACTCTTGAGTGGAGAACTTGCAGTTTCTGGTCCTCCGTGGGTGTCATCGTGGCCGTCCTGATGTATCCATTGAAACACGCCAGCCAGTGTTTAAAGGTCGCCGCTGAGTTTATCGCGTGGGGGCTAAGTTGTAGACACTCCGGCTTGATGCGGAGCTCCATTCTTCAAATCTAGTTCAATAAATTGATGCACGATCAATAACTCCCGAAGCGAGATTGTAGGACAATTGAAGGCTTTATTGAACTAGATGTTTCCCTCAGCAGCGCAGGTACAGAATGCAGCAGCTAGGGAAACACAGACTCTTATACTCCGCCTTTCTGGGCGGAACCAGCAGGCAGGCTCCACCAATGATCTTACAGTATCAGGTACCTCCAACACCAATGATCTTACAGTATCAGGTACCTCCAACCTAGGTAGCGTAATACCCCTAATACAGACTACCACACTTACTCTGGGGAATTTTCTTCCTCAGAAAGCAGTGCAGGCTGGCTCATTGATATATTCAAAGCCAAGTTAGGTTGATTTTCGATTAACAAGGGAGTTAAAGGTTATGGGGGGCAGGGAGGGAAGTGGAGTTAAGACCACAACCAAATTAGTCATGAACGTGTTGGATAGCAGAGCAGGTTTGATGGGCAAAGTGGCCTATTCCTGCTCCTAAGTCCAATGTTCCTGAAGATCGTGAGCTTCCCTGCTGTGTCTTTTGGTCCGAACAAGGCCTCCCACACTTGAGTACATTAACGAGTTTAAAATCCATCTTCTAACTGAAAATGTCAACTGTTAGGACCAAGTGTGCAAATTGAAATTTTAAATGGCGATGGTCTTACCGTTGTCCTTAAGAATAGAGGATTCCAGCTGGGATCTTATGACAAACGCAGCTCTGGTTCAGTTTTTGTCAACAAAATGGAGCAGAAATGTAATTGAAACAAAAGTCTGTGGTTCGTGACTGTTGTCTTCAATGATTGGGTTTCTTTAGGGTCATCAACACTTGCTAGTCACATTCAGAGTAATGTCATCACATGAACTTTGACCGTCAAGCTCAATTCCTGACATTGATCACGACGCAACATGTGCATCATCACAGTGCCCTGCTATCCCATGACTTTTCAATGTGTCCCGGTTTTGACTTTAAAAAAAATGTTTTTATTAGTTTTCATTTCATAAAATACAAAATAAACAAATCCATATCAACAAAATAGCATTTACAAACCCCTACCCTTGGAAGAAAACAAAAAACATGCCCCCCTCCTGGCCCATTGGCTGTGACCAATTCCTGAAGATAAAAGACAAAGGTTGCCACCTTCGGCCGACCAGTCGGGCTGAGGAACCACCCAAGTCAGCCACCAACCCTGCCGTGAGGACGAGTCACTTAAAAGCTGTTAGTCCCAGTCAGGTCATTACCACCCACCCATAAACCTGAAAAAAGCTTCCCAGAGACACGGCCCCATCCTCTCTTCCCCCACCAAACAAGACCCACTGAACCTTACCCAAGCAGGTCCAACGAGCCGCAGCAGCCCCTCCGCCCACCCCACTCCTGTTCACGAGCTGAAACTTTACAGCTAGCAAAGGTAACCCCCCACTCAGGATGTATGTTCAAAGAGCAAAGAAAAAATCAACACTCCCCACCCCGTTCCAGCTACGGTAGTTACCAAAGCCCAACAACCTTACAATACTTAAAGTCCTGTCTGGGGGGGGCTATATTCCCTATACTGTTAACCTGACATCTACCCTGACAATCGTAGCCCCCTCAATCCCCAACATACACCAGATACAAACTACCCATCCCAACCGTCCCCACTAAAGTCCCAGTCAAATCCATTCAATCAAACCCAAATCCATGTTCCATGACAAACAACTCTTCTGATGTATTAAAAAATTATCTTTCGACCGAAAAGTCACTCTCAGCCTCGCCGGGTACACCACTCCAAACTGGACTCCACGCCTGACTTTGCCTTATTCAAAGCCGCACTCCGCTTCGCCAACTCCACACCGCCATCTTGGTATATCCTAATGATGCTTCCTTCCCATCTCAAATCTCAGTTCACTTTGGGTCATTGCAGAACCCACTCCTTCTCCTGGAACCTGTGGAATCCAAAAATCTCCCCCATGGCAGCTCATTTCCGAGGCTTCCACCGGATTTACGCGCTGGGCCCGGTACAACTGTGGACGGGACAATAACTGTTATAGCACCCCCCCCCCACAAAAGCTTGACACACATCTGAGTAATATACTCAGTCAGCTTCGGACCCTCCACTCCCTCCGGTAACCCCATGATTCTGAGGTTCCATCTCCTCGATCTGTTGTCCAAGTCATCCACTTTTGCCCTCAGAACGTTGTTCCTCTCCTCCACCATCAACATCTCGGCTTCCAACGGGGCGATTCGATCACCATGCCACGACAAGGCCGCCTTCACACCCTTCAGTGACTCCTTCACCGCATCCAAGGTTTTTCCCAGCTTCTCCTGAATTGGGCCACATTCCTCGTCAATTGTGTGGCAAAATTTGGCTCCAATGCCATCCACAAGTTTGTTGATGACACGACCGTAGTGGATCAGATCTCAAACAATGATGAATTAGAGTACAGGAGGGAGATAGAGAACCTAATGGCATGGTGCAACAACAACAAACTCTCCCTCATGGTCATCAAAACTAAGGAGCTGGTCATTGACTTTAGGAAGCAAAGTATCGTATACACCCCTGTTCGAATCAATGGTGACGAGGTGGAGATGGTTGACAAGCTTCAAATTCCTCAGTGTGCACATCACCAACAATCTGTCCTGGTCCACCCACATCGTGCTACGACCAAGAAAGTACAGCAGCGTCTATACTTCCTCAGGAAACTAAGGAAATTCACATGTCCACATTGACTCTTACCAATTTTTACAGATGCACCATAGAAAGCATCCTATCTGGCTGCATCACAGCCTGGTATAGCAACTGCTTGGCCCAAGACTGTAAGAAACTAGTCATGAATACAGCCCGGTCCATCATGCGAACCCGCCTCCCATCCATTGACTGTCTACATCTTCTGCTGCCTTGGGAAAGCGGGCAGCATAATCAAAGACTTCTTCTATCAGGCAGGAGATACGAAAGTCTGAGAACACTAACAGGTTCAAAAGCAGCTTCTTACTCGCTGTTACCAGTCTGCTGAATGACTCTCTTGTGAACTGAACTGACCTCTTCACATACCTTTTCTACGGAGTAGTACTACCACTTTTTTTGCTCATCCGATGCCTGTGCTTATGTATTTACATTGTGTATTTATTTATGTCCTGTTTTTTTCATGTATGGAACGATCTGCCTGGACTGTACGCAGAACAATACTTTTCACTGTACCTCGGTACACGTGACAATAAATGAAATCCAAATCCAATTGACCACTTAAGGGTTTCCATCATCACCCTGCCTGCTTATCAAAATACATTGCTAATTGTTTTTCAAACTCCTGTGCCATCCCTCAGTCAGTGTTTCCACCGTGATGAGCAGCCCACCCAAGGCTGCAGCCGCCACCTACCCTCCTGCTAAGCTTTGCGGCCTTTCTGATGCTGTCGAAGGATTACCCCCTGTAATCTTCTTACCACCAACCTTCTTCATCGATTTCAACATATTTTCGCCGACAAATTCCTCATCCCTTACGATGGGCCAGTTTTGATGACCAAAATCCCTGGAAAAACAAAGATGTGGCAGGAGCCACCAAATGGGTGACCTTCTCCTCCCTCACACCACCGGAGGTCCCGGTTTTGACATTAGAGAAAGCTGGCATCCTCATAGACTTCATAGAATTTACAGTGCAGAAGGAGGTCATTCGGCTCATCGAGTCTATGATGAGCACCCTACCTAAACCCGCACCTCCATCCTATCCCCGTAACCCAGCAACCCCACCTAACGTTTTGGACACTACAGAGCAATTTAGCGTGACCAATCCGCCTACCCCGCACATCTTTGGATTGTGGGAGGAAACCAGAGCACCCGGAGGAAACCCACGCAGACATGGGGAGAATGTGCAGACTTCGCACAGACAGTGACCCAAGCAGGGAACGAACCCGGGTCCCTGGCACTGTGAAGAAACAGTGCTAGCCACTGTGCAACTGTGCCGCCCCCACTGTGCTACCATGCCATCCTAGTTAGTCATTCTCATTCTTTCGGTAATTAAATTTCTGCTGACTTTCTATTGGATTTGTTGGTGATTCTTTTATGTTAATAGACTTCAACATCTTCAATCCTCTGCCTCAGCTCTTCAGCAAAATAATGGCACTGTAGATTTTTTACTTATTTATTTAACCACGGAATATGGTTATCACCGGCTAGGCCAGCATTTGTTGGCCATTCCTACTTGCCCGGGAAGATGGTGGTGAGCTGTCTTCTTTAACCGTTGAAGTTCATGTGGTGTCGGTACACCCTCAGTGATGTTACGGAGGGAATTCGAGGATTTTGACCCAGTGACGGTGAAGAAATTACAATATATTTGCAAGTCAGGGTAATGAATGACTTGGAGCGGAACCTTCAGGTGGTGGTGTTCCCAGGTATCTGCTGCTCTTGTCCTTCTAGATGGAATAGACACGGGTTTTGAAGGTGTCACCTAAGGAGCCATGGGTAGTTCCTGCAGTGCATCTTGTAGATGGTACACACAATTGACACTGTGCGTCGGTGGTGAATGTTCGTGGTGGGGTGTTAAGCAAGCGGGACTGCTTTGTCCTGGATGGTGTTGTTGGAGCTGCACCCATCCATGCAAGTGGACAGTACTCCATCACACTCCTGACTTGTGCCTCGTAGATGGTGGACAGGCTTTGGGGGATGAGGAGGTGAGGTGAGGACACACAGGTGCCCCAGCTCTGGTAGCCGCAATATTTATATGGCTAGTCCAGTTCGGTTTCTGGTCAATGGTAACCCCAGGACTCCCAGTGGTTGCCATTCCTGGAAAACTTTGCTCTCTATCGGTCTCATACTGATGTGCCATCAATAACCACAAGATGAAATTAGGGTTAGGGTGAGGCTTTATTGCGTTAGATGTTAAGCCTCCTGCACCTGGAACCAGGATGATTGCAGCGCAGGCGAGTGCACACTTTTATACAGAGAACCTGCTGGATGAAACCCGCAGGCCGGGGTTTACTGTATTGACTGTAGTACAGTGGCAGTACCGTAATACACACAGTGTATAACCAGTGGTGTTTACCACACATACCCAGTCCCAGCCTGTGCTCCATGCTGGCTCCCAGTCTCACAACACCTCACATTTCACCCCTGCCCGCGTTTAAATTCCTGCCGCCTCAGTAACCAGGGGGTCAGAGATGGAGCTGCTGTTGGGGAGTGCGGGTAAAGATGGAGTTCAGGGTTGGGGTTGAGATGTTTTTCAGGCTTTGCCTGGACCCAGCATCCTCCGTCTGCGGACAGACCGGAAGCGCCTGCCGCACGGCCCGCTGGGTAATGTAGTTCCCGGCCATATCTCCCACGGTATCTCGCGCTTCAGGGAAGATGCGCATGTGCACGGCGGCTGTGAGGCGGACACCGGAGGGAATACTGGGGATTAGGTGAAGATGATTCAAGATTACATTGAGTGGGGTATCGGGGAGAAAGGGGGGAGTTGGGGAAGGGGGGAGTTGTGGGGGGGAGGGGTACGGGGGAGAGGGGTACGGGGGGAGGAGTAGGGGGTACGGGGAGAGGAGTCGGGGGAGGAGTAGGGGGGTACCGGGGGGAGGAGTAGTAGGGGGCACGGTGGGGAGGAGCGAGGGGGCACGGTGGATTGAGGGGGCACGGTGGGGAGGAGCGAGGGGGTAAGGGGGAGATGCGAGAGGGTAAGGGGGAGGTGCAAGGGGGTGATGCAAGGGGGTAAGGGGGAGGTGCGAGGGGGTAAGGGGGAGATGCAAGGGGGTAAGGGGGAGGTGCGAGGGGGTAAGGGGGAGAGGTAAGGGGGAGGTGCGAGGGGGTAAGGGGGAGGTGCGAGGGGGTAAGGGGGAGGGGTAAGGGGGGGTGCAAGGGGTTATGAGGGGGAGGTGCAAGGGGGTTATGAGGGGGAGGTGCAAGGGGGTTATAAGGGGGAGGTGCAAGGGGGTACCGGGGAGGGGGAGCAAGGGGGTACATGGGGAGGAGCAAGGGGATACGTGGGGGGAGGAGCAAGGGGGGATATATCAGGGAGGAGGAGCAAGGGGGGTATCGGGGTGGATGCGCAGGGTAGTATCGATGTGGTGGAGGGGGTTTTGCTTAATTTACAAGAGATTCTCTTTCGCTCCAGGAAGCAGCCAATTCTACCTCCTAGCTGATCCCTCATTTACCTCACTCGTTCTCTCTTGGCTGATCGCTAATCCATTTTCTGATCCATATCACAACCGAAATTGAATGGTCAGTTAACGTAAAAATGTTCATTTCACCGTTTGGTAGTGCTGCAGAAAAAAGACTTGACATCAAAGTTTTCAATCTTGCATTCAAACAGGCAGTCAGTCTCTTGATCAATCAGTTGAACTGCCAGGTTAGAATTTGAACGAAGCTGGGCAGTTAACTATTCCGTGCTGCATTCCCCATGACAACACCACCAACCAATGTCCACTTGCCAACCAATTATCACTCATGCAGTATAAATTGTTGTTCCCCGTTTAGTTGCGTAAATTCTGGCGAACTGGCCTGATGAATGCAAGATGAAAAACTTTGGCAGCATGTCGCGTTTTGCAGCAACACTCAAATATTCATTTATTAAAATGTCCCTGGCACTGTGAGGCAGCAGTGCTAACTATTGTGCCATCATGCTGCCCTTTACAGATCACTTAAAACAGTAAGAAAAATGTTAATAACCAGGATGAAAACTTTATCATACCTTTTATTGTAAACTCTAGGCATGGTTTCAATAAATGATTTCCTTTAAAGGTCATAAGTATTTGATTATAAAATTCAGTGTTATGTCCCTTGGAATGATATAATCGTACTGCATTTAAACATTTTAAAAATAATTATGCTTCTAAAATTGGTAGACTGTAGAAATCTATTATCAGAAAATGTGATTGGTGGGGGTAGGGGGGGGGTAGGTTAAGTTATCAGCCTTGTGCAGACCTAAACACAATGGGATCATCTCCAAGTTGAGTTAGACACTACGATCTACGGTACAAACATGCAAACAAAATGTGCTGTGTGCTGCTCAGACTGTCGTCTACATGGCGCATTTTCTTTACTGTACCTTTCATACTCTTTACCTTTTATGATTTAAAAGGAAAGTGACTGTTTCTTAATCTAATCTTTTTTTATTTTGCCATTAATAAATATTAATTTCTGTCTGGATAGCTCTCTGTTAGTTAATACAGTCCTGAACAGAGTTCTTTCATTTTCGATGAGGAACATTGTGTGGGGAACGTCTGTATAATAACCTTGTGAACAGTCTCTGCTATGGGACAGGGCTGCTTGCCCGGCCATTCTGTCTGCCATGCTGAGATATCTTGTTGGTTAAAGAGGTCTCATTGTGGTCGGGGAGGAAAAGGTTAGACCTCGGTAGGCCCTGCAGCTGTTTCTGCCTTACAGATCTTTCTTCAGTCCCCTGTTAAAAGTTAATACTGAATCTGCTTCCATCATTCTACTGTGGGCAGCACGGTAACACAGTGGCTAGCACTGTGGCTTCATAGCGCCAGGGTCCCAGGTTCGATTCCCCACTGGATCACTCTGTGTGGAGTCTGCACTTTCTCCCCATGTCTGCGTGGGTTTCCTCCGGGTGCTCCGGTTTCCTCCCACAGTCCAAAGATGTGCAGGTTAGGTGGATTGGCCATGCTAAATTGCCCTTTGTGTCCAAAAAGGTGAGGAGGGGTTATTGGGTTACAGGGATAGGGTGGAGGGGTTATTGGGTTACAGGGATAGGGTGGAAGTGAAGGCTTAAGTGGGTCGGTGCAGACTCAATGGGCCGAAAGGCCTCCTTCTGCACTGTATGTTCTATGTCCTTTCAGGATTATATGGTGTCTTTTTAAAAAAAAGTCCCCATTACTGGCACTTTTGTCAATTACATTAAAGCCATATCCTCTGGTTACTCACGCTTCTGCAAGTGACAACGGTTTCTCCTTAATACTAGAATCCCTACAGAAGGAGGCCATTCAGCTCAACGACATTCTGAAATAACACCCCACCTAGGCTTGTCAATTACATTAAAGCCATATCCTCTGGTTACTCACGCTTCTGCAAGTGACAACGGTTTCTCCTTAATGCTAGAATCCCTACAGAAGGAGGGCATTCAGCCCAACGACATTCTGAAATAACACCCCACCTAGGCCCATTGCTACGCCCTATCCCTGTAACCCCAGTTAACCTCCGCATCAGTGGACACTAAGGGGCAATCTTCAGCATGGCCAACCCACCTAACCTACAAATCTTTGGACCTTGAGATGAACCTGGAGGAAATCCACGCAGAGAACGTGCAAACTCCACACAGACAATTTACCCAAGGTTGGAATTGAATCTGGGTCCCTGGCACTGAGGCAGCAGTGCTTGCCACCGTGCTGCCCTTTCAAACCCCTCTTAATTTTGAACACCTCTATTAAATCTCCTCTTCACCTTCTCTACCCTTAGGAGAACAATTCCAGCTGCTCCAGTCCCTTATGCCTCAAGTCAATCTCTCAAAAGGAGTTTCACAACATTGCATGCCAAATGTCTGACAATATGCTGCTTGTATTTACCTCCAACTAATCTGTTGATTCACAACTCCACCAGATAACTGAATTCTCCTGTGATGAGCTTGACAAACTGTTCAGAAGATGAAACGTGGACTCGATTGGTTCATTGTCAACATAGCCCGGAGGCAGAGTTATCTTGGAAGGACCTGCAGCCGTTTCTGCAGGCTGAGGCTGGCACGCAGACCGACTGCCAGACTTTGGTCATCGTGCCTCTCTGGAAATGTGCCGAATGCCATTTATAGGCAACAGTCAGAGAGACATTGTCATAATTATTTTGGTGAGCTCCTTCGGCTGGAAGCTGTGAGGAAGTACATTGAGGACTTGAAGGAAGAATACAAAGGAATTAGCAACAGGTTAAGTAGCATCCAGCCACATGAGGAAGATGGAAAGTCATTAAGTAGACGTCACGTTGAGCTGGCTCCACTTGCTTCGCTGTTGGAAGAGTTGCAGTCATCAGAGAAAGACTTGTTCGAGTTGGAATCAATGTGCAACAGTAATCAAAGTTCCACTTTTACATTTTGCCTTGAAACCGCGGCTGGAATTGTCTGGCCGTTGGGATTGTCAGTTCCTGCCAGCAGGGCACCCCACCTGTGGGTTTTCCGGCGGCGCGGGGTGGTTTCAGTGGGAAATCCCATTGACAAGTGGCGCGAGTAGAGAATCCCGCTGCCAGCGAACGGCGCGCCACCGAGAAGCACGAGGCTGGGGAACTGGAGAATCCCGCCCTTCATGTCTGTCAACCTTTGGCATTTCATGTAACCATTTAATGGGAGACCTTCAATAAGCAATTGGCTGCTGTTTAAAGCCAACCCGTGTGGGTGGGGGGTTTCCAACATCTGGGACCACATGTACAAGATAGTGTTAAATCCAAGAGGGAATTCAATAAACTACCGAGCATGGTGAGAAAGTGGAACTCAACATCACATTGAGGAGGGACGCACTAATAAACTAAATGAGGGATAAAAGACCGAGGGATAGGGTGAGATGAACTTAGCTGGGAGGTGGCTCGGGTGGAGCATAAACACTTTCATGGAGCAGGTGGGCTGAATGGCCTGGTTCTGTGCTGGGAATTCTAAGTTAAGAGTTGATGGCAGCATAGGCAGAGGGACGTTAGGGCTCCAGGGTATAGCATGGATTGTGGGTTAGTGCCGTGAAATCCAGATTCACTCACTTCCTGGAGAAGAGAAGTGAGGGCCAATAGAGAAGGAAGCTAGGACAAAACTGGCAGTACTGGCTGCGACCTTGGTTTAGTTTGAAATTCTGAGTGTTAAAGGTGATGCCGACACTGGAGTTCAAACAGCATAAAGTAACTCCAATCCCCATCACTGACGTGGAATATCAGAGCTGCCGAATGCAACAACAATCTGCTGATTGAACCCAACGTCACCATCAAGCATCCTCATTGGGGGAAGTGTCTGTTAATGTGTCCATTTGCTACAATGTTAAAAGCTTGACAGTGGCATAGCTGCACTTCAGAAAAAATTAGTGTGGCATTTCCCACAAGCGCTCATGTTCCTCCCTCTGTGAAACTACAAATTTGACCGATATCATGGCCATAGTTTGGTTGAATCTTCGTGAATCTCAAGATATAGGAGGGATATCAGAGGTAGGTTCTTTACCCAGAGAGTAGTGGGGGCATGGAATGCACTGCCTGTGGAAGTAGTTGAGTCGGAAACATTAGGGACCTTCAAGCAGCTGTTGGATAGGTACATGGATTACGGGAAAATGATATAGTGTAGATTTATTTGTTCTCAAGGGCAGCACGGTAGCATTGTGGATAGCACAATTGCTTCACAGATCCATGGTCCCAGGTTCGATTCCGGCTTGGGTCATTGTCTGTGCGGAGTCTGCACGTCCTCCCCATGTCTGCGTGGGTTTCCTCCGGGTGCTCCGGTTTCCTCCCACAGTCCAAAGATGTGCGGGTTAGGTGAATTGGCCAATGATAAATTGCCCTTAATGTCCAAATTGCCCTTGGTGTTGGGTGGAGGTGTTGAGTTTGGGTAGGGTGCTCTTTCCAAGAGCTGGTGCAGACTCAAAGGGCCGAATGGCCTCCTTCTGCACTGTAAATTCAATGATAATCTATGATTAATCTAGGACAAAGGTTCGGCACAACATCGTGGGCCGAAGGGCCTGTTCTGTGCTGTATTTTCTATGTTCTATGTAAAAGGGTACCCAAAACCCCATTGATTTTAAAAAAATAAAAATAATTAGAGTACCAAATTATTTTTTTTCCAATTAAGGGGCAATTTAGCGTGGCCAATCCACCAAACTTGCACATCTTTAGGTTGTGGGGGTGAAACCCACGCAGACACACGGAGAATGTGCAAACTCCACACGGATGGTGACCCAGGGCCAGGATCGAATCCGGGTCCTCAGTGCCGCAGGCAGCAGTGCTAACCACTGCATCACCATGCCACTCCAAAATCCCCATCGATAAATAAATCCTAAGAATAAGCTGTAAAACTCTAGATTTTAAACTGACTCCATGCCAAGGTCCTGAAGTATTTGTGGCACAATTAAAATCAGGTGCTGTCTTCCCCAATGTACAGAATGTTGAGCTAGATTCTAACAAGCATTCTGTGATATTTCCACAGCTTTGTGATCAAACGCATAAAAATATAGGCAATATTTCACATCTCTCATATCATCGCATCCCACACCAGAGACTTGAGCAGAGAATCGAGGCTAATCGAGGCTGACAATGCTATGTAGTATTGAGGGAGTGCTGCACTGTCAGATGCTGTGTTTCAGATGAAATGTTAAACTGGGCCACATCGGTCCTCTTGGATGTTAAGCATCCCATTGAGCCATTTCAAAATAGAGCAGGGAAATCTCCCCTTTGTCCTATGGCACAGAAGAAGGGTCTTCGGCCCATTGAGCCTGTGCCGTCTCATGGCACAATCCAGTCAGATCCATTCCTACGCTCGGTCCCCATAACTCGGCAAGTTTATTTCCTTCAAGTACCCATCCAATTTCCTTTCAAAATCATTGATCATCTTCGCTTCCAGAAGCCTTGTTCGTTTTACCACACATTTTTCAAATATTTATGCTAAATATTTATTTTATTCATTCATGGGATGGAGGAGCCTCTGGCTAGGCCAGTATTTAATGCCCATCCCTAATTGCCCTTGAGAAAGTGGTGGTGAGCTTCTGCCTTGAACCGCTGCAGTCCATGTGGTACAGGTCCACCGACAGCACTGTCAGGAAGGGAGTTCCAAGATTTGGACCCAACGACTGAAGGAACGGCGATATATTTCCAAGTCAGGATGGTTTGTGACTTGAAGGGGAACTTGCAGGTGGTGGTGATCCCATGTATCTGTTGTCCTATATGATAGAGGTCATGGATTTGGAATGTGATATCGAAAGAGCCTGGGTGAATTGCTGCAGTGTAGATGGTACACATGGCTGCTATTGTGCGTCAGTGGTGGAGGGAGTGAAAGATGGAAGTGGTGAATGGGGAGCTGATCAAGCAGAGCTGCTTTGACCTGGATGGTGTTGAGCTTCTTAAGTGTTGCTCTCATCCAGGAAAGTGGGGACTATTCTATCACACTCCTGACTTGCACATTGTAGGTGGTGGACAGACTTTGGAGAATCAACGCAGAATTCCCTGTGACCTGCACTAGTAGCCATAGTATTTAAATGGTTGGTCCAGTTAATTTGAGAACTCTGAACTGAATTTATTTTTCAACCACATATAACAGATTATACAATCCTAATTACATTGCTGTTTGTGGGAGCTTGCTGGGCACAATTTGGCTGCTGCATTTCTCTCAATGTAAGAGTGACTATGCTTTAAAGATATTTAATTGGATGTAAGGTGCTTTGAGATATCTTGAGATTATATAAGGTGTTAAAAGGATGTAAGTTTATAATATTATTTATAGGTATCTATATCTCTTTGTGACCCTCATTGTGCTTTTATACTGTTGATTAGTACAAGCCTGGGAGACAGCAGTGCTAAGTTATACCGCAGGTTGTGTGTAACTCTGTGGACAGAGAAAGTAAAGCCCAAATTAATTATATTTTTAGAAAGGAGAAAAACTGGTCATTTCCCACTCATTTTATATCCCAGAATGTGATCTCTGTCCCCGAAAACCCACCCCTTCACCATCAGCGCCAGAGGTTTCAGCCTCTTGGCTTTTCTCTCAGATACTCCCTTCCTGAAGCACTCTACCTTTATTACCACTTTCCATTTTTGAAAATATTTTCCGGATTCATCTTTTGTTTTCCAGCCCTTCTTTTGGTCATTTCCCCTTCATTTCCCATGGCGCTCAATGTCCCTTTTCGTCTCTGGGACCTCTTGAGGCCTTTTCTTCATTGGAGACTCAATATAATTACAAATTGTTGCTGACTAACTGCCAAAAAGTCAAAGCCCAAACCCCCTCTCGAAAAGGGAACAGTGAGCCGAGGCTATTTAGCTCAATGGGCTAGACAACTAGTTTGTGATGCAGAACAAGGCCAGCAGCGCGGGTTCAATACCCGTACCAGCTGAGAATTCTGAATTCTCCCTCCGTGTACCCGAACTGGTGCCGGAATGTGGCGACTAGGGGCTTTTCACAGTAACTTCATTGCAGTGTTAATGTAAGCCTACTTGTGACAATAAAGATTATTATTAAGAGAAATTGCCCCTTAGTGTCTAGGGATGTAATGTGTAGGTTAGGTGGGGTTGGGTGGGAGGGTTGCCTGGGTAGGTGCCCTTTCAGAGGGTCAGTGCAAACTCAATGGGTCAAATGGCCACCTTCTGCACTGTAGGTATTCTAGATACGTACAAGAAGGATAAAGGACTGGAGGGATATGTTGGGAGAGGGAGATGACAAAGGGAGGAAGGAAGCTTCAACGCTAAAATGACTTGTCGACTGAATAGTCTGGTTTGCTGCTGTCAAATTCAATTTAAAAGCCAAGAATGGTGATGATGGGAGTAATCAAGTGAAGCTGAAGTAGATACGATGAAAATGTTGCTTGGTTGATTCCAGTGCTGACCACTTGATACTTGACTTAACATGACCTACTTGTGGGTGGCCAGAACCATTACACACTGAAATTAAACAACAAAATATTTTAATTTCATTTCAGTTTCACAACCGTTATTTTTAAATTTTTAACCTACTTACTTTCAGGTCTGAAGGCCAGAGATGACCGGGAGCTGATACCGTTGGTTCTTGAAGAACAGCAGCAGCTCAGCAAAATCATTGCAGTTTTACAAGGAAAAGTGAGTGTAACTGTGCTACTTGGGAATTCCTCACAAAGAGGGACAAATAGTTTGGTGCACTGCCTGTCTGACATCTGGTACTGGAGCAGCAGACATTTCCTCCAACTAAAGGTTGGGAAGACTGAAACAATTGTCTTCGTTTGACCCCCACAATCTCTGTCTCTAGCCCCTGACACTATCCCTCTCTCACTTCTGGCTGAGGCTGAACCACATTCTTTGCGACCTTGGTGTCATATTTGATCCCAAGATGTTTCCCCTCATGGACAGAGTCTCAGAATAAAGGGGTGTCAATTTATGACTGACATGAGGTGGAATTTCTTCTCTGAGGGTAATGAGTGTTTGGAACTCATTGCCACAGAGAGCTGAGGGGGCAGAGTCCTTGTGTATATTCAAGGCTGAGATAGATTCTTAGCAGCAAGAGAATCAAGGATTATGGGAAAAGGGCAGGAAAGTGGCCGATGAGTCCAAAGATGTACAGGTTTGATGTGCATGGATTGGCCATGCTAAATTGCCCCTTTAAAAAAAGAGATGGAAAAGGGGATTGGTGGGATTCAAACCCGGGTCCCCAAAACATTAACTGGATCACAATACCATTACGCCCCAATCTCCCCCAGTACAGAGGGATCTTGGTATCCTTGTACATGAATGACAAAAGGTTCTCATGCAGCTACAACAAGTAATTGGGAAAGCAAGTGGAATGTTGGCTTCCTTTCCAAGGGGATGGAGTAGAAAAGTAGGGAGGTCTTACTACAGCTGTACAGAACATTGGTCAGACAGCATCGAGAGTAGTGTCCAGTTTTGGTCTCCTTATTTTAGGAAGCATATTCCTGGTTTGGAAGCAGAGGAGGTTCAGCAGGCTGATTCATGGGCTGAAGGGTATCGTCTTATGAGGAAAGGTTGAGCAGATTTCCCTATACTCATTGGGTTTAGAGGAATAAGAGGTGATCTTATTGAAACATATAAGATTCTGAGGGGGCTTGACAGGGTAAGTGCGAGGAGGATGTTTCTTCTTCGAGGTAACCTAGAACTAGGTGTCATCGTTTCAGAATAAGTGGTCTTTTATTTTAGATGGCGATGAAAAGAATTTCTTCCATCAGAGTGTTGTTAATCTTTGAAATTCTGTTTCCTAGAGTGCAGTGGAGGCTGCATCATTGAACATATTTAAGATTGGAGTTAAGTAGATTTTTGATTGACAAGGGAGTCAAGCGTTCCAGGGGACAGGCAGGAGAGTGGAGTTGAGGCTACGATCAAATCAGCCATGATCTTATTGAATGGCAGAGCAGGTTCGAGGGGCTGAATGGTTTACTCCTGATCATAGTTCTTATGAGCCTATGCTTCAACTTTTGCCAGTGTTGCCTACTTCCATCTCCATCTCTTTGCCTCATTCTGCCACTAATTCAGTTCATCTGCTGCTAAAACCTTCATTTGTGCCTTCATTACCTCTAGATATTGTCATAGTATACATCTATGTATACAATGGAGTGTAGACAGGCACTGATTGACACACAGGATGACCAGTAAGCGCACAGAACAGAGCAGCCAATCACCAGACAGGACACGTCCACTATAAAGCCAGAGGGCACCAGTTTTCCCGCTCTCTTGGGACCCAGCCTCTAAGACAGTCAGAGCTCGTGAGCTGGCCAGTGCCTACACCATGTGGTAGCTAAGTTAGTCTGGTCAGGCTAGTGTCAGGTCTCCAGTCAAGTCAGCATAGTATCGACCCTCAGTTGAACATGTATAATAGTTTGGATGTTGAATAAAACCGTGTTGCATTTTATCAAGTGTTGGAGGTCTGTCTCTCGCTACACTGCATCAAGTGCATTCACCTCGACCCAGCCTACCCAACACATCATGGTACCAGCTGAGTGATGCTGAAAATTTGACGGACCTCCTTGAGTGAATCAGCGCTGACCAGCAAACAGCCATCCGGTGACATGGAAAACGTCCGCCTCCTCCGCAGCTCCGCATCGCCGGCAACCTCGGTGCAAATTGGAGGATCTTCAAACAAAAATTCCAACTCTATCTCAAAGCCACCGATCTTGAGGCCGCATCGAACGCCGGGAAGATCGCACTATTCCTCTCCACAGCCGGGGACCACGCCACCCACATTGACAACTCCCTTACATTCGCTGAAGGCGAAGACAAGACGAAATTTAAAACAGTCCAACTGAAGTTCAACAGCCACTCCGACATTGAGGTGAATGAGAGCTTTGAACGGTACGTTTTCCAGCAGAGGCTTCAGGGTAAGGATGAACCTTTTCAATCCTTTCTGACCCATCTCTGCATCCTTGCGCAGTCATGTAACTATGACTCGACCACTTATTCCATGATCCGGGATCAGATCGTTTTCGGGGTCCACTCCGATTCCCTTCGCCAGCAGCTCCTGAAAGTCAAGCAGCTCACCCTCACCATCGCCATAGAAACGTGCGTTCTCCACGAACATGCTAACAATCGGTACTCCCACATCAGGGCGGCAGAAACGGCAAAGCTAACTTCCCACGAGGCGGAACGGGTGCAGGCCATCGCACAAATGCAGGGCCTAAGTATCGACGCAAGTATGGAAGCAAATGGACGTATTAGTGAGAGGCAGCACGGTTTTGTGAAGGGCAGGTCGTGTCTCACTAACTTGATAGAGTTTTTCGAGGAGGTCACTAAGATGATTGATGCAGGTAGGGCAGTAGATGTTGTCTATATGGACTTCAGTAAGGCCTTTGACAAGGTCCCTAATGGTAGACTAGTACAAAAGGTGAAGTCACACGGGATCAGGGGTGAACTGGCAAGGTGGATACAGAACTGGCTAGGCCATAGAAGGCAGAGGGTAGCAATGGAGGGATGCTTTTCTAATTGGAGGGCTGTGACCAGTGGTGTTCCACAGGGATCAGTGTTGGGACCTTTGCTCTTTGTAGTATATATAAATGATTTGGAGGAAAATGTAACTGGTCTGATTAGTAAGTTTGCAGACGACACAAAGGTTGGTGGAATTGCAGATAGCGATGAGGACTGTCAGAGGATACAGCAGGATTTAGATTGTCTGGAGACTTGGGCGGAGAGATGGCAGATGGAGTTTAATCCGGACAAATGTGAGCTAATGCATTTTGGAAGGGCTAATGCAGGTAGGGAATATACAGTGAATGGTAGAACCCTCAAGAGTATTGAAAGTCAAAGAGATCTAGGAGTACAGGTCCACAGGTCATTGAAAGGGGCAACACAGGTGGAGAAGGTAGTCAAGAAGGCATACGGCATGCTTGCCTTCATTGGCCGGGGCATTGAGTATAAGAATTGGCAAGTCATGTTGCAGCTGTATAGAACCTTAGTTAGGCCACACTTGGAGTATAGTGTTCAATTCTGGTCGCCACACTACCAGAAGGATGTGGAGGCTTTAGAGAGGGTGCAGAAGAGATTTACCAGAATGTTGCCTGGTATGGAGGGCATAAGCTATGAGGAGCGATTGAATAAACTCGGTTTGTTCTCACTGGAACGAAGGAGGTTGAGGGGCGACCTGATAGAGGTATACAAAATTATGAGGGGCATAGACAGAGTGGATAGTCAGAGGCTTTTCCCTAGGGTAGAGGGGTCAATTACTAGGGGGCATAGGTTTAAGGTGAGAGGGGCAAGGTTTAGAGTAGATGTACGAGGCAAGTTTTTTACGCAGAGGGTAGTGGGTGCCTGGAACTCACTACCGGAGGAGGTAGTGGAAGCAGGGACGATAGGGACATTTAAGGGGCATCTTGACAAATATATGAATAGGATGGGAATAGAAGGATACGGACCCAGGAAGTGTAGAAGATTGTAGTTTAGTCGGGCAGTATGGTCGGCACGGGCTTGGAGGGCCGAAGGGCCTGTTCCTGTGCTGTACATTTCTTTGTTCTTTGTTTGTTTGTTTGACGAGATGTAGGGTGCTCTTTCCAAGAGCCGGTGCAGACTCGATGGGCCGAATGGCCTCCTGCACTGTAAATTCTATGAAATTCTATGAGTGGCCATTCCCGGGCCCCTGTGCATGCGCGCCACGACCGAGGGGAAGGCGAGACCGACGACTAGACTGCGCAGGTGCGTACGTCGCTCGACCGCACTGCACATGCACGATGGCGCACGGAACGCGCTGACGTTGGCGTCATGACGTGTCCGAATTGTGGTTCCGCCCATTTAAAGCGGCAATGTCCGGCAAAATCACGACGGTGTCTACAGTGTGGCATGCTTGGCCGCTACGCAGCACTTTGCAGATCTGCTCCACTGCCCAGCATCCAGCGATCTCAGCCGCGGCGCAGAAGCGTCCGTTCAATACAGCAGGCCATGCCAGACTCCAACAGCCCAACAGATCCTGATGCTGCGTGCCTCAAATCTCCATACCGGGTGGGCATCATTACGAAGCATGCGCTGCCTTTCTCCAAGACAGCGACGCACCTCCCGATCCTCAGCGTGGATCCGAACGACGAGTCGTGTACTGTCCTCACAGTCAACAAGGCTCGCATCCGGTTCAAACTGGACACCGGCGAACCTCATCTCCAAATCCGATCTCGACACCATCTGCATCAGACCAAGCATTCTTCCCCCGGCTTGCCAGCTCCTTGACTACAATGGCAATGCCATAGCTGCCAGTGGCTCATGGCAACTCGGAGTTTCCAATAAGTCATTTAAAACGACACTGCGATTTGAGATTGTGGGGCCTGACAGAGCATCCCTGCTCGGTGCTCGGGCCTGTAAACTCCTGAACTTGGTTCAGCGACGGCCTCACCTGATGAGAACTTCCAGGCTGAAATTGATGACATCATCACGCAGTACCACAGCGTGTTCGACGGAATGGGGGCACACCCATACCGATACAAAATCGTGCTCAAACCGAACGCCACCCCTGTGATCCACGCACCACGTTGGGTGCCGGCACCCTTCAAGGACCGCCTCAAGCAGCAGTTACAGGACCTCCAGGACCAGGGCATTATATCAAAGGTCACAGAACCCACGGACTGGGTCAGCTCCATGGTCTGCGTCAAGAAGCCGTCAGGGGAGCTTCGAATCTGCATCGACCCCAAGGATTTAAACTGCAACATCATGAGGGAACATTACCCGATACCAAAACGAGAGGAGTTGACCAGCGAGATGGCTCATGCCAAACTCTTTACGAAGCTGGACGCCTCCAAGGGGTCTGGCAAATACAGCTGGATGCATCCAGTCGCAAGCTGTGCACATGCAATACTCCGTTCGGTCGCTACTGCTACAACCGGATGCCTTTTGGCATCATCTCTGCCTCAGAGGTATTTCACCGCATCATGGAACAGATGATGGAGGGTATTGAGGGGGTGCGCGTGTATGTTGACGATGTCATAATCTGGTCCATAACTCCTCAAGAACACATCGATCGCCTCAAGCAGGTATTCCACAGAATCCATGAGCATGGCCTCCGACTTAACAGAGCCAAGTGCTCGTTCGGTCAATCAGAAATCAAATTCCTTGGTGACCACATCTCGCAGCAAGGCGTGCGGCCAGATGCTGACAAGGTCTCGGCGATCAACGCCATGAAGACCCCAGAGGACAAGAAGGCGGTCCTCCGCTTTCTAGGAATGGTCAACATCCTCGGGAAGTTCATTTCCAACATGGCGACACACACCACAGCCCTCCGCCATCTCGTCAAAAAGTCGACGGAATTCCAGTGGCTGCCCGCTCATGAGAACGAATGGCGTGAGCTGAGGGCAAAACTCACCACAGTCCCAGTTCTGGCGTTCTTCGACCCTACCAAAGAGACCAAAATATCCACTGACGCGAGCCAGGACGGTATTGGGGCAGTGCTCCTCCAACGGGATGACTCCTCCTTATGGGCCCCAGTTGCGTATGCCTCCACAGCCATGACACCCACTGAGCAATGGTATGCTCAGATCGAGAAGGAATGCCTGGGCCTCCTAACGGGAATCGACAAATTTCACGTCTATGTGTATGGCCTCCCAAAATTCACGGTTCAGATGGACCACAGGCCACTAGTCCACATAATCCAGAAGGATTTGAATGACATGACGCCTCGGTTACAACAAATCCTTCTCAAGCTACGCCTCTATGACTTTGAACTTGTCTACACGCCAGGCAAAGAACTCATTGTTGCAGATGCCCTTTCCAGATCTATCACCACACCGTGTGAACAAACTGACTTCATCTTCCAAATCGATGCGCAGGTGCAATTGTGTGCCTCCAACCTTCCGGCCACTGATGAGAGGGTCATCCAAATTCGTGAGGAAACGGCCAAGGATCCTCTGCTACAGCGTGTGATGCAGCACCTCACGAATGACTGGCAGAAGGGACAGTGTCCCCAGTTTTACAACGTCAAGGACAACCCGAAGGTGGTGGACGGCATCCTCATGAAGCTCGATAGGATTGTGATTCCGCAGAGCATGCGAGCTATGGTGCTTGGCCAACTCCATGAGGGTCACCTGGGGGGGTCGAGAAATGTCGACGCAGAGCTCGAAAGGCAGTCTATTGGCCGGGCACAGCCAGGACGTTGCCAACATGGTCCTCAACTGCCCCACATGTCAGAAATTCCAGCCAGCTCAACCCAACATCTCTGCAGCAACATGAGATAGTGACCTCCCCATGGTCCAAAGTCGGTGTCGACATTTTCCACACCAAGGGGCGTGACTATGTCCTCCTGGTCGACTACTTCTCCAATTACCCTGAAGTGGTGCAACTGTCCGACCTCAAGTCGAAGGCGGTAATGAAAGCATGCAAAGAAACGTTTGTCAAGCATGGGATACTGCTCACGGTGATGAGTCACAACGGTCCCTGTTTTTACAGCCAGGAATGGTCTGATTTTGCCCGCCTATACAATTTTTGTCACGTAACCTCCAGCCCCCACTACACGGTCAAACGGGAAGGCCGAAAAAGGGGTCCATATCGTCAAAAGATTACTATGCAAGGCTGCAGACTCAGGCTCCGACTTCAACCTGGCGCTGCTGGCATACAGAGCATCCCTGCTGTCCACTGGGTTGTCTCCCCCGCAGATGCTCATGAATCGCACTTTGCGAACCACGGTTCCAGCCATCCATGTTCCAGACCTTGACCACCTCACGGTCATACAAAAGATGCAGCAATCTCGGGCCCAACAGAAATCAGCATACAACGCTCATGCCACGGATCTCCCCAATCTGGTCCCAACTGATCGTGTTCGTGTGCAGTTGCCTGATGGCGGCTGGTCCGCCACAGCTGTGGTGGTCAAGCAAGTGGCCCCGAGATCGTTCCTCGTCCGCATGGCTGATGGCTCCTTCCTATGACGCAACAGACAGGCGCTGCGCAGAGTTCCACGCTCGCCACCTAACCATGATGTCCCGCCTCACACAATGCTTCCTCCGGACGTGCCCTACCAGGAGGCCACCAATCTACCAGCAATCCTGCCGACCTCTGCGACACCGCATTGGCGGCGGTCCCGCCTATCCAAGTGCAGGCGGGCCCTGATCCACCCTTGAGGCGGTCAACCAGAATTCATCGCTCACCGCAGAGACTAAACTTATAGACTGAACATTTGCACAACTGTGTTACTTTATCATTTTGACGTCTGTAAATATCGTTGTTACCGTTTAATCTGCCCTATATCTGCACTAGCGACACCTTCCTGTGTACACAAGGTCATTTTAGCACATTCTGTATATAGTCACGCACATATACACATCCACACGCACATGCACCTTAATATTTATTATCGCAACACACACAATATAGAAAAAAAGGGGGGGGGGGAGATGTCATAATATACATCTATGTATACAATGGAGTGAAGACAGGCAGTGATTGACACACATGATGACCAGTAAGCACAAAGAACAGAGCAGCCAATCACCAGACAGGACATGACCACCATAAATCCAGAGGGCACCAGTTTTCCCGCTCTCTCGGAACCCAGCCTCTGAGACAGTCAGAGCTCGTGAGCTAGCCAGTGCCTACACCATGTGGTAGCTAAGTTAGTCTGGTCAGGCTAGTGTCAGGTCTCCAGTCAAGTCATCATAGTGTCAACCCACAGTTGAACATGTATAATAGTTTGAATGTTGAATAAAATCGTGTTGCATTTTATCAAGTGTTGGAGGTTTGTCTCTCGCTACACTGCATCAAGTGCAGTTCACCTCGACCCAGCCTACCCAACACATCAGATATTACTTTTCCAATGCGCTCCTGGCTAGTGTTCCATTCTCTATACGATGATAAGAAATTCGAAAAAATAAGCTAATCCAAAACTCAGTGCGAGTTAGGATAAGGGCAGCAAATTCCCATTCACCCCCGTGTTTGCTGAGCTATATTGGTCCTGAACCAGTAACATCTCAAATGTGTATTTAAATTAACAATTACAGATAAGAAAGAAATCTCGTACTAACACTCATCCATTTAAATATATTTTAACACCACCTCATATATGTTTGTAGACAAATCAGTAAAAATATTTGATAACAATAATAGGCAGAGAATCTCTCAATAACCTACCTATTCTATACTCAGTGCCACTTCGGTTCCAGTGCTCAGCACAAACTCAGCAGGAATCAGGAGATAATCAGAGGGTTTTAAAAAAAGAAATTTAGAGTACCCATTTTTTTCCCCCAATTAAGGAGCAATTTATCATGGTCAATCTACCTACACTGCACATCTTTGGGTTGTGGGGGTGAGACCCATGGCAGACACTGGGAGAATGGGCAAACTCCACACGGAGAGTGACCCGGGGCCAGGATCGAACAAAGAAAAGTACAGCACAGGAACAGGCCCTTCGGCCCTCCAAGCCTGTGCCGATTATGTTGCCCGTCGAAACTAAAACCATCTCCACTTCCGGGGTCCGTATCCCTCTATTCCCATCCTATTCATGTATTTGTCAAGATACCCCTTAAACGTCACTATCGTCCCTGCTTCCACCACTTCCTCCGGCAACGAGTTCTAGGCACCCACTACCCTCTGTGTAAAAAAACTTGTCTCGTACATCTCTAAACCTATGCCCCTTAGTAATTGACCCCTCTACCCTGGGAAAAAGTCTCTGACTATCCACCCTGTCTACACCCCTCATAATTTTGTAGACCTCTATCAGATCGCCCCTCCTTTTTGGACACTAAGGGCAATTTACCATGGCCAATCCACCTAACCTGCACATCTTTGGACTGTGGGAGGAAACCGGTGCACCCGGAGGAAACCCACACAGACACGGGGAGAACGTGGAGACTCCGCACAGACAGTGACCCAGCGGGCATTCGACCCTGGGACCCTGGCGCTGTGAAGCCACAATTCTATCCACTTGTGCTACCGTGCTGCCCACTTTATTCTTTGTTCAATGCATTTGGGTCAGCACTGTCCTCTGGACAGCACCTCGGGATCATTGTTCTCATAAAGCTCAAACCGTTAGCATCTCGGAATCTCTTTCCCTGCTCTTTCTTGTATGTTCATATTTGCTGTTGATTAATATTGAGCATGTTGCTGTGAAGTCTGGAGGTTGAGGAATATGTGTGGTGACTGGAGTATGATATTTTAAAAAATAAATTTAGAGTACCCAATTATTTTTTTTCCAATTAAGGGGCAATTTTGCATGGTCAATCCACCTACTCTGGTTTGTGGGGGTAAGATCCACGGAGACACGGGGAGAATGTGCAAACTCCCCATGGACAATGACCCGGGGCCGGGATTGAACCAAGACCCTCAGTGCCGTGAGGCAGCAGTGCTAACCACTGCGCCACCGTGCCGCCCTTGGAGTACGATATTTAAGGAACATTTGTGAAAGTGTATCTTCCTGCAAACAAGAAACTGCAGGTCAGTGTTTTCAACATGCATCTTAAATTGCTTCTTTTTCTACATCTTCAGCTCCTTCAGACTTTGGTGCAAAAGGAGGAACATGATGATAGCAACGTGATTCTTGAGGTGACAGCTGGAAGAACAACAGGAGGTGAGAATTTGCACAAGGCAGAATCAACATTGTATACTTTGCTCAAGCTCTCTTGGACTCCATGCTCTCGCGTGATCAGGGGCCGAATCTTAACAGCACAAACATGTGCGCACTCTGTGCTGTGCTAGCAGTTCGGGCAACAGCCAGTGGAGTCAACGCTCCTGCTAGGAAATATTGGAAGGGTGTGCTCTGACCACACCTTCACGGAGTTGTGTGTGGACGACAGCATAGATCGGGCTTGGTTTGGGCACAGGCACAGTCACAGTGGCAGAAAACAGCAAATAACCTGTTAGCACCCACTGATCAGTGGCACCGCCAAGTAATGTTCAATGGCACCATACCAGAGGGTGAATAGTGCCTGTTGAATTTTACAACTGTGACTATCCAATCTCTCCATTATCCAGCTGTGTTGATAAAGACCCTACAATATTATCCAGCGGTGTATTTACAGTTCCTGTAATATTATCCAGCTGTGTTTATACAGTCTGGACAATATTATCCAGCTGAGTTTATACAGTATGTATAATATTATCCAGCAGTATTTATACAGTCCCTGCAATATTACCCAGCTGTGTATATACAGTCCCTGCAATATTATCCAGTGTATATACAGTCCCTGCAATATTACTTTTCACAGTAACTTCATTGCAGTTTTAATGTAAGCCTACTTGTGACAATAATAAAGAATATTATTATATTATTCAGCTGTCGGCAGCACGGTGGCGCAGTGGGTTAGCCCTGCAGCCTCACGGCGCTGAGGTCCCAGGTTCGATCCCGGCTCTGGGTCACTGTCCGTGTGGAGTTTGCACATTCTCCCTGTGTTTGCGTGGGTTTCGGCCCCACAACCCAAAGATGCGCAAGCTAGGTGGATTGGACACGCTAAATTGCCCCTTAATTGGAAAAAATTAATTGGGTACTCTAAATTTTTTTTTTTTTTAAATATATTATTCAGCTGTCAATATCCAGTCCCTGCAATATTATCCAACTGTGTTAGTCTCCACATTTATTATTCAGCTGTGTTTATACAATCCTTGCAATATTATCCAGCTGCGTTTATACAGTCCCTGCAATATTATCCAGCTGTGAATATCCGGACCCTGCAATATTATCCAGCTGTGAATATATAGTCCTTGCATTACCCAGATGTATATATACATTCCATGTAATATTGTCCAGCTGTGTTTATACAGTCTCTTCAATATTATCCAGCTGTGAATATCCAGTCCTTGCAATATTACCCAGCTGTGTTCATAGCCCCTGCAATATTCTCCAGCTGTGTTTGTACAGTCCAGTAAGTGTCCAGTTGTGTTTATGTAATCCCTGCAATATTGTCCAGCTGCGTTTATATAGTCCCTGCAATATTCTCCAGCTGTTTATAGTCCCTATAATATTGTCCAGCTGTGTTTATATAGTCCCTGCAATATTATCCAACTGTGTTTATACAGTCCCAGCAATACTATCCAGCTGTGAATATCCAGTCCCTACAATATTACCCAGCTGTGTTCATACAGTCCCTGCAATATTCTCCAGCTGTGTTTATACAGTCTCTTCAATATTATCCAGCTGTGAATATCCAGTCCTGCAACATTATCCAGCTGTGTTTATACAGTTGTGGCAATATTATCCAACTGTGTTTATACAGTCCCTGCAATATTATACAGCTTTACTTAGTCTCTGCAATATTACCCAGCAGTGTTCATAGTCTCTGCAATATTCTCCATCTGTGTTTATACAGTCTCTTCAATATTATCCAGCTGTGACTATCCAGTCCTGCAACATTATCCAGCTGTGTTTAGCTGTGGCAATATTATAGCTGTACTTATACAGTCTCTGCAATATTATCCAGCTGTGTTTATGCAGTCGTGGCAATATTATCTTCTTCAAAAGAAACTTTGTTCTTGTATCTATAGAACCCACCTAAACTGTGTGTATGTTTTTTAAAAGTTGTTGCCTTAAAATCCCTTTAAATGTCTTTTTTTTTTTCATCATCGTTGTTCTCGTTACCCATTAAATAAATTCTACTTTTAATTTCGTCCTGCCTTGTTCAACTATTGCCCATCCTGTACTTGGCTCGCCATTCACTCTGCTGTAACCCGTCGACAAACAGGGTCACATCGGCCTCCTCCAACGGCTCTTCTCTGACCCTATTCGCTTCTTCATCTCCCATATGCATATCACATACATGGTCCTTTTCCTCAATGCTGGTGCCCCACTCTGTTGTTTCACTAACTATGGAAATCCACCTATTTGTGGGGAGTAGTAAGCTCTCCATTGAGCCCTTCTGGCGACAGACTGTCTACTTTCCCGCAGCATTATGATCGGTTCATTCACTTTGACCACCCACGCCAGTGCTGTGCCTAGATGTTGTTCAAGACTGGCGAATGTAACCTCGCACTCCTCCATCCTTTGTCTTTTGTAACTCCGCAATAGATGCCCGCGCCCCTTTCACTAGATTTTAAAATGAGCTGATTATTGCTGCAACATTGAGTGTCTACAAACAAATTCTCAAATTCTTAAAGCTACTGCAAATCTTGTTCCACTTGCAGCTACCTGTAAAACAAAACATAGAAGATTCATCCTGCTTGGGGCAAAATGGGTTAATTCATCTGAGCATTTCTGAAAATTCAAAATGTTGTAATTCCCAATTCCTGCAAAAATATAAGTACATCTTCAGCTGTGATGTGCTTCAGCTGTGAGCAGATGAGTTAATTATCTTGCTATTTGAAAAGGGGTACAGTAAAAGTTCTCAAATGGATGTCATTATGTCACCATCCTTATTTTGTTTTAATCAACCAAGAACACGGTCTGAGACTCATTTTTATTTCACAATCTCTCATTTTCAACCTTTTCCTCGGTATCCAACCTCATACCTTTCCTTTTTCATTGTGCCAGGAATAACTCTGGACTTGACAAGAAGTTTTAACCCAAGATCAATCCAACATAGGATTGGTCATAATCATTTCAGGTATCCCAAGTATTAATTAACCCTATCAAATAAAAACTTTCATTCTCACATGTGTGAATATGTGTCCAATAAAATTACCACATGTTTATCAAAATTTCCTGTAATCATAGATTATCATAGAATTTACGGTGCAGAAGGAGGCCATTCGGCCCATCGAGTCTGCACCAGCTCTTGGAAAGAGCACCCTACCCAAGGTCAACACCTCCACCCTATCCCCATAACCCAGTAGCCCCACCCAACACTAAGGGCAATTTTGGACACTAAGGGCAATTTATCATGGCCAATCCACCTAACCTGCACATCTTTGGACTGTGGGAGGAAACCGGAGCACCCGGAGGAAACCCACGCACACACGGGGAGGATGTGCAGACTCCGCACAGACAGTGACCCAAGCCGGAATCGAACCTGGGACCCTGGAGCTGTGAAGCAATTGTGCTATCCACAAGGCTACCATGCTGCCCTTAAATCATACTTCTGGCCAGTAAACACGAATACAGGTTGATAACTTTTGAAAAGAAAGCTTTATTCAATATATTTCCCTTTTAGCTGGTTGACGTAAATCACTTAAACTTTGATCTCAAAGTCACAATATCAGAAAAAAAATATTAAAGCTTGAAACATGGAACACACAAATATCATTCATACATAAGCAGAGAAACATGCACCTGCCTTTGGTGGATTTGCCATGCTAAATTGCCCCTTAAGTGTCCAAAAGGTTAGGTGGGGTTGCTGGGTTACAGGGATAAGGTGAAGGTGTGTGCTTAAGTAGGGTGCTCTTTCCAAGGGCCGGTGCAGACTCGATGGGCCGAATGGCCTCCTTCTGCATTGTAATTTCTATAATCCTATGATTCCTCAAGGTGGCGTCTAGCATGGCTGGCACAAACTTGTCATTGCCACAGATGTATATTTTGGTTAAGCCAAACTACTGTCTCATTTGGTTCCAGGTTTGGAGTGTGGCTACCACCACTGGGCTTATTGAGTGTTTGGCTGACAGGATGAGAGTGCTGCCATGGTGAGGGCCCGGAGGGTCGTCCCTGTACAGGAGCTCTCCTCCATCCTTAACCATTCCATTTCTGATTCTTTCACCATCCCTTTGTTCTTTCTACAGTGGCTGTCCAGTGGTACAACTGTAGGTTTGGGAGGGCCAGGTCCCCCATATTCCTTCTTCTTTGTAGGACTTTTTGTGGATCCTTGGGTTTAACCCCCACCCCACACAAACACCACGATCATTTTGTCGACTGTGTTAAAGAAGGCCTGGGGATGTAGAGCAGTATGGATCTGAACAGGACGAGGAACCTGGGCAATAAGTTCATCTTGATTGTCTGTACCCACCCCACTAGGGAAAGGGGGAGTGTGTCCCATCTCTGTAGGTGCTTTTTTATTTCCTCCACCAGACTGGCCAGGTTCTACTTCTGGACCGCTGGCAATCATGGGTAATCTGGATCCCCAAATATCAGAATTTGCTTTCGGCTAGTTTGAATGGAAGTCCCTCCAGCTCTGCCTTCCCCACTTTCGGGTTCACATGGAGGACTTCACGCTTGCTCAGGTTGCCTGTGAAGGCTCCAAACTCTCAGGAGCTTTCCATGCCACTTTGTGGGTCCGAGATGTAGAGGAGCAGAGGAGCAGGTCACTTGCTTAGAGTGAGACTCTATGCTCTCTGCCTCCTCTTTGGATTCCCTTCCAGCTCCTTGCCGCTCTGAGGGTGATCGCCAACGGCTCGATTGCCAGGGCAAATAAGAGCGGGGACAGCGGGCAACCCTGCCTTGTGCCTCTATGCAGCTGGAAATATTCAGAGCTGGTGGTGTTGGTCCGTGCGCTCGTATTGGGGATGTTGTACAGAGCTTCACCCAGGAGGTGAACCCTGTCCCTAACCTAAACCGCTCTAGTACCTCAATGAGGTATTTCCACTCGACTCTTGTCGAAGGCCTTCTCTGCGTCCAGGGAGACGATCACCTCTGGTGTTCTCTCCCCGGAGGGGGTCATTATCACGTCAGCCGTCACCTGATGTTCGCTGTAAGCTGTCTCCCCTTAACAAAGCTCATCTGGTCTTCTGCAACTACCTCTGGCAAGGGTGGGAACTGGAGCAGCAGGCCAGCTGTGAAGAGCTTGAGACTAAGACAAATATGGAGAGCAGGCAGAGGTGAGTCGCTGATCTCAGTGGGTGTGGAGGTCTGGCGTGTGTTTGCTTCAATGCAAAAAATATAACAGTAAGCCGGATGAACTTAAGCTTGGATTAATGTGGGGAATTATGATAATTTTTATTAGTGTCACAAGTAGGCTTACATTAACACTGCAATGTATATAGTTGCTATTACGGAGATATGGTTAAAGGAGGGTCAAGACTGGCAGCTTAACGTTCCAAGATATCAATGTTTTAGACGACACAGAGAGGTTAGCAGAAAGGGTAGGGGTGCATTACAGGTTAGGAAACATATCACAGCTGTGATGAGGGAGGATATTTTGGAAGGATCCTGCAGTGAGGCATTACGTGTTGAGCTCACGAATAGGAAGGGTGCCATCACAATGTTGGGGGTTGTACTATAGGCCTCCCAATAGCCAGTGAGATACAGAGGAACAGATATCTAGTCAGATTCTGGAAAGATGTGAAAATAGCAGGGTTGTAATGTTGGGTGATTTTAATTTCCGCCATATTGACTGGACTCCCTTAGTGCCAGAGGTTCAGATGGCGAGCAATTTGGTAGGTGTGTCCAAGAGGGTTTTTTGAAACAGTATGTTGATAGTCCAACTAGGGAGGGGACCTCACTGGACCTAATATTGGGGAATGAGCCCAGGCAGGTGACCAAAGTTTCAGTAGGGGAACATTTTGGGCATAGTAATCATAATTTCAAGTTTTTGCATACTCATGGATAAGGACAAGAATGGTCCGTGAGTGAGGGTGCTAAATTGGGGGAAAGCTAACTGACTAATTAGGTCATATGTTGGAGTGTAATAGGCTGAGGCCCCTGCAACATGAGCAGCTCGCTCAGGGAATGAATTCAGGAACTTCATAATAGGTGACTGAACGACCCTCACCCCAACCTACACTTACTGTAGAAACACTTCTGCCATTCCCTTCCACATACAAAGAGGGCAGCACGGTAGCACAGTGGTTAGCACAGTTGCTTCATAGCTTCAGGGTCCCAGGTTCGATTCCTGGGTCACTGTCTGTGTGGAGTCTGCACGTTCTCCCCGTGTCTGCGTTGGTTTCCTCCGGGTGCTCCGGTTTCCTCCCACAAGTCGTGAAAGACGTGCTGTTAGGTAATTTTGACATTCTGAATTCTCCCTCTGCGTACCCGAACAGGCGCGGATGTGGCGACTAGGAGCTTTTCACAGTAACGTCATTGCAGTGTTAATGTAAGTCTGGATCCGCTCGTTAATCCGCTACACTAAGTGCCAGCACCCAGTTAGGAGTTTAATCAAAGATAATACTCACCAGGCTAGAGGTCGGTTTGTTGGCAGACGAGGCGGTGTGTGAGAGGGTGAGGAAATGTCTGCAAAACTACCTGCAGGTTAATGACACGGGAAGTCTCAGCTGCGGTGCTCTGGGAGGCGCTGAAGGCAATGGTGAGAGGGGAGCTGATCTATATTCGAGCACATAGGGACAGGACGGACAGGGCAGAAACAGACCGACTGGTAAAGGAGATCTTACAGGTGGACAGGAGATATGCTGAGACCCCGAGGGCAGAGCTATTAAGGGAACGACGAAGGCTACAGGCTGAGTTTGGGGTGTTTTCCACAGGTAAGGCTGTGGAGCAGCTTAGGAAGGCGAGGGGTGCGATCTATGAGCACGGGGAGAAAGCCAGTAGAATGCTGGCACAGCAACTGAAGAAGAGGGAGGCGGCCAGGGAAATAGGGAAGGTAGTCCTGCAGGGCCGGAGGGGATGAGGTGCTTTTTGGATGGACTGACCTTCCCAAAAGTGGGTAGGGGGTTGGTGGACGGGCTGGGGGCCCCGATTAGGACCGAAGAAATATTGGGGGGGCTTGAGAACTATGCAATCGGGTAAAGTCCCGGTGCCGAATGGGTATCCGGTGGAGTTTTATAAAAAGTTCTCTGAGATAGTGGGGCCGGTGCTGGTTAGGGTTTTTAACGAGGCAAGAGACAGAGGTTTAACCCCCGATGATGTCACAGGCCACCATCTCCCTGATATTGAAACGAGACAAAGACCCGGAGGCATGTGGGTCCTACAGGCCGATTTCTCTGCTCAATGTAGATGCTAAAATACTGGCCAAGCTCTTGGCAGCTAGGATTGAGGACTGTGTGCCGGACGCTATTATGGAAGATCAAACTGGGTTTGTCAAGGGCAGGCAGTTGATGGCCAACCTAAGAAGGCTGCTGAATGTGATCATGATGCCCCCCGGAGAGTAGGGAGGCAGAGGTAGCTGTGGCAATGGATACCGAGAAGGCTTTCGACCGGGTTGAGTGGGACTACTTATGGGAGGTGCTGGGACGATTTGGGTTCGGGGAGGGCTTTATCGACTGGGTTAGACTGATGTACCAGGCTCCGGAGGCTAGTGTTAGGACGAATAGGACTATTTCAGACTGTACAGAGGGACGAGGCAGGGGTGCCCCCTCTCCCCACTGTTGTTTGCGCTAGCAATAGAGCTGCTGGCAATTGCCCTGGAGCTTCTAGGGGTTGGAAGGGGCTGGTACAGGGGGGGGGGGGGGAGAGGAGAAACACAGAGTTTTGTTGTATGCCGACGACCTGCTCTTCTACATCACGGATCCAGTGGCTGGGATGGATGAAATCATTGGAATCCTGAGGGAATTCGGCCGGTTCTCGGGGTATAAACTGAACATGGCAAAAAGTGAGTTGTTTGTAGTCCAGGCGAGGGGCCAGGAGGGTCGGCTGAGGGGGCTGCCGTTTAGGTTAGTAGGGGACGGTTTTAGATACTTGGGGATACAGGTGGTGCGGGACTGGGGCCGGTTGCACAAGTTGAACTTATCTCGGTTGGTGGAGCAAATGAGGGTCGAGTTCCGGAGGTGGGATGCGCTCCCACTGACACTAGCGGGGAGAGTGCAGACGGTTAAAATGACGATCCTCCCAAGATTCCTGTTCGTATTCCAGTGTCTCCTCATTTTCATTCCGCGGTCTTATTTCAAGAAGGTCAATAAAATGATTATGGGATTTGTGTGGGCGGGAAAGTCCCCGCGGGTGAGGAGATTGATGCTCAAGAGGAACCGAGGGGAAGGGGGACTGGCGCTGCCAAACTTTAGGAATTACTACTGGGCGGCCAACATAGCTATGATAAGGAAGTGGATGGTGGGTGCGGGGTCGGTTTGGGGGCGGATGGAGGCCGCTTCGTACAGGGGCACCAGTTTGGCAGCCCTGGTTGCGGCGCCCCTGCCGCTCCCGCCGGCACGGTACTCCACCAGCCCTATAGTGGTGGCGACCTTGCGGATCTGGGGCCAATGGAGAAGGCATGTGGGGGAAGTGAGAGCATCAGTTTGGTCCCCAATTTGCGACAATCACCGGTTTGCCCCGGGGAATATGGACGGTGGACTCCGAGCATGGCGGAGGGCTGGGATTGAGAAGATGGGGATCTGTTCTTAGAAGGGAGCTTCCCGAGCATAAGGATGCTAGAGGAGAAATTTGGGCTGGCGAGTGGGAATGATTTCAGGTATTTGTAGGTGCGGGACTTTCTACGCAGACAGATTCCATCCTTCCCACGCCTGCCACTTAGGGGGATCCAGGACAGGGTAGTGTCCAGTGGATGGGTGGGGGAGGGGAGGGTCTCATATATACAAAGAACCTATGGGGGCAGAGGAGTCGCAGACCAAGGAAGTTAAGCTTAAGTGGGAAGAGGAGCTCGGAGGTGAGATAGAAGAGGGCTTATGGGCGGAGGCGTTGAGCAGAGTAAATGCGACCGCAACATGCGCTAAGCTCAGCCTGATTCAATTTAAGGTCACCCACCGGGCCCACATGACAGTGGCCCGGATGAGTAAATTCTTTGGATTAGAGGACAGGTGCACCAGATGTTCGGGAGGACCAGCGAACCATGTCCACATGTTCTGGGCATGTCCAAAACTCAGGGGGTACTAGCAGGGATTTGCGGACTTAATGTCCCGGGTACTGAAAACAAGGGTGGTGATGAGTCCAGAGGTGGCAATTTTGGGGGTTTCGGAGAACCCGGGAGTCCAGGAGAGAGTGGTTGATGTTTTGGCCTTTGCTTCCCTGGTAGCCCAGCAACAAATTCTGCTGGAATGGAGGGACTCTAAGCCCCAGAAGTCAGAGGCCTGGCTATCGGATATGGCGAGCTTTCTCAGTCTGGAGAAAATTAAGTTCGCTCTGGGAGGATCACTGTCGGGATTCGCCCGGAGGTGGCAACCATTTATCGACTTCTTAACGGAAAATTAATCATCTGCCGGGGGGGGGGGGGGGGTTAGGGCAATGTAGATTAGGGGGTAGTTAGGCGGGTCCTTGTAGGAGGGGAGCTGCAAAAAAAAAATATATAATAATAATACTCACCAAACTGTGGTCCTGTTATTGTTTGCGGCCCGAGCGGATCCCATCCACCTCACCATCTGTTGTGGGAATATTGCAGCTATTCGGTTATGGTGTACCTCACTCACTCGAATGACCAGACAGAGATTTTTTGGAGTTTTAAAAACAGTCTTTATTTCAAGCATATAACATTGGAGCTAGTCATCCACCATGTGGCCTGCCAGCTCCCAGAACAAAAGGAATACAGTGGCAATTATACCTTTAGGCTCAACTACAAGCAATTAACATATATCAATCAAAAGAGTACATTTGTTTAAAAATGATGTGTGTCCATTCACAACTAATAATTAGGATTACATAATGTATAACATATGGGTATCGTTATCCAGTCACAATTTGGACACGTCTACTTAATTATAATATCACCAAACGTATTTTCCCGTTACTTATCTACTAACTGTTCCTGTTGGCCTATGTTGGCCGCCCAGTACTAATTCTTAAAGTTTGGCAGCGCCAGTCCCCCTTCCCCTCGGTTCTCCTCGAGCATCAATCTCCTCACCCGCGGGGACTTTGAGGGTTTTGGCCAAGGGTGGTATCATGACTGGTACAGGCTTGGAGGGCTAAAGGGACTGGTCCTGTGCTATATTGTTTTTTGAGCTTCCAGACATAGATACGATAGGAATATGTTTGACCGGTGGTGTATCAACTGTCTTGCCCATTGTCCCTTCTTTTAGTGGATACACTCGAGCTGCATCTGCACAGTGTTCAATTGAATCCTTGTGTGCAAATTGTGTAAATAAAGCATTTTTCAAATCTTCGTCATTGACTGTTTCCTGTAGACAGTCTGGGCTAAAGCACCTGGTTTCTCATTAGCGATTCTCTGTCTTTGAGAATTTATCAGCTAGCAGCTTGTGTGACTTTTCAGCTTGTATGACTATCAACCCTTTCAATTTTCATTACATGTTTAATTTTCTCTGGAGCTAGATAGTCCTTCCTCCGGTACCAGCCAGGTAAGCATTGAAAAGCAAATGCCGAGCGCTCTCTCCATGGCAGTGCATGTAGTCACCACTGCTGGACTAACGCTAGATGCTACAGAATAAAAGGTCTTGGATTTGATTTCTGCCTTGTGCTTCACTGATGGCAGCAGCTGCAGTGCCAGTTACCCTCACAAGCCCTGGGTTGCCAGGTCTGCTTTCTGTTCATTGAGCTCTGCTGGAAAGTGTGGCTATAGATTTCTGATGAGAGTGGAGTAGGCTCGATTCGGACGACCTCCAGCTCAATAGTAAACCACCTGTTCCTTGTCAAGGCTGCTGTTGGGTGAAATGCTTGAGGGGTTCTGCTGTTTTCGGGCCATCAGAAGGGGAAGGAAATTAGAAAGACTTTGAGTGCTTCTCTCAACCAACCTGTGTTGACTCCTGGTTTAATTGTTCTGCAGGTGACATTTGCCAGCAGTTTACAAGGGAGGTTTTTGACATGTACGAGCGATACGCACACTTCAAAGACTGGAACTTTGAAATACTGAACTATACACCTGCTGACTATGGTAATTGGTTTTCATTCCAGCGTGGAGACAAAGCTCCCAAACGTTGCGGGCCTACAGCGTGTAAACACAGCCTGTTAACACCGTTCCTGAATCAGAGCCAGCACACCCAGAAAGCTGTGCAAAGGGAGAATAATCTGTATTCTCCAATATTCCAGAAAGACCATCTAAATGAATGGCATCAATAAGAAGAGATAAGGTTCAAAAAAGATTGGGAGATCGCACTAGCGTCAGAAAAACAGTAAGGTATTAGTTGGGGTCAAATTAAGATCTAAATTTGCTTGATGTAAATGCAAGAAGTGTGGCAAATGAGATTGGTGAGCTGCAGGCTTCAATAGCCTCATGGAAATTTCATTTGTAGCAATAACGAGGTCCTACCTCAAAAAAGGGTGCAAGATATTCCTGACTACAAGGTGTGCAGGAAAAATAGAGAAGGAATGAAAGGAAGAGAGGTGACAGTATGATTTAAGTAGAATATAACTGATGGAGAAAGAGAATGTCCTGGAATACTGGACTCGAAGTTCATAGAATAAAAGGGACAGAGGCAGCATGAATACAGAATTGGCTAAATGACAGAAAACAGAGTAGTGGTGTGAACGGTTGTTTTTCTGTTTATAGAAGATGTACAGTGGAGTTTCCCCAGAGGTTAATTTTAGAATATTACATCAATGACTTAGATGTGTGTGTACGGGGCACAATTTCAAAACATGCAGGTGACACAAGACTTGGAAGTATGGTCAACTGTGAGGAGGATAGGGCAGCACGGTGGCGCAGTGGGTTAGCCCTGCAGCCTCACGGCGCCGAGGTCCCAGGTTCGATCCCAGCTCTGGGTCACTGTCCGTATGGAGTTTGCACATTCTCCCGCGTTTGCGTGGGTTTCGCCCCCACAACCCAAAGATGTGCAGGGTAGGTGGATTGGCCATGCTAAAATTGCCCCTTAATTGGAAAAAATGAATTGGGTACACTAAATAAAATTTAAAAAACTGTGAGGAGGAGAGTGATAGACTTCAAGAGGATGGAGAGACTCGGTGGAATGATTGGTACATGCCAGATGGAATTCAGTGCAGAGAAGTGTGATGCGATACATATTGGTAGGGAAATCAAGGAGAGGCACTAAAAACAAAAGGGTGCAATTCTAAAGGCGGCATTGGAGCAGAAGACCTGGGAATATATGTACCCAAGTTGTTGGAGATGGCAGAGTAGGTGGCGAAACTGGTTAAAAAGGCACACACAATCATGGGCTTTATAAATAAAGGCACAGAGTACAGAAGCAAGAAATTAATGAACTTTTATAAAATACTAGTTCAGTCTCAACTGGAGTTGTGTGTCCAATTCTGGGCATCACATTTTAGGAAGAATGTGAAGGCATCAGAGAGGGTGCAGAAAAGATTCATGAAAAGTTGGGGCCATCCTTGGAGAAGAGAAGGTGGAGAGGAGATTTGACAGAGGTGTTCAAAATCATGAGTCTGGACAGAATAGATAATGAGAAACTGTTCCCATTGGTGGAAGGGACGAGAACCTGAGGAAACAGATTTAAGGTGATTGGCAACAGAACCAGAAACAACATGAGTTGGTAGGATCTAGAATGTGTTGCATGAGAATGTGGTTGAGACAGATTCAACTGTGGCTTTCAAATGGGAATTGGATCATTATCTGAAGAGAAAAAAAGATCACAGGGCTACGTGGAATGGGCCTGGGGAGTAGGACTAACTAAATATCTCTCGCAGAGAGACAGCAGGGACGCGGTGGGCCAAATGACCTCCTTCAGTGCTGTGGCTATTTTATGAGTCAGTGGCATTTTGAATGTACTTCCTGTAACCTGATGTCCCCCTAGGTGACTGCTGAATAATTATTGTTAACACAATAGGGCATGAGGGGGAGTGGGAGTCATAATGAAAGGGAAAATGGGGTCGAAAGGAATCATCCAATCAGTTAGAAAAACCAAACCAAAAATCCCCAAATTGAAGAGGATTAGGAAGCGAGGGATAGGTCGACCGACACTCAGCAAAGTGCCACCAAAATGTTGTAAAAAGCCAGGAATACAAAACAGGTGTTAAGAGCTTTTACAAGTACATTAAAAAGGAAGAGGGTAGCGAAAGTAAATGTTGATCTTCCCCCTGTCCCACATTCCAGTCATGAATCGAGTGCGGGGATGTTTTGTTGCTCCACATCATGGACTGTTGGTGGATTCCTTTTACTGAGCTGTTTTAATTTATGTTCTCCCCTGTTAAGGAGGATTACATCATGCATCGGCGTGTATTTCAGGGGATTGTGTTTATCGCTTTTTAAAGTATGAAGGTGGAACCCACAGAGTTCAGAGGATTCCTGCAGTGGGCCTGTCATCGCGAATGCAGCGCATCCATACTGGCACCATGACAGTCATCGTCCTACCCCAAATTGATGAGGTGAGATAGTCAACACATGCATGCTGGCACTGCCCTCCTTGCCACCATCCCACCACACTCTGGCACCACCCCAGCCTTGTTCACCTTGGCACTGTCCATCCTTGACACCATGTTTTGCCCTGTATTGATGAGGTAAGCCGGAAGGTATCGTGAAGTGAACAGACAGTGAATATGTGGTGGGGAACGGGTGTAGGCCAAGTAAACAGTCTCTTTTTAATGCAAATGGCTCCAACATGGCGGGGTGCTGGACCATTGAATTCCTACAGTGCAGAAGGGAGGCCATTCGGGAAATGGCATCCTACCTAGGCCCACTCCCCTGCCCTATCCTACCTAACCTACATATCTTTGGACACTAAGGGGCGATTAATCACAGCTCGAGTCTCCTGGTTGTTCCATAGAATCTCTGCAGTGCAGGAGGCCATTGTGTCTGCACCTACCATCCGAAAGAGCATACGACCTAGGCCCACTCCCCCATCCTATCCCCGTAACCCCACCTAACCTCCACATCTGTGGACTGTGGGAGTGCTAACCACTGTGCCACCACTTCCCTGCTTGAGCTCCTCACTCCAGATATGAATACTAAACACATCTCAGATTACAGTGGCTGCCCAAATCGTTTTCACCGGAAAACATCCCCGCACTCGATTCATGACTGGAATGTGGGACAGGGGGAAGATCAATATTTACTTTCGCTACCCTCTTCCTTTTTAATGTACTTGTAAAAGCTCTTAACACCTGTTTTGTATTCCTGGCTTTTTACAACATTTTGGTGGCACTTTGCTGAGTGTCGGTCGACCTATCCCTCGCTTCCTAATCCTCTTCAATTTGGGGATTTTCACTGGTTGTTGGAAGGAATAGTCTGACGGGGAAGCATGAATGATTGTAGTAACCACTCCGAGGTCCCCACCTGCTTCAAGAAGACCACCATCATACCGGTACAAAAGAAGAACCAGGCAACGTGCCTCAATGAGTACCGTCCAGTGGCCCCGACTTCAGTCGTAATGAAGTGCTTCGAGAGGTTGATCATGAAGCGCATCACCTCCATACTCCCAGAATGCCTTGATCCACTGCAATTCGCACACCGCTGCAACCGGTCCACATCAGCCGCCATTTCCCTGGCCCTACACTCATCCCTAGAGCATCTCGAAAACAAGGACTCCTCCTATTTACTGACTACAGCTCCGCCTTCAACACCATAATCCCAGCCAAGCTCATATCAAAGCTCCAAAACCTAGGACTTGGCTCCTCACTCTGCAACTGGATCCTCGATTTTCTGACCAACAGACCACAATCAGTAAGAACGAACAACAACACCTTCTCCACAATAGTCCTCAACACCGGGGTCCCGCAAGGCTGCGTACTTAGCCCGATACTCTACTCCCTGTACACACACGACTGCGTGGCAAAACTTGGTTCCAGCTCCATCTACAAGTTTGCTGCGATACGACCATAGTGGGCCGGATCTCGAATAACGACGAGTCAGAATATAGGCGGGAGATAGAGAACCTAGTGGAGTGGTGTAGCGACAACAATCTCTCCCTCAATGCCAGTAAAACTAAAGAGCTGGTCATTGACTTCAGGAAGCAAAGTACTGTACACACCCCTGTCAGCATCAATGGGGCCGAGGTGGAGATGGTTAGCAGTTTCAAATTCCTAGGGGTGCACATTTCCAAAAATCTGTCCTGGTCCACCCACGTCGACGCTACCACCAAGAAAGCACAACAGCGCCTATACTTCCTCAGGAAACTAAGGAAATTCAGCATGTCCACATTAACCTGTACCAACTTTTACAGATGCACCATAGAAAGCATCCTATCGGGCTGCATCACTGCCTGGTATGGCAACTGCTCGGCCCAGGACTGCAAGAAACTTCAGAGAGTCGTGAACACCGCCCAGTCCATCACACGAACCTGCCTCCCATCCATTGACTCCATCTACACCTCCCGCTGCCTGGGGAAAGCAGGCAGCATAATCAAAGATCTCTCCCACCCGGCTTACTCACTCTTCCAACTTCTTCCATCAGGCAGGAGATACAGAAGTCTGAGAACACGCACGGACTCAAAAACAGCTTCTTCCCCACTGTCACCAGACTCCTAAATGACCCTCTTATGGACTGACCTCATTAACACTACACCCTGTATGCTTCATCCGATGTCAGTGCTTATGTAGTTACATTGTATATGCTGTGTTGCCCTATTTATTTTATTTTCTTTCCATGTACTTAAAGATCTGTTGAGCTGCTTGCAGAAAAATACTTTGCACTCTACCTCGGTACACGTGACAATAAACAAATCCAATCCAATCCAATGTCTGCATGGTCATCTTTTGTGGATTTGATCAACTTTCTCCAGTTGTTTGACCCTGTGATCCCATCATACCGTTTCATGCTGGTTGGAAATGTTATCAGTACCTTGATTTTCAATTAGTAAATCCATTCGTAATCTTAATCTGGAAACAACTGAGAACCATTGGGTAGAATTTCCATTGGGTTTTGCCAGTAATATCAATGCTACCTGGATGGAATGGGTCGAAGCAGAGGAAACATTGACGAGCTTTAAATGTTGGTTCCCCCCACAAAAAAAAACCCAGTCGTGCTTTCCACAATCCTTTTATACTGATTGAAGATTTAATTTACTGAATTAGGCGTCCCTCACAAGGATGACCACGCCTCCAAGCTGACATCTAGTTCAGAGGCTCTTTAAATTGTGTTCATGTTCTCTGGCCATCGTCAGGACCTTTATACAGTCTTCACATCAAAATATTTTTTATATTGGAAACGAGGGAAAGTAGCAAGTGGTTCGGGGGAGATGGTGGCATAATGATGATGTCACTGGACACCTAATATCCAGAAGCCCAGGCCAATGCTCTGGGAACGTAGGTTCCAAATCCCACCACGGCAGTTGGAATATAAAATTCAATTAATAAATCTGGGAATTGAAAAACTAGTCTCAGTAATGGTAATAGTAACTACAGTAATAGGTAATGAGTCTCATGAAACAATTGTTATTTGTCATAAAAGCCGATCTGGTTCACTGATGTTCTCTAAGGTAGGAAATCTGCAATGCTTATCCGGTCTGGCGAACATGTGACTCCAGACCCACAGCAACGTGGTTGACTCTCAAATGGTGTGGCAAGCCAATCAGTTCCAAGGGCAATTAGGGATGGGAAACAATGCTGGACTTTGAATAACGAAAGTCTAAAATAAAAATTCTAGTTTTTAAAGTCAGTGATTTTAAATGGGCTTATTTGCAGGTGAAGGCTGGGGCACCTCTCTGGCTTCTTTGGGTGGTTAGCCCATCCTCACCTGTATTTAACAAAACTGCACCAAGTTGCAACTCTTAATGTTAAGGAATACTATTTAATGGAAAGAAACAGCGATTGGAACTTGCTTCGAGACACCATCTATGATACCACACCACACTCTCAACATATGGAAAGCAAGAGCAGAAAATTGCTGACTGATTTAAGGCTAACATCACTGTGATAGAACCTGTCATCAAAGCCAAGTGGTCCACTCTCATTAATTACACGAGGGAGCCAAGAGAGAAGACTCTGAGTGCTCAGACCGAAGCCTAACAGATTGCGAAGTGGCACATCAATGATTTCTGGTTACAACTCTTGACAGAATATCCAGATGTCCTTCGACACGGGATGCTGGGGGCATATATGAAGAGATCAAAAAGGCAACAGGTCCTTCAGCAAAGAGAATAGCTCCATTGAAACCAAAAGCAGTGGAGGTCATCACCAACTGCAATAAACATTTGGAGAGATTGGTGAAACACTACCTTGAGTTGTGGTCGGGGGAGAACAATGCCACCGAGAAAGCTCGAGATACCATAGAAAGCCTGCCTGTCATGGCAGAGCTGGATATCAAACCCACAGTGGAGGAGTTAAGCAAAATCATTGACTCATTTGCCATGGGGGAAAACTCCCAAGTGCTAATGCTATACTGCCTGAACTCATCAGTCCCAGGAAACCGTGCATCCCTACAGCTTCTGCACAAACTTCAGCTGCTGGAGGGAGCAGTGACTCACGATGTGTGATCCAAACATTGTGACCCTGAGTAAGACAAGGGCGACCAGAGTAATTGAAACAACTATTGAGGCATCTCCTTGCTAAGCATCATGGGAAAGGTATTTGCCAGTGTTACCCGTGTCAGACTGCAGATCCTGGCTGAACGCATCTATCCCGAATCCCAGTGTGAATCCAGAACTGGAAAATCGAGAATTCCACATGATCTTCCCAGACCAGCAGTTACAGGAGAAGTACCATGAGCAAAGGAGATCGGTGTATATATATATATATTATCCTTCGTCGATCTCACCAAGGAATTTGACCATGTCAGCAGGGGCATGTAGAAAATTAGCTGCCGCACTGAAGCTGCTCAATGTGATCTCCTCTTCCCATGACAACATGATGGGTAAGGTCAGCTATGACAGGACAATGTTGGGACCTTTCGATCCACAGTGGGGTCAAACAGAGTTTTGTTCTGACATATATCTTTGGAATTTTCTTCTCTTTGCTGCTGTCACATGTGTTCAAGTGATCTACACAGGATATGGACGAACATACCAGAACTGACAGAAAACTGCTCAGCTTTGCTTCCTGGGATCCAAGACAAAGGTTCACTAAGTCCTCAACAGAGAGTTGCTCGACATTGATGATGCCACGCTAACACTCCATACTGAGGAACACCTTCAGCAGCAAATGGACAGACTCAGAATTTAGTTTGACCATCAGCATCAGGAAGACTAATGTCATGGTCCAGGATGTTACCATACTGCCATCGATCGGCATTGACAACGTGAAGCTGGGAGGTTGCTGGGAGCTTCACATACTGAGACTCCACAATCACCAACAATCTGTCTCTTGATGTTAAGATCAACACACATCACAAAAGCTGCCGCTGTTATGTCCATGCTGAGTAAGAGTGCGGAACAGCTGCAACCTGACTAAAAACACCAAACTGAGAGTCTACCAAGTCTGTGTCCTCAGCACTGCCCTCTATAGTAGAGACCTGGACAACAGATGCTGGGCAGAAGGTTGAACACTTAACCACCTTCACCGTCTCAGATGTCTTCTCAGCATTTCTTGGCAGGACATGGTCACCGACTCAGAGGTCCTGGAGTATGCCAATTCCTCCCACATATGCCCTTGCTAAGCCAATATGGCTGCGCCAGGGTCACAACCTCCTGGGCATCCATACCTCCGTTACAAGCGACATATGAAGATGGCAGACATTGAGACTGACAACTGGGAGATAGTTGCTGATGGCCTTGACTTATGGAGGCTAATGGTCTGGAGGATGTTGGCAGAGGCGAGCAGAAATGAAAAGGTCAGCTGGCCAAGCAGAGGGTTGAGAGAGGCTGGCAAATTGTGCAGCTTCTCAGCCCAACATCCTCCTCTGCAGCAAATATGGCCGAGACCACCATGTCCGAGTGGGACTCCTGAGCCACACCAGGTTAACACAGACTTGGCCACCTTGGCGCAAACCATCATCTTACGAGACAGAAGGCTGCCAAGAATGTGACAGAAACTCTGCCAGTGACTCTGAGGTTTAGTTTGCTTTCTTGTCTGTGTCCAATTTTGAGTTTCAGATGCTGCCAATTGCAGAAGTCCTTGCATATTACTGAGAATGTTACTGATAATGTAGTCAATGCATTTAAATGACTGGGCACTTCAGAACATGTTGGTGTGAGTAAGTGGGTTCTCGGAAAACTGGATTGCTGGGGTCACTTCAATGACACAAACAGTTAATGCTCTGTTTTAACCCACACTTTGTTTCAGACAGATATCAAAGTAGATCTCAATGATTTGAGGATTGATACCTTTCGAGCCAAAGGAGCTGGAGGACAACATGTAAATACAACAGACAGCGCAGTGAGAATTGTTCATATCCCAACGAGTGAGTAACTGTCCACTTTTTCTGTCAAATTCTTTGGTTTTCTTATGCAATAATGTGCAGCCTATCTGAGGAACATATTGCACCAATATTCCTGCCACTGGTACCATCCACTATTGGAATTCCTAGACCATTTCCCCACAAAAATTTGGAAACAAGTTGCATTTGAGAAGCATGTTTACGTTGAAGTGTCCTTCGAGCCACTAGGAATGTAAGTTTATACCTTAATGGATCAGGTATTGCAGAGATGCATTAAAGCTGGGCAGTGTGTTGAATATTAATAGCCTACATTTAAACTCAGACAGGAGTTCGTTAACTTGTTGGTCATGATATTTACAGAGTGTTGGATGAGACTAGAAACAGCCAAGGAACACAGGAAGACTGGGAACATGGAGGTCCCGCTGAATTTAACAGCAGCACCTCATCATGATTTTTACTTCTAATGCCCTGCCTAACAGCCACAGGCCAAAATAGAATCCCTCATAGAATCCTTACAGTGCAAAAGGAGGGCATTCGGCCTATTGAATCTGCACCGACCCTCTGAAAGAGCACTCCATCCAAACTCACTCCCGCATTCTCTCCCAATAACCCCTTAACCTAACCTACACATTTTGTTTGGACACTAAGGGGCAATTTAACATGCCCCGTGGACAGAGTTTCAGCTCTCCTGCCCGCAGTAGTGAGGTAGTGAGGATAGGAAAGGTTAATATCGAGGCTGTTAATTCAGCAGGGTTCACAATCATTTGACAAGAGCATTTTCTCCATTCAGCAAGGCTGGGAAAACTCCCTCTTCCCTGCTTTACTGAATGGAGAAAATGCTCTTGGCTTTATTGACAGGTTGATGGGGCAGAAGATGAGAAAGTCAGTTAGCCACCAAGTTAGATTTACTTATACCCTTTACCCAGTGTTGCTCCTTATGTCTCCAAGATAAACTGTAAACTTACTTAATTTACACCAGGCATCATCTCACTAAAATGTTTCAGTCTGCCTCCTGTCAAATTGGAGCCGGGCACAAACTGATGGCATGCTGGCTGGCTCCAATTGCAAAGGGATCCTGGTGTTACACCTGTGATTAGATGTTGGGCAGCGCAGGCACATTGCTGCATGTACAAAGATCGCTTACAGGACTGACCTATACCACTGAATCTGAGAAAGAGTAACTGAGGCAGATCTGAAATTTGTAAGACTCCTGAAAAACGTGTTTTTTTTGGGTGATAACCAGATTGTCATTAATGCAGTTCAACCTTCCTAGGTTTAACAATAGAATGCCAACAACACCGTTCACAGTTAGAGAACAGAAAGCTGGCCATTCGCATATTGAAAGCAAAACTGTACAAGCAGGCTGCAGAAAAGGATCTGGAGCAGAGGCAGAGTACCCGGAAACTCCAGGTAAATCCATAAGGAACAATGTTGGAACTCACCGACCAACTCATTAGCGGAGGGTAGGTTACAGGTTTGACCAGAGTTCATCCTTTCCTGAAATCTGGCACTTTGGAGTCAGTGGAATACACAAGATTAGATCACATGGGATTAGGGATAATTTATTAGCTTGGATGGAAGACTGTCTGACAGACAGAAGACAGAGAGTCAGGATTAATGGGTCTTTTTCTGGATGGCAAGATGTAACTAGTGGTGTGCACAGGGTTCGGTCCTTGGGCCCAAACTATTGACAGTCTACATTAACGACTTGGATACAGGGATAGAAGGTTTTATTGCCAAATTTGCAGATGACACAAAAATAGGTGGGACAGTAAGTTGCTACGAGGAAATAAGAACCTTAGAAATGGATATAGATAGATTAGATGAGTGGACCAAAATGTGGCCGGTGGAGTTTAGGGACCCGGGTTCGATTCTGGCCTTGGGTGACTGTGGAGTTTGTACATTCTCCTCGTGTCTGTGTGGATTTCCTCCGTGTGCTCCGTTTTCCTCCCACAGTCCAGAGGTGTGCACATTAGGTGGATTGGCCATGCTAAATTGCCCTTTGGTGTCCAGGGATGTGCAGGTTGGGTTGGGTTATGGGGATGAGGCACAGGAGTGGGCCTGGGTGGTGTGCTCTTTCAGAGGGTCGGTGTGGACTGGATGGGCAGAATGGCCTCCTTCTGCACTGTAGGGATTCTATGAGGTGAGATTCTAAATGTGACGTCATCCATTTTGGTCAGAAAAATGGAAAGGCAACTTATTATCTAAATAGGGAGAGACTTCTGGGTGCTCCGGTGCAGAGGGATCTTGGTGTCCTTGTGCATGAGTCGCAGAAAACTAGCATGCAGGTACAGCATAAAGAAAGCGAATGGAATGTGGCATTTATAGCTAAAGGAATAGAGTGTAAAGTAAGGAAGTGTTGTGGCAACTGTACAAGGCACTTGGTAAGGCCATACCGGGAGTATTGTGCACAATTTTGGTCCCTTTATATGAGGAAAGATGTAGTGGCATTGGAGGCAGTTCATAGGAGGTTCATTAAATTTATTCCCGAGAGATGGGGTTTGTCTCATAAAGAGAGATGGACCAGTTTAGGCCTATACTGTCTCGAGTTTAGAAGAATAACGGGAGATCAAATTGAGGCATATAAGATGATAAAAGGTATGGATAAAGTAGACGTGGAGCTCATGCTTCCTCGTGTGGGGCATTCTAGATTGAGAGGTCATGATCTCAGAATAAGAGGTGGCAAATGTAAAACAGAGATGAGGAAAAGCTACTTCTCTCAAAGGGTCGTGAATCTGTGGAATTTGCTATCCCAGAGTGCGGTGGATGCTGGGGCATTGAGTTAATTTTCTCTTTCTTTAAAAAAAATAAATTTAGAGTACCCAATTCATTATTTGCAATTAAGGGGCAATTTAGCGTGGCCACTCCACCTAACCTGCATATCCTTAGGTTGTGGGGGCGAAACCCACGCACACACGGGGAGAATGTGCAAACTCCACATGGACAGTGACCCGGGGCAGGGTCCGAACCCGGGTCCTTGGCACCATGAGGCAGCAGTGCTAACCACTGGGCCACTGTATTGCCCTGGCTGTGAGTCAATTTAAGGAGGAGTTAGACAGATTTTTAATTAGTAATGGGACGATGGAGTTGAGGCCATGATCGTATTGAACAGTGGAGCAGGCTCGAGAGGCTAAATTGTCTGCTTCTCCTAGTTCTTATGTTTAAAGAAAGAACTATTCTGTATAATTCCACCTTCCACCTCTTGGTCTATAGCCCTACGGTAACAGCACGTCCGAGAGTCGGTGCATACTCGAAGGCCTCCTCCTGCACTGTAGGGATTCTATGGAATGTTTGGGCTCTTTGATCATTGGCTGTGCTGTGATTTGTTGTATTGATGGTTTTGAAATATCTCAAAGCAGACCCACGGTCAGTTATTCCCTCACAGCTCCGCATGTGTGTGTATTCTGCAGATTGCTGAACTACATGGTCTATAAAGATCTGGTGAAACTTCACCATCCCACTCCACACACCCCATAAAGAATTGTAAAGCTATCACATTGGAATATATATGTTCATATAACGGGTGAATGGATAATCCTCACACTTTTTACTTGGGTGTTTTAACGCTCCACTTGATTAATTTTCAAGTTCAGAACAATAGCTTTTATTAAACGATGTACAGCTTTGAATTATAGTAGGGGATTCACTTGAAAGATTTGTTTCCACTAGGTTGGGACAAGAGCACAATCTGAGAGAATTCGTACCTATAACTTTACCCAGGACAGAGTTACAGATCACCGGATTAACTACATTCTGAGGGATATTAAGGTGAGGGATCTATCATCAAGGTTTATTTATAATTGGGGAATAAATCTCTCAGAATGGATGGGTTCAAAATGAGGAACATTGGTTATGAAGATAAATTGGAAAAGTTAGGATTCTTTCCTTGGAGAAAAGAAGGTTGAGAGGTGAGTTGATAGAGGTGTTCAAAATAATGAGCGGGCTGGACAGAGTCGATAGGGAGAAATGTGTGAAAGGATTGAGAACGAGAGGATACAGATTTAAAGTAATTGGCAAAAGTAAAGACGACAGTGTGGTACGTTGGCAGAGCGGTTAGCACTGCTGCCTCAGCGGGAGACCCGGGTTCGACTCTGACCTCGGGTGACTGTGTGGAGTTTTCACATTTTTATGTTTCTGTGTGGAGTTTTTCCGGGTACTCCGGTTTCCTCCCATAGTCCAAAGATGTGCAGGTTAGGTGGATTGGCCATGCTAAATTGCTCCATAGTGTCCAAAGGTGTGCAGGGTAGGTGGATTGGCCATGCTAAATTGCCCCTTATTGTCCAGGGTTACAGGGATAGGGCGGGGGAAGTGGGCCTGGGTGGGGTGCTCTTTTGGAGGGTCAGTGCAGACTCGATGGGCCAAATGGCCTCCTCCTGCACTGTAGGGTTTCTATGATGTCTATGAAAACATTTATCCCCGCAGTGAGTGGTTAAGCTCTGCTTGAGTGTGCGATGGAGACAGGTTCAAGTGCGGTATTCAAGGGGGAACTAGATGATGATAAAAAACAATCTGCAGGTTTACAGGGAGAAGGTGGGATAATGGCACTCGGTGAAATGCTCATTCGGAGAGCTGTTGCAAACATGAAGGGCTGAATGGTTTCTTCTGCACTGTCAGGATTCCAGGATTCAGTGAAGTTACAAGCTTTAGAAAAGAGTGCTATTGCCTGCAGTTACTTGACGGGGAACTGCAATTTTGATGGAGATCTACAAGCCTTTATACCGATATGATAAAAAAAAAAAACATTTTAGCACATTGGATTACCGGCCCAATTTTTTGTTAGTTAAATTGGCCACTTGTTTTCAAGCAGCCCATATCTTGTCCTTTGGCTTACACTTCTGTTCTATTCTAGGAGCTTCTGTGCGGTGGGAAACAGCTGGATGGACTGATTAATAAGCTCCTGGAGTCAGCAGAAAAGGAAGCTATCCTGGAACTTATAGAAACATGTAATAAAGGAACTACTGAGGGGAATTAAAGCTATAATAGTCAAAGCCTGAAATGTTCAAAACAAATAAAATGCAATCTGATTCTACCTAGATTTACGTCAAGCAGCGACTTCACATTAACATTCAAGTACTGGCTACTGGGAATTGTAAATTTTCCTTTGAAAGGTATATAATTTTGTGGCCACATGGATATAATCACGTGGCACCACGTTTAACATCAAATCTCTGTCTAATTTGGTTATTTCTGAGGTGGTGGTGCTGCTCATTCGCAGTGCTATGCATGGCAGAGTTTCTCACAGTAAGAAGTCTTACAACACCAGGTTAAAGTCCAACAGGTTTGTTTCGATGTCACTAGCTTTCGGAGCGCTGCTCCTTCCCCAGGTGATTCACCTGAGGAAGGAGCAGCGCTCCGAAAGCTAGTGACATCGAAACAAACCTGTTGGACTTTAACCTGGTGTTGTAAGACTTCTTACTGTGCTCACCCCAGTCCAACGCCAGCATCTCCACATCAGAGTTTCTCAGTCGAGGATGGTTTACAAACTGCCTCAGATGGTTGCTGCACAGCTCCAGTCTCCAGGAAAAGATGTGCAGGTTAGGTGGAACGGACATGCTACATAGCCCCTTAAGTGTCCAAAAGGTTAGGTGGGATTACGGGGATAAGGTGTGGGGGGGGTCTAGGTAGAATTCAGAGGGCCAGTGCGGACTCTGAGACCGAATGGCCTCTTGCTGTACTGTTGGGATTCCTTGATACATTTCAGCTCCAGCTCTTTGACCATCGGCATAGAGCTAGAAGCTTACTCGGTGAAGCAAAACCTCAACACTGGGTAAGGTCAGTGTTACTGCTTTAAATATCAGAGCAAATGTAAAAATTCTATAATAAAAAGTTCTGCTGTACATTTGTAACATGCCTCATCACCCAAATTGGTACAGTCAGATATTGTTTATTCTTCCAATGTTGAAAACTAAAGGCGGGATTCTCCATTTCTGAGACCAACGCAGAATTCGAGGATTTTCATGACAGAAAAACTGCCGCCGCACCTGGACCGATTCCGCTACTGTTAAGGGGCGAGCACCGGTGCCATGTGGAACACAATCGATTCCAATGAGAAACGGTGCTGGATTCACAGGTTTCACAATTGACACCTGACCAATTGACAATCTGCAGCCGCATATAAACAATTCTCCCCCACACACACACATCCCAGCGAACAAGATGGCAGAGAGGAGAGCAGCCCCGAGGTTCCCAGACACCAAGGTGGAGACCCTTTTGGACGTGATGGAGGAGAGGCGGATGACCCTGGTCCAGGAAGGAGGCTGCCAGCCGCTGCCGTTCGTCGTGCCTGGGTGCAGGTGGCAGAGGCCGCGGGCAACACTATCCAGACCGGCCAGTAGTGCCAGAAGAAACTGCATGACCGTCTCAGGGAGAGTAGCCCCTGGCACCAACCCCTCACATACACCTGCAAAAGGGGAGGGGGGTGGGGGGGAAAAGGAGGAAACCCCCACCCTCCCCCACATGCCGGCACCCATACCGGCTGCCTTGGCCATCACCTACCCATTCCTGGGCTGTTTGCATCTGACTGTCTAACACAATCGATTGATGTGTTTCTCCCCCCCCTCCCACCCAGGAGAAGGCCCGCACATCCACCGGGAGTGGGAGAAGACAGGAGGGAGACGGCGGGACCAGCGGCCCCTCACCGTGGCAGAGCAGAGGGCCCTGGACATGGTTGGTGGCCTGGAGGCAAGGGAGGTCGGAGATGAAGCTCAGCTGCGGGCAAGCAAGTGAGACCCGGCTGAGTTGCGGTTCCCCGTAATACGGGTGCCAACTCTTCTTTCCCCCCCCCCCCCTCACACCACTTTCTCCCCCCCCCCCCCCCCCCCCCCCCTCCTCCTCACACCACACTGACCCTACACCACTCTCACCATCACACCACGCTCACCCTATACCACATACCACCCCCATACCACTAGCCCCCACCCGGCCCGCGGTCTAACCATTCTCCTCGTCTTGAGTCTTGCAGGACCTGCTGGAGATGGGATAGGTCCATCTGGTGTCCCCCGCCCCCAGCCACAGGCAGAGCCCCGCACATGAGCCGAGCAGTGACGCTGAGAGCAGCTCGGCCACCAGCAGTCAACCCGAGACGCAGGACACCCTGGAGCTCGGGTCGGAGGACGACAGTGATTTTCCGTCACAGCTATCTCCAACACCCTCCACCACCCCAGAGCCACTTACCACTGTTGGGCATGTTAGTAAAGAGGCTCCTGGCACACTCACTGGTGTGCACCGCACAGCTGCTCCGGTACAGCAGGTGGAGGTAGGAACAGCAGAGGGGATGGATGGTTGGAGGGCAGTCTGACCCCAGGAACTCGCTGCCATCCAGAAGAGTCTCGGGCTTCTGGATCAGACAGTCCCATCTAGGTAGAGATGAAGTCGCAGAGCTAGGGACTGCATGAAGGGTTGTCGGTGAGCATCCAGTACCTGCAGGTGCAGTTGGAGGAGGCCAACTGTGCGCAGGAGCAGGAGGGGCCAACACAGCACAGGTGGCGTCCGCGATGGAGGCATTGGGGATGGCGATTTTGGTTATGAATCAGCATGTCCAAGGCCTTGGGGTATTCTGTGCAGGCGCTGGCTGAGGCCCAGGACAGGGTTGTCGCCTCACAGGCAGCCATGTGCCAGAGCCACCTGGAAATCACAGCAGCACTTATGAGCGTGGCCCAGTCACAGCAGGCCATGGCTGGGAACGTCAGCATTGCCTAGGCGCTGGACGACGTGGTGCAGACACACCAGGAGATGGCCCAGTCCCAGAGGGAGATGGCGTAGTCACTGGCTGATGTGACACAGACCCAGAAGGTGGTGGCACAGTCACAGCGTGATGTGGTGCAATCGCAGACGGAGATGGTCCACTCTGTGTCCATGGCTGCGAACGTGCGGACCCTGGCCAATACCAGAGCGGGCCTCCAGGACTGGCAGTGCTAGTTGGTGGGGGAGCTTCAGGGGATAGTTCTGCTCACACCACCGTCCCATGGAGTAGCACGGGGGCCTTCAGGTACCCCGAGGGAAGTGGACGTGGTGGGGCCCGTGCCGGTTATTCACCCCTCCCTGGCGCATCTAGCGGGCAGAACAGGGCAGCACCACACCATCTGGAATATCTGAGCAGCAAATGGGCCAATCCAGGCCCGGTCGCCCCAGAAGACCGCCAATGACCCCCCCACCCTGATGTGTGGCAGGTATGTATCATGGAGAGAGTTGCAGTCGCTGGGGGGGGGGGGGGGGGGGGGGGTGTAGGATGTGGTGTCCGTGCCCCGAGTCAGTCGTGTGTCGTGCCCCCCCCCCCCCCCCCCCCCTCGGTCAGTGAACCTGGAGGCGTTCAGAGTGTCACGCAAGTGTTGGCCCTGACGCACACGTGTGGCCTCCCGTGCCTGCCTGGGCTCCATGTCCTGCCTATCCTCCCCCTCCCCTGCATCCTCCTCATAGGTCGAGGCCTGGCATTCCTCCTCCTCCTCCTCCTCCAGCACAATTCCTCCTCCTCCTCCTCCAGCACAATTCCTCCTCCTCCAGCACATCGCCCCTCTGCTGCGCGATGTTGTGGAGGACGCAGCAGGCTGCCACAATGCGGGGACCCGCTCAGCATCATACTGGAGGGCCCCTCCAGAGCGGTCCAGACGCCTGAACCGCATCTTCAGGAGGCCGAAGCACCGCTTGATCACAGCCCTAGTTGCTGTAAGGGCTTCGTTGTGGCAGGTCTCCACGTTGGTCTGTGGTCTTTGGAGTGGTGTCATCAGCCATGACCGCAGTGGAGAGCCCCTGTTGCTCAAGAGCCAACCCCCCAGCTTGTGGGGGGCATCTCAAACATGTCAGGAATCGTCGAGTGTGCCAGGATGAAGGGGTCGTGCACACTGCCCGGGTATCGGGCGCAAAGGTGAATGATGCGCGGCTGATGGTCACATATCAGCTACACATTCATCTAGTGAAACCCCTTTTGGTTTGTGTATAGCGGCCGGTTATCTGCAGGTGCCCGAAGGGCGACGTGTCCCGTTGATCATCCCCTGGACCCGGGGCATCCCATCGATGGTGGCGAACCCCGCTGCCCAGGCATCCTGGTGGGCTTGGTCCACATTGAAATGGATGTATTGAGCCACCTGGGCATATCGGGCCTCCTGACTGCGCGGATGCACCTGCGCACCAAGATCTTTGAGATCCCAGAGAGGCCCCCACTCGGTGCCTGGAAGGACCCCGTCGCATAAAGGTTCAGGACGACCGTCACCTTGATGGCCACCAGGAGTGGGTGTCCTCCCCCATACCCCCACAGTGCCAGGTGTGCCATCATCTGGCAGATATGTTGCACTGTCTCTGCCCAGCCGGAGTCTTCGATGGCATGCGCGGTCCGGCAGGTCCTCGAATGACAGGCGGTGCCTGTAACACGAGGCCTCATGCAGCGCCTCCTTGGCATTTCCTCATCCTCGGCCTGTTGGGTGTCACTCTGCAGAACCAGGGGCCAAGTGGGTGTGCAGCAAGATGACGGTCTGTGCCCAAGCATCGACCCCGTGGGAGGTCATCCCAGCCACCTGGGCTGTTCCCCCCACTTTCTACCCCCCTCCACCCCCCCCAACCTAATTAAGGTAAGGGGTTATCTGTTCAACCCCAGGAAACACTATTTTACCGGATAGTGTATAAAATGTCACTTGGATCAGTGGCTGATGATACAGACGCCGGGAGAATTATCTGCTGCAGTCCTTGAGTCATAACAAAGGATTTGCTAAGCAGTTATGCAAGATAAAAGTTGTGCAATATGAATGATATGGGATTAATATCGCTTAATAATACTGCTTGACAAATAAATCAAAATCCATTCTGAAAACAAACGTTCCTATCCAAACCGGTGAAAAGTTTCCTGCATTGAAAGGTGTCAATTTTTTTGAACAGGGGCTGGTTGTATCGTGGTGCAAGAATGGGGTTTCCATTAACACCAATCAAACCACTATACCCAGACTAGGTACAGCACAATGAACCCAGCCTCCTGAGTTGAACCTGCTGGACTTTCACCATCTGCTTGGATAGATGAACTTATCTCAGTTCCCCTATTCCATTCAGGGAATTGCCTTGCTAATAACAAGACTAGTTAGTAGTGTGGCTACTCAGTTCTTTGGGTGCAGTCTGGTCGCAGTCCTTTGGATATTGAAAGTTGAAATGCTATATTTTTCCCCACCAGGACTGGTGTAAAAGGGAAGTCCCAATGTAGGTCACAAATTGGCTCTTCCTACCTCACTTCAAGTGTTTTGAGGCCAAGCTTCAATCTGATGTCTGGTATCATTCATCACTTTACTCAACAAAGTATTGGAAGGCTTCATTGACAGTGCTATTATTAAGTGGCACTCTTTCACAATAACCTGCTCACCAAAACCCTGTTTGGGACCATTAGGCTCCAGACTTCATTATTGCCTTGGTTCAAAAATGGACAAAAGAGGTGAATTCCAAGTTGAGAAGTGACTGCCCTTTGCTTCAAGCCCCAGTCAGTGGAAATCCGGGAAAACTCTTTGAGGACTTGGAGTCATAACTAACAGATCGGCAGATAATTGGGAGGGAAGAACACCATCGCCTCATTCCAAGACATTGCTGTTCAAGTTCTTCAGGTAGTGTCCTAGGTGTGACATTCTTCAGCTGCATTCACTCTATCATAAGGTCAACAGTAGGGATATTCACTGATGATTGTCATGCTCAGAACCATTAGTAAATCCTCAAATGAAGCAGGGGTCTTCCGTCCTGATTGCCTCTCTTCTGCAGCTATGCTCGCTGCCGGGTGCCCCTGGAAAGGGAGCATGTGGTGTCTGCTGACACCATTGAGGCCTTCTGTGCCTGAGGTGTTTCATGGACTACTTCATCACATTTTGTTTTGACATTTTACATTTCCTTTGAGTTTCCGGTTACTTTGATGCAATATCCCTTTCGGAAACTGCATTAGTTTATCCCACTGTTTGTTCATTTAGTTTGTTTGGTTAATGCAAAGAAGCACAGTAAGATCTGGGAAACATGCAGGCTGTAATATTTGCACTGCAAGTGCCAGATACCTGCAAGTTCCCTTCAAAGACATCCCACCCTGAATTGGAAATATATCCTTCATTGTTGTACAGTCAAAATCCTGGAACACCATACAGCACCATCAGTGCTACAAATGCTGCCTCACCTGTGATGCCCACAACCAATTAACAAATCAAAACATGTAGATGCTGTCAAGCATTGGGTCAGTGGGCAGGGGGGCTTGCATGAACTCTGGGGCAAATTAATTTGCAGTACCCTGGTTCCTTTGATTGTGTTCCACTTGCAAAAGCCAGTGAAGGAAGCTAATACTGGGAAGGATTCAGTCAGGAAGACTCCAGTAACACTTGCACCTGATGTAAAAATTAGAATATTTTACAAAATGACATGGAATGTCACACTTCGAACAGAATGAAATTACTATCCAAAAGGTTATGACAATTATTCAAATGTTTCCCTCCAAGTTATTTGCTAGAAACTCGAGAATTATTCCAGGAAGGATGTGAAGTACATCTTGCTATTTGGGGTCTGATTAAAGTGGTCCGTTCCTTTAAATTGAAGCCCTGGACAGATTAACTCCCAATTCCTGTTTATCTTCTGCCACCCACTACCCTTTCAGACTATTCCTGGAAAGTTGGATAGTTCTTCCCAATTTAAGGCGAGATGCTGATTTGTATTGCTGTGGAGTTTATTTTACTTAACTGAGCAGCTTATTTATTGCATGCCAGATGGAATACTCTCCCCTTTCCTGAATAAGTGAAGTTTCAACAACAATCAAGAAGCTCAATACCATCCAGAGATTTGCACCCTATCCATAAACAGTCACTTCCTCCACCACCGAGGAACAGTGGCAGCCGTGTGTACCATCTACACGACGCATGGAAGGAACTTAAAAGGCTCCTTTGACAGCATCTTCCAAACCCACTGCTGTTACGACCCCCTGGGTAGTGCGCGGTCAATTCCAGCCCCACTTGACTCAGACTCGCAACACAATTGAAATTGATAAATAATTTTTCGAAAAACACAAGTCTTTGACCCTGAGCTGCCCAATAACTAGTCACCAGGTTTGTAAATTGAAACAATTAATTTTATTAATAACAATAACTATGATTGAATATGCAGCAAATATAACTGGTTAATTTATCTAATTCCTCACCCCCCCCCACACACACGCACACATGGCAGACAAACACGGGGGAAAAGAGGGGCGTAAAAAGTAAGTAAAATGATGAGTCTTTGTTTCAGATGGTGGTCTTCTAGCATACCGTTCTTCAGTCCAGGCTTTCAGTTCAGTTTCTGTTCCCAGTCTAATGGTTTTCACTGTAGATTCATTCAGGTCTCTACCGTTTCAGAAATACAGCAGCTGTACAGCTTTTTTGGAGAAAAACGAGAGAGTAGCTTCTTTCCTCTGCGGGTCCAGGACTCCAACTGTCCTTATTGGTTCTCTGGAAAAAGACATTCCACTAAGGTAGGATCCAATCACTGCCTGTTACCGGGCCGAATACAGCCTTTTGGACAATTCACTATGCACCAGCCAACCATTCAAACTGAGTTTCACCAATCTCTCTGGTGCCGAAAAGTCAGTTCTTCTGTCCGAAGGCTAGCAGTGTTCGCTTTTGTAATTTTTGAATTTCTCATTTCCCCGTTCAACTTAAAGATATATGCTCATTAAGCATCCATGGATCAAAACACCAAAAATAAAGGGGGAAAAGCAAATCAACAGGACATCTAGAGGGACATGGGCAGCAAAATGCACGGGAACATCACCATCTGGGAGTTCCCTTCCAAGTCACTCACCATCCTGACTTGGAACTATATTGTCGTTCCTTCACTGTTGCTGGGTCAAAACCCTGGAATTATCTCCCTAATAGCACTGAGGATGTACCTACACCCCATGGACTGCAGCAGAAGGCAGCTCACCACCACCTTCACAAGAGAAATTAAGCATGGGTGGTAAATGCTGGCCTAGCCAGCGATGCACACATCCCATGAATGAATTTTTAAAAAACATCCATAAATGAGAACCTCGGCAACCAGTCTTGGGAGCTTCTCGGTCTCCTGAAATCTATCCGGAAAAGATTAGCAGCACATTCGATAGATACTCCCCATTCAAGTCATTTACTGATAGCGAACTGCAGAGATCACAGAATAAATCCTTTCCGCAACAGCATCAATTACTTCTGCTGGAGCGTTATTCAATCATTGTTCAGGGAATGCCCTGTTTAATATGTGGATGAATCCTGTGGTTTGAAGACTCAAGATGTAGCTAACAGATAGGTAATCACTCCATCCCAAAACAATACAAGCTTTTCCTTGCATGAAGACGAGGCAGATTGGAGCAAGAAGCAGAAGGTGACACACTTGGCAGGATATCTAGCCAGTGTGAACATATTTACTAGCCTTCATTGTTAGTTCACAGAATCCGAAAATCAATATATATATATATATATATGCTAAAAGGAGTGGGGCCAATTAGGGATCAAAAAGGGAGTTTACACATGGAGGCAGAGGGCATAGCTGAAGTATTAAATAAATACTTTGCCTCTGTCTGTATCAAGGAAGATGTTACTCAAACCATGGTGAAAGAGGAGGTAATTCAGACAGAAGGGTTCAAAATTTATAGGCTGTCTGCACCATAAGACAAAGACATAGGTGTAGAAATAGGCCATTCAACCCTCAGCCCATCGATTCTGCTCCAACATTCAATGAGATCATGACTGATCTGATAATCCTCAACTCCACTTTCCCTTATCCCCATAACCCTTGATTCCCTTCGTGATTAGGAATCTGTGTATCTCAACCTTGAACATACTTAACGACCCAGTCTCTTCAGCCCTCTGCAGTAAAGAATTCCACATTCACTATCCTCAAGACATTCCTCATCCATCTTAAATGGGTGACCCCTTACTCTGAGATTATGCCCTCTGGTCCTAGACTCTCCTACAAGGGGAAGACAACGTCTCAGCATCTCAATTGGAGGAGATGCATGCAAGGTCACAAAAGTGAGAATTGAAATTGTGGAGACACGGACTATAAACTTTTTTAGATGGCAGAGCAGAAGACTGGATAATTGTTCAAAAAAAAAAAAAAAAAAAAAGAAGGAGCCCAGCAACTACAGGCTAGTCAGTTTAACTTCTGCGATGGGAAATCTTAGAGAAACAATAATTCAGGATAAAATTAATCATTGTTTTGAAGAAGTAACAGGCAGGGAGGTTGATTAGAGACCAGGAAGAAATCAGCCATGGAGGAGAAGACTCAAAAGGCTGAATTGCCTTCTTCTGCTCCCAATTCCTACATTCCTATAAGCCTGGCTTCTCGTTCCTTGGAGATGTATTTTCGATCCAGCACCGCACAATGCCTGTCTAACATCAAGAGATCATAGAACATAGAATTTGCAATGCAGAAGGAGGCCATTCGGCACATCGAGTCTGCACCGGCTCTTGGAAAGCGCACCCTACCCAAGGTCCACACCTCCACCCTATCCCAATAACCCAGTAACCCCACTCAACCAACACGAAGGGCAATTTTGGACACGAAGGGCAATTTAGCATGGCCAATCCACCTAACCTGCACATCTTTGGACTGTGGGAGGAAACCGGAGCACCCGGAGGAAACCCACGCACACACAGGGAGAATGTGCAGACTCCGCACAGACAGTGACCCAAGCCGGGAATCGAACCTGGGACCCTGGAGCTGTGAAGCAATTGTGCTGTCCACAATGTTACCGTGCTGCCCTAATGGAGATGGGAGATAAACCAGTAATAAAATCAACAATAAAAATACTTATGAGCTCTTTTATGACTTGTTAAGAGTCCCTGTGTACCGGCAGAGTTTGTAATAAATACTTTACTATCTTTCGAAGACAACAGAAACACATCTTGCGGTGTAGGTCTTTACCCTTTCATTACAGATTCACTAATAGTCTTCAAAGGAAAAAGCAACTGGATCAAAGAAAAAGGCAACTGGATCAAAGGAAAAGGGAACTGGATCAAAGGAAAAGGGAACTGGATAAATGGAAAAGGGAACTGGATAAATGGAAAAGGGAACTGGATAAATGGAAAAGGGAACTGGATCTGTACTTGGGAGAAATACTTTGCAGGGATTTTGCAAAATAAAACAGGAGAGTGGAACTAACAGGATTTAGTCTTAAAAAAAGCCATCAAAGCCAACTGTTTGCCTTCTGCACTGTTACAGTTCTATGAATTGGAACTTTCTGTGAAGACACATTTGAGAACGGCGGCACGCTGGCATAGCTGTTAGCATTGCTGCCTCACAGCACCAGGACCCGGTTTCAAATCTGGCTTTGGCTAACTGTGGTGTTTGCACTTTTCCCCCCCACCTTCGGTGCAAACTCGATGGGCTGAATGGCCTGTACTATAGGGAGTCTATGAAAACTCAGGTCATTATCTACTTCAGCTTTTTCAACCTTAGTTACAGCTTAGGCCTGGTACAGAGATTTTGCAATTAAACGCATATGCTCCTTCGGAGATTATACTGCATCATAGAAAGGCGCTTTATAAATGTAGATTGTAAATTTGCTGGTACAATAGATTAGAAGCACCAGGAAAATAATTCAACTTGCATTTCACAGGTTATTGTTGGCCATTTTCTTGCTGCTGTGACTACATGGATCAAAGACAATTAAACATTGATGTCTTCAAACTAACATAATTAAACTCCATTACGACCGAGATGGGAGGGGTGCTGTCTGTCTAGCTCCACTACTCCACAGGTCACAAGATATATTTAAAGGATTTCTCCAGCGAGTTCCATGGCCAAATATGTGTTTTCTCTATGAATCTCAGAATGACCACTCGATGCCCAGATTTCTTCAATAAACACCATTATTAGTTTATTATAAAACCAGACTAGTCAAGTAGAAGGAAAAGCTCGTTAATGTACAGAATGAAATATAATAATTACTCTAAATACTCATGCACACCAAGGTTAAAAGTCAATGGTTCAAGGGATAAGGAGAGACGATAAGAGTCCTTGAAATGGTGTCTGGGTTATACAATTGGAATAGCAACCCCTTATGACATTTTGCGAAACAATCATTGATTCTTGCACTACTTTCGAGGCGGACTTAGATTTCAGAATTTAGAGCGACTTCAGAGCAACTTTCATTCACTTATGACTGGGTCAGGAGTTTCATGAGCAGTTGTCTTCTTTACCCAAGAACTTGATCCTTCTTATTTTTTTCCCTAAAAAGCAAAACCACCCTGCCAGCTTTTAAAACAGTTTTCTCGGCACGTTATCATTTCCTCAAAGCCATAAACTATGTGACGTGTAAACCTCCACCAGGATCAGCTTCTTGAAAACTGCTTAATTACCTTTTCTTGTAAAATGTTATCTTGTCAAGGAACAGCAGCAACCAGAGTCCTCACATTGACCTTTTAAGGGACAGTGTCTTTTAAAAAACACATTCTTCCAGAATGTTCTTGGTTCTTGAAGATGAACCATTTTATGTGACTAAGGTGTGTATGACAAACTCAGCAACTTAAATTTTTTTTAAAAATAATCCCTCAAAGACAAAATTTATCAGATTGTGCCAAATCTCACCTCCCCACATGGTGGCTGGCTGCCACACCATGCATTTTAAACAAATGCAATAGCTTTGGAATCAGCTCATGGTCAAGTCGATTTCATTTTTGAACCTCCATGTCCACATTTCAGACAGTTTGAAAGGTAGTGCAACACTTTCATTAACTCAGATAATTATACAATGGACACATTTGAATCGCATTAATGCTTGTAAACAAACCAACTGGATTACACAACAATGCTCATTTAAAATTGGCACAATTTGACACTAAGATTATCACAAGTAACAAATTTCTCAATTCTTCGAGACAGGCACAAAAGATAGTCTTTATTAAAAGCTATGATAGTATTACAGATAAACAAAAAACGGACTATGGGTTTTGAGCTAGCTGACTATCACGTAACAAGCCATTTTACAAAATAGGAAATGGTGCACCATGCCTTGGAAAACCTTTGCGCCTGGAACTGCTATTGTTCCACTGCTATTGGAACTGGAATACTATTGATGCGTATTTGCATTCAGGTTTTTAAACCACTCTTTGAAAGCCAGGAGAGATAGTGAGGATTTTGTAAACCAAACTATATCTTTTGAACCTTGGAGCGAGGGAGGCCAGTTTCAGAAAAAACACCTTTAAATTAGTTCACAAAGTTTAGTTTATTTACTAGTTAATGGAAGTTAAAACACTTTCTTTTAAATCAAATTACACCAAACACTGACAGGTAGGAACAAGAGCACAGAAAGATGTCCCTCAGGATAACTCCAGTTTGTTTGTACTTTCCAAGTAAATGGACAGAAAATACTTTAAAACATACCCCAATGTTCGATTCTTCTGTTGAAAAATGTTACGTTGGCGAAGATGAGGGTTCAATTCAATGCTTCCCTTTGCCTACTGCAGCTTACGTTACTGTAGGTTAAGTTACTTATGTAAGCAGTAAATAAAAATAGGCATCTAAAAAATTAAAACATTTAAAATGTCCATTTGAAACAGCATATATTCCAGTTATCCAACTTTGAAGGGACAACAAATGACATTGATTGAACAGGTCACCTGTTTAAATGACTGGGTGATTCATTTGTTTTAAACCAACTGTATGGACTTAGAAAGCCATCTCTGGTTTCAATCACACACAATTTCTGACGCTCTTTCAATGTTACGGAATAAAGTGACTAAAGAAGCCATTTGGTGATCGGCCTCTGGCACAATGTCACCACGGGAGCTAATAGAAGAGGAAGGGGAGGTGGTGGTGTAAAGGTATTGTCTCTAGACTAGTAATCCAGAGACCCAGGATAATAATCTGGGGACCTGGGTTCGAATCCCACCATGGCAGGTGATAGAATTTTAACTCAATAAAATATCTGGAATTAAGAAGACTAATGATGACCATGAAACCATTGTCAATTGTTGTAAAAAGCCACCTGGTTCCTTTGGGGAAGGAAATCTGCCATCCTTACCTGGTCTGGCCTACATGTGACTCCAGACCACAATTGCGATCCTTTTAGCTTGATGGGCTAAAGATATTTATTCTAGTCTGCCTTCATCAGTTTCAGAAACTTTTAAAATGGTCGGAGGTTATCACACATGAAAAGCTTCAAGAAGGAACAATATTCAGCCACTAACCCCTCCAAATACAGTCAGTTCACCAGATCATGTCTGATCTCTACCTCATCTTTGTACCCTAACCCTCTTCCTCCTTCAGATACCATGGCCCTAAGAGGGGCATTGGCGACCATGGGCTTCCATTGGATTGGTCCATGATTATGTTTGACAAAGTACTGCAGTGGTTTGCCGTTGCCTCCTTCAATCTGGCTGACCAGAAATCTTTCCTGGTCTTACCGTCTGCCATCAGGCATATTGGAAGGATGTACAGACTGATAATCAACCTGTTTGGCCGTGTTATGACCACACCTTCAGTGGCCAACAAATCCTGGGGTGGCAGCTTCTGGGTCAGAGGTAGGGATGCTAGCCACCACACCACAAAAGCTCCAACCCTCAAATATCTTTACCTGACCAAAGAAAAATCAACAAAGAGGAGGCTGAAGCAGACAGTGTGTTCAGGATATACATTGCATAGGACCATGCAGAGCTGTGGGAGGCAGCACAAGCAGTGGGATTAGTTCTGAAGGGCCCTTATGGAAAATACCAGCAATGATACTTCTACTCTTACACATATTTCCTTATAGATCGTTACCTGTGATGCTGTACTTTATGCAGTTAGGTTGACGAGAAACCGCAGCATTCTCACTGGTCATCATTGATATGGTTACTTGCAGTAAAACAGAACAAACGGATTAGAAGTTTATACAAATGCACACAAAAGACTTTCAACAGTGTGATTGATTTCCCAAGCATTACCACAAGTTCTTAAAACAGCCAGCAAAATGGAAGAATTCCCATGGGGTATAATTGGATTATACCAGGAAATATGAAACACGCCCACTTAACCCTCTTGCATTTTGAAACAGCACAAATCCACAAGTTACTCAAACCTCATTAAAAAGGTGGCAGGATTAAACTCTGGGCTCGTTCTTGAAAGTAGAGTGTTCCCCCTTCAATAAACTCGAGCCTGTCCCTCCTGAAGCTTGTACAAACCCAATGTCGCTGTGCCTATTCAGAAACGGGTACATTACATTTTTTGAAGGGATGGACAATAAATGCTGGCCTAGCCAGCGAAAACAGCAGGCCATGAATTCAGCAGCAGCCAAACTGCAAGACATCTTCAGAGTGCTTTTATTGTACAAGGTTTTGGAGATTCCATGAAGTATACACAGGTGTGCAGTACAACAGCAAAAAGAGACTTAATGCTCAGATCTCCATCATTCCGAAGGGGAATTGTGAATCTAGTTAAACTACCTTTTCATTTCTTAAAAAAAAAAGTGGGGTTACTTGGAATAGGATAAAACAAAGAGCAAAACAAATTCATGGCACATCTGCCAATAAGGGAAAAAAATAATCATTTCAATGCAATTTTTATTCTTTCAGTTCCTCCAAAGACACTTTAAACATGTACCGCAAAATATAACTTATTTGTCCAAAAACTACCATATCTGCAACAATCAGAAAAAATACTAGTTATTTTTACGATTTTGGATTTGTCTCATTAATGACTGTTTAAAATGGAGCCAGTTAGTTCCCAATCTGGCCATTGATGTGAGGCGCTCTGTTGTCGGGCAGGATCAAGTGACCATTCCGCTGTATTCGTTCAACTCTCAGTCCTTCTGGTGGCTGCCAATCGTCATCTGAAAACGAGCTAGAGCTCCCTGACTCTGAGTCAATGTCACTTGAGCCTTCAAAATCCCAATCTGCACTCGACTCACTGCGGACATCATCCTCCTCACTGATAAAACTCTGGCCCGGCTCCAAACAAGAAGGATACAACCGTGCCGAAAGGCATATGAAGTCACTGTCGTAGTGCAGCAATCCCAACATTGTACCAATGTTGACCCACTGATCGCCGCCTGCATCATACTGATGAACGGTCACCCTATTTTTCTTCCACTGTGGAACGGTGGTGGTTATGAGAAGCAGTTTGTTCCCATGACTAACGATTTGAAAATTATGGATATAGGCATCGATCGGGACATCATTAATCCTTCGCCACTCACCCTTCGAAGGGTTGTAAACCTTTATGACGGGAATGTCACAAATGCAATAGATTTCGTCGTTGAAGACGCACGCTTCCTGGAACTCACTCCGTTTTAAAGAGGCACAGTTCAGCCACTGATTCCTCTCTGGCACGTAACACAGCATCCTCTTATTATTAACAGCGTATAAGCAATCTCCCACTGTAATCAGCTCAAATAAATGCAACGCATGAGGCAGAGGCGTCACAAAAATCCACTGGTTTCTCTGAATACTGTAACACTCAACCTCCTTAATTTTCAGGCCTGTAGATGGATCTCGACCACCCAGAATGTAAATATATCCATTCAGATAGGCAACATCCATCCCCTCTCTCGCCAGCAGCCGCTCGGCAAGTTGTTGCCAACTGTTTCGAACTGCATTAAATACCCAAAGCTGTTTGGTTGGCTGTGTTGCCAAGAACACATCATTATCTGGCGAAACACAGACGGCAAGGGAACTGATGGACTTGGTAAGAGCAGGACTAGTCAAGGGGGAAGTCATTGTATAAATGTCACCAGTGTATGGGTCGTAACAGAGGAAAGGTTCCTTTCGATGGCCAAAGAATATAACCATTTCCTTTGCAGTAAACCCAATCCTCTTTGAAGTGTTTTGCAGAGGTGCAGGCACACCTTGGAATGTAGAAAGATCATCTACAATGGAGCCCAGAGGCTTGTTTTTGACCATGGGCTGAGATTTTAGAGCATCGATGTACATTCGGTCCTTCTCAGTGAAATGATGCCAGCGGACACACTTCAGTACATCCAGGGCATGTACAGCTCGCTCGACGACATTTGCTTTAATCCACTGAATTGCAACCATGCACACCTTCCTCTCACTGTCAACATCCAATGTGTCCAGCTTCAGGATTTCTTTCATCTGCTCAGGTGACAGCTCGCACAATTCCTCGGTTCTGCACAGATGTTGCAGGTTGCGTGCGATGAAAGCAAGCGCCTTCTCTTTCAGCTCCATATTGTCAAAGGCATCTGCAAACTAATGCACAGTTACAGAGTTGATGAGCATTTCTGCAGGGAAACCTGACATATGGACAGTTTTACAATTTGAACCGATAACACATGAACAAGGAGGAGTAGGCCATTCAGCCCCTCGAGCCTGCTCCGTCATTTAATACAATCGTGGCTGAACTGAGTAACCTCAAATCTGCATCCCACTCACCCCCTTACGGACCAAGAATCTATGCACTTCTGCCTTTAAAATATTCTGCTTCCATCATCTTGAGGTTCAAAGATTCGCGACCCACAAAGAAAATATTTCACCTAGTCTGTTTTAAATGAACGACACCTTATTTTTAAACAATGACCCCTAGTTCTAGATTCTCCCACAAGAGGAAAAATCCTCTCCACATCCACCCTGTCAAGGCCCAGATCTTGTATGTTTCAATCAAGTCACCTCTTACTCTTCTAAACTCCAATAGATGCACACCTAACCTGTCCAACCTTTCCTCACCCATCCATTCCAGGTATTAGTCTGGTCAACCTTCTCTGAACTGCTTCCAACACATTTACATCCTTCCTGAAATAAGTAGATCAATACTGTACACAATATTCCAGATGTGGTCTCACCAATACCCTGTAATACTGAAGCATAACTTCTCTACTCTTGTATTTAATTCCTCTCACAATGAGCAATAACATTCTATTGGCTTTCCTAATTACTTGCAGTACCGGGATACTAGCCTTTTGTGATGCATGCACTAGGAATTCCTGAAAATTTAAGACCAATGCATCAACTTTCTCAATAGACACTTACATTTAAGACCCTAGGATGAAGTCCATTAGGACCTAGGCTCTTTTCAGCCCACAGCTCCAACTATTTGGGGAGCAGAGACCATAATCGGGTTTCTGAAGTTAAATATAAATAAAGTATTCACATACAATTTAGAAGTAATGGTATCAATTAAGCCCACAACAACAACACCTCCACTTTGTTGCAATCTCTCCGAGCTCCCATCTTTCACTCTGGCTGCACCAATTCTCTTCCCCCTCACCCCATTGCGCTCCTCCTCTGCCCACTCACCACATGGCCCCCATCTCTCGCCCACCCCCATTCGCCCCTCCTCTTGCCCACCCCCATTTGCCCCTCCTCTTGCCCACCCCCATTCGCCCCTCCTCTTGCCCACCCCCATTCGCCCCTCCTCTTGCCCACCCCCATTTGCCCCTCCTCTTGCTCACCACTTTCCCCCTTCCTCTTGCCCACCCCATTCTGCTTACCCACCCCCAACCATTCCACCCTCCTGCAAATCCCCTCCTCTTGCTCACCCCCATTCCTCCCTCCTCTTGCCCACCCCCATTCCCCCCTCCTCTTGCCTACCCCATTCCTCCCTCCTCTTGCCCACCTCCATTCCCCCCTCCTCTTGCCCACCCCCATTCCCCCCTCCTCTTGCCCACCCCATTCCTCCCTCCTCTTGCCCACCCCATTCCCCCCTCCTCTTGCCCACCCCCATTCCCCCCTCCTCTTGCCCACCCCCATTCCCCCCCTCCTCTTGCCCACCCCCATTCCCCCCCTCCTCTTGCCCACCCCCATTCCCCCCTCCTCTTGCCCACCCCCATTCCCCCCCTCCTCTTGCCCACCCCCATTCCCCCCCTCCTCTTGCCCACCCCCATTCCCCCCTCCTCTTGCCCACCCCCATTCCCCCCCTCCTCTTGCCCACCCCCATTCCCCCCTCCTCTTGCCCACCCCCATTCCCCCCCTCCTCTTGCCCACCCCCATTCCCCCCTCCTCTTGCCCACCCCCATTCCCCCCCCTCCCCTTGCCCACCCCCATTCCCCCCCTCCCCTTGCCCACCCCCATTCCCCCCCCCTCCTCTTGCCCACCCCCATTCCCCCCCCCTCCTCTTGCCCACCCCCTCCTCTTGCCCACCCCCATTCCCCCCCTCCTCTTGCCCACCCCCATTCCCCCCCCTCCTCTTGCCCACCCCCATTCCCCCCCCTCCTCTTGCCCACCCCCATTCCCCCCCTCCTCTTGCCCACCCCCATTCCCCCCCTCCTCTTGCCCACCCCCATTCCCCCCCTCCTCTTGCCCACCCCCATTCCCCCCCCTCCTCTTGCCCACCCCATCCCCCCCCCTCCTCTTGCCCACCCCCATTCCCCCCCCTCCTCTTGCCCACCCCCATTCCCCCCCCTCCTCTTGCCCACCCCCATTCCCCCCCCTCCATTTGCCCACCCCCATTCCCCCCCTCCTCTTGCCCACCCCCATTCCCCCCCCTCCTCTTGCCCACCCCCATTCCCCCCCTCCTCTTGCCCACCCCCATTCCCCCCCTCCTCTTGCCCACCCCCATTCCCCCCCTCCTCTTGCCCACCCCCATTCCCCCCCTCCTCTTGCCCACCCCCTCCTCTTGCCCACCCCCATTCCCCCCCTCCTCTTGCCCACCCCCATTCCCCCCCCTCCTCTTGCCCACCCCCATTCCCCCCTCCTCTTGCCCACCCCCATTCCCCCCTCCTCTTGCCCACCCCCATTCCCCCCCATCTCTTGCCCACCCCCATTCCTCCCCCCTCCTCTTGCCCACCCCCATTCCCCCCCCTCTTGCCCACCCCCCTCTTGCCCACCTACATTCCCCCCCCCCCCCGCCTCTTGCCCACCTACATTCCCCCCCCCGCCTCTTGCCCACCTACATTCCCCCCTCTTCTTGCCCACCCCCCATTCTCCCCCCCCCCCTCCTCCTCCTCCTCTCTATTCCCTGCTCCCACCAATTCCTTCCTCCCACATCCTCTCCCCCCCACCCCCCTCCCCAATCCCTATCCAATCTCCCTCCCTCACCTTGAAGATGCCGGTGCAGTTGTACAGATCCAGTCTCCGGGCCATGAAGGCGGCACACGCCTGCCGAACATACTCGAGCTGCAGCATATTGGCGGCGACATAGAGTTTCTGGACGCTGGCCTCGGAGACGGTGACCCGGCCGGTGTAACAGTAATCAATGATCAGAGCCATGGAGTCTGAGTCCACCTCATGGATGGTGATTCGCTGCTGTTTACTCTCGAACAGGCCGCCAGTGAACATACTCCTGAAATAGGGGCTGGCAGCAGCCAGGACATTGCGGTTACACAGGAAGCGGCTGCCGCTCTCCACCTCCAGGGTCACATCCACCAGCAGCCGGGCATCGTAGAAGGATTTGAGCTCCCGGAGTAAGGCCCGGGCGTGGGCCGCGTCCTCCAGTAACTCAGGACCCGACAGGCCGCTCACAGCCGCCATCTTACCCCGGCCGCCTCCCCCAAAAACACGCTCATCACCCGACCGCCATTCTCATTGGCTGGGAGACCCCGCCCACCAGCATATCCGCTATTTTCATTGGCCAATAGCCCTGGCAGCTTACCTACCTCCACATACACCATTCTGATTGGCTGATATCCCGGAGGTAATCCCGCCTCTTTCCATGCCCGCAATCCTCATTGGTTGATATCCCGAGGAACCCCGCCCCCGTCCAAAGCGCCCATTGCCATTGGCTGACCGCCCGGCAAAACCCCCCCCACAGCAAGCCAGCCATTTTGATTGGCTGACCGCCAGGGCCAATCCCGCCCTCTTGGAATTCTACCATTCTAATTGGCTGACATCGCGAGACAAACCCCGCCTTCCCTCAAATCCGCCACTGTCATTGGCTCACCGTTCCTCACGGCGACCGGCCTCAGTGCCGCTGAGCCAATCAACCTGACCGGATGTGCCCAGCGCGGTCTCCTATTGGATCCTCTGAGTGTCTATGAGGGACGCCCGTCACCCGGGCCCCGCCCATAGGGAGCTCTGGCGCGCCGTCTGCTGGCAGCCGGGGGAATAAGGAGAACATTCTGGAAAGGGTCAGCAGGCCAGAGAAAAGGCGGGGCGGGGGGGGGGGAGGAGGTGGAATGTTTCAGGTCCATAACCTGCCATCAAAACTGGGATGTGGAGATGCCGGCATTGGACTGGGGTGAGCACAGTAAGAAGTCTTACAACACCAGGTTAAAGTCCAACATCGAAACAAACCTGCTGGACTTTAACCTGGTGTTGTAAGACTTCTTACTGTGATCAAAACTGGGAATAGTGAGAAGTGAAAAAGATCAGGAGGGAAAATGCTTGATAAGGTGGGAGAGAAATAGGTGGTGATGCCGATCGAGCCAAGAGCGAGTGGCAGTGGGTCAAGAAAATAAACCAACAATGTGGCTCGAAAAGGTGTGAATGGCAGGACGATGAAGGTCTGCCACCTGAAAGAAAAAAGAGTAAAACAGATCAATAGCGAAATAGAGACCGGAAACAAAATGAGGGCAGACATCACAACGTGAAATCAGAAATTGTTGGTGAAAGACCAGACGGAAAAATTAAGGCCCTCTTACTCCAGTTCATGTTTGTGTTTCACCAGAGCCAAGAGGTCACGGTGGGATCAAGGTGGTCAACTAAAACGGCAGGCCGCCGGGGAGAGGGTGACACTTACGGACTGAGTGACCATTGCCCCGCAAAATGGTCACTCAATCCATGTCTAATCTCTCCAATGTAGTGGGGATCACGTTGCGAGCAAGGGATGCAGACTAGGTAGAAAGACACATAACTCACATCAGACACATAATTCGCTCTTCCACATAGAAAGGAGTGTTTGAAGAGGGAGGAGGTTAGGAGGCATGTGTTACAACTCCTGCACCTGTGGGTAGCTGCCGTGCAGAGGAGACGGGGTGTTTTGGGGGCAAGGGGGGAGAAGTGAGGAGTGTAGCAGGGTTACAGAGAGAATGCCAAAATGGTTTGGGAAAATATGATGGCATCACACTGAACGGAGGCAGTAGAAATAACAGAATGATCTGGTGATGACCAAGGGTAGCATATCTGGGAGGGAGCGGAAGGAGTGAGGCCAGAAATGCATGAAATGGGCAGGACATTTTTGAGGCCTCTGGCAACCACAGTGGGAGGAGGGGGTGTGCGTGGGGGAGGCATGGGACCCTTGATTTAGGAAAAAGGAAGACTGCTCAGAAACATGGTGTGGAAGGTTGCATCATGTGAACAGATGCAAAGGAGGTGGAGAAACTGGGAGAATGGAATTGAGCTTTTACAGGAAGCAGGTTGTGTAGAAGTATAGTGGAGTTACCTGTGGGAGTCAGTGGCCCTATAATGAATCTTGATTTAGGGCCTAGCCCCAGAAATGGAGACCGAAGTCAAGGAAGGGAAGAGTTGGGGATAAACATGTGAAACTGAGGGAAGAGTGGAAATTGCAAACAAGGTTGACAATATTTTCCTGTTCACGGCAGGAGCAGGAAACAACACAGAAATAGTAATTAACATACTATTCTGGGAGAGAAAAAGAAGTGTGGGAGAGACCTGAGTAGGACTGGAACAAGGAATGTTCCAACATAACCTTCAAAAGGGCAGGCATAGCTAGGACCCACACGGGTACCCATAGCAACACCTTTTATTTGGAGGAAGTAAGTTGTTATGACTGGCCCCCTGGCAATTTAATAAGGTTACAGGGAGCCCACACCGAGTAAAGCAAAGAAACTGGTCCGTGAGGATTTGATGATTGATCACCTAGATTTGGGTGTATAGGGCGCAGTTTCAAAATTTGCTGATGTCCAAAATCTTAGAAATAATTAAAACAATGAGAAGGATATTGATAACACTTCAGGAGGACAGCCTGTAGGAATGGACGGACACAGAGCAGATGAAATTGATCACATTTTGGCAGGAAGAATAAGGACAGACAGTAAAAGTGAAATGGGTGTATATGTGCAACAACAACAATCTATCCCTCAATGCCAGCAAAACTAAAGAGCTGGTCATTGACTTCCGGAAGCAAAGTACTGTCCCTGTCTGGATCAACGGTGCCGAGGTGGAGATGGTTGACAGCTTCAAATTTCTAGGTGTGCACATCACCAAAAATCTGGTCCATCCACATCGACGTTACCACCAAGAAAGCACAACAGCGCCTACACTTCCTCAGGAAACTAAGGAAATTCGGCATGTCCACACACTGACTCTTACCAACTTTTACAGGTGTACCATAGAAAGTATCCTATCTGGCTGAATCACAGCCTGGTATGGCAACTGCTCGGCCCAAGACCGCAAGAAACATCAGAGAGTCGTGATCACCACCCAGTCCATCACAAACCTGCTCCCATCCATTGACTCCATCTACACCTCCCGCTGCCTGGGGAAAGCGGGCAGCATAATCAAAGACCCCTCCCACCTGGCTTTCTCTTCCAACTTCTTCCATCGGGCAGGAGATACAAAAATCTGAGAACACGCACGCCGCTGTTACCAGACTCCTAAACGACCCTCTTATGGACTGACCTCATTAACACTACACTCCTGTATGCTCCACCCGATGCCGGTGTCTAGGTATTTACATCATGTACCTTGTGTTAATAATAATAATATTGCCCTATTATGTATTTTTTCTTTTCAAATACTAAATGATCTGTTTGAGCTGCACGCAGAAAAATACTTTTCACTGTATCTCGGTACACATGACAATAAACAAATCCAATCCAAATCATTGAAAGTGGCTGGACCGTTTGAGAGTGGTTGATAAAACATATGGGGTCTTGGGCTTTATAATTAGGGTACAGAGCACTAGCACACCAGTTTGGCCTCAACTGGAGTATTGTCACTGTCGTGTTGGGTGTTCCGATATACAAACGAACCAACACGGTTGTAGATGGTACAACTCTGTTTTATTATTCTGGATAATAACAACTGTTAACCTCTGGCTGTTGTTCGTACTTCACCAGTTAACCTGTGGACCCAGCCCTAGCACTATCTTAGAGAGGCACTCAGCACATGGTGTATGTCTGAGTGGCACGCTGTGAGCTCTGAGCTATCTCCTGGTGGAATGAGCGGGAACTGTGGTGTTCCCTGTTTTATAGTGCGCGTGCTCTCACTGGTGATTGGCTGTGATGTTGTGTGTGTGTGTTGATTGGTCCGTCGATCTGTCCATCAGTGTGTATGTGTGTTTGCACCATGATGTGTTAATATGGATATCATGACAACCCCCCTTTTCACAAGAATATGTGCCTATATGGTAATAAATATTGGTGTGTACTGAGTGCAGCTGAATATGTGTGTGCAATATTTACAACATGTACATGAGGCTAAACGATATACATAGGAAGGTGTCAGGTGCAACAGAGCAATGAGGTTGTACCACAAGCAAAACAAGTGCAATCATCAAATATCGAAAACAAACTCCTGGAACGACAAAAAGAGAAACACATTAACATTGTTGGACAACAATTCAGTGAGTCCAATGTGCAAACAGGCTCATAAGTCCAGCCTAGTAGATGGGTGACAAATTTGGTTTGACCGCCTCAAGGGTGGGTCAGGATCCACCGGCTGAGGAATGGGCCTGGCCACGGGCGATAGAGGAATAGGCAGAGTGGCAGGAAGCTCCACGAAGTCGACATCAGGAACAACAGGAGGGCGTGGCACCGGTGCATGATCACGTGGTGAGTGTGGAAGCAGCCGAAGAGCCCGCCGATTACGCCGGCGAATGGAGCCATCAGGCATGCAAACCAGGAACGAGCGGTGAGCCACGCGGCGGAGAACCTCGGCAGTTGCCGACCAGCCACCCTCTGGTAGGAGTATGCGGACGTTGTCTCCAGGCGCCAGGGCAGGAAGATCAGTTGCCCGAGTGTCATGTGCCACCTTCTGCTGAGCACGCTGCTGTCGCATCCTTTGCAGTACTGGAGCATGGTCGGGTTTAGGAACATGAATGGACGGCACAGTGGTCCTGAGGGCACGACCCATCAACAGCTGGGTTGGTGAGAGGCCTGTGGACAGTGGGGCCAAGCAATAGGCCAGCAGGGCTAAACAGAAGTCAGATCCGGCATCAGCAGCCTTGCAGAGGAGCCACTTCATGATATGGACACCCTTTTCCGCCTTGCCATTTGACTGGGGATGCAGAGGGCTGGACGTCACGTGTGTGAAGCCATATGAAGCGGCAAAAGAAGACCATTCTTGGCTCGCAAAACAGGGCCCATTGTCCGACGTGACGATAAGCGGAATGCCATAGCGAACGAAGGTTTCTTTATATGCTCTGATTACAGCTGGTGATGTCAAGTCGTGCAGGCGTATGACCTCCGGATAATTGGAAAAATAGTCAATTATGATGATGTAGTCCCTGCCGAGCGCATTGGATTGGATTGGATTTGTTTATTGTCACGTGTACCGAGGTACAGTGAAAAGTATTTTTCTGCGAGCAGCTCAACAGATCATTAAGTACATGAGAAGAAAAGGGAATAAAAGAAAATACATAATAGGGCAACACAACATATACAATGTAACTACATAAGCACTGGTTCGGATGAAGCATACAGGGTGTAGTGTTCATGAAATCAGTCGATAAGAGGGTCATTTAGGAGTCTGGTGACAGTGGGGAAGAAGCTGTTTTTGAGTCTGTTCGTGCATATTCTCAGACTTCTGTATCTCCTGCCCGATGGAAGAAGTTGGAAGAGTGAGTAAGCCGGGTGGGAGGGATCTTTGATTATACTGCCCGCTTTCCCCAGGCAGCGGGAGGTGTAGATGGAATCAATGGATGGGAGGCAGGTTCGTGTGATGGACTGGGCGGTGTTCACGACTCTCTGAAGTGTCCTGCGGTCCTGGGCTGAGCAGTTGTCATACCAGGCTGTGATGCAGCCTGATAGGATGAAAAAGGTCCACACACACCTTTGCCCAGGGGGACATTACCAACTCATGGGGCTGAAGCGTCTCAGGGGGTTGCGCCGGCTGAAACCTTTGGCAGGTGGGGCAGTTGAGCACCATGTTGGCGATGTCGTCGCTGATGCCCGGCCAGTACACAGCTTCTCGGGCCCTCCGCCTGCACTTCTCAACCCCGAGATGGCCTTCGTGCAATTGTTCGAGGACCAGCCTGTGCATTCTGTGTGGGATCACAATCCGGTCCAACTTTAGGAGGACACCATCAATGACGGCCAAGTTGTCCCGGACATTGTAGAATTGTGGGCACTGTCCTTGAGCCACCCTTCCGTCATGTGGCGCATCACACGTTGTAGAAGGGGGCCAGCCGCAGTCTCACGGCGAATATGGGCCAGACTTGCATCAGTAGCTGGCAGATTGGCCGATGTGAAGGCCACATGCGCTTCGACCTGACACATGAACCCCTCCGATTTGGGCGGTGTGCTCACTGCTCTGGAAAGGGCATCCGCGATGATGAGGTCCTTTCCCGGGGTGTAGGCCAGTTGGAAGTCGTACCTCCGTAGCTTGAGCAGAATGCGCTGGAGGCGAGGTGTCATCTCATTGAGGTCCTTTTGTATGATGCTGACCAGGGGGCGATGGTCGGTTTCCACGGTGAACTGAGGGAGACCATACACGTAGTCGTGGAATTTATCTGTGCCGGTTAACAAACCCAGGCACTCCTTCTCAATCTGCGCATTGCGCTGTTCTGTGGGGGTCATGGCCCGCGAGGCATAGGCGACCGGGGCCCATGATGCAGTGTCGTCCCGTTGCAGGAGAACCGCCCCAATGCCGGACTGGCTGGCATCAGTCGAGATCTTTGTATCTCGAGTAGTGTCGAAGAACGCCAATACTGGGGCGGTGGTGAGCTTGATCTTGAGCTCCTCCCATTCCTTCTGGTGTGTGGGCAGCCACTGGAACTCCGTAGTCTTCTTCACCAGGTGGCGAAGAGCCGTTGTGTGGGAGGCAAGGTTGGGAATAAACTTCCCCAGGAAGTTGACCATCCCGAGAAAGCGTAGCACTGCCTTCTTGTCTGCCGGTGCGGCATGGCTGCAATAGCTGTCACTTTGTCTGCATCCGGAAGCACCCCTGACCGGGATATGTGGTCCCCCAGAAACTTGAGCTCAGTTTGGCCAAAAGAAACACTTGGCTCAGTTGAGGCGCAGGCCGTATTCTCGTATCCGAGCAAAGATGCACTGGAGACGACTGATGTGCTCCTGTGGTGTGGTGGACCAGATGATGACGTCGTCAACATAGACGCGCACCCCTTCGATGCCCTCCATCATCTGTTCCATGATTCGATGAAACACCTCGGATGCCGAGATGATGCCAAACGGCATCCTATTGTAGCAGTACCTGCCAAAAGGAGTGTTGAAAGTACACAGCTTCCTGCTGGACTGATCCAGCTGAATCTGCCAAAAACCCTTTGAGGCATCAAGCTTGGTAAAAATTTTAGCCCGGGCCATTTCGCTCGTGATCTCTTCCCGTTTGGGTATGGGGTAGTGTTCCCTCATGATGTTATTGTTCAGGTCTTTTGGGTCGATGCAGATCTGGAGTTCGCCAGAGAGCTTTTTAACGCACACCATGGAGCTGACCCATGGTGTTGGCTCCGTGACCCGGGAAAGCACTCCTTGGTCCTGGGGATCCTGCAGCTGCTGCTTGAGGCGGTCCTTGAGTGGTGCTGGGACTCTACGAGGTGCGTGAATGACCGGGGTGGCGTCCGGTTTGAGCCGTATTCTGTAAGTGTAGGGCAGTGTGCCCATGCCCTCGAAACCCTCCTGGTTGTGGGCGAGGAGCCAATGGAACTGTGCCCTAAAGTCTGCATCCGGGAAATCGGACGTGCCTTCTGGAGACAGAGTGTGTACCCGCTGAACGAGGTGGAGGATCTTGCACGCCTGTGCACCTAGCAGGGAGTCCTTCGATGATCCAACTATCTCAAAAGACAGTGTGGCTGTGTATGCATTGTGTGTAACCTCGAGCTGGCAGGACCCCATGGCCGGGATAACATTACCGTTGTAATCGACCAACTGACAGCGGGATGGCCGAATCAGTGGTTTGACCTTCAAGGCGTAGAAGGCTGACCATGCAATAAGGTTGGCGGAGGCACCAGTGTCTAAACGGAATGTGATTGGTGATCGGTTGACCCCCCCCCCCCCCCCGTAACGAAGAAAAGAAAGAGAACTCGTGTGGCAAGACATGAACATGGCAAGTCAATAAGATACAGAACTTTGTACATTGGATTCTTCCCGTACATGTCAGTTTCCGGATCATTCATGTGTTTTCTTGCTCAAATGCCCCCCAAAGGAATCCCCCCCCCTCCCCCCCCCCCTCCACGAATGATGTCCCCCCCCCTCCCCCCCCCCCCCGTGGGTTGCTGTTGCTGCTGTCCGACCTTCCTCTAACGCTCCGCGAGATGGTCTAGGAACGGTTGCCACCGCCTGTAGAACCCCTGCGCAGACCCTCTCAAAGCAAACTTAATCCTCTACAACTTTATGAACCCAGCCATATCATTTATCCAGGCCTCCAGGCTGGGGGGCTTCGCCTCCTTCCACATTAGCAAGATCCTTCGCCGGGCTACTAGGGACGCAAAGGCCAGAATGCTGGCCTCTTTCGCCTCCTGCACTCCCGGCTCGTCCGCTACTCCAAATAGTGCTAGCCCCCAGCTTGGCTTGACCCAGACTTTCACCACCATAGATACTGTTCCCGCAACTCCCCTCCAGAACCCCTCCAGTGCCGGGCATGACCAAAACATATGGACATGGTTCGCCGGACTTCCTGAGCACCTCCCACATCTGTCCTCCACCCCAAAGAACCTACTCAGCCTCGCCCCCGTCATATGCGCTCTCTGAACCACCTTAAATTGTATCAGGCTAAGCCTGGCACACGAGGAAGAGGAATTAACCCTACTTAGGGCATCAGCCCATAGCCCCTCCTCAATCTCCTCCCCCAACTCCTCCTCCCATTTACCCTTCAGCTCCTCTACCAAAGCCTCCCCCTCTTCTTTCATCTCCTGGTATATCACCGACACCTTGCCCTCTCCAACCCATACGCCCGAAATCACCCTATCTTGAACCCCCAGTGCCAGGAGCAACGGAAATTCCCTCACCTGCCGCCTCACAAACGCCCTCACCTGCATGTACGTGAAAGCGTTTCCCGGGGGTATCCCAAACTTCTCCACCAGCGCCCCTAAGCTCGCAAACGTCCCGTCAATGAACAGGTCCCCCATTCTTCTGATCCCTGCCCGATGCCAGCTCTGGAGCCCCCCGTCCATCTTTCCTGGGACAAACCGATGGTTGTCTCTAATCGGGGACCATACCGAGGCTCCCGTCACACCCCTGTGCCGTCTCCACTGCCCCCAGATCTTTAGCGTTGCCGCCACCACCGGGCTCGTGCAGATTTCCCCCGAACCCAAACCTCCTCAACACTTCCCAGAGATACTCCCACTCTACCCGATCAAAGGCCTTCTCCGCGTCCATGGCTGTCACTATCTCCGCTTCTCCCTCCACCGATGGCATCATTATCACATTTAGGAGCCTTTGCACATCAGTGTTTAAGTGCCTATCCTTTACGAATCCCGTCTGGTCCTCGTGAATCACCCCCGGGACACAGTCCTCAATCCTCGTGGCCAACATTTTTGCCAGCAGCTTAGCATCTACATTAAGGAGCCAGATTGGTCAATACGACCCACATTGCAGTGGGTCCTTATCCCGTTTCAAGATCAAAGAGATCGTCGCCTCCGACATTGTCGGGGGCAGGGTCCCCCCCTCCCTTACTTCATTGAAGGTCCTTACCAGCAACGGGGCTAACAGGTCTACATACTTCCTATAAAACTCCACCGGGAACCCATCCGGCCCCGGGGCCTTCCCTGCCTGCATACTCCCCAGTCCTTTAACCAGCTCCTCCACCCCAATTGGCGCCCCCAAACCAGCCACCTCCTGCTCCTCCACCCTTGGGAACCTCAATTGGTCCAAGAATCGCCGCATCAACTCTGTTCCCCCTGGGGGCTGTGACCTATACAGCTCCTCGTAAAAGGCCTTAAAAACCTCGTTCACTTTCCCCGCACTCCGCATCGTAGTTCCCCTGCCATCTTTGACTCCGCCTATTTCCCTCGCTGCCATCCTCTTACGGAGCTGATATGCCAGCATCCGACTCGCCTTCTCCCCATATTCATATATCGCCCCCTGTGCCTTCCTCCACTGTGCCTCTGCCTTCCCTGTAGTCAACAGGTCGAACTCCGTCTGGAGACTTTGTCTCTCCCTGAGTAGTCCCTCATCAGGAGCCTCTGCATAGCTCCTGTCCACCCTTAAAATCTCCCCCACTAACCTCTCCCTTTCCCTACCCTCTCTCTTCACCCTATGAGCCCTGGTGGAGATTAGCTCTCCCCTGACCACCGCCTTCAGCGCCTCCCATACTACTCCCACCTGCACCTCCCCGTTGTCGTTGGCCTCCAGATACCTTTCAATACACCCCCGCACCCTCCCGCACACTTCCTCGTCTGCCAGCAGTCCCACATCCAACCTCCACAGCGGGCGTTGGTCCCTCTCCTCCCCAGCTCTAACTCCACCCAATGCGGGGCATGGTCTGAAATGGCTATGGCTGAATACTCCGTTCCCTCTACCTTCGGGATCAATGCCCTGCCCAGAACAAAAAAATCTATCCGGGAGTAGGCCTTATATATGTGGGAGAAAAAATAAAATTATCTGGCCAAAGGCCTGGCAAATCTCCACGGGTCTACTCCCCCCATCTGGTCCATGAACCCCCTAAGCACCTTGGCCGCAGCCGGCCTCTTCCCGGTCCTAGATCTGGAGCGATCTAGTGCTGGGTCCAGCACCGTGTTAAAATCCCCACCCATTATCGAGCTCCCTACTTCCAGGTCTGGAATACGTCCCAACATCCGTTTCAGGAATCCAGCATCGTCCCAGTTCGGGGCATATACATTCACCAGTACCACCTCCGTCCCCTGCAACCTACCGCTCACCATCATGTATCGGCCTTCCTTGTCCGCTACTATGTTCTTGGCCTCGAACGACACCCGCTTTCCCACTAGTATTGCCACCCCTCTATTCTTCGCATCCAGCCCCGAATGGAACACCTGTCCCACCCATCCCTTCCTTAACCTGACCTGATCTGCCACCTTCAGATGTGTCTCCTGAAGCATGACCACGTCTGCCTTCAGTCCCTTTAGGTGCGCGAACACTCGGGCCCTCTTAACCGGCCCATTTAGGCCTCTCACATTCCACGTGATCAGCCGGATTGGGGGGTTCCCCCCCCCCCCCCCCCCCCCCCCCCCCCCCGCCGACTAGCCATCTCCTATCTTAGGCCAGTCCCGTGATCGCCCCTCCCGCAACCTCCAGTCCCCCAGGCGGGGAGCCCCTGCCCCAACCACCTCTTCCATTTTCAGTTCCCCTTCGGACAGTGCAGCAGCAACCCTAGAATCCCCCCCTCTCCCCCCCCCCCCCCCCAGATCCCCATCTAGCTCTTTTGCTCCCCCCATATTACCTCCGTGAGTCAGCTGACTTCTGCTGACCCCGGCTTCCCGTTGATCTCCCCGTGTGGGAGTCTCTCCTCCTCCTTACCTTCCTCCACCCCCCCCTCCCTTTTTTTCTGGGGCGTGGGAAAAAACCCACGCTTTCCTGAACCAGCCCCACCCCCTGTGGCGCAGCTCCTGTTGCGGCCTTTATCCCGGTTCCCTCATCCCCGAGTCTCACCTCCCTCCAGCACCGACACCCACATTCCCCATCATCATCATCTCGTCTACAGAAAAGAAAAAAGGGAAATTTTAGGAATTTTAACCAGAACTCGACCCACATCCCCATCCATCATCCCACCCATGAAGTATTCTTTGCCCATATTTACAACCCCATATACAACCGACATCTCCCCCCGCAACCACATCCCCTCAGTCCAGTTTTTCTGTCTGAATAAAGGTCCAAGCCTCTTCTGGCGTTTCAAAATAATGGTGTCGGTCCTGATAAGTGACCCACAGTCGCACAGGCTGCAGCATTGCGAACCTGACTTTTTTTATGCAGCACCGCCTTGGCCCGGTTGAAGCCAGCTCTCCTCCTTGCCACCTCCGCGCTCCAGTCCTGGTAAACTCGGATCACCACGTTCTCCCATCTACTACTCCGCACCTTCTTGGCCCATCTCAGCACACTTTCTTTGCCCGCGAAGTGATGGAACCTTGCCACTTATCGCCCTTGACGGCTCGTCGGCCTTGGGTCTCCTCGCCAGCACCCGGTGAGCCCCTTCAGGCTCCAGGGGGCTCGGAGAGGCCTCCGCACCCATCAGCGAATGGAGCATCCCGGCATCAGCTCCCTCCACTCCTTCGGGAAGACCCAGAATCCGGAGGTTCTTCCTCCTCGGCCTGTTCTCCAGGACCTCAATTCTCTCGGCCCACCTCCTATGCACCGCCTCGTGCGCCTCCATTTTTACCGCCAGGCTCAGGATCTCGTCCTCGTTGGTATTCACTTTATCATTCCCCTCACGAAGCTCCACCGCCTGGGTCTTCTGGGTCTCCTTCAGCCCCTCGATCGCCAACAGCATTGGCGCAGCACCTCCTTTTTCAGCTCCTCCACACATCGCTTGAGGAACTCCTGCTGGTCTGGCCCCCACGCTGCTCGCTCTCCGCCCTCCGCCATCTTGCTTTTTTCCCCTCATTTTAGTCTCTGCTCCAGGGCCTCTTTTCTCGTCGTTCCACCATGTATCATCAGGGGGGACCTTACTGCACCTTCCCACATGGGATTAATTCAAAGAAAGCTCCGTTGGGGCTCCTCTGGAGAGCCCGAAAGTCCGTTGTCGCGGGAGCTGCCGAAACGTGCGGCTTAGCTCCGCATCGCCGCAACCGGAAGTCGGACATCCGACTTCTGTCTATTGCCACAACGCGGAAGGCTTCCCGGTCATCGGTATCACCGGTCTGTACGTCGTCAGGGTATGACTCGGTGTATGGAGGCTGAATGGCCCACACGTCCCTGCGAGGCTGGAATTGCGGAGCGTCGGCAGGTTGAGCTGCTCGACAGCAGGCAGCGTAGTGGCCCATCTTGCCACAGCGGAGGCATTGTCGCGTTTTGGCTGGACATTGCCGCTTTAAGTGTGCATATCCACAGTTGCCGCACGTCGTGGCATCATGGCGTTCGTTGCACGTCCGCGCATGCGCAGTTCGGTCCTGCGTAGAGCACGCCTGCGCGTCACGTCCCTCTGCGTCGATGTCTCTTTTGGCGCATACATGCGCGGGAGGCCACGGAAAGTGCGCGAAATGGCCACCCTCGTCCGGGCCGCGGGCCGGGAGAAACTCGATCGACTGGACCCGCTCGGCCTCGTAGGATCCCTGCCGTGCCGATTCGGCCGCCTGGAATTGGGAGTACTGGCTGGTCGCGATTTCGTGGAGGACGCAGGTTTCGATGGCGGTGGCTAGGGTGAGGCTCTTTATTTTGAGGAGCTGCTGGCGTAGGGTGCCCGAGGTGACCCCAAAAACTATCTGGTCCTGAATCATGGAATCGGAGGTGGCCTCATAGCCGCAGGACTGCGCGAGGATACGGAGGTGTGTCAAAAAAGATTTAAAAGGCTCATCCTTACCCTGCAGGTGCTGCTGGAAAAGGTACCTCTCAAAGCTCTCATTAACTTCCACGCTGAAGTGTTCCTCAAATTTTAGAAGGACCGTCTTGTACTTCGTCTTGTCCTCGCCTTCCGCGAATGCCAGGGAGTTGTAGATGTGGATGGCGTGTTGCCCTGCTGTGGAGAGGAAGAGGGCAATCTTCCTGGTGTCCGATGCATTCTCCCTGTCTGTGGCTTCTAGGAAGAGCTGGAAGCGCTGTTTAAACAGCTTCCAGTTGACGCCGAGATTTCCAGCGATTTGGAGCGGCTGCGGCGGGCTGATGGTGTCCATGGCGCAGGATGGCGGATCGCTGAAGATGTGCAGGTAGGTCTCACAGTTGCTGGGGAGTTTCCAATCCTGGTACAATGTCGTGTTGGGTGTTCCGATATACAAACGAACCAACACGGTTGTAGATGGTACAACTCTTATTATTCTGGATAATAACAACTGTTAACTTCTGGCTGTGGTTCGTACTTCACCAGTTAACCTGTGGACCCAGCCCTAGCACTATCTCAGAGAGGCACTCAGCACATGGTGTATGTCTGAGTGGCACGCTGTGAGCTCTGAGCTCTGAGCTAACTCCTGGTGGAATGAGCGGGAACTGTGGTGTTCCCTGTTTTATAGTGTGTGTGCTCCCACTGGTGATTGGCTGTGATGTTGCGTGTGTTGATTGGTCCGTCGATCTGTCCATCAGTGTGTGTGTGTGATTGCACCATGATATGTTCATGTGGATATCATGACAGTCGCCAGTTATGGGTGCAGCACTTTAGTAAGGATGTGAAGGCATTTGGAGAGAGTGCAGAAAAGATGCACGAGGATGCTTCCAGGGATGAGGAACTTCAGTTATGAGGATACATTGGAAAAGCTGGGGCCTTTTGTTCTCAAAGAAGATTGAGAGGAGATTTGTTTGAGGTATTCTAAATCACGAGGGCCCTGAACATAGTCGACAGGGAGAAACTGTTCCCATTGGTGGAAGAATTGAGAACCAGAAGACACAGATTTGAGTTGATTGGCAAAAGAAGCAATGGAGACAGGAGGAGAAACTTTTAAATTCAGCTTGTGACTTGGATCTGGACTGTGCTGCCTGAGAGTGAGGTGGAAGCAGTTTCGAAAGAGCATTGGATCATTAACAGAAGAGAAAAATATTTGCAAGTTTACAGGCAAAAGGCAGGGAGTGGGTCTAGGTGAGTGCTGCTCTGGTAGAGAGCCAAAATGGGAATGATGAGTTGAATGGCCTACTGTGCTGCAACAATTTTATGATTCCATATCTTGGGAAGATTGTGGCCAGATCCTCCACAATTTACATCCTTACTCCCCTCAGTAATCATCATCATCAGGACCAGGCCACCTTTCTACTTTGAGGATTGCCAAAATTGGTAACAATTTGCCTGACCATTTACTCCCCTCTCTCTCTCTATCCTTCTAGTTGGTAGACTATAATATACTGTCACACCATCCTGGGCTAGGGTGCGGTGGATTCCATCCCCATGTAACCTGGAATCACAGCACAAATAAATTAACCATTCGTATAAAAATATCCAAAATCTTTGGCCCTTGACTGCCCAATAATTAGTCACAAGATTTGTAAGTTTAAACACAATTACTGTTTATTTATGACTGGAATAAAGATGAAATATACTGTGAATACAGTTTGCTAAATGTCCTTTAACTGTCCCTTAAAATGTCCTTTAAATGTCCTTTAATTGCCCCACCCTCTACCCACACACACAAGATAGACAAACACAGAGGGGAAGGAAAGGGATGAATTGAGGTCAAAAGATAAGAGCCCTTGAGGTGGCACGGTGGCGCAGTGGTTAGCACTGCTGCCTCACGGCGCCGAGGACCTAGCCCTGGGTCACTCTCCGTGTGAAGTTTGCACATTCACCCCGTGTTTGCGTGGGTCTCACCCCCACGTGATGTGGAGGGTAGGTAGATTGGCCACGCTAAATTGCCTCTTAATTGGAAAAAAAAAAGAATTGGGTACTCTAAATTTATAAACAAAAAGATAAGAGTCCTTGCTCTAAATGATGAGTCCTTTAGTGCACTCTCTTCACAGTATGCGATTGGATTAAATTCTCTGGTCTTCAGCTTGTAATTATTTTCTTTGCAGCTCAGCATCAGCAGTATATCTTACATCATTTCCAGGAGAGACCTCTGGCTTCACATCAGCCTGTTCTGAAAAAGAGTTATCAGATTCTGGGGCGAAATTCTCCGGAAACGGCGCGATGTCCGCCGACTGGCGCCCAAAACGGCGCCAATCAGACGGGCATCGCGCCGCCCCAAAGATGCGGAAGGCTCCGCATCTTTGGGGGCGGAGCCCCAACATTGAGGGGCTAGGCCGACGCCGGAGGAATTTCCGCCCCGCCATTTGGCGGAAACGGCCTTTGTTGCCCCGCCAGCTGGCGCGGAAATGACATCTCCGGGCGGCGCATGCGCGGGAGCGTCAGCGGCCGCTGACAGTTTCCCACGCATGCGCAGTGGAGGGAGTCTCTTCCACCTCCGCCATGGTGGAGACCGTGGCGGAGGCGGAAGGGAAAGAGTGCCCCCACGGCACAGGCCCGCCCGCGGATCGGTGGGCCCCGATCGCGGGCCAGGCCACCGTGGGGGCACCCCCCGGGGTCAGATCGCCCCGCCCCCCCCCCCCGCCCAGGACCCCGGAGCCCGCCCATGCCGCCTTGTCCCGCCGGTAAGGTAGGTGATTTAATTTACGCCGGCGGTACAGGCAATTTATCGGCGGGACTTCGGCCCATCCGGGCCGGAGAATCGAGCGGGGGGGGGGCCCGCCAACCGGCGCGGCGCGATTCCCGCCCCCGCCGAATATCCGGTGCCGGAGACTTCGGCAACCGGCGGGGGCGGGATTCACGCCAGCCCCCGCCGATTTTCCGACCCGGCGGGGGGTCGGAGAATGTCGCCCCTGGTCTCTGCTTCACACCAGCCTTTTTTGAAGAGAGAGCGTTATCAGACTCTGGACTCTGCTTGTACAGCCTTTTCTGGAGAGAGATGTGGCCCTTTGGTGAGGATTAATTGGATATTGCTGGAGTGAGTTGGTTAGATCCCTCCATCCAGCTTGCAGAATTGAAAATGAAACAAACTCCAGCCTTGTGACACTAAGGGCAGCAAGGTAGCACAGTAGTTAGCACTGTTCCTTCACTGCTTCAGGGATCAGGGTTCGATTTACGGTTTGGGTCACTATCTGGGCGGAGTCTGCACGTTCTCCCCGTGTCTGTGTGGGTTTCCTTCCGGTGCTCCGGTTTCCTCCCACAAGTCCCGAAAGACGTGCTTGTTGCTTGTACATTGGACATTCTGAATTCTCCCTCTGTGTACCCAAACCGGCGTCGTAGTGTGGCGACCAGGGGATTTTCACAGTAACTTCATTGCAGTGTTAATGTAAGCCTACATGCGACACTAATAAAGATTATTATTAAAAAGAAACATGTCAAAGGGACCAGAAAAAATTTCCACTGGCCACCTGGCAAGGCACAGACACTTGAGCCAACTCATTAGCCACCAGCTTGCTCTGGGAACCTCTTTTACCTGAAGGGAATGGCAATGGGTTTACTACAAGAGGTGGTAACAAAGTACTTTTAGGCAAGTCCAATTCACCTACTTCTTTTGGGTTGCTAACTCCTTTACTAGCTTTTGATGAATCACTTGCCAATGGTCCAAGTTCAATTGAGTCTACTCAGGAACAACTGATCATCATTGCGTCATAGTCAGATCTAAAATCAGAGTCAAGACTGTCGCCTGACTCTTCCTCCCTGCCTTTGCTCTTGCACCAACTGTTTACCATTATTTTGGAATCAGAACCTAGGTCGAAGTCAAAACTTTCATCTGAAAGTTCCTCTTTATCAACACTCTGGTAATAACTGTTCACCACTGCCTCATAATCAGAACCAAAATTGAAATCAAGACCCTCATCTGCCTCTTCATCCTTAGGGTCACCCTCAGCCTGAGAATGCTCAGGATCTGGTTGACTACCACTGTCACTTGAAATGTGATCAACAGCTGTAAACTCCTCTTTCTCTCAGTCCACTACTGTCCAATGAGTTGTCCTAGCTCCCTCATGCCCCATTGTTGACATTTCAGGTGCCAACTGCAATAGTTCCTTCAGACTCTGTCATCTTGGGTGAAGATACCACCTTTGTGAAGGGGAGGTCGTGTCTCACTAACTTGACAGAGTTTTTCGAGGAGGTCACTAAGATGATTGATGCAGGTAGGGCAGTGGATGTTGTCTATATGGACTTCAGTAAGGCCTTTTACACGGTCCCTCATGGTAGACTAGTACAAAAGGTGAAGTCACACGGGATCAGGGGTGAGCTGGCAAGGTAGATACAGAACTGGCTAGGTCATAGAAGGCAGAGAGTAGCAATGGAAGGATGCTTTTCTAATTGGAGGGCTGTGACCAGTGGTGTTCCACAGGGATCAGTGCTGGGACCTTTGCTGTTTGTAGTATATATAAATGATTTGGAGGAAAATGTAACTGGTCTGATTAGTAAGTTTGCAGATGACACAAAGGTTGGTGGAATTGCGGATAGCGATGAGGACTGTCAGAGGATACAGCAGGATTTAGATTGTTTGGAGAATTGGGCGGAGAGATGGCAGATGGAGTTTAATCCGGACAAATGTGAGCTAATGCATTTTGGAAGGTCAAATGCAGGGAGGGAATATACAGTGAATGGTAGAACCCTCAAGAGTATTGAAAGTCAAAGAGATCTAGGAGTACAGGTCCACAGGTCACTGAAAGGGGCAACACAGGTGGAGAAGGTAGTCAAGAAGGCATACGGCATGCTTGCCTTCATTGGCCGGGGCACTGAGTATAAGAATTGGCAAGTCATGTTGCAGCTGTCTTGAACCTTAGTTAGGCCACACTTGGAGTATGGTGTTCAATTCTGGTCGCCACACTACCAGAAGGATGTGGAGGCTTTAGAGAGGGTGCAGAAGAGATTTACCAGAATGTTGCCTGGTATGGAGGGCATTAGCTATGAGGAGCGGTTGAATAAACTCGGTTTGTTCTCACTGGAACGAAGGAGGTTGAGGGGCGACCTGATAGAGGTCTACAAAATTATGAGGGGCATAGACAGAGTGGATAGTCAGAGGCTTTTCCCCGGGGTAGAGGGGTCAATTACTAGGGGGCATAGGTTTAAGGTGAGAGGGGCAAGGTTTAGAGTAGATGTACGAGGCAAGTTTTTTACGTAGAGGGTAGTGGGTGCCTGGAACTCGCTATCGGAGGAGGTGGTGGAAGCAGGGACGATAGTGACATTTAAGGGGCATCTTGACAAATACATGAATAGGATGGGAATAGAGGGATACGGACCCAGGAAGTGTATAAGATTGTAGTTTAATCGGGCAGCATGGTCGGCACGGGCTTGGAGGGCCGAAGGGCCTGTTCCTGTGCTGTACATTTCTTTGATCTTTGTTCTTTGTTGTTCACTCCCGCTAAATAATTTCCCAAAACTACATCTACTCCTTGCATTGGGGATTCCTTAACTACTCCAACAACTACTGGACCTGACACAAAATCACACTCCCAACTGTACTTCATACAATGGAACTGGGATACAACCTCCACCCATTTCATTCACAAATACCCCAGCTTCCCTGAGCTCTCTGGAGGAAAAAAACAAATCCTTCTTCAGCACAAGAGTTTGAGTAGTCCCTGTGTTTCTTAAGATTGTTATGGGTTTGGCTACTTCTGGCGAGGAAAATGGGTAACATTCCCCTTAGACACAAAACTGGCATACCTCTCATCTACCTCAGTCCCTACACCTGCTCCCACAACAGTGTTCACCTTAGGTATCCTACGTTCAGTTAGCACTACCGTCTGCAACGTAGCATTCTCTACTTTCGCTCCCTTCTCAGAATCCTCCTTCTGAACCCCCACAAGTCCCACGGGCTTTCCCTGCAGCTTGCTGACCGAACATGTCCTACCTTGTTACAATGGTAACACCCAGGCTTCCAAGTCTCACTTCCACACCCAGTACCTTCTTTTTTGGTCTGAGGAGGAGATTTCGGAGCCTTCCCAGCTAACCATTCATTACGTTGGCTACCTGCCTACCTCTCACTCTCCCAATACCTATCCTGTTCAAAATTATGGGGGTGATGAAATAAAGATTTAAGTGAATGGATTACCTCAAAATCGTCAGCCATAATTGCTGCTTGCCTAGCGCTTTGTACCTTCTGATCTTCAACATGGGTTCTTATTATCGAAGGTAAGGAATTCTCAAAATCCTCGAGGAGAATGACCTCTCCCAAAGCCTCACAGGTAGTCTGAACTCCCAATGCTCTTACTCATCTATTAACATTGTTCTGCCTACCCCTTTTAAATTCTGCTTATCTGTCCTTGCTATCTCCTTAAATTACAAAATTACTTCAGGAACAAGTTTGTATGCATCTCGAATAGTTTTTTTGACCATGTCATAATCCCTAGATTCCTGCTCTGACAAGGTGGTATAAACTTCCTGTGCCCACCCATCAACTTACTCTGCAAGGGTAATGTCCACTTCTCTTTTGGCCATTCCAATTGGGTTCCTATTTTCTCAAATGCCCTAAAGAATGTTTCTACTTCTTTCTCTTTAAATTTTAGGAGAGCTTGTATAAACTTAAACTCATCACCACTGAGTTCCATTCTAGGTCTAGGTTCCCCTCTATGTTCTGGCAGTCTCCCACTCTTTTCCAGTATCGCAAGCTAGAACTCTCTCTCCATTTCTCTTTCCTCTTTCACTCTATCTCTTTCCTCTCACTTCATTTCCATCTCAATTTCTTTCTGCTTCGTCACCATTTAAAATAGAACTCCCTTTGATGCTCCAATTGCAACCAAGTTCTCTCCAATTCCGTTTCCCCACCAGAAGATGCCTTTGATGCGATATGGTTCATCAGCTTCCATCTGCTCCTGGCACCTGTGTAAATGTTAATGTTTAGCAATCGCAGCAACTACCTCCACCTTTGTAGCTTTAGCCGATACATCCAGTTATAATGGACCTGCCAACTGTTCTGTGCTGTATTTTCTATGTTCTATGTTCTATGTTCAACAAGCTTGTCTTTGGGAAGCCCCAATAAGTAAACCAGAAATAAGACTTCCACCTGGAGGAAATGCTTAACTGCTTCCAACGCCATCCTGTTATATTATTCTAAATGTGGTGTCTCTTTGTAATTTACTCTGTACCCCAAATTCACCACCTAACGTTTCAAATCTTGGGCGAGCCTCCAATTTATGTTGTGACACCCTGGGCGTGTGCAGCCAATTCCAGCCCTGCTTGACGCAGAGTCACAACATAAGTGAATTAACAAATAATCCTTATAAACCTGTCGAGATTTTGAGCCCGAGACTGCTACAATGAGTTGCAGACACCCCCGCCGGGTCGGAGAATCGCCGGGGGCTGGCGTGAATCCCGGCCCCGCCGGTTGCCGAATTCTCTGGCACCGGATATTCGGCGGGGGCGGGAATCGGGCCGCGCCGGTTGGTGGGCCCCCCCCGCGCGATTCTCCGGCCCGGATGGGCCGAAGTCCCGCCGCTAAAATGCCTGTCCCGCCGGCGTAGATTAAACCACCTACCTTACCGGCGGGACAGGCGGCGCGGGCAGGCTCCGGGGTCCTGGGGGGGGGGGCGCGGGACGATCTGGCCCCGGGGGGTGCCCCCACGGTGGCCTGGCCCGCGATCGGGGCCCACCGATCCGCGGGCAGGCCTGTGCCGTGGGGGCACTCTTTTCCTTCCGCCTTCGCCACGGTTTCCACCATGGCAGAGGAGGAAGAGACTCCCTCCACTGCGCATGCGCGGGAATGCCGTCAGCGGCCGCTAACGCTCCCGCGCATGCGCCACCCGGCAATGTCAGTTTCGCGCCAGCTGCCGGGGCACCAAAGGCCTTTCCCGCCAGCTGGCGGGGCGGAAATCAGTCCGGCGCGGGCCTAGCCCCTCAAGGTTAGGGCTCGGCCCCTCAAGATGCGGAGGATTCCGCACCTTTGGGGCGGCGCGATGCCGGACTGATTTGCGCCGTTTTCGGCGCCGGTCGGCGGACATCGCGCCGATTACGGAGAATTTCGCCCCATATTTAGAAGTAAAACATTAAAAACTTTATTTGTAACAAGGAAAAAGATGAATCTATAATGGTAAGAATGGTCTGCTAATCTATCTATTCCCTATGTCCATCCCGCCCTCCAACCAGACACGCATGGACAGACACATGGTGGAGAGCGGGGGGGGGGGTTCAAAATAACGGGCAAGAGGTATGAGATGGTCCTTTGCTACTGAGCTTAGTAGCCAGCGATACATACACATTCAGGAGTAGAGAGTGACTGTGCAAAAGCATGTGGACCATCTCAATGGCAAGGAGCCCGCCCCAAAGGAAGCCACGCCGTATGAATCTGTACCTTGATCATCCTGTCTGTCATCCTTTAGCCAGGAAGCACTTCCCACTAGGGACCTATGCCCGGACCAGCAGGATGTGGATGACACAGCATCATATATGGACACAGAATCCTCAGTGCTCCCGGAGGAAATGGCAATCAGAGACAGGCCCCCAATAGGACCCCTTCAGCATTCTACATGAAAAAGAAGCGCCGCAACCCAGCCGCAACGCTGCTAGAAGCACAAAAACAGGTGAACCCGCGAAGGAGACTGTGGTTTTGCGCCACAGGAATGCAACTGATTTTGGAGAGTAGTCCATGGTGAGTCTGGTGGTTGGATGGAACTTATTGAGGTTTGCAAACCTCACCCCGGGAACAATTGCTACACATTAGCAACATAAAGCCGATCCAGACTTTTCGGCGCCAGCCCCCGATCAAGGTATTCGCCCATTATTGGAGCATATCGAACCCAGTGATTGGGACCAAGTCCAATCACTTGGAACCAGGGTCAAGGTCCGCCCCGAGAGGCGGGAAGCCCCTAGGGACTATAAAAATAGGGGCCAAGTTCAGATCGACCCTTCTTCCCCTACTCGCAACCCTCGAGACCCTTCGACGAAAGAACAAGTAAGTGTTACTCCAGCGAGCGCTACCAGATAGGTGTTCCAGACTATCGACTCGTACCAGCCTTTTTGAATCCCGCAGGCCAGACCCAATTCGTTAGACCATTCGTTTCCCTGACCTGGTGGGCCATCACCAAAGTTAAGTATTGGCCTTTAGTGGTAGGTAATAGTCTAGAAGTAGGATTATTGTATAAGTATTTATTGCTGTATATAATAAATGATCTTTGATTTAACTTTTACGAAGCAGTGTGCTGCATTATTAATCATTACTTGAGCTTGAACCACGTGGCGGTATCCGAAAGATACCTGGCGACTTGTGAGCAAAAGTGACAGAATTAGAGCTAATAAAACTAAGGCTAACAAGAGCAAGAAGCTGCTGCGGGAAGTTATCATCGAGGCCAGCAACAGCCCTTGGAGAGCCCAAGTGGCAGTGGTGAAAACCGGGGAGAAAAACAAGATGGTCGTTGACTACAGTCAGACCATCAATCGGTACACGCAGCTCGACGCGTACCCCCTCCCACGCATATCTGACATGGTCAATCAGATTGCACAGTACCGGGTCTTCTCGACAGTGGACCTGAAAGGCAGACCGCCCATACACTGCGTTTGAAGCAGACGGCCGCCTTTACCATTTCCTTAGGGTTCCCTTTGGCGTCACCAACGGGGTCTTGGTCTTCCAACGGGAGATGGACCGAATGGTTGACCGGTACGGGCTGCGGGCCACTTCCCCGTACCTGGACAACGTCACCATCTGCGGCCACGACCAGCAGGACCACGACGCTAACCTTTCAAAATTTCTCCACACCACCACTCTCCTCAACCTCACTTACAACAAGGAGAAGTGTGTGTTCAGCACAAACCGATTAGCCATCCTCGGCTATGTGGTTCAGAACGGAGTTCTAGGGCCCGACCCCGATCGCATGCGCCCCCTCATGGAACTCCCCCTCCCCCACTGCCCCAAGGCCCTCAAACGATGCCTGGGCTTCTTCTCGTATTACGCTCAGTGGGTCCCAAACTATGCGGACAAGGCCCGCCCACTCATTCAATCAACCGCTTTCCCACTGACGGCCGAGGCTCACCAGGCCTTCAACCGTATCACGGCCGACATCGCCAAGGCCGCGACGCATGCAGTCGATGAGACGCTCCCCTTCAAAGTCGAGAGCGATGCATCAGACGTCGCTCTGGCCGCCACCCTCAACCAGGCAGGCAGGCCCATGGCATTCTTTTCCCGCACCCTCCATGCCTCCGAAATTCAGCACTCCTCCGTCAAAAAGGAGGCCCAAGCGATCGTTGAAGCTGTGCGGCATTGGAGGCATTACCTGGCCGGCAGGAGATTCACTCTCCTCACTGACCAACGGTCGATTGCCTTCATGTTTAATAACACACAGCGGGTAAGATCAAAAACGATAAAATCTTGAGGTGGAGGATCGAGCTCTCCACCTACAATTACGAGATTTTGTATCGCCCCGGTAAGCTCAACGAGCCCCCCCGATGCCCTACCCCGAGGTACATGTGCCACGCACAAGTGGACCGACTCCAGACACTGCACGACGATCTTTGTCACCTGGGAATCACCCGCTTTAACCACTTCATTAAAGCCCGCAATCTGCCCTACTCCATTGAGGAAGTCAGGGCTATCACCAGAGACTACCAGGTCTGCGCGGAGTGTAAACCGCACTTCTACCGGCCAGACCGTGCGTGCCTGGTGAAGGCCTCCCACCCGTTTGAACGCCACAGCGTGGACTTTAAAGGGCCCCTCCCCTCCACCGACCGCAACACATACTTTCTTAATGTGGTCGACGAGTATTCCCGATTCCCCTTCGCCGTCCCATGCCCCGATATGACGCCTGCCACCGTCATGAAGGCCCTCAGCACCATCTTCGCTCTGTTTGGTTTCCCCGCCTATGTCCAAAGCGACCGGGGATCCTCATTTATGAGCGAGGAGCTGCGCCAGTACCTGCTCAACAGGGGCATTGCCTCGAGCAGGACGACCAGCTACAACCCCAGGAGAAACGGGCAGATGGATCGGGAGAATGGGACGGTCTGAAGGGCCGTTCAGCTGGCCCTACGGTCCAGAAATCTCCCGGCCTCCCTCTGGCAGGAGGTCCTCCCCGACGCACTTCACTCCATTTGGTCGCTCCTGTGAACCGCGACCAACGAAACCCCCCATGAACGTCTCTTTGCCTTCCCTAGGAAGTCCTCCTCTGGGGTTTCACTCCCAACATGGCTGGCAGCTCCAGGACCCGTTCTCCTCGTGTGGCTCCACAAGGCGGACCCATTGGTTGAGCGGGCACAGCTACTCCATGCGAACCCGCAGTACGCCTACGTAGCGTACCCCGACGGCCACCAAGACACAGTCTCCCTCAGGGATCTGGCACCAGCTGGGTCCCCACACATACACCCCCTCTGCCCCCGCGCCACCCTCCCCTCCCCCGGCACACCCCACCGCAGCCCCCGCTCCAGGACAATCCGTCCTCCCCTTGCTCCCACCCGGGGGGGTGAAGAGGATTTCGACACACTGCCGGAGTCACCGAAGACCAAACCGACGCCTGAGTCGCCACCAGCACTGCGGCACTCTCAATGACGGATCAAGGCGCCAGATCGTCTAAATGTGTAACCTTCTCTGTAATTTTATAACCAATCTGTATGTATATAGTTTACCCCCCCCCCCCCCCCCCCCCCCCCCCCCACTGGACTCATTTTTAACAGGGGGTGAATGTGGTAGTAACCACTGTTGTATTATATTGTATATATGAGTATTACGGTAAGGCCCCTACAGGTACTACAGGTACGGGGGTAGATCCCTGCCTGCTGACTCCGCCCAGGAGGCGGAGTATAAATGTGTGTGCTCTCCGAACAGCAGCCATTTCGTAAGCTGCTGTAGGAGGCCACACATCTCTGTGTAATAAAGCCTTGATTACATTCTACTCTCGTCTCATTGTAATTGATAATGCATCAGAGACCCCCTCTACAATCTGTTGCAGGGGAACCTTTGGACTTTGGTGGGGGGGGGGATGTAATAAACCTCATGTGACCCATGGGGGCACCTCAATTGATCTGCCCAAGGGACTTGTGGAATATGAGCTCCTCCGCTAGTGGGCGGAGGCCCACCCAGCTGGGGCTCATAGAATCTGCCTTATAAAAGCTGGTGCGGACTGGGACTGGCATGATCGGTAGTCCCAGCTGGGAGCTTTGAACTGGGAGCCACATTATGGCCTTTAATTTATGTTGGTTTATTAAATACTGTTTAACTTACCTTCTCAGGTCTCCTGAGCTTTTATAAAAGTCTTTGACTTCTGAGCCATATCATTTCTAGGGCGGCACGGTGGAGCAGTGGTTAGCACTGGTGCCTACGGCGCCGAGTACCCGGGTTCAATCCCAGCCCCGGGTCACTGCCTGTGTGGCGTTTGCACATTCTCCCCGTGTCTGCGTGGGTTTCACGCCCACAACCCAAAGATGTGCAGGTAGGTGGATTGGCCACACTAAATTGCCCCTTAATCCGAAAAAATAATTGGGTACTCTAAATTTAAAAAAAAACAGTTAGCGGTAAGAGTTCCTGTTAGAACCCATCAAAAAATTGCATAATAAACACAAAAGCTAATGTAAATCATGTAGCATAGAACTGGGACTCAAGCCCATGTGTTGTTGTTACTATTGGTTATTACTATTGATGTTCCCAATTTTTTTTCTGCAAAGTTCTGTTTTTAAATGCATATAAAAATATTTATAAAATATCACAGCCTTGGTCCAAACATGGACAAAAGAGCTGAATTCCAGAGATGAGGTGAGAGTGACTGCCCTTGACATCAAGGGAACTTTGATCGAGTGTGGCATCAAGGAGCCCTAGCTAAACTAAAGGCAATGATATTAAGACAAAAATCTGCTAGTTCGAGTCATAGCTAGCGCCAAGGAAGATGATTGTGGTTGTTGGAGGTCAGTCATCTCAGCTCCAGAACATTGCAGCAGGAGTTCCTTAGGATTGTGCCCGAGACCCAACCATCTTCAGCTGCTTCATCAATAACCTCCCTTCCTTTGTAAGGTTAGAAGTGGGGATATTCATTGATGACTGCACAATATTCAGCACCATTTGCAACTCCTCAGATACTGAAGCAGTCCATGCTAATATGTAGCAAGACCTGACCAACATTCAGGTTTGGGTTGATAAGTGGTAAGTAAGATTTGGATCATACAAGTTCCAGTCAAGAATCATCTCCAACAATAGAGGATGTAACCATCTCTCCTTGATGGTCAATGGCATTGCTATCACTGAATCCCAACACCCGCCCCCACCACCCTCATTAATATTTTGGGGATTCACCATTGACCAGAAACTGAACCGGATAGCTATATAAATACTGTGGCTTTATGAGCAGGTCATAAGCTGGGAATATGAGGCATGTAACTCACCTGACTCCCCAAAGCGTGCTACCATCTACAAGGCACAAGTCAAGAGTCTGATGGAATGCTCTCCACTTGCATGAGTGCAGCTCCAACAACACTCAAGAAGCTTAACACCACCCAGGACAAAACAGCTGCTTGGTTGGCACCCCATTCACCAATTTAAACATTCACTCCTTCCATCACACGATGGCAGCAGTGTGTAGCATCAACAAAGATGCACTGCAGCAACTCACCAAAGCTTCTTTGACAGCACCTTGCAAACCTGTGAGCTTGACCACCTCGGAAGACAAGGGCAGCAGATGCATGGGAACAGCACCACGGACAGGTTACCCTCCAGCCCACGCACCATCTTGACCTGGAAACATATCGTTCCTTCGCTGTCACTGGGTCAAAATCCTGGAACTCCCTAAGAGCACTAAGGGTGTACCTGCACCAGATAAACTGCAGCATTTCAAGAAGGCAGTTCACCAGCATCTTCTCAAGGGCAAATAACTGCTGGCCTAGCCAGTGATGCCCACACCCCACAATTTAAAGTTCAGAGTGAGAAAGGTGAAGGTTGATAGGTGAGCAACAAAGAAAAGCTGTTTCCAATGTCTCCACTGAATCTGTGCCTTTGCAAGTGTTTATGTTCTGGAACCAGTCATGCTCAGAAAGCTACGTTGTGCCCAGTAAGGTGGTATGTGTATACTTGTAGTGTTTCCAATGTCCTGGCTGAGGTGGACAAGGGCAGGTGAATGATAAATAAAAATGAAATTACAAGTAAGAGCAATCCTTGGTCCATAGTGTATCTGACTATTGTAGTTGGTTCTGGCCCACATTTGTTTTGGAATTGTTGGAGAATATAAGTTCTGTATAAACTAATTGTTATCTCCTGAGTTGCCATTTCCAAAAATACTCCAGCAGTCTGCAGTACGCAGAGAATGCAAATAACAATAGGCAATCCACATAAGGTTAACATTGCCTTTGATTGAGTCACTATATATAACCAGCTAACCAGTCGAAAGCTGCTCTTGAGGGTCTGACTGTTCTGTCCAAAACATACTAAGGCAAGTCGCAGCACATATCCTCTTGCAATGGAACATTACAAGGCTGCCATGGTGCTAGGCGGAGTGGGAGATGCTCTGGGCTACAGGAACTCTAGGTGGGAGAACTGTCCTTCAGGTGTGGTAATTCTAGCTGAATTGAAAGCTCTAGGTGGACTGGAAAGCATTATCTTAACAGAGGACAACTGGCCCGTCAGTGATGATACGGTTATGCACATAGTGACAGCAGAGGCACTTGTGTCAGGTAAGAACTTTGTGAAACGACTTGGTGCTTCATTGCATTAATTCCAGTGCAGCCCTGAGGTGCAGTCTTTCGGATGAGATGCTAAACCACGGTGTTATCCACCCGCCTAGGTTGATGTAAAATATGTCACAACACCATTTGAGAAGAACTGGACAGTTCTTCCCACCAATATTTATCACTGGCCCAATATCACTGAGACAGATGATCTGTCCATTATTGCATTGCTGTTTATGTGAGCTGGCTGTGCGCAAATTGGCTGCAGCCAAGTATCCTATATTGAAGCAATTTTGAGGTGTAGTCGCTGTTGTAATGTACTTAAGGTGCCCTGACTTTGTAATAGTCACCTTATAAATGCAATGGGCTGAATTTTCCGATTTTGAGACTAAGTGCTGGAAACAGTGGCGTTTTACGCCCGAACAAACAGCGCAGAACCTCCATCGATCCTCTGTCTGGTGGGGGGGCTAGCAGGCACGCAGCGCGGCTCTAGCTGCGGATATGGCCGGAGAATTGCCGGGTCCGTGGCCGCGCGTGCGCACGGCGGTGGCCTGCAGCGGCCGTGCCGTGCAACATGGCGCTGGCCACGCGCGGACCTAGCTTGCCAAATAGTGACCACTTTGGCAAGTCTCACCATCCCTGGACCACCCCCGAACAGTGCCTCCAGGCCTCACCAAAGCCCCCCCCTGCCCACGAATTGGCTCCCCCCCCCCCACGACTATGGCAGCGTTGGACACAGTCCGCAGCCGCCACGTCGGGTTCCCGAAAAAACTAGCACCCGCGCCCCACGCCGTCGGGAACTCGGCCCATCGAGGGCGGAGCATTGGGGGAGGGCCTCAGGTGACGTCCTGAGGCCATCCATATGGCGTGCGGTGTAGTGAGTACACTGTTTTGGAAGGGGCGGAGCATCGTAAAAGTGGCGACGCCCCTGATTCTGGCACCAACGGGGATTCTCTGGCCGATCGCCGAACTTGATTTCAGCGTTGGAGACCGGAGAATCCCGCCCAATTTCGTTTTCATCCAATCCACCAATCAATACCCACTTGATGGGGCAGCATGGGCAGGTGGCAACCGTGAAGCTGTGGTTTATGTCTGGGATCTTGCAGGTGAGCTCGAGAGGTCAGCAACCACACCAATCCAAATGTCTTCATGTGAAATATAGCAGCCTTCCTCCTTTCATGCCAAAACCACACTCATAGGGGTGATAGAGTAGGGGGAAAAAAACAAGTGAAAATCCTTTGGGCAAACAACTTGGTGAGAATTCTAGCTCCTGGCATTTGGAAGCCATGTAAAGTGTAATTATTATTTTACATTTGGAATGTTTTTAAGCCTGCAATGTGGGTGTCATGAAGATCAATAATAATCTATCATCGGAAATACCTTATTGCTGGACAGAAGAACTAGGAGAGGTGTTGTTCCAGGTCTGTGAGCGCTCAGGGTGCAGGACCACTGCAGTTAGAATCCTGTTCAATTAGATGATACCAACGCTTCAGAGTAGTAATCACCTGTTTCGATGCTAATTCCACTGGCATTGGAGTGAGTTTGGCGCAGAAACCATCCTTGCCTGATTGAAAATAATAATCTTTATTAGTGTCACAAGTAGGCTTACATTAACATAAAGTTACTGTGAAAATCCCCTAGTCGCCACACACCGGCGCCTGTTCGGGTACAGAGAGGGAGAATTCAGAATGTCCAATTCACCTAACAGCACGTCTTTCGGGACCTGTGGGAAGAAACTGGAGCACCCGGAGGAAACCCACGCAGACACGGGGAGAAGGTGCAGACTCCGCACAGACAGTGACCCAAGCCGGGAATCAAACCCGGGACCCTGTCGCTGTAAAGCAACAGTGCTCACCACTATGCTACCGTGCCGCCCACGGTCTTTACCCAGTGGTGAATCCTCAGCAGCTGGGAGCTGCCTCTCATACTGTGATGGTTCAGGTTTGTTGACTCCATTGCAGAGCGATGTGGTGGGGAATGTAGCAGTTGACCATTAGTTGACTCACAGAATTTTGTTGCAGAGGAGCCCCAGAACTGTCCAGGTTAAGGAAGCATTTCTGGGGCTCTCCAGTCGATATCTTATGCCCACTTGCCTCAGGTTGCATCGAAATCCGGAGTGGGGGAGGAAGGACAGGAGTGGGGGCATGCAACATTAGCCTGAGAAGAAGGAGCGAACTCTTGTGCCTAAACTACCAACCTCTGGCTTGCTCTGCAGGGTCAAAGACCAAAGAGACGTTTCAGCACTGGCAGAGTAAGAATACACCATGATAGTTACCAGGAAAGTGGGCAGAGACTTGCTCCATGCACTGATGTGGATCACACAATGGTTGAATATGAAGAGAACAGAAACCCATATGGCTCATGAAGGCTTCAGGCTCACTGGTTAGAGTGTCAATAGTAACATAAGTAGTCAATGTGAACTGAACTTGGAAAACCAGCAAACTTCAGAAACATGGGCGAAATTCTCCGGAAACGGAACGATGTCCCCCGACTGGCGCCCAAAACGGCGCAAATCAGACGGGCATCGCGCCGCCCCAACGGTGCGGAATGCTCCGCATCTTTGGGGGCCGAGCCCCAACCATAAGGACGAATTTCCGCCCCGCCAGCTGGCGGAAAAGGCCTTTGGTGCCCCGCCAGCTGGCGCGGAAATGGCATCTCCGGGCGGCGCATGCGCGGGAGCGTCAGCGGCCGCTGACATCTTCCCACGCATGCGCAGTGGAGGGATTCTCTTCTGCCTCTGCTATGGTGGAGACCGTGGCGGAGGCGGAAGGGAAAGAGTGCCCCCACGGCACAGGCCCGCCCGTGGATCGGTGGGCCCCGATCGCGGGCCAGGCCACCGTGGGGGCACCCCCCGGTGCATCGCCCCGGGCCCCCCCCCCAGGACCCCGGAGCCCGCCCGTGCCGCCTTGTCCCGCCGGTAAGGCAGGTGGTTTAATTTACGCCGGCGGGACAGGCATTTTAGCGGCGGGACTTCGGCCCATCCGGGCCAGAGAATCGCGGGGGGTGGCCCGCCAACCGGCACGCCGCGATTCCCGCCCCCGCCGAATATCCGGTGCCGGAGACTTCGGCAACCGGCGGGGGCGGGATTCACGCCAGCCCCCGGCGATTCTCCGACCCGGCGGGGGGTCGGAGAATCTCGCCCCATATCTTCTTCGTCCAGGTTGTCCATCAGGGACATCCTCACTTGGTTTTCTTTACCAAATAGAGCATCAGTCACGCTTTTGACGCTGGCATACTATGCTTATCGAATGTTACTATTTTTAATATCTGTTTCAACATGAAAGAAGCACAAGGAAAATGAAGGGCTGCTGTTCATTTGATGGAAAATACAATGGACGAGATTCTCCGTCCCCCCGCACCAGGGGCGGGATTCTCCGTCCCCCGCACCAGGGGCGGGATTCTCCGTCCCCCCGCACCAGGGGCGGGATTCTCCGTCCCCCGCACCAGGGGCAGGATTCTCCGTCCCCCCGCACCAGGATTCTCCATCTTGCCAGCTGGCCAATGGGGTTTCACATTGTGGGCAGCCCCATGCCGTCGGGATATCCCCAGGCTGCCAGCGCAACGGAGAATCCCAACAGCGGAGAATCTAGCCCAATGTTTTTAGGATCAGTAGGTAACAGTTTGCAGGCCTTGAGTGAGATGACACACAGGATGACAGCATCCTTGGAGACCAAGCACTGTCCTTATGTACTGATCTTCAATAAACTGATGGTAGATAGCACTGGCCCTAAAGGATCCATGGGCCTTCCTCTGTGGACTCCAGCAGGCTCTGCCACTTCCCTGTCCAGTGGGAACAAAGTTGGCAAATTGATGCCAAACTCTGAAGTAGTCAGGGCCGACTTGATCCTCCTGAAGATTTATCATTGAGGTGGAATAAAAGTCCTGGAAATGTAATAATCCAAAGAGAAATAGCAATGACCACAGGGAGTGGGCATCACTGGTCAGGTCAGTACTTATTGCACATCCCTAAAGATCCTTGAGGAGATGGCGGTGCACCGCCTTCCTGAACCGCTGCAGTCCACGGGCGTGATTCTCCGAGCCGGCATCGGCCGGAGGATAGGCGTTTACGCCAAAACGGCCTGCGACCCCGTTCCAATGCCATTTTCCGAATCTCCGCTCCCCCAACAATCACGGTGGGCGGAGAATCGCTCGTCGGGCCAACTTCTGCAATTCTCCGGGCCAACGATGCTGCGCCCCGGATGGGCTGAAGTCCCCAACGGCGTGTCCCGAAGTCCCGACGGCGTGTCCCGAAGTCACTACGGCGTGTCCCGAAGTCCCGACGGCGTGTCCCGAAGTCCCGACGGCGTGTCCCGAAGTCCCGACGGCGTGTCCCGAAGTCATTACGGCGTGTCCCGAAGTCACTACGGCGTGTCCCGAAGTCACTACGGCGTGTCCCGAAGTCCCGACGGCGTGTCCCGAAGTCCCGACGGCGTGTCCAGAAGTCCCGACGGCGTGTCCCGAAGTCACTACGGCGTGTCCCGAAGTCACTACGGCGTGTCCCGAAGTCACTACGGCGTGTCCCGAAGTCCCGACGGTGTGTCCCGAAGTCACTACGGCGTGTCCCGAAGTCCCGACGGCGTGTCCCGAAGTCACTACGGCGTGTCCCGAAGTCCCGACGGCGTGTCCAGAAGTCCCGACGGCGTGTCCCGAAGTCCCGACGGCGTGTCCCACAGTCCCGACGGCGTGTCCTGAAGTCACTACGGCGTGTCCCGAAGTCCCGACGGCGTGTCCCACAGTCCCGACGGCGTGTCCCGAAGTCACTACGGCGTGTCCCGAAGTCACTACGGCGTGTCCCGAAGTCCCGACGGCGTGTCCAGAAGTCCCGACGGCGTGTCCCGAAGTCCCGACGGCGTGTCCCACAGTCCCGACGGCGTGTCCCGAAGTCACTACGGCGTGTCCCGAAGTCCCGACGGCGTGTCCCGAAGTCCCGACGGCGTGTCCCGAAGTCCCGACGGCGTGTGCAGAAGTCCCGACGGCGTGTCCCGAAGTCCCGACGGCGTGTCCCACAGTCCCGACGGCGTGTCCCGAAGTCACTACGGCGTGTCCCGAAGTCACTACGGCGTGTCCCGAAGTCCCGACGGTGTGTCCCGAAGTCATTACGGCGTGTCCCGAAGTCACTACGGCGTGTCCCGAAGTCACTACGGCGTGTCCCGAAGTCCCGACGGCGTGTCCCGAAGTCCCGACGGCGTGTCCAGAAGTCCCGACGGCGTGTCCCGAAGTCCCGACGGCGTGTCCCACAGTCCCGACGGCGTGTCCCGAAGTCCCGACGGCGTGTCCCGAAGTCACTACGGCGTGTCCCGAAGTCACTACGGCGTGTCCCGAAGTCACTACGGCGTGTCCCGAAGTCCCGACGGCGTGTCCCACAGTCCCGACGGCGTGTCCCGAAGTCCCGACGGCGTGTCCCGAAGTCACTACGGCGTGTCCCGAAGTCACTACGGCGTGTCCCGAAGTCCCGACGGCGTGTCCCACAGTCCCGACGGCGTGTCCCGAAGTCACTACGGCGTGTCCCGAAGTCACTACGGCGTGTCCCGAAGTCCCGACGGTGTGTCCCGAAGTCACTACGGCGCGTCCCGAAGTCACTACGGCGTGTCCCGAAGTCCCGACGGCGTGTCCAGAAGTCCCGACGGCGTGTCCCGAAGTCCCGACGGCGTGTCCCACAGTCCCGACGGCGTGTCCCGAAGTCCCGACGGCGTGTCCCGAAGTCACTACGGCGTGTCCCGAAGTCACTACGGCGTGTCCCGAAGTCACTACGGCGTGTCCCGAAGTCCCGACGGCGTGTCCCGAAGTCCCGACGGCGTGTCCCGAAGTCCCGACGGCGTGTCCCGAAGTCCCGACGGCGTGTCCCGAAGTCCCGACGGCGTGTCCCGAAGTCCCGACGGCGTGTCCCGAAGTCCCGACGGCGTGTCCCGAAGTCACTACGGCGTGTCCCGAAGTCCCGACGGCGTGTCCCGAAGTCACTACGGCGTGTCCCGAAGTCACTACGGCGTGTCCCGAAGTCACTACGGCGTGTCCCGAAGTCCCGACGGCGTGTCCCGAAGTCCCGACGGCGTGTCCCGAAGTCCCGACGGCGTGTCCCGAAGTCCCGACGGCGTGTCCCGAAGTCCCGACGGCGTGTCCCGAAGTCCCGACGGCGTGTCCCGAAGTCCCGACGGCGTGTCCCGAAGTCCCGACGGCGTGTCCCGAAGTCCCGACGGCGTGTCCCGAAGTCCCGACGGCGTGTCCCGAAGTCCCGACGGCGTGTCCCGAAGTCACTACGGCGTGTCCCGAAGTCACTACGGCGTGTCCCGAAGTCCCGACGGCGTGTCCCGAAGTCACTACGGCGTGTTCCGAAGTCACTACGGCGTGTCCCGAAGTCCCGACGGCGTGTCCCGAAGTCACTACGGCGTGTCCCGAAGTCACTACGGCGTGTCCCGAAGTCCCGACGGCGTGTCCCGAAGTCCCGACGGCGTGTCCCACAGTCCCGACGGCGTGTCCCGAAGTCACTACGGCGTGTCCCGAAGTCACTACGGCGTGTCCCGAAGTCCCGACGGCGTGTCCAGAAGTCCCGACGGCGTGTCCCGAAGTCCCGACGGCGTGTCCCACAGTCCCGACGGCGTGTCCCGAAGTCACTACGGCGTGTCCCGAAGTCCCGACGGCGTGTCCCGAAGTCCCGACGGCGTGTCCCGAAGTCCCGACGGCGTGTGCAGAAGTCCCGACGGCGTGTCCCGAAGTCCCGACGGCGTGTCCCACAGTCCCGACGGCGTGTCCCGAAGTCACTACGGCGTGTCCCGAAGTCCCGACGGTGTGTCCCGAAGTCATTACGGCGTGTCCCGAAGTCACTACGGCGTGTCCCGAAGTCACTACGGCGTGTCCCGAAGTCCCGACGGCGTGTCCCGAAGTCCCGACGGCGTGTCCAGAAGTCCCGACGGCGTGTCCCGAAGTCCCGACGGCGTGTCCCACAGTCCCGACGGCGTGTCCCGAAGTCCCGACGGCGTGTCCCGAAGTCACTACGGCGTGTCCCGAAGTCACTACGGCGTGTCCCGAAGTCCCGACGGCGTGTCCCACAGTCCCGACGGCGTGTCCCGAAGTCCCGACGGCGTGTCCCGAAGTCACTACGGCGTGTCCCGAAGTCACTACGGCGTGTCCCGAAGTCCCGACGGCGTGTCCCACAGTCCCGACGGCGTGTCCCGAAGTCCCGACGGCGTGTCCCGAAGTCACTACGGCGTGTCCCGAAGTCCCGACGGCGTGTCCCGAAGTCCCGACGGCGTGTCCTGAAGTCCCGACGGCGTGTCCCGAAGTCACTACGGCGTGTCCCGAAGTCCCGACGGCGTGTCCCGAAGTCACTACGGCGTGTCCCGAAGTCACTACGGCGTGTCCCGAAGTCCCGACGGCGTGTCCCGAAGTCCCGACGGCGTGACCCGAAGTCCCGACGGCGTGTCCCGAAGTCCCGACGGCGTGTCCCGAAGTCACTACGGCGTGTCCCGAAGTCCCGACGGTGTGTCCCGAAGTCACTACGGCATGTCCCGAAGTCCCGACGGCGTGTCCCGAAGTCACTACGGCGTGTCCCGAAGTCACTACGGCGTGTCCCGAAGTCCCGACGGCGTGTCCCGAAGTCCCGACGGCGTGTCCCGAAGTCACCACGGCGTGTCCCGAAGTCCCGACGGCGTGTCCCGAAGTCCCGACGGCGTGTCCCGAAGTCCCGACGGCGTGTCCCGAAGTCACTACGGCGCGTCTCGAAGTCACCACGGCGTGTCCCGAAGTCCCGACGGCGTGTCCCGAAGTCCCGACGGTGTGTCCCGAAGTCACTACGGCGTGTCCCGAAGTCCCGACGGCGTGTCCCGAAGTCCCGACGGCGTGTCCCGAAGTCCCGACGGCGTGTCCCGAAGTCCCGACGGCGTGTCCCGAAGTCACTACGGCGTGTCCCGAAGTCCCGACGGCGTGTCCCGAAGTCCCGACGGCGTGTCCCGAAGTCACTACGGCGTGTCCCGAAGTCCCGACGGTGTGTCCCGAAGTCACTACGGCGTGTTCCGAAGTCACTACGGCGTGTCCCGAAGTCCCGACGGCGTGTCCCGAAGTCCCGACGGCGTGTCCCGAAGTCCCGACGGCGTGTCCCGAAGTCCCGACGGCGTGTCCCGAAGTCACTACGGCGTGTCCCGAAGTCCCGACGGCGTGTCCCGAAGTCACTACGGCGTGTCCCGAAGTCCCGACGGCGTGTCCCGAAGTCACTACGGCGTGTCCCGAAGTCCCGACGGCGTGTCCCGAAGTCCCGACGGCGTGACCCGAAGTCCCGACGGCGTGTCCCGAAGTCCCGACGGCGTGTCCCGAAGTCACTACGGCGTGTCCCGAAGTCCCGACGGCGTGTCCCGAAGTCCCGACGGCGTGACCCGAAGTCCCGACGGCGTGTCCCGAAGTCCCGACGGCGTGTCCCGAAGTCCCGACGGCGTGTCCCGAAGTCACTACGGCGTGTCCCGAAGTCCCTACGGCGTGTCCCGAAGTCCCGACGGCGTGTCCCGAAGTCACTACGGCGTGTCCCGAAGTCCCGACGGCGTGTCCCGAAGTCCCGACGGCGTGTCCCGAAGTCCCGACGGCGTGTCCCGAAGTCACTACGGCGTGTCCCGAAGTCACTACGGCGTGTCCTGAAGTCCCTACGGCGTGTCCCGAAGTCCCGATGGCGTGTCCCGAAGTCCCGACGGCGTGTCCCGAAGTCCCGACGGCGTGTCCCGAAGTCCCGACGGCGTGTCCCGAAGTCCCGACGGCGTGTCCCGAAGTCCCGACGGCGTGTCCAGAAGTCCCGACGGCGTGTCCCGAAGTCCCGACGGCGTGTCCCACAGTCCCGACGGCGTGTCCCGAAGTCCCGACGGCGTGTCCCGAAGTCACTACGGCGTGTCCCGAAGTCACTACGGCGTGTCCCGAAGTCCCGACGGCGTGTCCCACAGTCCCGACGGCGTGTCCCGAAGTCCCGACGGCGTGTCCCGAAGTCACTACGGCGTGTCCCGAAGTCACTACGGCGTGTCCCGAAGTCCCGACGGCGTGTCCCACAGTCCCGACGGCGTGTCCCGAAGTCCCGACGGCGTGTCCCGAAGTCACTCCGGCGTGTCCCGAAGTCCCGACGGCGTGTCCCGAAGTCCCGACGGCGTGTCCCGAAGTCCCGACGGCGTGTCCCGAAGTCACTACGGCGTGTCCCGAAGTCCCGACGGCGTGTCCCGAAGTCACTACGGCGTGTCCCGAAGTCACTACGGCGTGTCCCGAAGTCCCGACGGCGTGTCCCGAAGTCCCGACGGCGTGACCCGAAGTCCCGACGGCGTGTCCCGAAGTCCCGACGGCGTGTCCCGAAGTCACTACGGCGTGTCCCGAAGTCCCGACGGCGTGTCCCGAAGTCACTACGGCATGTCCCGAAGTCCCGACGGCGTGTCCCGAAGTCACTACGGCGTGTCCCGAAGTCACTACGGCGTGTCCCGAAGTCCCGACGGCGTGTCCCGAAGTCCCGACGGCGTGTCCCGAAGTCACCACGGCGTGTCCCGAAGTCCCGACGGCGTGTCCCGAAGTCCCGACGGCGTGTCCCGAAGTCCCGACGGCGTGTCCCGAAGTCACTACGGCGTGTCTCGAAGTCACCACGGCGTGTCCCGAAGTCCCGACGGCGTGTCCCGAAGTCCCGACGGTGTGTCCCGAAGTCACTACGGCGTGTCCCGAAGTCCCGACGGCGTGTCCCGAAGTCCCGACGGCGTGTCCCGAAGTCCCGACGGCGTGTCCCGAAGTCCCGACGGCGTGTCCCGAAGTCACTACGGCGTGTCCCGAAGTCCCGACGGCGTGTCCCGAAGTCCCGACGGCGTGTCCCGAAGTCACTACGGCGTGTCCCGAAGTCCCGACGGTGTGTCCCGAAGTCACTACGGCGTGTTCCGAAGTCACTACGGCGTGTCCCGAAGTCCCGACGGCGTGTCCCGAAGTCCCGACGGCGTGTCCCGAAGTCCCGACGGCGTGTCCCGAAGTCCCGACGGCGTGTCCCGAAGTCACTACGGCGTGTCCCGAAGTCCCGACGGCGTGTCCCGAAGTCACTACGGCGTGTCCCGAAGTCCCGACGGCGTGTCCCGAAGTCACTACGGCGTGTCCCGAAGTCCCGACGGCGTGTCCCGAAGTCCCGACGGCGTGACCCGAAGTCCCGACGGCGTGTCCCGAAGTCCCGACGGCGTGTCCCGAAGTCCCGACGGCGTGTCCCGAAGTCACTACGGCGTGTCCCGAAGTCCCTACGGCGTGTCCCGAAGTCCCGACGGCGTGTCCCGAAGTCACTACGGCGTGTCCCGAAGTCCCGACGGCGTGTCCCGAAGTCCCGACGGCGTGTCCCGAAGTCCCGACGGCGTGTCCCGAAGTCACTACGGCGTGTCCCGAAGTCACTACGGCGTGTCCCGAAGTCCCTACGGCGTGTCCCGAAGTCCCGACGGTGTGTCCCGAAGTCACTACGGCGTGTCCCGAAGTCCCGACGGCGTGTCCCGAAGTCACTACGGCGTGTCCCGAAGTCACTACGGCGTGTCCCGAAGTCCCGACGGCGTGTACCGAAGTCCCGACGGCGTGTCCCGAAGTCACTACGGCGTGTCCCGAAGTCCCGACGGCGTGTCCCGAAGTCACTACGGCGTGTCCCGAAGTCCCGACGGCGTGTCCCGAAGTCACTACGGCGTGTCCCGAAGTCCCGACGGCGTGTCCCGAAGTCACTACCGCGTGTCCCGAAGTCCCGACGGCGTGTCCCGAAGTCCCGACGGCGTGTCCCGAAGTCACTACGGCGTGTCCCGAAGTCCCGACGGCGTGTCCCGAAGTCCCGACGGCGTGTCCCGAAGTCCCGACGGCGTGTCCCGAAGTCCCGACGGCGTGTCCCGAAGTCCCGACGGCGTGTTCCAAAGTCACTACGGCGTGTCCCGAAGTCCCGACGGCGTGTCCCGAAGTCCCGACGGCGTGTCCCGAAGTCCCGACGGCGTGTCCCGAAGTCACTACGGCGTGTCCCGAAGTCACTACGGCGTGTCCCGAAGTCCTGACGGCGTGTCCCGAAGTCACTACGGCGTGTCCCGAAGTCCCGACGGCGTGTCCCGAAGTCACTACGGCGTGTCACGAAGTCCCGACGGTGTGTCCCGAAGTCACTACGGCGTGTCCCGAAGTCACTACGGCGTGTCCCGAAGTCACTACGGCGTGTCCCGAAGTCCCGACGTCGTGTCCCGAAGTCCCGACGGCGTGTCCCGAAGTCCCGACGGCGTGTCCCGAAGTCCCGACGGCGTGTCCCACAGTCCCGACGGCGTGTCCCGAAGTCACTACGGCGTGTCCCGAAGTCCCGACGGCGTGTCCCGAAGTCCCGACGGCGTGTCCCGAAGTCCCGACGGCGTGTCCCGAAGTCCCGACGGCGTGTCCCGAAGTCACTACGGCGTGTCCCGAAGTCACTACGGCATGTCCCGAAATCCCGACGGCGTGTCCCGAAGTCCCGACGGCGTGTCCCAAAGTCCTGACGGCGTGTCCCGAAGTCACTACGGCGTGTCCCGAAGTCCTGACGGCGTGTCCCGAAGTCACTACGGCGTGTCCCGAAGTCCCGACGGCGTGTCCCGAAGTCCCGACGGCGTGTCCCGAAGTCACTACGGCGTGTCTCGGAGTCACTACGGCGTGTCCCGAAGTCCCGACGGCGTGTCCCACAGTCCCGACGGCGTGTCCCGAAGTCACTACGGCGTGTCCCGAAGTCCCGACGGCGTGTCCCGAAGTCACTACGGCGTGTCCCGAAGTCCTGACGGCGTGTCCCGAAGTCACTACGGCGTGTCCCGAAGTCCCGACGGCGTGTCCCGAAGTCCCGACGGCGTGTCCCAAAGTCCCGACGGCGTGTCCCGAAGTCACTACGGCGTGTCCCGAAGTCCCGACGGCGTGTCCCGAAGTCCCGACGGCGTGTCCCGAAGTACCGACGGTGTGTCCCGAAGTCCCGACGGCGTGTCCCGAAGTCACTACGGCGTGTCCCGAAGTCACTACGGCGTATCCCGAAGTCCCGACGGCGTGTCCCGAAGTCACTACGGCGTGTCCCGAAGTCCCGACGGCGTGTCCCGAAGTCACTACGGCGTGTCCCGAAGTCCCGACGGCGTGTCCCGAAGTCACTACGGCGTGTCCCGAAGTCACTACGGCGTGTCCCGAAGTCCCGACGGCGTGTCCCGAAGTCCCGACGGCGTGTCCCGAAGTCACTACGGCGTGTCCCGAAATCACTACGGCGTGTCCCGAAGTCACTACGGCGTGTCCCGAAATCACTACGGCGTGTCCCGAAGTCCCGACGGCGTGTCCCGAAGTCCCGACGGCGTGTCCCGAAGTCCCGACGGCGTGTCCCAAAGTCACTACGGCGTGTCCCGAAGTCCCGACGGCGTGTCCCGAAGTCACTACGGCGTGTCCCACAGTCCCGACGGCGTGTCCCGAAGTCCCGACGGCGTGTCCCGAAGTCCCGACGGCGTGTCCCGAAGTCCCGACGGCGTGTCCCGAAGTCACTACGGCGTGTCCCGAAGTCCCGACGGCGTGTCCCGAAGTCCCGACGGCGTGTCCCGAAGTCACTACGGCGTGTCCCGAAGTCACTACGGCGTGTCCCGAAGTCCCGACGGCGTGTCCCGAAGTCACTACGGCGTGTCCCGAAGTCACTACGGCGTGTCCCGAAGTCCCGACGGCGTGTCCCGAAGTCACTACGGCGTGTCCCGAAGTCCCGACGGCGTGTCCCACAGTCCCGACGGCATGTCCCGAAGTCACTATGGCGTGTCCCGAAGTCACTACGGCGTGTCCCGAAGTCCCGACGGCGTGTCCCGAAGTCCCGACGGCGTGTCCCGAAGTCCCGACGGTGTGTCCCGAAGTCCCGGCGGCGTGTCCCGAAGTCACTACGGCGTGTCCCGAAGTCCCGACGGCGTGTCCCGAAGTCCCGACGGCGTGTCCCGAAGTCCCGACGGCGTGTCCCGAAGTCCCGACGGCGTGTCCCGAAGTCCCGACGGCGTGTCCCGAAGTCACTACGGCGTGTCCCGAAGTCCCGACGGCGTGTCCCGAAGTCCCGACGGCGTGTCCCGAAGTCCCGACGGCGTGTCCCGAAGTCCCGACGGCGTGTCCCGAAGTCACCACGGCGTGTCCCGAAGTCCCGACGGCGTGTCCCGAAGTCCCGACGGCGTGTCCCGAAGTCCTGAAGGCGTGTCCCGAAGTCACTACGGCGTGTCCCGAAGTCACTACGGCGTGTCCCGAAGTCACTACGGCGTGTCCCGAAGTCCCAACGGCGTGTCCCGAAGTCCCGACAGCGTGTCCCGAAGTCCCGACGGCGTGTCCCGAAGTCACTACGGCGTGTCCCGAAGTCCCGACGGCGTGTCCCGAAGTCACTACGGCGTGTCCCGAAGTCCCGACGGCGTGTCCCGAAGTCACTACGGCGTGTCCCGAAGTCCCGACGGCGTGTCCCGAAGTCCCGACGGCGTGTCCCGAAGTCCAGACGGCGTGTCCCGAAGTCACTACGGCGTGTCCCGAAGTCCCGACGGCGTGTCCCGAAGTCCCGACGGCGTGTCCCGAAGTCACTACGGCGTGTCCCGAAGTCCCGACGGCGTGTCCCGAAGTCCCGACGGCGTGTCCCGAAGTCCCGACGGCGTGTCCCGAAGTCCCGACGGCGTGTCCCGAAGTCACTACGGCGTGTCCCGAAGTCACTACGGCGTGTCCCGAAGTCCAGACGGCGTGTCCCGAAGTCCAGACGGCGTGTCCCGAAGTCCCGACGGCGTGTCCCGAAGTCCCGACGGCGTGTCCCGAAGTCCCGACGGTGTGTCCCGAAGTCCTGACGGCGTGTCCCGAAGTCACTACGGCGTGTCCCGAAGTCCCGACGGCGTGTCCCGAAGTCACTACGGCGTGTCCCGAAGTCCCGACGGCGTGTCCCGAAGTCCCGACGGCGTGTCCCGAAGTCCCGACGGCGTGTCCCAAAGTCACTACGGCGTGTCCCGAAGTCACTACGGCGTGTCCCGAAGTCCCGACGGCGTGTCCCGAAGTCACTACGGCGTGTCCCGAAGTCCCGACGGCATGTCCCGAAGTCACTACGCCGTGTCCCGAAGTCACTACGGCGTGGCCTCCTGGCCATTTGGATGGGTGCTGTACCCCTCATGGGGCACCCCACCCAGCCGGCAGCACCCACTGGCGGTTAGATCCAGGGCCGCAGCACCCCCAGCACCCCCAGTGAGGGCAGTGCCATTAAACGGTGGCCCTGGCCAGGAGGGACGGGCAACAGAAGTCGGGGCACCAAGTGGCGTGGGTGGAGGGGCATGAGTGACTGGAGCATGAGCTGCCAACTGGGGCGACAATGTAGCCCATGGCACCTGGTTGTGGAGGGGGGGTATGCGTCATGATAAAACTTTGTCTACCGCAACCCCCTGCAGATCATAATGTTTGGACATCTTCCAGCGATATTGGCCGCCGTGCGGGGATCGCTGTCCTGCATGCAGCCCTGTGGGAGCAGGAGCGCCACAGAGAGGAGGCAGAGGCTGCAGTAGTGGAGCGGGCCGCAGAGGGGCAGGTGGCAGCTGCTCAGGCTGGAGGGCCGCTCGCCCGACAGGCAGAGGAGGAGAAGGAGGACCAAGGCGAGGGTGAGCCACAGGACGCGGATGCAGATGAGGAGGGGGGGGGGGGGGGGTGCTGGGGAGGAGGTGGTGCCATGGAGGCTCCTGATGAGGCCTCGTGTACCAGCCAGCGCCGCATGTCCTGCCAGGAACCCCCGGGCCGGGCATGCAGAAGGCGACTCCAGATGAACTGGGAAACTGTCACCAGTAGGGGCGGGGTGGCTTGGACGTCCGGGGGGGGGGGGGGGAGGGGGACTGCCAAATGATGACACCTGGCACTGTGTGAGACGGGGAGGGAGGAGGACACCCTCTCCTGGTGGCCGTCAAGGTGACAGCCGCCCTCAACTTCTATGCAACTGGGTCATTCCAGTCGCCGAGAGGGGACCTCTCTGGTATTTCCTAGCCATCGGTGCACAGGTGTATCCGTGCAGTGACTGACGCCCTGTATGACCTTGCCGACTGCTACATTCAGTTCCCTGTGGACCGCGCCCACCAGGATGCCAGGCAGCTGGCTTTGCTGCCGTCGCTAGGATACCCATGGTTCAGGGGGTAATTGATGGGGTGCACGTCGCCTTGTGGCCACCAGCAGAAAACAGGCCGATGTTCATGAACAGAAAGGGGCCCTGCTCCATGAATGTTCAGGTGGTCTGTGACCACCAGATGAGGATTCTGCACGTCTGTGCCCGGTACCCTGGCAGTGTACATGTCTCGTTTATCCTGGCGCAAGCATTCATCCCCGGCATGTTCGTGGGACATCCCCCCCTCCCCCCCCCCCCAGCTGCGGGGCTGGTTGCTGGGTGACAGGGGTTACCCATTGCGGTTGTGGCTGATGACACCTATACGGAGGCCACAGACCGACTCGGAGCACCGCTACAATGAGGCCCATTGTGCAACCAGGGGTGTGGTGGAGAGGTGCTTTGGGGTGCTGAAGATGCGCTTCAGGTGCCTGGACTGCTCTGGACGGACCCTCAAGTACGACTCAAGTAGGGTCGGCTGCATTGTTGTGGTCTGTTGCGTCCTCCACAATATAGCCCAGTAGAGGGGCGATGTGCTGGAGGAGGAAGAGGGGGAGGGAGAGGAACACGAGGAAGGGCACGACTCTCCAGCTGAGGAGGAGTGTGGGGGGGGGGTCAATGTACGGGACATGGGGGCTGGACATGGACGGGAGGCTGCACTACGCCACCAGCAGGGCCAGCGAGCACGGGATGGTTTAATTGGCGCACGTTTCACCAACTAGGGGTGGTGGTTTTGCTGAGCAGGGGCACGGCACTACAGTACGGCACCACCCACCACCCTCACCTCCCACAACACCAATGAGATTCACTTCCGCTACCACCGACCAACCTTAGCTCCCACACCACTGCATCACCCGCATGCACACCACCCCTCCATTACACATCCACCTGCGGCACAACAGGCTGGGCTCACACGGTTGTTAGTGAAAGCGGATCTGGTCCATACCATGGGTGATGGTGACAGCCCGCTCTGCGATGAGCTCTGAGCTCCATTTTGGTACACAATGTCTGACTCATGGCCACAGTAACCTGGGTGGTCCTTGTACGCGGGTTGGACACTGCATCGCATGGCCCTGTCATTTCGCAGGGGTTGGGGTGGCGCGGACATCCGGGGGGGGGGGGGTGGGGGAGAGATCACACCCACCTGGGCTCAACGTTCCATCGCCCCCTCACCCACAGTGTCACTCAGTTCCCGCCCGCACGCATCGGACAGAGCACAGAGGCAGCTTTCATTGGTGGTACAGTGTGTTTAATTATAAGCGATATATACATGTGCCCTAGCCCCTATATCTAAGCTGTGCCCTGCACCCTGACACTTACTAGGTGTCTAACTTTCTGGCCTTACGGGCCCTACCACTACGTCTCTGTGCTTCCCAAGACGGTACAGCAGAAATGGAGGCGGACTGCTGAGATTCCTGCCCTGCGACAGTTGGCGCTCGTTTCATGGGGTGGCCCCGTTTGAATGGGCCAGGCTGCTCCTTGGGCATCCCGGCTGCCGTGGTGCCACCCTGTTCTGCCCGCTGCCCACCAGATGCACCAGGGACGGTAGCGGGAGAGTCCGAGGCGTCGCGGTGTTCTGGGACCTCCCCTGCAGGAGTTACCGCCATGGGCCCCAGCACCTCCTCCTCCCTCGGGGTGCCCAATGGCACCCGGATTTCTCCATGGGACGGGGTGCAAGCAGAGACATCCCCTGAGGCACCCCCAAAACCTGGCGCTGCCAGTCCTGGAGGCCCGCTCTGGTATCAACCAAGGTCCGTACGTTAGCGGCCATGGAGCTCAGGGATTGGGCCATCCCTGTCTGGGACTGCGCCATCTCACTCTGGATCTGTGTGACGCTGGTCAGCACCTGCGCAATGCCGCCGATGATCTGAGCGATGGCCTGCTGAGACTGGGCCACAATGATGAGCGCTGCTGCAATCTGCAGCTGCCTCTGGGTCATGGCTGCCTGTGAGTGAGCAGCCCTGTCCTGGGCCACAGACGCCGCCTGCACTGAATGCCCCAGGCATTGCATAACCTGACCCATGTCCGACACTGTCGCCCCCATTGCCTCCACCGCGGATGCCACCTGTGCGGTCTCGGCCTGGGTGGCAAGCATGACCGGCACCACTCCCTGCTCCTGCACGCGAATGCACTTCTCCACCTGCGTCTGCAGGTGCTGGAAGCCGGCCGTCATCCCCTTCTCTCGTCCCTGAGGCTCTGACTGCATCGGGTCTATGGGTGGGAGTGGAAATTCCAGGAACCCGGGACCCGTCTGGGTGGCAGCTGGTTGCTGGGGCGAGGCTGCACTCTGACCGTCCGGCCCCTCGACTGCTCCTACCTCTACCTGCTGTACCGGAACGGCTGTGTCGTGCTCACCAGTGGGTGTCGCAGAAAACTCATTCCTAAAGAGGCCAACCGAGGTGACTGACTCTGCGATGTGGCGAGTGTAGGGGATAGCAGTGATGGAAAGTCTATGTCCTCATCAGAGCCAAAGTCCGGGGTCTTCTGTGTCGTTTTGTGGTGTGTTCTTGATCCCTGTGTCACCATCCCCTGTGTTCCTGTCCTCTGTGTGCCCGTCCCCTTGTCTCCGTCCTCTGTGTGTCCGTCCCCTGTGTGTCCATCCCCTGTGTGCCCGCCCCCTTGTCTCCGTCCTCTGTGTGTCCGTCCCCTGTGTGTCCGTCCCCTGTGTGTCCGTCCCCTGTGTGTCCGTCCCCTGTGTGTCCGTCCCCTGTGTGTCCGTCCTCTGTGTGTCCGTCCCCTGTGTGTCCGTCCCCTGTGTGCCCGCCCCCTTGTCTCCGTCCTCTGTGTGTCCGTCCCCTGTGTGTCCGTCCCCTGTGTGTCCGTCCCCTGTGTGTCGTCCCCTGTGTGTCCGTCCCCTGTGTGTCCGTCCCCTGTGTGTCCGTCCCCTGTGTGTCCGTCCTCTGTGTGTCCGTCCCCTGTGTGTCCGTCCTATGTGTGTCCGTCCTCTGTGTGTCTGTGTCCTGGATTTCCGTGTACTGTCCCGTGCCGGGCGCAGGGCTGCTGAGACGGCTGCCCATCCCCGTCGGTGTTTGCGTCCCTGGGGGCCACCGGCCCTGGCACTGGCTGGGGCTGGGGGGCGCCGGATGGGCCGGGACCATCGCCAGCTTATCCTGTAAGACACAAGACAGCATGTATTGTTAGACAGGCGGACGGGGGTGAGGGGGTGGAGTGAGGGGAGCGCGGCCAGGCAGAGGGGTCTCACTTGGTGGCGCGTCTCTGCTCTCGGCATAGGCAACCTCCCGGTCCTCGGGTCCGCCGCGAGGTCCAGTGCCCTCTGCTCGTGCATGGTGAGGGGGTGTAATACAGGTGCCCCCCTCCGGTTTTCTCCCACTCCCTGCAGTTATTGGTATTTTTCTCCTGGGGGGGGGCACACAACCATCAACGGTGTTAGGCGGTCCGACGCCTGCAGCCCAGCGAGTGGGTCTATGATGGCATAGGTGCTCAGGGCTCCTGACCACTGCGGCTGGCATGGGTGGGTGCGGCCATGTAGGTCAGATGGACCGTCTCCCTGGGCAGGGGCGGTCGGTGTCACATGTGTGGGGGGTAGGGGGGTTGGTACCAGGGGCACAGTGCTGGGTACTCACCCTGGCTGCCCTGAGTAGGTCGTGCAGCTTTTTCGGCACTGCTCGCCTGGCCTGGCAACCGGTCCGACGGCGCTGACGGCCTCGCCCACCTCTGCCCACAGACGCCGAACGGTAGCACCTGGGGTCCTGTGGCCGGGTCCGGGATACAGATCCCCTGTCCTCTGCTTTACAGCGTCCAGGAGCATGTCCAAATCACCATCCCGGACCCTTGGCACTGCACAGCCATCTTCCCTACGCCGGCTGTGTGTGGGGGGGATGAGTTTTTTTAAGGCGCCACGATGCGACCCGCGTATCGGATGCTGATTGCAGGCCGTTCCCCTGGGCACTCCTCCTGGTGCCCGTGCTGGCCCCTTGTGGGCCGCTGAATCGGTGGACTATGGGGCCCGTTGACGCCGTCATAAAACGCCCCGGTATTTACGACGGCGTCCACACTTAGCCCCATTATCGGAAAATCCCGCCCCATGTGGTGGAGATCATGCGCAGGATTCTTCAACCCTCTGGGCCGGAACCACGACCGGAGCGGGGGCGGATAATAGCCTTTCACGCTGGAAATTCGGTGTGACGGCGCTTCCGCAGATCCGCCAGTCGGGGGCCGTTGGAACAGGCCCCTACGGCGATTCTCCGCGGTCAACCGGCCAAAATCCCGCCGGCATGGTTTACATATGGTACCACCCGCCGGGAGCTGGGACCCGTGGCCGTAATGGCAGCCCTGGTGGGGGGCAGGGGTATCTGACTCCGGGGGGGGGGGGGGGGGGCCCTCAGCGGGCCATCGCGATCTGGGAGTGTCCTACCTTCCTCCGCGCGGGCCCACTGTGTGGCTCTGCCATGTCGGTGCCCGCGCCGAGGTGGGACACCGTGCGCATTCGCGGACCCGCTTGCGGCCACCCTGCACATACGCAGCCATGCGGTCTGGCTAGCAGGGCCCCGCCGGCAGCCAGAGCTGCGGGACGCACGCCAGGGCTATGCTAGCCCCCTGGAAAACGGAGAATCACCCCGGACCTTGGAGGAAAAAGTCCGGAGTGATTCTGTTTTCCGGCGGACGTGGGGACTTAGTCCCCAGAAGGGAGAATCCCGCCCGATATCAAATGTGATGAATGTCCCGTTCTGTAATACTGGAACTCACTGTTTGGAGTCAGCATGATATCGGACTAGTGGGAGTGCTTAGCTTCTATAAGATACAGAGAGTACCGACAGAGCAACCCCATAGTATACACACAATGCCTGAAGAATACTCCCAGAGTATACTCACAATCTCTACTTTATACAATAGTGTACACATGCTACCTGCAGACTAATCCCAAAATATGCATGCAGTACCTGTAGATATATATATATAATTTATATAAAGTGTGTGCAAAATGCTTCAACATTACACACAGTACCTCCAGAATACTCCCACAGCATACACACAATAAATGCAGAATATCACATGGACTGCAGCTGTTCAAGAAGGTGGATCACCACTACCTTCTCAAGAGCATTTAGGGCATGGCAATAAATGTTGGCCTATCCAGCGACTCTTACAAACCTTGAACAAATAGATTAAAAAGTTATTCCGCTCCTTCCATATTATTTGTACCTTGGAGTGTTTTCTGATAGATATTTTTTTCTTTACTCTTCCATGGGATGTGGGTGTCACTGGCAAGGACAGTGTTTGCTGTCCACCCCTAATTGCCCTTGAACTGAGCAGCCATTTCAGAGGACGGTTAAGAGTCAACCCTGTGGGCTAGAGTCACCTGTAGGACAGCCAGGTAAGGTCAGCAGATTGCATTCCCTGAAGGGCATTAGTGAACCTGATGGGTTTTTACAATGGTTTCATGGTCATTATTAGACTTTTAAAATTCAAATTCTACCATCTGCCATGGTGGGATTTGAACCCAGGATTACTATTCCAGCAACAATACCATTCTACCACTGCCTCCCCAAAATAACTCTCTCCCCAGAATAACATTGACTTGACATCTTTGAACACAAGAGCACATGAAATGGGTGCAGGAGTAACTAGCTCATAAGATCCCCGAGCCGCCTCCGCCACTCAATAAGATCATGGCTGAGGTTTGACATCAACTCTACTCTCCCACCTTATCCCTTGATTTCCCAGAGCCCAAAGATATATCAATCTCAGCCTTGAAAATACAGAGGAGCACCCTGCACTCTGTATCAAAGAACCCTTCAAGCTATCTTCATTTCTTATGCCTGGTTGTTCACACTAAGTGTTTACTTGAGCAAAGGTGAACTGAAGGAAAATACTGATGATCAAATTGGCTAAAAAGTGTCCCTGAGTTTTGAATGTGTTTGGAAGTACTTTACACAGATCACTGACCGCCCCCCCCCCTCCCCCCCATTGTCCAGCTCTTATTTTTAAGAACTGCGGATCGTTCACATTCAAATGGAATGTGAGATATTCTAGGAATTTGCATTCACTCATTAGCTTGACATCCGAATCCTGTTCCAGTGATAATTCACATTATTCAGATATGATTTCGGGCACCCAGAATAGCATGTAGCAGATTAGAGCCCATGGTAATGAGTGTGGAAACTAATGTAACAGAAAATAAACAGAGCCAAACACTCCATTTGTGTATCAGTCTTTAAGCATGAGGCTGGAGGACCTGTTCATATTCATATTTGGATTCTTGCCAGCTGGCTGCCCCTGAAATAACCAATCCAATGTACATGCTGCAAATTTAGAGATAAGTCGCTAAGAGTGGAAACTCCAAAATTAACCAGTGAAGCAATTCACATTGTCAAGGAGTACTATGGCCCTAGGTATGGCTTACATGCGAACCCTATAGAAACATAGCAAATGGGAGCAGGGGGAGGCCATTTGGCCCTTTCAACCTGCTCTGCCATTCATTATGATCATCCAACTCAATAGCGTTATCCCACCTTCCCCCCATATCCTTTGATCCCCTTCGCCCCAAGTGCTATATCGAACTGCTTCTTGAAAACCTAGGGCGGGATTCTCCGGCCGCGTTCGCCCGGCGATCGGAAAATCCCACCCGAGGTCAATGGAGTTCTCCATTGTACGGGGCTCGCCCATGGCGTTCCTGCGGTAGGCGAGGCGGGAGAATCCAGCCCAAAGTGTTGTGGCCACAACTGTTTTCTGTGGAGTCGAATTCCACAGGCCGACCAATCTCTGGGTAAAGATTCCATTATCCACACACACATACACACACACGCACATTTCAGAAATCAAACTGTATGTCACTGGTCACTTGTTAATAGCATCCTTCTTTGTCATGCTCATTATTTGAAAAATGTATCTGTTTATGGGTGGGCCTTTATTTACCCACCCGGCTGATTTCTATTTTACACTGGGGCAGAAACTTACTGCCCCATCACGGCGCAGGACCGAGCAAGAAAACGTGATAAGCTACAAAAGACCATTCACTCCAGCGGGATCTCCGGCAGGAGGGGCAGTAACATTCCATCCATTGTGCCTTTGAATGGCTCCAACAATGGTCCTACTAGGGGCTTTTCCCAGTAACTTCATTGAAGCCAACTTGTGACAATAAGCAATTATTATTATTATTATTACTGTTGCTCGCATCCCCTATCAGCGCAATCCTCTCTATTCTCAATATCTATCCATTCTCTTCTCTCTAATCGATTTTATTTTAGCTTGGCCCAATAAGTGCAAACTGTAACTTGGATTCATGTAACACCTTTAATGTAGGAAGATGTCCCAAGGAGTGATTATCAGCCAAAATTTGACATTGAACCATATGAGGAGATATTGGGACAAATGACCAAAGATTTGATCAGAGTGTTAGATTTTAGCAAGCGAACCAAGGGACATGTGAGGTAGAGTGTTTGGAGGAATCTATGGTGGGAATTTCAGAGTATCAGGCCTAGACAGCTGAAAACACGACCAGCAAGAGTGTTAAATTAGGGATGCATATGTGAGGAGAATTGGAGGAGTACAGAGGTCTCAGAAGGTTGTAGGACTGGGGCAGATGGGGATGGTGAGCCCGTGGAGAAATCCGAACCTGCATTTCTAAAAGAGTTTAAAAAAGAATTAACTTTGTCCATAACTGAACTTTTAGATTTCTGGTGCCTCGAGGATCTTTATCGCGAAATGGTGAAGGTTTATGTTGATGTTGTTGAAAAAATCCATAAGAGACGGCCAGATCCAGCGACTGTTGAAGGCTGCACCCAGCTCAAACCTGATAATTATATCCTGGGATGGCACACACCTTTTAATGTGAAAGGTACGTGGACCCACGTGGCACTGCATGTTAAAATGACAAACCGCAGCATCTCAACGCTTGACCACAGAACTGAACTCTCTTCTCTCCCAATTTCTGTTTTCCGCAGGGTCGGGATTTGGTGCAGCCACAAAGGCCATGTGCATCGGGATGAGATACTGCCAACCTGAGAAACTAGACAATCTTGTGCAAGTGAGCATTGAATCAGGTCGAATGACACACAACCACCCCACAGGTAATTACCCCGCAGGTAATCACCCCGCAGGTAATCACCCCCCCCACAAGTAATCACCCCACAGGTAATCACCCCCGCCCCCCACAGGTAATGCCCCACAGTTAATGTCCCCCCCCCAGGTAATCACCCAGCAGGTAATCACCCCCTCACCCACAGATAATCACCCCACAGTAAATCACCCCACAGGTAATCACCCCACAGTTAAACACCCCAAACAGGTAATCACCTCACAGTTACCCCCCTCAACAGATAATCACCCCACAGTAAATCACCCCACAGGTAATCACCCCACAGTTAAATCACCCCCCCCTAACAGGTAATCACCCCAGTTAAATCCCCACCCCCCACAAGTAATCACCCCACAGTTAATCACTCCCCCCCCCCACAGGTAATCACCCCATCCGTAATTATCCCGCAGGTAATACAAACATATGAATTAGGAGCAGGAGTAGGCCATTTGGCCCATTGAACCTGCCCTGCCATTCAATAAGATCACGACTGCTCTAATTTTAACCTCAGCTTCATATTCCTGCCTAATTCAAAAACCTTTCACCCGCTTTCTTATCAAGCATCTATCTACTTCTTCCCTCAAGATATTTGGAGACTCTGGCTCAAACACCTTTTGAGGAAGAGAATTCCAAAGTCTTACAACCCTCTGAGAGAAGATTCTTTTCCCCCTCATCTCTGTCTTAGAACATTTAAGAAGTCTTACAACACCAGGTTAAAGTCCAACAGGTTTGTTTCGATGTCACTAGCTTTCGGAGTGCTGCTCCTTCCTCAGGTGAATGAAGAGGTATGTTCCAGAAACACGTATATAGACAAATTCAGAGATGCCAAACAATGCTAGGAATGCGACCATTAGCAGGTGACTAAATCTTTACAGATCCAGAGATGCGACCCCAGGTTAAAGAGGTGTGAATTGTATCAAGCCAGTACGACAACGAATGAACGGACATCGCGCAACAATCACCAGGCAGGAATGTTCCCTTCCAGTCGGGGAACACTTCAGCAGTCAAGGGCATTCAGCCTCTGATCTCCGGGTAAACGTTCTCCAAGGCGGCCTTTAGGACGCGCAACAACGCAGAATCGCCGAGCAGAAACTTATAGCCAAATTCCGCACACATGAGTGCGGCCTCAACCGGGACCTGGGATTCATGTCGCATTACATTCACTCCCACCATCTGGCCTGCGAAATCCTACCAACTGTACTGGCTTGATGCAATAGATTTAATCACCTGCTAATGCTCGCATTCCAAGCATTGTCTGGCATCTTTGAATTTGTCTATATATGTGTTTCTGGAACAGACCTCTTCATTCACCTGAGGAAGGAGCAGCGCTCCGAAAGCTAGTGACATCAAAACAAACCTGTTGGACTTTAACCTGGTGTTGTAAGACTTCTTACTGTGCTCACCCCAGTCCAACGCCGGCATCCCCACATCATTAGAACATTTAGAAACAGAAGCAGAAGTAAAGCATTCAACCCTTCAAACTTGTTCTGCCATTCAATAAAATAATGAAATGAAAAAAAAGATGAAAATCGCTTATTGTCACAAGTAGGCTTCAAATGAAGTTACTGTGAAAAGCCCCTAGTCGCCACACTCCGGCGCCTGTTCGGGGAGGCTGGTACGGGAATTGAACTGTGCTGCTGGCCTGCCTGGGTCTGCTTTAAAAGCCAGCTATTTAGCCCAGTGTGCTAAACCAGCCCCTGGATTGATCTTGGACATGAATCCCGCACCCCCCCCCCCCCCATTCTATGTATCACTCCACTCCCTCAGTCCCCAAAAGTCCATCGCCCTCTCTTTTGAATGTCCTCAATGTTCACAGCCCTCTGGGGTACAGAAGTTTAAAGATTCACACCTCCTTAAGTGAAGAAATTTCTCCTGAGTCTTCTTTGGGCTTCTCCTATTTTACTTTGGTCACCACAACGATAGTTATCCATCTCCTCCTGCCAGTCCCCCATTCCTCTTCCAGTTCCGCTGTGTTTAAGTCTCTCACCACCCCATCTTCCCATCTGGTCAAGATTTCCTCTTCTTCTTCCTGACAGTCCCATCTGCATCACACACCTCACCACATTTCCTCCCTCTCTCCACAACAGATAACTCGACCATTTCAATCTCTTCTCGGCTACTTTCTTCGATGCTCGATCTTCACTGACCCCCCGATGTGCTGTTTCCTGATTTGTCCTTTCGTATTATTTCACACATCCATCTTAACATCCACGTCTCATGAGTATCCAATTGTTGTTCCTCTCTTTTTGATGTTACACAAGTTTTTGCACTGTATAACCAGGGCAGTCTCACAACTGTCTTGTAGATTCTTCGGCGGACACCCCATTATTCCCGGATAATAGCGGGAGAGCCCCGAAACGGAGTTTGTGTGGGTGCCGAACAGAGTGCAATGCTCCCGATCCGCGGCACCGTACACAATCTAGTTCACACCCTCGCTGGACGTGAACCAGGCAAGCATATTTAAATCTGCATTTAAATACGCTCAAACCAGTCTCCTGGCTGCTACCCGCCCGGAGTCTCCTGGCTGCTGGGTTCCCTGTTCCCCCCCCCCCCCCCCCACCCCCCACCGCTGTTGCCGCGTGAGGCTGGCGGAAATCACTACTAAGATTCACCAATCGAGGGCAGACATGAAACCCATGGGGGCTCGGAGGCCATCGGAGCCCCAGGTATCCGATGACAGGGCCCTGGCACCCTGGAAGTGCCGACCTTGCACTGCGAGTTTGGCAGTGCCAGGGTACCAGGTTGGCACTACCAGGTGATGATTGGAGGAAATTGTTATGTATTCTATTTTATATTTGCGGCAGTAAAGCTATTTTAAAAACCCAGGCTTAAAATGCATACAGGCAGTTGGTCTGCTAAAACTGTAATTAAGGTGTTATAAAAGTGGGGTAATTATTAATTCTAACCATTGCCATGTTTACTTATAAATGGCTAATGGAATATTATTGATATTTGGACAGTTCCCTGGCATGTAGACAATTTGAGGGATGGTGTTTACTCCTAGCTAAGCAGATCATGTGACACCTTATTGGGATACAAATGATGTAATTAATGGGAGGAGCCAGGTCTGTTTGTAGTTTTGGCAGTTTTAGCATAGGATTTGAGTCTGACACGACAGAAGGATTTTCAGTGTTCCTGACAGGGTCTCTTTCCAAAGGTCTATACAGAAAACAGCAAGTAACTCTGATTGTAAACTTTATTTATGAGTGGATTTTGAACTGTATTGGGGTTGCTTGGTTGGAATATTCATGGCATAAGTTAAAATTTTTCTTTTTTTTTTAGCACTATTTAACTGTTAATGGTAAAGCCATTTCTTTGATGTTAATATGGTTAATTTTGTGTTTAAATTAAAGTTTGTTTTACCATGAAAGATACGTATTGGTCAGAGTCATCCTTCCTGGGGTAAAGTATCCTTTCCTCAGTTTTACAAATTGAAATATTGTTTGGGGTTTCCCACCTGGAATTTAAACACAAATTGGGGTCTGGTCCGGTGTCTAACAAAAATTGGGGTCTGGTCCATATCCTTATACAGGGTTGGAGGTTGGCACTGCCAGTTTGCCAAGGGGCACTGCCAGGGTGCCAATGGGCACTGTCAAAGGATGGTGCTTGAAAGAGGGCATGGTCATGAAAGCGGAGATTCAAGGCATGGGCATGAAAGGTGGTGAGGCATGAAGGGCAGGGGCATTTGGTGATCCCATTAGAGGGGTTCGTGCCGGGCACCCTGATCTCTGTGAGGCCGGGCTTTCCGTCTTCAGGTTCCACACATTACTTTCTTGGTGGGTTTCACCCAAGCTGCTAAAAACTAACTGAAGATGAGAGAACTGTGATGGGAATCGCGCTGGAACGAACTGGTGGGATTCATACTGGTTTTCTGGCCCAAAGAGAATTCTGCCCTTTGTTTCAGTTTCTGAAGTGCGTTTCCATCACATAACACTTCACCGCCCTTCTTTGAATGACTCCAAATGGAGCTAAAAGCTCATTGTTTGATTTCCATTTCCATACCTCCATCTTCTCCCCTCATTGACCCCATTCACTTTCTCCAAGTCTTCATCCAGAATCTTTTCACCTTCAGTCTGATCCTCTTCCCTCGGCTCAAACATACAGTACATAAATTGGGACTTCGGTTGTCAGATCTTCCTATCACTGTCTTCCACTGCTTTTCTCTAGATACTTGGTCATATTTGTATCATCTCCACCACATAGCTCAATGCCATCTACAAACATCATTGACCATGACACTTCCTGTCTCACTAGCTTTAGATAAAACATCCATGACAATGAGGAAGAGGAAGGGGCTCGGTATCGATCCTTGGTGCAATCCAACTTTGGCTTTGAAAATTCCACTGTCCCCACACTGTTTTTTCCTTGTGCCTGGTACTCCTTGTACATGTCCTGTAATAGTGTGCATACCTCTCAGAGATTCCATGAACTTTAACATATCTTCACACTGCCTCCCTAGACACCCAGTAATAAGCTTCCTCTAGCTCAATGATTATTGAGCTGCATTGGCCTTCCTGGTATTCCTCCAACACTTGTCTAAAACAGAAATATTATTGGTGATGCTTCTATTTGGGAATTATTCTGAACCGACCTTCATGAATTTTCATCATCTTTCTCAGCCTCTGGTCCATGGCTCTCTCCCATAGCTTGAAGGTATAAGGGAGGTGTTTACTTCCTCAGTAGTTTTGGCAATCTTGAATATCTTCCTTTCCTTTGAATATTTATCCTCATCTCAGTCTGAAATGGCTAGGCCGTTATCCTGAGAGTATGGTTAATATTTCTAGACACACCATCTTGGGGAAACAGCTTCTCAGTATCAACTAAGCCCTCATTCTTCTAAACTTCAGAGATTGCAGGCTCAGCCTGTTAAATATCTCCTCATATGACAGCCCTTTAATCCCAGGAACCAATCTAGCTAATCTCCACTGCACGCCTCCTAAGGCAAGAACATCCTTCCTTAGATAAAGAGACCAATATTGTACAGAGTACTCCTAGTGTGGTCTCAACAAAGCCCTATACAACAATACCAATTGTAGTTTCCTTATTTTTAAACTCCAACCCCCTTTCAATAACGGCCAACATATCTTTTGCCTTCTGCAGCTTTGATCCATACATATCCTTTCAAATGTCAGTGGCCTCAGTTGTGAAACCCCAATGTTTGTAAACATTGACCACATAAGAACATAAGAACTAGGAGCAGGAGTAGGCCATCTGGCCCTTTGAGCCTGCTCCGCCATTCAATGAGATCATGGCTGATCTTTTGTGGACTCAGCTCCACTTTCCCGCCCGAACACCATAACCCTTTATTCCTTTACTCTTCAAAAAACTATCTATCTTTACCTTGAAAACATTTAATGAAGGAGCCTCAACTGTTTCACTGGCCAGGGAATTCCATAGATTCACAAGCATTGGGTGAAGAGATGTAAGTTGCAATAAATGTGTGTAACTCAAGTGTGTATTTCACTGCACTTTCATCTCTTTAATGTGGTCAATGTTTCCAAACATTGGGGTGGGGGGGGGTCACCACTTAGGCCTCTGAAGCGTGAAAGGATATGAATAGATCAAAGCTGTAGATGGTTTTTACGAGCTGTCAATCATAGACCACTACTGGAAAGGTATGAATGACTTTCAGATAGTGGATCTGAGGGAACTAAACACAGGAATAGCTGCTCTCCTTCGAGGAATGGACACTTGGAGCTGCAAGATATGTATTACAGCTATAATGCTTCCTACTGCCCTTGTCTGGACTGCGCTCTAGATTCCAGAAGCGGTCCTTTTTCCTGAGATGGGGGGGTCAGTGTGTGGAGGGACTTCCTATAGATAGGGTGTCCCTGTCAGGGGCCCCATTACAGGAGTCCCTATTACAGGTGTCCCTGGGAGATTCCCCTAATCCATGGTTCCTGGGGGGGTCCATCTATTATAGGGGTTCCTGGGTGGGCCACTATTATAGGGATCCCGGGAGGGTTGGATCGGGTCACCTCCGTACTCCGGGGTGGGGCGCATCCAGGCAATCCTGGGATGGAGGACTGTCGTGCAGTAAGGGGAGGGGTCAGGGTGGGGTATTCGAGACAGATTTGTCGTGCGGGGAGGGGGGTCAGGGCTGATTTGTGGTGTGGAGGTCGGATGGGGGGTGATTTGCGGTGCGAGGCGGGGGGTCAGGACCAGTTTGCACGTGGCGGGGGTGAGGGGGGTGCCGGCTGCAAGATCTAGCTATCAGGCTGCCCGTTCAAGATGGCGGCCAGATAGCGAGATTCTCCTGGAATCCCTCTTGCAAGGCTAACATTTACTGCTCTTCCCTAATTGCTTTTGAAATGGTGGTTATGACCTGCCTTCTCACACCACTGCATTCAATGTGGTATAGCCAAATCGACAGTGTATTTTCCTGCTGTAGTTTGATATGACCATGTGACTTGCTAAAGGGTCGTTACGAGTCAACCACATTGCTGTGAATCTGGAGTCACGTCTAGATCGAACCAAGCAAGAGTGACAGCTATCCTCCTTTATAAGACAATAGTGAATCAGATAATCATCCTTCAGGTAATCATCAACTCCATGTAATTGCAACAACACATTGGATACGATAGTGCCCATAATCCAAAGTGATTGATGGGAGTGTTATCAGTCGAAACTTAACACTAAGCTACATAAAGAGATATCAGGGCCGACAACCAAAAGCTTCATCGAAGAGTTAAACTTTGAAATGAAAATGAAATGAAAATCGCTTATTGTCACAAGTAGGCTTCAATGAAGTTACTGTGAAAAGCCCCTAGTCGCCACATTCCAGCACCTGTTTGGGAATCGAACCTGCTGCTGGCCTGCCTTGGTCTACTTTAAAAGCCAGCAATTTAGCCCAGTGTGCTAAACCAGCCCCTACTGAAAATCACTTATTGTCACAAGTAGGCTTCAAATGAAGTTACTGTGAAAAGCCCCTAGTTGCCACATTCCGGTGCCTGTTCGGGGAGGCTGGTACGGGAATTGAACCGTGCTGCTGGCCTGCTTGGTCTGCTTTAAAAGCCAGCGATTTAGCCCAGTGTGCTAAACCAGCCCCGTAAAGGCTGCATTTTAAAGAAGCATCTTAAAGAGTTGGAGAGAGGTGGCGAGGCTTGGAGAGTGTTAATGGAACTCCAGCGCTTCGGGCAAAGGTAGCTGAAAGCACGGCCGCTAATAGCAGAGAAATTAATATTGCTGATGCACAAAATGCCAGAATTGAAGGTGAAAAAATGAAATGAAAATCGCTTGTCACAAGTCGGCTTCAAATGAAGTTACTGTGAAAAGCCCCTAGTCGCCACATTCCGGCGCCTGTTCGGGGAGATTGTTACGGGAATCGAACCGTGCTGCTGGCCTGCCTTGGTCTGCTTTCAAAGCCAGCGATTTAGCCCTGTGCTAAACAGCCTCTCGAAGGTGGATGATGGGTGGAGGGGATCTTGAACAAGTTAGGGTAGCCATGATGTGGAGATGCCGGCGTTGGACTGGGGTGAGCACAGTACGAAGTCTTACAACACCAGGTTAAAGTCCAACAGGTTTGTTTCAATGTCACTAGCTTTTGGAGCGCTGCTCCTTCCTCAGGTGAATGAAGAGATATGTTCCAGAAACATATATATAGACAAATTCAAAGATGCCAGACAATGCTTGCAATACGAGCATTAGCAGGTGATTAAATCTTTACAGATCCAGAGATGGGGTAACCCCAAGTTAAAGAGGTGTGAATTGTGTCAAGCCAGGACAGTTGGTAGGATTTCGCAGGCCAGATGGTGGGGGATGAATGTAATGTGACATGAGTAAGACAGCAGAGTTTGCATATGTTCAAGTTTAAGTAGGGTGTTTGATGGAAAGATGGCCGGGGTGGTGGGAGGGGGGGGGGCATTGGAATAGCCAAGTTTAGAGGTGGTGTGTGGTTGGACGATCTCCAGAATTGGAGGAGTGCAAATGTCTCAAAGAGTTGTTGGGGTTGGATTACACTGACAATTTAGAAATGGGGAGGAGTTGAGAGAGGTAATGGTGAGGTAGAGCTGGTTGTTGTCAGTGTTCATGTGGAAACTAACACTATGCCGTTAAATTATATCACGGAGGAGCAGCATGTAGATAAGAAATAGGAGGGGGCCAAGGATAGGTCCTTGGGGTTCCCCAGAGGTGACAAAGCAGGAGCAGGAAGAGAAGCCATTGCAGTGATTCTCTGGCTATGACTGGATAGATAAGAGTGGAATAAGGCAAGTGAAGTCACGGGATTACAAGGCAGGTTTATACAAAATTGCCTTCGTGATTTAACACTTTGAGCCCCAGTATCATTTGTATGTTTCTTGTTGCTACTTAACAAGAGTGTACATGTATCAAATAAAGAAAAACACCACACCAGTGCTCTCAATATAACTCGTTGGATAAGATAAAGGTTATAAAGTTGTGGGTGGTTTCCAACCAGCATTCTGACACCAGAGGTGACATCTGTCATTGGGAAAATGCTGGAATCCATTATTGAGGAGGTAATGTCAGCATATTTACAAAAACATTACCCAATCAGACAGAGTCAATCAGATTATGTGAAAGGGAAATTGTGATTGATTAATTTACTCGAGCGCTTTGAGGGCTGATAAAGGGGAAGAGGTAAATGTCATGCATTTGGATTTCCAAAATGCATTTGATAAGCTGCCAAGAAAAAAGACAACGACACAAGATAAGAAGTCACCCTGGGGGTGATGCATTAGCATGGATAGAGGTTTAGTTAATGAACAAGGAATAGAGATTCAGGATGAATGGTGTTCTGGTTGGCAGATTGTAAATGGTGGAGTGCTGTAGGGATTAGTGCTATGGCCTCAAGTATTTACAGTCTATAGAAATATCTTGGATGAAGGGACCAAATATATGGTAGCCAAATTTGCTAGCAATGCAAAGATAGGTAGGAAAGCAAGTTGTGAGGAGGATACAAAGAGATATAGATAGATTAAGTGAGTGGGCAAATTAATTGGTAGATGAAGCATAATGTAGGTGTGGTAGTCTGTGTAGAGGTATTACGGTGCCTGGTAATGCTGGAACACCATTGGTAGATATTGTATGTTTCCTATTGGTCAAGCTGAATGGTAACTCCATCCTGCAAGGCGGGGTATAAGAACCCGTGCCGCCCCACCAGCCTTCATTTTGTACCTGAGCTGCTGGGGGAAACATCTAGCTTATTAAAGCCTTCAGTTGGACTACAACATCGCTTTAGTGATCGTGCATCAATTTAATAAGCTAGATTTAAAAGGATGGATCTCCGAATCAAGCCGGAGTGTCTGCAACTCAGCCCCCATGCGGCAAACTCAGTGGCAATCTTCAAGCACTGGCTGGCGTGTTTTAAAGGATATCTCAGAACGGCCGAAAATACACCCACGGGAGAACAGAAAATGCAAGTCCTGCACTCGAGGATGAGCCCGGAGATTTACACCCTCATCGAAGACGGGGAAAAATTTGACGCAGCAACAGAGCTGCTAAAATATTCGCCCAGTAAACCAGGTCTACACCCGACATCTGCTACCAACGAGGCGACAAATCCCTGGGGAAATCGCTGGAAGAATTCTACCGTGCGTTCCTGGTGTTGGGGAGAAACTGCAGCTGCCCGCAAGTTTCGGCGAGCAACCACACAGAACTCTTGATCCGGGACGCTTTCATGGCAGGTATGCTGTCCTCCCAAATCCGCCAGCGATTGCTGGAAAAAGACACCCTAGACTCAAGGAGGCACAGGTCCTTGCAGGCTCCCTGGATGTGGCCTCCAGAAACGCCCGCGCTTACGTTCCCGACCGTGTGGCAGTCCCCTGGGCAGCGTGGAACCCCTCCCGCAGCCGACCCCGAGACATCCCCCATCCCCCCACAAGCTTGTGCTGCAAGGCGGCCTGGCAACCCCGGGGGACCCTGCTGCTACTTTTGTGGGCAGGCCATGCAGCCCCGGCAGCGCTGCCCGGCCCGCGCATCCACCTGCAAGGGATGCGGTAAAAAGGGCCACTTCATGGTGGTGTGCCATGCCCGTGCGGTCGCTGCGGTGTCCGACGGCGAATGTGGACCGCCACCACAAACCTCTCCATGGTCCGCGAGCGGCCAGCGGGCACCGCCATCTTCCTACTCCAGGGCCACGTGTGGCCCCCAGGCGCCACCATCTTGTCCCGCGGACACCACGTTCGATCGATGGGCACCCACAGCCATGTGCGACCAATGCGTGCTGCCATCTTGGATGGACTCCCAGGACCCCAGCTCGGCTGACCGCACACCGCCCGTAGAGATCACTCAACTGCTGAGATTAGCCTCGGTGACCCTGGATCAGTCCCGGCCTCGAACACTCTCAACTGTTACAACAACAGTAATAATCAACGGGCACGAGACGCCCTGCTTAATCGACTCTAGGAGCACGGAGAGCTTCATACACCCTGACACGGTAAGGCGCTGTTCTCTCCTTGTCCACCCCATTAATCAAAAAATCTCCCTGGCCTCCGGTTCCTACTTAGTAGAAATAAAGGGGTTTTGTGCAGCAAACCTCACAGTCCAGGGAAGGGAGTTTAAAAATTACCGGCTCTACGTCCTTCCCACCTCTGCGCGGCCACACTCCTAGGTTTAGACTTCCAGTGTAATCTCCAAAGTCTAACTTTAAAATTCGGCGGCCCCATACCCCCCTCACTGTCTGCGGCCTCGCGACCCTCAAGGTCGATCCGCCTTCCCTGTTTGCGAACCTCACCCCGGATTGCAAACCCGTCGCCACCAGGAGCAGACGGTACAGTGCCCAGGACCAGGGGCGGAATTCTCCGCAATCGGCACGATGTCCGCCAGCCGGCACCAAAAACGGTGCGAATCAGTCCGGCATCGTGCCACCCCAAAGGTGCGGAATCCTCCGCATCTTGAGCGGCCGAGCCCTCACCTTGAGGGGCTAGTCCCGCGCCGGACTGATTTCCACCCCGCCAGCTGGCGGGAAAGGCCTTTGGTGCCCCGCCAGCTGCCGCTGAAATGACATTGCCGGGCGGCGCATGCACGGGAGCGTCAGCGGCCGCTCACGGCATCCCCGCGCATGTGCAGTGGAGGGGGTCTCTTCCGCCTCCACCATGGTGGAGACCATGGCGAAGGCGGAAGGAAAAGAGTGCCCCCACGGCACAGGCCCACCCGCGGATCGGTGGGCCCCGATCGCGGGCCAGGCCACCGTAGGGGCACCCGCCGGGGCCAGATCACCCCGCGCCACCCCCAGGACCCCGGAGCCCGCCAGCGCCGCCTTGTCCCGTGGTTTAATCCACGCCGGCGGGACAGGCATTCCAGCAGCGGGACTTCGGCCCATGCGGGCCGGAGAATCGCCGGGGGGGGGTCCGCCAACCGGCGGGGGGGTCGGAGAATCCCGCCCCAGATCTTTATTAGGTCAGAGGTCCAACGGCTACTGAGGGAAGGAGTCAGTGAAGCTAGCAACAGTCTCTGGAGAGCTCAAGTAGTGGTGGTAAAGACCGGGGAGACGCATAGGATGGTCATCGACTACAGTCAGACCATCAACAGGTTTACGCAGCTGGACGCGTACCGTCTCCCCCGCATACCCGACCTGGTAAACAGGATCGCGCATTACAAGGTCTTCTCCACGGTGGATCTTATGTCCGCCTACCACCAGCTCCCCATCCGCACTAGTGACCGCAAATACACTGCCTTTGTAGCAGATGGGCGGCTCCATCACTTCTTAAGGGTTCCCTTCGATGTCACCAACGGGGTTCGGTCTTCCAGCGCGAGATGGACCGAATGGTTGACCGGTACAGTTTACGGGCAACATTCCCGTATCTCGATAATGTCAGCATCTGCGGCCACGACCAGCAGGACCACAATACCAACCTCCGAAAATTCTTCCAGACCACAAAAGATCCTTAACCTTACGTATAACAAGGATAAATGAGTGTTCAGCACCGACCGCCTAGCCATCCTCGGCTACGTAGTGCGAAATGGTGTTATAGGCCCCGACCCTGAACGCATGCACCCCCTTATGGAGTTCCCCCTCCCTCACTGCTCCAAGGCCCTGAAGCGCTGCCTCAGGTTTTTTTCTTACTATGCCCAGTGGGTCCCCAACTATGCGGACATGGCCCGTCCCCTGATCCAATCCACAGCTTTTCCCCTGTCGATAGAGGCCCGCCAGGCCTTCAGCTGCATCAAAGCAGACATTGCAAAGGCCACGATGCACGCCATCGACGAGTCCCTCCCCTTCCAGGTCGAGAGCGACGCGTCTGACGTAACTCTGGCGGCCACCCTCAACCCAGCGGGCAGACCCGTGGCCCCCTCACGTACCCTCCATGCTTCCGAAATCCGCCACTCCTCAGTCGAAAAGGAGGCCCAGACCATAGTAGAAGCTGTGCGACATTGGAGGCATTACCTGGCCAGCAGGAGATTCACTCTCCTCACTGACCAATGGTCGGTTGCATTCATGTTCGATAATGCACAGTGGGGCAAGATAAAAAACAATAAGATCTTGCGGTGGAGGATCGAACTCTCCACCTCCAACTCCGAGATCTTGTATCGTCCCCGGAAGCTAAACGAGCCTCCTGATGCCCTGTCCCACAGCACATGTGCCAACGCACAAGTGGACCGCCTCTGAGCCCTCCACGAGTACCTCTGCCACCCGGGGGTCACTCGCTGTTTCTACTTTATCAAGACCCGCAACCTGCCCTACTCCATCGAAGAGGTCAGGACAGCCACCAGGGACTGCCAAATCTGCGCGGAGTGCAAACTGCACTTCTACCGGCCAGAGAAAGCGCACCTGATAAAGGCTTCCCATCCCTTTGAATGCCTCAGCATGGACTTCAAAGGCCCCCTCCCCTCCATCGACCGCAACACATACTTCCTGAACGTGATTGACGAGTACTCCCGGTTCCTATTCGCCATCCCCTGCCCCGACATGACCGCAACCACCGTCAACAAGGCCCTTCATAGCATCTTTGCACTGTTCGGGTTCCCCGCCTACATACACAGTGATAGGGGGTCCTCCTTTATGAGCGACGAACTGCATCAATTCCTGCTCAGCAAGGGCATAGCCTCGAGCAGGACGACCAGTTACAACTCCCGGGGTAACGGACAGGTAGAGAGGGAGAACGGAACGGTCTGGAAGACCGTCCTACTGGCCCTACGGTCCAAGAATCTCCCAGTCACCCGCTGGCAGGAAGTCCTCCCTGATGCTCTCCACTCCATCCGGTCACTGCTTTGTACCACAACCAACCAAACACCTCACGAACGTCTCCTTGTCTTCCCCAGGAAGTCCTCCTCTGGGACCTCGCTCCCGACCTGGCTGGCAGCTCCCGGACCCATCCTGCTCCGAAAGCACGTACGGACGCACAAGTCGGACCCGTTGGTCAAGAGGGTCCATCTTCTCCACGCTAACCCCCAGTATGCCTACGTGGCGTACACCGACGGCTGACAAGATACGGTCTCCCTATGAGACCTGGCGCCCGCCAGAGGCCCACGCACACCCTAGCCACCAGTCCCACCCTCCCTCCCACCAGTGCACCTTACAGGAGGATCGGTCCTTCCGCCGGCCCCGTCTAGGCCCCCCCACCCACTGACGTACCCCGCAGACGCTCCCTTCCCAGGCCAACCGTTTTCCCCACCAGCGCCGTCTAGGGGTGTTGAAGCTGCCACAAAGATCGAGGCCACGCCCCCGGAGTCACAGACACCCGAGCCTCCACCCGAGTCACCACCGAAGCTTCGACGATCACAGAGGATGACCAGGGCCCCCGATCAACTGATTGCTTCATTTTAAAGTGTATAGTTAATTATGATTCATAAATTGTAAATAGTAAATAGAATTGTAAATAGTTACAATACGCTGTACGGAGGTATTACAATACCTCCATAACTATAATTTCTACCACATTACCATGTTGTAATATCAGGCCACCACCTCCGCCGGACTCTTTTTTTAACAGGGGGTGAATGTGGTAGTCTGTGTAGAGGTATTATGGTACCTGGTAATGCTGGAACACCATTGGTAGATATTGTATGTTTCCTATTGGTCAAGCTATATGGTAGCTCCGCCCTGCAAGGTGGGGTATAAGAGCCCGTGCCGCCCCAGCAGCCTTCATTCTGTACCTGAGCTGCTGGGGGAAACATCTAGCTTATTAAAGCCTTTCGTTGGACTACTACCTCGCTTTAGTGGTCATTGATCGTGCATCAGTAGGAAAACGGAAGGTTATCCATTTTGGCAAGAAGATTAGAAAAATCAAATATTATTTAAACGGAAAGAGATCCCAGAATGCCGCAGTACAGAGGCATCTGGGTGTTCTCACACATGAATCAAAAGAAGTTAGCATGCAGTTACAGAAAATAATTAGGAAGGTTTTGTAAGGGCCCCGAAGAATCCAGCACGAGTTTTAAGGATACAAAATAATAACGTTTATTTACTATAACAATATATACATAACAGTAGCAGTACCTTCCCTTGCTACCTTCTCCTTCCTCCTGGTTCCTGGACTGGCCGGCTTATTTATAGTAGGAGTTTCTCCGCCCCCTTCATTGGGGAAGTTCATACTCCCATAGGATTGTGGGATAGTCATTAGTCCCCAGCCAATCGTCAGTAGGCAGGTTATAACATCCCTCCCCCCCAAAGTCCAAGGAATCCACCGTAGGCCCTGGCGAAGGAAGGCGTCGAACTCGTTTGGCCGCAGGCCGGACGCCATTTGCACGCGGCGCTGGATCAGGCGGCGTATAACGAGACGGAGACCGGCGCTTCCGTGATGAACGGCGTGGTTGCACATCCACGGCCTGTGGACCCGAGGATTCCCCCTCTGATTCATCCTGTGTCTCCATCTCGGAGTCAGAGTCTGCTGCCTCCGTCATGTCAGCGTCTCTATCCCCATTCGGTCCCGTCACGACCTGCGCAGGCTTCGAGTGAGGCACCAGTGGAAGATTTGGAGGACTACCTTCCCTTGTTTCTGGTCTTTGCCGCTGTTGAACTGAGCTCCGGGGGCGGGGAATCTTTTGCGGGGATGATCTTCTGGACCGGACGTGGTCTACATGTTTTCGCTGGAGACGACCCTGGGCTTGCACTTGGTACGATATAGGGCCCGTTTGGCGAAAGATTACACCAGGAACCCATTGGGCACCACCAGCAAAATTCCGCACGAATACTGGGTCACCGGGCGCAAACTGCCGAATCGGACGATGCCGAGACAATCCCGGTCCCTGCCGTTCTTGTGTGCGGCGTACTTTTGCGCCAATGTCCGGGAAGACCATACTAAGGCGGGTGCGAAGTCTCCGGCCCATTAGGAGTTCTGCGGGAGCTACCCCAGTCACTGTATGGGGGGTGGTCCTGTACGTAAACAAAAACCGAGCCAGTCTCGTGTCCATTGATCCGGAAGACTGCTTCTTTAGGCCTCTTTTGAATGTTTGCACTGCACGCTCTGCCAACCCATTTGAAGCCGGGTGGTAAGGGGCAGTGCGGATATGGCGGATGCCGTTCGTCTTTGTAAACCTAGCAAACTCCTCACTCGTGAATGGAGTGCCATTATCCGTGACCAGCACCTCGGGGAGTCCATGCGTGCTAAATGATAAACGCATTTTTTCAATTGTTGCGCAGGAAGTTGTCCCCTGCATCTTATGCACCTCCAGCCATTTGGACTGGGCGTCAATTAGTAGAAGGAACATGGATCCCTGAAAAGGGCCTGCGAAATCTGCATGTAAGCGTGCCCAAGGCCGCCCTGGCCATTCCCAGTGATGTAGGGGCGCGGCCGGCGGAAGCTTCTGATGCTCCTGGCAAATGGAGCAGTTTTGGGCCACCTTCTCAATGTCGGTGTCGAGGCCTGGCCACCAGACATAACTCCGGGCCAACATTTTCATCTTGGTCACGCCCGGATGCCCATTGTGCAATTCTGATAATATCAGCTCCTGGCCTTTTTCCGGGACAATCACACGCGTCCCCCACAAGAGGATGCCGTCTTCCACGCTGAACTCTGACAGCTTGGAGGAAAATGCCCGCAACTCGCCTGGGAGCTGTCTATGCTGCCCACCATACAGGACTATGTGCCGAACCTTTGACAGGACTGGCTCCGTCTGGGTCCACTCACGGATCTGTGATGCCGTGACAGGCAAGGTGTCCATAAAATTTAGGGTTGCGACCACCTCACCGGTCGTGGGGGTCGACATGGGGCTGGTCGATAAAGGCAATCGGCTCAGTGCGTCGGCATTTGCTATCTGCGTACCTGGTTTGTGCTCCAGAGAATACTCATATGCAGCAAGCAACAAAGCCCAGCGCTGGATCCGTGCAGAAGCAATGGGCGGTATTGGCTTATCCTCTCTGAAGAGTCCCAGCAGGGGCTTATGATCAGTCACGATAGTGAAATGGCGGCCGTACACATACTGGTGGAAGCGTTTCACCGCGAAAACCACTGCCAGGCCCTCCTTCTCGATCTGCGCGTACTTTTTCTCCGCTGCAGTCAATGTGCGGGAGGCGAAAGCTATCGGTCGCTCGGCCCCGTTCTCCATCTTGTGGGGCAGGACAGCCCCAATACCATACGGGGATGCATCACATGTGACGAGCAAAGGCTTTCCCGGATCATAGTGGGTTAGTAACCCAGACGACGACAATTGTTGCTTTACCCGCCGGAAAGCGGTTTCTTGCGGCTGACCCCAAACCCAGGTGTGATTTTTCTTTAGCAGCAGGTGTAAGGGGGCCAGCGTAGTTGCCAGATTGGGGAGGAACTTCCCGTAATAGTTTACAAGACTGAGAAAAGAACGAAGATGCGAAGTGTCAGTCGGGGCGGGGGCATGTTGAATTGCACGCACCTTCTCTGCGACGGGGTGCAGACCCTCGCGGTCCACCCGGTAACCTAGGTAGACTACTTCTTTTGCCTGAAATACGCACTTTGTGTGACGTAAACGGACTCCAGCCTCCGAAAGACGTTTAAGGACAGCCTCCAGATTTTCCAAATGCTCTTGCTCCGACGTCCCTGTAATCAACACGTCACCTAGGTAGACAGCCACACGTGGTAAACCTCTCAAAATGCCCTCCATAACACGTTGAAAAATTGCGCAGGCAGAGGATACTCCAAAGGGCAACCGTGTATATTCATACAGGCCCCGGTGAGTGTTAATTGTTACATATGGTCGGGAGGCAGGGTCCAGCTCCAACTGCAGGTAGGCGTGACTCATATCTAATTTTGTGAATGAGAGTCCGCCTGCAGGTTTCGCATAGAGATCCTCTATGCGAGGCATTGGGTATCGGTCGAGTCGGGAAACTGTATTCATTGTAAGTTTATAGTCGCCACACAAGCGAACTGTGGCATCTGGCTTCATTGCTGGTACAATTGGTGCTGCCCAGTCAGCAAAGCGGACGGGCCTGATAATACCCAAACTCTCCAAACGAGTGAGCTCCCCTTCTACCTTCTCGAGCAAAGCGTAAGGCACTGGGCGCGCCCGGAAATAGCGCGGCGTGGCTCCTGGTTCAACTTGGATACGGGCTACGGCCCCTTTTATTTTCCCCAAACCAGGCTGGAATACCTCTGGGTATCGTCCTAGCACCTCAGTCAACCCTCCAGAAACTGTTTGGAGGATGTGTTGCCATTGCAACCGCAAATGGCGCAACCAGTCCCGACCCAACAGGCTGGGCCCATGGCCACGCACCACGATAAGTGGGAAACGCCCCTCCTGGCGTCCATAGACAACAGGGGTCATTGTAGTTCCAGCAATGTCCAGTGGTTCCCCTGTGTAGGTGGCCAACCTGGCCTGTGAGTCAGTTAATGTAAGGGTCTGTATACCCTGCTTGATGCGGTCGAATGTCCTCTGGGCGATCACGGAGACCGCTGCGCCAGTATCCAACTCCATCTCCAGCGGGTGGCCATTGACCCGTACTGTCACCTTAATGGGGGCCACACGGGGAGCTGCCACACAATGCAGCTGCAGGCAGTCGTCCTCCGTCTCCACGTCCTCAGGAGTGGTCGCCGCAGGTTCATCTGGAAGGTACGGCCTCTGGGCTGGTCCCAGTTACAGCCCCTGGGCTGGTCCCAGTTTCGGTCGGAACCACGGCGCCTCTGGCGTCCCCAGGACCGCCATCCGCGACGGGGTCGGCGCCTACAAGTCTGACACGGACATGGCTCCTCATCCATTGGCTCTGGAGAAGGCTCCCTTCGGGGAGGAATGTCCGATGGCCACTGGCGTCGGTCTGGTCGTTGCCTCGCCCAAGGTACCGCAGGAGTGCGGGGGGACATTTTTGGGCGGAAAGGGTTGCGCCCCAAGGCATGCACTTCCATTCCCTGTAGCTCCTGTACTCCTCGCTCTGCGCTCTCTCGGGACAAGACTATTTGTATTGCCTGTTGAAAAGTCAATGTTGGCTCCGCTAACAACTTTCTCTGGGTGGCCGCATTGTTAATACCGCAAACCAAACGGTCGCGTAACATTTCTGACAAGGTCTCACCATAGTCACAGTATTCCGCAATCCCGCGTAGCCTGGATAAAAAAATCGGCAAGGGATTCTCCAGCAGTCCTCTCAGCGGTATTAAACCGGTAACGCTGGACTATCGTGGACGGGGTTGGGTTAAAGTGTTGCCCCACTATATTCACAAGTTCGTCAAACGTTATGGTGTCCGGCGCAGCTGGGTACGTAAGGCTCCTAATCACCCCAAACGTATGCGGCCCGCAGGCGGTGAGCAATATGACCACCTGGCGCTCGTTTTCAGTGATATTGTTTGCCCGGAAATAGTAACGCATCCGTTGTGTACTGGTTCCAGCTTTCCAGCGCAGCATCAAAAACATCCAAACGTCCGTACAGAGGCATGGTATAATAGAAAACAACTTCCAACCTGTATCCAACAAAAATCCAGGGAGGTGGCTTCAGCAGTGTAGACACATATTCACTTTTACCTTCGTCGCCAGTTTTGTAAGGGCCCCGAAGAATCCAGCACGAGTTTTAAGGATACAAAATAATAACGTTTATTTACTATAACAATATATACATAACAGTAGCAGTAACTTCCCTTGCTACCTTCTCCTTCCTCCTGGTTCCTGAACTGGCCAGCTTATTTATAGTAGGAGTTTCTCCGCCCCCCTCATTGGGGAAGTTCATACTCCCATAGGATTGTGGGATAGTCATTAGTCCCCAGCCAATCGTCAGTAGGCAGGTTATAACAGAAGGCAAATGGGTATATTAGCTTTCATTGTAAGGGGGAATGGAGTGTAAAATAGGGAAATCTTCCTTCAACTGTACGGGGGACTGGTGAAACCACACCTAGAGCACAATTTTGGCCTCCTTATTTAAAGAGGAATATACTTCTACTGGAGGCAGTAAAGAGAAGGTTCACTCGGTTTGTTTCTTGGGATGTAAGAGTTATTTTTGAGGAATGGTTGAACAAGTTGGGTCTACCTATACTCAGTGAAGTAGTTGATTCAGAGACTAGGGTGCTGAATCTTAATAAAGGGAACTATGAAGATATGAGGTGTGAGTTGGCCTTTATAGATTGGGGAGAGTTACTAAAATGGATGACAGTGGATAGGCAATGGCAAACATTCATGGAACTCATGGGGAACCTGCAGCAACTGTTCATTCCTGTCTGGCACAAAAGCAAAATGGGTAAGAGGGCCAATCCATGCTTACAAAAGAAATTAGAAATAGTATCTGATCCAAGGAAGAAGCATACAGATTGGCCAAGAAAAATAATAGGTCTGAGGATTGGGAGCAGTTTAGAATTCAGCAAAGAAGGACCAAGGGACTGATTAAGATGGGGAAAGTACAGTATGAAGGTAAGCTTGCAGGGAACATAAAGATTGACACTAAGAGTTTCTATAGATAGGTGAAGAGAAAGAGATTGGTAAAGACAAATATAAGCCCCCTACAGACAGAAACAGGGGAATGTTTAATAAGGGACAAAGAAATGGCTGAGCAATTGAATACATACTGTCTTCACAAAAGAGGACACAAATCAGATATCAGAAATGTTGGAGAATGAAAGGTTTAGTGAGAGGGAAGAACTGAGGGAGATCACATGAGTAGAGAAATGTGCTGGGAAAATTGATGGGATTGAAGGCAGATAAATCCCCAGGGCCTGAGAATCTGCATCCCAGAGTGCTTAAGGAGTTGGCTCCGGAAATAGTGGATGCATTGGTGGTCATCTTCAAGGGATTCTATAGACTCTGGAACTGTCCCTGCAGATTGGAGGGTAACTAATGACACTCCAACATTCAAAAAGTGAGGTAGTGAGAAAGCAGGGAACTATAGACGCGTAAGCCTAACATCGGTAGTGGGGAAAATGCTTGAATCTATTATCAATGACTTTCGAGCGGAACATTTAGAAAGCAGTGGCAGGATCAGTCAGAGGCAGCATGGATTTATGAAGGGAAAATCATGCTTGACAAATCTGTTGGAATTCTTTGAAGTGGTAACCAGTACAGTCGACAAGGGGGAGCCAGTCGATGTGGTATATTTGGACTTTCAAAAGGCGTGTGACAAAGTCCCGCATAAGAGATTATTGTGGACTTCCGGGTGCAGCGATGACCAGCTAAGTCGCACGTTTCGGCGCTCCCAATAAGAGCCCCAACGGCAATTTTAATGGCTAAAAGTACTGTGCGGTAAACCAGAAGGGAATCCCCCCTGGATACGGATGGAAAAAGGAGAGGAAAGTGGCCGGATTGCGGTGGATCCTTTAGAGCAGTGGCAAGGAAGGCAAGCAAAAACCAAGATGGCGTCGGAAGGTGGCAGTTTAATATGGGGCCCTGAACAACACGAGTTTTTGAAACGCTGCGTGGAAGAGCTTAAAAAGGAGATGAAGAAGGAGCTGTTGGCCCCGGTATTACAGGCGATTGAAGGGCTAAAAGATGAGCAAAAGACCCAGGAGCGGGAGCTTCGGGTCGTGAAGGCAAAGGCTGCCGAGAACGAGGACGATATACAGGGCCTGATGGTGAAGACGGAGATGCACGAGGCACACCATAAACGATGTGTGGAAAGGCTGGAGGTGCTGGAGAATAATGCGAGGAGGAAGAATTTAAGGATTCTTGGTCTTCCTGAAGGTGCAGAAGGGGCGGACGTCAGGGCATATGTGAGCACGATGCTGCACTCGTTAATGGAAGCGGAGGCCCCGACGGGTCCGTTGGAGGTGGAGGGAGCATACCGAGTGATGGCGCGAGGACCGAGAGCAGGAGAAATTCCCAGAGCCATAGTGGTGAGATTCCTCCGTTTTAAGGACAGAGAGATGGTCCTCAGATGGGCAAAGAAAACTCGGAGCAGTAGGTGGGAGAACGCGGTGATCCGCGTATATCAAGGCTGGAGTGCGGAGGTGGCGAGAAGGAGGGCGAGCTTTAATCAGGCCAAGGCGGTGCTTCATAAAAAGAAGATTAAATTTGGAATGCTGCAGCCGGTAAGACTGTGGGTCACATATAAAGGGAAGCACCACTACTTTGAAACGGCGGATGAGGCGTGGACATTTATTGTTGAAGAGAAATTGGAATAAGCGGGTTATTAAAAAAGAACGTTTGAGACAAAGTGGTGGGGCGAATATGGGGGGCAAAGAGTGGGGAAAAAGGGGGGAGAGATGATTTTTATGTTGTTAATCCTGCGACCCGGTAACTTTTCTCTCTTCCACAGGTTATGGGGGAGGGAGGAAGGGAGGTGGAGGAGCTGGGGGCGTTGGCCATTGGGGGCAGGGCCAAAAGGGAAGCGCGGGCTTTGTTCCCGCGCTATGATAATTATGGCGGGAATAGGGAAGCAGGAAGGAGGGGGCGTCGCACGGTGCGAGCCGAGGTCACGGGGGGAAGCCGAGGTTGGCCAGAGTTTGCTGACTTCTGGGAGCAACATGGGGGGTGTAACTACGCTAGTGGGGGATCTAGCGGGGGGGTGGGAGGGGGGATTTACTGGGTTGCTGCTGCTGGGGAGAAGGGGGAGCTGGTATGGGGTGGGGTGGGCGGGGCGGGAGGGCACCGCCTGGGGGGGACACAGCTGCGTGGGAACCGGGTAAGGAGCTGGATAAAAGGCGATGGCTAATCGACAAGGTTAAAGAGCCCCCCAACCCGGCTGATCACGTGGAATATGAGAGGGCTGAACGGGCCGATAAAGAGGGCACGGGTACTCGCACACCTTAAGAAACTTAAGGCAGATGTGGTTATGTTACAGGAGACGCATTTGAAACTGATAGACCAGGTTAGACTACGCAAAGGATGGGTGGGGCAGGTGTTTCATTCGGGGCTAGATGCGAAAAACAGGGGGGTGGCTATACTAGTGGGGAAGCGGGTAATGTTTGAGACAAAGACCATAGTGGCGGATAGAGGTGGCAGATACGCGATGGTGAGTGGCAAATTACAGGGGGAGGCGGTGGTCTTAGTGAACGTATATGCCCCGAACTGGGATGATGCCAACTTTATGAGGCGCATGTTAGGACGTATCCCGGACCTAGAGGTGGGGAAGTTGATAATGGGTGGAGATTTTAACACGGTGCTGGAACCAGGGCTGGACAGATCGAGGTCCAGGACTGGAAGGAGGCCGGCAGCAGCCAAGGTGCTTAAAGACTTCATGGAGCAGATGGGAGGAGCAGACCCATGGAGATTTAGCAGACCTAGGAGTAAGGAGTTTTCGTTTTTCTCCTATGTCCACAAAGTTTATTCGCAAATAGACTTTTTTGTTTTGGGAAGGGCGTTGATCCCGAAGGTGAGGGGGACGGAGAGTACGGCTATAGCTATTTCGGATCACGCTCCACACTGGGTGGACTTGGAGATAGGGGAGGAAAAAGAACGGCGTCCACCCTGGAGAATGGACATGGGACTAATGGCGGATGAGGGTGTGTGTCTAAGGGTGAGGGGGTGTATTGAAAAGTACTTGGAACTCAATGATAATGGGGAGGTCCAGGTGGGAGTGGTCTGGGAGGCGCTGAAGGCAGTGGTTAGAGGGGAGCTGATATCAATCAGGGCACATAAAGGAAAGCAGGAGAGTAGGGAATGGGAGCGGTTGCTGCAAGAACTCCTGAGGGTGGACAGGCAATATGCGGAGGCACCGGAGGAGGGACTGTACAGGGAAAGGCAAAGGCTACACGTAGAATTTGATTTGCTGACAACGGGTACTGCAGAGGCACAGTGGAGGAAGGCACAGGGTGTACAGTACGAATATGGGGAGAAGGCGAGCAGGTTGCTGGCCCACCAATTGAGGAAAAGGGGAGCAGCGAGGGAAATAGGGGGAGTGAGGGATGAGGAGGGAGAGATGGAGCGGGGAGCGGAAAGAGTGAATGGAGTGTTCAAGGCATTCTATGAAAGATTATATGAAGCTCAGCCCCCGGATGGGAAGGAGAGAATGATGTGTTTCCTGGACCAGCTGGAATTTCCTAAGGTGGAGGAGCAGGAGAGGGTGGGACTGGGAGCACAGATCGAAATGGAGGAAGTAGTGAAAGGAATTAGGAGCATGCAGGCGGGGAAGGCCCCGGGACCGGATGGATTCCCAGTTGAATTTTACAGGAAATATGTGGGCTTGCTCGCCCCGCTACTGATGAGAACCTTTAATGAGGCGAGGGAAAGGGGACAGCTGCCCCCGACTATGTCAGAGGCAACGATATCGCTTCTCCTAAAGAAGGAAAAAGACCCGCTGCAATGCGGGTCCTATAGGCCTATTTCCCTCCTGAACGTAGACGCTAAGATTCTGGCCAAGGTAATGGCAATGAAGATAGAGGATTGTGTCCCGGGGGTGGTCCATGAGGACCAAACTGGGTTTGTGAAGGGGAGACAGCTGAATACGAATATACAGAGGCTGCTAGGGGTAATGATGATGCCCCCACCAGAGGGGGAAGCGGAGATAGTGGTGGCGATGGATGCCGAGAAAGCATTTGATAGAGTGGAGTGGGATTATTTGTGGGAGGTGTTGAGGAGATTTGGCTTTGGAGATGAGTATATTAGATGGGTACAGCTGCTGTATAGGGCCCCGATGGCGAGCGTGGTCACGGATGGACGGGGGTCTGCGTATTTTCGGCTCCATAGAGGGATGAGGCAGGGATGTCCTCTGTCCCCATTATTGTTTGCACTGGCGATTGAGCCCCTGGCAATAGCATTGAGGGGTTCCAGGAAGTGGAGGGGAGTACTCAGGGGAGGAGAAGAACACCGGGTATCTCTGTATGAGGACGATTTGTTGTTGTATGTGGCGGACCCGGTGGAGGGGATGCCAGAGATAATGCGGATACTTGGGGAGTTTGGAGAATTTTCAGGATATAAACTGAACATGGGGAAAAGTGAGTTGTTTGTGGTGCATCCAGGGGAGCAGAGCAGAGAAATAGAGGACTTACCGCTGAGGAAGGTAACAAGGGACTTTCGCTACTTGGGGATCCAGATAGCCAAGAATTGGGGTACATTGCATAGGTTAAATTTAACGCGGTTGGTGGAACAGATGGAGGAGGACTTCAAGAGATGGGACATGGTATCCCTGTCACTGGCAGGGAGGGTGCAGGCGGTTAAAATGGTGGTCCTCCCGAGATTCCTCTTTGTGTTTCAGTGCCTCCCGGTGTGATCACGAAGGCTTTTTTCAAAAGGATTGAGAAGAGTATCATGAGTTTTGTGTGGGCCGGGAAGACCCCGAGAGTGAGGAAGGGATTTTTGCAGCGTAGTAGGGATAGGGGGGGGCTGGCACTACCGAGCCTAAGTGAGTACTACTGGGCCGTCAATATCTCAATGGTATGTAAGTGGATGGGAGAAGAGGAGGGAGCGGCGTGGAAGAGATTGGAGAGGGCATCCTGCAGGGGGACTAGCCTACAAGCTATGGTGATGGCGCCGCTGCCGTTCTCACCGAAGAAATACACCACAAGCCCGGGGGTGGTGGCTACTCTGAAAATTTGGGGGCAGTGGAGACGGCATAGGGGAAAGCCTCTGTGTGGTCCCCGATAAGAAATAACCATAGGTTTGCTCCGGGGACAATGGATGGGGGATTTGGAACATGGCAAAGAGCAGGAGTAACACAATTGAGAGATCTGTTTGTAGATGGGACGTTTGCAAGTCTGGGAGCGCTGGCCGAAAAATATGGGTTGCCCCAAGGGAATGCATTCCAGTATATGCAACTGAGGGCTTTTGCGAGGCAACAGGTGAGGGAATTTCCGCAGCTCCCGACGCAGGAGGTGCAGGACAGAGTGATCTCAAAGACATGGGTGGGGGACGGTAAGGTATCAGACATATATAGGGAAATGAGGGACGAGGGGGAGATTATGGTAGATGAGCTGAAAGGGAAATGGGAAGAAGAGCTGGGGGAGGAGATTGAGGAGGGGCTGTGGGCTGATGCCCTAAGTAGGGTAAACTCTTCATCCTCGTGTGCCAGGCTAAGCCTGATACAATTTAAGGTATTACACAGGGCGCATATGACTGGAGCACGGCTCAGTAAATTTTTTGGAGTAGAGGATAGGTTTGCGAGATGCTCGAGAAGCCCAGCGAATCACACCCACATGTTCTGGTCATGTCCGGCACTACAGGGGTTTTGGGTGGGGGTGACAAAGGTGCTTTCGAAGGTGGTGGGGGTCCATGTCGAACCAAGCTGGGGGTTGGCTATATTCGAGGTTGCAGAAGAGCCGGGAGTGCAGGAGGCGAAAGAGGCTGATGTTTTGGCCTTTGCGTCCCTAGTAGCCCGGCGCAGGATACTGTTGATGTGGAAGGAAGCCAAGCCCCCGGGTGTGGAGACCTGGATAAATGACATGGCAGGGTTTATAAAGCTGGAACGGATTAAGTTCGTCCTAAGGGGATCGGCTCAAGGGTTCACCAGGCGGTGGCAACCGTTCATCGAATACCTCACAGAAAGATAGAGGGAATGGAGAAGAAGAAGACAGCAGCAGCAACCCAGGGGTGGGGTGGGGGGGTGGGGGGGGGGGGGGGGGGGGGGTGGGGGGGGGTGGGGGGGGGGAGGAACCAGAAGGACTCTCAGGGATGTTAGTGTATAAGTATAATATGTATAGGTTGTTGTTATAGGTAATTGTATACTGGACTGCTGAATTGTATTTTTGGAGAGTATTTATTTGGGACAAGGCAGTTGCCATTTAGTTTTGTTTTTTAATTTTGATGTTGTTTATATATTATTTATTTCTTGTTTAAAAAACTGGCCATTGTTATTTATATTGTTATATTACTGTGTAAAAGATACACAATGTACTGTTATGGTTGGCCAAAAATTTTGAATAAAATATATTTAAAAAAAAGAGATTATTGTGCAAGATTAAAGCTCATGGGATTGAGGAAGTGTATTGAGGTGGATAGAAAACAGGTTGGCAGAGAGGAAACAAAGAGTAGGGATTAATGGGTCCTTTTCAAATTGGTAGGCAGTAACTAGTGGGGTGCCTCAGGGTTCAGTGCTGTGTCCCCAGCTATTCACAATATATATTCATGATTTGAATGAGGGAACAAAGTTTACAGATGATACCAAATTGGGTGGGAGGCTGAACTGTGACGAGGATGCAGAGATCCTATAGCATGATCTGGACAGGTTGGGCGAGGGGGCGAATCAATGGCAGATGCAGTATAATCGGGGATAAGTGTGAGGTTATTCACTTTGGAAGCAAAAACAGGAAGGCAGATTACTACCTGAATGGTTGTAAATTGGGAGAGGGGAGTGTGCAGTGGGACCTGGGTGTCCTTGTGCACCAGTCACTGAAGGTAAGCATGCAGATACAGCAGGTGGTAAAGAAGGCTAATGGTATGTTGGTCTTCATTGCGAGAGGTTTTGAGTACAGGAGCAGGGATGTGTTGTTGCAATTATACAGGGCCTTGGTGAGGCCACACCTAGAATATTGGGTGAACGTCTCCGGTATCGGCGCGATGTCCGCCGACTGGCGCCCAAAATGGCGCAAATCAGTCGGGCATCGCGCCGCCCCAAAGGTGCGGAATGCTCCGCATCTTTGGGGGCCGAGCTCCAACCTTAAGGGGCTAGGCCCGCGCCGGACGTATTTCCGCCCCGCCAGCTGGCGGAAAAGGCCTTTGGTGCTCCGCCAGCTGACGCGAAAATGACATCTCCGGGCGGCGCATGCGCGGGAGCGTTAGCGGCTGCTGACGGCATTCCCGCGCATGCGCAGTGGAGGGAGTCTCTTCCACCTCCGCCATGGTGGAGACCGTGGCGAAGGCGGAAGGGAAAGAGTGCCCCCACGGCACAGGCCCGCCCGCGGATCGGTGGGCCCCGATCGCGGGCCAGGCCACCGTGGGGCACCCCCCGGGGCCTGATCGCCCCGCGCCCCCCCCAGGACCCCGGAGCCCGCCCGTGCCGCCTTGTCCCGCCAGTAAGGTAGGTGGTTTAATCTACGCTGGCGGGACAGGCATTTTAGGGGCGGGACTTCGGCCCATCCTGGCCGGAGAATCGCGGGGGGTGGGGCCCGCCAACCGGCGCGGCGCGATTCCCTCCCCCGCCGAATATCCGGTGCCGGAGAATTCGGCAACCGGCGGGGGCGGGATTCACACCAGCCCCCGGCGATTCTCCGACCCGGCGGGGGGTCGGAGACTCTCGCCCATTGTGTGCAGTTTTTCTGAGGAAAGATGCTCTTGCTCTCGAGGGAGTGCAGCGAATGTTTACCAGACTGATTCCAGGGATGGCGGGACTGTCATATGAGGAGAGATTGACTAGGTTGGGATTGTTCTCGCTGGAGTTCAGAAGAATGAGGGGGGGATCTCATAGAGACTTATAAAATTCTAACAGGACTAGACAGGGTAGATGCAGGGAAGATGTTCCCGATAGTGGGTGGGTCTAGAACTAGGGGTCACAGTCTGAGAATTCAGGGTAAACCATTTCGGACAGAGATAAGGAGACATTTCTTCACCCAAAGAGTGGTGAACCTGTGGAATTCATTACCACAGGAAGTAGTTGATGTTAAAACATTGAATATATTCAAAAGGCAGCGAGATATTGCACTTGGGGCGAATGGGGTCAAAGGTTATGGGGAGAACGCAGGATTAAGCTATTGAGTTGGATGATCAGCCATGATCGTGATGAATGGCGGAGCAAGCTCGAAGGGCCAAAAGGTCTCCTCCTGCTCCTATCTTCTATGTATCTAGATATCTATGTATTGCAGTTTAGAAGAAAGAGAGACAAAACATATATGATTCTGAGGGGGATTGGCAGAGTAGATGCTGAGAGGATCCCTTTGTGGGGAACTCGGGGTCTCCCATTTAAGACAGCGATAAAGAGGACTATTTTCTCTCAGATGGTTGTTATCTTTGAATGTCTGCATTCCAGAAAACAGTGGAGGCTGGTTCATCGAACATTTTGAAGGCTGAGTTATACAGATTTTTGACCTAAAAGGGAGTTGAGGGTTATGGGGGACAGGCAGGAAATGGGAGTTAAGACCACAATCAGATCAACCACGACCTTATTGAATAGTGGAGCAGACTGAAGGGCAGGATGGCCTAGTCCTGCTCCTGTTTCTTCTGTTCCTATATTTAAGGCACACCTTAAAATCTCTCTCTTTGACAAAGCTTTTGGTCATCTGCCCTAATACATCCTGATGTGGCTCGGTGCTAACCTCTTGTTTGATAATCGCTTTTGTGAAGTGCCTGGGCACATTTTACCACAGGAAAAGGATTATATATCTACAAATTGTTGCTATTAATTGAAGGGTGAACAAATAACAATGTTTAAAGTGTTCAAAGAAATTTGATAGTGTGGTTGTGGACCAACTCACAGATTGAGGAATAGCATTCAAAATGGAATTAGGTGAATATTTGAAGAAAAAATATTGCAGGGATATTTAGAAAGCGTGCGGGAATGGAACTAAATGGATTGCTCTTTGAAAGAGCTGGTGAAGACCTTGATGTGCTGAATGGCCTCTCTCTGTGATGTACTGTTGTATAATCTAATGGCCTCTGTTGGGGGTATTCAGAGCAAGAGGACACAATCAGAAAATTGGTCATTCAGGAGTGAAAAAGTTTATGTACAAAGCTTTGTGGAAATCTGAATCTCTCGTCCCAAAAGGCTATTGATGTTGACACAATTGGGGTTGCAAATTGGAGACCAGTAAGTTTTTTGTTGGATAAGAGTAGCGAAGGATGTGGAGCAAATGTGGGTGACTGGAGTTGTGTACTTCAGCAATAATATATTAAATGATGTACCAGGCTCAGGTTTGCTAAATGGCCAATACTCGTTTCTACGTTCATATGATCTGACATGTTACTTGGGGCCCATCAATCATCTGACTGGGAAATTATAAATGTCTGAGAATGAAAGATGAGAGAGGCTGAACCTGTTGCAAAGAAGCAAAGCATGCATTAAATCGACAATGATGTGGGCTGGAGCCACAGCCAATAACTCTCACGAAGGTTTGAGCAAATCCCCAGTGACTAGTCAGTTGATTTAAGCAAGTTGAGGGGAAACAAATTCTCATTTCTCATCTGGTGCTATTGCCAATTATTTTAAAGCTGTGTCTTCTTGGTTACTAAGCCTTCTGTTCCTGGAAGCAGCTGCCCATCTAGTCTCTGAAAGCTTCTCACAGTTCTGAACTCCTCTGTTAAATCTCTTCTTGACTGCTCTAATCTCTGCACATAATTAAAGTCTATCATAGAATCACTACAGTGCCGAAAGAGGTAGTTGATTCATCTGGTCTGCACCGACCCTCTGAAAGAGAACCGTACCTGGGCCCAGGCCCTGCTCTATGCCCATAACCCTATCTAACCTGCACATCTTTCAACACTAAGGGACAACTTAACATGGCCAATCCACCTAACATGCACATCTCTGGACCATGGGAGGAAACCGGAGCACCCGGAGGAAACCCACGCAGACACGGGGAGAACGTGCAAACTCCACACAGTCACCCGATGCCGGAATCGAACCCAGGTCCCTGGTGCTGTGAGGCAGCAGTGCTAATCACTGTGCCACCATGCTGCCCATAAATCATCCCTGGTCCTACCCTGTTAAATCTATTCTGTACCCTAGGTCTTCCCTGCGTGTGCTGTAGAGAATTAGAGATATCACTCCAGTGACGACGTAATGAATAGTTTTTCTCTTTTGAGGGAATATTCACCTACGTCCACTTAGGTGAGATGCTGCTGAATCTGTCTCTACCGCCCTTTCGCACTCATTTGTCTCTATTCATGGCAGGTTTCCTGGGATCACTGTGCACAGCTCTGTTCGCATCCTATGCTGTCCAGAGGAAGCCCACGGAGGAATGGGGAAGGGGGATGTTAAAAGTTGTTGGTATGGCTGAGGCCTACTGCAAGAAAACCATCCGTCACATGTCAGGTAAGAGCTTTATGGTGGGAGCAGGGTGGGGGACTAACAGAAATATTGTATTAAAAGCACCTCAGTTTAAGATCTGATTCTGTGGGAGAGATTCCATGAAATGTTTCTATGGATTGGCTTTTGTTTCTTGCATCTGGGATTTGATGTGAGTCCCCAGGTTGTGAATACGATGCACGTTCAGGCCATATTCTCCACACCATCTTGCATTTATATGGCAGCTTTAACAGCGGAAAATGTACCAGTGTGTTTCACAGGTGGATAATTAAAGATTGGCACCGAGCTAAAGAAGATATTAGGGGAGTAAACTCTGAACTAGGTAGGTTATGGAGAAGGGGTAGCACTGCTGCCTCACAGCGCTAGGGACCCGGGTTCAATACCGGCCTTGTCTGACTGTGTGGAGTTTGCACTTTCTCCCTGTGTCTCTGTCTGTGTGGGTTTCCTCCGGGTGCTTCGGTTTCCTCCCACAGTCCAAAGATGTGCAGGTTAGGTGGATTGGCCATGATAAATTGCCCCTTAGTGTCCAAAGGTGTGCAGGTTAGATGGATTGGACATATTAAATTTCCCCTTAGTGTCCAAAGGTTAGGCGGGGTTATGAGGAAAGGGTGGAGGAATGGGACTACGTAGAGTGCTCTTTCAGAGGGTCGATGCAGACTGGATGGGCCAAATGGCCTCCTTCTGCACTGTTGGGATTCTATGATTCTAAGGTCTTTAAGGAGGAGAAAGAAGCAGAAAGATTTAAGAAGGAAATTGCAGAGCCTGGGACATGGGCAGTTGAAGGCAGCCTTTGGAAATGCCCAAGGCAGCTTGGAGAAATATAGAGTTCTTGTGGGATTTTAGAAGTGAAGGAGGAAGTGGCCCATGCTAAATTACCCCTTAATTGGAAAACATTTTAAAAAATTAAATTGATAAGGGTTTCAGCAACCAATGTGTTGAGGCAGAGGCCGTATTACAGAGGTGGAATTGGTAGTCTTAACAGCAGAGATGGTATGGGGTGGGAAGCTCAGGCTGTGGCCAAATAAGATAGCCAGGTTTTGGACAGTCAGTTTCAGTCTCAGACAGTGGCCAGAGAGAAGATTGCAATTGGGAAGTGGAAAGGGTACAGAGTTTGTGGTGGGACCTAAATATTGGACAAAACAAGCTGACAAGACAAATCTTGGAGGATTTGAGAGAGGTGGTGCTGGGGGAGAGCTGAATATTCTCAGTGTACATGTGGGCTTTTGGTGATTTATGAGGTTGGTCAGCCAGGTTGGGCCTGTACCCATTGGCATTTCGAAGAATGAGAGGTGATCTTATTGAAACAGAGGAGATTCTGAGAGGGCTTGACAGGGTGGATGCGGAGAGGATGAAACTAGGGGGCACAGTTTAAAAATAAGGGGTCTCCCATTTAAGACAGAGATGAGGAGGATTTTTGTTCTCTCAGTGAGTCCCTAGTCTGTGGACTTATCTTGCTCAGACAGCAGAGGAGGCTGGGTCATTGAATATATTCAAGGCTGAATTCAGCAGATTTCTGATCAACAAGGGAGTCAAAGGTTATTGAGGACAAGCAACGAAGTGGAGTAAAGCCCAAAATCTGATCAGCCATGATCTTATTGAATTAAGCAGCAGGTGCAAGGGGCCAAATGGCCTACTCCTGCTCTTATTTCTCATGATCTTATGTCTCCTCGCGGCAACAAGTTAATAAGAGATAGCTTCTTGCAGGACACCAAAGGTGACAGTGTGAGAGCAGGAAGAGAAGTCCTTGCAAGTGATATCTAACGAGAACTGGATAACACGAATGAAACCAGGTAAATACAGTTCCAGCCAGCTGGATAAGAGTTGGGAGTCATTGGAGGAGGTAGGTGTGGTCACCAGTTTCAAAGGCGGCAGTCAGATCGAGAAGGACAAGGAGAGATGGTCAACCATTACTGCAGTCACAATGGGATGTCATCTGTAAGATCAGTTTTAGTACAGTGGTTGGAACAGAAACCTGACTGGAGGGATTGAGACATGACATTTTGGGAAAGATAGGCAGAGATTTGGGAGGGAGGGCGGCATGATGGCGCAATGGTTAGCACTGCTGCCTCACTGCGCTGAGGATCCGGGTTCGATCCTGGCCCCAGGCACTGACCGTGTGAATTTTGCACATTCTCCCTGTGCTTGCATAGGTCTCAACCCCACAACCCAAAGCTGTGCAGGATAGGTGGATTGACCACGCTAATTTTCCCCTTAATTGGAAAACAAAGAGATTTGGGAGGTGACAACACAGTCCACATGGGCTGGTACCTTGCAAGGTCAGAGGATTCAGGTGTAGATTATTTGTGGAGGACGCATAATGATGACAGATTTTGAAAGGGAGGAGATAGTACCTGAGGAGAAGGAACCATTCCTGATATCAGCTAGCGTGTGATGTACTGTCAATTACCACGAGACGAGAATGGTGAAACAATCGAGGCTTTATTGCACAAGATGTTGTGCCTCCTGCAGCTGGAACCAGAATGGGAGCAGAGCAGGAGAGCTGACACTTTTATACGCCGCCTGCTGGGAGGAGCCAGCAGGCTGGGATTTACTGTGGTACCTGTAATACAGGGGCAGTACCGTAATACATGCAATGTGTTACCAGTGGTGTTTACCACATTCACCCCCTGTTTAAAAATATGTCCGGCGGGGGTGAAGAAAACATTACAGATTGAGTCTGTCGGGGGCTCTGACCATCCGCTGCGATCGCCTCAGTCCCGGTGGTGGTGTGGGCGCCGACATGGTCACCTGCGACTCCGGGAGTGTGTTGTCCTCTCCTTCGTCACCCCTTAGTGGATCCAGTGGGGGGACCGATCCTGCTGGGGTGGGGGCTGCGGTAGGTTCACTGGTGGGAGGGTGGGTGGCGCAGGGGTGAACAAGGCAACCGGGGGGGGGGGGAGCGATATCAGGTCGGGGGTTGTGGTGGGGACCCAGCGGGTGCCAGGTCCGGAGGGAGACTGTGTCCTGTTGCCCGTCGGGCTGTGTCACGTAGGCGTACTGCGGGTTTGAATGGAGGAGGTGGACTTTTTCAACCAAGGGATCCAATTTATGGCTCTGCACATGCTTCCGGAGGAGGGCGGGTCCAGGAACTGTCAGCCATGTTGGGAGCGAGACCCCGGAGGTGAACTTCCTAGGGAAGGTAAAGACACGTTTGTGAGGGGTCTCATTAGTAGCGGTGCACAGGAGCGACCGGATGGAGTGGAGCGCGTCGGGTAAGACTTCCTGCCAGCAGGAGACCGGGAGATTTCTAGACTGAAGGGCCAGCAGGACGGCCTTCCAGACCGTCCCGTTCCCCCTCTTCACCTGCCCGTTTCCCGCGGGTTGTAGCTGGTTGTACTGCTCGAGGCGATGCCCTTGTTGAGCAGGGACTGATGCAGCTCATCATTCATCAAAGAGGATCCCCGATCGCTATGGATGTAGGTGGGGAAACCGAACAGAGTGAAGATGCTGTGCAGGGCCTTGATGACTGTGGCAGAAGTCATGTTGGGGCATGGGATGGTGAAAGGGAACCGGGAGTACTCATCAATAATGTTGAGGAAGTACACGTTGCGGTCGGTGGAGGGGAGGGGCCCTGTGAAGTCCATGCTGAGGCGCTCAAAGGGGCGGGAGGCCTTCACCAGGTGCTCTCTATCTGGCCGGTAGAAGTGCGGCTTGCACTCTGCGCAGACTTGGCAGTCTCTGGTTATGGTCCTGACCTTCTCAATAGAGTAGGGTAGGTTGCGGGCCTTGACAAAATGGAAGAACTGGGTGATCCCCGGGTGGCAGAGGTCATTGTGGAGAGCTCGGAGTTGGTCCACTTGTGCGCTGGCACATGTACCGCGGGACAGGGCATCTGGGGGCTGATTGAGCCCCCTGGACGATACAAGATCTCATAGTTATAGGTGGAGAGCTCGATTCTCCACCTCAAGATCTTGTCGTTTTTGATCTTGCCCCGTTGCGTATTGTTAAACATGAAGGCAACCAACCGTTGGTCAGTGAGGAGAGTGAATCTCCTGCCGGCCAGGTAATGCCGCCAATGTCACACAGCTTCCTCAATGGCTTGGGCCTCCTTTTCGACAGAGGAGTGCTGAATTTCGGAGGCATGGAGGTTGCGGGAAAAGAAAGCCACGGGTCTGCCCGCCTGGTTGAGGGTGGCGGCCAGAGCTACGTCTGATGCATCGCTCTCCACCTGAAAGGGGAGGGTCTTGTTGACCGCGTGCATCGTGGCCTTGGCGATGTTCGCCTTGATTTGGTTGAAGGCCTGGCGGGCCTCAGCCGTCAGGGGAAAAACTGTGGACTTGATGAGTGGGTGGGCCTTGTCCGCATAATTCGGGACCCACTGGGCGTCATACGGGAAAAACCCCAGGCATCGTTTCAGGGCCTTGCGGCAGTGGGGCAGAGGGAGTTCCAGGAGGGGGCGCATGCGGTCGGGGTCGGGCCCTAAGACTCCATTTTCCACTACGTAGCCAAGGATGGCTAAGCGGTTGGTGCGGAACAGGCATTTCTCCTTATTGTAGGTGAGGTTAAGGAGTTTGGCGGTATGGAGGAATTTTTGGAGGTTTGCGTCGTGGGCCTGCTGATCGTGGCCGCAGATGGTGACATTATCCAGGTACGGGAGGTGGCCTGCAGCCCGTACTGGTCAACCATTCGGTCCATCTCTCGCTGGAAGACCGAGACCCCATGGGTGACGCCGAAGGGAACTCTAAGGAAATGATAGAGGTGGCCATCTGCTTCGAACGCAGTTTTTTGGCGATCCTCCAGGCGGATGGTAGGAGGACTTCAAGTCTACTGTGGAGAAGACTCGACACTGCGCAATCTGATTGACCATGTCAGATATGCGTGGGAGGGGGTACGCGTTGAGCTGCGTGTACCGGTTGATGGTCTGACTGTAGTCAATGACCATCCTGTGCTTCTCCCCAGTCCTCACTACCACCACTTGAGCTCTCCAGGGGCTGTTGCTGCCCTCAATGATCCCCTCCCGCAGAAGCCATTGGACCTCTGACCAGATGAAGGTCCTGTCCTGGGCACTGTACCGTCTGCTCCTAGTGGCGACGGGCTTACAGTCCGGGGTGAGGTTTGCGAAAAGTGATGGTGGATCGACCTTAAGGGTCGTGAGGCCACAGACGGTGAGGGGGGGATGCAGGGGTCTGCCGAATTTCAAAGTAAGGCTTTGGAGGTGGCATTGAAAATCAAGACCTAGTAACAGGGCCACGCAGAGATGGGGGAGGTCGTAGAGCCTGATATTGCTGTACTCTACGCCCTGAACGGTGAGGGTCGCGACACAGTACCCCCGGATTTGCACGGAATGGGATCCGGAGGCCAGGGAGATTTTCTGGGTGACGGGGAGTACCGGGAGGGAGCAGCACCTTACCGTAGCAGTGCGGATGAAACTCTCTGTCCTCCCCGAGTCAAAGAGGCAGGTTGTCTCGTGCCCGTTGAGCTTTACCGTCGTCGTAGCGGTCGGGAGATTGCGGGGCTGAGACTGATCAAGGGTGATGGAAGCGATCTGCGGAAGATGTTGGGAGGTCCCGGGCTGATCAGCGATGGCGGAGGTATCAGCGGGCAGCGAATGGCCAGACGAGCAGGGGTCCTGCGGCGCGGTCCAAAATGGCACCAAAAATGGCGGCGCCCACGGGACCTACATGGCGGGCGGCATCAAAGATGGCGCCGCCCACGGGCCGCACGTGGCCTGTGGTGGAGAAGATGGCGACTCTCGTGGATTGCACGAGGGAGGTGTAGCAATGCCGGGCCTGGAAACATCGGCGACCGACCGGGTCTGGCAAACGGAAACAAAGAAGCCCTTCTTCACGCACCCGTTGCAGGTCACGCTCCGCGCCGAGCATCGCTGCCTGGGATGTTTGCTCTGGCCACAAAAATAACATTTGGGTCCTCCAGAGTTGGCTGGCTGCCGCGCGGTGCAGGCTTGCGGTGTATTCGAGTTGGCAGCTGGTGGGGCCCACGATGCCCATGAGGGTGCCGCGCGGTCGGAGGTGTAGGCGTCCAGATTACCGGAGGCCACTTCTAGGGAATTACCAAGCTGCACAGTCCCTGCAAGATCGAGAGTATCCCCTTCCAATAGTCGCTGGTGAACTTACGTAGACTTAATGCCCGTGACATAAGCGTCTCTGATTAGTAGTTCGGTGAGCTGGACTGCCGAAACTGCCTGGCAGTCACAGTTCCTACCGAGAATCTGTAGAGCCCGCAAGAAATCATCCAGAGTCTCCCTCGGGAGTTGCCGTCCCGTGGCCAGGAGGTGCCTGGCGCACACTTGATTCACCGACTTAATGTGGTGTCACTTTAGTAGCGTCATCGCTTCTGTGTAGGTGGGCGCATCCCGGATGAGGGGAAAAACTTGAGGGCTCACCTGTGAGTAGAGGATCTGGAGCTTCTGTGGGTCCGAGAGTTCTTCAGTGGCTGCTCTGAGGTAGCCTTCAAAGCAGGCTAGCCAGTGCTCGAAGGCGGACGTGGCATTGGCTGCGTGAGGGCTCAGCTCCACGCGATCAGGCTTGATTAAGATGTTCATCTTTTAAAATCTTGTGCAATAAATTGATGTACCGTCAATTACCATGAGACAAGAATGGTGAAACAATCGAGGCTTTATTGCACAAGATGTTGTGCCTCCTCCAGCTGAAGCCAGAATGGGAGCAGCGCAGGAGAGCAGACACTTTTATTCACCGCCTGCTGGGAGGAGCCAGCAGGCGGGGATTTACTGTGGTACCTGTAATACAGTGGCAGTACCGTAATACATGCAATGTGTTACTAGTGGTGTTTACCACAGCGTGGGAGCCAGGAGGGGAAGTGTGCTGTCAGCAGTTTAATGGGAATAGGACTGAGGGAGCAGGAGGTGGGCCCCATGCGCAAATGAGCTCAGAGAGCGGTTGAGGATAGGTAGTGTGGCTCTGCTGCCTCACACCGTCAGAAAGCCAGGTTCAGTTCCGGCCTGAGTGACTGTGCGGAATCTGCATGTTCTCCCCCTGTGTGCGTGGGTTTCCTCCGGGTGCTCCGGTTTCCTCCCACAGTCCAAAGATGTGCAGGTTAGGTGGATTGGCCATGCTAAAATTTCCCCTTAGTGTCCAAAGATGTGCAGGTTAGGCAGGATTACAGGGATAGGGCGGGGGAGTGAGCTTGGGCAGAGTGTTCTCTCAGGGGATCGGCGCAGGATCGATGGGCCGATTGACTTCCTTCTGCACTGTAGAGATTCTTTGGTCCTATGGAAAGAAAGTGCAGAAAATTCAGGGTGAGGGCAAGGGCGGGGGGGGGAGGAGGGGGGGGGGGGCGGGGGGGGGGGGGATCTTAGAGGTCGTTTAGCTCAGTGGATTAGGGAAAAGAGAGAGTTGTGACAGAGACAGCTGAACAGATAATCTCCCAAAACATTCCATCAGCTCATCGCACTTGTGAGGGCGGACTGGGGGAAGAGAGGGGCTAAATGAAACAGTTTGCAGTAAAGAAGCTGGAGGTCCTGGAATAGTGGGCAGTTTTGGTAAAGAAGAGCTGGGCCCTATATACGTTCATGTGTTTTATGTGGGCCAGCCAGAAAGGGCAGTGAACCAGTTGTCCACCATTGATTGGGTTCAAGTCTCTCCACTGTGCAATAAAGATAATGATGGTCATACCAGAACATTGACCAGGGTAAGAAAGAGAACCAAGGAAAAGTGCATCATAGGTGAAAGTGAGGAAATGACTGAAGATATCAGAAGATTCAGATGTACTGCGGTGACTAAAGGCCAAAGGTAGGTAACTTGGGGCAGTGTATTGCTTACAAAGGCAGGTACATGAGGAAGGTAGAAAGGGAAAATGGCTGGACGAGGTAAAAGTGACCAGAGGTGGCCTTCTCTGTGATTGAGATGACGGAAATTGAGGAGCCACATGTGATAGTAAGGCGAGATGGTGCCTATGATTCCAGGAGGAGAGCTTAAATGGAGGGAGATGTTAATGGAAGCGTGGGGAGGAAAGGGAAAGTCGGGGATGCGTCCTGTAAGAAAGCAGTACCGAGTTTCCCATGAGGCCCTTTGGAGCTGTCAGTTCACAATCTGGAAAAAAGATTCCATTGCGGCAAGCAGGCAGGCGCCTGGGACCTCGCCTGACCATTCTCCTGCTGGTCCCAGTGACCTCTCAAAACCAAGGCTAGAGAGTCCAGCTGAAGGATAGTATCACCTGACCCTGAAAAATTGACAATCGGCTGTCAAACTAGTGTGAAACCTGATCCTTAAATTAGCTGTAAATGAATAGTATTAATATAAAACGAGTCAAAACTATAAGAGCATTATTCAACTTTCATCTGAAAATGGAGAATGATGGTAACATCAAACTGATGGTGGCAAAGACTGCTGGTGTTTCATTTTAGTACTCTACTTTGTGACGTGTGACAGTTAGATTACATCATTCCCCACCACAGGGGTAGATGCTGATTGTTACCCCCAGATGGAAGACACAGTTGCCAGTAAGTACTTTTATGGATTTGGTTATAGCCAGCCATTGAGCATGGGAGGCCTTGTATAGATCTCAAACCCCCAGTTCTCAGTATGATAGACTAGGAGATGCACAAACTCAGTAGGAAAGGCCCAGGATAAGTGTGCTGCCTTGACAAGGGAAGCTTCGGACAAATCTCTGGCTTCAGTGGAGGAGGAATCAAGAAAAGAAAATATTGCTGATAAGAGAGACATGTTGTTGGAGCTTTTCATCTCACACTTATCAGGACAAGCACAAGAATGATATTTTTTAAATGGTTGCTTTCTCCATGACAACACCATAGCCAATCAAAGTCAACTTGCCAGCCAATCAACACTCTTTTCTCTTGTAGAATAAGTTGTTGTGATTGTTTGAAATTTGTCATACTCGTATTTGTCCTGATGAGTGTGAGATGAAAAACTTCAGCAACATGTCTCCCTTTTTAGCAACATTCTAAAGAAACTATCGTAAGAACAATTATTTTCTTTGTTTAATGGTTCAGTAGCATCCTGAAATTGTAGGAGTGGACTCAATAAGATGCAACTTTTACCTCAGAATACCAAGAAAATTGGTTTTATTTTGAAACCAAGTGGCAGTCGTATTTGGAACAAAGAGGAATTGCACAGGAGGGGCAGAACATGCCAACATTTCCAAAGAATTACGACGCAGAGAAAAGAGATCAGGTTGGTGCATTTGATCTTGAAATCTGAATTAAATTCCTGTTATTTTGGAGCTCTACATGGCCAAATAGAATTGTTTCCCACCTGGCAAAGGTCTCCCAACTGGCGGGGAATCTTGTCAAAGTGTGGCCTTGCTTTCCACCATTTTGGTTAATGAGTGTTCTCACGATTGCCCACTCTGATTGGCTGTCTACCAGGTGCTGAGGACCACTGGAGATGCCCACTCAAGTAGGTTGGCTCTGTATTGTTGTAATAACCCTCATGGGACCAATGCGGATGACCCAATTGATCTCCTGTGAGGCTCATAAAATACAAGCTCCCGCGCTGAGGGCAGAGGCCTAACAGCTGGGACTGGTGAATCCTGTACTTAAAAGCCGGCCAGGATTGGAACCAGCATGATGGATAGTCCCCGTTGTGACTGATGTGTTGTACACCACGTTGCAGTCTTTGGGGGCGATTCTCCGATATGGAGGCCAAGTGTTCGCGCCGTCGTGAACGCCATCGCATTTCACGACGGCGCGAACAGGGCCCGGGCCCGACCTAATCTGGCCCCTACAGTTTGGTCAGGGAGTGACTGCCGACAGGACCCCCAGACAATCGGCGCGGAAGCGATGCTCCCCGAAATGGTCCACCGCACCCCCCCGCCTCGACCCATCCCTACAGATGTTGGAAACATAGCCGTGGGCAAAGCAGCGAAGGAGATCTCCTCCACCTCCAATAGACTTTTGGGGGGGAAGAGATTAATAACTCTCATGAGACCCATGGGGGGGTGACCCAATTTATCTCCCCGCGTGGCTCCTGGAACAGGGGCTCCCCTGCTGAATGGTGGAGGCCTAGCAACTGGGGCTCATGAATCTTGTACTTAAAAGTCGGCCAGGATCGGTGGTCCCGGCTGTGACTTATGTCTGTATGCCATGTTGCGGCCTTTACTTTTGTTTGCCAAAGAAACTTCATTTGTGTAACTCCCTCGGGACTCCTGAAGATTTTATAACTGCAGGGATAGAGTGAGTATTGCCATAATGCCACAGTGTTGGAAGGTAGCTGCAAGAGATCTTAAAGCACACTGGTGGAAAGACTTTGTAAGGGGAGAGGCAGTGGCATCCTCTCTCAGTATACAGTCAGTTGGCATATCTGTTCATGGAGGGACCCAGAAAGTGTGGCACTAGGAAGGCCAAGCTTGGTTGGTTTTATATCTGTTTCTAGAAGGATAGGTTTGGAATCAATGTTATTCCCACTATCTGTGATTCAGTCCAGCCTGAAAATAACATTGATTCCAAACCTATCCTTCTAGAAACAGATATAAAACCATTGCAATGTGTTATCCAATCGCCGTTTGCCTGAAACTGAGAGCCTCCAGCCAATAAGCTACTGAGCCATCAACATCTACCTTCCTCAATGGGTTCTTGAGGATTAAGGATCCTATTGTAATGATTAAATAATAGTTATCAATAGATGCTCCCCAAAACTACCTCCATTGGTTAAAACCAAAGCCTGCTTTCAAAAGGACAATTTTACCTATTTCTCTCAACAAATTAGATGTTAATGCGTCACATGATTAACACAAAGAATCTTTGGCTGGAAAGCTCCAGAAAGGAACAATCTATACGCACAGAGGTGAAGTTTATCGATATTGGTGTGGCAGAGAGCGCAGTGGGGGAAGTTATCATTAGTGTTAATATCATTTCATTTATCAGTATTGAGGCAATCTTCGGTTAGAAATCATTTTATTTCAATGTTTCAGGTGAAATTTGTGACAAAGGCAGTTTAGTTTGCAGGTCCTTGGGAATTCTCTGTGGACCTCAATTTGAGAACCTCAGCTCGTGACCCCTATTTTGTTTCTTTCCTTGTCCCATTGCCACGCTCCTTTTGCTTTGCACCATCAACTTATTTTTAATTTAATCTCTTCTGCCTCCCACCCGCTCCCTGTACTCCCTCTTTGTTCCTTTCCCAGCCTTGGTACTTGCTTCAAAATTGTCAGGTTTCTAACTTCTCCAGTTCTGATGAAAGGTCACTGGCCTTAAATATTAAGCGTGTTTCTCTCTCTCCGCAGGGGCTGCTGAATATCCCTATAATTTTCTGTCTTTGTTTTAGATTTCAGAATTTTCAGGAATTTTGTTATTGTGTATAATGGAAGGGAGGGACTGGGAGAATAAATGATACAAATAAAGAACCGGAGTCAAAAGAATAATATCAAATTACTCCATCAAAGGTATACAAGGAATGGAGCTCCGAAGGCGTGGGTGGGAGAAGAGGACATGATGCTCCGATGATAGCCTATGATGCCCTCCTCTTTGCTGGGGGTGACTGGACAGAACTGTGTAATCATGCCATGTTTCATGGAGGTAAGAGGCTTCAATGCAACCATGGATTATTTGCCCAGAGATTCCCAGGAATCAGGGCAGCATTGACAATCTGACAGTGAAGGATGGGGGTGACCTTGAGTTACTGCAAAACATATTTTAATCAAATTCCCCTTTGCTTTAATAGCAGTGACCCACTAAGTCTCTGGAGAAGGAAATTGTTAAGAGGTAGGAGTTCACTGAACTTTCAAAACCCTCCTTTACTGTCTGTTTCACGTTTAAGGACAGTGAAGTTTCGTCAAAGCTTTCACAAAGAGTCATCCAGGCTCGAAACGTTAGCTCCATTCTCCCTCCACAAATGCTGACAGACTTGCTGGGATAGTCCAGCATTTTCTGTTTATGTTTCAATTCCAGCATCAGCATTTATTTGCTTTTATCCAAGAACTTCTTAAGTGTCTTCTCAGTGAGAGTCTTTATTGAACAGATCAGAAATGGCAGCCTACAGTGAGCTTGCCTCATGGCAGTCATATGACTATGACAAGTCAGATGTGACATCAGGCGGAATATATTTCATGACGCAAACACTGTTTGTCCATACATGAAAATTAAAGTTTGAAGCCGTGAGTCATTCAGAATGCTGAGGAATGTAATTGAGGAGGTTAATCAGCTTTTAGTGCAAATTATTTGGATGCCGTAAATATATCGTTCAATTAGATCATAGCTGTATCTGCACCTCAACTCCATTTATCCATTATTGCTATAAAGCCCTTGATGGCCCCAGCAAAATAAAAATCCATTGTCCTTTATCTCAAAAGCTCCAATTGTTTTCCAGCACCCTTCTTGGATGAAGATGGTTCCACATTTTCACTACCGTTTGTACCATTTCCCTGATTTCCCTTCTGAACAGTCTTGTTTGTATCTTAAAATCATGGTCCCTAGTTCTGAACGCTCTCACCGGAGTAAATAACTTCTTTATAGTGACCCTATCAAATCCTTTTAAACATTTTGATTAAATTACACTTTAGTCTTCCAGATGCATAGGAATATAACCTATGTTTATGCAATTTTGTCTCATAATGTAGGCCTGGTGAAGTTGTGCTGTACTCCCTCCAAAGACCAATTCATCCTTCCTGAAACCTCACAACTGAACCCTCCAGAAATATCAAAATGAGTATCCGTTTGCGTGTTCAGGATTTCTCTTGGTGCCTTATGACTGCTGCATCCAATATACCTTCAGGGAGTATAATGGGTGCTTTTATTTCAGGCTCTCTGGAGTATCTCTCTGGACATAACGTGCAGCATAACATGGTGCCATAATGCTTGGTGCCATCAAGGCATCCCTTAGTATTCAAGCATCAGTCAGCAATTACGATCCATATCATCAGCTGATATTGCCCACTCAGCCAGCATCAAAAGAGATTTTCTGCTGTATACGGCATCTTCCTGTGTACAAACTGGTTGCTGCCATGTCAGCCAGAACAACACTTCCTAACCAATTGAAGGAAAACACTTAATATCTTGTTTCATACCTACAGGTGAGAGTGGAGCCACTGGATCAATTGCAGGCTGTCTCTACGGCCTACTTTATGGAATGACCAACATTCCCAAAAGGCTATACGAGAATTTAGAATTCAGGGAAAGACTGGAGGAGCTTGCAGAAGAACTGCATAAAGCAGCCAATCGCAGCAAAACCCCTGGACAGGTATAAGGGGGCAAGTGGAATACAGCCAGTTGTTCCGCTAAGAGAAGTACAGCCTCACACTTCCAGGCTCTCTCTGGCACCTACAAAGCTACTCTCTGAACAATATATATTAATGATACCAGGACAAATGAAAAAATATAACTATGAATGAGCACAAATCTGTAACTTTGTAATAAATGTGTGTACCTCATCATACACGGAGAATATGAATTTCCTATATCAAATACATTTTAAATAGGAAAATAATCTGAACTGTGTAACATATGAAATTACTTTGATATTTTTATTCCGTACATATACTTAAAAAAATTTACTGAATAAATTTTGAACGTTGATACATGTACACAGAATCAGCTGATAAACTGACTAATCCAATCATGACTGCAATATAATGGGGTTTGTTTAGTTTAATAATAAAATCTCTGTGAAACATGGTGATCTTTTGGCCATTAATCTCAATGTATTGGCATCAATTTTCTGAGCGTGTAGATGCCAGAAGAACTGTCAGCACCTGCCAGAGGTTCACGTCAGTGCTGATGGACAAGATATAAAATTACTGCCATCATCTGCCCTTTTATTATTAGCAGTACAAAGACCATCTTGAAAATTGGCTGATTACTTTGAAACATAATACAGCTATTTGGAGAAACAAAGTGTGTGCTTATGAGTGGGAAAGAGCCCAACATCACATAATACAGCACTGACAGAGATCCTCAGTAGTATAGTATAATGCACTAGACATTTGACCCAATGGGCCTTTGAAACTGGCAGGAATGCTGCTGCCCAGGGGAAACTCCCATCATATAAGCAAGTTATTATTTGAAATATGTAAGTGTGACCTTATGTATAATGTAGGCCAGATAACCATTTAGTATATATCAAAAATAGACAAAGATGCCCCTCAAATCCTGGAGGTACACTTTGAGGTAGGTTTTCCATCTTCAATGCCCCAGTGAAGGCCGCCTCCCTTTTAATCCCCCCGTCGACTTTCGCTGTGTTTGCTTTGTGATCGGGGAGGGGGCACATATATCGGACACTGAGATACACACACACTTGGACACATATATCAGATACTGAGATACACACACACTTGGACACATATATCGGACACTGAGATACACACACACCTGGACACATATATCGGACACTGAGACACACACACACCTGGACACATGTCAGACACTGAGATACACACACACCTGGAAACATATATCAGACACTGAGATACACACACACCTGGGCACATATATCAGACACTGAGACAAACACACACCTGGACACATATATCGGACACTGAGACACACACACACCTGGACACATATATCGGACACTGAGACACACACACACCTGGACACATATATCGGACACTGAGACACACACACACCTGGACACATATATCAGACACTGAGACACACACACACCTGGACACATATATCGGACACTGAGACACACACACACCTGGAAACATATATCGGACACTGAGATACACACACACCTGGACACATATATCAGACACTGAGACACACACACACCTGGACACATATATCGGACACTGAGACACACACACTTGGACACATATATCAGATACTGAGATACACACACACTTGGACACATATATCGGACACTGAGGTACACACACACCTGGACTCATATATCGGACACTGAGACACACACACACCTGGACACATATGTCAGACACTGAGATACACACACACCTGGACACATATATCGGACACTGAGACACACACACACCTGGACACTTATATCAGACACTGATACACGCACACACCTGGACACATATATCAGACACTGAGACGCACACACACTTGGACACATATATCAGACACTGAGATACACACACACTTGGACACATATATCAGGCACTGAGACACACACACACTTGGACACATATATCAGACACTGTGACAAACACACACCTGGACACATATATCGGACAATGAGACACACACACACCTGGACACATATATCGGACACTGAGACACACACACACCTGGACACATATATCAGACACTGAGACACACACACACCTGGACACATATATCGGACACTGAGACACACACACTTGGACACATATATCGGACACTGAGACACACACACACGTGGACATGTATATCGGACACTGAGACACACACACACTTGGACACAAATATCAGACACTGAGACACACACACTTGGACACATATATCGGACACTGAGACACACACACACGTGGGCATGTATATCGGACACTGAGACACACACACACTTGGACACAAATATCAGACACTGAGACACACACACTTGGATACATATATCGGACACTGAGACACACACACACCTGGAAACATATATCGGACATTGAGACACACACACACCTGGACACATATATCAGACACTGAGACACACACACACCTGGACACATATATCAGACACTGAGACACACAAACACCTGGACACATAGATCAGATACTGAGACACACACACACACCTGGACACATATATCGGACACTGAGACACACACACACCTGGACACATATATCAGATACTGAGACACACACACACTTGGACACATATATCAGACACTGAGATACACACACACCTGGACACATATATCGGACACTGAGACACACACACACGTGGACATGTATATCGGACACTGAGACACACACACACTTGGACACAAATATCAGACACTGAGACACACACACTTGGACACATATATCGGACACTGAGACACACACACACTTGGACACATATATCGGACACTGAGATACACACACACTTGGACACATATATCAGACACTGAGACACACACACACCGGGACACATATATCAGACACTGAGACACACACATGGACACATATATCGGACACTGAGACACACACACACCTGGACACATATATCGGACACTGAGATACACACACACTGGGACACATATATCAGATACTGAGACACACACACACCTGGACACATATATCGGACACTGAGACACACACACACCTGGACACATATATCAGACACTGAGACAAACACACACCTGGACACATATATCAAACACTGAGACACACACACACCTGGACACATATATCGGACACAGAGACACGCACACACCTGGACACATATATCGGACACTGAGATACACACACACCTAGACACATATATCGGACACTGAGACACACACACACCTGGACACGTATATCAGGCACTGAGACACAAACATTTGGACACATATATCGGACACTGAGACACACACACACGTGGACACATATATCAGACATTGAGACACACACACTTGGACACATATATCGGACACTGAGACACACACACACGTGGACATGTATATCGGACACTGAGACACACACACACTTGGACACATATATCAGACACTGAGACACACACACTTGGACACATATATCGGACACTGAGACACACACACACGTGGACATGTATATCCGACACTGAGACACACACACACTTGGACACATATATCAGACACTGAGACACACACACACACCTGGACACATATACCGTACACTGAGAGACACACACACCTGGACACATATATCAGACACTGAGACACACACACACCTGGACACATATATCAGACACTGAGACACACACACACCTGGACACATAGATCAGATACTGAGACACGCACACACCTGGACACATATATCGGACACTGAGACACACACACACACCTGGACACATATATCGGACACTGAGATACACACACACTTGGACACATATAGCAGACACTGAGACACACACACACTTGGACACATATATCAGATACTGAGACACACACACACTTGGACACATATATCGGACACTGAGATACACACACACCGGGACACATATATCAAACACTGAGACACACACACCTGGACACATATATCGGACACTGAGATACACACACACTTGGACACATATATCAGATACTGAGACACACACACACTTGGACACATACATCAGACACTGAGACACACACACACTTGGACACATATATCAGACACTGAGATACACACACACCTGGACATATATATCGGACACTGAGACACACACACACCTGGACAGATATATCAGACACTGAGATACACACACACTTGGAAACATATATCAGACACTGAGACACACACACACCGGGACACATATATCAAACACTGAGACACACACACACCTGGACACATATATCGGACACTGAGATACACACACACTTGGACACATATATCAGACACTGAGACACACACACAGTGGGACACGTATATCAAACACTGAGACAGATACACCTGGACACATATATCGGACACTGAGACACACACACACCTGGACACATATCGGACACTGAGATACACACACACTGGACACATATATCGGACACTGAGATACACACACACCGGGACACATAATACAGACACTGAGACACACACAAACCTGGACACATAATACAGACACTGAGACACACACACACCTGGACACATAATACAGACACTGAGACACACACACACGTGGACATGTATATCGGACACTGAGACACACACACACTTGGACACATATATCGGACACTGAGATACACACACACTTGGACACATATATCAGACACTGAGATACACACACACCTGGACACATATATCAGACACTGAGACAAACACACACCTGGACTCATATATCGGACACTGAGACACACACACACCTGGACACATATATCGGACACAGACACGCACACACCTGGACACATATATCGGACACTGAGACACACACACACCTGGACACATATATCGGACACTGAGACACACACACCTGGACACATATATCAGACACAGAGATACACACACACCTGGACACATAATACAGACACTGAGACACTCACACACCTGGACTCATATATCGGACACTGAGACACACACACTTGGACACATATATCGGACACTGAGACAGACACACACCTGGACATGTATATCAGACACTGAGACACACACACTTGGACACATATATCGGACACTGAGACACACACACACGTGGACACATATATCAGACATTGAGACACACGCACACTTGGACACATATATCAGACACTGAGACACACACACACTTGGACACATATATCGGACACTGGGATACACACACACTTGGACACATATATCAGACACTGAGACACACACACACCTGGAAACATATATCGGACATTGAGACACACACACACCTGGACACATATATCAGACACTGAGACACACACACACCTGGACACATATATCAGACACTGAGACACACAAACACCTGGACACATAGATCAGATACTGAGACACACACACACACCTGGACACATATATCGGACACTGAGACACACACACACCTGGACACATATATCAGATACGGAGACACACACACACTTGGACACATATATCAGACACTGAGATACACACACACCTGGACACATATATCGGACACTGAGACACACACACACGTGGACATGTATATCGGACACTGAGACACACACACACTTGGACACAAATATCAGACACTGAGACACACACACTTGGACACATATATCGGACACTGAGACACACACACACTTGGACACATATATCGGACACTGAGATACACACACACTTGGACACATATATCAGACACTGAGACACACACACACCAGGACACATATATCAGACACTGAGACACACACATGGACACATATATCGGACACTGAGACACACACACACCTGGACACATATATCGGACACTGAGATACACACACACTGGGACACATATATCAGACACTGAGACAAACACACACCTGGACACATATATCAAACACTGAGACACACACACACCTGGACACATATATCGGACACAGAGACACGCACACACCTGGACACATATATCGGACACTGAGATACACACACACCTAGACACATATATCGGACACTGAGACACACACACACCTGGACACGTATATCAGGCACTGAGACACAAACATTTGGACACATATATCGGACACTGAGACACACACACACGTGGACACATATATCAGACATTGAGACACACACACTTGGACACATATATCGGACACTGAGACACACACACACGTGGACATGTATATCGGACACTGAGACACACACACACTTGGACACATATATCAGACACTGAGACACACACACTTGGACACATATATCGGACACTGAGACACACACACACGTGGACATGTATATCCGACACTGAGACACACACACATTTGGACACATATATCAGACACTGAGACACACACACACCTGGACACATATACCGTACACTGAGAGACACACACACCTGGACACATATATCAGACACTGAGACACACACACACCTGGACACATATATCAGACACTGAGACACACACACACCTGGACACATAGATCAGATACTGAGACACGCACACACCTGGACACATATATCGGACACTGAGACACACACACACACCTGGACACATATATCGGACACTGAGATACACACACACTTGGACACATATAGCAGACACTGAGACACACAAACACTTGGACACATATATCAGATACTGAGACACACACACACTTGGACACATATATCGGACACTGAGATACACACACACCGGGACACATATATCAAACACTGAGACACACACACCTGGACACATATATCGGACACTGAGATACACACACACTTGGACACATATATCAGATACTGAGACACACACACACTTGGACACATACATCAGACACTGAGACACACACACACTTGGACACATATATCAGACACTGAGATACACACACACCTGGACATATATATCGGACACTGAGACACACACACACCTGGACAGATATATCAGACACTGAGATACACACACACTTGGAAACATATATCAGACACTGAGACACACACACACCGGGACACATATATCAAACACTGAGACACACACACACCTGGACACATATATCGGACACTGAGATACACACACACTTGGACACTTATATCAGACACTGAGACACACACACAGTGGGACACGTATATCAAACACTGAGACAGATACACCTGGACACATGTATCGGACACTGAGACACACACACACCTGGACACATATCGGACACTGAGATACACACACACTGGACACATATATCGGACACTGAGATACACACACACCGGGACACATAATACAGACACTGAGACACACACAAACCTGGACAAATAATACAGACACTGAGACACACACACACCTGGACACATAATACAGACACTGAGACACACACACACGTGGACATGTATATCGGACACTGAGACACACACACACTTGGACACATATATCGGACACTGAGATACACACACACTTGGACACATATATCAGACACTGAGATACACACACACCTGGACACATATATCAGACACTGAGACACACACACACTTGGACACATATATCAGACACTGAGACAAACACACACCTGGACTCATATATCGGACACTGAGACACACACACACCTGGACACATATATCGGACACAGACACGCACACACCTGGACACATATATCGGACACTGAGACACACACACACCTGGACACATATATCGGACACTGAGACACACACAGACCTGGACACATATATCGGACACTGAGACACACACACCTGGACACATATATCAGACACAGAGATACACACACACCTGGACACATAATACAGACACTGAGACACTCACACACCTGGACTCATATATCGGACACTGAGACACACACACTTGGACACATAAATCGGACACTGAGACAGACACACACCTGGACATGTATATCAGACACTGAGACACACACATTTGGACACATATATCGGACACTGAGACACACACACACGTGGACACATATATCAGACATTGAGACACACGCACACTTGGACACATATATCAGACACTGAGACACACACACACTTGGACACATATATCGGACACTGGGATACACACACACTTGGACACATATATCAGACACTGAGACACACACACACTTGGAAACATATATCGGACATTGAGACACACACACACCTGGACACATATATCAGACACTGAGACACACACACACCTGGACACATATATCAGACACTGAGACACACAAACACCTGGACACATAGATCAGATACTGAGACACACACACACACCTGGACACATATATCGGACACTGAGACACACACACACCTGGACACATATATCAGATACTGAGACACACACACACTTGGACACATATATCAGACACTGAGATACACACACACCTGGACACATATATCGGACACTGAGACACACACACACGTGGACATGTATATCGGACACTGAGACACACACACACTTGGACACAAATATCAGACACTGAGACACACACACTTGGACACATATATCGGACACTGAGACACACACACACTTGGACACATATATCGGACACTGAGATACACACACACTTGGACACATATATCAGACACTGAGACACACACACACCAGGACACATATATCAGACACTGAGACACACACATGGACACATATATCGGACACTGAGACACACACACACCTGGACACATATATCGGACACTGAGATACACACACACTGGGACACATATATCAGATACTGAGACACACACACACCTGGACACATATATCGGACACTGAGACACACACACACCTGGACACATATATCAGACACTGAGACAAACACACACCTGGACACATATATCAAACACTGAGACACACACACACCTGGACACATATATCGGACACAGAGACACGCACACACCTGGACACATATATCGGACACTGAGATACACACACACCTAGACACATATATCGGACACTGAGACACACACACACCTGGACACGTATATCAGGCACTGAGACACAAACATTTGGACACATATATCGGACACTGAGACACACACACACGTGGACACATATATCAGACATTGAGACACACACACTTGGACACATATATCGGACACTGAGACACACACACACGTGGACATGTATATCGGACACTGAGACACACACACACTTGGACACATATATCAGACACTGAGACACACACACTTGGACACATATATCGGACACTGAGACACACACACACGTGGACATGTATATCCGACACTGAGACACACACACACTTGGACACATATATCAGACACTGAGACACACACACACCTGGACACATATACCGTACACTGAGAGACACACACACCTGGACACATATATCAGACACTGAGACACACACACACCTGGACACATATCTCAGACACTGAGACACACACACACCTGGACACATAGATCAGATACTGAGACACGCACACACCTGGACACATATATCGGACACTGAGACACACACACACACCTGGACACATATATCGGACACTGAGATACACACACACTTGGACACATATAGCAGACACTGAGACACACACACACTTGGACACATATATCAGATACTGAGACACACACACACTTGGACACATATATCGGACACTGAGATACACACACACCGGGACACATATATCAAACACTGAGACACACACACCTGGACACATATATCGGACACTGAGATACACACACACTTGGACACATATATCAGATACTGAGACACACACACACTTGGACACATACATCAGACACTGAGACACACACACACTTGGACACATATATCAGACACTGAGATACACACACACCTGGACATATATATCGGACACTGAGACACACACACACCTGGACAGATATATCAGACACTGAGATACACACACACTTGGAAACATATATCAGACACTGAGACACACACACACCGGGACACATATATCAAACACTGAGACACACACACACCTGGACACATATATCGGACACTGAGATACACACACACTTGGACACATATATCAGACACTGAGACACACACACAGTGGGACACGTATATCAAACACTGAGACAGATACAACTGGACACATATATCGGACACTGAGACACACACACACCTGGACACATATCGGACACTGAGATACACACACACCGGGACACATAATACAGACACTGAGACACACACAAACCTGGACACATAATACAGACACTGAGACACACACACACCTGGACACATAATACAGACACTGAGACACACACACACGTGGACATGTATATCGGACACTGAGACACACACACACTTGGACACATATATCGGACACTGAGATACACACACACTTGGACACATATATCAGACACTGAGATACACACACACCTGGACACATATATCAGACACTGAGACACACACACACTTGGACACATATATCAGACACTGAGACAAACACACACCTGGACTCATATATCGGACACTGAGACACACACACACCTGGACACATATATCGGACACAGACACGCACACACCTGGACACATATATCGGACACTGAGACACACACACACCTGGACACATATATCGGACACTGAGACACACACAGACCTGGACACATATATCGGACACTGAGACACACACACCTGGACACAGATATCAGACACAGAGATACACACACACCTGGACACATAATACAGACACTGAGACACTCACACACCTGGACACATATATCGGACACTGAGACACACACACTTGGACACATATATCGGACACTGAGACAGACACACACCTGGACATGTATATCAGACACTGAGACACACACACTTGGACACATATATCGGACACTGAGACACACACACACGTGGACACATATATCAGACATTGAGACACACGCACACTTGGACACATATATCAGACACTGAGACACACACACACTTGGACACATATATCGGACACTGAGATACACACACACTTGGACACATATATCAGACACTGTGACAAACACACACCTGGACACATATATCGGACACTGAGACACACACACACCTGGACACATATATCGGACACTGAGACACACACACACCTGGACACATATATCGGACACTGAGACACACACACACCTGGACACATATATCGGACACTGAGACACACACACACACCTGGAAACATATATCAGACACTGAGACACACACACACGTGGACATGTATATCGGACACTGAGACACACACACACGTGGGCATGTATATCGGACACTGAGACACACACACACTTGGACACAAATATCAGACACTGAGACACACACACTTGAACACATATATCGGACACTGAGACACACACACACCTGGAAACATATATCGGACATTGAGACACACACACACCTGGACACATATATCAGACACTGAGACACACACACACCTGGACACATATATCAGACACTGAGACACACAAACACCTGGACCCATAGGTCAGATACTGAGACACACACACACCTGCACACATATATCGGACACTGAGACACACACACACCTGGACACATATATCAGATACTGAGACACACACACACCGGGACACATATATCAGACACTGAGACACACACACATGGACACATATATCGGACACTGAGACACACACACACCTGGACACATATATCAAACACTGAGACACACACACACCTGGACACATATATCGGACACTGAGATACACACACACTTGGACACATATATCAGACACTGAGACACACACACAGCGGGACACGTAAATCAAACAATGAGACACACACACCTGGACACATATATCGGACACTGAGACACACACACACCTGGACACATATATCGGACACTGAGGTACACACACACTGGACACATATATCGGACACTGAGATACACACACACTGGGACACATATATCAGATACTGAGACACACACACCTGGACACATATATCGGACACTGAGACACACACACACCTGGACACATATATCAGACACTCAGACAAACACACACCTGGACACATATATCGGACACTGAGACACACACACTTGGACACATATATTGGACACTGAGACACACACACACCTGGACATGTATATCAGACACTGAGACACACACACACATGGACACATATATCAGACACTGAGACAAACACACACCTGGACTCATATTTCGGACACTGAGACACACACACACCTGGACACATATATCGGACACTGAGACACGCACACACCTGGACACATATATCGGACACTGAGACACACACACACCTGGACACGTATATCGGACACTGAGACACACACAGACCTGGACACATATATCGGACACTGAGACAGACACACACCTGGACACACATATCAGACACGGAGATACACACACACCGGGACACATAATACAGACACTGAGATACACACACACCTGGACACATATATCGGACACTGAGACACATGCACTTGGACACATATATCGGACACTGAGACACATGCACTTGGACACATATATCGGACACTGAGACACACACACACCTGGACACGTATATCAGGCACTGAGACACACACATTTGGACACATATATCGGACACTGAGACACACACACACGTGGACACATATATCAGACATTGAGACACACACACTTGGACACATATATCGGACACTGAGACACACACACACGTGGACATGTATATCGGACACTGAGACACACACACACTTGGACACATATATCAGACACTGAGACACACACACTTGGACACATATATCGGACACTGAGACACATACACACGTGGACATGTATATCCGACACTGAGACACACACACACTTGGACACATATATCAGACACTGAGACACACACACACCTGGACACATATACCGTACACTGAGAGACACACACACCTGGACACATATATCAGACACTGAGAAACACACACACCTGGACACATATATCAGACACTGAGACACACACACACCTGGACACATAGATCAGATACTGAGACACGCACACACCTGGACATATATATCGGACACTGAGACACACACACCTGGACACATATATCGGACACTGAGACACACACACACACCTGAACACATATATCGGACACTGAGATACACACACACTTGGACACATATAGCAGACACTGAGACACACACACACTTGGACACATATATCAGATACTGAGACACACACACACTTGGACACATATATCGGACACTGAGATACACACACACCGGGACACATATATCAAACACTGAGACACACACACCTGGACACTTATATCGGACACTGAGATACACACACACTTGGACACATATATCAGATACTGAGACACACACACACTTGGACACATACATCAGACACTGAGACACACACACACTTGGACACATATATCGGACACTGAGACACACACACACCTGGACAGATATATCAGACACTGAGATACACACACACTTGGAAACATATATCAGACACTGAGACACACACACACCGGGACACATATATCAGACACTGAGACACACACACAGTGGGAAACGTATATCAAACACTGAGACAGATACACCTGGACACATATATCGGACACTGAGACACACACACACCTGGACACATATATCGGACACTGAGATACACACACACTGGACACATATATCGGACACTGAGATACACACACACTGGGACACATATATCAGATACTGAGACACAAACACACCTGGACACATATACCGTACACTGAGACACACACACACACCTGGACACATATATCAGACACTGAGTCACACACACACCTGGACACATATATCAGACACTGAGACACACACACACCGGGACACATATATCAGATACTGAGACACACACACACCTGGACACATATATCGGACACTGAGACACTCACACCTGGACACATATATCGGACACTGAGACACACACACACCTGGACACATATATCAGACACTGAGATACACACACACTTGGACACATATATCAGACACTGAGACACACACACACTTGGACACATATATCAGATACTGAGACACACACACACTTGGACACATATATCGGACACTGAGATACACACACACCGGGACACATATATCAAAGTCTGAGGCACACACACCTGGACACATATATCGGACACTGAGATTCACACACACTTGGACACATATATCAGATACTGAGACACACACACACTTGGACACATACATCAGACACTGAGATACACACACACCTGGACACATATATCGGACACTGAGACACACACACACCTGGACAGATATATCAGACACTGAGATACACACACACTTGGAAACATATATCAGACACTGAGACACACACACACCGGGACACATATATCGGACACTGAGATACACACACACTTGGACACATATATCAGACACTGCGACAAACACACACCTGGACACATATATCGGACACTGAGACACACACACACCTGGACACATATATCGGACACTGAGACACACACACACCTGGACACATATATCGGACACTGAGACACACACACACCTGGACACATATATCGGACACTGAGACACACACACACACCTGGAAACATATATCAGACACTGAGACACACACACACGTGGACATGTATATCGGACACTGAGACACACACACACTTGGACACAAATATCAGACACTGAGACACACACACTTGGACACATATATCGGACACTGAGACACACACACACGTGGGCATGTATATCGGACACTGAGACACACACACACTTGGACACAAATATCAGACACTGAGACACACACACTTGGACACATATATCGGACACTGAGACACACACACACCTGGAAACATATATCGGACATTGAGACACACACACACCTGGACACATATATCAGACACTGAGACACACACACACCTGGACACATATATCAGACACTGAGACACACAAACACCTGGACACATAGGTCAGATACTGAGACACACACACACCTGCACACATATATCGGACACTGAGACACACACACACCTGGACACATATATCAGATACTGAGACACACACACACCGGGACACATATATCAGACACTGAGAAACACACACATGGACACATATATCGGACACTGAGACACACACACACCTGGACACATATATCAAACACTGAGACACACACACACCTGGACACATATATCGGACACTGAGATACACACACACTTGGACACATATATCAGACACTGAGACACACACACAGCGGGACACGTAAATCAAACAATGAGACACACACACCTGGACACATATATCGGACACTGAGACACACACACACCTGGACACATATATCGGACACTGAGGTACACACACACTGGACACATATATCGGACACTGAGATACACACACACTGGGACACATATATCAGATACTGAGACACACACACCTGGACACATATATCGGACACTGAGACACACACACACCTGGACACATATATCAGACACTCAGACAAACACACACCTGGACACATATATCGGACACTGAGACACACACACTTGGACACATATATCGGACACTGAGACACACACACACCTGGACATGTATATCAGACACTGAGACACACACACACATGGACACATATATCAGACACTGAGACAAACACACACCTGGACTCATATTTCGGACACTGAGACACACACACACCTGGACACATATATCGGACACTGAGACACGCACACACCTGGACACATATATCGGACACTGAGACACACACACACCTGGACACGTATATCGGACACTGAGACACACACAGACCTGGACACATATATCGGACACTGAGACAGACACACACCTGGACACACATATCAGACACGGAGATACACACACACCGGGACACATAATACAGACACTGAGATACACACACACCTGGACACATATATCGGACACTGAGACAGACACACACCTGGACACACATATCAGACACGGAGATACACACACACCGGGACACATAATACAGACACTGAGATACACACACACCTGGACACATATATCGGACACTGAGACACATGCACTTGGACACATATATCGGACACTGAGACACATGCACTTGGACACATATATCGGACACTGAGACACACACACACCTGGACACGTATATCAGGCACTGAGACACAAACATTTGGACACATATATCGGACACTGAGACACACACACACGTGGACACATATATCAGACATTGAGACACACACACTTGGACACATATATCGGACACTGAGACACACACACACGTGGACATGTATATCGGACACTGAGACACACACACACTTGGACACATATATCAGACACTGAGACACACACACTTGGACACATATATCGGACACTGAGACACATACACACGTGGACATGTATATCCGACACTGAGACACACACACACTTGGACACATATATCAGACACTGAGACACACACACACCTGGACACATATACCGTACACTGAGAGACACACACACCTGGACACATATATCAGACACTGAGAAACACACACACCTGGACACATATATCAGACACTGAGACACACACACACCTGGACACATAGATCAGATACTGAGACACGCACACACCTGGACATATATATCGGACACTGAGACACACACACCTGGACACATATATCGGACACTGAGACACACACACACACCTGGACACATATATCGGACACTGAGATACACACACACTTGGACACATATAGCAGACACTGAGACACACACACACTTGGACACATATATCAGATACTGAGACACACACACACTTGGACACATATATCGGACACTGAGATACACACACACCGGGACACATATATCAAACACTGAGACACACACACCTGGACACTTATATCGGACACTGAGATACACACACACTTGGACACATATATCAGATACTGAGACACACACACACTTGGACACATACATCAGACACTGAGATACACACACACTTGGACACATATATCGGACACTGAGACACACACACACCTGGACAGATATATCAGACACTGAGATACACACACACTTGGAAACATATATCAGACACTGAGACACACACACACCGGGACACATATATCAAACACTGAGACACACACACACCTGGACACATATATCAGACACTGAGACACACACACAGTGGGAAACGTATATCAAACACTGAGACAGATACACCTGGACACATATATCGGACACTGAGACACACACACACCTGGACACATATATCGGACACTGAGATACACACACACTGGACACATATATCGGACACTGAGATACACACACACTGGGACACATATATCAGATACTGAGACACAAACACACCTGGACACATATACCGTACACTGAGACACACACACACCTGGACACATATATCAGACACTGAGTCACACACACACCTGGACACATATATCAGACACTGAGACACACACACACCTGGACACATATATCAGATACTGAGACACACACACACCTGGACACATATATCGGACACTGAGACACTCACACCTGGACACATATATCGGACACTGAGACACACACACACCTGGACACATATATCAGACACTGAGATACACACACACTTGGACACATATATCAGACACTGAGACACACACACACTTGGACACATATATCAGATACTGAGACACACACACACTTGGACACATATATCGGACACTGAGATACACACACACCGGGACACATATATCAAAGTCTGAGGCACACACACCTGGACACATATATCGGACACTGAGATTCACACACACTTGGACACATATATCAGATACTGAGACACACACACACTTGGACACATACATCAGACACTGAGATACACACACACCTGGACACATATATCGGACACTGAGACACACACACACCTGGACAGATATATCAGACACTGAGATACACACACACTTGGAAACATATATCAGACACTGAGACACACACACACCGGGACACATATATCAAACACTGAGACACACACACACCTGGACACATATATCGGACACTGAGATGCACACACACTTGGACACATATATCAGACACTGAGACACACACACAGCGGGACACGTATATCAAACACTGAGACACACACACCTGGACACATATATCGGACACTGAGACACACACACACGTGGAAATGTATATCCGACACTGAGACACACACACACTTGGACACATATATCAGACACTGAGACACACACACACCTGGACACATATACCGTACACTGAGACACACACACACCTGGACACATATATCAGACACTGAGTCACACACACACCTGGACACATATATCAGATACTGAGACACACACACACCTGGACACATATATCGGACACTGAGACACACACACCTGGACACATATATCGGACACTGAGACACACACACACCTGGACACATATATCGGACACTGAGATACACACACACTTGGACACATATATCAGACACTGAGACACACACACACTTGGACACATATATCAGATACTGAGACACACACACACTTGGACACATATATCGGACACTGAGATACACACACACCGGGACACATATATCAAACACTGAGACACACACACCTGGACACATATATCGGACACTGAGATACACACACACTTGGACACATATATCAGATACTGAGACACACACACACTTGGACACATACATCAGACACTGAGACACACACACTTGGACACATATATCAGACACTGAGATACACACACACCTGGACACATATATCGGGGACACTGAGACACACACACACCTGGACAGATATATCAGACACTGAGATACACACACACTTGGAAACATATATCAGACACTGAGACACACACACACCTGGACACATATATCAAACACTGAGACACACACACACCTGGACACATATATCGGACACTGAGATACACACACACTGGACACATATATCGGACACTGAGACACACGCACACCTGGACACATATATCAAACACTGAGACACACACACACCTGGACAGATATATCAGACACTGAGATACACACACACTTGGAAACATATATCAGACACTGAGACACACACACACCTGGACACATATATCAAACACTGAGACACACACACACCTAGACACATATATCAGACACTGAGACACACACACAGCGGGACTCGTATATCAAACACTGAGACACACACACCTGGACACATATATCGGACACTGAGACACACACACGTGGAAATGTATATCCGACACTGAGACACACACACACTTGGACACATATATCAGACACTGAGACACACACACACCTGGACACATATACCGTACACTGAGACACACACACACCGGGACACATATATCAAACACTGAGACACACACACACCTGGACACATATATCGGACACTGAGATACACACACACTTGGACACATATATCAGACACTGAGACACACACACAGCGGGACACGTATATCAAACACTGAGACACACACACCGGGACACATATATCGGACACTGAGACACACACACACCTGGACACATATATCGGACACTGAGATGCACACACACTGGACATATATATCGGACACTGAGATACACACACACTGGGACACATATATCAGATACTGAGACACACACACACCTGGACACATATATCGGACACTGAGACACACACACACCTGGACACATATATCAGACACTGAGACAAACACACACCTGGACACATATATCGGACACTGAGACACACACACTTGGACACATATATCGGACACTGAGACACACACACACCTGGACATGTATATCAGACACTGAGACACACACACACATGGACACATTTCTCAGACACTGAAACAAACACACACCTGGACTCATATATCGGACACTGAGACACACACACACCTGGACACATATATCGGACACTGAGACACACACACACCTAGACACGTATATCGGACACTGAGACACACACAGACCTGGACACATATATCGGACACTGAGACAGACACACACCTGGACACATAATACAGACACTGAGAAACACACACCTGGACACATGTATCGGACACTGAGACACACACACACTTTGACACATATATCGGACACTGAGATACACACACACTTGGACACATATATCAGACACTGAGACACGCACACACCGGGACACATATATCAAACACAGAGACACACACACCTGGACACATATATCGGACACTGAGACACACACACACCTGGACACATATATCGGACACTGAGATACACACACACTGGGACACATATATCAGATACTGAGTCACACACACACCTAGACACATATATCGGACACTGAGAAACACACACACCTGGACACATATATCGGACACTGAGACACACACACACTTGGACACATATATCGGACACTGAGATACACACACACTTGGACACATATATCAGACACTGAGATACACACACACCTGGACACATATATCAGACACTGAGACACACACACACTTGGACACATATATCAGACACTGAGACACACACACACTTGGACACATACATCAGACACTGAGACACACACACTTGGACACATATATCAGACACTGAGATACACACACACCTGGACACATATATCGGGGACACTGAGACACACACACACCTGGACAGATATATCAGACACTGAGATACACACACACTTGGAAACATATATCAGACACTGAGACACACACACACCTGGACACATATATCAAACACTGAGACACACACACACCTGGACACATATATCGGACACTGAGATACACACACACTGGACACATATATCGGACACTGAGATACACACCACAGGGACACATATATCAGATACTGAGACGCACACACACCTGGACACATATATCGGACACTGAGACACACACACACCTGGACACATATATCAGACACTGAGACAAACACACACCTGGACACATATATCGGACACTGAGACACACACACTTGGACACATATATCGTACACTGAGACACACACACACCTGGACATGTATATCAGACACTGAGACACACACACACCTGGACACATATATCGGACACTGAGACACACTCACAAGTGGACACATATATCAGACATTGAGACACACACTTGGACACATATATCGGACACTGAGACACACACACACGTGGACATGTATATCGGACACTGAGACACACACACTTGGACACATATATCGGACACTGAGACACACACACACGTGGACATGTATATCCGTCACTGAGACACACACACACTTGGACACATATATCAGACACTGAGACACACACACACCTGGACACATATACCGTACACTGAGACACACACACACCTGGAGACATAGATCAGATACTGAGACACACACACACCTGGACACATATATCGGACACTGAGACACACACACCTGGACACATATATCGGACACTGAGACACACACACACCTGGACACATATATCGGACACTGAGATACACACACACTTGGACACATATAGCAGACACTGAGACACACACACACTTGGGCACATATATCAGATACTGAGACACACACACACTTGGACACATATATCGGACACTGAGATACACACACACCGGGACACATATATCAAACACTGAGACACACACACCTGGACACATATATCGGACACTGAGATACACACACACTTGGACACATATATCAGATACTGAGACACACACACACTTGGACACATACATCAGACACTGAGACACACACACACTTGGACACATATATCAGACACTGAGATACACACACACCTGGACACAATTATCGGACACTGAGACACACACACACCTGGACAGATATATCAGACACTGAGATACACACACACTTGGAAACATATATCAGACACTGAGACACACACACACCTGGACACATATATCAGACACTGAGACACACACACACCCGGACACATAGATCAGATACTGAGACACACACACACCTGGACACATATATCGGACACTGATACACACACACCTGGACACATATATCGGACACTGAGACACACACACACCTGGACACATATATCGGACACTGAGATACACACAGACTTGGACACATATATCAGACACTGAGACACACACACACTTGGACACAAATATCAGATACTGAGACACACACACACTTGGACACATATATCGGCCACTGAGATACACACACACCGGGACACATATATCAAACACTGAGGCACACACACCTGGACACATATATCGAACACTGAGATACACACACACTTGGACACATATATCAGATACTGAGACACACACACACTTGGACACATACATCAGACACTGAGACACACACACACTTGGACACATATATCAGACACTGAGATACACACACACCTGGACACATATATCGGACACTGAGACACACACACACCTGGACAGATATATCAGACACTGAGATACACCCACACTTGGAAACATATATCAGACACTGAGACACACACACACCGGGACACATATATCAAACACTGAGACACACACACACCTGGACATGTATATCAGACACTGAGACACACACACACATGGACACATTTCTCAGACACTGAGACAAACACACACCTGGACTCATACATCGGACACGGAGACACACACACACCTGGACACATATATCGGACACTGAGACACGCACACACCTGGACACATATATCGGACACTGAGACACACACACACCTGGACACGTATATCGGACACTGAGACACACACAGACCTGGACACATATATCGGACACTGAGACAGACACACACCTGGACACATAATACAGACACTGAGAAACACACACCTGGACACATGTATCGGACACTGAGACACACACACACTTTGACACATATATCGGACACTGAGATACACACACACTTGGACACATATATCAGACACTGAGACACGCACACACCGGGACACATATATCAAACACAGAGACACACACACCTGGACACATATATCGGACACTGAGACACACACACACCTGGACACATATATCGGACACTGAGATACACACACACTGGGACACATATATCAGATACTGAGGCACACACACACCTAGACACATATATCGGACACTGAGAAACACACACACCTGGACACATATATCGGACACTGAGACACACACACACTTGGACACATATATCGGACACTGAGATACACACACACTTGGACACATATATCAGACACTGAGATACACACACACCTGGACACATATATCAGACACTGAGACACACACACACTTGGACACATATATCAGACACTGAGACAAACACACACCTGGACTCCTATATCGGACACTGAGACACACACAAACCTGGACACATATATCGGACACTGAGACACGCACACACCTGGACACATATATCGGACACTGAGACACGCACACACCTGGACACATATATCGGACACTGAGACACACACAGACCTGGACACATATATCGGACACTGAGACACACACACCTGGACACATATATCAGACACAGAGATACACACACACCTGGACACATAATACAGACACTGAGACACTCACACACCTGGACACATATATCGGACACTGATACACACACACCTGGACACATATATCGGACACTGAGACACACACACACCTGGACACATATATCGGACACTGAGATACACACAGACTTGGACACATATATCAGACACTGAGACACACACACACTTGGACACATATATCAGATACTGAGACACACACACACTTGGACACATATATCGGCCACTGAGATACACACACACCGGGACACATATATCAAACACTGAGGCACACACACCTGGACACATATATCGGACACTGAGATACACACACACTTGGACACATATATCAGATACTGAGACACACACACACTTGGACACATACATCAGACACTGAGACACACACACACTTGGACACATATATCAGACACTGAGATACACACACACCTGGACACATATCGGACACTGAGACACACACACACCTGGACAGATATATCAGACACTGAGATACACACACACCTGGACACATATCGGACACTGAGACACACACACACCGGGACACATATATCAAACACTGAGACACACACACACCTGGACACATATATCGGACACTGAGATACACACACACTTGGACACATATATCAGACACTGAGACACACACACAGCGGGACACGTATATCAAACACTGAGACACACACACCGGGACACATATATCGGACACTGAGACACACACACACCTGGACACATATATCGGACACTGAGATGCACACACACTGGACATATATATCGGACACTGAGATACACACACACTGGGACACATATATCAGATACTGAGACACACACACACCTGGACACATATATCGGACACTGAGACACACACACACCTGGACACATATATCAGACACTGAGACAAACACACACCTGGACACATATATCGGACACTGAGACACACACACTTGGACACATATATCGGACACTGAGACACACACACACCTGGACATGTATATCAGACACTGAGACACACACACACATGGACACATTTCTCAGACACTGAGACAAACACACACCTGGACTCATATATCGGACACTGAGACACACACACACCTGGACACATATATCGGACACTGAGACACACACACACCTGGACACGTATATCGGACACTGAGACACACACAGACCTGGACACATATATCGGACACTGAGACAGACACACACCTGGACACATAATACAGACACTGAGAAACACACACCTGGACACATGTATCGGACACTGAGACACACACACACTTTGACACATATATCGGACACTGAGATACACACACACTTGGACACATATATCAGACACTGAGACACGCACACACCGGGACACATATATCAAACACAGAGACACACACACCTGGACACATATATCGGACACTGAGGCACACACAAACCTGGACACATATATCGGACACTGAGGTACACACACACTGGGACACATATATCAGATACTGAGGCACACACACACCTAGACACATATATCGGACACTGAGAAACACACACACCTGGACACATATATCGGACACTGAGACACACACACACTTGGACACATATATCGGACACTGAGATACACACACACTTGGACACATATATCAGACACTGAGATACACACACACCTGGACACATATATCAGACACTGAGACACACACACACTTGGACACATATATCAGACACTGAGACAAACACACACCAGGACTCATATATCGGACACTGAGACACACACACACCTGGACACATATATCGGACACTGAGACACGCACACACCTGGACACATATATCGGACACTGAGACACGCACACACCTGGACACATATATCGGACACTGAGACACACACAGACCTGGACACATATATCGGACACTGAGACACACACACCTGGACACATATATCAGACACAGAGATACACAGACACCTGGACACATAATACAGACACTGAGACACTCACACACCTGGACACATATATCGGACACTGAGACACACACACTTGGACATGTATATCAGACACTGAGACACACACACTTGGACACATATATCGGACACTGAGACACACACACACGTGGACACATATATCAGACACTGAGACACACAGACACTTGGACACATATATCGGACACTGAGATACACACACACTTGGACACATATATCGGACACTGAGACACACACACACCTGGACACATATATCGGACACTGAGACACACACACACCTGGAAACATATATCGGACACTGAGACACACACACACCTGGAAACATATATCAGACACTGAGATACACACACACCTGGACACATATATCAGACACTGAGACACACACACACCTGGACACATATATCGGACACTGAGACACACACACTTGGACACATATATCGGACACTGAGACAGACACACACGTGGACATGTATATCGGACACTGAGACACACACACACTTGGACACAAATATCAGACACTGAGACACACACACTTGGACACATATATCGGACACTGAGACACACACACACGTGGGCATGTATATCGGACACTGAGACACACACACACTTGGACACAAATATCAGGCACTGAGACACACACACTTGGACACATATATCGGACACTGAGACACACACACACCTGGAAACATATATCGGACATTGAGACACACACACACCTGTACACATATCAGACACTGAGACACACACACACCTGGACACATATATCAGACACTGAGACACACAAACACCTGGACACATAGGTCAGATACTGAGACACACACACACCTGCACACATATATCGGACACTGAGACACACACACACCTGGACACATATATCAGATACTGAGACACACACAAAATTGGACACATATATCGGACACTGAGATACACACACACTTGGACACATATATCAGACACTGAGACACACACACACCGGGACACATATATCAGACACTGAGACACACACACATGGACACATATATCGGACACTGAGACACACACACACCTGGACACATATATCAAACACTGAGACACACACACACCTGGACACATATATCGGACACTGAGATACACACACACTTGGACACATATATCAGACACTGAGACACACACACAGCGGGACACGTATATCAAACAATGAGACACACACACCTGGACACATATATCGGACACTGAGGTACACACACACTGGACACATATATCGGACACTGAGATACACACACACTGGGACACATATATCAGATACTGAGACACACACACACCTGGACACATATATCGGACACTGAGACACACACACACCTGGACACATATATCAGACACTCAGACAAACACACACCTGGACACATATATCGGACACTGAGACACACACACTTGGACACATATATCGGACACTGAGACACACACACACCTGGACATGTATATCAGACACTGAGACACACACACACATGGACACATATATCAGACACTGAGACAAACACACACCTGGACTCATATTTCGGACACTGAGACACACACACACCTGGACACATATCTCGGACACTGAGACACGCACACAACTGGACACATATATCGGACACTGAGACACACACACACCTGGACACGTATATCGGACACTGAGACACACACAGACCTGGACACATATATCGGACACTGAGACAGACACACACCTGGACACACATATCAGACACGGAGATACACACACACCGGGACACATAATACAGACACTGAGATACACGCACACCTGGACACATATATCGGACACTGAGACACATGCACTTGGACACATATATCGGACACTGAGACACACACACACCTGGACACGTATATCAGGCACTGAGACACACACACAGTGGGACACGTATATCAAATACTGAGACAGATACACCTGGACACATATATCGGACACTGAGACACACACACACCTGGACACATATATCGGACACTGAGATACACACACACTGGGACACATATATCAGATACTGAGACACAAACACACCTGGACACATATATCGGACACTGAGACACACACACACGTGGACATGTATATCCGACACTGAGACACACACACACTTGGACACATATATCAGACACTGAGACACACACACACCTGGACACAATATACCGTACACTGAGACACACACACACCTGGACACATATATCAGACACTGAGTCACACACACACCTGGACACATATATCAGACACTGAGACACACACACACCTGGACACATATATCAGACACTGAGACACACACACACCTGGACACATAGATCAGATACTGAGACACACACACACCTGGACACATATATCGGACACTGAGACACACACACCTGGACACATATATCGGACACTGAGACACACACACACACCTGGACACATATATCGCACACTGAAATACACACACACTTGGACACATATATCAGACACTGAGACACACACACACTTGGACACATATATCAGATACTGAGACACACACACACTTGGACACATATATCGGACACTGAGATACACACACACCGGGACACATATATCAAACACTGAGACACACACACCTGGACACATATATCGGACACTGAGATACACACACACTTGGACACATATATCAGATACTGAGACACACACACACTTGGACACATACATCAGACACTGAGAGACACACACACTTGGACACATATATCAGACACTGAGATACACACACACCTGGACACATATATCGGGGACACTGAGACACACACACACCTGGACAGATATATCAGACACTGAGATACACACACACTTGGAAACATATATCAGACACTGAGACACACACACACCTGGACACATATATCAAACACTGATACACACACACACCTGGACACATATATCAAACACTGAGACACACACACACCTGGACACATATATCAAACACTGAGACACACACACACACCTGGACACATATATCGGACACTGAGACACACACACACCTGGACACATATATCGGACACTGAGATACACACACACTGGGACACATATATCAGATACTGAGACACACACACACCAGGACACATATATCGGACACTGAGACACACACACACCTGGACACATATATCAGACACTGAGACAAACACACACCTGGACACATATATCGGACACTGAGACACACACACTTGGACACAAACATCGGACACTGAGACACACACACACCTGGACAGATATATCAGACACTGAGATACACACACACTTGGAAACATATATCAGACACTGAGACACACACACACCGGGACACATATATCAAACACTGAGACACACACACACCTGGACACATATATCAGACACTGAGATACACACACACTTGGACACATATATCAGACACTGAGACACACACACAGCGGGACACGTATATCAAACACTGAGACACACACACCGGGACACATATATCGGACACTGAGACACACACACACCTGGACACATATATCGGACACTGAGATGCACACACACTGGACACATATATCGGACACTGAGATACACACACACTGGGACACATATATCAGATACTGAGACACACACACACCTGGACACATATATCGGACACTGAGACACACACACACCTGGACACATATATCAGACACTGAGACAAACACACACCTGGACACATATATCGGACACTGAGACACACACACTTGGACACATATATCGGACACTGAGACACACACACACCTGGACATGTATATCAGACACTGAGACACACACACACATGGACACATTTCTCAGACACTGAGACAAACACACACCTGGACTCATATATCGGACACTGAGACACACACACACCTGGACACATATATCGGACACTGAGACACGCACACACCTGGACACATATATCGGACACTGAGACACACACACACCTGGACACGTATATCGGACACTGAGACACACACAGACCTGGACACATATATCGGACACTGAGACAGACACACACCTGGACACATAATACAGACACTGAGAAACACACACCTGGACACATGTATCGGACACTGAGACACACACACACACTTTGACACATATATCGGACACTGAGACACACACACACTTGGACACATATATCAGACACTGAGATACACACACACTTGGACACATACATCAGACACTGAGACACGCACACACCGGGACACATATATCAAACACAGAGACACACACACCTGGACACATATATCGGACACTGAGACACACACACACCTGGACACATATATCGGACACTGAGATACACACACACTGGGACTTATATATCAGATACTGAGGCACACACACACCTAGACACATATATCGGACACTGAGAAACACACACACCTGGACACATATATCGGACACTGAGATACACACACACTTGGACACATATATCAGACACTGAGACACACACACACTTGGACACATATATCAGACACTGAGACAAACACACACCTGGACTCATATATCGGACACTGAGACACACACACACCTCGACACATATATCGGACACTGAGACACACACACCTGGACACATATATCGGACACTGAGATACACACACACTTGGACACATATATCAGATAATGAGACACACACACACCTGGACACATATATCGGACACTGAGACACACACACACCTGGACACATATATCGGACACTGAGATACACACACACTTGGACACATATATCAGACACTGAGACACACACACACTTGGACACATATATCGGACACAGATACACACACACTTGGACACATATATCTGACACTGAGACACACACACACTTGGACACATATATCAGACACTGAGACAAACACACACCTGGACACATATATCGGACACTGAGACACACACACACCTGGACACGTATATCGGAAACTGAGACACACACAGACCTGGACACATATATCGGACACTGAGACACACACACACCTGGATACATATATCAGACACTGAGATAGACACACACCTGGACACATAATACAGACACTGAGACACACACACACCTGGACACATATATCGGACACTGAGACACACACACACCTGGACATGTATATCAGACACTGAGACACACACACTTGGACACATATATCGGACACTGAGACACACACACACGTGGCCACATATATCAGACACTGAGACACACACACGTGGACACATATATCGGACACTGAGACACACACACACGTGGACATGTATATCGGACACTGAGACACACACACACTTGGACACATATATCAGACACTGAGACACACACACTTGGACACACATATCGGACACTGAGACACACACACACGTGGACATGTATATCCGACACTGAGACACACACACACTTGGACACATATATCGGACACTGAGACACACACACACCTGGACACATATACCGTACACTGAGACACACACACACCTGGACACATATATCAGACACTGAGACACACACACACCTGGACACATATATCAGACACTGAGACACACACACACCTGAACACATATATCAGACACTGAGACACACACACACCTGGACACATAGATCAGATACTGAGACACACACACACCTGGACACCTATATCGGACACTGAGACACACACACACCTGGACACATATATCGGACACTGAGATACACATACACTTGGACACATATATCAGACACTGTGACACACAGACACTTGGACACATATATCAGATACTGAGACACACACACACTTGGACACATATATCAGACACTGAGATACACACACACCTGGACAGATATATCAGACACTGAGATACACACACACTTGGAAACATATATCAGACACTGAGACACACACACACCGGGACACATATATCAAACACTGAGACACACACACACCTGGACACATATATCGGACACTGAGATACACACACACTTGGACACATATATCAGACACTGAGACACACACACAGCGGGACACGTATATCAAACACTGAGACACACACACCTGGACACATATATCGGACACTGAGATGCACACACACTGGACACATATATCGGACACTGAGATACACACACACTGGGACACATATATCAGATACTGAGACACACACACACCTGGACACATATATCGGACACTGAGACACACACACACCTGGACACATATCAGACACTGAGACAAACACACACCTGGACACATATATCGGACACTGAGACACACACACACCAGAACACACATATCGGACACTGAGATACACACACACCTGGACACATATATCGGACACTGAGACACACACACACCTGGACACATATATCGGACACTGAGACACACACACTTGGACCCATATATCGGACACTGAGGCACACACACACTTGGACACATATATCAGACACTGAGATACACACACATCTGGACACATATATCGGACACTGAGACACACACACACCTGGACACATATATCGGACACTGAGATACACACACACTTGGACACATATATCAGACACTGAGATACACACACACCTGGACACAAAAATCGGACACTGAGACACACACACACCTGGACACATATATCGGACACTGAGACACACACACACCTGGACACATATATCAGACACTGAGACACACACACACCTGGACACATATATCAGACACTGAGACACACACACACCTGGACACATAGATCAGATACTGAGACACACACACACCTGGACACATATATCGGACACTGAGATACACACACACTGGGACACATATATCAGATACTGAGACACACACACACCTGGACACATATATCGGACACTGAGACACACACACACCTGGACACATATATCAGACACTGAGACACACACACACCTGGACACATATATCAGACACTGAGACACACACACACCTGGACACATATATCGGACACTGAGATGCACACACACTGGACACATATATCGGACACTGAGATACACACACACTGGGACACATATATCAGATACTGAGACACACACACACCTGGACACATATATCGGACACTGAGACACACACACACCTGGACACATATCAGACACTGAGACAAACACACACCTGGACACATATATCGGACACTGAGACACACACACACCTGGACACACATATCGGACACTGAGATACACACACACCTGGACACATATATCGGACACTGAGACACACACACACCTGGACACATATATCGGACACTGAGACACACACACTTGGACCCATATATCGGACACTGAGGCACACACACACTTGGACACATATATCAGACACTGAGATACACACACATCTGGACACATATATCGGACACTGAGACACACACACACCTGGACACATATATCGGACTCTGAGATACACACACACTTGGACACATATATCAGACACTGAGATACACACACACCTGGACACAAAAATCGGACACTGAGACACACACACACCTGGACACATATATCGGACACTGAGACACACACACACCTGGACACATATATCAGGCACTGAGACACACACACACCTGGACACATATATCAGACACTGAGACACACACACACCTGGACACATAGATCAGATACTGAGACACACACACACCTGGACACATATATCGGACACTGAGATACACACACACTGGGACACATATATCAGATACTGAGACACACACACACCTGGACACATATATCGGACACTGAGACACACACACACCTGGACACATATATCAGACACTGAGACACACACACACCTGGACACATATATCAGACACTGAGACACACACACACCTGGACACATATATCGGACACTGAGATGCACACACACTGGACACATATATCGGACACTGAGATACACACACACTGGGACACATATATCAGATACTGAGACACACACACACCTGGACACATATATCGGACACTGAGACACACACACACCTGGACACATATATCAGACACTGAGACAAACACACACCTGGACACATATATCGGACACTGAGACACACACACACCTGGACACACATATCGGACACTGAGATACACACACACCTGGACACATATATCGGACACTGAGACACACACACACCTGGACACATATATCGGACACTGAGACACACACACACCTGGACACATATATCGGACACTGAGATACACACACACTTGGACACATATATCAGACACTGAGATACACACACACCTGGACACAAAAATCGGACACTGAGACACACACACACCTGGACACATATATCGGACACTGAGACACACACACACCTGGACACATATATCAGACACTGAGACACACACACACCTGGACACATAGATCAGATACTGAGACACACACACACCTGGACACATATATCGGACACTGAGATACACACACACTGGGACACATATACCAGATACTGAGACACACACACACCTGGACACATATATCGGACACTGAGACACACACACACCTGGACACACATATCAGACACTGAGACACACACACACCTGGACACATATATCAGACACTGAGACACACACACACCTGGACACATATATCGGACACTGAGATGCACACACACTGGACACATATATCGGACAGTGAGATACACACACACTGGGACACATATATCAGATACTGAGACACACACACACATGGACACATATATCGGACACTGAGACACACACACACCTGGACACATATATCAGACACTGAGACAAACACACACCTGGACACATATATCGGACACTGAGACACACACACACCTGGACACACATATCGGACACTGAGATACACACACACCTGGACACATATATCGGACACTGAGACACACACACACCTGGACACATATATCGGACACTGAGACACACACACACCTGGACACATATATCGGACACTGAGATACACACACACTTGGACACATATATCAGACACTGAGATACACACACACCTGGACACAAAAATCGGACACTGAGACACACACACACCTGGACACATATATCGGACACTGAGACACACACACACCTGGACACATATATCAGACACTGAGACACACACACACCTGGACACATATATCAGACACTGAGACACACACACACCTGGACACATAGATCAGATACTGAGACACACACACACCTGGACACATATATCGGACACTGAGACATACACACCTGGACACATATATCGGACACTGAGACACACACACACCTGGACACATATATCGGACACTGAGATACACACACACTTGGACACATATATCAGACACTGAGACACACACACACTTGGACACATATATCAGATACTGAGACACACACACACTTTGACACATATATCGGACATTGAGATACACACACACCGGGACACATATATCAAACACTGAGACACACACACCTGGACACATATATCGGACACTGAGATACACACACACTTGGACACATATATCAGATACTGAGACACACACACACTTGGACACATACATCAGACACTGAGACACACACACACTTGGACACATATATCAGACACTGAGATACACACACACCTGGACACATATATCGGACACTGAGACACACACACACCTGGACAGATATATCAGACACTGAGATACACACACACTTGGAAACATATATCAGACACTGAGACACACACACACCGGGACACATATATCAAACACTGAGACACACACACACCTGGACACATACATCGGACACTGAGATACACACACACTTGGACACATATATCAGACACTGAGACACACACGCCTGGACACATATATCGGACACTGAGACACACACACACCTGGACACATATATCGGACACTGAGATACACACACACTGGACACATATATCGGACACTGAGATACACACACACTGGGACACATATATCAGATACTGAGACACACACACACCTGGACACATATATCGGACACTGAGACACACACACACCTGGACACATATATCAGACACTGAGACAAACACACACCTGGACACATATATCAAACACTGAGACACACACACACCTGGACACATATATCGGACACTGAGACACACACATACCTGGACACATATATCGGACACTGAGACACACACACACCTGGACACATATATCGGACACTGAGACACACACACTTGGACCCATATATCGGACACTGAGACACACACACACTTGGACACATATATCAGACACTGAGATACACACACATCTGGACACATATATCGGACACTGAGACACACACACACCTGGACACATATATCGGACACTGAGATACACACACACTTGGACACATATATCAGACACTGAGATACACACACACCTGGACACAAAAATCGGACACTGAGACACACACACACCTGGACACATATTTCGGACACTGAGACACACACACACCTGGACACATATATCGGACACTGAGATACACACACACTTGGACACATATATCAGACACTGAGATACACACACACCTGGACACATATATCGGACACTGAGACACACACACACCTGGACACATATATCGGACACTGAGATACACACACACTTGGACACATATATCAGACACTGAGACACACACACACTTGGACACATACATCAGACAATGAGACACACACACACTTGGACACATATATCAGACACTGAGATACACACACACCGGGACACATATATCAAACACTGAGACACACACACACCTGGACACATATATCGGACACTGAGGCACACACACACCTGGACACATATATCAGACACTGAGACAAACACACACCTGGACACATATATCGGACACTGAGGCACACACACACCTGGACACATATATCGGACACTGAGACACACACACACCTGGACACATATATCAGACACTGAGATACACACACACACCTGGACACATATATCAGACACTGAGACACACACACACACCTGGACACATATATCGGACACTGAGACACACACACACACACCTGGACACATATATCAGACACTGAGATACACACACTCCTGGACACATATATTAGACACTGAGACACACACACACCTGGACACATATATCGGACACTGAGACACACACACTTGGACACATATATCGGACACTGAGACACACACACACGTGGACATGTATATCGGACACTGAGACACACACACACTTGGACACATATATCAGACACTGAGATACACACACACTTGGACACATATATTGGACACTGAGACACACACACACACACCTGGACACATATATCAGGCACTGAGATACACACACACCTGGACACATATATCGGACACTGAGATACACACACACTTGGACACATATATCAGACACTGAGACACACACACACTTGGACACATACATCAGACAATGAGACACACACACACTTGGTCACATATATCAGACACTGAGATACACACACACCGGGACACATATATCAAACACTGAGACACACACACACTTGGACACATATATCGGACACTGAGATACACACACACGTGGACACATATATCAGAAACTGAGACGCACACACACCGGGACACATATATCAAACACTGAGACACACACACCTGGACACATATATCGGACACTGAGACCCACACACACCTGGTCACATATATCGGACACTGAGATACACACACACTGGGACACATATATCGGACATTGAGATACACACACACTGGGACACATATATCAGATACTGAGACACACACACACCTGGACACATATATCGGACACTGAGGCACACACACACCTGGACACATATATCAGACACTGAGACAAACACACACCTGGACACATATATCAAACACTGAGACACACACACACCTGGACACATAAAGCGGACACTGAGACACGCACACACCTGGACACATATATCGGACACTGAGACACACACACACCTGGACACACATATCGGACACTGAGACACACACACACCTGGACACATATATCAGACACTGAGACACACACACACCTAGACACATATATCGGACACTGAGACACACACACACCTGGACACATATATCAGACACTGAGATACACACACACCTGGACACATAAATCGGACACTGAGACACACACACACCTGGACACATATATCAGACACTGAGATACACACACACCTGGACACATATATCGGACACTGAGACACACACACACCTGGACACATATATCAGACACTGAGACACACACACACCTGGACACATATATCAGACACTGAGACACACACACACCTGGACACATATATCGGACACTGAGATGCACACACACTGGACACATATATCGGACACTGAGATACACACACACTGGGACACATATATCAGATACTGAGACACACACACACCTGGACACATATATCGGACACTGAGACACACACACACCTGGACACATATATCAGACACTGAGACAAACACACACCTGGACACATATATCGGACACTGAGACACACACACACCTGGACACACATATCGGACACTGAGATACACACACACCTGGACACATATATCGGACACTGAGACACACACACACCTGGACACACATATCGGACACTGAGACACACACACACCTGGACACATATATCAGACACTGAGACACACACACACCTAGACACATATATCGGACACTGAGACACACACACACCTGGACACATATATCAGACACTGAGATACACACACACCTGGACACATAAATCGGACACTGAGACACACACACACCTGGACACATATATCAGACACTGAGATACACACACACCTGGACACATATATCGGACACTGAGACACACACACACCTGGACACATATATCAGACACTGAGACACACACACACCTGGACACATATATCAGACACTGAGACACACACACACCTGGACACATATATCGGACTCTGAGATGCACACACACTGGACACATATATCGGACACTGAGATACACACACACTGGGACACATATATCAGATACTGAGACACACACACACCTGGACACATATATCGGACACTGAGACACACACACACCTGGACACATATATCAGACACTGAGACAAACACACACCTGGACACATATATCGGACACTGAGACACACACACACCTGGACACACATATCGGACACTGAGATACACACACACCTGGACACATATATCGGACACTGAGACACACACACACCTGGACACATATATCGGACACTGAGACACACACACACCTGGACACATATATCGGACACTGAGATACACACACACTTGGACACATATATCAGACACTGAGATACACACACACCTGGACACAAAAATCGGACACTGAGACACACACACACCTGGACACATATATCGGACACTGAGACACACACACACCTGGACACATATATCAGACACTGAGACACACACACACCTGGACACATAGATCAGATACTGAGACACACACACACCTGGACACATATATCGGACACTGAGATACACACACACTGGGACACATATATCAGATACTGAGACACACACACACCTGGACACATATATCGGACACTGAGACACACACACACCTGGACACATATATCAGACACTGAGACACACACACACCTGGACACATATATCAGACACTGAGACACACACACACCTGGACACATATATCGGACACTGAGATGCACACACACTGGACACATATATCGGACAGTGAGATACACACACACTGGGACACATATATCAGATACTGAGACACACACACACATGGACACATATATCGGACACTGAGACACACACACACCTGGACACATATATCAGACACTGAGACAAACACACACCTGGACACATATATCGGACACTGAGACACACACACACCTGGACACACATATCGGACACTGAGATACACACACACCTGGACACATATATCGGACACTGAGACACACACACACCTGGACACATATATCGGACACTGAGACACACACACACCTGGACACATATATCGGACACTGAGATACACACACACTTGGACACATATATCAGACACTGAGATACACACAAACCTGGACACAAAAATCGGACACTGAGACACACACACACCTGGACACATATATCGGACACTGAGACACACACACACCTGGACACATATATCAGACACTGAGACACACACACACCTGGACACATATATCAGACACTGAGACACACACACACCTGGACACATAGATCAGATACTGAGACACACACACACCTGGACACATATATCGGACACTGAGACATACACACCTGGACACATATATCGGACACTGAGACACACACACACCTGGACACATATATCGGACACTGAGATACACACACACTTGGACACATATATCAGACACTGAGACACACACACACTTGGACACATATATCAGATACTGAGACACACACACACTTTGACACATATATCGGACACTGAGATACACACACACCGGGACACATATATCAAACACTGAGACACACACACCTGGACACATATATCGGACACTGAGATACACACACACTTGGACACATATATCAGATACTGAGACACACACACACTTGGACACATACATCAGACACTGAGACACACACACACTTGGACACATATATCAGACACTGAGATACACACACACCTGGACACATATATCGGACACTGAGACACACACACACCTGGACAGATATATCAGACACTGAGATACACACACACTTGGAAACATATATCAGACACTGAGACACACACACACCGGGACACATATATCAAACACTGAGACACACACACACCTGGACACATATATCGGACACTGAGATACACACACACTTGGACACATATATCAGACACTGAGACACACACACCTGGACACATATATCGGACACTGAGACACACACACACCTGGACACATATATCGGACACTGAGATACACACACACTGGACACATATATCGGACACTGAGATACACACACACTGGGACACATATATCAGATACTGAGACACACACACACCTGGACACATATATCGGACACTGAGACACACACACACCTGGACACATATATCAGACACTGAGACAAACACACACCTGGACACATATATCAAACACTGAGACACACACACACCTGGACACATATATCGGACACTGAGACACACACATACCTGGACACATATATCGGACACTGAGACACACACACACCTGGACACATATATCGGACACTGAGACACACACACTTGGACCCATATATCGGACACTGAGACACACACACACTTGGACACATATATCAGACACTGAGATACACACACATCTGGACACATATATCGGACACTGAGACACACACACACCTGGACACATATATCGGACACTGAGATACACACACACTTGGACACATATATCAGACACTGAGATACACACACACCTGGACACAAAAATCGGACACTGAGACACACACACACCTGGACACATATTTCGGACACTGAGACACACACACACCTGGACACATATATCGGACACTGAGATACACACACACTTGGACACATATATCAGACACTGAGATACACACACACCTGGACACATATATCGGACACTGAGACACACACACACCTGGACACATATATCGGACACTGAGATACACACACACTTGGACACATATATCAGACACTGAGACACACACACACTTGGACACATACATCAGACAATGAGACACACACACACTTGGACACATATATCAGACACTGAGATACACACACACCGGGACACATATATCAAACACTGAGACACACACACACCTGGACACATATATCGGACACTGAGGCACACACACACCTGGACACATATATCAGACACTGAGACAAACACACACCTGGACACATATATCGGACACTGAGGCACACACACACCTGGACACATATATCGGACACTGAGACACACACACACCTGGACACATATATCAGACACTGAGATACACACACACACCTGGACACATATATCAGACACTGAGACACACACACACACCTGGACACATATATCGGACACTGAGACACACACACACACACCTGGACACATATATCAGACACTGAGATACACACACTCCTGGACACATATATTAGACACTGAGACACACACACACCTGGACACATATATCGGACACTGAGACACACACACTTGGACACATATATCGGACACTGAGACACACACACACGTGGACATGTATATCGGACACTGAGACACACACACACTTGGACACATATATCAGACACTGAGATACACACACACTTGGACACATATATTGGACACTGAGACACACACACACACACCTGGACACATATATCAGGCACTGAGATACACACACACCTGGACACATATATCGGACACTGAGATACACACACACTTGGACACATATATCAGACACTGAGACACACACACATTTGGACACATACATCAGACAATGAGACACACACACACTTGGTCACATATATCAGACACTGAGATACACACACACCGGGACACATATATCAAACACTGAGACACACACACACTTGGACACATATATCGGACACTGAGATACACACACACGTGGACACATATATCAGAAACTGAGACGCACACACACCGGGACACATATATCAAACACTGAGACACACACACCTGGACACATATATCGGACACTGAGACCCACACACACCTGGACACATAAATCGGACACTGAGACACACACACACCTGGACACATATATCAGACACTGAGATACACACACACCTGGACACATATATCGGACACTGAGACACACACACACCTGGACACATATATCAGACACTGAGACACACACACACCTGGACACATATATCAGACACTGAGACACACACACACCTGGACACATATATCGGACTCTGAGATGCACACACACTGGACACATATATCGGACACTGAGATACACACACACTGGGACACATATATCAGATACTGAGACACACACACACCTGGACACATATATCGGACACTGAGACACACACACACCTGGACACATATATCAGACACTGAGACAAACACACACCTGGACACATATATCGGACACTGAGACACACACACACCTGGACACACATATCGGACACTGAGATACACACACACCTGGACACATATATCGGACACTGAGACACACACACACCTGGACACATATATCGGACACTGAGACACACACACACCTGGACACATATATCGGACACTGAGATACACACACACTTGGACACATATATCAGACACTGAGATACACACACACCTGGACACAAAAATCGGACACTGAGACACACACACACCTGGACACATATATCGGACACTGAGACACACACACACCTGGACACATATATCAGACACTGAGACACACACACACCTGGACACATAGATCAGATACTGAGACACACACACACCTGGACACATATATCGGACACTGAGATACACACACACTGGGACACATATATCAGATACTGAGACACACACACACCTGGACACATATATCGGACACTGAGACACACACACACCTGGACACATATATCAGACACTGAGACACACACACACCTGGACACATATATCAGACACTGAGACACACACACACCTGGACACATATATCGGACACTGAGATGCACACACACTGGACACATATATCGGACAGTGAGATACACACACACTGGGACACATATATCAGATACTGAGACACACACACACATGGACACATATATCGGACACTGAGACACACACACACCTGGACACATATATCAGACACTGAGACAAACACACACCTGGACACATATATCGGACACTGAGACACACACACACCTGGACACACATATCGGACACTGAGATACACACACACCTGGACACATATATCGGACACTGAGACACACACACACCTGGACACATATATCGGACACTGAGACACACACACACCTGGACACATATATCGGACACTGAGATACACACACACTTGGACACATATATCAGACACTGAGATACACACACACCTGGACACAAAAATCGGACACTGAGACACACACACACCTGGACACATATATCGGACACTGAGACACACACACACCTGGACACATATATCAGACACTGAGACACACACACACCTGGACACATATATCAGACACTGAGACACACACACACCTGGACACATAGATCAGATACTGAGACACACACACACCTGGACACATATATCGGACACTGAGACATACACACCTGGACACATATATCGGACACTGAGACACACACACACCTGGACACATATATCGGACACTGAGATACACACACACTTGGACACATATATCAGACACTGAGACACACACACACTTGGACACATATATCAGATACTGAGACACACACACACTTTGACACATATATCGGACACTGAGATACACACACACCGGGACACATATATCAAACACTGAGACACACACACCTGGACACATATATCGGACACTGAGATACACACACACTTGGACACATATATCAGATACTGAGACACACACACACTTGGACACATACATCAGACACTGAGACACACACACACTTGGACACATATATCAGACACTGAGATACACACACACCTGGACACATATATCGGACACTGAGACACACACACACCTGGACAGATATATCAGACACTGAGATACACACACACTTGGAAACATATATCAGACACTGAGACACACACACACCGGGACACATATATCAAACACTGAGACACACACACACCTGGACACATATATCGGACACTGAGATACACACACACTTGGACACATATATCAGACACTGAGACACACACACCTGGACACATATATCGGACACTGAGACACACACACACCTGGACACATATATCGGACACTGAGATACACACACACTGGACACATATATCGGACACTGAGATACACACACACTGGGACACATATATCAGATACTGAGACACACACACACCTGGACACATATATCGGACACTGAGACACACACACACCTGGACACATATATCAGACACTGAGACAAACACACACCTGGACACATATATCAAACACTGAGACACACACACACCTGGACACATATATCGGACACTGAGACACACACATACCTGGACACATATATCGGACACTGAGACACACACACACCTGGACACATATATCGGACACTGAGACACACACACTTGGACCCATATATCGGACACTGAGACACACACACACTTGGACACATATATCAGACACTGAGATACACACACATCTGGACACATATATCGGACACTGAGACACACACACACCTGGACACATATATCGGACACTGAGATACACACACACTTGGACACATATATCAGACACTGAGATACACACACACCTGGACACAAAAATCGGACACTGAGACACACACACACCTGGACACATATTTCGGACACTGAGACACACACACACCTGGACACATATATCGGACACTGAGATACACACACACTTGGACACATATATCAGACACTGAGATACACACACACCTGGACACATATATCGGACACTGAGACACACACACACCTGGACACATATATCGGACACTGAGATACACACACACTTGGACACATATATCAGACACTGAGACACACACACACTTGGACACATACATCAGACAATGAGACACACACACACTTGGACACATATATCAGACACTGAGATACACACACACCGGGACACATATATCAAACACTGAGACACACACACACCTGGACACATATATCGGACACTGAGGCACACACACACCTGGACACATATATCAGACACTGAGACAAACACACACCTGGACACATATATCGGACACTGAGGCACACACACACCTGGACACATATATCGGACACTGAGACACACACACACCTGGACACATATATCAGACACTGAGATACACACACACACCTGGACACATATATCAGACACTGAGACACACACACACACCTGGACACATATATCGGACACTGAGACACACACACACACACCTGGACACATATATCAGACACTGAGATACACACACTCCTGGACACATATATTAGACACTGAGACACACACACACCTGGACACATATATCGGACACTGAGACACACACACTTGGACACATATATCGGACACTGAGACACACACACACGTGGACATGTATATCGGACACTGAGACACACACACACTTGGACACATATATCAGACACTGAGATACACACACACTTGGACACATATATTGGACACTGAGACACACACACACACACCTGGACACATATATCAGGCACTGAGATACACACACACCTGGACACATATATCGGACACTGAGATACACACACACTTGGACACATATATCAGACACTGAGACACACACACATTTGGACACATACATCAGACAATGAGACACACACACACTTGGTCACATATATCAGACACTGAGATACACACACACCGGGACACATATATCAAACACTGAGACACACACACACTTGGACACATATATCGGACACTGAGATACACACACACGTGGACACATATATCAGAAACTGAGACGCACACACACCGGGACACATATATCAAACACTGAGACACACACACCTGGACACATATATCGGACACTGAGACCCACACACACCTGGTCACATATATCGGACACTGAGATACACACACACTGGGACACAAATATCGGACATTGAGATACACACACACTGGGACACATATATCAGATACTGAGACACACACACACCTGGACACATATATCGGACACTGAGGCACACACACACCTGGACACATATATCAGACACTGAGACAAACACACACCTGGACACATATATCAAACACTGAGACACACACACACCTGGACACATAAAGCGGACACTGAGACACGCACACACCTGGACACATATATCGGACACTGTGATACACACACACCTGGACACATATATCGGACACTGAGACACACACACACCTGGACACACATATCGGACACTGAGACACACACACACCTGGACACATATATCAGACACTGAGACACACACACACCTAGACACATATATCGGACACTGAGACACACACACACCTGGACACATATATCAGACACTTAGATACACACACACCTGGACACATAAATCGGACACTGAGACACACACACACCTGGACACATATATCAGACACTGAGATACACACACACCTGGACACATATATCGGACACTGAGACACACACACACCTGGACACATATATCAGACACTGAGATACACACACACCTGGACACATATATCAGACACTGAGATACACACACACACCTGGACACATATATCAGACACTGAGACACACACACACACCTGGACACATATATCGGACACTGAGACACACACACACACACCTGGACACCTATATCAGACACTGAGATACACACACACCTGGACACATATATTAGACACTGAGACACACACACACCTGGACACATATATCGGACACTGAGACACACACACTTGGACACATATATCGGACACTGAGACACACACACACGTGGACATGTATATCGGACACTGAGACACACACACACTTGGACACATATATCAGACACTGAGATACACACACACTTGGACACATATATTGGACACCGAGACACACACACACCTGGACACATATATCGGACACTGAGACACACACACACCTGGACACATATATCAGACACTGAGATACACACACACCTGGACACATATATCGGACACTGAGACACACACACACACACCTGGACACATATATCAGGCACTGAGATACACACACACCTGGACACATATATCAGACACTGAGACACACACACACCTGGACACATATATCGGACACTGAGACACACACACTTGGACACATATATCGGACACTGAGACACACACACACGTGGACGTGTATATCGGACACTGAGACACACACACACTTGGACACATATATCAGACACTGAGATACACACACACCTGGACACATATATCAGACACTGAGACACACACACACCTGGACACATATATCGGACACTGAGACACACACACTTGGACACATATGTCGGACACTGAGACACACACACACGTGGACAGATTTATCGGACACTGAGACACATGTACATTGTCAACCTTTGCACAAGATCAAGTCTAAGCAGAAACCTACTCCAACGACATCAAACAATTTGCTACTTTAACAATCACAACTGTATGATTGTCACAACTTTCAAGATAAGATAGACAAAGCCATGACAGGGATTTTAGAAAGAGTCTCCTTTCCTACACACACACATTATATATTAAAATCTTAGCGTGCTCAATGAGGTTACAATCATTTGAAATCCTCCTTTAAACCATGAACTGAGCATAAACTTCAGCTGCTGTCACAATGACATTCATCCAAATTCTCAAGGTCTCTGGTGATGGGGCAGCCATGTAGCAGATTCAGTCTCGAGCCTTTACACTGAAGGGTTGGGACTCTGAAATAAACAGAGAACAAAAGTCAAAGCATGATGACTAACAGGACTATCATCCTGCAATGTTTCCACATTACACAGATCTATACTGAGCTCCAATCCCAAAGGAATCTCAATGTCCTCTTCCTTTACAGGCGAGCCTGTTACTTTGATGTCCATCCAGTAAATCAGCACATTCCTGACCGCTTGTAGCTCTTGCTATCATCTGGCTGCTTTGTTTTCTGACAGCAGTGATTTAAAGTCAGACCTTTAAATAAATGTTTTTAAAGTGACGCTGGCCTAAACTGCGGGAGCTTGTATCCAACCAGCTAGAGCACAACTCAGGGCACGCTATGCAAATCTGGTGGAAACATAGCCTGACCCCCAGTGGAAACACTGCCCTAACACAAGAGCTCTAACTAATGTAAGGAAGCAACAGAACACTCAAAACTACAACTGATTAATAAAAGCCTCCATTGAAAAAACTCAGGTAGAACCCTACGTTTCTGTCGAACCTCAACTCATACCCCCTCAGGATTTAAAAAATATTTTTATTCAAACAACATTTTCATTATTACAAAACTATCTCCAATACAACACAACCGATCCCAACCCAGTTTTATACCGAGACTACCCACCAAAACCATCTCAAGTCTCCTCCCCCCAACAAAGAAGACCCCAATAGGCTGATCATACACTGTCCCCCCATGCTAACAGCTGACAGTAACCAGCTCCCTGAAAAAGGCACTGAACGGCTGTCATCTTGAGTAAAACCCATCCACTGACCCCCTCATGGCATACTTGATCTTCTCAAGGTACAGAAATTCCATCAGGTCGCCGAACCAGGCCGAAGCCTCAGACAGCACCAGAGACCTCTTTCCAGGCAAGGCTCACCCCTGGGCTACTGGCGAGGCGAAGGCCAAGACTTCTACCTTCATCCTTGCCTGCAGCACCGGCGAGTCCAACTCTTCTAAAATGGCCACGAATGGGAACGGCTCCAGCTTAACAGCCAGAATCCCTGATATTGTTTCAAAAAAGGAGACCCAATAATTAACAAGTTTGAGCAGGACCAGAACATGTTAGTGTAGTTCACCGGTCTGCTAGAGCACCTCTCACACCTATCCTCCACCCCCGAGAAAAACCCACTCATACGCACCCTGGTCAGGTGCGCTCTGTGCACCAATCTTAACTGTATCAGACTTAATCTTGCACACAAGGAGCTGAAGTTACCCCTATGAAGAGGTTCATATCACACCCTTCCTTGAAGACCAAACCCAGTTCGTCCTATTACTGTCGTAATATCATGGTTGTGTTGTAATTCACCGACTGACCACTAGGAGTCTCATTAGTATATAAGTGAATGTTAGAGTCGGGTGACCTCAGACTGACTGGAGAGCTGGAAGAGAAAGGTTGCTTGTGCATGATCATGCTGTATTCATCTGTCGTTTATAGCTTTAGCTACAAGTTTTCCTGTAATATAAACCAGGCCATCCGACAAGAACATTACACCCACTTCCTCTGTACTTATAGTGATGCCCGCTTCATTGCCAACAACTGAGATCCTTCACTCCCCTAGCTCATCAAGGAACAGGACCCTATCTATAAGCAAGGACGCCAGTGCCAGGAGAATTGAGGAAGCTTCTTACGTACAAATTCAAGCACCTGAAAGTATCTGAATAACACCATAAGACATAGGAGCAGAATTAGGCCATTTGGCCCATCGAGACTGCTCCGCCATTCAATCATGGCTTTTTAAAAATAAATTTAAAGTGCCCAATTATTCTTGTTTCCCCATTAAGGGGCAATTTAGTGTGGCCAATCCATTTACCCTGAACATCTTTGGGTTGTGGGGGTGAGACCCACGCAGACACGAGGAGAATTTACAAGCTCCACACGGACAGTGACCCGGGGCCAGGATCAAACCCAGGTCCTCGTTGCCGCGAGAGAGCAGTGCGAACCACTGTGCCACCGTGCCGCCCTCATTCAATCATGGCTGATGTGTTTCCCATTCCCATTCTCCTACTTTCTCCCCATAACCCCCGATCCCCTTATTAATCAAGAATCTACCGATCTCTGTCTTATAGACACTCAGTGATTTGGTCTCCACAGCCTTCTGCAGTAATGAGTTCCACAGATTCACCATCCTCTGGCTGAAGAAATTTCTTCTCATCTCAGTTTTAAAGTTTCGCCCCTTCAGTCTGAGGCACTCGGTGTAATGATATCATGGTTGTGTTGTAATTCACCGACCAACCACTCGGAGTCTCAATTGTATATAAGCGAATGTTACAGTCAGGTGACCCCTCAGACTGGCTGAAGAAAGCTGGAGAGAGTTTGCTCGTGCTTGATCTTACTATTTTTCATTTGTACAGTTAATGTTAATAAATCATTTATAGCTTTAGCTGCAAGTGCTCTTGTAATATAAATCAGGCTGTCTGACAAGAAAATTACATGGTACCAGGGTTGGATGGTATTAAACACTGAGGAAAAAAAATCTATCAGCCTGCTACGAGGTGCACAGTGATTTGAAGATTTTGCAGACTGCAAGAATTAACATCAGGGAGTCGTTGAAGCCACCAATGAGTCTCAGATTTCATGGTGATGTGGACAGCAACTGGTGTGTGTTTAAACAACAATTTAATTTGTTTCTTACTGCAGTAGAGTTAGAAGGTCAATCAGATTTGCATAAGGTAGCAATGATACTAACAGCCGCTGGGCCCAAAGCAACTGCTGTGTTAATACATTTAAATTTGCAAACGTTGAAGATAGAAAAAAGTTTAATGAAGTCATTCGAAGATTTGATGCACATTGCAGCCCCAGAAATAATTAAATTTATGACCGATATGTGTTTAGATCATGTTTACAGAAGACAGGAGAGTCCATAGATCACTTCATCACTGATTTAAAGTTAAAAGCTAAAACCTGCAATTTTTCTTCCATGACCCGGGACCAGATTGTGTTTGGTGTGAATGAAAATAAGCTGAGGGAACGGTTGCTGAGGGAATCGGAGCTGTCTTTGGAACAAATAGTTAAGGTTTGTCAGGCTCACGAGCAAGCAGCACAGCATTCTAAAATGTTTCTCAGTAATGATGGCGTCTTCTTGGAGAAAAGCACTCCGGTTACTGTCCTTTGTCCAAAAGGACTGGAAACTTCCAAAAAAAGGCAGGACAGTTACTGAGCTCCTCGCACACCAATAAATAGGTTAAAGATCAGGATGAAGTATTTCCCTGTAAAAGATGATGTCAAAGGCACAAATTAAGGCAGTGTCCAGTGTTTGGCAAGTTTTGTTCCAGATGCAAAGGAAAAAAATCACTTTGCTCAGAATTGTTACTCAAAGCTCGACCCCAGATCAGTCAGCACAGTGAAAGACACATGCCGGGATTCTCCGACCCGGTGCCAGGTCGGAGAATCCCCGCGGGGGGCCCTGCTGCCCCGATGCCAGCTTCCCCATTATCCGGCGCCAATTTTCGGGCGCCCGTGGGATCGCCGCCACACCAGTCGGGGGCCGTTGACAGCGCCCCCCCCGGCGATTCTCCGGGTCCCAAGGGCCGAGTGGCCGACGGGTTTGGCCGAATCCCGCCGGCGTGGATTACTCAGCTCGCACGCGGCGGGACCTGGAAGATGAGTGTGCGGGGGCCATCCTGGAGGGCAGGGGGATCCGACCCTGGGGAGGGCCCCTATGGTGGCCTGGCTCACGATCGAGGCCTACTGATCGGCGGGCGGGCTGGTTCCGTGGGGGCCGACTTTACGCCGCACCGGGCCCCTGTCGGGCTCCGCCATATTGCCCGGGGACCGGCGCGGAGAAGGGAACCCCCACGCATGAGCGGAAATATGACGGCCATTCAACACATGCGCGAACTCGCACGGGCCGTTCCTCGCCGGCTGGAGCTGTGGGGACCACTCCGGCGCCAACCTAGCCCCCAGGAAGGGGCGAATTCCTCATTTATGGGGGCCGTTGACGCCGGAGTCGTTGGCGCCGGTTTTCATGCCAGCGTGGGGACATAACCCCATTATTAGAGAATCCCTCCCACAGTCTCCAGTGATGAAACATCATTGTTTGTTGGAGTAATAACTGAGAAGAATAATTTTTGGAGACATCAAAAAATTCTCCAGCACTTGAAAAAATACAGACCGATACTCCATTTAAAATAAATGCAGTTGAGGAGGACAAATGACTGAAGTGAATGATAAAGTGGTCCAATTGAAATTAGACACTGGTGCCAAAGCCAATTTAATCAGCATGACAGATTTTAAAAATATAAAAATTCAACCGATTAGAAGAAATCATAAAAAATATCTGACAGATTATAATGGTTCAAGCATTAAATGTCATGGTGCTTGTGACCTGAGTGTGGTGGTGAAGAACACAGTTTATTCCCTCAACCATTGGAGAGCACAATATGAGGTTGCTAAAGGTTCTAATGAGCATCAGGAGAAATGGGCTGAAGCTCAACAAGCCAATTTAGAGTAACTGAGGTCACATTCCTAGGTGACAAGCTCTCATCGCATTGAACCTGACAAGGACAAAATCCGAGCGATTCTCAACATGCCAAAACCACGTGACAAGAAAGCCATCTTAAGAGGGATGGGTATGATCAATTTCATAGGGAAATTAATTCCAAACTTGTCAGCATAAACAACACATCTCCTGCACAAGACAACGGATTTCACTTGGACTGAGCAACATGAGCAAGAGTGGAAGAAGCTCAAGACTTCATGAACCATCACGTCAGTTCTCACATTTTTTGACCCGTCTAAGCAGATTAAAGTGTCAACAGACACGTCCAAAGATGGTCTAGGAGCAGATCTTCTGCAACTCGAGCATGTGACGATTGGAAACCAGTCGCGTATGCATTATGATCCATGACGACAACAGAGCAGAGGGATGCTCAAATCAAAAAAGAATGCCTGGGTTTAGTTGTAGGCCTGGAGAAATTCCACACATACATGTATGGACTTCCAACTTTCACAGTTGAGACAGATCATCGTCCTTTGGTTAACATCATCAAATAAAGGCTCAACCAGATGTCTCCGCGCATTCAGAGGTTGATGATGAAGTTACAACGCTATGACTTCAATCTCATCTACACACCAGGCAAATATTTGTTCTGCGTAGGTGCATTATGGAGAGCACCGATACGAAGTATTAGTAGTGGAATTGCTGAAGATGTAGATCTGCATGTCAGTCTTATTTCCACACTGTGGTGATCTCTATGTGTGCATGTACACAAGGGGTTAATGTGTCATCAGTAGCACCACATGATCAATAGAGGGTCGGACCAACAGGGGTATAAAAGGCAGCCACATTGAGTCTCTCTCTTGGGTGCACTGGGATCATAGCAACAGCAGACTAGTTTAGATGGCCAGTGGAGTTACGTATAGTTACCGTAGTTAGATCTTGTTAACCTTATCATTAGTATCAAAGTTAAAGTAAATAATTCATGTAAATATTGTTGTAGTTACTCAATAAACCTTTTGTTACTACTGGAAGAGTTCGAATCTTCTTCATCGGGATTCAGAATACCTCATCACTAACCAAGGTTTGAGTAGCACATGTTACCTACCAGACAGGTAACAAAACATGGTAACAGTTGAGTGGCTTTAACAGAACTAGTTAGATTAGGTTAGACAAAAAGAGAAGAAAAAGAGAAGACTGGACATTCGACTGTCTGTGGAAGACTTCGCAGCAAATGGATCCTCGACGACTAACTATGGGACTCATTGGACCTCGAGGGCAGCTGGAAACAAGCGGTAATTTAAGTTATGACTGGAAAAGATTTGAACAGATATTACAAATATTTATCGTAGCTAATGATTTAAGCACGGTCTCTAATGCAACGAAAATAGCACTACTCCTCTCAATAGGAGGGCATGAGGCTAGAGAAATCTATAATTGCTTTAATTACTTAGAAGGTGAAGATGACACCAAAATAGAAGTAATACTCAAAAAATTTGATGAACACTGTAGCACTGTAGGAGTTATTCTGGTGAGATGCTGGAAAGATTTAACAATTATCATAAATGCCAGAGAAATGGAGGGCCCATCACTGATTTTATTACAAATCTCAAGTTAATACCACAAGGCTGTGATTATGCTGCTTTCAGAGACACTGTGATAATGAATCAATTAAGTTCTGGACTATCTGATAAAAGCATCTAACTCTAGAAATCGCTATACAAAAATGCCTTGCTTATGAACAAAAACAAAATCAATACTGTGAGTCTTTACAAACACAGAATGATTATCTAGAAAACAAAATCAGTAAAAGAGGCGCCAAAACCTACCACCAGGCAGAGGCAGGGTTGAAACAGAAGAAGACGGAAGCTCTGAGCGGCAGCCATCTTACGAAAGGAGCCGCACATGCACAATTGTGCAAAAAGCGCACAGTAAAGGAAACTGGAATTGCGTATTGCAATCGAGTCCTACGCATGGCGTCACGAGCATCATGACGTCAGGGGACCAGGACCACGCCCACTTAAAAGGGAAATGCACAAAAATGAACAAAAAGAAATTTAAAGCTGCAAAACCCAATTTCTTACCTCAAAAGACAGAATAATGCCCGAACTTACACCAGCAGTTGAAAATAACTTTCACAACACCTTGGAACAAGCAGTCTGTACCACCCAAAATGAAGAGCACAATAAGAAATCCAAAACCAAAGAAGATGATTTGTTCATTGAACATGAAGAGAACGATAACAACTCCGAAACAAAAAGAGATGATTGGTCTATCGAACAATACACACAATACTACTCAGACATGGCTGAATTACAGACTCGCTAGCGAGGGGCACACTGCCACCCACGTTAGCACAGGCCTCGATATCGCTGATACCTAAGAAAGACAAAGACCCAACGGAATGTGGGTCATACAGACCTATCTCACTGCTGAAGGCAGATGCCAAAATACTGGCCAAAATCCTAGCCAAAAGGTTAGAAGACTGTGTACCTGAGGTGGTCGCAGAGGACCAGACGTGCTTTGTCAAAGGTAGACAGCTTACTTCGAACATCAGGCGCCTGCTGAACATGATAATGACCCCGTCCAGGGAGAGAAAACCAGAAAAGGCCTTCGACAGAGTCGAATGGAAATACCTCATCGAGGTACTGGAGCGGTTCGGGCAGGGAACAGGGTTCACCTCCTGGGTAAAGCTCCTATACAACGCTCCCATGGCGAGCGTACGGACCAACAATACCAACTCCCGATACTTCCAGCTGCACAGGGACACCAGACAAGGATGCCCACTGTCCCCGCTGCTGTTCGCTCTAGCGATCGAACCACTAGCAATCGCACTCAGAGCAGCAAAAAGCTGGAGGGGGATCCGCAGGGGAGGCAGAGAGCACAGAGTCTCACTCTATGCAGATGACCTGCTCCTCTACATTTCGGATCCACAAAGCAGCATGGACGGAATCATCGCGCTCCTGAAAGTGTTTGGCACCTTCTCGGGCTACAAACTCAACATGAGCAAAAGCGAGATCTTCCCGGTACACCCACAAGTAGGTGGGGCAGCACTAACGGGACTGTCGCTTAAACAAGCCTGATGCAAATTCCGCGATTTGGGGATCCAAATAGCCCATGACTGGAAGGGGATCCACAAATGGAACCTCACCAGTCTGACAGAGGAAGTAAAAAAGGACCTGCAAAGATGGAACACACTCCCACTCTCCCTCGCGGGGAAAGTCCAGACGATCAAAATGAACGTGCTGCCCAGGTAACTCTTCCTATTCAGATCCATCCCGATCTACATCCCCAAGGTCTTTTTCAAAGCACTAGACAAACTAATCATGGCGTTCGTATGGGGTGGGGGGTGGAGGGGGGTGGGGGGGGGGGGGGGGGTGGGGGGGTGGGGGGGGGGAAGAATGCTAGGATCCCAAAGAAGGTCTTACAAAAAACAAAATCCAGGGGGGGGGGGGCTTGCCCTCCCAAACCTATAACTTTACCACTGGGCGGCGATGGCCGAGCGAATAAGGGGATGGATCAAGGAGCCAGAAGCCGAGTGGGTGCGCGCGGAAGAGGCCTCCTGCATGGGGACCTCCCTCCGGGCCCTCGCCACGATGGCGCTCCCATCCCCATCCCCACCCAAAAAACACTCCTGCAGCCCGGTGGTAATAGCCACCCTCCAGTCCTGGAACCAACTACAGCAACAATTTGGCCTGACCAGAATGTCGGGTAAAGCTCCCATCTGCAACAACCATAGGTTCCCACCATTGCTGACTGACGCCACCTTCAAAAGGTGGGGACAGGACAGAAGGACTGACAGTCAGGGACCTATACACGGACGGCAGGATCGCAACACTGGGCGAACTGACAGAGAAATTCCAGCTAGCCAGGGGGAACGAGCTAAGGTACCTGTAACTAAAAAACTTCCTACGAAAGGAGACAGGGACATACCCACAACCACCATGACAGACACTACTGGAAGAGTTACTGGACTCAAGCATACTAGATAAAGGAAACTGTAGTGACATGTATGACCGACTGGTAGAAGGGGTCAACACCGTATTGGACTCAACAAGAATGAAGTGGGAGGAGGACCTGGGGATCGAAATAGGGTGGGGACTCTGGAGCGAAGCACTGCATAGGGTCAACACCACCTCCACAGCGCAAGGCTCAGCCAGACGCAACTAAACGTGGTACATAGAGCCCACTTAACAAGAACTCATATGAGTAGGTTCTTCTCGGAGGTGGAGGACAGATGTGAGTGGTGCCAAGGAGGCCCAGCCAACCACGCCCACATGTTCTGGTCCTGCCCCAGACTTGTGGAGTACTGGACAGCCTTCTTCGAGGCAATGTCCAAGGTGGTGAGGGTGAGGGTGGAGCCATGCCCGAAAGTGGCGGTCTTCGGGGTTTCAGACCAGCCAGACCTATTCCTGGGGAGGAGGGCGGACGCCCTTGCCTTTGCCTCCCTGATCGTCCGCTGTAGAATCCTGTTCGGCTGGCGGTCAGCAGCACCACCCAAAGCTGCAGACTGGCTGTCCGACCTCTCGGAATCTCTCCAAATGGAGAAAATCAAATTCGCCATCCGAGGGTCAGACGACGGCTTCCACAGAATGTGGGAGCCATTCACCCGATTGTTCCGAGACCTGTTTGTGGCCAACAAACAAGCAGAAGAATAGCCAGGTAGCCAAGAACCAGGGGAGAGTAACCAAAGCATGAGAGGGAGAGATAGACCGGGCGAGGGGGAGGGGGGACAGCTAAATCTAAGAGGAAGGAAAGGCGAGCCACAGGGGGAGGGGGCAGGAGCGGGGAGAGGGGGGGGGGGGGGTAGAGGGAAGAGACGGAACAATAGAGGAGAGCCGGGGAGGGAGGAGGCAGGGAAAAGTTAACAAACTTAACGTCCACAGGAACAGAGAAAATGGGGAAAACGGGAGGGCCGCAGAAGCGGAAGTGCGCAGAAGCGGAATGAGACGACAACGGCAGCGAACTCCGTCTGGGAGAAGCAAGGGACGACAACACCACGAACAGATGCCTACTTATGTGTGTAAATAATTTTGCCAAGTGTACAGAGCTGCTGCTGTTGAGCGGGGGCATAATACCGTCCAATGGCTTCTCAGGAAAAATTAAAACGTCAGCAGCAGCGACCCGTAGGGGAGTGGGGGTGTGTGCTCTGTTGGGAGGGTGTGGGAAGACTGAGGCGTGTGGGGTCACGTCTAGTCAATTGCTATTGTATATTCTCTTTTTGCACTATGTTAATGTTCACTCTATTTTGCTGTGTTAGGATTATTACTATTTATTATAAAAAACTTTGCAAAACTTTAATAAAAAAAGTATTTAAAAAAGAAAAAGAAAAAGGGATGTTGTGATATCATGGTTGTGTTTCAATGCACTGACTGACCACTAGGAGTCTCACGAGTATATAAGTGAATGTCAGAGTGAGGTATAGTTTACCCATAGTTAATGTTAATAAATCATTTATAGCTTTCGCTACAAGTGTTCTTGTAATATAAATCAAGCCACCCGACAAGAACAATACAAGAGTCCAAAAAGGATTGTGGGCTCAACTTGATTGGCTGTATAATTGGAGGGAGCCTCTGTGATTGATTGTCTTATTCAGAATGGAGCCCTGTGATTTGCACTGATTAAGCAGACTTTGTTTCCTTTAGAGGCACTGTTTACATGGTCTCTTTCCTGTATGGCACTGTTTAAACAGACTCTGTTTCCTTTAGGGTACTGTTTAAATTACTATTTATTTAATGAAGGGAACTGTTCAACTCACTGTTTAGATTAGTACACTGATTAACCAACTGTGGAGCACTTTTTAAACAAAAGGCAGTTAGATACTGTTTAAACAGACAGGTTACTGTAGGGCACTGTCAAATAGCCATGTTTACTGCAGGACAATGTTTAAGCAAACTGATCAATATAGGGCACTGTTTTAAGGGCAGTAAGTAGTACACTGTTTAAAAGAACATTTGCACTCAAGCTCTATTTAAACAGACTGTTTACCACAATGCACTGTTTAACTAGACAGTTACTACTCGGGTCCTGAATCTTAATAAAGGAAACTACAATGGTATGAGGTACGGGTTGGCTATGATGGATTGGGAAACTTTACTTAAAGGGATAATGGTGGATAAGCAATGGTAAACATTCAAAGAGCGCATGGGTGAATTGCAACAATTGTTCATTCCTGTCTGGCGCAAAAATAAAACAATAGACGTGTGGATTGGGAGCAATTTGGAATTCAGCAAAGGACCACAATGGCAATTATTAAGAAATGTTAACTAGAGTAAGCTTGCGGGAAACATAAAAAATGACTGTAAAATCATCTGTTGGTATGTGAAGAGAAAAAGATTGATGAAGATAATGAGGGGCACAGGCAGCGTGGATAAAAAGCAGCTATTCCCCTTATAGTAATAATAATCTTTATTGTCACAAGTAGGCTTCCATTAACACTGCAATTAAGTTACTGTGAAAAGCCCCTAGAAGCCACATTCCGGCACCTGTTCGGGTACACTGAGAGAGAATTCAGAATATCTAAATTTTCTAACAGCACGTCTTTCGGGACTTGTGGGAGGAAACCGGAGCACCCGGAGGAAACCCACGCAGACACAGGGACAACGTGCAGACTCCGCACAGACAATCACCCAAGCTGGAAATCGAACCTGGGATCCTGGCGCTGTGAAGTGACAGTGCTAACCACTGTGCTACCCTTAGTTGAAGGGTCAATAACAAGGGGACGCAATTTTAAAGTGAAAGGCAGGAGGATTAAAGTGGATTTGAGGAAAATCTTTTTCACCCAGAGGGTGGTGGGAATCCGGAATGCACTGCCTGGGAGGGTAGTTGAGGCAGGAAACCTCACAATCTTTAAAAAGTACTCGGATGAGCACTTGAAATGTCATAACATTCAAGGCTGTAGGCTAAGTGCCGGGAAGTGGGTTTTGTGTATATTAGGGTAGGTTTTTTTGTTGGTGCACGCTTGATGGGCCGAAGGACCTCTTCTGTACTGTATGATTCCATGAGGTCAGAAACAGAGGAAATTATAATGGGAAATAAATAAATGGTTGACCAACTAAAGATATTCTTTTGTTCTGTCTTCACAAATGAGGACACACATAACATACCGGAAATGTTCTGGAGCCCAGGGTTTAGTGAGGAGGAGGAACTGAAGGAAATTAGCGTTAGTAGGCAACTGGTATTGGTGAAATTGATGTGATTGAAGACTGATAAATCCAAAAGCCTGATTATCTATATCCCAGATTGCGTAAGGAAGTGGCCCTAGAAATGATGGATGCATTGGTGGTCACCTATAAGATTCTATAGGCTCTGGAACAGTTCCTAGAGATTGGAAAGTAGCGAACATAACTTTATTATTTAAAAAGGGAGATGGAGAGAAAACAGGGAATTTTACACCAGTAAGCCTGATATCAGGGGCGAGATTCTCCGATCCCCGCCGGGTCGGAGAATCGCCGGGGGCTGGCGTGAATCCCGCCCCCGCCGGATGCCGAATTCTCCGGCACCGGAGATTCGGCGGGGGCGGGAATCGTGGTGCGCCGGTTGGCGGGCCCCCCCCGCGATTCTCCGGCCTGGATGGGCCGAAGTCCCGCTGCTAGAATGCCTGTCCCGCCGGCGTAGATTAAACCACCTACCTTACCGGTGGGACAAGGCGGTGCGGGCAGGCTCCGGGGTCCTGGGGGGGGGGCCGCGGGGCGATCTGGCCCCGGGTGGTGCCCCCACGGTGGCCTGGCCCGCGATTGGGGCCCACCAATCCACGGGCAGGCCTGTGCCGTGGGGGCACTCTTTTCCTTCCGCCTTCGCCATGGTCTCCACCATGGCGGAAGCAGAAGAGACTCCCTCCACAGCGTATGCGCGGGGATGCCGTGAGCGGCCGCTAACGCTCCCGCGCATGCGCCACCCGGAGATGTCATTTCCCCCCAGTAATGGAGTCGATTATCAAAGATTTAATAGTAGAGCATTTGGAAAACAGTGACGGGATTGGACAGTCAGCATGGATATATGAAAGGGAAATCATGCTGAACAAATCTACTGGAATTCTTTGAGGATGTAACTAGTAGAGTTGATGAGGTGGAGCCAGTGGTTTATTTGGACTTTCAGAAGGAATTTGACAAAGTCCTGCATAAGAGATTAGCACGTAAAATTAAAGTGCATGGGATTGGGGGTAATGTATTGAGATGGATAGAAAACTGGTTGGCAGACAGGAAGCAAAAAGTAGAAATAAGCGGGTCTTTTACCAAGTGGCAGGCAGTGACTAGTGGTATACCGCAGGGATCGGTGCTAGGACCCAAGCTATTCACAATGTATATTAATGATTTAGATGAAAGAACTAATGTAATATCTCCAAATTTGCAGATGACACAAAACTGGGTTGGAGGGTGAGCTGGAAGGAGGATGCAGAGATCCTTCAGTGTGATTTGGACAAGTTGAGTGAGTGGGCAAGTACATGGCAGATGCAGTATAATTTGGAGAAATGCGAGGTTATCCACTTTGGTAGCAAAAACTGGTATGCAGATTATTATCTGAATGACTATAAATTGAGAGAGGGGAATGTGCAACAAGACCTGGGTGTGTTCATACACCAGTCACTGAAGGTAAGCATGCAGATGCAGTAGATGGTAAAGAAGGCAAATGGTATGTTGGCATTCAAAGAGAGAGGGTTCGAGTACAGGATCAGAGATGTCTTGGTGCAATTATACAGGACCTTGGTGAGGCCACACCTGGAGTATTGTGTACAGTTTTGATCTCCTTATCTAAGGAAAGATGTTGTTGCTGTAAGGAGTGCAGAGAAGATTTACCACACTGATTCCTGGGATGGTGTTACTGACGTATGACAAGTGATTCAGTCGGTTAGGATTGTATTTGCTGTAGATAAGAATGAGATGGGGGATCTCATAGACACCTATAAACTGCTAGCCAGGCTAGACAGGGTAGATGCAAGAAGGATGTTCCTGATGTTGGGGGTGTCCAGAACCAGGGATCACAGTCTGAGGAATTTGGGACCGCAGAAAGTAGTTGAGGCCAAGTCATTGTATGTTTTCAAGAAGAATTTAGATGTAACTCTTGAGGTTAAAGAGGTCAAATGATATGGGGGAAAGTGAGAAGAGTTGCTGAGTTGGATGATCAGCCATGATCATAATGAATGGGGAGCAGGCTCGAAGGGGCAAATGGCCTCCTCCTGCTCCTATTTCCCATGTGTCCTGACTTCCATGCCACCATTACAATTCCAGGACAGTATCCCTCACCTGGTGCTGCCAGGTTTCACTCTGTGCATCATCGGAGGCACTGAAAGCAGAGATTGTTTGAGGTGATTGTGTTAATGCAAGTTAAAGTGGGTCCCAGTGCTGAGCAAGCAGGAGAGAGAGTATGCAAGTGACAGGCAGGAGAGGGAAAGGTTAGGTGACGGGCAGGAGAGAGAAAGGTCAGGTGATAGGTGGGAGAGGGAGCAGTCAGGTGAGTGCAGTCCTTATATTGGCTCTCGACACTGGAGCTACATCATCACTCCACATTATAATGGAGGAGAGGATGTCACATGACATCACAGTGAAAACCACGGCAACCCAGAGTGAAGTTGTTTTCACTAGTCGCTGAAGCCCAGTTGCTGAAAAACTCTTGACAAGTAAAGAGCAAGTTTGTTTAACGCTTACCAAAGTCTTCAACATCTGTGGCCATCCAAATCATTTATTAATACCATAAGACCATAAGGCATAGGAGCGGAAGTAAGGCCATTCGGCCCATTGAGTCCACTCCACCATTCAATCATGGCTGATTTCAACTCCATTTACTCGCTCCCTCTCCATAGCCCTTAATTCCTCGAGAAATCAAGAATTTATCAACTTCTGTCTTAAAGACACTCAACGACCGGCCTCCACCGCCCTCTGTGGCAATGAATTCCACAAACCCACCACTCTCTGGCTGAAGAAATTTCTCCTCATCTCTGTTCTAACGTGACTCCCTTTTATTCTAAGGCTGTACCCCCGGGTCCTAGTCTCCCCTGCTAATGGAAACAACTTCCCTACGTCCACCCTATCTAAGCCATTCATTATCTTGTAAGTTTCTATTAGATCTCCCCTCAACCTCCTAAACTCCAATGAATATAATCCCAGGATCCTCAGACCTTCATCGTATGTTAGGCCTACCATTCCTGGGATCACCGTGTGAATCTCCGCTGGACCCGTTCCAGTGCCAGTATGTCCTTCCTGAGGTGTGGGGCCCAAAATTGCTCACAGTATTCCAAATGGGGCCTAAATAATGCTTTATAAAGCTTCAGAAGTACATCCCTGCTTTTATATTCCAAGCCTCTTGAGATAAATGACAACATTGCATTTGCTTTCCTAATTACGGACTCAACCTGCAAGTTTACCTTTAGAGAATCCTGGACTAGGACTCCCAAGTCCCTTTGCACTTCAGCATTATGAATTTTGTCACAGTTTAGAAAATAGTCCATGCCTCTATTCTTTTTTCCAAAGTGCAAGATCTCACACTTCCCCACGTTGAATTTCATCAGCCATTTCTTGGACCACTCTCCTAAACTGTCTAAGTCTTTCTGCAGCCTCCCCACCTCCTCGATACTACCTGCCCCTCCATCTATCTTTGTATCATCGGCAAACTTAGCCAGAATGCCCCCAGTCCCGTTATCCCATCAAGATTCTAGAATCCATTGTTAAGGATGAGATTTCTAAATTCTTGGAAGTGCAGGGTCGGATTAGGACAAGTCAGCATGGATTTAGTAAGGGGAGGTCATGCCTGACAAACCTGTTAGAGTTCTTTGAAGAAATAACAAATAGGTTAGACCAAAGAGAGCCAATGGATGTTATCTATCTTGACTTCCAAAAGGCCTTTGATAAGGTGCCTCACGGGAGACTGCTGAGTAAAATAAGAGCCCATGGTATTCGAGGCAAGGTACTAACATGGATTGACGATTGGCTGTCAGGCAGAAGGCAGAGAGTTGGGATAAAAGGTTCTTTTTTGGAATGGCAACCGGTGACGAGTGGTGTCCCGCAGGGTTCAGTGTTGGGCCACATCTGTTCTCTTTATATATTAACGATCTAGATGACGGGACTGGGGGCATTCTGGCTAAGTTTGCCGATGATACAAAAATAGGTGGAGAGGCAGGTAGTATTGAGGAGGTGGAGAGGCTGCAGAAAAATTTAGACAGTTTAGGAGAGTGGTCCAAGAAATGGCTGATGAAATTCAACGTGGGCAAGTGCGAGGTCTTGCACTTTGGAAAAAAGAATAGAGGCATGGACTATTTTCTAAACGGTGACAAAACTCATAATGCTGAAGTGCAAAGGGACTTGGGAGTCCTAGTCCAGGATTCTCTAAAGGTAAACTTGCAGGTTGAGTTCGTATTTAAGAAAGCAAATGCAATGTTGTCATTTATCTCAAGAGGCTTGGAATATAAAAGCAGGGATATACTTCTGAAGCTTTTAGTTAGGCCCCATTTAGAATACGGTGAGCAATTTTGGGCCCCACACCTCAGGAAGGACATACTGGCTCTGGAGCGGGTCCAGCGGAGATTCACAAGGATGATCCCAGGAATGGTAGGCCTAACATACGATGAACGTCTGAGGATCCTGGGATTATATTCATTGGAGTTTAGGAGGTTGAGGGGAGATCTAATAGAAACTTACAAGATAATGAATTGCTTAGATAGGGTGGACGTAGGGAAGTTGTTTCCATTAGCAGGGGAGACTAGGACCCTGGGGCACAGCCTTAGAATAAAAGGGAGTCACTTTAGAACAGAGATGAGGAGAAATTTCTTCAGCCAGAGAGTCGTGGGTCTGTGGAATTCATTGCCACAGAGGGCGGTGGAGGCCAGGACGTTGAGTGTCTTTAAGACAGAAGTTGATAAATTTTTGATTTCTCAAGGAATTAAGGGCTATGGAGAGAGAGCGGGTAAATGGAGTTGAAATCAGGCATGATTGGTGGAGTGGACTCGATGGGCCGAATGGCCTTACTTCCACTCCTATGTCTTATGGTCTTATGGTCTATCTAGATCGTTAATATATGAAGAGAATAGCTGTGAGAAACACTGAACCCTGCGGGACACCACTCGTCACCGGTTGCCATTCCGAAAAAGAACCTTTTATCCCAACTCTCTGCCTTCTGCCTGACAGCCAATCGTCAACCCATGTTAGTACCTTTACTCGAATACTATGGGCCTTTATTTTACTCAGCAGTCTCCCGTGAGGTACCTTATCAAAGGCCTTTTGGAAGCCAAGATAGATAACATCCATTGGCTCTCCTTGGTCTAACCTATTTGTTATCTCTTCAAAGAACTCGAACAGGTTTGTCAGGCACGACCTCCCCTTACTAAATCCATGCTGACTTGTCCTAATCTGACCCTGCACTTCCAAGAATTTAGAAATCTCATCCTTAACGATGGATTCTAGAATCTTGCCAACAACCGAGGTTAGGCTAATTGGCCTATAATTTTCCATCTTTTTACTTGTTCCCTTGAACAGGCGGGGGGGGGGGGGGGGGGGGTTACAACAGCAATTTTCCAATCCTCTGGGACTTTCCCTGACTCCAGTGACTTTTGAAAGATCATAACTAACACCCCCACTATTTCTTCATCTATCTCTTTAGAACTCTAGGATGTAGCTCATCTGGGCCCGGAGATTTATCAATTTTTAGACCTCTTAGTTTCTCGAGCACTTTCTCCTTTGTGATGGCTACCATATTCAACTCTGCCCCCTGACTCTCCTGAATTGTTGGGATATTACTCATGTCTTCTACTGTGAAGACTGATGCAAAGTACTTATTTAGTTCCTCAGCTCTTTCCTTGTCTCCCATCACTAGATTACCAGCGTCATTTTGGAACAGCCCAATGTCTACTTTTGCCTCCCGTTTGTTCCTCCCGTTTGTTTTTAATGTATTTAAAGAAACTTTTACTATCATTCCTAATGTTACTGGCTAGCCTACCTTCATATTTGATCGTCTCCTTCCTTATTTCTCTCTTTGATATCCTCTGTTTGTTTTTGTAGCCTTCCCAATCTTCTGATTTCCCACTACTCTTTGCCACATTATAGGCTTTCTCTTTTGCTTTGATGCATTCCCTGACTTCCTTTGTCAGCCATGGCTGCCTACCCCCCCCCCCCCCCTCTGATAACCTTTATTTTCTTTGGGATGAACCTCTGTACTGTGTCCTCAATTAATCCCGGAAACTCCTGCCATTGATGTTCTACTGTCTTTCCCACTAGGCTCTGCTCCCAGTCAGTTTATACCTCTCAGTTTATAGCCACTTCAGGATCTGTGGACGTAAATCAATTGTTTCTGAATCATTTTCTAAATTGAATCAAATCTGTGGAGATTTAAACTTGTTTCCTTATTGTTACTCTATTCTTAAATTGCTCAGATTTGAACCAGACAGTTTATTCTTCTTCCCAATATCAGGGCAAAGTCATCAGGAGACAAAATGTGACCTCAAGCTGTGAGTAAGTGAAAGAATTAATTCTTGTTTTAGAATTACATCAAGAATTGGAATATTTTAACATTGAGATTGTCCTTCAGATTCAACAGGAAATAGTCACAATAAATAAAACAAAGACTGGGAAAATGGGGCTGAAGAGCTAGGAATACGTCCCTGCTCTCCCGTTTCCATAGGGACACATGCAGGCCGACATCCAGGGGAAACCCTGGGCAATCCTGGAGTGATGGAAATGAGTCATTAACCCAGAGTTAAACATCCCCTCGTCACATCCTCTCAGTAGCAGCTGGTGAGTATCAACCCTTTAATCACCTTGAATCAGAAGGTATCTATAAGATATTGTTGAAAGAAATGAGAGGAGGTGTACAGGGACCAACATACAACAATGGATGATCCATGGAAAATTAGCATAAATTTTAAAAATCCTTTGGAATTTAGGGTGGAAAGCAGGAAAAGGGAACAAAGAGTATTTATCTGAGGTATGGGGACAATTAGGGAGGTACCAGTCCCCTGTGAGGATTCACATTAACTAATGGATTGGAAAAATACTAATCAAAAAGTGAGGGAGGCAGAATGTGGGAAATTACAGACCAGTTAGTTTAACAATCTGTTGTTGGGAAATTGTTAGAATCAATTATCAAGGAAGTAATATCAGAACATTTGGAATGCCAAAACGCAATTCATCAGAGACAGCATGGTTTTATGAAGGGCATATCATGATTGACTAATTTGCTAGAGTTCTTTGAAGATGTAACAAGCCAAGTGGATAATGGGGATCCTGTAGATGTAGTACATCTAGAATTCCGGAAGGCGTTTGATAAGTTGCCACACAAAAGGTTAATTCATAATGTTAGTCAACATGGGTTTCAAGGTAATTTATTAGCTTGGATAGAAAGTTGGCTGGCGAACAGAAGACAGAGAGTTGGGATAAATGGGTCTTTTTCTGGATGGTAAGATGTAACTAGTGGGGTGCCGCAGGTTTCGGTCCTTGGGCCCCAGCTGTTTACAATCTATATAAACGACTTATATACAGGGTTAGAAGGTTCTATAGCCAAATTTGCAGATGAAACAAAAATAGATGGGACAGTAAGTTGCAATGAGGAAATAAGAACATTACAAAGGAACATAGATAAATTAGGAGAGTGGGTCAAAACGTAGCAGATGGAGTTTAACGTGGATAAGTGTGGGGTCATGCATTTTGGTTGGAAAAATGGGAAGGCAATTTATTATCTAAATGGGAAGTGACTTCGGGATGCTCCTTTGTAGAGGGATCTGGGAGTCCTCATTCGTGAGTCACAGAAAACTAGCATGCAGACTGAAGGGAACCAGCTATTTCTGATATGTAAAAGGGTCATTGCTTTAGCCATTTTGATGTAAATACTAAAGCCCATTTTGAAATCCATTTTAAAATGGATTTCAACATAAGACTTCAAGCATAACCTTAGATTACAAAAACACACAGCTTGCAGTAACAAAAGCCCAGATTTGAAACATCTACAGGCTAGCTAGAAGCAAGTGCAACATTTCTACTGAAAAGTTAAATTGACATTTTAAACTGTTTATTGTTCTAATGAACAGATTTGCAGAAGTTCAAATTAGTTTCATTACCACAATCTGATCAAGGTCAAAATAAGCACCATGACAACATGAATCTACCATTATTCAGAATATGAATAGTATAGCAGTCAGCAGAAAAACCAGCAGAAACCAGAGCTGATTAAAAGTATAAATCACATTCCAACACACGACAAGCATCTAAAAAACAACATAACTACAGCTATGTTGCATATTGATGATTGACAACTGACCATCCAACCAAATGCATTTGAGACTCATCCAAGCCAATCAGCACATTGCAGGGGTAGGGACAGATGGAGTTAGACTGATAACATCCTCCTTAAACATAGAGGTCCGGGCAGCCATTTTCCATCCAGGGTCACTCTATACCTTTTACCTAACTACTCGCTATCCTTATTTCATATTTTCATATTTCCACTCTAACTCTTAAAGTCTGGGCAAGCTGTTTTTGCTTTGAGCAAGAAACCATTTCTGTGTTTGAAAGTTAAATCTGTTTGTAAACTACTAAGTCGATTATATCTCTTAAAGTCTTCTGCTGGCCGGGCTTTACTGAGAACATTTGATTTGTAACCACAAGAAGATCTCAAACTCTCAATTATAATCAATAGACTCAATAAAAGATTTCATTTCGCACCCGAGACGTGTAACTTAAATTTCTACTGAGTTCAAAGTGTATACGAGACTATACTTCAACCGCATGATAGATTTCAACACAAGTACAGCAGATAATAAATAAAGCAAGTGGAATTTTGGCATTTGTACCCAAAGGAATAGAGTAGAAAGGTAAGGAAGTGTTGTTGCAACTGTATAAGGCACTTGTTAAGACCGCACCTGAAGTATTGTGCACAGTTTTGGTCCCCTTATTTGAGGAAAGATGTAATGGCATTGGAGGCCGTTCAGAGAAGGTTCACTAGATTGATTCCAGAGATGAGGGGTTTGAAGAGAGATTTTACAGTTTAGGCCTATACTCTCTAGAGTTAAGGGGAGTATGATGGTGCAGTGTTTAGCAATGCTGCTTTATGGTGCAGAGGACCCGGGTTCGATCCCAGCCCCAGATCGCTGTCCATGTGGAGTTTGCACATTCTCCCCGTGTTTGCGTGGGTCTCACCCCACCACAACCCAAAGAGATGTACAGGGTAGGTGAATTGGCCACGCTAAATTGACCCTTAATTGGGGAAAAAAAGAATTGGGTGCTGTAAATTAAAAAAAAAATATGCCCTAGAGTTTAGAAGAATGAAGGGAGATCAACTTCAGGTATACAAGATGATAAAAGGTATGGATGAAGTAGACGTGGAAAGGATGCTTCCTCTTGTGGGGCATTCTAAAATGAGAGGTCATAGTCTTAAGGTAAGTAGCAAATATAAAACCGAGTTGAGGAGAAACTACTTCTCCCAAAGGTTAGTGGATCTGTGGAATCCACTACATTGGGCGGCACGGTAGCACAGTGGTTAGCACTGTTGCTCCTCACCACCAGAGTCCCAGGTTTGTTTCCCGGCTTGGGCCAGTGTCTGTGTGGAGTCTGCACGTTCTCCCTGTGTCTGCATGGGTTTCCTCCGGGTGCTCCGGTTTCCTCCCACAAGTCCCGAAAGATGTGCTGTTAGATAATTTGGACCTTCTGAATTCCCCCTCTGTGTACCCGAACAGGTGCCGGAATGTGGCAACTAGGGGCTCTTCAGGGTAACTTCTTTGCAGTGTTAATATAAGGCTACTTGTGACAATAAAGATTATTATTATTACCCCCAGAGTGCGGTGGATGCTGGGACAGTGAGTAAATTTTAGGAGGAGTTATACAGATTTTTAATTGGCAATGGGTTGAAGGTGATTAGGCAGGGCAGTGGAGTTAAGGCCAGGATGAGATCAGCCATGATTGAACCCGATGGGCCAAATCACCTAGTTCTGCTTCTATATCATATGAACTTATGAAGTGGATCAAAGCACAGGGGACAGGCTTTTAGGGACATTGGGAGGCAGGGTGACTGGAGAGACAAGTGGGATTGGGTTGATATGTGGGTTCTGTCGGTCAGTGCATGGGTCAATAGATGGGTCAGAGAGTAAGTCTGTATAGGCAGCTGAACAAGCTGACAGGAACCTGGGATTGGCGAGCAATTGGAGCGGTAAGCACTAATGTGGGAGGCAAGACAAGGAAGCATTTGATGGCTGCAGAAACACTCAGGATTGTCAAATATAGAATCATGCAACAGAGGAGGAAATTTCGGCCATCGTACCTGTGTCAGCTCTTTTCAAGGGCTATCCATTAGTCCCACTCCCCTGCTCTTTACCCATAGCGCTGTAACATTTCCCTCTTCAAGTGTTTGTCTCATTCCCTTTTGAAATTAATTATTGATTTTGTTTCCAATACCCTTTAAAACAGTACAGTCCAGATCACACCACTGGATAGAAAAAAATGTTTCCACATGTCATATTTGGCGCTTTTGGCAATTTAAATTTTGAATCTGTTCCTCTGGTTGTTGTGTTCTTTGTTTTAGTTCTTTCAGGATGGTGAAGGTTGGAGTACTAACAAAGAACAGCAAACTGTGTTTAATAAACAAAGCTAATTTATGACATTGCACTGAATTAGATTTGAACCTATTACGAAGGAATTAATTAAGTATAGAATACACTATCCATCTACACTATTAACTATAGTATTAGTTCAACTAACTCACAACTACTCTGTCTTGCTCTCTTCCATTCTCCATCTATCTCCCAGATTTCAAGAGGCATGTGATATTTATATGGTTGCTCTATAGCACCATCTAGTGACTGGAGTAGTAACATTACATTAACCCTTTGTGTGCTTTACAATATCCACATATTGTGACACTGGTTACTGACCCTTCTGCCACTGGAAAGTTTCTTGTTATTTACTCGATCAAGGTCTTTCAATGTTTTGAACATCTACATCAGGGGCGGGATTCTCCGCAATCGGCGCGATGTCCGCCGACCGGCGCCAAAAATGGCGCGAATCAGTCCGGCATCACGCTGCCACAAAGGTGCTGAATCCTCCGCACCTTATGGGGCCGAGCCCTAACCTTGAGGGGCTAGGCCCGCGCCGGATTGATTTCCGCCCCGCCAGCTGGCGGGAAAGGCCTTCGGTGCCCCGCCAGCTGCGCGAAACTGACTTTGCCGTGCAGCGCATGCGCAGGAGCGTCAGCGGCCGCTCACGGCATCCCCGCGCATGCGCAGTGGAGGGGGTCTCTTCCGCCTCCGCCATAGTGGAGACCATGGCGAAGGCGGAAAGAAAAGAATGCACCCACGGCACAGGCCCGCCCGCGGATCGGTGGGCCCCGATCGCGGGCCAGGCCACCGTGGGGGCACTCTCCAGGGCCATATCGCCCCGCGTCCCCCCCAGGACCCCGGAGCCCACCCGCGCCACCTTGTCCCGCCGGTAAGAGAGGTGGTTTGATTCTCACTGGCGGAACAGGCATTCCAGCAGTGGGACTTCGGCCCATCGCGGGCCGGAGAATCGCCGGGGGGGCGGGCCGCCAACCGGCGCGGCGCGATTCCCACCCCCGCCGGAGAATTCGGCAACCGGCGGGGGCGGGATTCAAGCCGGCCCCCGGCGATTCTCCGACCCGGCGGGGGGTCGGAGAATCCCGCCCCAGATCTTTAATGTTCTCTGCTTTGTGAAGAACAATACCAGTTCCTCTCATCGCTCCATGGAACTGAAGCTTTTCATCCCTGGTACCATTTGGGGTAAATCTCCTTGGCAGGGTTGAGCAGGATAGCAAAATTTATTGTTAAAATTTGTGTAAAATGTATTATTATCATTCTGATGAGTAAAATATGAAGTTCATAAAAACTGAATGTTTAAATGTTCTGAATATATTAGAATGAGTAAAGTGTGATTGTGAAAGGATGGACACTGGAGAGTGTCTGACGGCACAAGGAAGGGTTGGGAATCAGTGGGGAGTCCTAGGGTTGGAAGTAGTGTGAGAGGGTTCTACATTCTAACAGGGATTTATTTCAGGAATATCCTGGGCACCGGATCTCTGTGCTGAACATCTCAGGAAAATCCATCAGATCAAAGATTTTATACATTTATTCTAGACGTTAAAGGCCTTGAAATTGTGCTGCCATCCACTGAGGTTACACACATCATCCACAATCTCACACACCAGTCCTGTTATCTTAGACACAATACTTTCCCTTGACAGGGGTGAAGGTAAATCAGCTTAAGATTGTTTGGAGTGTATATATGTAAATACATTGAGTATGGTAAGAAAACCTGATGAGGTGATGGCACACAGCGTCACATGGGATTATGATCGATTGGCAATAACAGGGAGGGACTTGGTTCAAAGCAGGAGAGAATTCGGAAGTTAATATTCCCAGCTACAAGATACAAATATTTCCAACTACAAGGTGCTCAGGAAAGGTATGGCAGCATAGTGGTCAGGACTGGAGACCAAATATATCTGCTTACAACATCTACTGGAAAGATAGGGAAAATGGTGGGGAGGCAGGAGAAAAGGTTATTGCTCAAATAGTGATCGATGTTTGGAACGATCCACTAGGTGAGGTTGGAGGAGTTTACCATACACTCGATAGATAGACAGGGGGAGCTGGTTTTCTAGAGATGGTCAATAGCTGAAGTGACATTTTTTTCTGTCCTTATTTCCTGTCTATAATGAGAATTGCAAGAGCTGAAGAAGCCATCGAGAGCACAAAAATGTTCCTGACACTAAGTGAAAAGATGATGACTTTCTTGATGGCTCTATTCAAGGAGACTGATGGCGATGATGACAGCACTTGATACAAAATATCCCTGACCATATATAGACTGGGCCATCAGTGACCAGAATATCTCCTCCTCACTTGCTCTTACTACCTCCAGCAACATGTCAGGCTCCCTGATGATCAGCTGACTATTGTTCTAAACACCAAGGGAGATGCTCGTCAAAGACAATCTCAGTCTCATTGGGCCGTCTGTGGAGGAGTCAGTCATCGTTTCAGCTTCCCTCAGAATGACCAAATTGATGGAACATCAACAAAGCAAGGAAGCTGCTTGTAACCTCATGGTGACCATTGTATTAAAGTTGTTTCAAAGAATTGATGGCAGTAAAGATATGAAGAAAGGATTTCTATCCTCCATTTATATGGTAAAAACATTAAGGATGCTGTCAGCAGCCAATGGCCATGGCATGGTACCTTTCATGAAGAACACCTTTAGCCGTATGATTCCTGTACTAATGGAAGTAACATCAGATAACATTAAATCTGAGTCTCCCAGAGCACTAGGGACATTTAGCAAGAACATCCGACTCTATATCGATAATGTGGAGAGCCACAGACAGCCAGTGACAAAAGAATCCTTCACCACTGAGATGAACACACCCCATGAGCTGCTCGTCAACATGTGAGGAAGAGGAGTCCCCATTAAATACCAAAGCAGTAGAAGTTCTTGGCGACACCATCGCCCTGATGACCAAAGAGGAAGATTAATTCCTGGAATGCTGCCTCTGTATAAAGTTTAATCTGAACACCTTGCTCTCACCCAGCGTCTGTGTCTTACACTTGTTACTGCCATCAATACGGGAAGTCAAAGTTTGAGAACGCAGGTGGAAGGTCTACTCAGGAACTTGCATGAACAGCTCTGTGTTCCAGTGAATTGTGACAAATGGCTTGTGGCAGGGAATCAAAATCAGATCCTTGGCTGTTTCATCGTTCCAGCCCAAGGCCATGGCAACTCCCTCATGGAATTCCTCCTTCCCCAGCTGGAGATCAATAATTCACAAACCAGACTGGGAACACTAAGTGTCCTCAAACATCTTATCAGGGTTGTCCCTCCGCAGCTGGAGAGGATCAAGGTCCAGATTGTGGCTGGTTAGAAATCATCGCTTCAGGACAACGACAATGTCAATGTCAAGAAGCTGATTATAAAGGCAAACAGTGTCATGGTCAAAGGGAGAGATCTCGATCAAGGAGGAAGATTAATGGTGGAGTTTATCATCGACCTGCGGGTTCTCTGCACAGACTCAGTGACCTCAATGTCACTGGATAACAACGTGGATCAGGTCACCATGGCGAGTTGGGAGTGCAGTATGTGACACCATGCGTGTGGAACTTGTGTTATCAACAGATGTGAATGGTGAGATACATTGATCGATTTATGGCTGCTCCTATCAGATGTGGAGTCAGTTCAGGAGTGCTGCCCTTTAACTTGGCAGGGATGTCAAAACACTAAGAGTAAATTGAGGGGTCAATGGTCAGCAGACCCGGGGGTGGCAAATGTTGGTTTAGTGTGCAGAACCAGGGGTGCCAGGCAATTGGTTTGGTGAGCAGTCCGATGTCCCAGGGTGCGGTTTGGTGAGCAGGGATGGAGGGGCTGCCGGGGTGGGGTTTGGTGAGCAGAACCAGGGGTTAACGGGATGAGGTATGGTGAGCACAGCAGGGGTTACTGGGGGGGTATGGTGAGCGGAGCAGGGGTTTCTGGGGGGGGGTATGGTGAGCGGAGCAGGGGTTACCGGGGTGAGGTATGGTGAGCACAGCAGGGGTTACTGGGGGGGGGTATGGTGAGCGGAGTAGGGGTTACTGGGGGGGTATGGTGAGCGGAGCAGGGGTTACCGGGGTGAGGTATGGTGAGCAGAACCAGGGGTTACCAGGGTGTGGTATGGTGAGCACAGCAGGGGTTACTGGGGGTGGGTATGGTGAGCAGAGCAGGGGTTACTGGGGGGGGTATGGTGAGTGGAGCAGGGGTTACTGGGGGGGGTATGGTGAGCAGAGCAGGGGTTACTGGGGGGGTATGGTGAGCAGAGCAGGGGTTACTGGGGGGGTATGGTGAGTGGAGCAGGGGTTACTGGGGGGGGTATGGTGAGCAGAGCAGGGGTTACTGGGGGGGTATGGTGAGCAGAGCAGGGGTTACTGGGGGTGGGTATGGTGAGCAGAGCAGGGGTTACTGGGGGGGTATGGTGAGCAGAGCAGGGGTTACTGGGGGGGTATGGTGAGTGGAGCAGGGGTTACTGGGGGGGGGGTATGGTGAGCGGAGAAGGGGTTACTGGGGGGGGGGGTATGGTGAGCAGAGCAAGGGTTACTGTGGTGGGGTATGGTGAGTGGAGCAGGGGTTACTGGGGGGGGGGGTATGGTGAGCGGAGAAGGGGTTACTGGGGGGGGGGGTATGGTGAGCAGAGCAGGGGTTACTGGGGGGAGGGGGGTATGGTGAACGGAGCAAGGGTTACTGGGGGGGGCTATAGTGAGCAGAGCCGGGGCTGCCGGGGTGGGATTTGGTGAGCGGAGCAGGGGGGTGCTGACTATGATGTTTTGCCCCTGAGGGGAAATACTCTGGCTATTGCTGCAATTCCTGGCCTTGTCTCAATGCACCAAATGACTAACAATCCCCTCCCAAACTCTAACCCAATTTGTAAAGAAGAAGCTGTAAGCTGGAGATGAGAATCATTTCCTCATTTATAAAAAGAATGGAAATCTTACCCACACCTCATGCATTGCTGGCACAGCTTCTGTTTGTAGCTTGTTGTCCAACTGAGGGAGAAGTACACGGTCCTGCTCGACTGAGTTTATTTCAGGTTATGAATAGAAATATCCGTACAGCAACAATAATATGCGAAGAGAAGGATGAGCCTGACCTCAATTTAAACCAGGCAAAGAGATCTGCCCTGCCTCCCCACCCCAGGCACCTCTGATTCTGCTCACAGCCCAGTCTCTGACCCTCACCTGGCACCCATGGAGCTGTTCACACACACACTGCGATGTGGGGGCACCCTTGGCTCTGTAAACTCCCCATCTGGCGCTCCCAGTCCAGTGATCCCGTGGCTCTCATGACAACTCCTCTGGTTCTGCCACCTGGTGCACGCCTGATTCTGCTCACCCACTCCGGCACTGCCACCTCAGCACCCCTGGCTCTGATCATACCCGCTCTGACTCTGCCACCCCTGGGGTCCCGCGTCTCTGCACACAGCCAGTCGGACACTGCCACCTTGGGGCACCCCTGGCTCTGCTCCCAACCAGGCCTGTGGCTCTGCCCCACCCCAGCACCTCTGAATCCACCCTCTTCCGCACGCACTGCTTGCTCTGCTCCCAAATGAACAACAGGAATTGAAATTAGACAGAACAATAGAAGCCACAGGGGTGTAGCGGTGGAAGGGGAGGAAGTGATACAACATGGAGGAAAAAAGTGATGAGGGAATGAGCATGCAGAGGAAGGTGTGACGAGGTGAGGCTTGGTGAGCAGAGCCGGGTTTGCCGGGTTGGAGTTTGTGAGCAGAGCTGAGTTTGCCGGGGTGGGGTTTGTGAGCAGAGCCGTGTTACCGGGGTGGGGTTTGTGAGCAGAGCCGGGTTACCGGGATGGGGTTTGTGAGCAGAGCCGGGTTTGCCGGGGTGGGGTTTGTGAGCAGAGCCGGGTTTGCCGGGGTGGGGTTTGTGAGCAGAGCCGGGTTACCGGGGTGGGGTTTGTGAGCAGAGCCGTGTTACCGGGGTGGGGTTTGTGAGCAGAGCCGGGTTACCGGGGTGGGGTTTGTGAGCAGAGCCGGGTTTGCGGGGTTAGAGTTTGTGAGCAGAGCCGGGTTACCGGGATGAGGTTTGTGAGCAGAGCTGAGTTTGCCGCGGTGGGGTTTGTGAGCAGAGCTGGGGTAACCGGGGTGGGGTTTGTGAGCAGAGCCGGGTTTACCGGGGTGGGGTTTGTGAGCAGAGCCGGGTTACCGGGATGAGGTTTGTGAGCAGAGCCGGGTTTGCCAGGGTGGGGTTTGTGAGCAGAGCCGGGTTACCGGGGTGGGGTTTGTGAGCAGAGCCGGGTTTGCCGGGGTGGGGTTTGGGAGCAGAGCCGGGGTTACCGGGGTGGGGTTTGTGAGCAGAGCCGGGGTTACCGGGGTGGGGTTTGTGAGCAGAGCCGGGTTTGCCGGGGTGGGGTTTGTGAGCAGAGCCGGGTTAGCGGGGTGGGGTTTGTGAGCAGAGCCGGGTTTGCCGGGGTGGGGTTTGTGAGCAGAGCCGGGTTTGCCGGGGTGGGGTTTGTGAGCAGAGCCGGGTTACCGGGGTGGGGTTTGTGAGCAGAGCCGGGTTTGCCGGGGTGGGGTTTGTGAGCAGAGCCGGGTTTGCCGGGGTGGGGTTTGTGAGCAGAGCCGGGTTTGCCGGGGTGGGGTTTGTGAGCAGAGCCGGGGTTACCGGGGTGGGGTTTGTGAGCAGAGCCGGGTTACCGGGGTGGGGTTTGTGAGCAGAGCCGGGTTTGCCGGGGTGGGGTTTGTGAGCAGAGCCGGGTTTGCCGGGGTGGGGTTTGTGAGCAGAGCCGGGGTTACCGGGGTGGGGTTTGTGAGCAGAGCCGGGTTTGCCGGGGTGGGGTTTGTGAGCAGAGCCGGGTTACCGGGGTGGGGTTTGTGAGCAGAGCCGGGTTTGCCGGGGTGGGGTTTGTGAGCAGAGCCGGGTTTGCCAGGGTGGGGTTTGTGAGCAGAGCTGGGGTAACCGGGGTGGGGTTTGTGAGCAGAGCCGGGTTTACCGGGGTGGGGTTTGTGAGCAGAGCCGGGTTTGCCGGGGTGGGGTTTGTGAGCAGAGCCGGGTTTGCCGGGGTGGGGTTTGTGAGCAGAGCCGGGTTACCGGGGTGGGGTTTGTGAGCAGAGCCGGGTTTGCCGGGGTGGGGTTTGTGAGCAGAGCCGGGTTTGCCGGGGTGGGGTTTGTGAGCAGAGCCGGGTTTGCCGGGGTGGGGTTTGTGAGCAGAGCCGGGTTTGCCGGGGTGGGGTTTGTGAGCAGAGCCGGGGTTATCGGGGTGGGGTTTCTGCGCAGAGCCGGGTTTGCCGGGGTGGGGTTTGTGAGCAGAGCCGTGTTACCGGGATGGGGTTTGTGAGCAGAGCCGGGTTTGCCGGGGTGGGGTTTGTGAGCAGAGCCGTGTTACCGGGATGGGGTTTGTGAGCAGAGCCGTGTTACCGGGGTGGGGTTTCTGCGCAGAGCCTGGGTTGCCGGGGTGGGGTTTGTGAGCAGAGCTGGGTTTGCCGGGGCGGGGTTTGTGAGCAGAGCCGTGTTACCGGGATGGGGTTTGTGAGCAGAGCCGGGTTTGCCGGGGCGGGGTTTGTGAGCAGAGCCTGGGTTGCCGGGGTGGGGTTTGTGAGCAGAGCAGGGTTTGCCGGGGCGGGGTTTGTGAGCAGAGCCGTGTTACCGGGGTGGGGTTTCTGCGCAGAGCCGGGTTTGCCGGGGTGGGGTTTGTGAGCAGAGCCGTGTTACCGGGATGGGGTTTGTGGGCAGAGCCGTGTTACCGGGGTGGGGTTTCTGCGCAGACCCGGGGTTACCGGGTTAGGTTTGTGAGCAGAGCCGGGAGGTGCTGACCGTAGTGTTTCACTCCAGACAATATGGGGGAAATACTCTGGCTATTGCTGCAATTCCTGGCCTTGTCTCAATGCACCAAATGACTAACAATCCCCTCCCAAACTCTTACCCAATTTGTAAAGAAGAAGCTGTAAGCTGGAGATGAGAATCATTTCCTCATTTATAAAAAGAATGGAAATCTTACCCACACCTCATGCATTGCTGGCACAGCTTCTGTTTGTAGCTTGTTGTCCTTATGAGGGAGAAGACCACGGTCCTGCTCCTGCTTAACTGAGGTTATTTCAGGTCATATATAGAAGACCAGAAGTTTCCTCCGTCGTCAGAAGCATGACCCTGTCCTTCCTGTAAACCAGGCAATGAGATCTGCCCTGCCTCCCCACCCCAGGCACCTCTGATTCTGCTCACAGCCCAGTCTCTGACCCCCACCATCTGGAACCTGTGGAGTTGCTCACACACACACTGCGATACTGGGGCACCCCTTCCGCTGTTAACTCCCCATCTGGCACGCGCAGTCCCTTGATCCGCTGGATCTGCTCACACTTCTCCGTCACTGCCACCCCCAGGATCCTCTGACCCTGTTCTTTATTTAAAAATATTTTTATTGGGGCATTTATGTAGACAGTTAATACAACCAAGAGGAAGAATAAACAGGAGCATCATAATAAATAACAAGCTAACCATCCCCAAACCTCCCTGCCATTCCTCTTTTCCATGCTCCCTTCCCCATTTGAACACCTTTATCTCCCCCCTCCCATGCTGACACCTCAATTCTCCTTGAAGAAGTCGATGAACGGTTTCCACCTCCAGGCAAACACATCAACTGACCTTGATGCACTATCAATTACGACGAAATGGCTGTAGCTTGGAGAGCCCACACATTTATACTCCGCCTACTGGACGGAGCCAGCAGGCAGGGATCTACCCCCGTACCTGTAGTACAGGGGCCTTACCGTAATACCCCCATATGTGGTATATACAATACAACAGTGATGACTACCACATTCACCCCCTGTTAGAAAAGAGTCCAGCGGGGCTGGTGGAAAACTATTTACATTCAGGTGTTTAACATTTTAAGCAAAAGTTTACAAATTCAGACGATCGGGCGCCTTGATCCGTCATTGCGAGCGTCGCAGTTCTGGTGGCAATTTCGGCGTCAGTGACTCCGGGAGCATGTCGACCTCATCTTCATCCCCGGGTGGGATCAAGGGGAGGACGGATTGTCCTGGAGCGGGGGCTGCGTTGGGGTGCGCTGGGGGGAAGGAGGGTGGCCCCGGGGCAGGGGGGGGGGGGACGACCCAGCTGGTGCCATGTCCCTGAGGGAGACGGTGTCTTTGCGGCCGTCGGGGTACGCTACGTAGGCGTACTGCAGGTTTGCGTGAAGTAGCTGTACCCTCTCAACCAACGGGTCCGCCTTGTGTAGCCGCACATGTTTGCGGAGGAGGACGGGCCCTGGAGCTGCCAGCCACGTTGGGAGCGAAACCCCGGAGGTGGACTTCCTGGGGAAGGCAAAGAGACGTTCATGGGGAGTTTCGTTAGTCGCAGTGCACAGGAGCGACCGAATGGAGTGAAGGGCGTCGGGGAGGACCTCCTGCCAGCGGGAGGCCGGGAGATTTCTGGACCGTAGGGCCTTCCAGACCGTCCCATTCTCCCGCTCCAGCTGCCCGTTTCCCTGGGGGTTGTAGTTGGTCGTCCTGCTCGAGGCAATGCCCCTGTTGAGCAGGTACTGGCGCAGCTCATCGCTCATAAATGAGGATCCCCGGTCGCTGTGGACGTAGGCGGGGAAACCGAACAGAGCGAAGATGGTGTTGAGGGCTTTGATGACGGTGGCAGATGTCATATCGGGGCATGGGGCGGCAAAGAGGAATCTGGAATATCCGTCTACCACATTAAGAAAGCACGTGTTTCGGTCGGTGGAGGGGAGGTCCACGCTGAGGCGTTCAAAGGGGCGGGAGGCCTTCACCAGGCGCGCACGGTCTGGCACTCCGGTAGAAGTGCGGTTTACACTCCGCGCAGACCTGGCAGTCTCTGGTGATAGCCCTGACGTCCTCGATGGAGTAGGGCAGATTGCGGGCCCTTATGAAGTGATAAAAGCGGGTGACCCCTGGGTGACAGAGATCGTCGTGCAGGGTCCAGAGTCGGTCCACTTGTGCGCTAGCGCAAGTACCTCGGGATAGGGCATCGGGGGACTCGTTGAGCTTACTGGGGCGATACAGAATCTCGTAATTGTAGGTGGAGAGCTCGATCCTCCACCTTAAGATCTTATCATTTTTGATCTTACCCGCTGTGTGTTGTTGAACATGAAGGCAACCGACCGTTGGTCAGTGAGGAGAGTGAATCTCCTGCCGGCCAGGTAATGCCTACAATGCCGCACAGCTTCAACAATGGCTTGGGCCTCCTTTTCGACGGAGGAGTGCCGAATTTCGGAGGTGTGGAGGGTGCGGGAAAAGAATGCCACGGGCCTGCCTGCCTGGTTGAGGGTGGTGGCTAGAACGACGTCTGATGCATCGCTCTCGACTTGGCGATGTCGGCCTTGATACGGTTGAAGGCCTGGTGAGCCTCGGCCGCCAGGGGGGAAACGGTGGAGTGAATGACTGGCGGGCCTTGTCCGCATAGTTAGGGACCCACTGGGCATAGTATGAGAAGAAACCCAGGCATCGTTTGAGGGCCTTGGGGCACTGGGGAAGGGCGAGTTCCATGAGGGGGCGCTTGCGATCGGGGTCGGGCCCTAGCACTCCGTTCTGGACCACATAGAGGATGGTCCCTGTTGTAGGTTAGGTTGAGGAGTTTAGCGGTGTGGAAGAATTTGGAAAGGTTAGTGCCGTGGTCCTGCTGGTCGTGGCCGCAGATGGTGACGTTATACAGGTACTGGAAGGTGGCCTGCAGTCCGTACCGGTCAACCATTCGGTCCATCTCCCGCGGGAGACCGAGACCCCGTTAGCGACGCCAAAGGGAACCCTAAGGAAGTGGTAAAGGCGGCCGTCTGCTTCAAACGCGGTGTACGGGCGGTCCGCCTTGCGAATGGGGAGCTGGTCGTCAGCAGATTTCAGGTCCACTGTCGAGAAGACCCGGTACTATCCAATCTAATTGACCATTTCAGATATGCGTGGGAGGGGGTACGCGTCGAGCTGCTTGTACCGATTGATGGTCTGACTGTAGTCAACGCCCATCCTGTTTTTCTGCCCAGTTTTCACAACTACCACTTGAGCTCTCCAGGGGCTGTTGCTGGCCTCGATAATACCTTCCCATAGCAGCAGCTGGACCTCAGACCTGATGAAGGTTCTGTCCTGGGTGCTGTACCATCTGCTCCTGGTGGGGACGGGTTTGCAATCCGGGGTGAGGTTTGCAAACAGAGAAGGCGGGTCGACCTTAAGGGTCGTGAGACCACAGACAGTAAGGGGTGGTAGGGGCCCGCCAAATTTCAGGGTTAGGTTCTGGAGGTTGCACTGGAAGTCCAGGCAGCGCAGAGGTCGTGGAGGACGTAAAGCCGGAAGCCGCTGAACTCTACGCCCTGGATGGTGAGGGGGGCGGTGCAGTACCCCCGGATCGCCACGGAGTGGGATCCGGAGGCCAGGGAGATTTTCTGGTTAATGGGGTGTACCGTGAGGGAGCAGCGCCTTACCGTATTGGGGTGGATGAAGCTCTCAATGCTCCCGGAGTCCAGAAGGCAGGATATCTCGTGTCCGTCGACCTTCACTGTCGTCGACGCGGTCGTGAGGTTGTGTGGTCGGGACTGGTCGATCGTGACGGAGGCGAGACGCGGCTGTTCGACGGCGGTTGCAGGCGATGAGCGGCCCGATGAGGTGGCCGACGAGCAGGGCTCCTGAGGCGAGCAAGATGGTGGCGCCCACGGGCCGCATGAGTTGTGAGGCGAGCAAGATGGCGGCGCCCATGGGCCTCACGTGGGGGGTGCAGGGACAATAGCGGTGATCGAACGGGCCTGGCACACAGCAGCGAAATGCCCTTTCTTCCTGCAGGCCTTGCAGAGCGCGCTCCGCGCCGGGCAGCGCTGCCGGGGTGTTTTGTCTGTCTGCAGAAGTAGCACTTGGGTCCCCCGGGGTTGGTTGGCTGCCGCGTGGCGCAGGCTTGGGGTTGGCTGGGGGCGGTCGCTGATGGGGTCCACGATGTGGTGTTTGCTGGCGGGGTCCACGATGCCCAGGAGGGGTGGGCGGTGTAGTCGGGGGCATACGCCTGTACGTTGCGTGAGGCGACTGTGAGCGAGATCGCTAGTTTCGTGGTCGCCACGAGGTCGAATGTAGCCCCTTCTAAGAGGCGCTGGCGGATGTAGGCCGACCCTATGCCCATAACGAACGTGTCTCTAACTAGCAGGTCAGAATGTTCAATGGCCGAAACGGCCTGTCAATCGCAGTCTCTCACCAGGGCGTGCAGGGCACGCCAGAAATCTTCCACAGACTCACCGGGGAGTTGATGCCGCGTGGACAGGAGCTGCCTGGCGTAGATTTTGTTGGTCTGCTGAGTGTAGTTCTCCTTCAGTAGCGCCACGGCCTCAGCGTAGGTCGGCGCATCCCAGATGAGTGGAAAGATATCGGAGCTCAACCGCGTGTAATGGATCTGGAGCTTCTGTGTCTCTGTGGGTGGTTCTGTCGCAGATCCGATGTATGCTTCAAAGCAAGCTAGTCAATGTGCAAAGGCCGACTAGGCGTTGTCTGCTTGAGGGTGCAGCTGCAGGCGATCAGGCTTGATGCGGAGATCCATCGTTGTAAAATCTCTGCGTAATAAATTGATGCACTATCAGTTATGACGAGACGAGAGTAGAGAGTAATCGAGGCTTTATTACACAGAGATGGGGAGCCTCCCGCAGCTGCTGCCGTAATGGCTGCAGCTCGGAGAGCCCACACATTTATACTCCGCCTACTGGGCGGAGCCAGCGGGCAGGGATCTACCCCCATACCTGTAGTACAGGGGCCTTACCGTAATACCCCTCATTTGCGGTATATATAATACAACAGTGGTGACTACCACAACCCTCTTAAGACGAACTTGATTTTCTCCAACCTCAGGAATTCTGCCAGATCGCTCACCCACATCTTTGGTTTTGGTGCTTTCGGGTCCTTCCACCCAAGTAAAATCTGTCTGCGGGCTATTGGAGGCGAAGGCAAGGAGATCGGCCTCTCTCGTCCCCTGGACCCACGGGTCTTCCGACACTCTGAATATCGCCACTTCTGGACTCGGGACCACCTTCACCCTCAGCACCTCCGACATTATATCCGTGAACTCCTGCCAGAACCCCTTCAGTTTCGGACATGCCCAGAACATGTGAACATGGCAACGGGCCTCCCCGAGCACCGCCCACACCTATCCTCTAATCCCTCAAAGAAACTGCTCATCCTGGCCACCATCATGTGTGCCCTATGAACTACCTTGAACTGGATAAGGCTGAGGCTTGCACACAACGAGGACACATTCACCCTCCTCAGTGCCTCCTCCCACATCCCAGCCTCCATTTCCCCCCTCCCCCCAGTTCCTCCTCCCATTTCCATTTGACTTCCCCTATTGGGGCTCCCTCTGAGGCCATTAGCTCCTTATAAATCTCAAACATCCTACCCTCACCCACTCCTTCCCTCGATAGCACCTTATCCTGCAACCCCAAGGGCGGCAAACCAGGAAAGGATGGTACCTGCTTCCCCACAAAATCTTGAATCTGTAAGTATCTGAATCCGTTCCTGTTGGGCAGCTCATATTCCTCCTCCAGGTCCTCCAAGCTCGCAAAGCTGCCTCCCACAAACAGGTCCCTAACCCGCTCGAGCCCTGCCTGTCGCCACACCCGAAACCTCGCGTCCACTCCCCCCACCCCGACAATCCTGTGATTGTCGCAAATTTGTACCGACACCGAAGCACCTTCCAACCTCAGATGCTGCCGCCACTCCCCCCATCCCCTCAGGGCTGCCACCACCACTGGGCTTGTGCAGTACCTGGCTGGCAAGAATGGCAGAAGCGCCATTAACAATGACCCGAAACCCATTCCCCTGCACCAGGACGGCTCCATCCGCCACCATGTCGACCCCACCACCCACTTCCTCACCATGTATTAGCTGCCCAGTAATGAGTCATTATATTTGGCAAGGCCAGCAACCGCACCCCCCCCCCCCCCCCCACCACCACCACCTCGCCCCACTCCAACAACGCCTTCTTAACCCATGGGGTTTCCCCCGTCCATACAAACCCCCAAATCAAAGCACCGACTTTCTTAAAAAATGATTTTGGGACCAAGATTGGGGGGGGGGGTTCTGAAAGACAAATAATAGCTTTGGCAGCACCGTCATTTACAGTCTGAACCCTCCCCGCCAATGACAGTGTGAGCACAGCCCATAATCGTTGCTGGTGCACACTAATTTTCAATGCTCCGGGGCCTCGACAGTGGCGTCAATGCGTTCTACTCTGCACATACCGTGAACACTGTATGGATATCATTAACGGGCTTGGACCCGGTATTTTCCGGTGTTTCCGCAATTCTCCGCCACTGCTGGGAAGAATTCCCGACGACGAGTGTCACTTGTGCTTTTAGAAATTGGGAAACAAGATTGTGGCTGGCGAGGCAGGGTGAGGAGGTAGGACACGCAGAGGCTGTCAGTCCTGCTGCTGCCAGGGCAGGCGGGGGGGAGTGCCTCCGGCAAGCCTGGGGGGGGAGGGGGGGCAGCGGGGTTGATGGGGGTTGCCAGAGGATGGGCTGTGGGGTCAAGGTGACCACCATGGGACCGGGTACCCCCCTACCCCCACCAGCCACTCTCCCCTCCCCCAACCGGCCGCCACCTACCAGCGGGAGAGCATGTGGCCACCCATGGGCAATGCCCACAGTAGCCGCACAGGAGAGCGCCGGACAGGTGCCACGGAGCGTACCACTGGCATGAATGTAATGCCAGCCACGGGTATCCCTGGCAGCAGTGACAGGTGCCAGGCCCAGAGGCCACCATGGTTTGGGACGCCGACTGGGCCAGGGATGCGGTGGGCACAGTGTCGGGGGGAACGGCAAGGTGAATGTGGGGATGGAGCGGGCCGGTACGGGCATATGCAAGGGCAAGGGCTTCAGTGCAAACTGGGTTCACCGTGTAGCCCGGTGGACCAGGATGGGCACGGGGATAAGCACCATGCTAACATGTCTGTCGTTCACCCACTGCAGACAATTGACTTCGAAATTCAGCCAGGAATGCTGGCCTACATCCTAGTCACCGCAGCCCTAGGGGATGCACTATGGTTGTGCGAGCTGGAGCTGCTGAGAGAGGACCCTTTAATAGAGGAGCCTTCCCCAGGGGAACAGGAGCCAGCCGGTGAAGATTGAGAGCGGCCATACAAACGGCCGAGGAGGAGGAGGTACAAAGGAGGTGCCACATGAGGCCTCGTGTGAACCAGCAGCGACTGTCATTCGTGGACCTACTGGACCGGGCATATCGTCTCAGACTCTGGCTGAGCAGATGGACAGTGCGACATATTGCTAGGTCATGGCACACCTGGCACTGCGGGGGAATGGGGACGGACACCTGCTCCCAGTGGCCGTCAAGGTGACGGTCACCCTGAGTGTTCACGCAACGGGGTCCTTCCAGGCGCCGAGTGGAGACCTGACCGGAATCTCAGAGCTCGGCGAACAGCTGCATCTGTGCCATCACGGATGCCCTATAGGCCTGGTCAGTACAATATATCAAATTCAATTTGAACCGAATTCGTCAGGATGGCCCAGGGTTCGCCGTAAACATTGAGATGCCCCAGGACCAGGGGGTTAGCGACGGGATGCATGTTGCCCCACAAGAAACGACCCATGACAGGCCGCTCTACACAAACCGAAAGGGGTTCCACTTGATGAACGTGTATTTGGTGCGTGACCGTCAGGTGCGCATCATACACGTCTGCAACCGATACCCGGGCAGTGTGCATGATGCATTCATCCTGGCACACGATGGTTCCTAGCTTATTCGAGGTGACCTACCCCGGCTTGAGTGACATGCGTTATCCACTGCGGTCGTGGCTGATGACACCTATCTGGAGGTCACAGACCGAGGCGGTGATATGCTCCAAAGACGCCCATGCAGCGACCAGGGCTGGGATTGAGCGATACTTCGGCATCCTGAAGATGCGGTTCAGGTGCTTGGAACGCTCTGGAGGGACCCTCCAGTATAACGCGAGGAGAGTCTTTCACATCGTGGTGGCCTGCTGCGTCCTCCACAACATCACACGACGTGCTGGTGGAGGGAGATGAACGTCAGTCCTCGTCATACAAGAAGGATGCGCGGGAGGGTGAGAATCGGCAGGACAGGAGGCTGCTTTTCCAGTGTCCCAGGTGGAATGGTTCTGCCTTGTTCTGCCCGCTGCCCATCAGATGTGCCAGGGACAGACATGCAGCAACATCTATAGGACAGTCAGTAGCACCTAGAGGAGAGTGTGAGAGGAGGACATAAATTTAGAGTACCCAATTCTTTTTTCCTTTCGGGAGAAACATACCGCAGCACCTAGAGGAGAGTGCGAGAGGTGGACACCAGGATAGACAGTCAGAAGCACCCAGAGGAGAGTGCGAGAGGTGGACCCCGGGAGAGACAGTCAGCAGCACCTTGAGGAGAGTGCGAGAGGTGGACATCAGGATAGACAGTCAGAAGCACCCAGAGGAGAGTGCGAGAGGTGGACCCCGGGAGAGACAGTCAGCAGCACCTAGAGGAGAGTGTGAGAGGAGGACATAAATTTAGAGTACCCAATTCTTTTTTCCAATTAAGGACAATTTAGCATTACCAATTAACCAACTCTGCACATTATTTTGGGTTGTGGGCTGAGGCCCACACAGATACGGAGAGAATGTGCAATCTCCACATGGACAGTCACCCGAGGTCCGCATGGAAGCTGGGTTGTCGGCACTGTGAAGCAGCAATGCTAACCACTGCGCCACCATGCAGGATACTGAGTGAGACAGTCAGCAGCACTTAAAGGAAAAGGTGAGAGGAGGACACAGGGACAGATAAAAGCACCAAGGGAGAGGAGAGTGTGAGATGAGGTCACCAGGGTAGACAGTCAACAGCACTTAGAAGAGAGAGTGAGAGGAGGACAGCAGGACAGACAGTCAGCAGCACCGAGAGGAGAGTGCGAGAGGAGGTCACCAGGGCGGACAGTCAGCAGCAGCTTAAGGAGAGTACGAGAGGAGGACATTGGAGCAGACAGTCAGCACCTAGAGTAGAGTGTCAGAGGTGGACATCGGGAGAGTCAGCAACAGCTAGAGGAGAGTGCAAGAGGAGGACACTGGGTTAGTCAGGAGCACCTAGAGGAGAGTGCGGGAGGAGATCATCGGGGCAGACTGTCAGCAACACCGACAGGAGAGCCCGAGGAGAGGACACTGAGACAAGCAGTCACCAGCACCAAGATGAGAGGGTGAGAGGCGGACACTGGGACCAGCAGCCACCAGCACCTATCAGCACCTAGAGTAGACTGCGAGAGGAGGATACTGGGACAAGCAGTCAACAGCACCTATCAGCACCTAGAAGAAACTGCGAGAGGAGGATATTGGGACAAACAGCCACCAGCACCTATCAGCACATGGAGGAGAATGCGAGAGGAGGAGACTGGGACAGTCAGCAGCAATTATAAGCACCTAGAGGAGACTACGAGAGGAGGAGACTGGGACAGTAAGCATCACCTAGAGGAGAGTGCGAGAGGAGGACCCCAGGACTGACAGTCAGCAGCACCTAGAGGGGAGTGTGAGACGAGGAATCCAGGATAGACAGTCAGTAGCAGCTAGAGGAAGTGCGAGAAGAGGACATAAATTTAGAGTACCCAATTTTTTTTTTCCAATTAAGGAAAATTTAGCATTACCAATTAACCTACTCTGCACATTTTTTGGGGTTGTGGGCTGAGACCCACACAGAAACGGAGAGAATGTGCAATCTCCACACGGACAGTCACCCGGGGTCAGCATCAAAGCTGGGTCCTTTGCACTGTGAGGCAGCAATGTTAACCACTGCGTCACCGTGCTGCCCTGCGAGAGGAGGACATTGAGTGAGACATGCAGCAGCACCTAAAGGAGAGGGTGAGAGGAGGACACCAGGACAGATAAAAGCACCAAGAGAGAGGAGAGCGTGAGAGAAGGTAAGCAGTAACAGTCAGCAGCACCTAGAGGAGAGCACGAGAGGAGGACAGCAGGACAGACAGTCTGCAGCAGCTTGAGGAGAGTGCGAGAGGAGGACAGCAGGACAGACAGTCAGCAGCACCTAGTGGTGAGTGCGAGAGGATGACACCGGGGTAGACAGTCAGCAGCACCTAGAGGAGAGAGTGAGAGGAGGACAGTGTAGCGCACAAAGACTCCATGAGACGAAAAGAGTGAAGTCGATGAGGCTTTATTAAGCGTGTCTGTTCCCCAGCAGCCCGATAGTAAACTGGCATGCGGGGGAAGGCACCGGCTTCTTATACTTCGCCTTCAGGGCGGAGTATGAGGTCAACGGCCAACCAGGACCCGGGATCTGTCAGCCAATGACATTAGGGCTTCCAGTCCCACATGACCCCCAATACATACTACCACATTCACCCCTTGTCAAAAATGAACCCGGCGGGGTGATGCTTCGTATGGTGGTAAGGGTTTACAGGGCTGGTCCTGGGAGGATAGAACAGTTACATGGTAGTACAGTATTGGACAGTATCGTCCTGTTACAACTATTTACAGAGGGTATAGGAAAAACAAAATGTTCATTGAACAGTCCATCTTTGTTTTACATCGACGCCACGAGTCGGTCGGGCGGTCTGGTCGTCCGTGTCGATCGCCTCGGCCCCGGCGGTGGTGGTGGTGCTTGTACCAGCGTTGTCGCCTCCGGGAGCCGCACGGTTTCAGCTGTCGGTGCAAAGGGGAGGGGGACTGATCCTCCTGGGAAGGGGGCGGTCGCGGGGTGCGGCGGCGGCAGGAAGGGGGGCGGTTGGGTTGATGGTGTCGGGGGGGTGTGCGTGGTGCCGGCGGGCGCCAGATCCCGCAGGGAGACCGTGTCCTGTCGGCCGTCGGGGTACTCCACGTAGGCGTACTGGGGGTTTGCGTGGAGGAGGTGAACCCTTTCGACCAACGGGTCCGCCTTATGTGCCCGCACATGCTTTCGGAGCAGGATGGGTCCTGGGGCCGCCAGCCAGGTTGGCAGCGACGTTCCAGAGGAGGACCTCCTAGGGAAGACAAGGAGACGCTCGTGCGGCGTTTGATTAGTGCTTGTACATAATAACGACCGGATGGAATGGAGAGCGTCCGGGAGGACCTCCTGCCACCGTGAAACTGGGAGATCCCTGGACCGTAGGGCCAGTAGGACGGCCTTCCAGACCGTGCCGTTCTCCCTTTCTACTTGCCCGTTCCCCCGGGGGTTGTAGCTGGTCGTCCTGCTTGAGGCTATGCCCTTGCTGAGCAGGAACTGGCGCAGCTCGTCACTCATGAAAGAGGACCCCCTGTCGCTGTGGACGTATGCGGGGTAACCGAACAGCGTGAAGATGCTGTTCAGGGCTTTAATGACTGTGGCCGCGGTCATGTCGGAGCAGGGAATGGCAAAAGGGAAGCGGGAGTATTCGTCCACTACATTAAGGAAATATGCGTTGCGGTCGGTGGAGGGGAGGGGCCCTTTGAAATCGAGACTGAGGCGTTCAAAGGGGCAGGAAGCCTTAATCAGGTGCGCTCCATCTGGCCTGAAAAAATGCGGCTTGCATTCCGCGCAGATGTGGCAGTCCCTTGTGACTGTACGGACCTCTTCTAAAGAGTATGGGAGATTGCGGGACTTGATGAAGTGGTAAAACCGAGTGACCCCCGGGTGGCAGAGGTCCTCGTGGAGGGTTTGGAGGCGGTTAATTTGTGCGTTGGCACATGTGCCGCGGGATAGGGCATCGGACGGCTCGTTCAGCTTTCCGGGCCGGTACAAGATCTCATAGTTAAAGGTGGAGAGCTCGATCCTCCACCTTAAGATCTTGTCAGTTTTAATCTTGCCCCGCTGTGCATTATCGAACATGAAGGCTACCGACCGTTGGTCAGTGAGGAGAGTGAATCTCCTGCCGGCCAGGTAATGCCTCCAATGTCGCACAGCTTCCACTATGGCTTGGGCTTCCTTTTCCACTGAGGAGTGGCGGATTTCTGAGGCGTGGAGGGTTCGGGAGAAAAAGGCCACGGGTCTGCCCGCTTGGTTAAGGGTAGCCGCTAGAGCTACGTCGGAGGCGTCGCTCTCGACCTGGAAGGGGAGGGACTCGTCGATGGCGCGCATCGTGGCCTTTGCGATGTCCGCTTTGATGCGGCTGAATGCCTGGCAAGCCTCTGTCGACAGAGGGAAGGTCGTGGTCTGTATTAGGGGGCGGGCCTTGTCTGCGTACTGGGGGACCCACTGGGCGTAGTACGAAAAGAACCCCAGGCAGCGTTTCAGGGCTTTTGGGCAGTGCGGGAGGGGAAATTCCATGAGTGCGCGCATACGTTCGGGGTCGGGGCCTATTATCCCATTGCGCACTATGTAGCCCAGAATGGCTAGCCGATCGGTGCTAAAAACGCACTTGTCCTCGTTGTACGTGAGGTTCAAGGCTTTGGCGGTCTGGAGGAATTTTTGGAGGTTGGCGTCGTGGTCCTGCTGATCGTGGCCGCAGATGGTTACATTGTCGAGGTACGGGAACGTGGCCCGTAACCCATGTTGATCAACCATTCGGTCCATCTCCCGTTGGAAGACCGAGACCCCGTTTGTGACGCCAAAAGGGACCCGTAGGAAATGGTATAATCGCCCGTCTGCCTCGAAGGCTGTGTACTTGCGGTCACTTGGGCGGATGGGGAGCTGATGGTAGGCGGACTTGAGGTCCACGGTGGAGAAGACTTTATACTGGGCAATCCGATTGACCATGTCGGATATGCGGGGGAGAGGGTACGCGTCTAGTTGTGTGTACCTGTTGATGGTCTGGCTATAGTCAATGACCATCCTTTGTTTCTCCCCTGTCTTCACTACTACCACCTGCACTCTCCAGGGACTATTGCTGGCCTGGATTATGCCCTCCTTTAGTAGCCGCTGGACTTCGGACCGAATGAAGGTCCGGTCCTGGACGCTGTACCGTCTGCTCCTAGTGGCGACGGGTTTGCAATCCGGGGTGAGGTTCGCAAACAAGGACGGGGGTTGCACCTTGAGGGTAGCGAGGCCGCAGATAGTGAGTGGGGGTATGAGGCCGCCGAATTTAAACGTAAGGCTCTGTAGGTTACATTGGAAGTCTAAGCCCAGCAAGGTGGGGGCACAGAGTTGGGGAAGGACGTTAAGTTTGTAGTTTTTGAATTCCCTCCCCTGTACCGTTAGGGTGACTATGCAGAATCCCTGGATCTGTACGGAGTGGGATCCTGCAGCTAGGCAAATCTTTTGTGCGCTGGGGTAGGTAGTTAAGGAACAGCGTCTTACCGTGTCGGGGTGTATAAAACTTTCCGTGCTCCCGGAGTCGACTAGGCATGGCGTCTCGTGGCCGTTAATTAGGACCGTTGTCGTCGTCGTCTGGAGAGTCCGGGGCCGAGCCTGATCGAGCGTAACCGAAGCGAGCCGTGGTTGTAGTAGTGGGGTGTGGTCCGTTGTTGCCGTCCAAGATGGCGTCGGGGATGGACAAAATGGCTGCCCCCATACATCGTACGTGGCTGAGGGGTCACAAGATGGCGTCGGGGGTGGACAAAATGGCCGCCCCATGCGTCGTACAGGTCGGGGGCGGTCCAAGATGGCGGCGCCCCTCCCCCCCTCGTGGTGGTCGGGACCCAAAATGGCGGCGTCTGCGGGTCGCACATGGTGTGCTGGGGGGTCTGGGGAGCGCTAGGACCGCGCGGAGTTCCTTCACTGCGAGCGTCAGGGCCGTGGGCGCTAGGACCGCGCGGAGCTCCCTCTCTGCGAGCGCCAGAGCCGCGGGCGCTAGGACCGCGCGGAGCTCCCTCTCTGCGAGCGCCAGGGCCGCGGGCGCTAGGACCGCGCGGAGCTCCCTCGCCGGGGACAGCGGTGGTCGGGGCCCAGGTAAGTTGCGCCGGCGGGTCAGTCGTGGGGCCGCGAGCGCAAGGAGCGCAAGGAGCGCGAGGAGCTCCCTCACCGGGGACAGCGGCGGTCGGGGCCCAGGTAAGTTGCGCCGGCGGGTCAGGCGTGGGGCGCGGGACGGGGGTGAGGGCCCAGGTCGGCGACGCCGGCGGGACAGGCGTGGGGCGCGGGGTGAGGGCCCAGGTCGGCGGCGCCGGCGGGACAGGCGTGGGGCGTGGGACGGGGGTGAGGGCCAAGGTCGGCGGGTCAGGCGTGGGGCGCGGGACGGGGGTGAGGGCCCAGGTCGGCGGCGCCGGCAGGACAGGCGTGGGGCGGCGAGCGCTAGGACCGCGCGGGGCTCCCTCACCGGGGACAGCGGTGGTCGGGGCCCAAGTCGGCGGAGGGGGCGGGTCAGGCGTGGGGCGCGGGACGGGGGTGAGGGTGGCGTTCGGGACGCGAAAGACCCATTCCTCTCCGTGGAGAGTGTTGGCCGGCACCCAAATCGGGAGCGCCGGCGGCGGGTCGTACATGGACTGCGGGGAGGGGGGTTGGGGAGCGTAGGCGGCGTGCAGGGCTCCCAGTTCTCCCGGGACCGCAGTGGTCGGGACCCAAAATGGCGGCATCTGCGGGTCGCACATGGCGTGCTGGGGGGGTTGGGAGGCATAGGCTGCCTGTAGGGCTCCCTGTGGCCCCGGGACGGCGGCGACCTCGCGGGATCGGCACACCACCGCATAGTGGCCCTTTTTCCCGCAGCTTTTGCAGATGGCTGCGCGGGCCGGACAGCGTTGTCGGGGGTGGTTCGCCTGGCCGCAGAAATAACAGCGGGCGCCCCCGGTGCGACTCGGCGTTTGGGCCGCGCAAGCCTGTGGGGTGTCCGGGGGGGGGGGTTGCCGCGACGGGTACGTACGGGGCCCAATGGCCTGCCGCGCGGTCGGGGCCGTAGGCGCGGGTAGCGCGGCGTAGAACTCGTCCATCGATTCTTCGGGAGCTTGCCGTCTCGTCGCGAGCTGGTAGCGAGCGTAGATTTGGTTAACTGGGCGGACATAGAGACTTTTCAGTGCTGTGAACGCCGTCTGGAAATCGTCAGTGTCTTCAATGAGGGTGAAAATCTCCGTGCTCACCCTCGAGTGCAGGACCTGCAGTTTTTATTCGTCTGAGACCCGGCCAGTGGTCGTTCTGAGGTAGGCCTCGAAGCAAGTCTGCCAGTGTTTGAAGGCTGCTGCCGCATTCACTGCGTGGGGGCTGATCCTCAGGCATTCTGGAATGATCCTGAGCTCCATAGTCCTTTTTAGGCACGCTTAATAAATTGTAGCGCACAAAGACTCCATGAGACGAAAAGAGTGAAGTCGATGAGGCTTTATTAAGCGTGTCTGTTCCCCAGCAGCCCGATAGTAAACTGGCCTGCGGGGGAAGGCACCGGCTTCTTATACTTCGCCTTCAGGGCGGAGTATGAGGTCAACGGCCAACCAGGACCCGGGATCTGTCAGCCAATGACATTAGGGCTTCCAGTCCCACATGACCCCCAATACATACTACCACAGACAGCAGTACAGTCAGTCAGCAGCACCTAGTGCTGAGTGTGAGAGGATGACACTGGGATAGACAGTCAGCAGCACCTAGAGGAGAGAATGAGAGGAGAACAGCAGTACAGTCAGTCAGCAGCACCTACTGCTGAGTGCGAGAGGAGGACAGCAGGTCAGACAGTCAGCAGCACCTAGTGCTGAGTGCGAGAGGATGACACCGGGTAGACAGTCAGCAGCACCTAGAGGAGAGAGTGAGAGGAGGACAGCAGTACAGACTGTCAGCAGCACCTAGAGGAGAGTGCGAGAGGAGGGCATCAGAGCAGACAGTCATCACCCAGAGGAGAGTGTCAGAGGTGTACACTGGGTCAGTCAGCAACAGCTGGAGGAGAGTGCGAGATGAGGACACCGGGGGATATAGTCAGCAGTACCTAGAGGAGAGTGTCAGAGGTGGACACCGGGATATATAGTCAGCAGCACCTAGAGGAGAGTGCGAGATGAGGACACCGGGAGATATAGTCAGCAGCACCCAGAGGAGAGTGCCGGAGGAGGAATCAGGACAGACTGTCAGCAACACCTACAGGAGAGCGCGAGAGGAGGGCACTGGGACCAGCAGTCACCAGCACCTATCAGCACCTAGAGGAGTCTGCGAGAGTAGGACACTGGGACAAGCAGTCAACAGCACCTAGAGGAGACTGCGAGAGTAGGACACTGGGACAGGCAGTAACCAGCATCTAGAGGAGACTGCGAGAGGAAGACACTGGGCCAGGCAATAACCTTCACCTAGAGGAGAGTGCGAGAGGAGGACACTGGGACAAGTAGTCATCAGCACCTATCAGCATCTAGAGGAGACTGTGAGAGGAGGACACTGGGACAAGCAGTCACCAGCACCTACAGGAGACTGCGAGAGGAGGATATTGGGATAGTCACCAGCACCTATCAGCACATGGAGGAGACTGTGAGAGGAGGATACTGGGACAAGGAGTCACCAACACCTATTAGCACCTTGAGGAGACTGCAAGAGGAGGAGACTGGGACAGTCAGCAGCAACTATCAGCACCTAGAGGAGACTACGAGAGGAGGAGACTGGAACAGACAGTCTGCAGCACCTAGAGTAGAGTGCGTGAGGAGGACAGCAGGACAGACAGTCAGCAGCATCTAGAGGAGAGTGTGAGAGGTGATGTGTTATGTACTCTGGGATAACACAGGCTGCAACTGGATGCAGCTTTAACCAAAAGATACTCCAGACCTTGAAGTTAGTTCAATCTGAATTATTGAACCAGTAACACAGTTTGCACAGTTCTCTCTGAGTTCGACTCTCTGCTAACCTAAGTGCGGTTACTCTGTCTGACTGAACCGGACTAGCTCTCAGCCACATTCTGGAGGTGTGATACTGTACATACACCCACTCTGTAGATGTTCATCAATGGAAAGAGGCGGAGTGTGAGTGCCTCATGCCTTTAGTGAGATACCACCCCTGAGTGTCCTGCCTGCTCATTGGTCATGTCCTGTTCTCTGTGTTCATTAGCTGCCTGTCTGTATATCATTATCTTCATGTCTACATATCATGACATCTCTCCTTTCTTTCATGTTTTGTTGGCATATGGGAACGTACTTACATGTGATGGAATATATTAACATATTTACAAGCGGTGGCATATGTGAACGTATTTACATGTGAAGACAGCTGTCTAATGTGAGAAAACAGAACATAGCAAACAAAACAAATGTTCGTAAGTCCAGTCTCTGGGGCTTACGTCTGATCCTTGTCGACCGCCGGAGAGGTGGGGTGGGGGACGACGACGCCTTGACAGGCGGGATGGAAGCCTGACTGGTGGCCTCGTAGTTCGAGGTATCAGGAGGTGGCAAAACAATGGACGGAAACGGAGAAGAAAGCGGTTGCGGGCAGGCAATCTTGCATAGTGCCCGTCTGTTTCGTCACACAACAGAACCATCAGCCATACATACAACATACGAGCGGGGCGCAGCCTGTCGAACAACGACAGCTGGAGCAGACCAGCGACCATCCGGTATCTTGATCCTGACAGTGTCTGCCGGGGATAACGCGGGAAAATCGGTGGCATGAGCATCATAGCCCAGCTTTTGCTGGTTTCGGAGCTGCTGCACCTTCTGCAGCACCGGGAGGTGATCCAGGTTGGGCAAGTGTATGGCTGGAAGTGTCGTCCGCAGGTCCCTGTTCATCAGGAGTTGAGCCGGCGACATGCCAGTGGACAGTGGGGTCGCCCTGTACGCAAGCAGCGCGAGGTAGATGTCAGAAGCAGAATCCGCAGCCTTGCAGATGAGCTGCATCACTATGTGCACCCTTTTTTCAACCTTCCCATTGGACTGCGGATAGTGTGGTCTGGAAGTGACATGTTTGAAATGGTATGACTTGGCAAACATAGACCACTCGTGGCTGTTGAAGCACGGGCCATTGTCACTCATGACAGTGAGTGGGATACCATGCCTGGAGAACGTCTCCTTACAGGCATTGATGACGGTCCGAGATGTGAGGTCTGAGAGCTTCACGACTTCAGGGTATTTGGAGAAATAGTCAATAATCAACACGTGGTCACGACCATTCGCACGAAAGAGGTTGATGCCAAGCTTGGACCACGGGGAGGTATGGATTTCATGGTGCTGGAGCGTCTCCTTGCTCTGCGCTGGCTGGAAGCGTTGACAGGTCACACAGTTGAGAACCATGTTCATGATGTCCTGGCTAATGCCGGGCCAGTAGACAGCCTGCTTGGCTCTGCATCTGCACTTCTCGACGCCCAGGTGTCCCTCATGGATTTGACGAGCACCAAGCTCTGGAGACTGAGTGGAATTACAATCCGGTCCAGCTTGAGGAGGATACCATCAATCACCATCAGGTCGTCCTTTACATTGTAAAATTGGGGGCACTGCCCTTTCTGCCAGCCATTGGTGAGGTGGTGCATGACACGCTGCAAGAGGGGGGCTTTGGCTGTCTCCTCACGGATACGAACCATCTTCTCATCAGACGCCGGGAGGGTGCTAGCACACAGCTGCACCTGTGATTCAATCTGCCGGATGATTTCCAGCGGTTCACTAGGCAATGTGATGGAGCAGGACAGTGCATCAGTGATGATGATGAGTTCCTTGCCAGGCGTGTACACTAAGCCATAGTCGTACCTCCTAAGTTTAAGTAGGATTCTCTGCAACCGAGGCGTCGTGTCGTTCAGGTCCTTGTGGATAATGTGGACCAGAGGCCTATGATCCGTCTCGACAGTGAATGTCGGCAGGCCGTAGACATAGTCGTGAAACTTGAGAATGCCAGTGAGAAGGCCCAGGCATTCCTTCTCTATTTGCGCATACCTTGTTTCAGTGGGCGTCAAGGCCCTCGATGCATAGGCTACCGGTGCCCAGGATGAAGTGTCATCGCGTTGAAGCAGCACCGCACCGATGCCATCCTGGCTCGCATCTGTCGATATCTTCGTCTCCCTGTCTGGGTCGAAAAATGCCAAGACGGGTGCAGTGGTGAGCTTGGCTTTCAGCTCCAACCACTCTGTCTGATGTGCTGCCTTCCACTCAAAGGCAGTGGCCTTTTTCACCAGGTTTCGTAGGGCTGTGGTGTGTGAGGCCAAGTTTGGGATGAACTTGCCCAGAAAACTGCCCATGCCCAGGAAGCGCAACACCGCCTTCTTGTCTTTAGGGACCTTCATGGCTTCGATGGCCTTGACCTTGTCTGTGTCCGGGCGCACGCCCTGCTGAGAGATCTGGTCACCCAGGAACTTTAGTGTCGACATGCCAAAGAAACATTTGGACCTGTTCAGCTTCAGGACATTGGTATGGACACGGCGGAATACCTGCTGGAGACGGGAAACATGCCCTTTAGGAGTCATGGACCATATGATGATGTCGTCCACGTGCACACGAACCCCTTCAATGCCCCCCATCATCTGCTCAATGATGCGATGGAAGATCTCCGACGCTGAGACAGTGCCAAACGGCACGCGATTCTCGCAGTATCTGCCAAACGGTGTGTTGAAGGTGCAGAGCCTTCTGCTGGACTCATCCAGCTGGATTTGCCAAAATCCATGTGACGCATCTAACTTGGTGAAAAAACGTGCGTGTGCCATCTCACTGGTGAGTTCCTCCCGCTTCAGGATGGGGTAGTGTTCACGAATTATATCCTTATTGAGATCCTTGGGATCAATGCAGATGCGCAGGTCTCCCGATGGCAGCTGACCCAGTCAGTCGGTTCGGTTACCTTGGAAATGATGCCCTGTTGCTGAAGATCCTTGAGCTGTGCCTTCAGGCGCTGCCTCAGCGGAGCCGGGACCCGGCGTGGTGCGTGGACCACTGGCTTGGCATCAGGTCGTAGCAGAATCTTGTATCGATATGGCAGCGTGCCCATCCCGTCGAACACTTCCGGATACTGAGCGAGGATGTTGTCAATGCCGGCCTAAAGATCCACATTGGAGGATGTCGTTGTGTAACCTGCTGCACGAGGTTCAGCTGCTTGCAGGCATGTGCTCCAAGTAGGGATGCCCTGTCTGGCTTGACAATTTCAAAACGTAACCGTGCATGGGTGCTGATGTACCGTCAATTACCACGAGGCGAGAATGGTGAAACAATCGAGGCTTTATTGCACAAGATGATGTGCCTCCTGCAGCTGGAACCAGAATGGGAGCAGCGCAGGAGAGCAGACACTTTTATACGCCGCCTGCTGGGAGGAGCCAGCAGGCAGGGATTTACCGTAATACCTTTAATACACAGGCAGTGCCGTAATACATACGATATGTCACCCCCTGTTTAAAAATGAGTTCGGCGGGGGTGAAAATCAAAATTACAGATTGAGTCTGTCGGGGGCTCTGACCACCCGCTGCGATCGCCTCAGTCCTGGTGGTGGTGTGGGCGCCGACGTGGTCACCTGCGACTCCGGGAGCGTGTTGTCCTCTCCTTCGTCACCCCTTACTGGATCCAGTGAGGAGACAGATCCTGCTGGGGTGGGGGCTGCGGTGAGGTTCGCTGGAGGGAGGGTGGGCGGCGCAGGGGTGAATGAGGCAACCGGGGGGTGGAGGAGCGGTGTCAGGTCAGGGGTCGTGGGTGGGGACCCAGTGGGTGCCAGGTGCCGGAGGGAGACTGTGTCCTGGCGCCCGTTGGGGTGTGTCACGTAGGCGTACTGCGGGTTGGCATGGAGGAGGTGGACTTTCTCAACCAAGGGATCCGATTTATGGCTCCGCACATGCTTCCGGAGGAGGACGGGCCCAGGAACTGTCAGCCATGTTGGGAGCGAGACCCCGGCGGTGGACCTCCTGGGAAGGCAAACACATGTTCGTGAGGGGTCTCATTAGTGGCGGTGCACAGGAGCGACCGGATGGGGTGGAGCGCGTCGGGGAGGACCTCCTGCCAGCGGGAGACCGGGAGATTTTTAGACTGTAGGGTCAGCAGGACGGCCTGGAAGACCGTCCAGTTCTCCCTCTTCACCTGCCCGTTTCCCCGGGGGTTGTAGCTGGTCGTCCTGCTCGAGGCGATGTCCTTGCTGAGCAGGAACTGACGCAGCTCATCGCTCATGAAAGAGGATCCCCGGTCGCTGTGGATGTAGGTGGGGAAACTGACCAGAGTGAAGATGCTGTGCAGGGCTTTAATGACCGTGGCAGAAGTCATGTCGGGGCATCGGATGGCGAAGGGGAACCGGGAGTACTCATCAATTACATTGAGGAAGTACACATTGCGGTCAGTGGAGTGGAGGGGCCCTTTGAAGTCCATGCTGAGGCGGGAGGCCTTCACCAGGTGCGCTCTGTCTGGCCGGTAGAAGTGCGGCTTGCACTCTGCGCAGACTTGGCAGTCTCTGGTTACGGTCCTGACCTCCCCAATGGAGTAGGGGAGGTTGCGGGCCTTGACAAAATGGAAGAACCGGGTGACCCCCGGGTGGCAGAGGTCATAGTGGAGAGCCCGGAGTCGGTCCACTTGTGCGCTGGCACATGTACCGTGGGATAGGGCATCAGGGGGCTCATAGAGCTGCCCCAGGCGAGACAAGATTTCATAGTTATAGGTGGAGAGCTCGATCCTCGACCTCAAGATCTTGTCATTTGTGATCTTGCCCCACTGCGTATTATTAAACATAAAGGCACCCGACTGTTGGTCAGTGAGGAGAGTGAACCTCCTGCCTCCAATGTCGCACAGCTTCCACACTGGCTTGGGCCTCCTTTTCGACAGAGGTGTGCTGAATTTCGGAGGCATGGAGGTGTCATAATATACATCAGTACATTATGGTGCAATCACATACACACACTGATGGACATGCAGTGGGACCAACCAGCATACATAACACCGCAGCCAATCACCAGGGAGAGCACAAGCACTATAAAGACAGGGGACAGGAGAGTTCCCGCTCATTCTAGCAGCAGCCAGCTCAGAGCACAGAGCTCACAGCCTGCAACACAGACATTCACCATGTGCTGAGTGCATCACCATAGCTAGTGATAGGAAAGGGTCCACAGTTAAGCTGGTATTGCTTATACCCACGTTTACAGTATGTTAGCATAGTTGAACAGTTAATAAAATAGCGTTACACCACTTCCAGCATTGTTGGCTTGTTTGTGAACCAGAACACCCAACACGACAGGAGGGTGCGGGAGAAGAAATCTACGGGTCTGCCCGCCTGGTTGAGGGTGGCGGCCAGAGCTACGTCTGATGCATCGCTCTCCACCTGAAAGGGGAGGGTCTTGTTGACCGCGTGCATTGTGGGCTTGGCGATGTCTGCCTTGATGTGGTTGCAGGCCTGGCGGGCCTCAGCCGTCAGGGGAAAAACTGTGGACTTGATAAGTGGACGACCTTGTTCGCATAATTTGGGACCCACTGGGCGTGAAAAATACGAGAAAAACCCCAGGCATCGTTTCAGGGCCTTAGGGCAGTGGGGGAGAGGGAGTTCGAGGAGGGGGCGCATACGGTCGGGGTCGGGCCCCAGGACTCCATTTTCCACTACGTAGCCAAGGATAGCTAAGCGGTTGGTGCGGAACAGGCATTTCTCCTTATTGTAGGTGAGGTTAAGGAGTTTAGCGGTATGGAGGAATATTTGGAGGTTGGCGTCGTGGTCCTGCTGATCGTGACCGCAGATGGTGACGTTATCCAGGTACGGGAAGGTGGCCCGCAGCCCATACTCGTCAACCATTCGGTCCATCTCACGCTGGAAGACCGAGACCCGATTGGTGACGCCAAAGGGAACTCTAAGGAAATGATAGAGGCGGCCATCTGCTTCGAACGCAATGTATTGGCGGACTTCCGGGCGGATGGGGAGCAGGTGGTAGGCGGACTTCAAGTCTACTGTGGAGAAGACTCGATACTGCGCAATCTGATTGACCATGTCAGATATGTGTGGAAGGAGGTACGCGTCGAGCTGCGTGTACCGGTTGATGGTCTGACTGTAGTCAATGACCATCCTGTGCTCCTCCCCAGTCTTCACTACTACCACGTGGGCTCTCCAGGGGCTGTTGCTGGCCTCAATGATCCCCTCCCGCAGAAGCTGTTGAACCTCTGACTTGATAAAGGTCCTGTCCTGCTCACTGTACCGCCTGCTCCTAGTGGCGACGGGCTTGCAGTCTGGGGTGAGGTTTGCAAACAGCGATGGTGGATCGACCTTAAGGGTTGTGAGGCCGCAGACGGTGAGGGTGGTGCAGGGGTCCGCCGTATTTCAAAGTAAGGCTTTGGAGGTGGCATTGGAAATCAAGGCCTAGTAACAGGGTAGTGCAGAGATGGGGGAGGACGTAGAGCCTGAAGTTGCTGAACTGTACGCCCTGAACAGTGAGGGTCGCGACGCAGTAGCCCCGGATTTCAACCGAATGGGATCTGGAGGCCAGGGAGGTTTTCTGGGTGACAGGGTGTACCGGGAGGGAGCAGCGCCTTACCGTAATAGAGTGGATGAAGCTCTCTGTGCTCCCGGAGTCAAAGAGGCAGGTCGTCTCGTGCCCATCGATCTTCACTGTCGTCGTAGCGGTTGCGAGGTTGCGGGGCCGAGACTGATCCAGGGTGATGGAGGCGAGTTGCGGAAGATGCTGGGAGGTCCCGGGCTGGTCAGCGGTGGCGGAGGTAGCAGTAGGCAGTGAATGGCCAAACGAGCAGGGGTCCTGAGGCGCACATGGCGGGCGGCATCAAAGATGGCGGCGCCCACAGGCTGCACGTGGCTTGCGGTGGAGAAGATGCCGGCGCCCCTGGATCGCACGTGGGGGGTGTACTAATGCCGGGCCTGGAAACAGCGGTGACCGACCGGGCCTGGCAAACGGAAACAAAGTGTCCCTTCTTCCCACACCCATTGCAGGTCGCACTCCGTGCTGGGCAGCGCTGCCTGGGGTGTTTACTCTGTCTACAAAAATAACACTTGGGCCCCCCGGAGTTGGCTGGCTGCCGCGCGGCGCAAGCTTGCGGTGAGCTGGAGTCGGCAGCTGGTGGGGCCCACGATGCCCACGAGGGTGCCGCGCGGTCGGGGTTGTAGGACTCAAGGTTACGGGAGGCCACTTCTCGTGAATTGGCAAGCTGCCTAGCCTCTGCAAGTTTTAGTTTACCCCCTTCCAATAGTCGCTGGCGAACGTACGTAGACTTCATGCCCATGGCATAAGCATCGCTCATTAATAGTTCGGTGTGTTGGACTGCCGAAACTGCCTGGCAGTCACAGTTCCTACCGAGAATCTGTCGGGCCCACAAGAAATCGTCCAGAGTCTCTCCCGGGAGTTGCCGTCTCGTGGCCAGGAGGTGCCTGGCGTCCACTTGATTCACCGACTTAACGTAATGTCCCTTTAGGAGCGTCATCGCTTCTGTGTAGGTGGGCGCACCCCAGATGAGGGGAAACATTCCAGGGCTCACCCGCGAGTAGAGGACTTGGAGCTTCTGTGGGTCCGAGAGTTCTTCAGTGACTGCTCTGAGGTAACCTTCAAAGCAGGCTAGCCAGTGCTCGAATGTGGACGTGGCGCTGGCTGCGTGAGGGCTCAGCTGCAGGCGATCAGGCTTGATTAAGATGTTCATCTTTTAAAATCATGTGCAATAAATTGATGTACCGTCAATTACCACAAGACGGGAATGGTGAAACAATCGAGGCTTTATTGCTGTGCCTCCTGCAGCTGGAACCAGAATGGGAGCAGCGCAGGAGAGCAGACACTTTTATACGCTGCCTACTGGGAGGAGCCAGCAGGCAGGGGTTTACTGTAATACCTTTAATACACAGGCAGTGCCGTAATACATACAATATATCACTAGTGGTGTTTACCACAGGTGCTCCGGTTGGAGATGAGTAGGTGGCAGGATCCAGTGCCATGATGGCATTTCCGTTGTAGTCCAGGAGCCTGCAGGATGCTAGAAGGACCTTAGGGGGTTTCTTGATGCGTTTGAAAACTGCCTGTGAGAGGAGGTTGGCAGAAGCACCTGTGTCCAGCTTAAACTGGATGGAGCAGTAGTTGACCTGCATCACCGCATGCCATTCGTCCGCAGAATCCACAGCGAGGATGGATTGAACTTGTGATGAGTTGGAATGTGGCATATTCACATTTAGTAATGATGCCCACAGAGTAGGCGGAGTCCAGGCATTCTTCCTCTGGGTCCGTTGTGCTGCCAGGATCAGAATCCTGTAATCGTTGTTGCACACTCTGAACGCGCCGTCGTCGGAATTGGGAGCGTTGGCCTCTGACTGGTGGTGCAGACCTGCACAAGGCTGCATAGTGTCCAGGCTTCCCGCAGTTTAAATATCGCCTGCCTCTTGCAGGGCAGTGTTTCTTTAAGTGGGCGTTGTCGCAGTTCGAGCACGTCATGACGTCGGCGTCCTGACGCTCCGCGCGTCGTCACACATGCGCAGTGCGGTCGACAGACGTCTGCACCTGCGCATGCATGGGGTCCCGGGAAAAGTGCGTGAAATGGCCGCTTTCATCAATGCTGAGGCGCTGCATCCCAGAGATGGCCTGCACACCCTCTGCCTCGTGGGAGGCAAGTTTCTAATTTTCAGCCGATTTGTACTGGGCATAGCGACTTTTGGCGTGCTCATGCACTGTGCATGTTTCAATCGCGACTGGCAGGGTCATATGCTTGATTTTCAGTAGCTGCTCTCTCAGAGGATCAGAGTGAACTCCAAAAATGATTTGGTCTCTGATCATGGAGTCAGCAATATCACCAAAGTTGCAGGACAGCGCTAGCAGGCGGAGGTTAGGTAAGAAAGAGTTGAAAGATTAATCTTTACCTTGTAGACGCTGTTTGAATATGTAGCGCTCGAAGATTTCATTGGTGTCCACTTCACAGTGACTGTCAAACTTGTCCAGGATGGTCTGAAACTTTGTCTTGTCCTGGCCTTCGATGAAGTGAAAAGAGTTGAAGAGTTCGATGGCTTGATCACCCGCTGTTGAGAGGAGAAGCGCAATCTTCCTTGCATCAGACACAGCCATGAGGTCTGAAGCTTCGATGTACAGCAGAAACTTTTGCTTGAATGTCCGCCAGTTGGCACTGAGATTGCTGGAGGTCCTGAGCTGGTGAGGAGCCTGAATCTTCTCCATGGTGCCGGGATACATTCGCTGATCATCACGGAATGGACTGAGGTAAACCACCTAGATTAAGCAGTCTCCTGGTAGCATGTTGTGTTATGTACTCTGGGATAACACAGGCTGCAACTGGATGCAGCTTTAACCAAAAGATACTCCAGACCTTGAAGTTAGTTCAATCTGATTTATTGAACCAGTAGCACAGTTAGCTCAGTTCTCTCTGAGTTCGACTCTCTGCTAACCTAAGTGCGGTTACTCTGTCTGACTGAACCAGACTAGCTCTTAGCCACGTGCTGGAGGTGTGATACTGTACATACACCCTGACTCACTCTGTAGATATTCATCAGTGGAAAGAGGCAGAGTGTGAGTGCCTCGTGCCTTTTATAGTGAGATACCAACCCTGAGTGTCCTGCCTGCCCATTGGTCATGTCCTGTTCTCTGTGATCATTAGCTGCCTGTCTGTGCCTGTCTGTATATCATTATCTGCATGTCTGCATATCGTGACAAGAGGAGGACCCCAGGACTGACAGTCAGCAACACCTGGAGGGGAGTGTGAGAGGAGGACCCCAGGATAGACAGTCAGCAGCACTTAAAGGACAGTGCGAGATGAGTACACTGGGCCAGACAGTCAGCAGCACCTAGAGGAGAGTGCGAGAGGAGGACCCCAGGATAGACAGTCAGTAGTATTAGACGAGAGTGCGAGAGGTGGACACTGGGACAGATAGTCAGCAGCACTTAGAGAGAGGAGAGTGTGAGAGGAGGACACCGGGACAGTCAGCAGCACCTAGAGCAGAGTGCAAGAGGATGACCCCGGGACGGACATATAGAAGCGCCTAAAGGACAGTGCGAGAGGAGGATACTGGGCCAGACAGTCAGTAACACCTAGAGGACAGTGCGAGAGGAGGACCCCAGGATAGACATTTTGTTTCAATTCATTTATGGGATGTAGGCGTTGCTGGTTAGGTCAACATTTATTGCCCATCCCTATTTGCCCTTCAGAAGGTGGTGGTAAGTTGCCTTCTTGAACCGCTGCAGTCCTTGAGGTGTAGGTACAATTACTGTGCTATTTGGGAGGGAGTTCCAGGATGTCGCCCCAGCGAGAATGAAGGAACGGCGATATATTTCCAAGTCAGAATGGTGAGTGACTTGTAGGGGAACCTCCAGGGACAAAAAGGGACGGCCAATCGAGAATTAAAGGTGCTATATTTAAATGCGCGCAGTGTACGGAACAAGGTAGATGAGCTTGTGGCCCAGATTGTGACTGGCAGGTATGATGTGGTAGGCATCACAGAGACGTGGTTGCAGGGGGTTCAGGACTGGCATTTAAACATCCAGGGATTCACAATCTATCGAAAAGACAGAGAGGTGGGCAGAGGGGGCGGAGTTGCCTTGTTAATTAGAAATGAAATTAAATCAATAGCACTAAATAGGGTCAGATGATGTGGAGTCTGTGTGGGTAGAGTTGAGGAACCACAAAGGCAAACAAACCATAATGGGAGTTATGTACAGGCCTCCTAACAGTGGTCATGACCAGGGGCACAAAATGCACCACGAAATAGAAAGTGCATGTCAGAAAGGCAAGGTCACAGTGATCATGGGGGACTGGGTAAATATGCAGGTGGACTGGGTAAATAATGCTGCCAGTGGACCTAAGGAAAGGGAATTCATTGAATGTTTACAGGAGGGCTTTTAGGAACAGCTTGTGATGGAGCCCACGAGGGAACAGGCCATTCTGGACTTAGTGTTATGTAATGAGCCAGACTTGATTAAAGATCTTAAAGTAAGGGAACACTTAGGAGGCAGTGATCATAATATGGTAGAATATTAAGAGTTCTTTGAAGAGATAACAAATAGGTTAGACCAAGGAGAGCCAATGGATGTTATCTATCTTGACTTCCAAAAGGCCTTTGATAAGGTGCCTCACGGGAGACTGCTGAGTAAAATAAGGGCCCATGGTATTCGAGGCAAGGTACTAACATGGATTGACGATTGGCTGTCAGGCAGAAGGCAGAGAGTTGGGATAAAAGGTTCTTTTTTGGAATGGCAACCGGTGACGAGTGGTGTCCCGCAGGGTTCAGTGTTGGGCCACATCTGTTCTCTTTATATATTAACGATCTAGATGACGGGACTGAGGGCATTCTGGCTAAGTTTGCCGATGATACAAAGATAGGTGGAGAGGCAGGTAGTATTGAGGAGGTGGAGAGGCTGCAGAAAAATTTAGACAGTTTAGGAGAGTGGTCCAAGAAATGGCTGATGAAATTCAACGTGGGCAAGTGCGAGGTCTTGCACTTTGGAAAAAAGAATAGAGGCATGGACTATTTTCTAAACGGTGACAAAACTCATAATGCTGAAGTGCAAAGGGACTTGGGAGTCCTAGTCCAGGATTCTCTAAAGGTAAACTTGCAGGTTGAGTTTGTAATTAAGAAAGCTAATGCAATGTTGTCATTTATCTCAAGAGGCTTGGAATATAAAAGCAGGAATGTACTTCTGAAGCTTTATAAAGCATTAGTTAGGCCCCATTTAGAATACTGTGAGCAATTTTGGGCCCCACACCTCAGGAAGGACATACTGGCACTGGAGCGGGTCCAGCGGAGATTCACACGGATGATCCCAGGAATGGTAGGCCTAACATACGATGAACGTCTGAGGATCCTGGGATTATATTCATTTGAGTTTAGGAGGTTGAGGGGAGATCTAATAGAAACTTACAAGATAATGAATGGCTTAGATAGGGTGGACGTAGAGAAGTTGTTTCCATTAGCAGGGGAGACTAGGACCCAGGGGCACAGCCTTAGAATAAAAGGGAGTCACTTTAGAACAGAGATGAGGAGAAATTTCTTCAGCCAGAGAGTGGTGGGTCTGTGGAATTCATTGCCACAGAGGGCGGTGGAGGCCGGGACGTTGAGTGTCTTTAAAACAGAAGTTGATAAATTTTTGATTTCTCGAGGAATTAAGGGCTATGGAGAGAGAGCGGGTAAATGGAGTTGAAATCAGCCATGATTGAATGGTGGAGTGGACTCGATGGGCCGAATGGCCTTACTTCCGCTCCTATGTCTTATGGTCTTATGGTCTTATGATGGGGTTCCCAGGTATCTGCTGCTCTTGTCCTTCTAGATGGTAGTGATTGTGGGTTGGAAGGTGTTGTCTGAGGAACCTTGGTGAGTTACTGCAATGCATCTTGTAGATGGTACACACGGCTGCCACTGTTCATCGGTGGAGGAGGTTTGAATGTTTGTGGAAGGGGGAGCAATCAAGTGGGCTGCTTTGTCCTGGATGGTGTCAAGCTTCTTGAGTGTTGTTGGGCTGCACTCATCCAAGCAAGTGGAAAGTATTCCATTTCACTCCTGATTTGTGCCTTGATGATGGTGGACAGGTTTTGGGGGTTCAGGAGGTGAGTTACTTGCCGTAGGATTCCTTGCCTTTGATCTGCCCTGATAGCCACAGTAATAATGTGGCTAGTCCAGTTCAGTTTCTGATCAATGGCAACCCCCAGGATGTTGATTGTAGTGGATTCAGCGATGGTAATGCCATTGCATGTCAAGGGGAGATGGTTAGAACTTCTCTTGCAGGAGACGGACATTGCCTGGCACTTATGTGCCATGAATGTAACTTGCCACTTGTCAGCCAAAACCTGGATATTGTCCAGGTCTTGGTGCATTTGGACTTGGACTGCTTCATTATCTGAGGAGTCGTGAATGGTGCTGAACATTGTGCAGTCATCCACAAACATCCACACTTCTGACCTTATAATAGAAGGGAGGTCATTGATGAAGCAGCTGGAGATGGTTGGGCCTAGGATACTAACCTGAGGAACTCCTGCAGTGATGTCCTGGAGTTGAGATGATTGACCTCCAATCACTACAACCATCTTCCTTTATGCCAGGTCTGACTCCAACCAGCGGTGAGTTTCCCCCCTGATTCCCATTGACTCCAGTTTAGCTAGGGCTCCTTGATGCCATACTCAATCAAATACTGCCTTCATGTCACTCTCACCTCACTTCTGACATTCAGCTCTTTTGTCCATGTTTGAACCAAGGCTGTAATGAGGTGTGGAGCTGAGTGACCCTGGCGGAACCCAAACTGAGCGCCTGTGAGCAGGTTATCGCTGAGTAAGTGCCGCTTGAAGGCTCCTTCCACCACTTTGCTGATGATGAAGAGTAGACTGTGAGGGTGGTAATTGGCTGCATTGGATTTGTCCTATTTCTTGTGTTCAGTTTACACTTGGTCAATTTTCCACATTGCCGGGTAGATGCCAGTGTTGTAGCTGTACTGGGGGTACTGTGGCTGGGGGTGCAGCAAGTTCTGGAGCACGAGTCTTCAGTACTATTGGCCAGAATATTTTCAGGCTCCATTGCCTTTGCAGTATCCAGTGCCTTCAGCCATTTCTTGATATCATGTGGAGTAAATCGTATTGGCTGAAGATTGACATCTGTGATGCTGAGGACCTCTGGAGGAGACCGAGATGGATCATCCACTCGGCACTTCTGGCTGAATATTGTTGCGACTGCCTCAGCCTTATCTTTTGCACATATGTGCTGGTCTCCTCCATTATTGAGGATGGGGATATTTGTGGAGCCTCCTCCTCCAGTAAGTTGTTTAATTGTCCACCACCATTCACGTCCGGATGTTGCAGGACCATAGAATTTAGATCTGATGTATTCATTGTGGAATCGCTTAGCTCTGTTTATTACTCTGTCTATTATTTTTCGGTATGCCTAATGTTGTTCCTGGCATGTTCTCCTGCACTCTTCATTGAACCAGGGTTGATCCCCTGGCTTGCTGGTAAGGTAGAGTGGAGGATATGCCGGGCCATGAGATAACAGATTGTGGTTGAATACAATTCTGCTGCTGCTGATGGCCCACAGTGCGGGTTTGTTAAAGTGGTAAAGGAAAGCACAAGTGAAGCGAAGAAGGTGCAAAAGATTGTACAGCCTGATCAAAAGGTGATTGATAAGAAGGTGCCAGATCTCTTTAAAGAATTTACTTGTGTGTACTGGGCTTTACTTGCAGGTGGGAGTGATGCTGACTGTGGTTGATAAGCCAGTAGAAAATCAGACAACTGAAGTATTGAATCCTGGGATTTTTCCAGGTTGTGTAATAACAAGTTTGCAAATCACAGGTTAAGACAAGAGGAGAAACCAAAGAAAGAAGATAAAGTTGAAGTTCAATTATCAGAAATGATTTTTGATCAGGCGGTTGGAAAAGAACAAGAACAGGTGGAGGATGAGGCGGATATTTTTAGTTCATGAAAATTGGCGGAGTTACAACAAAAAGATATAGAAATAAAACGGATGTATCAGAAAGCATACATGGAAGAGGAATCTGAGTGTATACCAGAATGTTATTACCATAAAAATAATGTCTTGGTGAGAAAACGGAGACTTTACATATGCAGTCGGATGAAAAGTGGCAGAAGTTCATCAAGTGGTATTGCCGGTAGGGTATAGAAAGGAGGTGTTGCGAGTAGCACATGAGGTACCAGTGGGAGGTCATTTGGGAGTAAGGAAAACTCAAGCTAAAATCCAAAAACATTTTTATTGGTCTGGACTACATAAAGATGTAGTTAAATTTTGTCGATCATGTCATACATGTCAAGTGATAGGGAAAACTCAAGCAGTGATAAAACCAGCGCCCTTAATACCCATTATAGCATTTGAGGAACCTTTTACAAGGCTCTTAGTTGATTGCATAGGACGGCTTCCTAAAATGAAAAGTGGGAATCAATATCTTTTGACCATAATGGATGTGTCTACTAGGTTTCCAGAGGCCATTCCAGTATGCAATATTACAGCTAGAAAGATTGTGGAGGAGTTACTTAAAATTCTTTAATAGATATGGACTACCCACAGAAATACAGTCTGATCAAGGATCAAATTTTACCTCAAGGTTATTCAAAGAAGTTATGGATAGTTTTGGAATAAAACAATTTAAATCAGCTGCGTACCATCCAGAATCGCAGGGAGCGTTAGAAAAGTAGCATCAGACATTAAAGACAATGTTGAGGGCTTATTGTCAAGATTATCCAGAGGATTGGGATAAAGGAATTACATTCGTACTGTTTGCAATTAGGGATACACCTAATGAGTCAATCAAATTCAGTCCTTTTGAACAAATTTTTGGTCAAGAGGTAAGAGGACCACTTAAATTGATTGAAAAATTGGTGAGTGAGCAGTCGGAACTTACACTGTTGGATTACGTGTCAAACTTTAGGGAACGATTAAATAGAGCAGGGGAATTGGCGAAACAACATTTTAAGGTTGCACTACATGTGATGTAACGGGTAGCGGACAAGAAAGCAAATATTCGTAGTTGTGCTAATGGAGATAAAGTTTTAGTATTGTTACCAGTGGTAGGTGAACCTTTCAAAGCAAGGTTTTGTGGACCTTATCAGATTGAAAGGAAATTAAGTGAGGTGAATTATGTGGTAAGAACGCCACGTAGAAGGAAAACTCATCAAGTGCGTCATGTGAATATGCTTAAAAGGTACTTTGAAAGGGAAGGAGAGCAAAAGGAGGAGGTTTTAATGATTCTAACTCAAAGTGAAGAACTGAATCCAGATGACTTTGAATTTGACATCCCTCAAATTAAATTGGAAAATGACGATGTTCTTAAAAATTGGGATAAATTGTTGAGTTACCTTCCAGAGGAAGGTAAGTTGGGAAATACTAAAATGGCTATACATGATGTAGATGTGGGAAATGCTGTTCCAATTAACCAACATCCATATCGATTAACCCTTTAAAATTGGCACAGGTTATCAAGGGAATTGAAAGTATGCTTAAAAATGGCATAATTGAAGTGGATTGCAGCCAATGGAGCTCACCCATAGTGATGGTACTGAAACCGGACAGTACCCAATGGTTGTGTATGGACTATAGAAAGGTTAATGGAGTTACAAGAATGGACTCTTATCCTATCCCACGTTTGGAGGATTGCATTGAGATGGTAGGACAATCAGCTTTTATTTCCAAACTGGATTTACTTAAAGGTTACCGCAGGTACCTTTATCCAAAAGGGAGAAGGAGATTTCAGCTTTTGTGACTCCAGATGGTATATACCAATTCAAAGTTATGCCATTTGGCATGAAAAATGCTCCAGCTACATTTCAATGGTTAATAAAATCGTTTCAGGATTACCCAATTGTGCTGTATACATCGACGATCAGGTAATTTTTAGTCAAACATGGAAAGAACAATTGAAGCATCTGATGGAGTTATTCGATCGACTTCAATAGGCGGGTTTGGTGGTAAACCTAGCCAGAAGTGAATTTGGAAAAGCCTAAGTCACTTTCCTTGGCCATACAATCGGACAGGGCGAATGATCCCATGGGATGTGAAACCAACAGTTATTGAGGAGTTTCCGATGCCCTCGACATGAAGGGAAATAATGTGATTTCTTGTCATAAGTGGATTTCACCGGAAATTTGTGCCGAATTGTAGCAGTGTGGTTGCTCCACTGACGAACTTGCTAAAGAAGCGTAGCAAATTTCAGTGGACAGCGGACTGTCAACAGGCATTTGACAGCCTGAAGGTTGTGCTAACCAATGCTCCTGTGTTGGAGAATTACAAGGCGCTCTGTGATCGGACTGAATTAAAGTATCTGACCTTAAAGAGAAATGCCGAGGTGTAGAGAAATGGATGGATTGTGCAAATACCTTCTTGTCCAAAGAGACTGTCAATCAAGAGGGATTCCAGTTGCAGGAAGAAGAACTAAAATGGACTATGTTATTATAAATGTTTCCATGTTTTGTTTGTGTCTACAAAAAGGTCTATTTATTGCCAATTTTGCTTCAAAGAAAGTGAAAAGGTGAAAAAGTGCTTAGTTTACAGGTTGAGTGGCAGTTGGAGACTTCACCTCCTGGAGCAGGCGGATTGGCTCATTGGAAATCAGGCAGGGTACAAAAGGTGTGGCAGGAGTGCCTTTAGACACGGAATGCTGATTGGAACAGAATGTATCTGAGTTTAGGTGAGTGACTTAGTGCTGATTGGAACAGAGTGCATCTGAGTTTAGGTGAGTGACTGAGTGCTGATTGGAACAGAGTGCATCTGAGTTTAGGTGAGTGACTGAGTTCGGGTGAGTGGCGAGAGAGGGCTGTGTTTTTGTTGGTGTTCGGGTTTATCCTGAGGTTCTATAAAAAAAAAATTATTTAAATTAATTAACTAGTTGAATATGGCTGGACAGGTGATGTGCTGTTGCTGTATGATGATGGAACTGGTGGATCCCATTGAGACCGTCAGTGACCACATCTGCAGCAAGTGTTGGCTGCTCGAGGAACCTCGGCTCAGAATTGATGAGCTGGAGACCGAGCTGCACACACTGCGGCACATCAGGGAGGGGGAACATTACCTGGACGCTTTGTTTCAGGAGGCAGTCACACCCAGTAGAATAAGTACTGTTAATTTGGTCAGTGGTCAGGGGCAGAGTGGTGTGACTGCAAGGGAGGCAGGTAGGGGGATCCTGAGTTTAGGAGTTGAGGAGCCTCAGCCCTTGACCTTGCCCAACAGGTATGAGGTACTTGCTCCCTGTGTGGATGAGGAAGAGGGCTGTAGGGAGGATGCGTTGACTGACCACTGCCCCGTGGTACAGGAAGCCATTCAAGAGGGGGGAGCAAAAAGACAAGTGGTAGTTGTAGGGGATTCTATAATTAGGAGGATTGATGGCATCCTTTGTAAGCCAGGTCGTGAGTCCCGCATGGTATGTTGCCTGCCCGGTGCCAGGGTGAGGGACATCTCTGATCGGCTTGAAAGGATTTTGGAGAGGGAGGGGGAGGATCCAGTTGTTGTGGTCCACGTTGGGACTAACAACATAGGTAAGACTAGGAAAGAGGACCTGTTTGGGGATTATCAAACACTAGGGACTAAATTAAAGAACAGGTCCTCCAGGGTTATAATCTCTGGATTACTACCCGAGCCACGTGCCCATTGGCATAGCGTTGAGAAAATTAGGGAAGTTAACACGTGGCTAAAGGAGTGGTGCGGGAAAGAGGGATTCCATTTCATGGGGCATTGGCATCAGTACTGGGGCAGGAGGGACCTGTACCGTTGGGACGGTCTTCACCGGAACCATTCTGGGACCAGTGTTCTAGCGAATAGGATAAATAGGTTGGTCACAAGGACTTTAAACTAGCAAGTTGGGGGGAAGGGAAGGGTAAAGCTATGGACAGTATAATGGTTAATGGAGAGCAAGGCAGCAGGTTAGGTGACAGGTTATTATGTAGAGATATGGGTTCAAAGACAAGGAAAATTAGGAGAAAGGGTAAGAGGAAAAATAATTTGCGAAAAGTTACTGATCAAGGTGTTAGGATTCACAACAAAGACATAAAAAACAGCATAAGTGTACTTTACCTGAATGCTCGTAGTATACGGAATAAGGTGAATGAGTTGATGGCGCAAATCATGGTGAATGACTATGATTTAGTGGCCATTACTGAAACATGGTTAAAAGATGGTCACGACTGGGAGTTAAATATCCAAGGGTATCAGACTATACGAAAGGATAGAATGGACGGTAAGGGCGGTGGTGTAGCTTTGTTGTTTAAGGATGGCATCCGGGCAATAGTAAGGGATGATATTGGTGCTAGGGAGGACAAGGTTGAATCAATTTGGGTGGAAATCAGGAACAGTAAGGCAAAAAGGTCACTGATAGGAGTAGTCTATAGGCCACCAAATAGTAACAGGATGGTAGGGCAGGCAATAAGCAAAGAAATAACAGATGCATGTAGAAATGGTACAGCGGTTATCATGGGAGATTTTAATCTGCATGTCGATTGGTTTAACCAGGTTGGTAAAGGCAGCCTTGAGGAGGAGATTATAGAATGTGTCCGGGATAATTTCCTGGAACAGTATGTAATGGAACCTACAAGGGAACAAGCGGTCCTAGATCTGGTCCTGTGTAATGAGGCAGGATTGATTAATGATCTCATAGTTCGGGATCCTCTTGGAAGGAGCGACCACAATATGGTGGAATTTAAAATACAGTTGGAGGATGACAAGGTAAAACCAAACACTCGTGTTTTGTGCTTAAACAAAGGCGATTACAATGGGATGAGAGAAGAACCAGCTAAGGTAGACTGGGAGCAAAGACTTCATGGTGAAGCAGTTGAGGAACAGAGGAGAACCTTCCGAGCGATCTTTCACAGTGTTCAGAAAAGGTTCATACCGACAAAAAAGAAAGACGGAAGAAAGGGGAAAAATCGACCGTGTATATCTAAGGAGGTGAGGGAGAGTATCAAATTGAAGGAAAAAACATACAAAGTGGCAAAAATTAGTGGGAGACTAGAGGACTGGGAAGTCTTTAGGGGACAACAGAAAGCTACTAAAAAAGCTATAAAGAAGAGTAAGGTAGACTATGAAAGTAAACTTGCTCAGAACATAAAAGCAGATAGTAAAAGCTTCTACAAATATATAAGACAAAAAAGAGTGGCTAAGGTAAATATTGGTCCTTTGGAAGATGAGAAGGGAGATTTAATAATAGGAGACGGGGAAATGGCTGAGGAGCTGAACAGGTTTTTTGGGTCAGTCTTCACAGTGGAAGACACAAATAACATGCCAGTGACTGATGGAAATAAAGATATGATAGGTGAGGACCTTGAGATGATTGTAATCACGAAGGAGGCAGTATTGGGCAAGCTAATGGGGCCAAAGTAGACAAGACTCCTGGCCCTGATGGGATGCATCCCAGAGTGTTAAAAGAGATGGCTAGGGAAATTGTAAACGCACTAGTGATAATTTATCAAAATTCATTAGACTCTGGGGTGGTCCCAGAGGATTGGAAAGTAGCAAACGTGACACCACTGTTTAAAAAAGGAGGTCGGCAGAAAGCGGGTAATTATAGGCCGGTAAGCTTAACTTCGGTTTTGGGAAAATGCTGGAATCTATCATTAAGGAGGAATTAACGGGGCACCTGGAAGGAAATTGTCTCATTGGGCAGACGCAGCATGGGTTCATAAAGGGTAGGTCGTGTCTGACTAATTTGGTAGAATTTTTTGAGGATGTTACCAGTGCAGTAGATAACGGGGAGCCAATGGATGTGGTATATCTGGATTTCCAGAAAGCTTTTGACAAGGTGCCACACAAAAGGTTGCTGCATAAACTAAAGATGCATGGCATTGAGGGTAAAGTGGTAGCATGGGGAGAGGATTGGTTAACTAACAGAAAGCAGTGAGTGGAGATAAATGGGTATTTCTCTGGTTGGCAACCTGTAACTAGTGGGGTCCCTCAAGGATCAGTGTTGGGCCCGCAGTTGTTCACAATTTACATAGATGATTTGGAGTTGGGGACCAAGTGCAATGTGGCAAAGTTTGCAGACGACACTAAGATGAGTGGTAAAGCAAAAAGTTCAGAGGATACCGGGGGCAAAATTCTCCCCAAACGGCACGATGTCCGCCGACTGGCGCCCAAAACGGCGCCAATCAGACAGGCATTGCGCCGCCCCAAAGGTGCGGAATGCTCCGCATCTTTGGGGGCCAAGCCCCAACATTAAGGGGCTAGCCCGGCGCCGGAGGGATTTCCGCCCCGCCAGCTGGCGGAAACGGCCTTTGTTGCCCGCAAACTGGCGCGGAAATGACATGTCGGGGCGGCGCATGCGCGGGAGCGTCAGCGGCCGCTGACAGTTTCCCTTGCATGCATAGTGGGGAGAGTCTCTTCCGTCTCCGCCATGGTGGAGACCGTTGCGGAGGCGGAAGGAAAAGAGTGCCCCCACGGCACAGGCCTGCCCGCGGATCGGTGGGCCCCGATCGCGGGCCAGGCCACCGTGGGGGCACCCCCCGGGGTCAGATCGCCCCGCGCCCCCCCCTCCAGGACCCCGGAGCCCGCCCACGCCGCCTTGTCCTGCCGGTAAATAGGTACTCTAATTTACGCCGGCGGGACAGGCAATTTATCGGCGGGACTTCGGCCCATCCGGGCCGGAGAATCGAGCGGGGGGGCCCGCCAACCGGAGCGATTCCCACCCCCACCCAATCTCCGGTGCCGGAGACTTCGGCAACCGGCGGGGGCGGCATTCACGGCAGCCCCCGGCGATTCTCCGACCCGGCGGGGGGTCGGAGAATGATGCCCCGGAAGTCTGCAGAAGGATTTGGATAGGTTAGATGAATGGGCTAGGGTCTGGCAGATGGAATTCAATGTTGCCAAGTGTGAGGCTATCCATTTTGGGAGGAATAACAGCAGAATGGATTATTATTTAAACGGTAAGATGTTAAAACATGCTGCTGTGCAGAGGGACCTGGGTGTGCTGGTGCACGAGTCGCAAAAAGTTGGTGTGCAGGTGCAACAGGTGATTAAGAAGGCTAATTGAGTTTTGTCTTTCATTGCTAGAGGGATGGAGTTCAAGACTAGGGAGGTTATGCTGCAATTGTATAAGGTGTTGGTGAGGCCACATCTGGAGTATTGTGTTGAGTTTTGGTCTTCTTACCTGAGAAAGGACATATTGGCACTGGAGGGAGTGCAGAGGAGATTCACTAGGTTGATCCCAGAGTTGAGGGGATTAGATTATGACGAGATGTTGAGTAGACTGGGACTGTACTCATTGGAGTTTAGAAGGATGCGGGGGGATCTTATTGAAACATATAAAATTATGAAGGGAATAGATAGGATAGATGCGGGCAGGTTGTTTCCACTGGTCGGGGAAAGCAGAACTAGGGGGCATAACCTCAAAATAAGGGGAAGTAGATTTAGGACCGAGTTTAGGAGGAACTTCTTCACCCAAAGGGTTGTGAATCTCTGGAATTCCTTGCCCAGTGAAGCAGTTGAGGCTCCTTCTTTAAACGTTTTTAAGAAAAAGATAGATACCTTTCTAAAGAATAAAGGGATTCAGGGATATGGTGTACGGGCCGGAGAGTGGAGCTGAGTCCACAAAGATCAGCCATGATCTCATTGAATGGCGGAGCAGGCTCGAGGGGCCAGATGGCCTACACCTGTTCCTAGTTCTTATGTTCTTATGTAAAATGAAATCATCTTAAAGTTGATGGTTTATTTTTTTTCTTGGGGGGAGGTGTCATGAAAATGTCACTTTAAGAAATGTTTGTCTTCTCAAGTGGCTGCAGTGATGTCATTATGTGGGTGGAGCTGGGCTCTGGCTCTGCTTTTTACTTTTGTTTTGAGCTGGAAGCTGTTTTTGGCTCTGAGTTTTAGTTTCGTTTTCAGTTGGAGAGCTACATTCAAACCAAGGAGGTGTATTTGGCCTCTCTCTCTGCATGCTAAGGAATGTTCTCAGATAACTTGATGATTTCAAAGTAATACCTGTTTCTGTAAGGAATGCAAATCTACTGTCTTTGTTAAAAAGGATCTTTGACTTTTGGATGTTGTTAGGAAAGTTACTAAGGGACACCTATAGAGTAATGTATTTTTTTGGGGGGGCATATCAGTATTGGTAGTTGATAAGATGTTTACTGTATGTTTATAACATGTTAACTGGATTCATAGAATAAACATTGTTTTGTTTCAAAATACTTTAGATCTCTGTTGCATCACACCTGTGAAGTGAGCCCTTGTGCTCCCCATAACCAAAATCTATTAAAAGTTGTGGGCCAGGTGAACGCCATGATATACTTTGGTGTTCTAAACCCTGGCCTACAATAATGCTAAAATTTTGACTGGGTAGCTCAGTCTCGTGCGTTGCAAGGCCTGCAGTATGTGGGAATTCCTAGATACTCCATACATGCTGGAAGTGCCACCGGTTCGACCAGATTGAGAATCGGATTTCAGAGATTGAACATTGGCTGGAGGCACCGCAATGTTTCCGTAGATATGAGGGGTTTGTGGACAGCACGTTTTTAGACGTGGCCACCCCACAGCTTAAGGAAGCACAGTCAGAGAGGGAATGCGTGACCACCAGTCAGAAGTGGGGAGGGAGACAGGTATTGAGGAAAGCCCCAGAGTGCATCTCACTCAAGAACCGTTTTTCTGTGTCGGAAAACAGTGAGAGTGATGGTTCCTCTGGGGAGCGCAGCCAGAGCAAAGTTCACAGCACTGTGGGTATCTCAGCAGCACAAGAGGGAGGAGTAAGTGTGGAAGAGCAATAGTGGTCGAAGGCTCAATAGACAGGCCTTTCTGTGGCCGCAGACGTGACTCCAGGATGATGTGTTTCCTCCCGGTGCCAGGGTCAATTATGTCACTGAATGGCAGCAGGGCATTTTGAAGGGGGAGGGTGAACAGTTAGAGGTCATGGTTCATATTGGTACCATCGACATAGGTAGAAAGAGGAATGAGGTCCTGCAGCAAGAATTTAGGGAACAGATTGAAAAGCAGGACCTCAAAGGTTGTAATTTCTGAATGTGTGGCTGAAAGGATGGTGTAGGAAAGAGGACATTAGATTCCTGAATCACTGGGTCTGTTTCTGGGGAAGGTCGGACCTCTACAATTCAGATGGGTTGCACTGAACTGGAATCGGACGAACATCCTTTTGGGGAGGTTTGCCGGTGCTGTTTGTATGTGTGTGTGTGTGTGTATGTGTGTGGGGGGGTGGGGGGGGGGGGTTAAACTAATTTGGTAGGGGGTTAGGTCACATTGTGGAGGCACAGTAGGAGGTGATGCAAAGCCAAATATAGGAGAAAAACTAAATCAGTTTGGAAGACAGTGCACAGAGAGACATGTTAAAGTACAAGGGAATATGGCAAGGATGGATGGCATTTATTTTAATGCAATGGGTCTTATAGGTAAGGCTGATGAACTGAGGGCATGGCAGTATGATACTGCTATCTCAAAGACATGGTTGAGGGAGGGGCAGGACTGGCAGCTCAATATTCTGAGGTATAGAATCTTCAGGTGAGACAGGGAGATGTGTAAAAGAAGAGGCAGTGTTGCATTATTGATCAAGGAGTCAATTACTGCAATGAGGAGGGATGATATCTCAGCAGGCTTCTCAATCGAGGACAAAACAAAAAGAGGGCAATCACGTTGCTGGGAGTGTACTATAGGTCCCCAAACAGTTAGGGAAAGATAGAAGACAGATACGCAGACAAATCTCAGAGAAGTGTAAAAACACGAGGGTAATAATAGTAGGGGAAGTTGGGTGTGAAAGGTTTAGAGGGGGTGGAATTCTTAAAGTGCATCCAGGAGAGCTTTTTGAGCCAGCACATAGTCCTACAAGAGAGAGCACGGAACTAATTTTAAGGAATGAAGCCGGGCAAATCGTAGAGTTGTCAATGGGGTAATATTTCGGTGAGAGTGACCATAACTCATTAAGATTTAAGGTAGTGACTTCCGGGTGCGGCTATGCAGAGCTAGGTCGCATATTCAGTAGCTCCCGCATGGAACGGACTTTTGGCCTCTTTTACAGGGCCCCCACGGCATTTGTTTGACATTTCCCGGTGTGGGAAGGAGACTGCAACATTCCCCTGACAGTGTCCCCCAGGAATGTTATGTCTTTTGGCTACCAGACCCGGCAGAAACAGTAAAAGATTTGGCTGCAACAGGATAAACAGGGCCTCTTCCAGCATGCAGGCGGGGGAAGGGCAAGCTTAAAGCTGCAAACTGACCTGATGGCCTTTATCAAAAGTGAATTCTAACAGCAGAGGGAACAACTGTGAAAAGATCTCACCAAGGCCACTGAAGAAGCGGGGACGAGGCTTCCGGTGGCGGCCATGGAGGAGTAGGTCGCGCATTCGACAGCTCCCATCTGGAACGGACTCTTAGACCTTTTTCAGGAGTTTCCACAGACATTTTGGGGCAGATTGGTGAAGCGAACACTGCCAAAAGGATTCCCTCTCGAGACTTTTGGACTCTTTTCAGGGTCCCCAAGGGTACTTTTTCGACGTTTCCCGGTGTGGGAAGGAGTTGATAATAGCTCCCTGTCAGTATATGGCTTTAACTAGGAGCGGGGTGACAAAAAAGGTGGTGGTGGACCAGAAGAAGGAGGGAAGAAGGACAAAATGGCGGCGGGCGGAGACCAGGCAGCGTGGTGACAGTGGGCGGAGGAGCAACAGGAGGGTATCCAGCGCTGCCTCAGAGAGATTAAAACGGACCTGCTAGAGCCGATGAAGGCTTCTATTGATCAGCTGCTGGAGACACAGACGGCCCATGGGGGTGGCGATCCGAGAGGCTCAACAAAAGATCTCTGACAATGAGGACGAGATCTTAGTCCTGGCGGTATAGGTGGAGGCGCACGAGGCGCTCCACAAGAAATGGCAGGAGCGGTTCGAGGAGATGGAGAATCGGTCGAGGCGGAAGAATCTGCGGATTCTGGGCCTCCCGGAGGGGCTGGAGGGGCCGGATGTGGGGGCCTATGTGGTCACCATGTTGAACTCGCAGATGGGAGCGGGGTCCTTCCAGGGGCCCCTGGAGCTGGAAGGGGCCCATAGAGTGTTGGCGAGGAGGCCCAAGGCTAACGAGCCTCCGCGGGCGGTGCTGGTGAGGTTCCATCGGTTCGTCGATCGGGAGTGTGTGCTCAGGTGGGCCAAGAAGGAGAGGAGCAGCAGGTGGGAGAACGCGGAGGTTCGGATATACCAGGACTGGAGTGCGGAGGTGGCGAAGAGGAGGGCCGGGTACAACCGGGCGAAGGCGGTGCTGCACAGGAAGGGGGTGAAGTTTGGCATGTTGCAGCCGGCGCGATTGTGGGTTACCTACAAGGACCGGCACCATTATTTTGAGTCTCCGGAGGAGGCGTGGGCCTTTGTTCAGGCCGAGAAGCTGGACACAGACTGAGGGTCGGGATGGGCGATTGGGGACTGCGGTGGAAATGTTATGCCTATTTTTGGTTCGGTGGGGGGGGGGCCTTTGCATTGTTTTGGGTTTCTTTCTTTCTGTGTTTTTCTCTTTCAGGTTGGGTAGGGTGGATGGGCGGGTTGGGCACTGTTTTGGTTGGTGGCGGGGCCTGGTAGGTGGAGAGCGCGGGATTTTTTCCCGCACCGAAGACTGGGGGGGCGGGGAAGTGAGGATTGTTTCCCGCGCTTAGAATGGAGGGGGGAGGGGGAGAGCCTGTGAATGTGGAGCGGGAGAGGAGGGTGTGCCACACAATGGGAGGAGTCAAAGGGGAGGCGGGAGTGGCTGGGGTCAGCAGGAGTCAGCTGACTTGCGGAAGTGCAATGGGGGGAGTCAACCAGCTAGGATGGGTCCTAGCCGTGGTGGGGGGGTGGGTGGGGGGGGGGGGGGGAAAATCGAGTTGCTGCTGCTAAGATCAAGGAGGAGCTGGAGCGAGTGGGGTGGGTCAAGACGGGGGTATGCCGCTGTGGGGAACGGGCCGGGTGTGGGGTGCGAGCGCGTGGCTGGCCGAGGAGGGGTTATGGCTAGTCGGCGGGGGAGGGGGGCGGGTAGCCCCCTGATCCGGCTGATAACCTGGAATGTAAGGGGACTGAATGGGCCGGTTAAGCGGGCCCATGTGTTCGCGCACCTGAAGGGGCTCGAGGCGGATGTGGTTATGCTCCAGGAGACACACCTGAAGGTGGCAGACCAGCTAAGACTGAGGAAAGGGTGGGTAGGTCAGGTGTTTCACTCGGGGCTAGATGCCAAAAATCGAGGGGTGGCGATCTTGGTGGGAAAGAAAGTGTTATTCGAGGCGTCGAGCATTGTGGCAGATAATGGCGGTAGGTACATAATGGTAAGTGGTAAGTTGCAGGGAGAGAGGGTGGTACTGGTCAATGTGTATGCTCCGAACTGGGACGATGCGGGTTTTATGCGGCGTATGTTGGGTCGGATCCCAGACTTGGAAGTGGGGGGTCTGATAATGGGGGGAGACTTTAACACGGTATTGGATCCTGCACTGGATCGCTCCAGGTCTAGGACGGGTAGGAAGCCGGCGGCGGCTAGAGTGTTGAGGGGATTTATGGACCAAATGGTGGACCCTTGGAGATTTGCAAGGCCGGGGCTAGGAAATTTTCATTCTTCTCACATGTCCATAAGGCTTATTCTCGAATCGACTTTTTCATTTTGAGTAGGGCGCTGATAGCGAGAATAGAGGATACCGAGGGTAGACAGGAGGTGCGGAAGAACCTGAGGAAGGATTGTTGAGGAAGAGGCGCAGCCTCCAGGCCGAATACGACCTGGTGACCACCAGGAAGGCGGAGGTGCAGTGGGGAAGGCCCAGGGGGCGGTCTACGAGTATGGGGAAAAGGCAAGCCGGATGCTGGCGCATCAGCTTCGGAAGCGGGACGCAGCTAGGGAGATCGGGGGAGTTAAGGACAGGGGCGGGAGCGTGGTGCGGAGTGGGGTTGGCATCAATGGGGTCTTCAGGGACTTCTATGAGGAATTGTACCGATCCGAGCCCCCACGGGAGGAGGGAGGGATGGGCCGTTTCCTGGACCAATTGAGATTTCCAAAGGTGGAAGAGGGACTGGTGGCGGGACTGGGGGCCCCGATTGGACTGGAGGAGCTGATCAAAGGGATAGGAAGCATGCAGGCGGGGAAGGCACCGGGGCCGGACGGTTTCCCGGTCGAGTTCTATAAAAAATATATGGACCTGTTGGGCCCGCTGTTAGTTAGGACCTTCAATGAGGCAAGGGAGGGGAGGCTTTACCCCCGACGATGTCCCGGGCACTGATCTCCTTGATCCTGAAGCGGGACAAGGATCCCCTGCAATGTGGGTCTCACAGACCGATTTCCTTGCTAAATGTAGATGCCAAGGTGCTGGCGAAGGTCTGAGCCACGAGGATTGAGGATTGTGTGCCGCAGATCATCCATGAAGACCAGACGGGGTTTGTGAAGGGGAGGCAGTTGAACGCGAATGTGCGGAGGCTTTTGAACGTTATCATGATGCAGCCGAGGGAGGGGGAGGCGGAGATAGTGGTGGCGATGGACGCTGAGAAAGCCTTCGATAGGGTAGAGTGGGGGTACCTGTGGGAGGTGCTGAAGAGGTTCGGGTTTGGGGAGGGGTTTGTCAGGTGGGTTAGGCTGTTGTATGAGGTCCCGATGGCGAGTGTGGCCACAAATAGGAGGAGGTCCGAGTACTTTTGGTTGCACCGAGGGACGAGACAGGGGTGTCCCCTGTCCCCCCTGCTCTTCACACTGGCGATTGAACCCCTGGCTATGGCACTGAGAGAGTCGAGGAACTGGAGGGGGTTGGTGCGGGGTGGGGAGGAGCATAGGGTGTCGCTTTATGCGGACGACCTGCTGCTGTATGTGGCGGACCCGGTGGGAGGAATGCCAGAGGTAATGAGGATGCTTAGGGAATTCGGGGACTTTTCGGGGTACAAGCTGAATATGGGGAAGAGCGAGCTGTTTGTAGTTCAGCTAGGGGACCAGGAGAGGGGGATTGGCGCGCTCCCACTAAAAAGGGCGGAGAGGAGTTTCAGATATTTGGGGGTCCAGGTGGCCAGGAGCTGGGGGGGCCCTGCGTAGGCTTAACTTTACAAGGCTGGTGGAGCAAATGGAGGAGGAGTTCAAGAGGTGGGACGCGTTGCCGCTCTCCCTGGCGGGTAGGGTGCAGTCAATCAAAATGACGGTGCTCCCAAGGTTTTTGTTCCTGTTGCAGTGCCTCCCTGTGTTTATCCCGAAGGCTTTTTTCAGGCGGGTTAACAGGAGTATAATGGGGTTTGTGTGGGCGCGAGGGACTCCGAGGATGAGAAGGGTGTTCCTGGAGCAGAGTAGAGATAGGGGGGGGGGGGGGCTGGCGCTGCCCAACCTCTGTGGGTACTACTGGGCCGCCAATGCGACAATGGTGCGCAAGTGGGTGATGGAGGGGGAAGGGGCTGCATGGAAGAGGCTGGAGACGGCATCCTGTGTGGGTACGAGTCTGGGGGCGCTGGCAATGGCGCCGCTGCCGCTCCCTCCAAGGAGGTATACCACGAGCCTGGTGGTGGTGGCGGCCCTCAAAATGTGGGGGCAGTGGAGGCGGCATAGGGGGGGAAGCTGGGGCCTCGGCGTGGACCCCATTACGGGGGAACCACCGGTTCGCCCCAGGGAGAACAGGTGGAGGGTTTTCGGGGTGGCACAGGGCAGGCATACGAAAGTTGGGGGACCTGTTTGTGGATGGGAAGTTCGCGAGCTTGGGTGAGCTGGAGGAGAAGTACGGGCTCCCCCCGGGGAACACCTTCAGGTACTTACAGGTAAGGGCGTTTGCCAGACGGCAGGTGGTGGAAATCCCACGGCTCCTACCACACACAGTACAGGACGGGTGCTCTCGGGGGGGTGGGTGGGAGTGGGGAAGATCTCGGAAACTTACCAGGTGATGCAGGAGGAGGAGGAGGCCTCGGTGGTGGAGTTGAAAGGTAAGTGGGAGGAGGAGTTGGGAGAGGAGATCGAAGAGGGGACGTGAGCAGATGCCCTAGGGAGGGTGAACTCTTCCTCTTCATGCGCGAGGCTCAGCCTCATACAGTTTAAGGTGCTGCACAGGGCACACATGACCAGGACAAGGATGAGCAGGTTCTTTGGGGGTGAGGACAGGTGTGTTAGGTGCTCAGGGAGCCCAGCAAATCACACCCATATGTTCTGGGAATGCCCAGCGCTGGAGGAATTTTGGAAGGGCGTAGCGAGGACAGTGTTGAGGGTGGTAGGATCCAGGGTCAAACCGGGCATGGGGCTCGCAATATTTGGGGTGGCAGAGGAGCCGGGAGTGCAGGAGGCGAAAGAGGCCGGAATTCTGGCCTTTGCGTCCCTGGTAGCCCGGCGAAGGATTCTCCTTCAGTGGAAAGATACGAGGCCCCCAAGCGTGGAATCCTGGATCAGCGATATGGCGGGGTTCATTAAATTGGAGAGGGTGAAATTTGCCTTGAGAGGGTCGGTACAAGGGTTCTTTAGGCGGTGGCAACCGTTCTTCGACTTTCTGGCAGAACGATAGACATTGGTCAATGGCAGCAGCAGCTCGGCGGGGGGGGGGGGTTACTTTATTTTTGTTTATGTTATTTACACTGGAAGGGTCTGAGGGGGTGTATACACCTGTTGTCTTCAGTCGGGGTGTTAATGTAAATTTATTATTTAGGTACAGGGGGGGAGGGGTTTGGGGGTTGCTTTTTTAGATTGTGTTTTGTACTTAACCCTGTTGGGTTCTTTTTTCTTTCTCATTTTGTTATTGATATTTTATGAAAACCTTTAATAAAAATTATTTTAAAAAAAAAAGATTTAAGGTAGTTATGGAAAAGGACAAAGGTGGACTGGACATAAAAGTTCTCAATTGAAGGAAGGCTGATTTTAATAGGATATGACAGGATCAGGCCAAAGTGGATTAGGAGCAACGACTTATAGTAAAATACACATCAGCGCAGAGGGAGTCATTCAAAAAGGAACTAGAGTACAATGCCAACATGTTGTCGTAAAGGCAAAGGGTAAGACCAACAATCCCAGAGAACCTGGATGTCAAGGGATATGTTATGTTACCCTTGGTGGTAATATGTCTGTTCTTTGTCTTTTGTTCCAGAATGGTCCGTTGAGTTGATGACAAAGAATCCACCAATCATTAGATTGAAATAGAACTAATTTATTGTATAGCGATTAATTAAATGAAGTTCGCACATGCTACTGACCTATAGTCAATAATAAAATAATACTGAATCTGTCCAACAGCAATCAATAATCTAATAGTCACTAATAATATCCTTGTGTTAACTCTCGAATCTAATCTTCTCCTTGTGCAATTCTCAGGTTTTTCCTTCACAACACTACTCAGCATTCCCTGAGGTCTGGTTTATATACAGAGAAATGGTGGTGCCCTCTAGTGTTTAAATTACACAGAGATGTAATAATTAACCCTTCACTAGCTTGCCTATATACATATCATTACATGCCCCCGTTTTTTACACATTTCTTTTCTATTTACAAAGGGAAAAATGTATAATATTAGTGCAATACCTTGGACGGGATTCTCCGACCCCACGCCGGGTCGGAAAATCGCCGGGGGCTGGCGTGAATCCCGCCCCCGCTTGTCCTGAATTCTCCGCCACCAGAGATTCGGTGGGGTCGGGAATCACGCCGCGCCGGTCGGCGGGCCCACCCCCAGCGATTCTCTGGCGCGTGACGGGCAGAAGTCCCACCGCTGTCAACCCTCTCCCGCCGGTGTGGATTAAACCACCTACCTTACCGGCGGGAGCAGGCGGCGCGGGCGGGCTCCGGGGTCCTGGGGGTGGCGCGGGGCGGTCTGGGCCCAGGGGGTGCCCCCACGGTGGCCTGGCCCGCGATCAGGGCCCACCGATCCGCGGGCGGGCCTGTGCCGTGGGGGCACTCTTTTTCTTCCGCCTCCGCCATGGCGAAGGCGGAAGAGACACCCTCCCCTGCGCATGCGCGGGGATGACGTCAGCAGCCGCTGACGCTCCCGCGCATGCGTGGACTTACGAAGACCGGCAAAGTCCTTTCGGCCCTGTCTGGCATGGCGCTGAAGGCCTTCCACGCCAGCCGGTGGAGCGGAAACCACTCCGGCGCGGGCCTAGCCCCTCAAGGTGAGGGCTTGGCCCCTAAAGGTGCGGAGACTTCCGCACCTTTGGGGCGGCCCGACGCCGGAGTGGTTCCCGCCACTCCATCACGCCGAGACCCCCTGCCCCGCTGGGTAGGGGAGAATCCCGCCCATGATATGTATATGACTTTGATGTCGTGAAAAATCAATAATGAAAAAGTTCAACAGGTACGATTCACAAATTGAGTCTGTCCGGCTCCCTTCTTTTTCTGGTTGACCTTCTTAAACCACAAAGCGTAGACTTAGAAGTTTTTACTGTCCTCTGTGAATCTTCACGAACTTTGAAAGTTGTCATCGTATCATTGAAAATACTTTCACGGAGTTGTAGATCTGGAAAGATGTTTTTGTGTTGTTTGAGTTTCAATAGTGCTCGTCGATTCCATTGAACAATTGATCCTTCATCTGATTGAATGACATAGGAGTGTGATGCAGCTTGTCTAATAACCTTTGCAGGAGCAGACCAACCTCCATCAGGCATTTTGATCCTGACTGTGTTACCTGGAAGCAGTGTGTCCGGTGTAGTAGCATGTTGATCATAATACAGTCGTTGTTTATCTCGTTGATGTTGCATCTTTTGTATTTCGGGTAGATGATCTGGATCAGGTAGTGTAATGGACGGTAGAGCAATTCTTAACTCCCTGTTTATCAACAGTTGCGCTGGTGATAAACCCATGGCAAGCGGAGATGCTCTATAGTTGAATAACGCAAGATTCATGTCTGCATGAGAATCAAAAGCTTTGCAAAGAAGTTGTTTCATGATATGAACTCCTTTCTCCACTTTACCATTTGAGTGAGGGTAGTGTGGACTTGAAGTGATGTGAACGACATTGTATTCAAGAGAATTCAGCCCATTCACGACTATCAAAGCACGGGCCGTTGTCAGACATGACAGTGTTTGGAATACCATGTCTGGCAAAAGTTTCCTTAGTCACTTTTATAACAGATCTGGATGTGAGATCTGACAACTTGATGACTTCCGGATAATTCGAAAAGTAGTCTATGATTAACACATAATCACAACCATTGCAATGAAACAAATCAATTCCTACATTCAACCATGGAGATGTTGCCAATGCATGCTGTTGAAGATTTTTCTTGCATTGTGCAGGTTGAAATTTCAGACATGTTTCACATCCAAGTATCTATCCACAACTGTTAAGTCTGCTTGTATATTCCTGATGTGGAGATACCGGCGTTGGACTGGGGTGAGCACAGTAAGAAGTCTTACAACATCAGGTTAAAGTCCAACAGGTTTGTTTCAAATCACTAGCTTTCGGAGCACTGCTCCTTCCTCAGGTGACTGAAGAGGTAGGTTCCAGAAACATATATATAAAGACAAAGTCAAAGATGCAAGACGATACTTTGAATGCGAGCATTTGCAGGTAATTAAATCTTTACAGATCCAGCGAGACGGTTAATCCCAAGTTAGAGAGGTGTGAATTGTCTCAAGCCAGGACAGTTGGTAGGATTTTGCAAGCCCAGGCCAGATGGTGGGTTGTGAATGTAATGCGACATGAATCCAAGGTCCCGGTTGAGGCCGTACTCATGTGTGCGGAACCTGGCTATAAGTTTCTGCTCGGCGATTCTGCGTTGTCGCGCATCCTGAAGGCTGCCTTACTTCGGGTAAGCGTTCTCCAAAGCAGCTTTCAGGACGCGCGACAACGTGAAAACTCAACACTTGGCTCCTCCCATTAACCACATCATCTTATTAAGCTGAACATGAGTATCCGCGGGAAGCCATGGCCTGCCGATACTGTGAGAGAAAAGTGAGCACTTACCTGAATTCAAAAATCATGGCAAACTTTCCGACTCCAGCGGCAACCTTGGGTCTCCAGTGGGACATGCTATGCAGGTCCCAGCATGGCGCAGTTTGAATGTAGCCATGCGCCCTTGTGACACAGCAGCTACGGGAATGTCCATTGAGGTCGGGCATTTAAACTGCAGGTTTATATTGAAGGCAACACACATGTTTTACAAATGGTTTAAAGGTATGTTGAAGTTTTTGAATATATTTTTTTCCTCTTTCTTTTATCTAGCATTGTTATTGGTTCTTTTAGAGTATTATTTTATGATTAAAGGTGATTATTATTTAATATTTATAAGTGAACATAGGTTTTGTTATTTGTTTTAAATCTGTAAAACTTGAAATCTGCACTATATTATTACATAACTTTACATGTGGCATGCTGAAAAGTGTTTGTATGTTTCAATTAAATTATGGCTGAAAATTTAATTGGGGAGAAGAGAAGTCAGAACTTCCCGAACCACAAACAATGGAGATCCTTGAAGCAGGGCAAAATGTAAATAACACTGCCTCATTACAGTCCTGCAGAAGGGATCATAAAATGCTGTTACAAGTGGGCCAAGTGCTGGCAAGTGGGATTAGGTGGGCAGGTCAGGGCCTTTCATGCGTTGGTGCAGACTCGATGGGCTGAAGGGCCCCTTCTGCACTGTAGTATTCGGTGATTCTGTGAACTTAATGTTTAATATTAGCAGCTGCTGTATGAAATTTTGTTTAATAACAACCTCAACTTTTCCAAATTCTTTGCAAGAAAATATAGCTTTCCACTTTAACACAACGATCAATTAAATATATTTTTTTACCTGAACACAACAGTTCTGTTGTCTTTCTGTAAATAGGGGAGGTTGGGGAGGAGGGGCGAGTGGGGAAGAAGGGAGGGTTCAATGTACAAATGAATCAGCTGCCAGGTGAACTCGAACTGCTGTAGGGGTCTGAAATCCAACTTAACTGTAATTGTAAGATTCAGAGTCCGGCTAAGTATGAGACCACACTGTGATGTTGTGTTGAAACAAGATTCACCGATTTATTGAGTTATCAAAATGACACTTCACCAGATAGTAGGCATTGCGCTTCACAGTGTGAATCTCAAGTCAGCTGGTGTGCTCTCTCTGTCAGAAATTCTTCTTTCTTCTAACTTCTATCTTCTTTCTGCTTCCGGTATTACTGAAAAGCAAGCCTCATTAATCACAGCCATAGCGGGACCAGTGGTACCCCGGAACTATGATTGGTCCATGTAGTACATGACTTGTTTCTGATTTGCTCTGTGAGGCATGTACAGTGCATGGTCATCTCCTGATGACAATTGTTCCAGGATGGGAAGCTCATTGTTACAGACTTTGCGTATTTAATGTGATTTCCAAATTAAATCAGACACTTATATTGTCTTTATGTGTTGTGGATTGGATCAGTTTTTAAGTGTCTGTTGGCTTTTTGGACGATCTCCTGCTGGGTGGTATACTTTATTGTGGCTGCTGTATTTAGAGGAGCTATTTTACTTTAGGACAGATTGCAAAATTATTTATAATTTTAAACAAAGCAATATCAACGTGATGCAGAGGATTACGCAGTGGGTAACACTTAAAAATCGACATAATGTGTGTAACGTAAGTGGAGTACATCATGGACATTTAAAAGGTGAGCTGGGTAAAATATTCGTACACTCTGTTATAGTTGTACAGTCACATTGATTAAAGTAAAATGGATTGGATATTCCAAAACTAATGATCCACGAACAGAAGTTAAACCTCATGCAAAAGTACACACAGATCCTTTGATTCTGTATTATAACTCAGTCAAACTGCTAACTCCTACATTGTCTGTGTGTCACCTGGAGCCTGGGCTTGCTCATCTGCACCAGCAGATATATCTGCATCAGGCTCCATGTTTCCCTCCTCCACTTCTGGTGGCAAGTCATCTTCCAGATGAACGCTCAGTCCATGTTGAAGGGAAAAGTTGTGCAATGCACAACTGTTGTGAGTTTCATCTTCACTGTCGGCTTTACGTCTTCCATCAACATTTCATAAAGGCGTCCCATTGCAGAAGTGCAGTCTCCGGGCACACATCTCCTCTGATATAGAATCATAGAATCCCTACAGTGCAGAGTGAGGCCATTCAGCCCATTGAGTCTGCACCAACACTTTGAAAGAGCACCCATGCCCACTCCCCCTACCTATCCCCCCTAACCTTTAGACACGAAGGGACAATTTTATCATGGCCAATCCACTCAACCTGCACATCTTTGAATTGTGGGAGAAAACTGGAGCACCCAGAGGACACTCACACAGACACGGGGAGAATGTGCAAACTCCACACAGATAGTTACCCGAGGTCAGAATTGAACCCGGGTCCCTGGCGCTGTGAGGCAGCAGTGTTAAAAATTGTGCCACCGTGCTGCCCCAGAGGGCTTTATTTTATATGATATCCTTTCCCTGTACAATCTCCGGGGTGGGTAATTGATTTGCTTCCTCACTAGTCAAACATATAGCCTGACTTCAGATTTTGAATCTGCACTGGATTTTGCAATTCCTGTCAGAGAGCTTGCATGAGGCTTGCATACGTCAACTAGAACATAGAACATAGAACAATACAGCGCAGTACAGGCCCTTTGGCCCACGATGTTGCACCGAAACAAAAGCCATCTAACCTACACTATGCCATTATCATCCATATGTTTATCCAATAAACTTTTAAATGCCCTCAATGTTGGCGAGTTCACTACTGTAGCAGGTAGGGCATTCCACGGCCTCACTACTCTTTGCGTAAAGAACCTACCTCTGACCTCTGTCCCATATCTATTACCCCTCAGTTTAAAGTTATGTCCCCTCGTGCCAGCCATTTCCATCCGCGGGAGAAGGCTCTCACTGTCCACCCTATCTAACCCCCTGATCATTTTGTATGCCTCTATTAAGTCTCCTCTTAACCTTCTTCTCTCCAACGAAAACAACCTCAAGTCCATCAGCCTTTCCTCATACGATCTTCCCTCCATACCAGGCAACATCCTGGTAAATCTCCTCTGCACCCGCTCCAAAGCCTCCACGCCCTTCCTATAATGCGGTGACCAGAACTGTACGCAATACTCCAAATGCGGCCGTACCAGAGTTCTGTACAGCTGCAACATGACCTCCCGACTCCGGAACTCAATCCCTCTACCTGTCGATTCCCAAATTTCTTTCTCTGTCAGTCTGGCCTCAATAAAAGTTGAGATGGATTCGCACGTAAAAAGAAGTTATTTATTTAGCTTGCAAGCTTGATTCATTTCATAGAAACATAAGAGACATCCAGTTTCCTATATCCCAGAAAGCGAATGAACAAAGAAACAAAGGGATCTCTGCAAATCAATTCAAATGGTATCAAGTTTCACATACTCGACGCCCATAGGTCAGCCTATATCCCTCCTGACCTGTTTGATCTATTCTGATTGGCTCACTTCCAATCCCTTTCTCTGGCCCCTATCAATGCAGCATCACTCTCATAGACACACCTCTTCCTGCTTTTTCCATGCGGTCTCAAATCCCTTTGTCCCTAACTGCCAGAATCAAAGTGGCTTATTTCTACATTACATTAACTAGTATCTCTAAAGTAACTATTTTATATCACATTCGTCATACCAATAAAGGCCAACACTCCATAGGCCTTCTTCACAACCCTAGCAACCTGGGTGGCAACTTTCAGGGATCTATGTACATGGACACCTAGATCCCTCTGCTCATCCACACTTTCAAGAACTTTACCATTAGCCAAATATTCCGCATTCCTGTTATTCCTTCCAAAGTGAACCACCTCACACTTCTCTACATTAAACTCCATTTGCCACCTCTCAGCCCAGCTCTGCAGCTTATTTATATCCCTCTGTAACCTGCTACATCCTTCCACACTATCGACAACACCACCGACTTTAGTATCGTCTGCAAATTTACTCACCCACCCTTCTGCGCCTTCCTCTAGGTCATTGATAAAAATGACAAACAGCAACGGCCCCAGAACAGATCCTTGTGGTACTCCACTTGTGACTGTACTCCATTCTGAACATTTCCCATCAACCACCACCCTCTGTCTTCTTTCAGCTAGCCAATTTCTGATCCACATCTCTAAATCACCCTCAATCCCCAGCCTCCGTATTTTCTGCAATAGCCTACCGTGGGGAACCTTATCAAACGCTTTGCTGAAATCCATATACACCACATCAACTGCTCTACCCTCATCTACCTGTTCAGTCACCTTCTCAAAGAACTCAATAATTTTTGTGAGGCATGACCTACCCTTCACAAAGCCATGCTGACTATCCCTGATCATATTATTCCTATCTAGATGATTATAAATCTTGTCTCTTATAATCCCCTCCAAGACTTTACCCACTACAGACGTGAGGCTCACCGGTCTATAGTTGCCGGGGTTGTCTCTGCTCCCCTTTTTGAACAAAGGGACCACATTTGCTGTCCTCCAGTCCTCTGGCACTATTCCTGTAGCCAATGATGACATAAAAATCAAAGCCAAAGGTCCAGCAATCTCTTCCCTGGCCTCCCAGAGAATCCTAGGATAAATCCCATCAGGTCCCGGGGACTTATCTATTTTAAGCCTGTCCAGAATTGCCAACGCCTCTTCCCGACGTACCTCAATGCCATCTATTCTATTAGCCTGGGGCTCAGCATTCTCCTCCACAACATTATCTTTTTCCTGAGTGAATACTGACGAAAAATATTCATTTAGTATCTTGCCTATCTCTTCAGACTCCACACACAATTTCCCATCCCTGTCCTTGACTGGTCCTACTCTTTCCCTAGTCATTCGCTTATTCCTGACATACCTATAGAAAGCTTTTGGGTTTTCCTTGATCCTTCCTGCCAAATACTTCTCATGTCCCCTCCTTGCTCGTCTTAGCTCTCTCTTTAGATCCTTCCTCGCTACCTTGTAACTATCCATCGCCCCAACTAAAACTTCACACCTCATCTTCACATAGGCCTCCTTCTTCCTCTTAACAAGAGATTCCACTTCCTTGGTAAACCACGGTTCCCTCGCTCGACGCCTCCCTCCCAACTAAGGCATTAAACTTTGCTAAAGCATTTGAAGTAATCACTGAGGCTTGTAAGGATCAACATTACATCAAGGAGACTCTTAACCAACAGTTTAAAATACATTGTAAAATCAAAATGTACTTCAGCTTTGCATCAGTTAGGAGGACATGCGTAGTAACATTACTGTCCTTGAAGGAGCCAGGAGCACCAGTAATGAGGCTATGATCATCCAAAACCAACTCCACTGGGCCGGCCATGGGTATCATCAGAGTTCCAACTGCCAAGCAAATGTTCTTCGCCCAGCTCAAGGAAGGAATCAGAGCAAGAGGACAAAGACACCTTGTAGGCTTACCTCAAGAAATGAAACATAGACTTAAATGCCTGGGAGATCTTTGCTCAGAAGAGACCTACTTGGAGGAACTCCCTGATTGAAGGGACACAATTCTTCAAGAACCCCAAAGGCAAGAGGAGGTCTGGAAAAGGAGCTTGAGAAAGCAATACCAGTGATTCAGAGTCCAAGGAAACATCTGTCAAGTGTGCGGTCGAAGGTACTGCTCTAGGATCAGGCTCATCAGCCGCCCAAGAACCCACAGAACCCCTGGCCAGTAACATGGAGTATCTCAGGTGGACAAGCACACTAGTCAATGAGTGGTTGCGGAACATAACATACACTCCAAACCCACTATATCGATTATAGTTCCTTTAATGGAATTAACATTCTCAGGACAAACTAAAGTTTGAAAAATATCTTTCTGTGACTCCAAACTCACTTTATACATTAAAGTACTTTTTAATGGAATTAACAGCCTCATGACAAACCAAAGCAAAGAAAAATTAAAATATATCTTTCTTTCAATTTATGTACATTTTAAACAGATTTATAAACAATAAACATTAATATTATAAATATTTAACCCATCAAGACACCTTCAATGTCTCCAATCTTTGCTCGATGATTCTGGACCAGACAAAAGTGCAAATAAAAAAGCATAAAATCTCACATAACATCAGGGCAAGCCAGCCACGATGGTAAAAAAAACTGGATCAGTCGTTTAAGAGTGGCGTGCTTTTAATGCACATGCCCGTGCTTCAGCACTTCTGCATCATCCCGCTACACATGTGCAACGGAGAATCTCCATAAACCCAAAAAATGATCAAGAGTTACCGACAAATGTCTCTAATTATCTACTCCCCAGGCCCCCAAATAGTCAGCGGGAAATTGAGGAGCAAATATGCAGGGAGATTACAGATAGCTGCAAGAAAAATAGGGTGGTCAAGTTGGGGATTTAACTTTCCCAACATTGACAGGGACAGCCATAACATTAGGGGCTTGGATAGAGTGAAATTTGATGAGTGTATTTTGGAGGAATTTCTCATTCAGTATGTGGATAGCCCAACTAGACAGAGGGCAAAACCTGACCTCCTCTTGGTAAACAAGGAAGGGCAGGTGACAGAAGTGTTAGTGAGGGATCACATTGGGACCAGTGACTATAATTCAATTAGTTTTAAGATAGCTATGGAGAATGATAGGCCTAGCCCAAAAGTTAAAGTTCTAAATTGGGGCAAGGCCAATTTTGATGGTGTTAGACAGGAACTTTCAAAAGTTGATTGGGGGGGTCTGTTGGCAGGGAAAGGGGTGGCTGGTAAGTGGGAGACTTTCCAAATGTGTTAACCAGGGTTCAGGGTAAGCACATTCCTTTTAGAGTGAAGGGCAAGGCTGGTAGAAGTAGGGAACCCTGGATGACTCGGGATATTGAGGCCCTGGTCAAAAAGAAGAAGGAGGCATATGACATACATCGGCAGCTGTGATCAGTGAATCCCTTGAAGAGTAGAGAGGTTGTCAGAGTAGAGTAGAGAGAAATCAGGAGGGCAAAAAGGGGACATGAGATTGCTTTGGCAGATAAGACAAAGGAGAATCCAATAAGCTTCCACAAAAACATAAAGGGCAAAAGAGTAACAAGGGCAAGAGTTGGGCCTCTTAAGGATCTACAAGGTCATCTGTGTACAGATCCACAAGAGATAGGTGAGATCCTAAATTAATATTTCTTATCGGTATTTACTATTGAGAAAGACATGGATGTTAGAGAACTTGGGAAATAAATAGTGATACCTTTAGGAGTGTACATATCACAGAGAAGGAGGTGCTGGAAGTCTTAAAGTGCATAGAACGTAGAACATAGAACGATACAGCGCAGTACAGGCCCTTCGGCCCACGATGTTGCACCGAAACAAAAGCCATCTAACCTACACTATGCCATTATTATCCATATGTTTATCCAATAAACTTTTAAATTCCCTCAATGTTGGCGAGTTCACTACTGTTGCAGGTAGGGCATTCCACGGCCTCACTACTCTTTGCGTAAAGAACCTGTGGTGTTGGGTGCTCTGGTGCACAGATGAGCCAACACAGTTGTATGTGGTACAACTCTATTTTATTTTAACTCTTATAATACAGTTCGTTCTGGATACTCTGCACGTGCTGTCTCCCTGAGTGTGTTTGGTAGCAGATGTGTCCTGGTCCTCCTCTGCAGCTAATACTGACCACCGGGGGTCGTGTCTGTGCTTTTATATCTTTCTGTCATTGGTTGTGGTGTTGTGTGTTCTGATTTGTCCGTTGGTGTGTCTATCATGATGTGTGTGTTTGAATATCATGACATCCCCCCTTTTTACAAAGATATGTGCCTACGTGGTTATAAATATAATTGTGTCGTGAGTGCATCTAAGAGTGTGTGTGTGTGTTGTGTACAGCGTGTGTATATGACGTAACTATTTACATGGGGCGATGTCGGGTGCGTCACACTAACAAGGTTGTACCATAACAAAACTTGGATGCGAGAGAAAAAAAAAAACTTGAACATTGGTCCGGTCAGACGATATCTGGAACAATAAACAACAACAGGTTATAATACAGAAGTGTTTGACTTTTTGAACGTATGAACAGCGTTATAAGTCCAGTCTAATGGGTGACCGCCTCAAGAATGGGCTGGTCCTCAAGCCGGTTCAGCTGTGGAGATTTGGGGTCACACTGGTTCACCTTGGACTGTTGGAGGTGATGCTGTTGCCGAAGTCTCTACTTTACCATTTGTTGTACTTCGTGCAGTGCTTGGTTTTTTCATTCGTGCAAATATAACATTCAACATCTTTGTTAGTGGTGCCTTGGCTGTGGTTTGGCTCTGGTGGCGATGGAAGGGGCATGATCCGTGGCATCTCCACGAAGTCATCCTTGGGAACCAGTGGAGGATCCGGCGTGTGCGTACGGTTCAGTTGCGAGCGTGGAAGGCGGCGCAAAGCTCGCTGATTGCGCCTACGCACCAATCCATCCGCCCTGCATGCCAGGAACAAGGTGGAGTCTTTTTTCTTTTTATGTTTGTGGTGGACGGCATCTTGTAGCCGATGGGTCGTTGCCATCGAAGTAGCACCATCACTAATATCATGCAAGGCGATGACTGTGCCAGATGTGGAAGTTGGCCGAGACCGTGCACGCTGGTTCCAGCCACCTGCTGTGCCGGAAGGGCGACTCCGCAGAGAAATGTCGAAGCATGTCGCCTTGGAGAGAGAATTGTTGCTCGCATCAACGTCTGGCGATGGCGCGAATTGGTGTGTCCATCTTGGACCGCCGGTGCTGGTTGCCACTGCCGACCCAGTGGGACTGCCACGCGATCCATTCCCTGTCGCCGTGGCATCCGCCGTCACCCTAAGCGTGCCATCACCGAGGCCGCGACACCGCCCGTCCGGAGCAAGGTCTGGCGTGCGCAAATCAGAGTCGGCGCTTGGCTGCTCCCCATTTGGAGTCCGGTCTGCCTTCCGTCGATGCCCCCCGTCTGGAGTCCCAACAGGTTCACTGGAGGCAGCCGAGATTCCCTGAAACTGCACTTCTGGAGTCGGAACATGCAGGAATGCACCAACCAGTGGAGAGGCTCGAGCCATCGAGGGTGGAAGCGGTGCGCCGCCACCGCAGTCGTCAGTGGTCCCACCGTGATCGTCGAGTGCCTCGGTACGCACTAGGCGAGGTCTGTCACCTTGCACCTTTTGCATGGGAAGTGGGATGCTGTCGTCACTCGTCTCACATCCCGTGGATAGATCCTCATTAGCAGCTTGCTGTTCACTAGGGTTGGATAAATTGTCAGAGTTTTCATCTGGTGGTGCACACCATGTCGGTGGACTGTCATTGTCTTGCCGTTGTCCTTCATTTGGGCTTTTCTTCTTTGGAATTTTAAATCTTCCCCCAGACATTGCAGAACCTTGTTTATTACCCCCAAATTCTCCCATATGTATGGTCTCGAATATAGGATCCAATGTTTCTATCGACATTGTACTATTTTCCAAAGAACATTCCATTTCACTTTTCTTCTCAGGTACCTCATATGTATCTTTGTCTAATGTACATGCCTTCATGGTCTCTGGGTCTGATTTTGCTGGGACTGGCATGGTCACAGTCTCTCTTTTACTGTTCTCAATTGCCCACATTATACTCCCCATACATAACTGCTTAATCACTGGGGTTAGTGTGGTACAATGGATAATCGGGTCGACCTTATCTGCATCTTCACCATTAGTGGAAAGCACACTTGGTTCACTTGAAACTGCTGTGGGTTTTAAATTCGTTATCTGGCTACTCGATGTCGGTGTCCTCAGGATTCTTGCTCCAATGTTCTGCTCATTTATCAGTGGAGTGTGTATAGGTTCAATGCAATTAATGTTCCCCTCAAGGTTTGAAGAGTCATTACTGACTAACTGCTGGTCTCCGAAGTTGGGATTTTGCGGCGTTGTGTTGAAGGGAGACATTTGTCCCTGCTGTAGATATGATTCAGGTTGTGTTATTTCCATTACCTGAGGATCAATGTCTTGTCCATTTTTTCGATCCGTACTAAAACACTGGCAATTCTCAGTCTGCTCCTTGCAAGTTAAACATTCAATAAATTTCTTTAGCAAATCCTCAGCATCCTTCTGTGGCCGTGCAGCATTATTAATCTCTGTTCGGCTATAATGATCCTGAAGGTCAGCGCATAAACCTTTTTTCTTCGGGCTTGGACGAGGCGATTCCTTTGGCTTGTCTTCAGTTGGGCTTGAACAGTCATCAGCGCTGTGCCCTTCATTGTAGCATGAGAGACCTTCATGGTCATGCTGCTGTGTAGTGGAGCATGGTAGGCTGTTATAGCCTTCTTGCTGTTCACGTGAGCATGGCAGACTTGCATCATCTGCCGCTGGTTGGTCAGGAGAGGTTGCTAGACCCTCATGGTCTTGTTCCTGCAAGGACTGCACATTGGAGTCTTGCGTTGCTTCTATCGTGGAGGCTGTCCACGAGCACTCTGTGGAGGCTTGTGACACTGGAGTCACTTCTTGTTCGTGCAAGGACTGCGCTCTGGAGTCTTGCGTTGCTTCTATCGTGGAGGCTGTCCACGAGCTCTCTGTGGAGGCTTGTGACACTGGAGTCACTTCTTGTTCGTGCAAGGACTGCGTTCTGGAGTCTTGCGTTGCTTCTATCGTGGAGGCTGTCCACGAGCTCTCTGTGGAGGCTTGTGACACTGGAGTCACTTCTTGTCCGTGCAAGGACTGCGCTCTGGAGTCTTGCATTTCTGCAATTGTGGAGTCTGTCCACGAGCTTGCTGTGGAGGCTTGTGACACTGGAGTCACTTCTGGTTCATGCGAGGACTGCGCTCTGGAGTCTTGCATGTCTTCTTTCATAGAGTCGGGAACGTTGAGCGGGACGTGGACCACGCTCTGTGTGGCAGCAGGGCGCTCTCCGTGTGCTTGCACCGCTCCCTGTCTGTTAATGTCAGGCTGCAGCATCATCCGGTACTGATAAGTTGGAACGTCATATCTGCTGGATTGAAGATCCTCAAATCCGAAAAATGAATCCGCATCTGCGTCGGATTCAATGTGGGGGCCGCCAATGTGCAACACGAAAGGTTCGTCCGAGTCATAGTCGTATAGGACCACGGAGCTATCATTGGGCTCGCAAGGTCCGGAAACACTGTAAAGATCGTCATCGAAGTATTCGAGGTCGGAATCATCGGCTTGTGCGTAGGTAACTGCTTGTCGGAGGGTTCTTCGGAGGTCAAATTCATCTCCTGGGTCAATTTGCGGCACTGTGCTGTCATTCCAGGTGAGGGAAGGTTGTTTTACAGCTTTAACAGATTTTTTTTTTTTTGATTTGGGACGTTTCCCTTTTAAACTGGATTTGGGACGTTTCCCCTTTAAATTGGAGCAGTCTGGGGCCTCTGACATCCTGACGCTCGGTATGTAGCACGTAGGAAGCGACTGCGCATGCTCAAATCGCTGTTCCTTTACCGATGGCCGTTTTCTTGACTGCGCATGCGCAGCATCTCGCGCATGCGCAAACGATACTTCCGGTTCTGCGCACTGCTCGCGCAACTGTGCTAGCGTGATACCTTTAGCAAGATGGCCGCCGACCTCGACCCAGCCCTCTCTCAGGCCCGGGATTTCGGCCTCTGGGAATTCGGGCTCCGGGATCCCAGCCACGAGGTGAGTACTGCAGCTTTTCTTACCTTTACTTGCCGATTGGATTGCGTTTTCTTCACAGCACTTGGAGAATTTGTCCAGGACTGCCTTGTAATCGTACCTTTGCTGCCTCCTGAAGAACCTGAACCTTGTGAATATTTCTCTTGCCCTTGCACCGGCGATGGTGAGGAGAAATTCAATTTTTTCGCTATCATCCAGGTCTTGGAGTTCAGCTGCCACCAGGAACAATTCGAACCATTGCCGGAATCGCCGCCAGTTTTCGCGGAGGTCGCCGTGGCACTGGAGCGGCTGCGGAACCGGGAGCTCTATCATTTTGCCTGGGCACTGCTGATTGTCTGTGTACACTGAGGTATGCCGGCAGGTATCGATCCACTCCTGTACCATGTGGTGTTGGGTGCTCTGGTGCACAGATGAGCCAACACAGTTGTATGTGGTACAACTCTATTTTATTTTAACTCTTATAATACAGTTCGTTCTGGATACTCTGCACGTGCTGTCTCCCTGAGTGTGTTTGGTAGCAGATGTGTCCTGGTCCTCCTCTGCAGCTAATACTGACCACCGGGGGTCGTGTCTGTGCTTTTATATCTTTCTGTCATTGGTTGTGGTGTTCTGATTTATCCGTTGGTGTGTCTATCATGATGTGTGTGTTTGAATATCATGACAGAACCTACCTCTGACCTCTGTCCTATATCTATTACCCCTCAGTTTAAAGCTATGTCCCCTCGTGCCAGCCATTTCCATCCGCGGGAGAAGGCTCTCACTGTCCACCCTATCTAACCCCCTGATCATTTTGTATGCCTCTATTAAGTCTCCTCTTAACCTTCTTCTCTCCAACGAAAACAACCTCAAGTCCATCAGCCTCATAAGATTTTCCCTCCATACCAGGCAACATCCTGGTAAATCTCCTCTGCACCCGCTCCAAAGCCTCCACGTCCTTCCTATAATGTGGTGACCAGAACTGTACGCAATACTCCAAATGCGGCCCTACCAGAGTTTTGTACAGCTGCAACATGACCTCCTGACTCCGGAACTCAATCCCTCTACCAATAAAGGCCAACACTCCATAGGCCTTCTTCACAACCCTATCAACCTGGGTGGCAACTTTCAGGGATCTATGTACATGGACACCTAGATCCCTCTGCTCATCCACACTTCCAAGAACGTTACCATTAGCCAAATATTCCGCATTCCTGTTATTCCTTCCAAAGTGAATCACCTCACACTTCTCTACATTAAACTCCATTTGACACCTCTCAGCCCAGCTCTGCAGCTTATCTATATCCCTCTGTAACCTGCTACATCCTTCCACACTGTCGACAACACCACCGACTTTAGTATCGTCTGCAAATTTACTCACCCACCCTTCTGCGCCTTCCTCTAGGTCATTGATAAAAATGACAAACAGCAACGGCCCCAGAACAGATCCTTGTGGTACTCCACTTGTAACTGAACTCCATTCTGAATATTTCCCATCAACCACCACCCTCTGTCTTCTTTCAGCTAGCCAATTTCTGATCCACATCTCTAAATCTCCCTCAATCCCCAGCCTCCGTATTTTCTGCAATAGCCTACCGTGGGGAACCTTATCAAACGCTTTACTGAAATCCATATACACCACATCAACTGCTCTACCCTCGTCTACCTGTTCAGTCACCTTATCAAAGAACTCGATAAGGTTTGTGAGGCATGACCTACCCTTCACAAAGCCATGCTGACTATCCCTGATCATATCATTCCTATCTAGATGATTATAAATCTTGTCTCTTATAATCCCCTCCAAGACTTTACCCACTACAGACGTGAGGCTCACCGGTCTATAGTTGCCGGGGTTGTCTCTGCTCCCCTTTTTGAACAAAGGGACCACATTTGCTATCCTCCAGTCCTCTGGCACTATTCCTGTAGCCAATGATGACATAAAAATCAAAGCCAAAGGTCCAGCAATCTCTTCCCTGGCCTCCCAGAGAATCCTAGGATAAATCCCATCAGGCCCCGGGGACTTATCTATTTTCAGCCTGTCCAGAATTGCCAACACCTCTTCCCTACGTACCTCAATGCCATCTATTCTAATAGCCTGGGTCTCAGCATTCTCCTCCACAACATTATCTTTTTCCTGAGTGAATACTGACGAAAAATATTCATTTAGTTTCTCTCCTATCTCTTCAGACTCCACACACAACTTCCCATCCCTGTCCTTGACTGGTCCTAGTCTTTCCCTAGTCATTCGTTTATTCCTGACATACCGATAGAAAGCTTTTGGGTTTTCCTTGATCCTACCTGCCAAATACTTCTCATGTCCCCTCCTTGCTCGTCTTAGCTCTCTCTTTAGATCCTTCCTCGCTACCTTGTAACTATCCATCACCCTAACTGAAACTTCACACCTCATCTTCACATAGGCCTCCTTCTTCCTCTTAACAAGAGATTCCACTTCTTTGGTAAACCACGGTTCCCTCGCTCTACGCCTTCCTCCCTGCCTGACCGGTACATACTGATCAAGTACACGCAGTAGCTGATCCTTGAACAAGCTCCACTTATCCAGTGTGCCCAACACTTGCAGCCTACCTCTCCACCTTATCCCCCCAAGTCACGTCTAATGGCATCATAATTACCCTTCCCCCAGCTATAACTCTTGCCCTGCGGTGTATACTCATCCCTTTCCATCATTAACGTAAACGTCACCGAATTGTGGTCACTGTCCCCAAAGTGCTCTCCTACCTCCAAATCCAACACCTGGCCTGGTTCATTACCCAAAACCAAATCCAACGTGGCCTCGCCTCTTGTTGGCCTGTCAACATATTGTGTCAGGAAACCCTCCTGCACACACTGTACAAAAAACGACCCATCTAATGTACTCGAACTATATCTTTTCCAGTCAATATTTGGAAAGTTAAAGTCTCCCATAATAACTACCCTGTTACTTTCGCTCTTATCCAGAATCATCTTCGCCATCCTTTCCTCTACATCCCTAGAACTATTAGGAGGCCTATAAAAAACTCCCAACAGGGTGACCTCTCCTTTCCTGTTTCTAACTTCAGCCCATACTACCTCGGAAGAAGAGTCCCCATCGAGCATCCTCTCCGCCACCGTAATACTGCTCTTGACTAGCAGCGCCACACCTCCCCCTCTTTTGCCTCCTTCTCTGAGCTTACTAAAACACCTAAACCCCGGAACCTGCAACATCCATTCCTGTCCCTGCTCTATCCATGTCTCCGAAATGGCCACAACATCGAAGTCCCAGGTACCAACCCATGTTGCCAGTTCCCCTACCTTATTTCGTATACTCCTGGCATTGAAATAGACACACTTCAAACCACCTACCTGAACACTGGCCCCCTCCTGCGACGTCAAATCTGTGCTCCTGACCTCTATACTCTCATTCTCCCTTACCCTAAAACTACAATCCAGGTTCCCATGCCCCTGCTGCATTAGTTTAAACCCCCCCAGAGAGCACTAACAAATCTCCCCCCCAGGATATTTGTGCCCCTCAGGTTCAGATGTAGACCATCCTGTCTGTAGCGGTCCCACCTTCCCCAGAAAGAGCCCCAGTTATCCAGAAATCTGAATCCCTCCCGCCTGCACCATCCCTGTAGCCACGTGTTTAATTGCTCTCTCTCCCTATTCCTCATCTCACTATCACGTGGCACGGGCAACAACCCAGAGATAACAACTCTGTTTGTTCTAGTTCTGAGCTTCCATCCTAGCTCCCTGAAAGACTGCCTGACATCCCTGTCCCCTTTCTTACCTATGTCGTTAGTGCCTATGTAGACCATGACTTGGGGCTGCTCCCCCTCCCCCTTAAGGACCCGGAAATCACGATCCGAGACATCACGTACCCTTGCACCTGGGAGGCAACATACCAAACGTGAGTCTCCCACGCTCCCACAAAATCTCCTATCTGTGCCCCTGACTATCGACTCCCCAATTACTAATGCTCTGCTCCTCTCCCCCCTTCCCTTCTGAGCAACAGGGGCAGACTTCGTGCCAGAGGCCCGTACCCCATGGCTTACCCCTGGTAAGTCCCCCCCCCACAAGTATCCAAAGCGGTATACTTGTTTCTCAGGGGAACGACCGCAGGGGATCCCTGCACTGACTGCTTCTTCCCAGTCCCTCTTACAGTTACCCATCTATCTCCAATCTTTGGTGTAACTAATTCCCTAAAGCTGCTATCTATGACCCCCTCTGCCTCCCGAATGATCCGAAGTTCTTCCAACTCCAGCTCCAGTTCCCTAACTCGGTCTTGGAGGAGCTGGAGATGGCAGCACTTCCTGCAGGTAAAATCAGCAGGGACACTAACGGCATCCCTCACCTCAAAGGTGCATGAAGGTAGATAAATCCCCGGGACCTGATGAAATGTATCCCAGGACGTGCGGGAAGCTAGGGAGGAAATTGTGGGTCCCCTAGCCAAGATATTTGAATCATCAACAGCCACATGTGAGGTGCCTGAAGATCGGAGGGCAGCAAATGTTGTGCCTTTGTTTAAAAAGAGCGCAGGGAAAAGCCCGGGAACTGGTCTGTGGTGGGTAAGCTGTTTGAAGGTATTCTGAGAGGCAGGATCTACAGGCATTTAGAGAGGCAAGGACTGACTAGGGACATTCAGCATGACTTTGTGAGTAGAAAATCATGACTCACAAAAGTTTTTTGAAGGGGTAAGCTAGAAGGTAGATGAGGGCAGTGCAGTCGACGTTGTCTACATGGACCTTAACAAGGCCTTTGACAAGGTACCCCATGGTAGGTTGCTGCATAAGGTAAACTCTCACGGGATCCAGGGTGAGGTAGCCAATTGGATGCAAAATTGGCCTCACGATAGAAGACAAAGGGTGGCTGTAGAGGGTTGTTTTTCAAACTGGAGGCCTGTGACCAGCGGTGTGCCTCAGGGATCAGTGTTGGGTCCACTGTTATTTGTTATTTATATCTATGATTTGGATGAGAATTTGGGAGGCATGGTTAGTAAGTTTGCAGATGACACCAAGATTGGTGGAGTAGTGGACAGTGAAGAAGGTTATCTAGGATTGCAACAATTGGGCCAGTGGGCCGATGAATGGTAGATGGAGTTTAATTTAGATAAATGTGAGGTGATGCATTTTGGTGAATCGAATCGGGGCAGGTCCTACTCAGTTAATGGCAGGGTGTTGGGCAGAGTTACAGAACAAAGAGATCTAGGAGCACAGGTTCATAGCTCCTTGAAAGTGGCGTCACAGGTGGGCAGGGTGGTGAAGAAGGTAATCGGCATGCTTGGTTTCACTGGTCAGAGCATTAAATACAAGAGTTGGCATGTCTTGCTGAAGTTGTACAAGACATTAGTAAAGCCACACTTGGAATACTGTGTACAGTTCTTTTTTAAAATAAATTTCGAGTACCCAATTCATTTTTTCCAATTAAGCAGCACTTTTAGCGTGGCCAAACGACCTATCCTGCACATCTTTGGGTTGTGGGGGCGAAACCCACGGAAACACGGAGAGAATGTACAAACTCCACACGGACGGTGAGCCACAGCCGTGATCGAACCGGGGACCTCGGCGCCCTGAGGCAGCAATGCTAACCACTATGCCACCGTGCTGCCCTTACTGTGTACAGTTCTGATCACCCTATTATAGAAAGGATATTATTAAACTAGATATAGTGCAGGAAAGAGTTACTGGAATGCTACCGGGACTTGATGGTTTGAGTTATAAGGAGAGGCTGGATAGACTGGGACATTTTTTCCTGGAGTCTAGAAGGCTTAGGGGTGATCTTGTAGAGGTTCATAAAATAATGCGGGGCATACATAAGGTAGATAGTCAACATCTTTTCCCAAAGGTAGGGGAGTCTAAAACTAGAGAGCATAGGTTTAAGGTGAGAGGGGAGAGATACAAAAGGATTCACACAGAGGGCGATGAGTGTCTGGAACGAGCTGCCATGGCAGTAGTAGAGGAGGGTACAATTTTGTCATTTAAAAAGCATTTAGACAGTTATATGGGAAAGTTGCGTATAAAGGGATATGGGCCAAATGCGGGCAATTGGGGCTAGCTTGGTGGTAAAATCTGGGCGGCATGGACAAGTTGGGCCAAAAGGTCTGTTTTCCTGCTGTAAACCTCTCTGACTCTATGACTCCATATTCCATTTGTCAGTTTCTTACCTGTCCATATCATATCACTTTGTAGCCTCTGTGTCCTCACAGCTCACCTTTGCACCTAGTTTGGCATCACCAGCAAACCTGGAGACAGTACACCCTGACACTGAGTATACTCAAGGCTGAGATTGAGATGTCTGGACACTAAATGGATCAAGGCATATTGGGACAGGATGGAAAGTGACGTTAATGATGAAGTTAATACATGAATGGTGGAGCAGACTTAATTGGGTATATGGACAATTCCTCCTGTTTCTTATGGAGCTCAGTGCCAAATCTTGTATGGCGCCATTCCTGTGAAGCACCTTGAGTACATTTTCAGACATTAAAGGTGCTGCATAAAAGGCTATGTGTTGTTAGCATTTTTCTTGCTGATCAGACTGACCCAGTCCTATGATTGGCTAACCGCCATAGAAACAGAGATCATAAGCCAGCGATCACGAGATTCCAGTAAACGTGCACCACAGAACAAAGTGTGGAATTTGCAGATGAAGGCTGAGGGTCAAACAGATTAAACTCTACTGCTGTATAATAATCCAAAACTATAATTTTGTTCTAGGAAGAAAAAAACAATGGCTTCCATTGAATGGTCAACTTATCCCTACACTAAATAGTCCTGTGTAAGAGGACCACTCGGATAATTGTGTATGCAACCCAACTTTATCTATGTACATAGGAGCAGGAAAGGCATTAACACCACAAACCTACCCTTTAGTTGGATTTTGGTTGATCTGTATCTTAATTCTGTTGGTTCACCCAGGTATTTTGTTGCTCCTTGAATGTAACTCATTGGGTAGCAAGTTCCTCATTGAAAGTCCCATTCCCCGGGGGTAAAGGGTCTCCTGAATGCCCTTACTTATTTAGTTATGTAATTCATTCATGGAATATGGGCTTCACTGGCTAGGCCAGCATTTATTTCCCATTACTAATTGCCCTTGAGAAGATGGTAGAGATCTCCCTTCTTGAACCGCTGCTTGAACCCAGGTGGTGTAGGTCCACCTACAGTGCTGTTGGGGAGGGAGTTCCAGGATTTTGATCCAGTGACAGTGAAGGAACGATGATATATTTCCAAGTGAGTGACTGGGAGGGGAATCTCCATTTGGTGGTGTTCCCATGTATCTGCTGACCTTCTCCTTATTGGTGGTAGTGAATGTAAGTTTTGGAAGGTGCTTCCTAAGGCGTCTTGGTGAGTTCCTGCAGTGCATCTTGTAGATAGTACACACTGCTGCCATTGTTTGTCAGTGGTGAAGGGTTTGAATGTTTGCGGAAGGAGTGCCAATCAAACGGACTGCTTTGCCCTGGATGGATTCATCCAAGCAAGTGGACAGCATTCCATTACATTCCTGATTTGTACCTTATTGGAGGGGGAGGGGAAACGGGGGACGGGGGAGGGGGGAGGGGGGGGGGGGAGTGGGGGGGGGGTGGGGGGAGTTATTGGCCACAGGATTCATAAACTGTGACCTGCTCTTGCAGCCACAGTATTTATATAGCTGGTCCAGTTCAGTTTCTGGTCAATGGTAACCTTCAGCATGTTGATAGTGAGGATTTAGTGATGGTAATGCCTCTGAATGTCAAAGGGTGATGGTTAGACTTTCTCTTGTAGGAGACGGTCATTGTTTGGCACTTGTGTGGCCTGCATGTTACTTGCCACTTGTCAGCCGAAGCCTGGATATTGTCCAGGGCTTGCTGTATTTGGACATGGACTGCTTCATTATCTGAAGAGTCATGAATGGCACTGATCATTAGCTAACATCCCCACTTTTGACTTAACGATGGATGGAATGTCATTGATGAAGCAGCTTAGGATGGTTGGGTCAAGGACACTACCCTGAGGAATTCCTGCAATAATATCATGAAGCTGAGATGATTGAACTCCAACCACCACAACCATCTTCCTTTTTATGATTCCAACCAGCGGAGGATTTCCCCCTGATTCCTATTGACTCCAGTTTTGCTGGGACTCCTTGAGGCCATACTCGGTCAAATGCTGCCTTGATATCAAGGGCAGTCACTCTCACCTCACTCTGGAGTTCTGATCTTTTGGCCATGTTTGAACCAAGGCTATAATGAGGTCAGGAAGCTGGGTGGCCCTGGCAGAACCCAAACTGAGTGTCGGTGAGCAGGAGTTATCGACAGTGCAATCAAGTACCATGGGCACATGTGAGCAGGTTATTGCTGAGTAAGTGCCACTTGATTGCGCTGTCGATGACTCCTTCCATCACTTTGCTGATGATCGAGGGTAGACTGATGGGGGCATGTGGTAACATGGCCCCTTTAAGAGGTGATCCTCCATGGACCACCTGACAGGCCCACAGCCTATGGAGACAGAATGCAGGAATGTTAACCAATCAGATGTTTGGGCGCAGATCTGCCTGTTGGGGTTTGGTCTGAGTTAGCCTGGGAGTCGTGGGAACAAGACCTGTGTAGTAGTTCTATTGTTCAGTGTATATAGTTCTTAATTCAATAAACCTCTGTTGTGTTTTAGCACTGTCTTGTCGATTGGCTCGCAATGTAACAAGGCGGTAATTGGTCGGGTTGGATTTGTCCTGTTTCTTGTGTACTGGACACACCTGGGCAATTTTCCACAATGCCGGGTAGATGTCAGTGTTGTAGCTGTCCTGGAACAGCTTGGCTCGGGGTAAGTTCTGGAGCACAACTCTTCAGTACTATTGGCGGAATATTATAAATCAAATTGGCTGAAGAGTGACATCTGGGCTTCCTGGTATGCCCTCCTGCACTCTTCATTGAATTAGGATTGATCTCCCGGATGGATGGTAATGAGTGAGGGATATGCAGGGTATGATTAGCCATGATCGTATTGAATGGTGGGATGGATTTGAGGGGCTGAATTACCTTCTCCTGTTCCTAGTTCTTATGTTCTTATGTGGTTACACAATATATACAATTCTGCTGCTGATCCACAGCCATTCATAATATGTTGAGTTTGTAGTTGCTAGATCTGTTTGATGTTCAGAAGGTGCCAGCCAACACCTCAATGTCAAGGTGGGACTTTATCTCCACAGTAACTGTGTGTTGGACTGTTATGGGCAGATGATTCTGTAACAGGTAGATTCGTCAGGACAACATCAAGTTGGTTCTTCCCTCTTGTTGGTTCCCTCACCACCTGCCGCAGACCAAAGACGTAATTCACCCTAAAGTGTCATTTGGCGCGGGCTTGGCAGGGTGTTTCCCACCGCAGTTTGTGAGATCCAGACCTGGATTCACACACACAGTCATTTTTTGGACCTTATGGGGAGCTGAATTCCTACCGAGACCGGCTCCTCAGAGATCAGGGAGCCATTATGAAAGGGTGCCCCAACTTCTAAGTGGACTTGAGGGTTCCCCCCACTCTCACACACAGGCAATGCCACCACCTGCAGATATGGGTATTAGCCCCCTCCCCCCCACTAAGTAAGGACATCCTGCTATGGGGTCTATGAGGACCCTCCTTTTCAGGTCCCTCCTACCCCCTTCACCCCCCAACCTTTATGAGGCCCTTTCATACCCTCCTTCAACAACCCCCCCTTTCATAGATCCCCTCACTCCCCTTTACATGGGCATGGCCCCCCCCCACAGGCCACAACCCTTGGCAGTGCCAACCTGGTAGCCGAGGACCCTGCCGCTGCCAGCCTGGCAGACCTGCACTGCCGAGTGGGCCGGATGCCGGGGCAGTGCCAAGGTAATACCCAGCCCTGTTCCCGACCACCTTTATGTATTAATTTCAGGCTACCAGAGTGACATGGCTTTTCTTTAAAACAAAGTAAATGATTCCTTGGAATTTATTGATGTCTCTGCCGATGAATTACCTCATTCAGAGGAAATAAGTCACATGGGGAGATTGCAAAGGTCACATTTACCAGTTGCCCATATATGGTCTGTTTCAATGTTAATTAGGACAATGAAATAGGAGAGTCTGTTCCATTGTGAAGATAGTGATATCATGAAGTTCTGCATTGTGATATTCGAACATTCGCACGTAAAACTTTCGCACTTTACTGGAATTCACCATCAGAGTTCTCAGTCCGCACGTAGTTGATCAACCTATTGAACTATAAATGCTGTCAACCATCTTCATCATCAGTGGTTTCGCAATACATATTTCTTGAAATATAAAAGTATGCATACATTAGTTCTCTTTGTTGAACCATACAGCCCTTCTAGATCCCACCCCCTCAGCAGGGATTTCTCACCTCCATGCTGCACCCAACTCTACCTCACCATCAAGTCTCTCAACTCCTCCAGTATCTCTGAGCTATCAGACTGCTTATCTGACACCCAGGGCTGCGTGAGCAGAATTTTCCTCCAAATAAATATTGGGAAGACCGAACCATGGCCTTTGGTCTCGCTCCAGACTCCATTCCCTAACGACCAACTCAATCCCCCTCCATGACAACAGCCTGAGACGAGATCAGTCTGTTTACCCTCTTGGTGCCATACTTGCCTCCAAAACTGAATTTGATGCCCTTCACAGTGGTGGGGTTGATAGCAGGGGTATTTCATCAGACAGGGGCATAGCAGAAGGTGTTCCTGCCACCTTCCTGCTTCTACCAGGTTAAATGTGTGGCGGGTAGGTCTGTGAGCAGCCTTTTTACACCCCCCGCCAACTGAGACCCATAATGTCTACTGTTATTGACCAGTAATGGGCAGGGGGGTGCTCACTATGTGAGGAGCATGAGAAGCAAACCATGTCCGGGTTGCTTGTGGACTCCCTGGGGCAAACTCGGCCTCAGATGGGTCTAGTTCCAGCAACAGCTACCATTGCTTTGGTGGTGCTGCCATTCAACCGATCGTCCAGCCTCTGATTGGCTGCTAGCTCTGAGTGGGCAGGACTTCTGTCCCCCTGGGTCCTTGATCCCAGGGAAGACCCACAGCTGTCTATTTCAGTGATTGAGCCTTCGTGATTGAGATTTACAACATTTTCATTGGAATGCGGGTCGCTGCTCTGCAATAGCTTTTTTAGATGTGCTGAAAGTACAGGTAGCAGATCCAAGGAATGGGATGGGGACTACTGTGGAATCTGTGCACCCAAAGAGATGAATTTGGATGAAGTTCATTGTGCATGACAATGGCTGGCTATCAATCTCAATTGACTAAACTGTGAGACTGGGCAGCATCTATTGGCTTCTCAAAAGCTGCATTTAAATTCAAGAATGCTTACTTACCGCCTTCTTTCGAGATACTAAAAGCGCTAATTGTCCAGGAATTTGGAGGATCGATATCCGATGTTAACCTGCGAGAAAATAAACATCAACGCGGAATGTTCATTCCTCATATTGCCTTTCCAAAAGGATATTTCAGTTGAAATGTTTCACTATATATTTACCCACAGTCACATAAATGATAACCTTAAATTTCCTGCCTACTTGTGGCCAGATTCATCCACATTTGGGGCCCAAATCCAATATGTGGCCAAATAGGAACTTGAATGTCAACCAGAGAGTGTAACTTATACCTGTCACATTAGCAGGAAAACCAAAGGATCAGAAGGAAGGTCAACATTACTTGCCACTGACTTCAACGCAGAATATTTGGTGGCTACAATTCAGCACTGCCCCCACTGTCCTGCATTTTCAGACTGCCAGGTTTCATTTCAAATTGATCCCTGTTGATTTGCGTATGCTCCCAAATTGCGAACAATAGTTCCCTTACAGTCACTGCAAGAATATATAAGCCAGTTCACTTTGGGTGTCTGGGAGAATCTGTGACTTTGCTTTGCTGTCTTGGAAATACAGCTGGTTTAAGGGAATGGCTAGTTTCAGATTCATTCTTCCCCAAAAGACAAGTATTGGAATGAACAATATGATAGCCGCAAACTAAGCCAAAGGGAATTCAGGAGGAATCTCTTTATCCCAAGGGTGACTGGAATGTTGCTGCCATGCAGAGTGAGAGTGGACTATTGAACTCAATGCATTTAAGGAGAAAGCGGGTAAACACACAAGTAGAGAGGAGTAGAAACATCTGGGGTCATCCCTGGTAATCTTTTTCCTTTGCATCTTCTCTATTGTCAAATAACTTCAGTATGTGTTTCGATCAATCACTTTTGTACCCAATCATTGACACCCCCTAACTAAAACATGGCATGCAGCACCAGTCTACCATACCTGTATGTTTTCTTTCCAAAGGTTTCCTGTATCTCCCACACCCAACTGTGATCATATACCGGACGTATGGTGTGATGTGTATTCATGATCCCAACAGCTGAATGAGGGGAGAGAGCAGAACATACATTCAGTAATGCAAGTTTAAAACCAATTCTTAATTGTCATTATAAACAACTTGGGAAATCCTGGGAAAGAAGTCTCCTTTGGCACAATTCATAACATTTTGTAGCCATCTAAGATGGCCACCTGCAAAGGACCATGGGAATTATGGCCAACCCAGGACTCAGACAGATACAGCTGAAATCGAAGACCGTGATCAGAGCATGTTGAACTATTGGGTCCGAGTTAAGGACCGCCCCAAAGAGCGCAAAATCCCAGAGGGATAAAAGAGGACACAGCCATGTGTTCTGTCTCTTTTGGATCCGGCCTGTGCCAACCCAATTGTAGCAGGAACAGCCAGCCAAGTTCAAGACCAACGATCGCTACCTGACGGGTGAGCCCAGCAGAGACAGAGCCGCTTTCTTCAAACCAGCCAAATGAAATCCAGGTAAAGGCCTTCTCCATTTGCACAGTGCCAGTCGCCCTGAAGTTAAGTACAGGTTATTGTAGCTGATAGGTGTAGTTTAACTCGTAGTAGATATTGTGTTTGCATGTTGAGATAACTCTTGTGTATGTAAATGAACCATCTTTTGAACTACCTAACTGGCTGTGTGGTCATTTGGTTGATATAAGGGAAGGCTTGTGGTTCACCGAGATAAATGGAAATACCCACAGTATTGGCGACGCTGTTGGGTGGGACCGAAACAGAGCAACAGTTTTAGGTAATGGATCTTCGCTAAGATTGTAAGGTTGTTATTTTGGCACCATCATCAAGCCATTCCTTAGCATACTGCAAACATAAATGGAATGATGATTATTGAAACGTTGGTAGATTATCCCACTGCTTTGATGGATTTTTTCACCACGTAGGTTGGTGTTGTCTCATTTGTGATGTTCAACCAAACCTTGATTTCCAGATCAGAGAGCAAATATTACATTTGAAGACATTGTTGGCGAGGGGGTTGAAGGCACAGGACTTGAGGATTTGACAATGTGAGTGTTGGAAGGCTTAAAAGTGGAGAAATCTCCAGGTCCGGATGAATTGTGGCCCAGGTTGCTGTGGGAGGCGAGGGAGGAGATTGCAGTGGCCTTGATCCAAATTTTTAATTCTTCTCTGGCCACGGGAGAGTGCCAGAGGGCTGGAGAATAGCTAATGTGGTCCCACTATTTAAGAAAGACTGTAGGGATAAGCCAGGGAACTACCGGCCAGTGAGTCTCATGTCAGTGGTGGGGAAACTAATGGGGAAAATTCTGAAGGACTTTATCTCCACTTGGAAAGGCAAGGTTTGATTATGAATAATCAGCATGGTTTTGTCAGAGGGCGGTCATGCCTAACAAATTTGATTGAATTTTTCGAGCACGTGGCTAAGTGTGAAGATGAGGGTAGTGCAGTTGATATAGTTTACATGGATTTCAGCAAAGCATTTGACAAGGTCCCACAAAGGAGACTGAAAAGAAGGCAAATGCGCATGGGATACAGGGGAAATTGATAAGGTGAATTCAAAGCTGGCTGAGCTGCAGGAAACAGAGGGTGATGACAGACGTCTGCCTTAGTGACTGGAAGCGAGTATACAGTGGCATACCACAGGGATCTGTGCTGAGTCCTCTATTATTCGTCATTTATATAAATAATATTAGATGACTATGTGGCGGGTAGGATCAGTAAATATGTTGATGACGCAAAAATAGGCCGGGTGGTTAACAGTGAGACTGAGAGTCTTAGGTTACAGGAAGATACAGACTAGATGGTCAAATGAGCAGAAAAGTGGCAGATGGAATTTAATCCTGAAAATGTGAGGTGATAGACTTTGGAAGGAGCAATTTGACAAGGGAATATTCAATGAATGGCACCACACTGGGAAGTCCTAAGGAACAAAGGCATGTTTATAAATAGATCTCTGAAGGCAGAACACAGAAGGGTAGGTTAATAGGGTGGTGAAAAAGGCATATGATACACTTGTCTTTATCAATCGTGGCATAGATTACAAAAGCAAGGAAGTCATGTTGGAGTTATATAGAACATTGGTGAGGCCACAGCTGGAGCACTGTGTGTAATTCTGGTCACCACATTATAGGAAGGATGTGATTGCACTGGAGCGGGTGTAGAGGCAATTCACCAGGATGTTGCCTGGAATGGAACATTTAAGTTATGAAGAGAGTTTGGACAGTCTTGGGTTGTTTTCGCTGTAACAGAGAGGATTGAAGGGTGACCTGATTGAGGTGTCATGAGGAAAACATCTTTTACCCAGAGGGGGTGGTGGTCTGGAACGCACTGCCTGGGAGGGTGGTAGAAGCTCACAGCCCTTAAAAAGTACCTGGATGAGCATGTCTTAACGTTCGAGGCTATGGGCCAAGTGCTGGCAAATGGGATTAGGATTGGCAGATCAGGTGCCTTTCATGCGCAGTGCAGACTCGGTGGTTTGAAGAGCCTTTTCTGCACTGTATTTTTCTATGTTTCTGTAATTCTGAGAGAGGGGGGTTGAAGGTACAGGATTTGAGAACCTTGGGCGGGATTCCCCGCAATCGGCGCGATGTCCGCCGACCGGCGGCAAAAACGGTGCGAATCAGTCCGGCATCACGCCGCCCCAAAGGTGTGGAATTCTCCGCATCTTGAGGGGCCGAGCCCTAACCTTGAGGGGCTAGGCCCGCGCTGGACTGATTTCCGCCCCGCCAGCTGGCGGGAAAGGACTTTGGTGCCCCGCCAGCTGGCGCGGAAATGACTTTGCCTTGCGGCGCATGTGCGGGAGCGTCAGCGGCCGCTCACGGCATCCCCGCGCATGCGCAGTGGAGGGGGTCTCTTCCGCCTTCGCCATAGTGGAGATCATGGCGAAGGCGGAAGGAAAAGAGTGCACCCACGGCGCAGGCCCGCCCGCGGATCGGTGGGCCCTGATCGCGGGCCAGGCCACCGTGGGGGCACCCCCCGGGGCCAGATCACCCCGCGCCCCCCCCAGGACCCCGGAGCCCGCCGGCGTCGCCTTGTCCCGCCGGTAAGAAAGGTGGTTTGATTCTCGCCAGCGCGACAGGCATTCTAGCAGCTGGACTTCGGGCCATCACGGGCCGGAGAATCGCCGGGGGGGCCCGCCAACTGGCGCGGCGCGATTTCCACCTCTGCCGAATATCCGGTGCCGGGGAATTCGGCAACCGGCAGGGGCGGGATTCATGCCAGCCCCCGGCGATTCTCCGACACGGCGGGGTGTCGGAGAATCCCGCCCCTGATATTGTGCGAGAGGGGTTGAAGGTATGGGATTTGAGGATGACATTGTGGGAGAAGGGGTTGAAGGTACGGGATTTGAGGATCTGACATGTGGGAGAAGGGGTTGAAGGTACGGGATTTGAGGATTTGACATGTGGGAGAAGGGGTTGAAGGTACGGGATTTCAGGATCTGACATGTGGGAGAAGGGGTTGAAGGTACGGGATTTGAGGATCTGACATGTGGGAGAAGGGGTTGAAGGTACGGGATTTGAGGATGACATTGTGGGAGAAGGGGTTGAAGGTACGGGATTTCAGGATCTGACATGTGGGAGAAGGGGTTGAAGGTATGGGATTTGAGGATGACATTGTGGGAGAAGGGGTTGAAGGTATGGGATTTGAGGATCTGGCATAGAACATAGAACAATACAGCGCAGTACAGGCCCTTTGGCCCACGATGTTGCACCGAAACAAAAGCCATCTAACCTACACTATACCATTATCATCCATATGTTTATCCAATAAACTTTTAAATGCCCTTAATGTTGGCGAGTTCACTACTGTAGCAGGTAGGGCATTCCACGGCCTCACTACTCTTTGCGTAAAGAACCTACCCCTGACCTCTGTCCTATATCTATTACCCCTCAGTTTAAGGCTATGTCCCCTCGTGCTAGCCATTTCCATCCGCGGGAGAAGGCTCTCACTGTCCACCCTATCTAACCCTCTGATCATTTTGTATGCCTCTATTAAGTCTCCTCGTAACCTTCTTTTCTCTAGCGAAAACAACCTCAAGTCCATCAGCCTTTCCTCATAAGATTTTCCCTCCATACCAGGCAACATCCTGGTAAATCTCCTCTGCACCCGCTCCAAAGCCTCCACGTCCTTCCTATAATGCGGTGACCAGAACTGTACGCAATACTCCAAATGCGGCCGTACCAGAGTTCTGTACAGCTGCAACATGACCTCCTGACTCCGGAACTCAATCCCTCTACCAATAAAGGCCAACACTCCATAGGCCTTCTTCACCACCCTATCAACCTGGGTGGCAACTTTCAGGGATCTATGTACATGGACACCTAGATCCCTCTGCTCATCCACACTTTCAAGAACTTTTCCATTAGCCACATATTCCACATTCCTGTTTTTCCTTCCAAAGTGAATCACCTCACACTTCTCTACATTAAACTCCATTTGCCACCTCTCAGCCCAGCACTGCAGCTTATCTATATCCCTCTGTAACCTGCTACTTCCTTCCTCACTATCGACAACACCACCGACTTTAGTGTCGTCTGCAAATTTACTCACCCACCCTTCTGCGCCTTCCTCTAGGTCATTGATAAAAATGACAAACAGCAACGGCCCCAGAACAGATCCTTGTGGTACTCCACTTGTGACAGAACTCCATTCTGAACATTTCCCATCAACCACCACCCTCTGTCTTCTTTCAGCTAGCCAATTTCTGATCCACATCTCTAAATCACCCTCAATCCCCAGCCTCCGTATTTTCTGCAATAGCCTACCGTGGGGAACCTTATCAAACGCTTTGCTGAAATCCATATACACCACATCAACTGCTCTACCCTCGTCTACCTGTTCAGTCACCTTCTCAAAGAACTCGATAAGGTTTGTGAGGCATGACCTACCCTTCACAAAGCCATGCTGACTATCCCTGATCATATTATTCCTATCTAGATGATTATAAATCTTGTCTCTTATAATGCCCTCCAAGACTTTACCCACTACAGACGTGAGGCTCACCGGTCTATAGTTGCCGGGGTTGTCTCTGCTCCCCTTTTTGAACAAAGGGACCACATTTGCTATCCTCCAGTCCTCTGGCACTATTCCTGTATCCAATGATGACATAAAAATCAAAGCCAATGGTCCAGCAATCTCTTCCCTGGCCTCCCAGAGAATCCTAGGATAAATCCCATCAGGCCCCGGGGACTTATCTATTTTCAGCCTGTCCAGAATTGCCAACACCTCTTCCCTACTTACCTCAATGCCATCTAATCTATTTACCTGGAGCTCAGCATTCTCCTCCACAACATTATCTTTTTCCTGAGTGAATACTGACGAAAAATATTCATTTAGTATCTCGCCTATCTCTTCAGACTCTACACACAACTTCCCATCCCTGTCCTTGACTGGTCCTACTCTTTCCCTAGTCATTCGCTTATTCCTGACATACCTATAGAAAGCTTTTGGGTTTTCCTTGATCCTTCCTGCCAAATACTTCTCATGTCCCCTCCTTGCTCGTCTTAGCTCTCTCTTTAGATCCTTCCTCGCTACCTTGTAACTATCCATCGCCCCAACTGAAACTTCACACCTCATCTTCACATAGGCCTCCTTCTTCCTCTTAACAAGAGATTCCACTTCTTTGGTAAACCACGGTTCCCTCGCTCGGCACCTTCCTCCCTGCCTGACCGGTACATACTTATCAAGAACACGCAATAGCTGATCCTTGAACAAGCTCCACTTATCCAGTGTGTCCAAAACTTGCAGCCTACTTCTCCACCTTATCCCCCCCAAGTCACGTCTAATGGCATCATAATTTCCCTTCCCCCAGCTATAACTCTTGCCCTGCGGTGTATACTTATCCCTTTCCATCCTTAACATGTGGGAGAAGGGGTTGAAGGTACGGGATTTGAGGATCTGACATTGTGGGAGAAGGGGTTGAAGGTACGGGATTTGAGGACCTGGCATGTGGGAGAAGGGGTTGAAGGTACGGGATTTGAGGATCTGACATGTGGGAGAAGGGGTTGAAGGTACGGGATTTGAGGATCTGACATGTGGGAGAAGGGGTTGAAGGTACGGGATTTGAGGATCTGGCATGTGGGAGAAGGGGTTGAAGGTACGGGATTTGAGGATTTGACATGTGGGAGAAGGGGTTGAAGGTACGGGATTTGAGGATCTGACATGTGGGAGAAGGGGTTGAAGGTACGGGATTTGAGGATCTGACATGTGGGAGAAGGGGTTGAAGGTACGGGATTTGAGGATCTGACATGTGGGAGAAGGGGTTGACTGTACGGGATTTGAGGATCTGACATGTGGGAGATGGGGTTGAAGGTACGGGATTTCAGGATCTGACATGTGGGAAAAGGGTTTGAAGGTACGGGATTTCAGGATCTGACATGTGGGAGAAGGGGTTGAAGGTACGGGATTTGAGGATTTGACATGTGGGAGAAGGGGTTGAAGGTACGGGATTTGAGGATCTGCTTTGTGGTAGAGGGGGTTGAAGGCACAGGATTTGTGGTGAAATTTGACTCTGTTCTTCTCAGATGTCAAGATGATGACAGAGACCTCTCAAATTTAGATCTGTCCGGAGATGTTTTTTTCCCTGTATTGTGCGGTCCAATTTACAGGCCCTGAGATTGGCTTTCGCAAGGGTGGGAGCCTTCGAAAACCGGCGGGGCTGGCAACTCCGGCGCGAAGGAGTGGCGTGAACCACTCCGGCGTCAGGCCGCCCGGAAGGTGCGGAATCCTCCTCACCTTCAGGGGCTAGGCTGCCGCCGGAGTGGTTTGCACCACGCTGGCCGGCGCGGAAGGGGCTTGGCGCCACACCAACCGGCGCAAGTTGCCGCATGCGCGGGAGTGCCAGCGTGTGCTGGCGTCATCCCAGCGCATGCGCAGGGGGGATCATCTCCGCGTCGGCCATCGCGGACTGTTACAACAGCCGACGCGGAGGAATAGAGTGCCCCCATGGCACAGGCCCGCCCGCGGATCGGTGAGCTCCGATCGCGGGCCAGGCCACCGTGGGGGCACCCCCCGAGATCAGATCGCCCCGCGCCCCCCCGAGGACCCCGGAGGCCGCCCACGGAGCCAGGTCCCGCCGGTATGTACCTGTCGTAATATACGGCGGCGTGACCGGCCGAAAACGAGCAGCCACTCGGCCCATCGCGGGCCGGAGAATCGCCGGGGGAGGGGGGGGGCGCTGCTAACGGCCCCTGATTGGCGTGGCGCGATTCCTGCCCCTGCCAAATTCCCAGCACCGGAGAATTCGGCAGCCGGCGGGGGCGGGATTCACACCGCCCCCCGACGATTCTCCGACCCGGCTGGGAATCGGTGTTAGAAGTGTGCAATTTATGTTATTAATCTGTTTTCAAACTAACATCGCTTGGTTTATAAAATTATCATGGTTTGGAAGTTTATGTTCAAATGTAGGTGAAATGACCCATGTTGAAGGTTGACAGTAAAGGTAGATGCTTTAGTTGTTAGAATGGAAAAGTTGCATTGTGTTATTGACAGGGAAGTATCGAATGTTAACGTCAGGGGACAATGGCAGGTTTTTCTAAATCCACAATGGACTCTGGCTGGAATTCTCCGGCCGTTCACTGTTGTCGGGATTCTCTGGTCCCGCCGGCAGAGTACACCAACCCTTGAGTCTCCTAAAACTCTGAAAGGTGTTATCAATATTAAGTCATCAATGATTGGTCTGGAAGCTATTCCTTTGATTCTAAGATGGAAAGCAGTTATAATTAGAGACAGTTGATTAATATTTTGACTTGGATACAGGGCTAGTGTGGGCAAAGGAGCCCAGATCACAGGCTTCCCTATAAACCCAGCGATATGTCAAATAGAAAGAAGCTGTATATTTGATCATTTGGGTTGATCGGCAGCCAACTGGAAGGGGGAGAGCAAGAAAATAGATGTTTTCCAAGCCTGCACTTTAAGCAAAGGAAAACTGACTCTAACATTGAAAGCTTCACTTGAGAGGAGTTAAAACATGGCTGGAGTGAACGCTGAGCTGAATCTATAGAGACAGTCCCCAGGGGAACCCCTCATGGTGGAAGGTAGGATTGGAAAAGAAAAAGAACAGAAGTAAATGTTTGGGAACTGCCAAACAATTTGGATTGGTTCCTGGAGATTGGGCGTCTACTTAAGAGACTGAGTAACAGAACAAAATTATTGTCATTTTCATGGAATTTACAGTGCAGAAGGAGGCCATTCAGCCCATCGAGTCTGCACCGGCTCTTGGAAAGAGCACCCTACCCAAGGTCAACACCTCCACCATAACCCAGTATCCCCACCCAACACTAAGGGCAATTTTGAACACTAAGGGCAATTTATCATGGCCAATCCACCTAACCTGCACATCTTTGGACTGTGGGAGGAAACCGGAGCACCCGGAGGAAACACACGCACACACGGGGAGGATGTGCAGACTCCGCACAGACAGTGACCCAAGCTGGAATCGAACCTGGGACCCTGGAGCTGTGAAGCAATTGTGCTATCCACAATGCTACCGTGCTATTAAAAGTAATAATGGCAGTCTCCCTGTGTGGGATTTCAAAATATAAGCTGCCGACACAGAAATGTGAACGTTAGTGGGTTGGATTCTCCCGTCCTCCAGCTGCGTGTTTCTCGGTGGTGCATCGTTCGCTGACGCCGGGATTCTCTCATGGCACATGTTAATTGGATTTCCCATTGAAGCCACCCCATGCCACCGGGAAACCCATGAGCAGGGGTGCACTGCCGACGAGAAAAGTGAATCACAAAGACCGAACAATTCCAGCCAGTGTTTCATCTTTCGTCATAATTCTTTTAAAGGTGAGATCTTGATGTGTCATCCTTTTAGCTAATAACTGGACATTCAAATTTTTCTTTAAATCATTGTTCTCTATAGAGATTATAACACTTGAATCTGAGTTTGGGATGTCCTATAGTGCAGGTTTCCATGCTCACTTGCTGTACAATACCACATTTGGTGCGTGGGATTCGCCATATGAACCACATGATCAACGCAGCAAAAGTTGAGCCCTGAAGACCACACTCTCGATGCCAGGTATGGGGCAACTTTCAGGAACTTTGTCATTTTGCCCTGCCACTTGATGTAACAGTGAGATCTTATGCAGTGAAGGTTGAATGCAGCGACTTTTTTTCTGACACCGATCGCTATGTGAGAACTGCTGCAGATTAGACTTTGACCTTTATTTAGACACTGTGATGATATGCATAAAGCAAATTTGTACAGCATGTTATGCACAACCTCAGACCACTAGGTGGCACTGTAAACCCACCATGTGATCCTGTGGCTGGGGAGTTGGGAGTAGGTCGGACTGGAGGATAGACGTATTTTTCAATAGCTCTACAAGAGTTAATTAGAGTTAGTAGTTTATTATTTTGTTTATCCTCGTTATCATCACGCAGTTGTTTTATAATAAATTAATGAAACTAGATATTCTGTAGTTCAGTTTTCACTTGGGCCAGTCTACAGAACATGACAGACACCAACTCCGCTTTCCCTCCAAACTCTGTGCATGAGCCTGCTGAATGCAGAGCATGCTTTTGCTGAGCGATGAGTGATTTCTTAACCTGCCATGATGTTGCTGGAGAGCGTACTCCAGGTCAGAAGGACATCTGAACAGGGATGAGGAATAGGAGCTGGGATTCTCCAGGGTTCGCTGGCGGTGAGATTCTCTGGTCCCATCGGCAGCGCACCGTCCGCCGTGGGCTTTCCTGATGGCATGGGGTGGCTTCAATGGGAATTCCCATTGACAGCGGCAGGAACAGAGAATCCCGCCGCCAGCGAATGGCATGCAACCTCCCGCTGCCGAGAAATACACGACTGTGGGTGGGAGGGTAGAGAATCCCGCACATGGTGGTGATTGTGACTGAGGCTGGGGAAAAGCTGGTACAAAATCGCTGGTGTGAATTCCCCGCTGGCAGGATTCTCCATTCCATTGGCAGCGCATCCCGTCCATAGATTCCCAGTGGTATGTGGTGGCTGCAATGGGAAATCCCATTAGCCAGCGGCGGGAACCGTGTATCCCGCACCACCAAGGAACAAGTGTCTGGGAAGGTGGCGAGTTCACCCCTCAGTTTCAGACTCATTGTAAGGCTGAAACGTCTGAGGTTCGTGCAAAGTGGTCAACAAACAGCTAGACGTCCTCCAGATTGTGTGTGCTATGAGAGTACAGTCATTGGCAAACAAGAGTTCGCTTTGTTTTGTGATCATTGCCCAAGCCTTGAGCCTTTGCAGATTGAAGAAGTTGTCCCCTCTCCTGAACTCATAATGTGTTTACTCCAATGAGTGTCAACAAGAGCATGGCTGAAAACAAGATGGGAGACAGAACTGGAGCTATTATGCAGCCTTGCTCAGTGCCATTGATTACAGGAAAGGCAACTGTTGAGGCATCATTGCGCTGGCCATCATGAAGTGAGCGGATGACTCTGATCGTCTTTTCAGGGCAGCCATATTTGCACAGTGTAGTTCTCCCGGGACAGCGGCGACCTCGCGGGACCGGCACACAGCCGCGAAATGGCCCTTTTTCCCGCAGCTCTTACAGATCGCTGCGCGGGCCGGGCAGCGCTGCCAGGGGTGTTTCGCCTGGCCGCAGAAATAGCAGCGGGCTCCCCCGGTGCGACTTGGCTTTTGGACCGCGCAAGCCTGTGGGGTGTCCGGGGGGGGGTGGGTTTGTCGCGACGGGTGTGTACGGAGCCCAATGGGCTGCCGCGCGGTCGGGGCCATAGGCGTGGGTATTTCGCGCGGCCACGTCTAGGGAGGCTGCTAGGGCCCGTGCCTCTGAGAGTCCTAGCGACTCTTTTTCTAGAAGTCTTTGGCGGATTTGGGAGGAGTTCATACCTGCCACAAAAGCATCGCGCATTAACATGTCCGTGTGTTCATTTGCGTTCACCGGCGGGCAGCTGCAGGCTCGTCCCAAAATTAGTAGCGCGGCGTAGAATTCATCTATCGATTCTCCGGGACTTTGCCGTCTCGTTGCGAGTTGATAGCGAGCGTAGATCTGGTTTACTGGGCGAACATAGAGACTTTTGAGTGCTGCGAACGCCGTCTGGAAATCCTCTGCGTCTTCGATGAGAGAGAAAATCTCCGTGCTTAACCGCGAGTGCAGGACCTGTAGTTTTTGGTCTTCTGTGACCCGGCCGGTGGCTGTTCTGAGGTAGGCCTCGAAACAAGTCTGCCAGTGCTTGAAGGCTGCTGCTGCGTTCACTGCGTGGGGGCTGATCCTCAGGCATTCCGGGATGATCCTGAGCTCCATAGTCATTTAGGCACGCTTAATAAATTGTAGCGCACAAAGACTCCGAGAGACGAATAGAGTGAAGTCGATGAGGCTTTATTAAGCGTGACTGTTCCCCCGCAGTTCAGTAGTAGACTGCCTGCGGGGGAGGACTCCAGGTACTTATACTCCGCCTTCAGGGCGGAGCTAGAGGTCAACGTCCAACCAGGACCCGGGATCTGTCAGCCAATGACATCACGGCTTCACAGTCCCACATGACCCCTAATGCATACTACCACACACAGCACCCGCCATGAGCCTCACTTTATCAGGTCAATGAACACACTGTACAGGTCCTTGTTTGGTTCATGGGACGTTTCTTGAATTTGACATGCTACAAAGGTCACATTGACCATTCCTCGTCCAACACAAAGGCCACACTGATTCTGCAAAATAAGTGGCAACCCTGTTATAGAAAGATTCTTGTAGTCTTGGGCACAATGCCCTGCTTCCAGATTAAGCAGGAGAGGCTAGTGAGTTTCCTAACCACGTCAGCAACTCTGTGTTTGAATACTTCAGGTGGAATGTCACTGGCTCCTGCAGACCTATTCACAGACAGTTGCTTTATGGTCTTGGTAATTTAGGATTGAGAAGGGTCGAGGGTAGCCTTGCCCAGAACCCAATAGTGTTGTTGCAGAATGTGGATTCTTGGTTAGGAGATTGGTAAAGTGTTCTGCCTGTTCCTTTGGCATCATTGGCATCTGCTGACAGGAGCAGTGTCATACTGACAGATTGTAGACCTTCCTGGAGAGGCATATAATCATAGAAGTCCAGAAGGAGGCCATTCAGCCCATTAATTCTGCACCGACTCTCTGAAAGAGCAACCTAACTAGGCTCATTCCCCCACCCTATCCCCATAACCCATATCTAACCTGCACAGTTTGGACACAAGGGACAATTTAGCATGGCCAATCCACCTAACCCGCACATCTTTGGAATCTGGGAAGAAACCAGAGCACCCGGAGGAAACCCACACAGACGCGGGAAGAAATGCGAACTCCACACAGGCAGTCATCAAGGCCGGAATCGAACCCGGGTCCCTGGTGCTGAGAGGCAGCAGTGCTAACCACTGGGCCACCGTACCTCCCTGATCGTCTGGTTGTGCTTACTGGCTTCTTCCTGAAGCCCTGATGTCTGTTCCCCCAGCAGGGGATCTTTATCTCACTCAGTTTGGCCAACAGTGTGTGTATTTTGCTGTGGTATCTTGCTTTTTTTGTCAGTGATTTTTAGTCAGGCAGGTAAGCTCGGTGAACATTGTTAACATCATCTAGTAGCTTGACCATATCTTGGTCATTCAGGTCAAACTAATCTTGGTTTTTCTGTTTGATGACCCCAAAGACTTCAGATGCTGTATGGGTGACATTCCTTAACTACTTCCAAGAACCTTCAGTGTCCATGTTCGTAGCTAAATTTTCTTCCAGCTCTTGTCTTTTACGATAGTATCACCAAGCTTCCTTTGTGTCTTGACTCTGCCTCAGCATGTAACAAATATTTTACTCGTAACATTGCACTAGCTTCCATTGCCTGTTAGAAACACAAGGGACCCAACTACAAAAGAAAGCTTCCAGAGTACATGAGAAATGGAGATGAGCCAGAATCTCTACAGGATGAATGATAGCAGCAGGACTCCACTGACATTGACTAATCGGAAAATCACAGGTACATTTCCAACCCATAGGTATTAGTGAACAGACAATCACAATGCAGAACATGCAATTACAGCTATGAATTGTGTGATGAAAATGTTATTATTTTAATATTTTTGAGGATATTGTGTTGGTCTGTGGAAATGCTGTGTGTGTGTGTGACTAATTCAATTAAGCTGGTCACTGAATTCGATGGAGTTGAGACCAAAGGGGCTAAGCATGAAATGTAGGCACTTGAAGGGAATAAGGCCAAATTGGATTTGCTACAGTTGAAAATGAAATGAATGAAATGAAAATCGCTTATTGTCACAAGTAGGCTTCAATGAAGTTACTGTGAAAAGCCCCTAGTCGCCACATTCCGGCGCCTGTTCTGGGAGGCTGTTACGGGAATTGAACCGTGCTGCTGGCCTGCCTTTGTCTGCTTTCAAAGCCAGCGATTTAGCCCTGTACTAAACAGCCCCTAAACAGTTAAATACAACATGAGCAGAAATTTGCATTAGGATATAAGTGATGATTTTAGATGCTGAAAGGGTGGGAAGAAAGAGTCATCTGCAAACTATATGAGGCAAAAATATCAAATGTTATTTTACTTGAACGTATTGGCCCCAAGGAGAACATAAAAGGTTTTTATATTGTGTGAAAGGTAAATTTCAAAGTAGGAAAAAGACAATGAGAAAAGATGTAAGAGAAAAAATATATTTAACTATGGGTTGGAAGCTAGATGTGGCCATGTAAAATCTCCTAATGAGAGAATGCTGTGCTGGGACAGAACTGTGCAAAAATGAAGCAGTCTTCAGCGACATAGAAGAATGTATGTTGTTTTCAGAATGAAGTGTTTTGTTCTGAAGCTTCTGGAATTCTCCACAGCAGAGTGAGAGGGAAAGAGAGGCCCTGTGACATATCTTCCCTATAACAATCATTTCCATATGTTTTGGGCTTGCCCGAAGCTTGGGGGATTCTGGCAGGGGTTTGCCGGGCAGCACGGTAGCATTGTGGATAGCACAATTGCTTCACAGCTCCAGGGCCCCATGTTCGATTCCGGCTTGGGTCACTGTCTGTGTGGAGTCTGCACATCCTCCCCGTGTGTGCGTGGGTTTACTCCGGGTGCTCCGGTTTCCTCCCACAGACCAAAGATGTGCAGGTTAGGTGGATTGGCCATGATAAATTGCCCTTAGTGTCCAAAATTGCCCTTAGTGTTGGGTGGGGTTGCTGGGTTATGGGGATAGGGTGGAGGTGTTGACCTTGGGTGGGGTGCTCTTTCCAAGAGCCGGTGCAGACTCGATGGGCCGAATGGCCTCCTTCTGCACTGTAAATTCTATGACATGTCGGAGGTCCTGAAGGTGAAGGTGATCCAGAAGTGGCGATCTTTGGAGTGTCAGAAGACCTGGGAGTCCAGGGAGCGAGAGAGGCTGACGTCTTGGCCTTTGCCTCCCTGGTAGCCCGGAGATGGATATTATTAGAATGGAGGGACCCAGTGCCCCCAAAACTGTGGGTGTGGGTGAGTGACCTGGCAGAGTTTCTCAGGTTAGAAAAGATAATGTTCGCCTTGAGAGGATCTGTAGAGGTGTTTGCCTGGAGATGGCAGCCATTCATCAACTTCTTTGAGATGCCAGCAGTGGGGGGTATAAAATGGGGAGGTAGGAGAGCTGGGGAGTGGGGGCGGGATGGTGGGGTGTTAGGTATTTTGTTGATTTTCGTTATTTGCAGCCCTGTTGGCTTATTTTGTTTTGTGCTTGTGTTTGATGTGGAATTATATAAATGCCTCAATAAAATATTTTTAAAAATAACCATCTGGAAGAAAGAACTGAGGATACTGTTGCTAAGTTTGCAGATAATACAAAGGACAGGTAGTATTGAGGAAGCAGGGGGTGCAGAAGGACTTGGACTGACTAAGAGAGTTGGCAAAGAAGTGGCAGATGGAATACAATGTGCAAACGTGTGAGGTTATGCACTTTGGAAGGAGGCATAGTCTATTTTCTAAATGGGGAAATGCTTAGGAAATCAGAAGCTCAAAGGGACTTAAGAGTCTGTGTTCAAGATTCTCTTAAGGTTAACATGGAGGTTCAGTTGGCAGTTAGGAAGGCAGATGCAATGTTAGCATTCATTTTGAGAGGGCTAGAATACAAGACCAGGGATGTACTGCTGAGACTGTATAAGGCTTTGGTCAGACCCCATTTGTAGTATTGTTTTGGGCCCTGTATCTAAGGAAGGATGTGCTGCATTGGAAAGGGTCCAGAGGAGGTTCACAAGAATGTTACCTGGAATGAAGAGCTTGTCATATGAGGAGCGGTTGAGGACTGTGGGTCTATACTCGTTGGAGTTTAGAAGGATGAGGGGAGATCTTATTGAAACTTTGTTTGAATTTTTTTTCCAATTAAGGGGCAATTTAGCGTGGCCAATCCACTTACCCTGTACATCTTTGGTTTGTGGGGGCGAAACCCACACAAACACGGGGAGAATGTGCAAACTCCACACAGACAGTGACCCAGAGCTGGGAGATTGAACATGGGACCTCGGTGCCGTGAGGCAGCAGTGCTAACCAATGCGCCACCATTACAGGATACTACGAGGCCTGGGTAGAGTGGGCGTGGAGAGGATGTTTCTACTAGTAAGTTAAGCTAGAACCAGAGGGCACAACCTCAGACTGAAGGGATAATTCTTTAAAACAGAAATGAGGAGAGATTTCTTCAGCCAGAAGGTGGTGAATCTGTAGAACTCTTTTCCGCAGAAGGCTGCGGAGGCCAAGTCACTGAATGCCTTTAAGATAGAGATAGATAGGTTCTTGATTACTAAGAGGATCAGGGGTTATAGGGAGAAGGCAGAAGAATGGGGATGAGAAAAATATCAGTCACGATTGAATGGAGGAGGAGACTCGATGGGCCGAGTGGCCTAATTCTGCTCCTATGTTTTATGGTCTTATAGAATACCTACAATGCAGAAGGAGGCCATACGGCCCACCAAGTCTGCACCGACCCTCTGAAAGAGCACCCTACCTAGGCCCAATCCCCGACCTATCCCCGTAACCTCATCTAGGAGCAATTTACCATGGCCAATCCACCTCACCTGCACATCTTTGGATTGTGGGAAGAAACCAGAGCACCTGGTGAAAACCAAATATGAGCAACATTTGAGCAGCTTCAATAAAGATCAATGTATCATTATTGTGGTACTTAAATGGATGCATATTACAGCTACCTGCTGGTGTATACCTGTTAATCAATACAAAGGGAAACACTGCATCAATTCTCCTAGGCTCCTTCGACAGCAGATTCCAAATCCATGACCTCCAGCACTTAGAACAACACTACCAAGTTCTTTCTCCAAGTCACAAAACATCCTCACTTTGAAATATATCAGTGTTATCGAGTCATAGAGTCACAGATGTTTACAGCATGGAAACATGCCCATTGGCTCAGCTGGACCATGCCGCCCAGTTTCTATCACCAAGCTAGTCCCACTTGCCTGCATTTGGCCCATATCCTTCTATACCCACTCTGCCCATGTAACTCTCTAACTGCTTTTTAAAGGACAAAATTGCACCTGCCTCTACCACTGCCTCTGGCAGCTCATTCCAGATGCTCACCACCTTCTGTGTGAATAAACTTCCCCTCTGGTCTCTTTTGTATCTCTCTCTTCTCGCCTTTAACCTACGCCCTCTAGTTCTAGGCTCCTCTACCTTTGAGATAAGATCTCGACTATCTGCCGACACAATGCTCCTCAGTATTTTAAAGAACTCTATAAGATCACCTTAAGCCTCCTACATTCCAAGGAAAAATGTTCCAGCCTATTCAGCCTCTCCTTATAACTCAGGCCATCAAGTCCTGGTAGCACCATGTAAATCTCTTCTGCACTCTTTCTAGTTAAACAATATCCTTCCTACAATAGAGTGACCAGAACTGAACACAATATGCCATGTGTGGTCTTACCAATGTCTTGGACAACTTCAGCAAGACGTCCCCACTCCTGTATTCAATATTCTGACCAATAAACCCTAGCATGCTGAATGCCTTCTTCACCAACTAGGGAAGGGGCGGTACTGGACCTGGTATTGGGGAATGAGCCCGGCCAGGTGGTAGAAGTTTCAATAGGGGAGCATTTTGGGAACAGTGACCACAATTCAGTAAGTTTTAAAGTGCTGGTGGACAAGGATAAGCGTGGTCCTAGGGTGAATGTGCTAAATTGGGGGAAGGCTAATTATAACAATATTAGGCGGGAACTGAAGAACCCAGATTGGGGCGGATGTTTGAGGGTAAATCAACATCTGACATGTGTGAGGCTTTCAAGTGTCAGTTGAAAGGAATTCAGGACCGGCATGTTCCTGTGAGGAAGAAGGATAAATACAGCAATTTACGGGAACCTTGGATAACGAGAGATATTGTAGGCCTCGTCAAAAAGAAAAAGGAGGCATTTGTCAGGGCTAAAAGGCTGGGAACAGACAAAGCCCGTGTGGGATATAAGGAAAGTAGGAAGGAACTTAAGCAAGTAGTCAGGAGGGCTAGAAGGGGTCACGAAAAGTCATTGGCAAATAGGGTTAAGGAAAATCCCAAGGCTTTTTACACGTACATAAAAAGCAAGAGGGTAGCCAGGGAAAGGGTTGGCCCACTGAAGGATAGGCAAGGGAATCTATGTGTGGAGCCAGAGGAAATGGGCGAGGTACTAAATGAATACTTTGCATCAGTATTCACCAAAGAAAAGGAATTGGTGGATGTTGAGTCTGGAGAAGGTTGTGTAGATAGCCTGGGTCACATTGAGATCCAAAAAGACGAGGTGTTGGGCGTCTTGAAAAATATTAAGGTAGATAAGTCCCCAGGGCCTGATGGGATCTACCCCAGTATACTGAAGGAGACTAGAGAGGAAATTGCTGAGGCCTTGACAGAAATCTTTGGATCCTCACTGTCTTCAGGTGATGTCCCGGAGGACTGGAGCATAGCCAATGTTGTTCCTCTGTTTAAGAAGGGTAGCAAGGATAATCCAGGGAACTACAGGCCGGTGAGCCTTACGTCAGTGGTAGGGAAATTACTGGAGAGAATTCTTCGAGACAGGATCTACTCCCATTTGGAAGCAAATGGACATATTCGTGAGAGGCAGCATGGTTTTGTGAAGGGGAGGTCGTGTCTCACTAACTTGATAGAGTTTTTCGAGGAGGTCACAAAGATGTTTGATGCAGGTAGGCCAATGGATGTTGTCTATATGGACTTCAGTAAGGCCTTTGACAAGGTCCCTCATGATAGACTAGTACAAAAGGTGAAGTCACACGGGATCAGGGGTGAGCTGGCAAGGTGGATACAGAACTGGCTAGGTCATAGAAGGCAGAGAGTAGCAATGGAAGGATGCTTTTCTAATTGGAGGGCTGTGACTAGTGGTGTTCCGCAGGGATCAGTGCTGGGACCTTTGCTGTTTGTAGTATATATAAATGATTTGGAGGAAAATGTAACTGGTCTGATTAGTAAGTTTGCAGACGACACAAAGGTTGGTGGAATTGCGGATAGAAATGAGGACTGTCAGAGGATACAGCAGGATTTAGATTGTTTGGAGACTTGAGCGGAGAGATGGCAGATGGAGTTTAGAACATAGAACATAGAAAAATACAGCACAGAACAGGCCCTTCGGCCCACGATGTTGTGCCGAACCTTTGTCCTAGATTAATCATAGATTATCATAGAATTTACAGTGCAAAAGGAGGCCATTCGGCCCATTGAGTCTGCACCGGTTCTTGGAAAGAGCACCCTACCCAAGGTCAACACCTCCACCCAAGACTAAGGGCAATTTTGGACACTAAGGGCAATTAACATGGCCAATCCACCTAACTTTAATCCGGACAAATGTGAGGTAATGCATTTTGGAAGGTCTAATGCAGGTAGGGAATATACAGTGAATGGTAGAACCCTCAAGAGTATTGAAAGTCAGAGAGATCTAGTTGTACAGGTCCACAGGTCACTGAAAGGGGCAACACAGGTGGAGAAGTTAGTCAAGAAGGCATACGGCATACTTGCCTTCATTGGCCGGGGCATTGAGTATAAGAATTGGCAAGTCATGTTGCAGCTGTATAGAATCTTAGTTAGGCCACACTTGGAGTATAGTGTTCAATTCTGGTTGCCACATTACCGGAAGGATGTGGAGGCTTTAGAGAGGGTGCAGAAGAGATTTACCAGAATGTTGCCTGGTATGGAGGGCATTAGCTATGAGGAGCAGTTGAACAAACTCGATTGTTCTCACTGGAACAACGGAGGTTGAGGGGCGACCTGATAGAGGTCTACAAAATTATGAGTGGCATAGACAGAGTGGATAGTCAGAGGCTTTTCCCCAGGGTAGAGGGGTCAATTACTAGGGGGCATAGGTTTAAGGTGCGAGGGGCAAGTTTAGAGTCGATGTACCAGGCACGTTTTTTACACCGAGGGTAGTGGGTGCCTAGAACTCGCTACTGGAGGAGGTGGTGGAAGCAGGGACGATAGTGACATTTAAGGAGCATCTTGACAAATACATGAATAGGATGGGAATAGGGGGATACGGACCCAGATTGTGGTTTAGTCGGGCAGCATGGTAGGCATGGGCTTGGAGGGCCGAAGGGCCTGTTCCTGTGCTGTACTTTTCCTTGTTCTTTGTTCACCCTGTCCATTTGTGACTCCACCTTCAAGGAGCTATGAACCTGTATTCCTAGACCTCTTTTTTCTGTAACTGTCCCCAACTCCCTACCATTAACTGAGTAGGTCCTGCCCTGATTTGACCTACCAAAATGCATTACCTCACATTTATCCAAATTAAGCTCCATCTGCCATTCATCGGCCCACTGGCCCAGTTAGTCAAGATCCTGTTGCAATCTTATACAACCTTCTTCACTATCCACTATGTCACCAATCATGGTGTCATCTGAAAACTTACTAACCATGCCTCCTACATTCTCATCCAAATCATTAATATATATATATCACAAATAACAGTGGACCCAGCACCGATCCCTGAGGCACACTGCTGGTCACAGGCCTCCAGTTTGAAAAACAACCCTCCACAACAACCATTTGTCTTCGGTCGCCAAGCCAAGTTTGTATCCAATTGGCTACCTCGTCCTGGATTCCATGAGATTTAACCTTTTGCAACAACCTACCATGTGGTACCTTGTCAAAGGCCTTGCTAAAGTCCATGTAAACAACGTCGACCACACTTCCCTCATCTACCTTCTTGGTTACCCCTTCAAAAAACTCAATCAAATTTGTGAGACATGACTTTCCCCTTAATTAGCCATGCTGACTTTCCCCAATTAGCTCTTGCCTGTCTAAATGCCTGTAGATCCTGTCCCTCAGAATACCTTCTAACAACTTACCCACTACAGAAGAAAGACTCGCCGGTCAGTAGTTCCCGTGCTTATCCCTACAGACCTTCTTAAACAAGGGCACAATATTTGCTACCCTCCAATCCTCAGGCACCTCTCCTGTGGCTGTCGATGATTTAAATATCTCAGTTAGGGGGCTGGCAATTTCCTCCCTAGCCTCCCACAATGTCCTGGGATACATTTCATCAGGTCCCGGGGATTTGTCTATCTTGATGCGCTTTAATACCTCCAGCACCTCCTTCTCTGTAATACGTACACTCCTCAAGACATCACTTTTTATTTTCCCAATTTCCCTAACATTCGTGCCTTTCTCAACCGTAAATACTGACGAGAAATATTCATTTAGGACCTCTCCCATCCCTTGTAGATCTGCACATAGATAATCCTGTTTATCCTTAAAAGGCCCTACCCTCTCCCTACTCACTCTTTTGCCCTTTATGTAACTGTGAAAGCTCTTTAGATTTTCCTTATCTGCCAAGACAATCTCATGTCCCCTTTTTGCCCTCCTGATTTCTCTCTTAACTCTACTCCAACAAGCCCTATACTCCTCAAGGGATCCCCTTGATCCCAGCTGCCTATGCTTGTCAAATGCCGCCCTCTTCCTTTTGACCAGGGCCTCAATATCCCGAGTCATCCAGGGTTCCCTACTTCTACCAGCACTACCCGTCACTCTAAAAGGAATGTGCTCACCCTGAATCCTACTTAACACACTTTTGAAAGAGTCCCACTTATCAGCTGTCCCCTTGCCTGTTAACAGGCTCTCCCAATCAACTTTTGATCGTTCCCCCCTAATACCATCAAAATTGGCCTTGTCCCAATTTAGAATTTTAGCTTTTGGGCCAGAACTATCATTCTCCATAGCTATCTTAAAACTAATGGAATCATGGTCACTGGTCCCAAAGTGATCCTTCACTAACACGTCCGTCACCTGCCCGTCCTTATTCCCTAAGAGGAGGTCAAGTTTTGCCCCCTCTCTAGTCGGGCCATCCACATATTGAATGAGGAATTTTTCCTAAATACACTCAACAAATTTCTCTCCAACCAAACCCCGAGTGCTATGGGTGTCCCAGTTAATGTTGGGAAAGTTAAAGTTCCCAACTATTACCACCCTATTTTTCCTGCAGCTATCTGTAATCTCCTTGACATGGGTCTCACCCACACAATCAAAAGATGTGCAGGTTCGGTGAATTGGCCATGCTAAAATGTTTATATTATTTTTCACCAAATGTATATTGAGAAGTCGAAATGAGTATGATGTTTGTAGACTAACATGCTCTGCAAATAGACTTTTGCACCTTACACCTTTTTCAAGATGACAGGTGACTAGTGGAAATCAAAACAAAAAAACAAATCCCACCAATGCCCCCGCTCACATTTCTTTTCTCTTTGACCTCCCACAGGTCAGACATAACATTGGCTGCATTCACAATAAACCTGTTTCTCACAAGAGTCTACAAAGTGTAACTTCACAATAGAATCATGATATTCTTAACTGTCTTCTGACTGGTTGAGTTTAGTGAGTGAAAAAGCTGTCAGCTTTTTTCCCCGAGGTGAAAGGATCTTTGTAAAACTGTGGATGAGTTTTAAATGTTTTCTTCCTCATCCGTGAATTAATGGAGAAAAATGAAGATGTCAAACAAAGAAGCTGACGTTTTGGCTCCAAGCAGCTTGTATAAAACAATTCTTACCTTCTCTGGGCAGTGCTAATGGCCCTCTTTTCCATGGAGCAGTTGTTGTTTCTGTAATGAATCAGATTATTTCAAACAATTACTTTGCTTCGTATTGTTGCTTTGGCTCTGACACTTTTCTCTGTGAACGGTATGGGTTTGTCACTGCTGAAGTGTTTGGGATGTTAGGTGTGATTTAACAAGCCCACGTTATTAACCTCTCCATCTCTCCGCACCGTATATTAGATATATTGGCGATGTTGTTCTGATCGTTATATTACATCTGGAGTACTCCAGATTTTAATCTGGTTGTCATGGATCTGACCCATACCATGGGTGTCATTCTCCGACCCCCCGCCGGGTCGGAGAATGGCCGTTGGCCGCCGTGAATCCCGCCCCCACCCCCGCCGAAGTCTCCGCTCCCGGAGATTGGGCGGGGGCGGGAATCTGGCCGCGCCGGTTGGCGGGACCCCCCACTGGATTCTCCGGCCCGGATGGGCCGAAGTCCCGCCCAGGAATTGCCTGTCCCGCCGACGTAAATCAAACCTGGTATTTACCGGCGGGACCAGGCGGCGTGGGCGGGCTCCGGGGTCCTGGGGGGGGGGGCGGGGCGATCTGACCCCGGGGGGTGCCCCCACGGTGGCCTGGCCTGCGATCGGGGCCCACCGATCCGCGGGCGGGCCTGTGCCGTGGGGGCACTCTTTCCCTTCCGCCTCCGCCACGGCCTCCACCATGGCGGAGGCGGAAGAGACTCTCCCCACTGCGCATGCGCGGGAAACTGACAGCGGCCGCTGACGCTCCCGCGCATGCGCCGCATTTCCGCGCCAGCTGGCGGGGCAACAAACGCCATTTCCGCCAGCTGGCGGGGCGGAAATCCCTCCGGCGTCGGCCTAGCCCCTCAATGTTGGGGCTAGGCCGCCAGAGATGCGGAGACTTCCGCACCTTTTTGCCGGCGCGATGCCCGTCTGATTGGCGCCGGCTTTGGTGCCAGTCGGCGGGCATCCCGCCGTTGGGGGAGAATTTCGCCCCATGATCTCTTACATTCATGAAGCTAAACATGGGTCACTTGTTTTAGACACATTAGACGTTTCTTCCAGTTTAGACGTTTCTTCCACTGACTTCAATACAGCTCTGCATATAGAGAATGAGGTATAACGTGGGAAAGCTATTTGACTCCTTTGCCAATTGGACACTTTCTGTGTCCAATTGCGCCCCTTGTGGTTACATAGTTATTGCTGCTAATCTCTTCTTATGGATATTGCAACTTTCCCACTCTGTTAGCCTTCTCTGGTAAGGCACTGTCCTGAAATAATCCTTCAAGGCCAAGGCATTTGCTGTGATCCACATCTCCTCCCTTTGCTATTTTAGCAGAAACACTAGTATTTTTGGGCTGTATTTTGTATGGAGAGTGGTTCATCCCATAAGGAGAATGCAGACACATGTGGACATTAAAGAAGTACCAACACCACAGGCCAAAAAATAGGGAACAAGTAAGTGATGGGAAATTGTTGACTTAGCAGGACTGCACTGCTGCCATTGAGCCACGGCTGATCCCTGAAGAGCAAGTTTAGTCTTGTCCTGCTCCTTTGCGTTAAGCGTCACTAAAACTATTAAATGCCATCGCCCACTGTTCATTTCTGCAGTACTCCTAGGCTCACAACCATACACAACAGAATTGAAAAGGGATATTTGTGGAGCTATGCTACATTGAAAAGCAACTACCCTTATTTATGCAAAGGCATCTTAACCATTCAGGGTCAAAAGCACACAAGTTTGGAGAAATTTGGAATTCACTCCGCCAAAAGATGGTGGGGCGGAGTTGGGGGGGGGGGGGGGGGGTTGGTGGGGGAGAAAATTGCAGCTTTCATGGTTGAACTAGATTTCCACTCGGTAAAAGGTTAGGAAGGATGTGGGGCAAAGGTAAGAAAATGGAGTTGGGGTGTGTGATGTTCTCTGCTTTCTTGATAAGGATGGTTTTGACGTGTAGTGTTCAACCAAGAACATCGAGCAATGTTGATTAACAAAGCTAAATTATTTACATGACTTGTAACTAGATTCGAGGTCTTACTAAGATACAAAGGTTTAGAAATAAACTATGCTACAACTGTATCTACAGATCTCCTGAACGCACGACTACTCTCCATCGTGCCTAATCACCTTCTCCCAGAATCAAGGGTGTCACGTGATCTACGTGACTGCTCTTGATCACGATCTGGTGGTTAAATGCATTTAAATAAAATTGTTAACCCTTTATTTACCATACAATATCCATATTGTCACAGGGTGCAGGTCAGCTATCATCTAATTGAATGTTGCAGGAGTCTCGAGTGACAGAATGTTCTTAATGTTTCAATATTCCTGAGGGAGCACAGCTGGAAAACTGTCACACCAGAGGTAACGCATGGCCTAGCAGAAACCCATAGGGACTGTGCAGCACCTTCTCTTTGGGGTGGCCTACTCATAAAAGGTGCTTCTCGGTAATGTGTTAAGTCTCCTTAAGCTTTTAAATGAACGAAAAAGCATTTTCTACCATGTAAACCGGTTGATTCCATGAGGTCAGAGATGAACCGCAGTCCAGCGCCCTCGAAGACCTCAGCAGTGTCAATCCCGCCACCGTACGAAGTTCCAAAGTCATAAAGGTCCTTTGTATAAAAAACCTATTCAGTCAGAGAAAATATGCATCAGCTTTGTTCCAAAAATATCTAATTTCATGATTCGTGTGCTTTTTAGAGTTTAACTTTTAGCTTTGGGATTGAATTTATTTAACATATAGGATAGATCAAAACTCCTGGAGGGAGGCTAGAAACAAAGTGAAAGTCATTGCGTTTCGAAGGGCTGCCTGTGTTTATTTACTCAGGTCAGAGGAAGTGGATGCCTTTTCTGAGTTCTTTGAGGATGGAGAGTCATCTTCAAAAGGAATTTAAATTATTAATATGCTTCCCCAGAAAAAAGGAAATATTTAGGAATGGGAAATAATGAGTTTGAATCTCGGTCTTGGATATCCCAGAAGATAAATTGCAGGGAGGTAGTTTACTTAGTTTTGGGTTTTATCCTTGTGATTTCTCACGGAAACAGGAAGTGGATGCCTGGAAGAAGCTTTATAATAATCTTTATTAGTGTCACAAGTAGGCTTATATTAACACTACAATGAAGTTACTGTGAAAATCCCCTAGTCGTCACACTCCGGCACCTGTTCGGGTACATTGAGGGAGAATTCAGAATGTCCAATTCACCTAACAAGCACGTCTTTCGGGACTTGTGGGAGGAAGTTGGAGCACCCGGAGGAAACCCACGCAGACACGGGGAGAATGTGTAGACTCTTCACAGACAGTGACCCAAGCCGGGAATCAAACCCTTGTCCCTGCCGCTGTGAAGCAATAGTGCTAACCACTATGCAACCGTGCCGCCCTTCAATAAGCAGAGAGAGAAATCTGCCAGCAGGTGCAAAAGGCTATCAGAAACCAAGGGTGCTATCTGATTTTGGAGTCCCTGAACAAGAAATTAATGAGGCCCTTGCTTGATCTAGTGTCTCCACATCAGTTTTTAAATGTTTTTCCAATTAAGTGGCAATTTAGCATGGCCAATCCACCTACCCTGCACATCTTTTGGGTTGTGGGGATGAGACCTATGCAGACATGGGGAGAATGTACATAGCCAGTGACCCGGGGCCGGGATCAAACCTGGGTCCTTGGTGGCGTGAGGCAGCAGTGCTAACCACTGCACCACTGTGCCTCCACAATCATGAGGTGCATCATGAGAATTGAAGGGTCACCCAGGCAAGGGCCCTAAGAAATCTCAAACATTGATGAAAAGCAGGACAATTAATGAGAATCAAAGTGAATTCTGGAGAGCTATGGCACACCATAGTTTGGTCCGGGGACAAGTGATGGACCCACCAAGCTCCTGTGAAGTTTAGGTGAACTCTTGGGTACAAATAAAAGTAGAACAGGAAGTGGTATGTTTTTAAATATAAGTGATTATGAAATATATATTGTTATCAGTAGTACTTGCTTTGTTCAACTGTTGTACAGTAGAAGTGTTTGCTTAAAATATGTGGCACAATTATTTCAGTTAAAAACTGAAATTCAAATTTATTTGTAAAAGTTACAGGTCTCCCTTGAGATCATAACATCTTTATTTTTGCATCGAACCTAATAAAGACACCATTTAGGTTTGAATGATTACACATTATTAGACTAGATCCGTAATCAAGATTGACAATTCCAGATAATAACACCTGGCTGCACAAAGTTGCTTCAATCTTACCCTAGGCTTCTTTTCTAATAATTTCAAGTCTTGCTCAGAATTCCAAACACCTCTATTAAATCTGCCTCCTTTGCTATCAGGAAATAGCTGAAAGCCCTCACCCTGGTATCATTCTAGCAAATACATCTGTCATTGGATAACTGTGTGGTGGTGTGTTGTCATTGGATGGCTGCTACTCCATTTCAACATTGTTTGTTGCATTGCCATAGGGCTGTGGATTGCAGCATCTGCCCCGACTGTCGTCCGAGCCAATGAGACTCTGTGGATTGCTAGTTTCTCTCGAGTGTCTACTAGTTTCTCTCGAGTGTCATTTACTTGAGGTAACCAGTGGTTGGCTGGCTGGTCTGGCCAGTTAGAACCTTCTAGCACCTGTAACAAAGGTGGGAGAGGGAGAGAAGACAATTCGACCAAATCCCACTCAAGATAATCTTTTCTGTTGGAGCTCTGGGTAACATGCAGTTCTGTATAATTTATAGCCGTGGTGGTCTTGACAATTATTGCTATTTTGAGGCGTCTCTGCTTCAGGGAGAGAGAGAGGTTGGTTGTGGATGACGTACACCAGCTTGAAGGTTAATTTCTTGCCATACCTTAGTGGTTCCAGAATGATACCTATAAACTGGAAGTTGGATTCCTGTGGCAGGATTGAGAGATGTGTCTGTCGTTCATAGTCAGAGATCAAAGATCAGAGCCATTGGTTCTTTGTCTGATTGGACCTTAGCACTGACCGCCGTATCTATTAACCAAGATGCCTGCATTCCAGAATTAAAATCCAGGATCTTTGACCTCACCCAGGAAGCATCTGTGTCCTCCTGGCACTTTGCTCCACAGTGCTTGCATATTTGCTCCACAGGTCACTTGGTGTGTGGCTTCCCTTGGCCTGGAGTGTCCCTGTTCCTGCTGTGTCGCTAACTGGACAGTGGGGTTTACTTTGCCATAGTTTGCTTGCTCCCCATAATATGGATTTGTACTGAAAACTGATTTCAGACTTCCTGACAATCTGGAATGGCTTTCTCAATGATTAAATCTTGCTGGCCTTGAAGCATATCTGAGTGTGTCGCCATTCCCACAATTGTTCTATCCCTGATTAGCTCAGAGCTCATTACCTTCAGCCATTCTGTGCAGCTCATTAATAAAGGAATTGCTGGGTTCCCCTGCCTGCTGGACATCTTTATTAGATTTAACCCTTTGAAGGATTTTGTTACTTCTAGGTTAAATACGTGTTGAATGATTTTAAAACTTCAAATTATTCAGATGATTTATTGATTCATGTCTATCATAGAACTCCTACAGTGCAGAAGGAGGCCATTCAGTCCATCGAGTCTACAACCACCCTCTGAAGGAGCACCCTAACCTAGACCCACTCTGCCGCCCTATTCCCATAACCCCACCATCTTTGGACACGAAGGGGCAATGTAGCACAGTGAATCCACCCAATTTGCACATCTTTCGTCTAGCTATCATATCATCGGATATCAGGCCTACTAAGTAAAGTAATGACTTAACTTGTTGATCTTCTGTCTTTTTATCCAGGCTGAAGCACTGTATCTAAGGAATCTTTCTCCAAAATCCCCTTTGATCTGTCAGGTCTCCTGACTCTGCACACTCTGGGTATTGAAGCTGGTCTTCCACGGGATTCAATGGAGTCTTCTGCTGCAGTGAGAAATTTAATTTCTGCCTTCAGCTTCCAAGCCTTTATTTGGGCCTTTTCTCTGATGGTTTCCTTCCATGCCTCCGTTTCTTGAGCTTTTTTTTCAGGTCAGAATAGTTCTTTAATTTTTTTCCCCTCACAGTTTTCCAGCATTTTAATTGTCTTCTGCCACCTGTGAGGTTTTGAGTTATGCCATTCGCTGCCACCATGTTCTAAGGTGTTGGACATAGCTTGGTAGGCCTTAAGGTATTTATAGTCTTGGGTAGTTCAACAGTAACTATTTATTAACTACTAGACACTCTATACATGGGTACATTAAAAGTCCAAGCTATGGCTGTCTCCATGCTTGCTTCTACACATGACTCAGTCCAATATTAAACTGACCCCTAAGTGCCAGCCATATGATTCCTGACATCGTACATTCCTACATTGTAGTCCATCCCCACATTAACCCTTCATGTGCCAGACCATTAAACTACACTCCTTGGATGTATGTGGGTTCCACTGTATGTTTTGGAAAAGTAAAGCCACTGCCCCTTGTTATTTTTGCTCAAAGATCTGGGATTCCTGGTGACGGGGTATAAAGGAGAGCGGGGAATCACATGGCCATCTGATTGAAGGGATATTGTGCATTCTTTTCCTATGACTTTCACCAGCAATAAAAGAATTGCTGAATCATAAAATGGTTATAGCACAGAAGGAGACCATTTGTTTCATTTTATCCATGTCAGCTCACTGCAAGAACAATTCAGCCAGTGCGCCTCTCCCACCTTTCTTCTGTAGCTGCTACTTTTTTCTCCTCATACAGTTATCCAATCAGCTTTTATAGCCTTGAGTGAATCTGCCTCCGCCACACTCTCATGTAGTGCATTCTAGATCCTAATAACTCACTGCGTAAATGAAATAACAAAATTTAAATGAAAATTGCTTATTGTCACAAGTAGGCTTCAAATGAAATTACTGTGAAAAGCCCCTAGTCGCCACATTCCAGCGCCTGTTTGGGGAGGCTGGTACGGGAATTGAACCATGCTGCTGGCCTGCCTTGGTCTGCTTTAAAAGCCAGCGATTTAGCCCTGTGCTAAACCAGCCCCTGAAAAGATTTTCCTCGTGCCGCTGTCGAGTCTTGTGCCAATCATCTTAAATCTATGTCCTGTGCTTCTCAATCTTTCCACCAATGGGGACATTTACCCTCTATCTGCTCTGTCCAGGCCCATCGTGATTTTGAACACCTCTATCAAATCTCCCCTCAACCTTCCCTTCGCCAAGGAAAACAGTCCCAGTTTCCCCTTAACTTTAACCCCGAACCAATCTATCAATGGAATAGATTCCTCTTCAATCTCGAACCATTCTCGTGAATCTTTTCTGCACTCTCTTCCTGAATTGTGGCGCTCAGAACTGGGCACAATACTCCAGTTGAGTCTGAACCAATGTTTTGTACAGATATATTATAACTTTCATGTTGCACTCCATGCCCCTATTAATGAAGTTGAGGATCTTGCATGCAGTATTGTCCTGCTACGTTCAATTATTTGTGGGCAAAAAAATCCAGATTTCTCTTCTCAGTCAATAACCACCTTTAAAATTGTAACCTTTACTTTTTAATATATCTTCTAGTACTGTCTACCAAAATACAAAAAGGAACAATTTGTGTTCATATATCGAATTGCACGACTACCGCTGCTGGACATCTCAAATCTCTTTACAGCGAATTAAGTGCTCTTTCAAAGCATAGTCACTGTTGTAATGGATGAAAGATTGCAGCCAATTTATGCACAGCAAGATCCCAGAAAACAGCAAAGTGATAATGACCAGATAATCTGTTATTTTTGTGCTGTTGATTGAGGGATAAAAATTGACCAGGACACTGGGCTAACCCGCATGCTCTTCTTAAAAATAGTGTTTCCCTACACACGTCGCGAAACCCATCCCTTCACACCATGTCCCCGTCGCACTTCTTTGCATCACATTTTTTAATGGTTTATCACTAAGCAGCCTACATGTAGGCAAGGACCTGTCAGTGACAGAAGGCCCATGACAAATCCACTTCTTCGAAGGCACAACAGAGTAACTGGATAATCGGCCTATTGGAGTTTACTCCCAGACTTTCCACAGACACTGATCATTTTGAGTTGTACGAAATCTCAGTTTAATCATGCTTCAACTATTTCATTCAATACTTACTCTTTGTTCTGGGTAATATAAATTACTGGAATAAAATAATTGAATTTATGTATTCCACAATTTCCACTTAATAGGCGCTGCTTCTATCTACCATAGAGTGAGGGGTTCAGGAAACCCCCCTGTGCATTAGGGTTGGTGCTCAGCTACTTTCTGGTTCAGGAGCTATCCAAGCAGCGGAGTGGTTAGAGCTGAACGTACCCATTGAGTCTCTCACCTTCTGAAGTGTATTCATGTCCTTATTGGGTCCATAGAGCTGACTGTCCACTGCTTGGATAAAGACATCGGCTACATTGTCAGAGAAAACTGACAACAGCAAATCGCGTTGGTCATTACCTGTATTCAAGGCAGGTTGTATCTGAAACTGTGAACGACAATTAGATCTTCAGCCTCAACATACCATATAGAATATAAGTTTAAATAAATTGCAGGATTCAGAAGTAACATTGTTTGCACACTCTGCCCGATATTAATCCCACTGAGATCAGTGGAGGTTGTGCAGGGCGTAGAGGAAGGTAAACCAGTGTTACAATTGCTCTGCCTCCAAATAATGCAGTTAGTCTTTAAAGATCATGGGATGACAGAGTTGTTTCACCTAACATCTCACTAAAGGACTGTGAGGAATGTATGAATTTCAGCACTAAAATATATCTGGGGGCCGGTTTAGCAGTTGACTGGGCAGCTAGTCTGTGATGCAGAACAAGGCCAACACCGCGGTTTCAATTCCTGTATCGGCTGAGGTTATCCATGAAGGCCTGAGGTGTGGTGATCCTCAGATTAAATCACCACCAGTCAGCTCTCTTTCCCCCCCCCCCCCCCCCCGCCACAAAGTGGTGGTGGTGGGCGTGGTCATCGGGGACTATGACAATTTTACTTTTACTGTATCTGGTGCAGTAATGGGTTAGTGCGTGTATATCTCCACTGCAGTAAGGGTTTTAGAAATCCTGGTTTAAAAGACAGGCAGACACTGGGGCTACAGAGGGAGTAATTAAAGCATTGTAAATGTAGGATCATCAGTCATTCCAACCATGTCCAGTGTTTGCCTGAATAGGGCTAATGGAATTTTGTTTACAGAAGGAAGGTTCCCTGGGGAGTAGATAATTAGAGACATTGAGCGGGATTCTCCATTGGCTGATGCCCAAATCGCGAAACGTGATTGGGTGAAGAGCAGGTTCTGACCCCATAATCGTGGTGGGTGCCGATTTGACGTCAAATTGCAATTCTCCATCACCTCGACAGTGGAATCATGCGCTACGGAATGCACGTACAGTAAACACCCTTGGCATATAATTAGTGGGCCGGACATGGTATTCTCCGGGGCTTCCGCGATGCTTCACCTCCAATGAGCCAAGTTCCCGACACGATTCACTTGAGCTTTTGAAAATGGTGAATCCGGCAACGTAGTTGCTGAGGGAGAGAGGGGGTACAGAAAGTGTCCAACATTGCCATAGTTTGCTGACAGTTGTGCCGCTGGCCTTGGGGGGGAGGGGGGGGGGGGGGGAGGAAGAGAGAGTAGCAGGGCGTGGGCTATGCGGTTGGAGTGGACGGGCATGAAACACCATTGCCGCAGCCAGCAAGGCAGCCATGCAGCTGACAGCCCACTGTGAACTTAGGACCATGGGTCATATATGCTCCCCCCCCTCCCCCCCCTCCCCCCCCCCCCTCCAGGCCACCTCCCTAGGTGACCTCTGGCCCCAGCCAACCCAACAGCTGTATGGGTGTGCTCCAGCACAACCAGTGCCATCTTCTTGGCTGGGATGAGTGTGTGTGGGGATTGTAATGTGTATATGCAGCTGTAGCCTGTCAGCTTCCCTAATGTCAATCACGGATCTGGTGAATCCCGCACCGTTTTTCATTGGAATCGATTGTGTTCCACGTGGCGTCAGTGCGAGCCCCTCCACAGTTGCTGAATTGATCCAGGTTTGGCGCCAGTTTTGCTGTTGTGAAAGTCCATGAATTCTGCATTGGCGTCAATATTTAGTTCAGAAACGGAGAATCCTGCCCATTGTGTTTAACTGTAGCAAGATGGTTGTAACCCAGTTAGTGGGATAGAGATGATACAGTTAATGGGAGGAGCCTGGGGCAGAAGCAGTCAGGTGTTGAGTTTCAGTTTGGATTTTGCTCTTCACAGAACAGGAGCTTTTTGCCAAATGCTACAAAGTTAAACAATAGTTTGACACAGGCAAGAATCTGTAAGCTGGTTCCTGAAGGATTTCTCTCTCTCTCTCTCTCTCTCAAAACGTTTTATCCAAGACATCTCTATCCAGCAAGTATTCCTGGGTTGGCCAACTGGATTTAAAAGTGGGTTTTGACCTGAGATGGGTTTTCCTTGATTGGAGTTAAAAAGATAGCAGTTGACATGTTTAATTTCATTGATTATCAGGTATTTGTAAGCTATTTCTTGTATGATAACGTTAGGTTAATCCTTTGTTAGTAATAAAGTTTGTTTTAATAAACCATATCCCTATGTGTGTGGAATCACTCTTGGATTGAAAAATCATTTCCCCACAGTCTTACAAATTAAAATAAAATATTGGCGTTTCTGTCTGGTATCTGAGCAACCTTTGGGGTCTGGTCCTAGATCGTACTAGGATAGAAATCACACAAAATGGTTGTAAGTTTACCTAACTCAGATGACTGTCGGGTTTGGACCTCAAAACAAGACCAATTGTCACTTTCTGAAAACATTGTTGATTATTGACGGAGATTACAAAGTTCAACTCTGTACACTACCCCTGATAAGAACACATGTCGGTGAAGGACTTTGCACACTCCAAAACACATCACAAACCTTCGAACTGCAAAGGTCCTCCACCTCCACACGTACCGAGTCTGAGACGATATTTTTGTTACCCTTAATATTTGTAATGTAATAAGCAACAATACGGAAATAAGGCACCATATCCTTTGTGATCAGGATTGGAAATGACGTGTTGTCAGATCTCCCAATTCTCTCAAAATGCAGCAATTTTCCTTTGTTGAGCACCTGTAATATTAAAATTTGTGATTTTGGTACATTGTCACAAACCAAATACAATTTTCAAATGGAAAAGCACATGCATATGAAATAGGAACAGTAGGCCATTCGGCCCCTCGAGCCTGCTCCGCCATTCAGTAAGATCCTGGCTGAGAGAAACATTCTCCTCATCTCTATCTTAAGAGGATGACCCCTGATTTTAAAACAGTGACCCCTAGTTCTGGGTTCACACACAAAAGAAAGCAACCTATCCAAGTCCACCTTGTCACCCCCCCACTCTTCTAAACTCCAGTGGAAATGACATTTGCCACAATATCACTTCAGGGATAGAACCGTAGAATTCCTGCAGTGCAGAAGGTTGACCCATCGAGTCTGCATCGACCCTCTGAAAGAGCACTCCACTCCCTCACCCTATCCCTGTAAGTCCACCTCACCTTTGGACACTAAGGGACAATTTAGCATGGCCAATCCACCCAACCTGCACACCTTTGGACGGTGGGAGGAAACCAGAGCACCCTGAGGAAACCCACACAGACAAGAGGAGAATATGCAAACTCCACATATATAGTCACCAGAGGCCGGAATTGAACTGTGAGGCAGCAACGATAACCACTGCACCACCCCATTTAATTTTTAAATTTGATTTAATTCAGTTCTATGTGATTTTGTTTTCCTTTTCACTTTGGGAGTTTTCATCTTAGATTGAATCAGCCAAAACTGAAGAATAAATCTAATTGAATCATCGCAAAAATAAATTCAGAGCCACTTATGAACATATGAGTTTGGAGCAGGAGTAGGCCATTCGACCCCTCGAGCCTGTTCCACCATATGATAAAATATTTGAACATGCTGCTGTGCAGAGGGACCTGGGTGTTCTCGTGCATGAGTCACAAAAAGCTGCAGGTGCAACAGGTGATTAAGAAGGCAAATGGAGTTTTGTCCTTCATTGCTAGAGGGATGGAGTTTAAGACTGGGGAGGCTATGCTGCAACTGTATAAGGTGTTAGTGAGGCCACACCTGGAGTATTGTGTTCAGTTTTGGTCTCCTTAACTGAGAAAGGACGTACTGGCACTGGAGGGTGTGCAGAGAAGATTCACTAGGTTAATCCCAGAGTTGAGGGGGTTGGATTACGAGGAGAGGTTTAGTAGACTGGAACTGTACTTGTTGGAATTTAGAAGGATGCAGGGGGATCTTATTGAAACATATAAAATTATGAAGGGAATAGGATAGATGCAGGGAGGTTATTTCCATTGGCGGGTGAAAGCAGAACTAGGGGGCATAGCCTCAAAATAAGAGGATGTAGATTTAGTGCTGAGTTTAGGAGGAACTTATGGCAGGAATTTAAATGTAGTTAAATAAATGTGGAATTAATGATGACCATGAAACTATTGGCTCATTACAAAAACCCATCTCATTCATTAATGTCCTGTAGGGATTGTAAGCTGGTGTCCTTGCCCAGAAGGGACTATATGTGACTGCAGACCTGCAGTAATGTGCTTGACTCTTAACCAGCCTCTAAAATGGCCCAGCAAACCGTTCCGATGCATCGGCCAGCTTCTCAAGGGCAATTAGGAGTGGGCAATAAATGCTGCCCACATCCTGTGACTGACTTAAAAAATCTGGGCCGGAATTTTCTGGCCATTGGGATTCTGCTTTCCTGCCAGCAATGCAACCCCACCCATGGGTTTCAACATTGGATTCCTTCACTGAGGCAGGTGTAGCAGTATTTGTGTCCTCCTGGTCCAGTGATTCGCCCCTAGAGAAAGCAAGGCTATGAAGAGCACAGCAAACAACAATAATGAGCAATACTTGCACTGGTAGATATTACAGGGCACCCTCGGAATGATCCAGGTATCAGAACATCATTTTCAGCAGGCCTATTGTCCTCTCTATCATTCCCTTGTGGAGACATGGCAGAAATTGTATCTCTGGTTTGCCAATGCTCTCGGGAGCCCGAAAGGCACATCAGTCACTTTATCAAGGGATTTCCTTTGTCGCCAAGCAACCACCCCTCAAGGTGAGCTGGAGCTTGGGTGCTTATGGGCGGTGCCGTATTTAGACATCGTGGGAGCTGCCAGGGTATCTTGCACAGATCTGTAGAATCTGAACATTCATGGAGTGAAACCCTTTCTGTTCCGATTGACAAAGGCACCCAATCAATGGCACCCTGGCTGCAGGGAAACCCTGAAATTGCAGCGTAGCCTCTGGCCCATCAGCCAGCTGACTTGGTCCACCCTGAAATATATGAATGTTCCCCTGCCTGAGCAGAGTGTCAGCCACCAGCTTGACACAGCTGTGTGCAAATGACTGGGAGACTCCACAAAGATCAGCCACTGAGCCCTGGAAAGACCTAGAGGCTTACGAGTTACGTGCAAGAGTGACCTTGTGAGCCACAGTCATTGGATGTCCACCCACACAATTAGAGGAACCTAATCATATGGCATAAGGTTGTGATGGCTTCCTTGGGAGCTGGAGCCTCCTGTGGCACTGGATCTCAGTCATGTTGAGATAGTTGGTTCGCTGCTTGTGCACTCTGGCAACTGGGTAGTGACGTCTTCTGTGGGGACATCCTCCCTGCCCTCCCTGCTGCCCTGAAGACCCCCCCCCCGTCCCACCTGCATCTCTGCTCTGAGGTGATGCCTGCGACCACCTAGCATCCTATCTCTTTGTACCCGTTCCTCCTCAGAGGAGGTGATCCCTGTTGATTAGATTACACCCATACAGAGATGCAAGTGGGCTCGACCCCATGACAAAGGGACCTAAATCTTTGATGTCCGAGGACAGAAATGTCCTGAAAGCTCCAGTCAATATCCAGGGTGGCGCTGTGACACAGTGGTTAGCACTGCTGCCTCACACCGCTAGGGACCTGTATTCGATTCTGATCTCAGGTGACTGTCTGTGAGGAGTCTGCACATTCTCCCCGTGTCTGCATGGGTTTCCTCCCGGGTGCTCCGGTTTCCTCCCACAGTCCAAAGATGTGCAGGTTAGGTGGATTTTCCATGATAAATTGTTCCTTAGAGTCCAAAGATTGGGCTAGACAGGGATTTGGCCTAGATAGGCTGTTATTTTGAGGGGTCAGTACTGACTTGATGGGCCGAATGGCCTCCTTCTGCACTGTAGGGATTCTATGATATGTTGAACCTTCCAAAGAAAGCAGTGAAAGTGCTCACAATACTCCAAACCAAACCCTCACAAAACTTCCAACCCTTCAGACTGCCTTTGCTCCAGCCCCCTTTTATCTCACCCTTCGATGAGAAAATGGTAAAAACAGATAGGCCAACCTAAAAATTGCACGAGTAACGCGAATGCGGGATACGGGCCCAAAGTCCTCCCGGGTTGGCCTCACGCCTGCCTGGGCTGTGTCACATTTGGCCCCAGGTGAAACAACGGCAAACTGAGGCAAATATTAATTAAACATAAACCAATCCCAGATCTACTGAACTAACATCATCCCCTTGAATCTCCACAGGACCATCTTAATCACTCACCACTCAGTTGAATACCTTCCATCTTTGTCAACCTCTTTCTCGCACCCCGCTCCCTCCCCTGCCTTCTGCCTTTAAAAAAAATCTATTTATTGGCATTTTCAAAATTATATACATTGCTGTTCGTTTTCATTTATTGTACAGTCACAAAGGTTCCTTCCTAGGTTTCTCTATTTACAGTCTGTTGCCGTCTGGCTGGCTCAGCCTACAATCCTCCCTATCTTCCCCCCACCACGCTCCAGCTCCTCTCTCCTTGACTCCCCCCTACCTTCCCCTCTTTTTCACTGCTGTTCCCCATTTTTTCTTGCCGGGTTTTGCTACCTCGCCTTGCTCCCCCACCCCCACCTCTCCCCGGTCCTCCCTCGCTTTCCTCATTCTATCTTGTCCCGGTTATTTCCCCCTGGCTACTGGCTATTTATTTATTTATGTGTTGGCCACAAACAGGTCTCGGAACAGTCAGGTGAATGGCTCCCATGTTTTGTGGAAGCCCCCTTCCGATCCATGGATGGTAAATTTGATTTTCTCCATTTGGAGAAATTCTGATCGGTCGGGCAGCCAGTCTGCAGCTTTAGGTGGTGCTGCTGATCGCCAACCAAGCAGGATTCAACGGCGGGCGATCAGGGAGGCAAAGGCAAGGGCGTCCGCCCTCCTCCCCATGAAGGTCTGGCTGGTCTGATGCCCTGAAGACCGCCACTTTCGGGCATGGCTCCACCCTCATCCTCACCACTTTGGACATTGCTTCAAAGAAGGCTGTCCAGTACCCAGCAAGTCTGGGGCAAGACCAGAACATGTGGGCATGGTTGGCCGGGCCTCCTTGGCACCACTCACACCTATCCTCCACCTCCGGGGATAACCTGCTCATTCGGGTTCTGGTCAAGTCGGCTCTATGTACCAATTTTAGCTGTCTTAGGTTGAGCGTCGTGCATGTGGAGGTAGAGTTCAGTGCTTCGCTCCAGAGTCCCCACCCTATTTCGAACCTCGAGTCTTCCTCCTATTTCCTCCTTGTCGTGTCCAGTTCGGTGTCGGCCCTCTCTAGCAGTCGTTCATACATGTCACTACAGATCCCTCTGCCGAGGATGTCTGTGTCCAGTAGCTCTTCTCATAGTGTCTGTCGTGGTGGTCACTGGTATGTCCTTGTCTCCTTCCATAGGAAGTTTTTAAGCTGCAGGAATCTGAGTTCGTTGCCTGTAGCTAGTTGGAATCTCTGCGTCAGTTCCTTCAGTGTTGTGACACTTCCATCAGTGTATAGGTCCCTGACTGTCGGTGTCCCCCCCATCCTGTCTCTACCTTTTGAAGGTGGCATCGGCGAGTGCTGGTGTGAATCTGTGGTTATTGCAGATGGGGGCTTTGTTGGACATTTCGGTCAGTCCGAATTGCTGCTGTAGTTGGTTCCACATCTGGAGGGTGGCTATCACCACTGGGCTGCTGGAGTATTTCTTGGGCGGGGTGTGAGTGCCACCATGGCGAGGGCCCGGAGGGTGGTCCCCTTGCAGGAGGCCTCCTCCGCACGCACCCACTCAGCCTCTGGCTCCTTTATCCATCCCATCACTCTTTCCACCATCGCTGCCCAGTGGTAGAATTGTAGGTTAGCCCTCCCCTGGATTTTGTTTTCTGTAAGACTTTCTTTGTGATCCGAGAATTCTTTCCCCCGCGTACAAAAGCCATGATTAATTTGTCCAGTGCGTTGAAATTTGTCCACTGCATTGAAAAAGGCCTTGGGGACATAGATCAGGATAGTTCTAAGTAGGAAGAGGTATCTGGGCTGTATGTTCATTTTGATTGTCTGTACTCTCCCTGCCAGGGAGAGTGGGAGTGTGTTCCACCTCTGCAGACCCTTTTTGACTTCCTCCGTCAGACTGGTCAGGTTCCATTTGTGGATCCCTGTCCAGGCGTGAGCGATTTGGATCCCCAGGTAGCGGGTTTGTTTAAACGGCAGTCCCACCAGTGTTGCCCCTCCCACTTGCGGGTTCACCAGGAAGATCTCAGTTTTGCTCATGTTGACCACGACATCACACAACCCTGCCATGGCAACCTCTACAAGACGTGCCAGTTCATCGACATGGATGCCACCATTACATGTGAGAACACCACCCACCGGGTACACGGTACATACTCGTGCGACTCGGCCAACGTTGTCTACCTCATACGCTGCAGGAAAGGATGTCCCGAAGTGTGGTACATTGGAGAGACCATGCCAATGCTGCAACAACGGATGAACGGACATCGCGCGACAATCACCAGGCAGGAATGTTCTCTTTCAGTCGGGGAACACTTCAGCAGTCGAGGGCATTCAGCCCCCGAGCTCCGGGTAAGCGTTCTCCAAGGCGGCCTTCAGGATGCGTGACAACGCAAAATCGCTGAGCAGAAACTTCTCGTCAGGTTCCGCACACATGAGTACGGCCTCAACCGGGACCTTGGGTTCATGTCACATTACATTCATCCCCCACCATCTGGCCTGGGCTTGCAAAATCCTACCAACTGTCCTGGCTTGAGACAATTCATACCTCTTTAACCTGGGGTTATCTTTATCTCTGGATCTGTAAAGACTTAATTACCTGCAAATGCTCGCATTCTAAGCATTGTCTTGCATCTTTGACTTTGTCTATATATATGTTTCTGGAACATACCTCTTCATTCACCTGAGGAAGGAGCAGTGCTCCGAAAGCTAGTGTTTGAAACAAACCTGTTGGACTTTAACCTGGTGTTGTAAGACTTCTTACTGTACTTTTCTTTGTTCTTTGCCTTCTCTGCATCCAGGGAGACGATCACCTCAGGTGCTCTGTCCACGGATGGGGTCATGATCACGTTCAGCAGGTGCCTGATGTTCGATGTTAGCTGTCTACCTTTGACAAATCCCGTTTGATCCTCTGCGACCACCTCTGGTATGCAGTCTTCTAGCCTTTTGGCTGGCATCTTGGCCAATATTTTGGCGTCTACGTTCAGTCGTGTGATGGATCTGTATGAACCACATTCAGTCGGGTCTTTCTTAGGTATTAGTGAGATTTAGGCTTGTGCTAGCGTAGGTGGCAGTGTGCCCCTAGCCAGCGATTCTGTGGACATATCCCGCGGGTACGGGGCCAGTCCTGTCGCAAATGTTTTGTAGACATTAGCTATGACATGTTCCTACACTTCCCGTGGGAAAATGTTTACAATAGCATTGGGGTGGATTCTCCATTGCCTGATGCCGGTATCGGGATTCCTAATTGGGAAGAGCGTGTTACCTGGAAAATGGGAGAGGCACAGAGCACCAGATGTGTTGTAATGCTATCCATGCCGGTGGGAAGATGCAAATTCAAGTTTAACATGCAATTAACTAGCTGGAAGTCTGATCCCCCCCCGCCCCCCGACCCTCCCGTCGCCCCATCCACCGTGATGCCCCGACCTCCACAGTGGGAAATCCACCCACTGTGGCTATTGTGGCTATGGTGCGAGGTTGACCAAGTGCAGCCCTCTGCCTGGTCTGCCCCTTCCAGCCCTCTGCCTGGTCTGCCCCTTCCAGCCCTGGGCAGCCTGAAGATCATCCTTGGCATGGTGATCTCAGGCAGCCCTCTGCTCAACAACATCCTCATGGTCTGAATTTTTTAATTCTGCAATGGTCTCCTCACCCTGAACTGCTCTGAGCAGTCCAGGCAGTTCAGTGAAGAGTCAAATCAGAAATATTTTCCTTTTCCTAACATCTGCTTACTCAGACAAATTCCTTCAAAACAGCAGCTGCTGCAAGTATCAGAGGCTTCCTCTAAGGCCCACAACACTTGAAAAAGTTTCAATTCCCCTGACATTTGAAATACTGAGCACCCATTCAATTACACAAAGCAATTACTCACTAGCCTGTGATTGATAGTTTAATAATTCAGACACAGTTGCATGGTGGATTGTTTATTTATTTTCCCTTCATGCTTGAATGCATCTCAAGTACCCAGCTATGATGCTGACCACAATATCTATAAACAGTCTTGCTATGATTGACAGCTCCTCACCACATCAAAAGCAGCTCAGTGCTTTCTGCTGTGAGAAATGAGGAAGTGAAACCACTTAGCTACTTTGATGTGGTGAAAGAAAGGCTATTGTCCTGTATAAAGTGGGCATGACCATTGAAGCAGATGTCATAATACTGCATGCACTGAGATTCCAACAAAGCAGAAAAGTCACATCCCAATGTTCTTTAATCTAGATCCATATTTGAATTGAGGAAAATTAAGCTTCATTAACTTACCATATAGTAATAGTAGTTGACATCGCTGATATTTAACAGACTGAAAGCTGATAATGTCACATATATGATATCTCCAGGGTATAGCCAAACATTTGGCAATTCTATACTTAGGTATGCCTTATCGGTCTTGTGTGCAAGGCTTTCAACTACTATTTCACTGCTTTCTTCAGTTTCACGGGCTTTATTTTCAGTGGTGACCTGGGGAGATAAAATAAGAAGGGAAATAGAACAGAATATTACACTTGTGCTAGAACAGGCTGCAAAAATATTTCCATCTGTTTTAGGTTTTCCCACAACCCTCCACCAATTGCACCCGACTCCTTTAACTCATGTTACGACTGAGATGGAAGGAGCGTCTCTAGTTCCACTCCTCCATGGGTCACAACATATATCCAAATGATTTCTAACCATAACGACCAAAATTGTGGGTTTTCTATGAATCTCAGAATGACCACCCAATGCCCAGATTTCGTCAATAAACAACATTATGAGTTTATTGTAAACCAGGCTTGTCAAGTAGAAGGCAAAGCTCATTAATATACAGAATTAAATATTGAATTATAATAATGGGCGACATTCTCCCCGACTCGGCGGGGCGGGAGGTCCCAGTGCCGAGGAGTGGCGTGAAGCATTCCGGCGTTGGGTCGCCCCAAAGGTGCAGAATCCGCCGCACCGTCAGGGGCTATGCCGGCGCCGGGGTGGTTTGCACGCGCCGGCTGGTGGGGAAGGGGCTTGGCGCCACGCCAACCGGCGCCGAAGGGCCTCCGCTGGCCAGTGCGAGTTGGCGCATGTGCGGGAGCACTAGCGTGTGCTGGCGTCATAGAGTATGCGCAGGGGAGATCACCTCCGCGTCGGCCATGGCGGAGGACCACACCAGCCGACGTGGAGGAATAGAGTGCCCCCATGGCACAGGCCCGCCCCTGAGGACCCCGGAGGCCGCCCGGCAAAAAACGGGCGGTCACTCGACCCATTGCGGGCTGGAAAACTGCCGGGGGGTCGCTGCTCGCGGCCGCTGACCGACGCGGCGCTATTCCTGCTACCACCAAATCTCCAGTGCCGGAGAATTCGGCAGCCAGCGGGGGCGGGATTCACGCCGCCCGCCGGCAATTCTCCGATTTGGCGGGGGGGGTCGGAGAATCCCGCCCAAAATGACTCTTTCAAAATACACTAAGTCACACAGACACGCAATCCAAAAAATAAATCAAAATCAAGGAATTCTCTGAAAGGTTAAAAGTCAATGGTTCAAAGGGAAATGGATAGGGTAGGATCAGTAAGTTTGCAGATGACACAAAGATAGGCTGGGTGGTTAACAGTGAGGCTGGGAGTCTTGGGTTACAGGAAGATACAGACTAGATGGTCAAATGGGCAGAAAAGTGCCAGAAGGGATTTAATCCTGAGAGGTGTGAGGTGATAGACTTTGGAAGGAGTAATCTGACAAAGAAATATTCAATGAATGGCATCACACCGGGAAGTCCTGAGGAATAAAGAGACCTTGGCGTGTTTGTAAATAGAAGTCTGAAGGCAGAAGGGCAGGTTAATGGGGTGGTGAAAAAGGCATATGGTACACTTGCCTTTATCAATTGTGGCATAGATTACAAAAGCAAGGAAGTCATGTTAGAGTTATATAGAACATTGGTGAGGCTACAGCAGGAATACTGTGTGCAATTCTGGTCACCACCCAGAGGCGTTTCACCAGGATGTTGCCTGGGATGGAACATTTAAAGTTATGAAGAGAGGTTGAACAGGCTTGGGTTGTTTTCGCTGGAACAGAGAAGACTGAGGGGCAACCTTATTGAGGTGTACAAGATTATGAGGGACATGGACAGGGTGGATAGGGAACAGCTGTTCCCCTTAGTTGAAGGGTCGGTTACGAGGGGACATAAATTCAAGGTGAGGGGCGGGAGGTTCAGTGGGATTTGAGGAAAAACGTTTTTACCTAGAGGGTGGTGATGGTCTGGAACGCACTGCCTGAGAGGGTAGTGGTGGCAGGTTGCTTCACATCCTTTAAAAAGTACCTGGATGAGCACCTATAATGTCTTAACATTTCAGGCTATGGGCCAAGTGCTGGCAAATAGGATTAGGATTGGCAGCGCAGGTGCCTTTCATGCAGCGGAACAGACTCGATGGACCGAAAGGGCCTTTTCTGCACTGTATTTTCTGTGATTCTGTAATTCTGAGACAGATGGTGGAATCACGTCCGGCTTATACGGTTGGTCTCTTCGCGCTGATCCTGCGACACAATCGATGATGTTTTTCAGATGATCACGAGGAACACTTGAGGTTACTCAATCCGAGCACACAGGGCAACACATATTCACTTCCCATCGTGGATTGCAGAAAGGCTGTTGTCTCCCTCACAAGTAGTTGTCCCTTCTCTTCCCAAAGTAAAGCCAAATCCAAACTTTCAAACACATTCTTCCCAGGCATGTTTTTTTTCAAAGCCATAAAAGACCACGTGACCGCACCCCCCTCCCGTCTTAACCCTTTAAGAAACAGTGGGCGGGATGTAGCAGCTGGCGGGATAAAGGAATTGGAAGCTGTCTGCCCCAATGGAGGCTTCCTTCGCCGTATTGTGAGGCACATTAAAAGAAATCCCAAGGGGTGAGTCCCACAATGTCGTGCCAGCAGACTCCCTCGGCACTAACTTAGGTTCTAAACGATCCGGATGTCCTTTTTAAAGGGAAGGGCGCCCCAATACAAAATATTAAAAATATAAACCCCTCCACCCCAACAACCTAGGACATGGGGCTTTTCACAGTATCTCTATTGCAGTATTAATGTAAGCCTCCTTGTGACAATAAAGATCATTAAATTAAAATCTCGAAGACCAACCCCCTCCCCCCACTGAACCCCCCCCCCCTTTCCTAGGCAGGGGGCAGTGCCTGGGCATGACCCTCTCCCCCCTGAGCCAAGCACTCACCTGTCGTGACTCATGCCGACGTGACTGGACAGTCTAATTGGGGGGGGGGGGGGGGGACTTTTAAAACACAAATTCTTCCAGATGTTCAGTCTTTGACCGGGAATCATTTTTTGTGATTGAGGTGCTGATGACACTCACCGAGATCATTATGCACTGATTAATTGTGAAAATCAACAACAATAAGTTGCATTTATGTAGGGCTCAAAATATAACAAAATGTCCCGAGGCACTTTACAGTGGTATTATACAGCAAAATACGACACCAATCCACACAAGCAGATAATAGATAGTAGATGATCAATAGTTAGATTTTAAAGTGTGTTTTATAGGAGAATACTGAGGTGGAGAGGCTGCGGGATTTAGAGAGGGAATTCCAGAGCTTGGATCCAAGGCAGCTGAAGGCACGGCGGAGTGATAAAAATTAAATATCCTGGAGCGGTTGGAACTCAAGGGGAGCAGCTATCCTGGATAGATGTGGGTGAAGATGAGGATACAGAGGGAGAGGCTACGGAGGGATTCGAAAACCCAAGGATGAGAATTTAAAAATCGAGGCTTTGCTGATGCAGGAGCCAATGCGGTGAGCACAGTGAACAATAAAGTGTCTTTGAAAATATATCCTTACCTTAATATGTAATTTACTCGCATTTTCAGGAACTTTGAAGGAGATACCCAGTTCACCAATACTGTCAGTAAATTCTTCCTTTGAAACATTTATGTATTTATCCTCTGAGGTAATTCCAACTTTGATCCGAGCTTCAGAGACAGGAGAACCATCTAGATAGGTTACGCATGCCTGTAAAACAACGTGGTAACAGTGCTGCTTTCTCCATCAATGTGATAAAGCATTCTTCCTTCATGTAGAAACAAGTTTATGAAGTAGAATTTAGTCTGGGATAATAGCATTAAACTGACGGTATTGCATCAGCCTTTATTTAATTCCATAGAATAGAATATCTACAGTGCAGAAAGAGGACTTTGGCTCATCGAGTCTGCACCAACCCACTGAAAGAACACGATACCTAGGCCCACACCCCGCCCCATCCCCATAACCCTGTAACCCCACCTAACCCGCACATCTTTGGACACAAAGGGGCAATTTACCATGGTCAATCCACCTAACATACACATCTTTGGACTGTGGGAGGAAATTGGAGCACCCGGAGGAAATCCATGCAGACACTGGGAGAACATGCAAACTCCACACAGCCAGTCACCCAAGGCTGGAATCACACCCGGGTCCCCTCTCCCCCTCAGGTGAAGGTGAAAGAGCTCCTGGCCAAGAAGTGCAGGGGGCTCTGCCCAATCTTGTGGCCAATATCTATCCTTTAACCAACAACACTGAAACAGACTACCCGGTCATTATCACAGTGCGGGTTGTGGGATCTTGCTGTGTGAAGAATTGGCTGGACACATCTTACTCTGACATATCGAGGCTCATTGATGTTGAAAAATATTCTCCGAACGAACGCTGCAGGAACTCACATACATCCTGCAGTGATCACACAAGGAGGGGAGTGAAGTGACCAGACTGGCAATGGTTAATGTTGTCGGGACAGTTCCATAATTGTGATGTTCTCTACACATCTCAGGTGAACAGCAGATCACAACCATGGTGAGTTCAACCCATTGACTCTTGATCCTATTCTCCATTTAATAAATGCACTCTTTGTGGAACAGCTTGGATTAACATAGAACATAGAAAAATACAGCACAGAACAGAACGATGTTGTGCCGAACTTTTGTCCTTGATTAAGAACAAATTAATCTACACCCCATCATTCTACCGTAATCCATGTACCTATCCAATAGCCGCTTGAAGGACCCTAATGATTCCGACTCAACCACTTCCGCAGGCAGTGCATTCCATGCCCCCACTACTCTCTGGGTAAAGAACCTACCTCTGACATCCCCCCTATATCTTCCAACATTCAACTTAAATTTATGTCCCCTTGTAATGGTTTGTTCCACCCGGGGGAAAAGTCTCTGACTGTCTACTCTATCTATTCCCCTGATCATCTTATAAATCTCTTTCAAGTCGCCCTTCATCCTTCTCCATTCTAATGAGAAAAGGCCTAGTATCCTCAACCTTTCCTCATAAGACCTACTCTCCATTCCAGGCAACATCCTGGTAAATCTCCTTTGCACCTTTTCCAAAGCTTCAACATCCTTCCTAAAATGAGGCGACCAGAACTGCACACAGTACTCCAAATGTGGCCTAACCAAGGTTTTGTACAGCTTTATCATCACGTCACGGCTCTTAAATTCAATCCCTCTGCTAATGAACACTAGCACACCATAGGCCTTCTTCACAGCTCTATCCACTTGAGTGGCAACTTTCAAAGATGTTTGAACATAGACCCCAAGATCTCTCCGCTCCTCCACATTGCCAAGATCCCTACCGTTAACCCTTTATTCCACAATCATATTTGTCCTTCCAAAATGGACAACCTCAGACTTTCCAGGGTTAAACTTCATCTGCCACTTCTCAGCCCAGCTCTGCATCCTATCTCTGTCTCTTTGCAGTCGACAACAGCCCTCCTCACTACCCACAACTCCACCAATCTTCGTATCATCTGCAAATTTACTGACCCACCCTTCAACTCCCTCATCCAAGTCATTAATGAAAATCACAAACAGCAGAGGACCCAGAACTGATCCCTGCGGTACGCCACTGGTAACTGGGCTCCAGGCTGAATATTTGCCATCCACCACCACTCTCTGACTTCTATCGGTTGTTTTGTTATGCTCTTGACGTAGCATAAGCTGCTTCCTTGATGCGCACTCTGACAAAGGAAGGTTTAGACTTGGCGATAGCTTTAACATGTTTATTAAACTATTACCAATTCTCCTACTTGGATTCGACTCTCCTGTTAATCCTTCTATACCTACTCAGACTGACGAACCAGTCTGCTACAATCCACGTGGTGGGTGTGATGTGTTTCAAATCAACCCTGTGTACTCACTGAGAGTCTCCACTGGAAAGAGGAAGATCATGTGTGCTGTGTCCTTTTATATGGGTTGGTGTAATGCACTCCTGTGGTAGTATCACCTCTGTGTGTATCGTGACTGCCCATTGGTCGTGTCCTATCAGACTGACCTATTGGTTGAATGTCTGTGTCATGTCACTGGTGCTTCCTCTAGTGTCTAGCTAGGTGTAGTGTGTTCACATTAACCCTTTGTGTACTTACAGTGATGTATATCACCACATCGGTTAGCCAGTTTGTTATCCCTGGCCTTGGCACCCGAGAGGCAACATACCTTCCGGGAGTCTCGCTCGCGACCACAGGATCTCCTATTTATTCCCCTAATCATTGAGTCTACTATCACTATTGCTTTTCTATTCTCCCCCCTTCCCTTCTGAGCCCCAGAGCCAGACTCAGTGTGAGAGACCTGGCCGCGAGGGCCTTCCCCCGACAGCATCCAAAACGGTATACTTGTTTTGAAGGGGAACGGCCACAAGGGATCCCTGCACTGTCTGCCCGTTCATTTTCTTTCCCCTGACTGTAACCCAGCTACTCTTGTCCTGTACCTTGGGGTGTGGTTACCTCCCTGTAACTCTTGTCTATCACCCCCTCTGCCTCCCGGATGATCCGAAGTTCATCCAGCTCCAGTTCCCTAACATGGTCTCAACACGGATTGTAGAGGACTGGCTGGTTTCTTACAAACCATCCATTCAATTTAAGTTGGTCTGGTGATTGTTCACCAATGCGGCTCTATCTCTTTCCATCTCTCTCGAACTACCTCTCTTTCACCCATAGAAACGCAAACACACGAACAGAAAGAACATAAGAACTAGGAACAGGAGTAGCCAATTCAGCCCCTCAAGCCTACTCCGCCATTCAATATGATCATGGCTGATCTCATCTCTGCCTCATCACTACCTTCCTGTCTGCTCCCCATAACCTTTCGTCCCACAACTCATCAAAAACATGTTCATCTCCTCCTTCCATTTGTTAGTGTTCCGGCGTTCACTGCATTCTGGGGTAGAGTATTCCACAGGCTCACAACCCTGCGAGTGAAGTAATTCCACCTAATTTCTGTTGAAAAACGCCAATTAGACCCAGGGTCTAAAATTGAGGGTTATGGAGATAAGGCAGGAAAGTGGAGTTGAGGATTATCACATCAGGTCAGTCATGATCTCATTGAACAGCGCTGCAGACATGATGGGCCGAATGGCCTACTTTTGCGCCTACATATTATGGCATCGCTTGTTGTACCACGGCCAGAATTTTACACTCGACCCCACTGAGGACTCTGAGTGGGGGGAAGAGGGGGGAGTGCGTAAAATTCCATGGATGGGATTCCACCCGCCCCAGGCAATGTTTCACGGTGAAGGGGCAGGGCTTCAAACGGGTAGCCCGCCGATGCCTTTTAAGGCCATCGAGTGGCCACTTAATGGCTATTTAAGGACCTCTTCCTGCCCTTAATTTTTAGGCTGGCAGGCATCAGTTGGAGCAGCCTGCCAAAGCGAACAAATTAGCAATCTAGGGCAGGAAGAGTGAAGTGGCAGGGGGGCAAAGATAGGTCACCTCAATCTGAAGGCCCCTTCAGATTGGGGACACCCTCCTCTCTGGGGTCTGGGGACTCCAACTCTCCCTCCATCTCCCTCCCCCCCCAATCCCCTGATACGAAGATTGCCCCCCTCCTGACCTCCAAGACACCCCCTACCCTACCGCCCCCAGGCCACCTGGTACTTACCCGAAGTGTGGGACTGGGTCTCAGGCTCAGACATGGTGCTGCAGTACCTCTTCAGGCCACTGGGGCTGTTTGTCTGGAGAGTTTTCAGATTGGCCAAGAGAAGATGGTAGTCCTGCCTGCTGCCAATCAATGCTTAATTGAGCGTAAAATGGCAGCGGGCTTGTCAGAGACGTTGGGGATGTATTTCCTGCCGACTTTCAACTAACCCCTCCCCCCCCTCCCACACACACACACATATACCCTGTCATGATATTCAGATAAACATATCATGGTGCAATCACACACACACACTGGTGGACAAATCAACGGACCAATCAACACACACGCAACATCACAGCCAATGACCAGTGAGAGCACACGCACTATAAAACGGGGAACACCACAGTTCCCGCTCATTCCAGCAGGAGACAGCTCAGAGCACAGAGCTCACAGCGTGCCACTCAGACATACGCCATGTGCTGAGTGCCTCTCTAAGATAGTGTTAGGGCTGGGTCCACAGGTTAACGGGTAAATTACAAACGACCGTCATAGGTTTACAGATGTTGTTATCAAGAGTAATAAAACAGAGTTGTACCATCTACAACCGTGTTGGTTCGTCTGTATAGCGGAACACCCAACACGACATAGTACCAGGATTGGAACCCAGCAACTGTGAGACCTACCTGCACGTCTTCAGGGATCCGCCATCTTGCGCCATGGACACCATCAGCCCGCCGCAGCCGCTCCAAATCGCTGGAAACCTCGGCGTCAACTGGAAGCTGTTTAAACAGCGCTTCCAGCTCATCCTGGAAGCCACAGAAAGGGAGAATGCATCGGACACCAGGAAAATCGCCCTCCTCCTCTCCACGGCGGGGCAACACGCCATCCACATCTACAACTCCCTGGTGTTCGCGGAAGGTGAGGACAAGATGAAGTACAAGACGGTCCTTCTAAAACTTGAGCAACACCTCAGCGTCGAGGTGAACGAGAGCTTCGAGAGGTACCTGTTCCAGCAGCGCCTGCAGGGTAAGGATGAGCCTTTCCAATCTTTCCTGACACACCTCCGTATCCTCACGCAGTCATGCGGCCATGAGTCCACCTCCGATTCCATGATTCGGGACCAGATAGTTTTTGGGTCACCTCGGGCACCCTACGCCAGCAGCTCCTTAAAGTTAAGAGCCTCACCCTAGCCACCGCCATCGAAGCCTGCGTCCTCCATGAAAACGCGACCAGCCGGTACTCCCAATTCCAGGCGGCCGAATCGGCATGGCAGGGGTCCTATGAGGCCGAACGGGTCCAGTCGATCGAGTTCCTCCCGGCCCGGACGAGGGCAGCCATTTTGCGTGCTTTCCGTGGCCTCCCGCGCTTGTACGCGCCAAAAGAGACGTCGACGCAGAGGGACATGACGCGCAGGCGCGCTCTACGCAGGACCGAACTGCGCATGCGCGGTGGCGCAACGAACGCCATGACGTCACGACATGCGGCAACTGCGGATCCGCACATTTAAAGCGGCAATATCCAGCAAAGAATCGACAATGCTCCAGCTGTGGCAAGATGGGACACTACGCTGCCTGCTGTCGAGCAGCTCAACCTGCCAACGCTCCCCAATTCCGCCAGCCTCGCAGGGACGTGTGGGCCATTCAGCCTCCATACACCGAGTCATACCCTGACGATGTACAGACCGGTGATACCGACGACCGGGAAGCCTTCCGCGTTGCGGTCATTGACAGGAATCGGATGTCCCCAAGGAGGACCCACCAGCTGATGCCAGTGAACAGCGTTAATCCGGGTGATGAATGGTGTGCCACCCTAATGGTCAACCGATCACCAATAACATTCCGTCTAGACACTGGTGCCTCCGCCAACCTTATTGCATGGTCAACCTTCTACGCCTTGAAGGTCAAACCACCGATTCGGCCATCCCGCTGTCAGATGGTCGGTTACAACGGAAATGTTATCCCGGCCATGGGACCCTGCCAGCTCGAGGTTGCACACAATGCATACACAGCCACACTGTCCTTTGAGATAGTCGGATCATCGAAGGACTCCCTGCTAGGTGCACAGGCGTTCAAGGTTCTCCACCTTGTTCAGCGGGTACACACTCTGTCTCCAGAAGGCACGGCCGATTTCCCGGATGCAGACTTTAGGGCACAGCTCCACTCGCTCCTCGCCCACGACCAGGAGGCTTTCGAGGGCATGGGCACACTGCCCTACACTTACAGAATACGGCTCAAACCGGACGCCACCCCGGTCATTCACACACCTCGTAGAGTCCCAGCACCAATCAAAGACCGCCTCAAGCAGCAGCTGCAGGATCTCCAGGACCAAGGAGTGCTTTCCCGGGTCACGGAGCCCACGCCATGGGTCAGCTCCATGGTGTGCGTAAAAAAGCTCTCTGGCGAACTCCGGATCTGTATCGACCTGAAAGACCTGAACAACAACATCATGAGGGAACAGTACCCCACACCCAAACGGGAAGAGATCACGAGCGAAATGGCCCGGGCTAAAATTTTCACAAAACTTGATGCCTCAAAGGATTTTGGGCAGATTCAACTGGATCAGTCCAGCAGGAAGCTGTGCACCTTCAACATTCCCTTTTGGCAGGTTCTGCTACAATAGGATGCCGTTTGGCATCATCTCGGCATCCAAGGTGTTTCATCGGATCATGGAACAGGTGATAGAGGCCATCGAAGGGGTGCGTGTCTATGTTGACGACGTCATCATCTGGTCCACCACACCACAGGAGCACACCAGTCGTCTCCAGGCACCTTTGCTCGGATACGAGAGCACGGTCTGCGCCTCAACAGAGCCAAGTGTTCTTTCGGCCAAACTGAGCTCAAGTTTCTGGGGGACCACATATCCCGGTCAGGAGTGCGTCCGGATGCAGACAAAGCGACAGCTATTACAGCCATGCCGCAGCCGGCAGACAAGAAGGCAGTGCTACGCTTTCTCGGGATGGTCAACTTCCTGGGGAAGTTCATCCCCAACCTTGCCTCCCACACAACGGCTCTTCGCCACCTAGCGAAGAAGACTACGGAGTTCCAGTGGCTGCCCGCACACCAGAAGGAATGGGAGGAGCTCAAGATTAAGCTGACCACAGCCCTGGTCTTGGCGTTCTTCGACACTTCTCGAGATACGAAGATCTCGACTGATGCCAGCCAGTCCGGCATTGGGGCGGTACTCCTGCAACGGGACGACACTGCATCATGGGCCCGGTCGCCTATGCCTCGCGGGCCATGACCCCTACAGAACAGCGCAATGCGCAGATTGAGAAGGAGTGCCTGGGTTTGTTAGCCAGCATAGATAAGTTCCACGACTACGTGTATGGTCTCCCTCAGTTCACCGTGGAAACCGACCATCGCCCCCTGGTCAGCATCATACAAAAGGACCTGAATGAGATGACCCCTCGCCTCCAGCGCATTCTGCTCAAGCTCTGGAGGTACGACTTCCAACTGGTCTACACCCCGGGAAAGGACCTCATCATAGCGGATGCCTTTTCCAGAGCAGTGAGCGCACCGCCCGAATCGGGGGGGTTCGTACGTCAGGTCGAAGCGCATGTGGCCTTCACATCAGCCAATCTGCCAGCTAATGATGCAAGTCTGGCCCGTATTCGCCGCGAGACTGCGGCTGACCCCCTTCTACAACGTGTGATGCGCCACATGACGGAAGGGTGGCTCAAGGACAGTGCCCACAATTCTACAATGTCCGGGACGACTTCGCCGTCACTGACGGTGTCCTCCTAAAGCTGGACCGGATTGTGATCCCACACAGCATGCGCAGGTTGGTCCTCGAACAATTACACGAAGGCCATCTCGGGGTTGAGAAGTGCAGGCGGAGGGCCCGAGAAGCTGTATACTGGCCGGGCATCAGCGACGACATCGCCAACATGGTGCTCAACTGCCCCACCTGCCAAAGGTTTCAGCTGGCGCAACCCCCTGAGACGCGTCAGCCCCATGAGTTGGTAATGTCCCCCTGGGCGAAGGTGGGTGTGGACCTTTTTCATGCGCTCGGCAGGGACTACGTCATAATAATTGATTATTTTTCAAATTATCCAGACCATCCAAATACGCTTGCACGATTTGACGTCATCAGCTGTCATCAGGGCATGCAAGGAACCCTTCGCTCGCCATGGCATTCCACTTACCGTCATGTCGGACAATGGGCCCTGTCTTGCGAGCCAAGAATGGTCTTCTTTTGCCGCTTCGTATGGCTTTACACACGTGACGTCCAGCCCTCTGCATCCCCAGTCAAATGGCAAGGCGGAAAAGGGTGTCCATATCGTCAAGCAGCTCCTCTGCAAGGCTGCTGATGCCGGATCAGATTTCTGTTTAGCCCTGCTGGCCTATCGCTCGGCCCCACTATCCACAGGCCTCTCACCAGCCCAGCTGTTGATGGGTCACGCCCTCAGGACCACTGTACCATCCATTCATGTTCCTAAACCCGGCCACGCTCCAGTACTGCAGAGGATGCGACAGCAGCGTGCTCAGCAGAAGGTGGTACATGACACTCGGGCAACTGATCTTCCTGCCCTGGCGCCTGGAGACAACGTCTGCATCCACCTACCAGAGGGTGGCTGGTTGGCAACTGCCGAGGTTCTCCGCCGCGTGGCTCCCTGCTCGTTCCTGGTCCGCATGCCTGATGGCTCCATTCGCCGGCGTAATCGCCGGGCTCTTCGGTTGCTTCCGCGCTCGCTACGTGATCATGCACCGGTGCCACGCCCCCCTGTTGTCCCTGATGTCGACTTCGTGGAGCTTCCTGCCTCTCTGCCTATTCCTCTATCGCCTGTGGCCAGGCCCATTCCTCAGCCGGTGGATCCTAACCCACCCTTGAGGTGGTCACCCCGAATTCGTCGCCCACCTACTAGGCTGGACTTATGAGCCTGTTTGCACATTGGACTCACTGAATTGTTGTGCAACAATGTTAATGTGTTTCTCTTTTTGTCGTTACAGGAGTTCGCTTTCGATGTTTGATGATTGCACTTGTTTTGTTTATGGTACAACCTCGTTGCTATGTTGCACCTGACACCTTCCGATGTATATAGTTTAGCCTCATGTACATGCTGTAGATATTGCACACACATATTCAGCTGCCTTCAGTACACACAAATATTTATTACCACATAGGCACATATTCTTGTAAAAAGTGGAGATGTCATGATATTCAGATAAACATATCATGGTGCAAACACACATACACACTGATGGACAAATCAACGGACCAATCAACACACACGCAACATCACAGCCAATCACCAGTGAGAGCACACGCAGTATAAAACAGGGAACACCACAGTTCCTGCTCATTCCAACAGGAGACAGCTCAGGGCACAGAGCTCACAGCGTGCCACTCAGACATACACCATGTGCTGAGTGCCTCTCTAAGATAGTGTTAGGGCTGGGTCCACAGGTTAACGGGTAAATTACGAACGACCATCATAAGTTTACAGATGTTGTTATCAAGAGTAATAAAACAGAGTTGTACCATCTACAACCGTGTTGGTTCGTCTGTATAGCGGAACACCCAACACGACATACCCCAGGCAGTTTTATTGCAAATTCATACATACCTGAATCTGAAAAGGAGCTCCAGGTATAAAGAAGCGTTTTGTCTTTGTCAGGTTAATAGTAATATTTAGAATAGGATCCTCCTCCTTTTCTTCCCTGTAAGCTACATAGTGGGACACAAAAAACGATTTCATTTGTCGAGTAACTATCCGAGAGCATCACATTGGGCTTTTCCTGACATCTCCTGTTATGCACAAGTATGCCTGGCATGGTCTGCAGTATGTGGGCCTCTGCCTCACGTGAGGCAAAACCAGCACCAAGCTGAAAAGTGGAACGGGTTAAAAACATTTCTCCAATTAGATCGCTTGAAAACAAACCAAGAACTTTTTTTCCTTGAGTGCAGGAGGCTTAGGGATGATCATGTAGAGGTTTATAAAATAATGAGGGGCATAGATAAGGTAGATAGTCAACATATTTTCCCAAAGGTAAGGGCGTCTAAAACTAGAGGGCATAGGTTTAAGGTGAGAGGGGAGAGATACAAAAGAGTCCAGAGGGGCAATTTTTTCACACAGAGAGTGGTGAGTGTCTGGAACGAGATGCCAGAAGCAGTAGTAGAGCCGGATACAATTTTGTCTTTCAAAAAGCATTTAGACAATTATATGGGAAAGCTGGGTATAGAGGGATATGGGCCAAATGCGGGCAATTGGGAGTAGCTTAGTGGTAAAAACTGGGTGGCATGGACAAGTTGGGCCGAAGGGCCTGTTTTCATGCTGTAAACTTCTATGACTAAGAACTGAGTTTCATTCTTCCAGGGATAGGATTGAAAAGTAGGGAGGTTATGTTCAACGTCTAACAAACCTTCAATTCTGGGGGGCATATTAGAAACAGGATATAGAGGCACTGGAGGAAATTTATAAAGATGATACCAGAAATGTACAGGAATACATATCAGGAAAGAATTAACAGACTGGGTCACTTTTCTCTTGAAAGAAGTAGGCTGAGGTTTAAAATTCTGGAAGAATAAAGAACAATACAGGACAGGAACAGGCCCTTCGGCCCTCCAAGCCTGTACTGGTCATGATACCATCCTTTGCCAAAACCCTCAGCACTTCTTTGTGCCATATCCCTCCATACCCATCCTATCCATGTATTTGTCAAGATGCCTTTTGAATGCCGTTTATGTATCTGCTTCCACAACCTCCTCTGGCAACGCGTTCCAGGCACTCACCACCCTCTGCGTAAAAAACCTGCCTCGCACATCTCCTCTAAACTTTGCCACACGGACCTTAAACCTATGCCACCTGGTGACTGACCCCTCCACCCTGGGAAAGAATGCCTGCCCATCCATTCTATCCATGCCCCTCATAATCTTGTAGACCTCTATCAGGTCACCCCTCAACCTCCGTCTTTCTAATAAAAACTGTCCAAGTCTATTCAGCCTCTCCACATAGCTAAGACCCTCCAGACCAGGCAACATCCTGGTAAACCTCCTCGGCACCCTCTCCAAAGCCTCCACATCCTTCTGGTAGTGTGGCAACCAGAATTGTGCGCAATATTCCAAGTGCGGCCTTACCAAGGTTCTATACAACTGTAGCATGACAGGTTTTGAGAGAGTGGATACAGAGGGAATGTTTCCTCTTGTGGGGAAGGATATAATTAGAGGCCGTTCATATAGGATAGTCACCGAGGAATTCAATAGGGAATTCAGAGGAAATGTCTTTACCCAGAGAGTGGTGATAATGTGGGACTCGCCACCACAGGGAGTGGTTGAAGAGAGCAGGATAGACACATTGAGCGGGTAACTAGAGAAATATATGAGGGTGAAGGGATTAGAGGGTTACCGTCATAACCCCCACAAGGACCATGGAGAAACGGTCATTGATCTGTCCCTGGAACTCGTGGAGTACGATCTCCCAAGGTAGGGAGTGGAATCCAACCACCTGGGGCTTGTTATGAACAAAGGTTAAAAGCAGGCCCAAATCAGGGCCTGGTGAGATAAGCCCTCCCAGCTCGGATTGCACTGGGGGTGAGATGCTGCACATTGCAGATCCTTGTAAATAAATCCATATTACGTTCACCGTCAGCCTCCTCTGTGTCATTCTAGTTACTGTTATACCCCAACCCAAGGCCACAGGATCTGTACCATCAGGTTCTCCGTGGCCTCATCTGAGTATGATATCCCCCCATTGAGGGGTGGGGCTACACCCTTAACCAGAGGTACCCTGGGACATAAATACCCCGGGCCGAGTGTGGACTGGGCAGAGGAGACCCTTCGGGGAGTAGAGAGTGTCTAGAGTAAGTTCATTAAATCCTTTTTGTTTTATCCATCATCATTTCCTTGTGGTCACTTGCCTGGATCCTACAGTTATGATGATAGATTTAGATGAGGAAAGATGGGAGGAGGCTCCAGTGAAGTATAAACACCGGCACGGAGTGGATGGGCTGAATGGCCTGTTTCTGTGTCTTATATTCCTATGTAATCCTTTTAAAAAAAAAAAAATTTTTATTGTGAGAGTTTAATTTACTGGTTGCTCGTTACAAACAGGTTTAGGAACAGGCTGGCTTTGGAATAGTCTCTGTGTGTTGTGGATGCTTTCCTCTGAATCCTGGATGATGTATTTTATTTTCTCCAGTTAGAGGAATTCTGCCAGTCTGAGGCCTTGGGTGGCGCTGCCAATTGCCAGCTGAGCAGCGTCTCGGGTGGGCGATCAGGGAGGCAAAGGCTAGGGCATCTGCCCCTCGCCCCATAAAGAGTTCTGGCTGTTTTGACACCCTGAAGACCACCACAAAGGGCATGGCTCCACCCTTAGCCCCACAGCCCTGGACATGGCCTCAGACAAGGTTGCCCAGTATCCAACAAGCCTGGAGCAGGACTAGAACATGTGGGTGTGGTTGGCCTGGCCTCCCTGACACCATTCACACTTGTCCTCCACCTCCAGGAGGAACCCGTTCATTCTTATTCTGGCTAGGTGCGTCATGTGAGCGCAAACTTTTGTTGCTTTCGGCTCAGCCCTGCGCATGTGGAGGTGAAGTTTGCCCTGCACAGTGCTTTGATCCAGAGCCCTCCCCCATCCCTCTACCCAGTTCTTTCTTCAATTTCTCCCCTATCTTGTCCAGGCCTGAGCGTACCTCCTCCAGTAGTCATCCGTACATGTCAGCACAGTTCCCATCTCCTAGTCTTCCCGCTGTCAGAAGTCTGTCCAGTAGGAAGTGTCCTGGTATCTGGGGAAATGTCGTTGTCTCCTTTTGGAGGAACTCTGATTTGAAAGATAGAGTAGACAGTCAGAGACTTTTTCCCCGGGTGGAACACACCATTACAAGGGGACATAAATTTAAGGTGAAAGGTGGAAGATATAGGAGGGATATCAGAGGTAGGTTCTTTACCCAGAGAGTAGTGGGGGCATGGAATGCACTGCCTGTGGAAGTAGTTGAGTCGGAAACATTAGGGACCTTCAAGCAGCTATTGGATAGGTACATGGATGACGGTAAAATGATATAGTGTAGATTTATTTGTTCTTAAGGGCAGCACGGTAGCATTGTCGATAGCACAATTGCTTCACAGCTCCATGGTCCCAGGTTCGATTCCGGCTTGGGTCATTGTCTGTGCAGAGTCTGCACGTCCTCCCCGTGTCTGCGTGGGTTTCCTCCGGGTGCTCCGGTTTCCTCCTACAGTCCAAAGATGTGCGGGTTAGGTGAATTGGCCAATGATAAATTGCCCTTAATGTCCAAATTGCCCTTGGTGTTGGGTGGAGGTGTTGAGTTTGGGTATGGTGCTCTTTCCAAGAGCCGGTGCAGACTCAAAGGGCCGAATGGCCTCCTTCTGCACTGTAAATTCAATGATAATCTATGATTAATCTAGGACAAAGGTTCGGCACAACATCGTGGGCCGAAGGGCCTGTTCTGTGCTGTATTTTCTATGTTCTATGAATGTACCTCAGCTCATTCCTTTTCGCGAGTTGGAATTTGTCTGGGAGTTCTCCCAGGGTCGCTATTCTGCCTTCTGCATACATGTCTCCCACCGTCTGTGTCCCTTCATCCTGACACCACCTTTTAAAGGAGGCACCCATTGCCGTGGGGGTGAACTTGTGGTTGTTGCAGATGGGGGCCATGATAGACATCTCAGTCAGACCAAAATGGTGTCGCAGTTGGTTCCACATTCACAGCGTGGCCAATATCACTGGGTCTCTGGCAAGTGAGATGGGAGAGCAGCCATGGCCAGCTCATGGAGGGATGTCCCTGTGCAGAAACTCTCCTTCACTCTGAACCATTCCTTCTCCAGCTCTTTGATTGAACCCCGTAACCTTTCTGCGGTAGCTGCCCAGTGGCAGAATTGGTGGTTTGGTGGTTTGGGCGGACCAGGCCCTCCCATGTTCCTCCTTCTCTGTAGTACCTTCTTCCTGATCCTTGTGTTTTGAATGGCAACTGCCCCAGCTCTGCTCCTCCCCCCTGTGCGTTCACAGGGAAGATTTCACTCAGATTGATCCACTTCCAATATGGAGTTGATCAGCTGCTGCCCAGCCGGCCTTTCCTTCCTGTCTCTAAGTGCCCTATACCCTATTATTTCCCCCCTGATCACTGCTTTCAGTGCATCCCAGAATGTGAAGGGAGAGACTTCCCCATTTTGGTTGCAGATTACATATCCATTGATGGCTTGCGACATTTTTTTGCAAACAGCCTTTTCGGCGAGGATGGCTGTGTCCAGCCTTCATGGGGACACGGGCCCCGGCCCATCTCCAATCTCGTGTCCATGTAGTGTGGAGCATGGTCTGAGATTCCTATTGCAGAGTATTCCGCCCCTCCCATAGCTGGAAGCACCAACTTCCTCACTACGAAGAGATCCACGTGGGAATAGGCTATGTGGACATGGGAGAAGAACTCCTTCTCCCCCAGGTGGTTGAACCTCCTTTGGTCAACCTCCCGCCATCTGCTACATGAAGGTGGTTAATTCTCTTGCCGTTCCTGTTCTGGGGTTGTATCTGTCCAATTTTCGGCCTTGCACACCGTTAATGTCTCCCCCCATGATGAGTTGGTCGGAGTCTAGGACAGGGATTTCTGCCATTGTGTTTTTTACAGATACTGTGTCGTCCCAGTTTGGGGAATGTATGTTTACAAGTATTACCTTCCAGGATCCTGCAAACCATCATGTATCATCCCCCTGGGTTCGTCACCGTGTTCGTCGCTGTAAATGCTACTTTTTTGCTCAACAGTATGGCCACTCGCACCCCCCTTGTGTTGATGCACGCCTGATATGTCTATCCTACCCAGCTATTCTTGAGTCTCAGTCGATCCTTCTCTCTTAAATGTATCTCCTGTAAAAAGACTACGTCGGCACTCAGGTTTTTAAAATGGGTGAAGTCTCTGGATCTTTTCACCGTCCCGTTGAGTTCCCTGAAGTTCCAGGTGATTATTCTGATGGGGGGTTATGTAACCCCATCCTGTGCGATGAACCATAATTACCTCGTGGACGTCTCCCTGTTTGCTGGGGTTCCCTTTGTTCGTGGGGCACCTAAAATGGCCGTTGCCTCCTTCCTCTTTCCAGCCATTTCCACATGAAACCTGTTGTAACCAGCATTCTACATTTCCCCCATCTCGTCCACCTCCCATCCTGCAGTCCACCCCTGAGCTCTTCTGCCCATGCGGTCTCCCCTTCCCTTTTCCCGCTCCCCCATTACTCAACCCGCTTGCCTTCTCCCTACCTTGTCTCTCACTCCCTGTTATCCCTGGTTTGTTGCTCAACCACCTCCACTCCTGCCAGGCGCTCCCTCCCTCCTGGGAGGTGCGTCGCAGCCCCCCCTCCTCGTCTTACTTCCGTGCACCAGCTTGCTCGCTAGTGTAGTGGCTCCTCCCTGGAAACTGATTCTTCTGTATCCATTCCATCTGGGCCACCCTGCGGGACTCCCTATTCTGGGGTTGGGGTTTTCCTCTCTCTGCTTTTACTATTTTTGCAGCCTGGTTGCTGGCTTGTCGGCATCCTGGTCGGCTATGTAGTAGATGGGGGATAAGCTGGGGGACATTTTGCACTTTTGGTGCTTGTTTGACGGAGTTAAAAGGTCTAAACAAAAGTTTGGTTTTTAGGAGAGAGCCACCTTTCGTGCGACTGCTCAGCTCATGGCCACCACCGGAAGTCACAAGCCTAACCTGCCCAACCTTTCCTCATAAGGCAATCCGCCCATTCCAGCTATTCATCCAGTAAACCCTCTCTGAACTGCTTCTAATGTATTCACATCTTTCCTTAAATAAAGAGACCAATACTGAACACAATACTCCAGACGTGGTCTCACTAGTGCTATGTACAATTGAAACATAACCTCACTATTTTTATAATCAATTCCCCTCACAATAAACAATAACATTCAATTAGCTTTCCTAATTACTCATTGTACCGGCATACTAGGGACGCAATCTAATGGCTACACCATGCCTGATGCGAATCCGAGCGAACCGGTTAGATCACGGGTGAGTGCAGAGTCGGAAACCTAGCCAGGTGCCGGACCGCTCCCGTTGGCGAGGTCTCGATCCCGCCGCAGCATGGCGAGAAACCAATAATCACCAATTAAGGTGAATCTCCATCCCATTAATGGGAAGGAACCCCCTGGCTAATGATCTAACCGACTCCCCAGTGAGCGGTCATGCAGGTGCCTTTGGCACATCTATTTCAAAACATGAAGTTAGTGACATATCTGCTGTGGGGATCGGAGGAGGTAAGTAGCCATCTTGGAAATTAGGCAATCAACCCAGGGGACACCGAGACTGCTGCTCCAGTGCTCGGGAGGGCCTTGTGGTGAACCACTGTAATAGGAGATGTAAGGTAGGACCTGCACTACAGGTTCGCCGGTAGCTCCTGCCGGCTGGCTCCGCCCACGGAGAACTGTGTAAATATGCATGACCTCCAGTGCCCTACCATTTCGCCAGCTGCAGCAGGAGGCCACGCATCTGACTGTAATAAAGCCACAGTTGTACCCAACTTTAGTCTTTGTGCAATTGATCGTGCATCAATTTATTACAGTCAGATTGTCCACAGAATGGATATCAGAATTAAGCCCGATCGCCTGCAGCTGGATCCGCACTCGCCCGATGCCAGAAAAGACCTTACTCACTGGCTAGAATGTTTTGAGGCCTACATCAAGGCTGCGGACCCCGAGCCAACTGAGGCTCAGAAGATAAACGTCCTGTACTCCAGACTGAGCTCCAGCGTGTTCCCATTGAACCAAGACGCCACGAATTACACAATAGCAATGGAACTCCTTAAGGAACACTCCGCGCAGAAGGCGAACACGCTCTTCGCCAGGCATGTACTCGCCACCCGCTTGCAACTACCTGGTGAGTCCATCGAAGACTTCTGGCGGGCCCTAATTCCACTCTTCTGGGACTGTGACTGTCAGGTCGTTATGGCCGCCGAACACGCAAATCTCCTCATGCGCGATGAAGTGTTGGGTACTCTGATACACAGACGAACCAACACGGTTGCGAATGGTACAATGTAGTTTTATTTCAATCAACTATTAACATAGTAAACTCTGGTACTCAGCACATGGTGAATGTCTGAGTGGCTGGCAATGAGGTCTGTGCCCTGAGCCGTCTCCTGCTCGAGTGCCCAGGAAGTGTCGTGTTCCGTTTTATACTGTGTATGCTCTTGACTGTGATTGGCTGTCATGTTGTGTGTGTTGATTGGTCCGTTGATCTGACCATCATTATGTATGTATGTGCTATGATGTTCACCTGAATATCATGACATCCCCCCTTTTTTTACAAGATTATGTGTCTACGTGGTTATAAATAGAGATGTGTACTGAGTGCAGCTAAATGTGTGTGTGTAATATTTACAGCATGTACATGGGGCTTAACTATATACAAGGGGCGATGTCGGGTGTGACATAATAACGAGGTTGTACCATAACAAAGAACGGGGAAATGTTGAACGAAAAAATGAATTCCTGTAACGATAAGAACATAAACATATTAACACAGTGGTTGCATAAGTTCAATGTATAAACAGTCTCATAAGTCCAGTCTAGTAGGTGGGCGACGAATTCGGGTTGACCGCCTCAAAGGTAGGTCTGGAACCACCGGCTGAGGAACGGGCCTGGCCACGGGCGACGACGGAAGGGGCATGGTAGCAGGCAGCTCCACGAAGTCGCTATCAGGAACCTCAGGAGGACACGGTGTCAGTGTACGTTCCCGCAGCGAGCGTGGAAGCAGGCGAAGAGCCCGGCGATTGCGCCTACAAATGGATCCATCAGGCATGTGAACCAGGAACGAGCGGGGAGCCACGCGTCAGAGAACTTCGGTAGGTGCTGACAAGCCACCTTCTGGTAGGTGGATGCGGACTTCGTCTCCAGGGGCCAGGGCGGGAAGATCAGTTGCCCGTGTGTCATATGACCTCTTCTGGCGACCGCGCTGCAGTTGCATCCTGTGCAGTACCGGAGCATGGTCGATTGTGGGCGCCAGAATGGAAGGCACAGTGGTCCTGAGGGCGCGACTCATCAGCAGCTGTGCTGGTGAGAGACCAGTGGCTAGTGGGGCCGAGCGATAGGCCAGCAGGGCAAGGCAGAAATCCGATCCGGCAGCAGCAGCCTTGCAGAGGAGCCGCTTGACAATGTGAACGCCCTTCTCCGCCTTTGCATTGGACTGGGGGTGCAGAGGGCTAGACGTCACGTGTGTGAATCCATACGAGGCAGCAAACGACGACCATTCCTGGCTGGTGAAACAGGGCCCATTGTCCGACATGACCGTCATCGGAATGCCGTGGCGAGCGAAGGTGTCTTTGCAGGCCCTTATGACAGCGGACGACGTCAAATCGTGCAGGCGTATGACTTCTGGGTAGTTGGAGAAGTAGTCAACGACAATGACATAGTCCCTGCCGAGCACGTGAAAGAGGTCCACACCCACCTTCGCCCAGGGGGACGTCACCAGCTCATGGGGCAGAAGCGTTTCAGGAGGTTGCGCCGGCTGAAACCTTTGGCAGGTGGGGCAGTTGAGCACCATATTGGCAATGTCATCACTGACGCCCGGCCAGTATACCGCCTCTCGGGCCCTCCGTCTGCACTTCTCGACCCCCAGGTGGCCTTCGTGTAGTTGGACGAGAACAAGCTTGTGCATGCTGTGCGGAATCACAATCCGGTCCAGCTTCAGAAGGACACCATCAATGACGGCCAGGTCGTCCCGGACATTGTAGAACTGCAGGCACTGCCCTTTGAGCCACCCTCCCGTCATGTGGCGCATCACACGTTGTAGAAGTGGGTCGGCCGCAGTCTCTCTGCGAATACGGGCCAGACTGGAGTCGTCAGCTGGCAGATTTGCCGATGTGAAGGCCACCTGCGCCTCGACCTGACATACGAACCCCTCCGAATCTGGCGGCGTGCTCACTGCTCTCGATAGGGCATCCGCAATGGTCCTTCCCTGGGGTGTAGACCAGTTGGAAGTCATACCTCCTGATTTTAAGTAGGATGCGCTGGAGGCGAAGCGTCATCTCGTTCAGGTCCTTGTTTATGATGCTGACCAGGGGGCGGTGGTCAGTTTCAACAGTGAACCGGGGAAGGCCATACACATAGTCATGGAACTTGTTTAAACCGGTTAGCAAGCCCAGGCACTCCTTTTCGATCTGCGCGTAGCGCTGCTCTGTGGGGGTCATGGCTCGCGATGCATAGGCGACCGGGGTCCATGACGCAGTGTTATCCCGCTGAATGAACTTCCCCAGGAAGTTGACCATGCCAAGGAAGCATAGCACTGCTTTCTTGTCTGCCGGCTGCGGCATGGCTGTGATGGCGCTCACCTTGTCTGCATCCGGACGGACCCCTGTCCGGGAAATGTGGTCCCCCAGGAACTTCAGCTCGGTTTGGCCGAAAGAACACTTGGCTCGGTTGAGGCGCAGGCCGTTTTCACGTATGCGTGCAAAGACGCGTTGGAGACGATAGATGTGCTCCTGTGGTGTGGTGGACCAGATGATGACGTCGTCCACATAGACACGCACCCCTTCGATGCCCTCCATCATCTGCTCCATGATCCTATGAAAGACCTCGGATGCCGAGATGATGCCAAATGGCATTCGGTTGTAGCAGAACCTGCCGAAAGGGGTGTTGAAGGTGCACAGCTTTCGGCTGGACGGATCGAGTTGGATCTGCCAAAAACCCTTAGAGGCATCCAGTTTCGTAAATATTTTAGCCTGGGCCATTTCACGCATGATCTCTTCCTGTTTGGGTATGGGGTAATGTTTTCTCATAATATTGTAATTGAGGTCTTTTGGGTCAATACAGATCCGGAGCTCGCCGGAGGGCTTCTTGACACACACCATGGAGCTGACCCACGGCGTGGGCTCCATGACCCTGGATAGGACCCCTTGGTCCTGGAGATCCTGCAGCTGCTGCTTGAGGCGGTCTTTGAGTGGCGCAGGGACTCTGCGAGGTGCGTGAATGACCGGGGTGGCGTCTGGTTTGAGCCGAATTCTGTAGGTGTATGGCAGTGTTCCCATGCCCTCGAATGCCTCCTGGTTGTGGGCGAGGAGCGATTGGCGCTGTGCGTTGAACTCTGCATCCGGGAAGTCAGACGTGCCGTCTGGAGAGAGAGAGTGGACTCGTTGCACGAGGTGGAGAGCCTTGCATGCTTGTGCGCCCAGCAGGGAGTCCTTCGATGAGCCGACTATCTCGAACAAGAGTGTGGCCGTGTGTGTGTTGTGTGTCACCTGGAGCTGGCAGGATCCCATAGCTGGGATAATGTTCCCGTTGTAGTTGACCATCCTGCACCGGGACGGCCGGATTGGTGGTCTGACCTTCATGGCGTAGAAGGCTGACCATGCTATGAGGTTGGCGGAGGCGCCAGTATCCAGACGGAAAGTTATCGGCGATCGGTTGACCGTCAGGGTGGCACACCATTCATCACCCGGATTGATTGTGTTGACTCGGTTCCCATCAATGACCGCATCACGGAAGGCGTCTCGGTCATCTGGCACCGGTCTGGATGTCGTCTGGGCAAGATTCGTAATGGGGAGGCTGAATGGTCCGCACGTCCCTGCGAGGTTGTCGGAGTTGTGGAAGATTGACAGGTTGAGCTGCTTGACAGTAAGCAGCGTAGTGGCCTACCTTGCCACAGCGTAGGCATTGTCGGGTTCTTGCGGGATATTGCCGCTTTAAATGTGCAGCTCCACAGTTGCCGCACGTCGTGACGTCATGGCGTTTGTTGCGCCACTACGCATGCGCAGTTCGATCTTGCGTTGGGCACGTCTGCGCATCACGTCCCTCCGTGTTGCCGTAGGTTTTGGCGCGCACAAGCGCGCGAGGCCTCGAAAAGCACACAAAATGGCCGCCCTCGTCCGGGCCACGGGCCGGGAGGAACCCGATCGCCTGGACCCATTCGGCCTCGTGGAGCACCTGGCTCGCTGATTCGGCCGCGTAGGACCCCTGCCGCGCCGATTCGGTCGCCTGAAATTGGGCATAGCGGCTAGTCGCGTTTTCGTGCAGGACACAGGCTTCGATTGCGGAGGCTAAGGTGAGGCCTTTTATTTTTAAGAGCTGCTGGCGGAGGATGCCGGAGGCAACACCAAAAATGATGTCGTAACCGCAGAACTGCGCGAGGATGCGGAGATGCGTCAGGAATGACTGAAAGAGCTCATCCTTACCTTGCAGGCGCTGCTGGAAGACATACCTCTCGAAGCTCTCGTTGACCTCGACGTTGAAGTGTTGGTCGAGCTTGAGAAGGACCGTCTTGTATTTGGATTTGTCCTCGCCTTCCGCGAACACCAGGGAGTTGTAGACATGGATGGCGTGCTGACCTGCGGTGGTGAGGAGGATGGCGATCTTTCTGGTGTCCAAGGCGCTCTCTTTTTCGTTGGCTTCCAGAAAGAGCTGGAAGCGCTGTTTGAACAGCTTCCAATTGACGCCGAGGTTCCCAGCGACTTGCAACGGTTGCGGTGTGTTAACGGTGTCCGTGGCGCAGGATGGCAGATTTGTGGGTAGGTATCAAATCACTCCTGGTATCATGAAGTGTTGGGTGCTCTGAGACACAGATGAACCAACACGGTTGCGAATGGTACAACGCAGTTTTATTTCAATCAACTGTTAACATAGTAAACTCTAGTACTCAGCACATGGTGAATGTCTGAGTGGCTGGCAATGAGGTCTGTGTCCTGAGCCGTCTCCTGCTCGAGTGCCCAGGAAGTGTTGTGTTCCCTGTTTTGTACTGTGTATGCTCTTGTCTGTGATTGGCTGTCGTGTTGTGTGTGTTGATTGGTCCGTTGATCTGTCCATCATTATGTATGTATGTATGTGCTATGATGGTCACCTGAATATCATGACACGGGATGCCTTCGTGACGGGGATTGCGTCGGACCACATCCGAGAACGATTATTGGAAGGGGCCACGCTCGAACTGGCGGAGACGAAAACATTGGTGCTCTCCATGACGGTCGCATCCCCTAACGTACAATCGTACCCCTCCCGCCGCGCTGCCCACCCTTCTACTCCTTCCTACCCCTACTGGACCCCGCCGACGACCTCCTCAGCCAGGGCCCTGGCTTCCCAATACGCCTGCGCCGCACGCCGGTCCGCGCACCCCGGGGTCCCCGCTGCTACTTCTGCGGTCAGCAGAAGCACCCCCGGCAACACTGCCATGCCCGCACTGCAGTTTGTAAAGCCTGCAGTAAAAAGGGCCACTTCACGGCTGTGTGCCAGGCCCGCGCAGTCGCTGCGATCGTGCCCGCTATCGCCCCCTCCCCCACGCCAGACGCACAATGGGAGCCGCCATCTTCTCCTCCCGGGTCCATGTGCGCCCCATTGGCGTCGCCATCTTGTCCCGACCGCGCAATGTGCGCACCATGGGCGCCGCCATCTTGTCCCGACCCCGCAATCTGCGCACCATGGGCGCCGCCCTCTTGTACCCCCGGACATCCCGACATCGGAACCACACACGCTCGCCACCCGAAGCATTCAATGGCTACCCGCAGTTCACTTCGATGACGCTGGATCAATCTCGCCCGCACAACCTGGCCACCGCGTCGACGACGGTTAAAATCAACGGCCACGCGACCTCCTGCCTGCTGGACTCAGGGAGCACCGAAAGCTTCGTTCACCCAGATACGGTAAGGCGCTGCTCCCTCGCGGTCCACCCTGCCAATCAAAGGATCTCCCTAGCCTCCGAATCCCACTCCGCCCCGATCCAAGGCTTTTGTACAGTCACCCTCACGGTCCAGGGCGTAGAATTTAGTAACTTCCGTCTCTATGTCCTTCCTAATCTCTGCGCTGCACTCCTATTGGGCCTGGACTTCCAGTGCAACCTCCAGAGCCTCACCCTCAAATTTGGCAGGCCCTTACCCCCCTTACCGTTTGCGGCCTTGCGACCCTCAAGGTCGATCCCCCCTCCCTTTTTGCCAATCTAACTGCGGATTGCAAGCCCGTTGCCAGCAGGAGCAGACGGTACAGCACCCAGGACAAGACCTTCATCAGGTCCAAAGTCCAGCGGCTGCTTAAGGAGGGTATTATCGAGGCCAGCAACAGCCCCGGAGAGCCCAAGTGGTAGTGGTTAAAACTGGGGAGAAACACAGGATGGTCGTGGACTACAGCCAGACCATCAATCGGTACACGCAGCTCGACGCGTACCCCCTCCCACACATATCTGATATGGTCAATCAGATTGTGCAGTACCGGGTCTTCTCGACCTGAAATCCGCCTACCACCGGCTCCCCATCCGGAAGTCGGACCGGCCATACACGGCCTTCGAGGCAGACGGTCGCCTCTACCACTTCCTTATGGTCCCTTTCGGTGTCACAAATGGGGTCTTGGTCTTCCAAAGAGAGATGGACCGAATGGTCGACCAGTACGGTTTGCGGGCCACCTTTCCGTACTTAGATAATGTCACCATCTGCGGCCATGACCAGCAGGAAGGACCAGGATGCCAACCTCGATATATTCCTCCGCACTGCCACTCTTCTCAACCTGACCTACAACAAAGAGAGGTGTGTGTTCAACATGACCCGGTTAGCCATCTTGGCTATATAGTCCAAAACGGACTTCTCAGGCCCGACCCCGACCGCATGCGCCCCCTCATGGAACTTCCCCTCCCCCACTGCCCCAAGGCCCTCAAACGCTGCCTGGGGTTCTTTTCCTACTACGCTCAGTGGGTCCCAAACTATGCGGACAAGGCCCGCCACTCATTCAGTCCACCCAATTCCCCCTCGCGGCTGAGGCTCAACACGCTTTTGCCCGCATCAGAGCAGACATCGCCAAGGCCGGGATGCGCGCAGTGGACGAGTCACTGCCTTTCCAAGTAGAAAGCGACGTTTCAGACGTCGCCCTTGCCGCCACTCTAAACCAGGCAGGCCGACCCGTGGCATTCTTTTCCCGCACCCTTCATGCCTCTGAAATTCGACACTCATCCGTCGAAAAGGAGGCCCAAGCTATCGTTGAAGCTGTGCGTCATTGGAGGCATTACCAGGCCGGTAAGAGATTCACTCTCCTTACGGACCAACGGTCGGTAGCCTTCATGTTCTATAACACGCAGCGGGACAAGATCAAAAATGATAAAATCTTGCGGGGGAGAATTGAGCTCTCCACCTATAATTACGAGATCTTGTATCGCCCCGGTAAACCCAACGAGCCCTCAGATGCCCTCTCCCGAGGTACATGTGCCGGTGCACAAGTGGACCAACTCCGGGCCCTACACGACAGCCTTTGTCACCCGGGGGTCACTCGATTGTACCAGCTGGTCAAAGCTCGCAATCTGTCCTTCTCCGTCGAGGAAGTAAGGACAGTCACCAGGGACTGCCAGGTCTGTGCGGAGTGCAAGCCGCACTTCTACCGGCCGGACCGTGCGCGCCTGGTGAAGCCTTCCCGCCCCTTTGAACTCCTCAGCGTGGATTTCAAAGGGCCCCTCGCCTCCACCGACCGTAACACGTACATTCTCCGTGTGGTCGATGAGTACTCCAGATTCCCCTTCGCCATCCCATGCCCCGATATGACGTCTGCCACCGTCATCAAGGCCCTCAGCACTATCTTCGCCCTGTTCAGTTTCCCCGCCTACATCCACAGTGACAGGGGATCCTCATTCATGAGCGATGAGCTGCGTCAGCTCCTGCTCAGCAGGGGTATAGCCTCCAGCAGGATGACCAGCTACAACCCCCGGGGAAACGGGCGAGTAGAATGGGCGAATGGGACGGTTTGGAGGGCCATCCAGCTGGCCCTATGGTCCAGGATCCTCCCAGCCTCTCGCTGGCAGGAAGTCCTCCCTGACGCTCTACGCTCCATCCGGTCACTCTTGTGCACCGCCACTAATAACACGCCTCATGAACGTGTTTTCACCTTCCCCAGGAAGTCCACATCCGGTGTGTCGCTCCCTACTTGGCTCGCAGCTCCAGGACCGGTCCTTCGCCGTAGGCACGTCCGACTCCACAAGGCGGACCCCTTGGTGGACAGGGTACACCTAGAATTTATCATAGAATTTACAATGCAGAAGGAGGCCATTCGGCCCATCGAGTCTGCACCTGCTCTTGGAAAGAGCACCCTACCCAAGGTCCACGCTTCCACCCTATCCCCATAACCCAGGAACCTCACCCAACACTAAGGGCAATTTTGGACACGAAGGGCAATTTATCATGGCCAATCCACCTAACCTGCACATCTTTGGACTGTGGGAGGAAACCGGAGCACCCGGAGGAAACCCACGCACACACGGGGAGGATGTGCAGACTCCGCACAGACAGTGACCCAAGCCGGAATCGAACCTGGGACCCTGGAGCTGTGAAGCAATTGTGCTAACCACTATGCTACCGTACCTGCTCCACACCAACCCTCAATATGTCTACGTTGAGTTCCCTGACGGCCACCAAGATACTGTCTCACTCAGGGACCTGGCACCGTCAGGTTCCACCCCAACACACACCCCCACCAATGCGCCCCCCCCCCACCTCCCACCGCACTGCCAATATTGACCCCACCAGAGCACCACCCCCCTCCCCTTTTCCGCACAAGAGGACGAAGAGGACTTCTGCACGCTCCCGGAGTTCCCCGATGACTGGCTAGCATCAGCACCGCCACCACCGCCATCGGTGCCACCTCCACCACCGCCAGCACCGACTTCGCCGCCACCGTTACGCCACTCCCAACAAAACACCAAAGCACCAGACCGGCTGAACATTTGACGGACTCCGGACCGTCAACATGGACTTTTCTTTCCCTACTGAAGTGTTGGGTACTCTGACACACAGACGAACCAACACGGTTGCGAATGGTCCAAGCACTTTTATTTCATTGAACTATAAACATAGTAAACTCTGGTATTCAGCACATGGTGAACCTCTGAATGGCTGGCAATGTGGTCTGTGCCCTGAGTTCTCTCCTGCTTGAGTGCCCAGGAAGTGTTGTGTTCCCTGCTTTGTACTGTGTATGCTCTTGTCTGTGATTGGCTGTCGTGTTGTGTGTGTTGATTGGTCCGTTGATCTGTCCATCATTACCTGTGTGTGTATGTGCTGTGATGTTCCCATGAATATCATGACACCTACCACTGTACATAATTGCACTAATTGTATATAGTTTCACGTCACCCCCGCCGGACTCATTTTTAACAGGGGGTGAATGTGGTGAACCACTGTAATAGGAGATGTAAGGTAGGACCTGCACTACAGGTTCACCGGTAGCCCCTGCCGGCTGGCTCCGCCCAGGGAGATCTGTATAAATATGCATGACCTCCAGTGCCCTGCCATTTCGCCAGCTGCAGCAGGAGGCCACGCATCTGACTGTAATAAAGCCACAGTTGTACCCAACTTTAGTCTTTGTGCAATTGATCATGCATCAGGCCTAAAGGAGCCCCTGGGGGGGGGGGGGGGCGGTCGGCCGTCACCGGTGGGGGGCTGTCCCTGGGCTGGGGGCTCAGTTCCCATAGTTCCAACATGTCACCCCCCAGGTCATGCATACCCATACCAGTGAAAACCTCAGCTTCTGCCCATCCCACTGAATACCCCCAGGACAGAGCCGCGTCCGTGGTAATGTGGTGAAAGTCACTTTAACCCCCACTGATCGTGCCGGTCTCTGTCCACACAACTGAAGGCTATCGCTAATAGGGAATTGGCAATTTTAGTACTTTACAGTTCTCAAGTGGATTTGCGTAGGTAGATGTGCCATATCGCAGGTGGGTGTGACTGCCTAGCATCCTAATCAGACTGTGAGGCCTGGACACTGGAGACTGCACAACCGCAGGGGCAGCAGCCAACAATCGAACACCCAAGAACTGGGCCACAGCACTCAGGATACCTCCGCGACCAGAGGGTGGGTGCGTGGATCGGGGGGGGGGGGGATACCTGAGTCTGGCCCCAGTGCTGCTCTTGACGGATGCCTTGGGTGCAGTGCCCAGCGGCCCCTGCTGTAGCCAGGGGTGCACATGCAGGATGGGATCCCTCAGCACAACCAGCTCATTGGATGGTACCCTGAGAGATGGCAGGGATTGAAAGGGTCTTCAGCGCCGTGAGGCAGCAATGCTAGCCACTGTGCCACCAAGCCGCCCGAGGCAGCAGTGTGAACCACTGTGCCACCGAGCTGCCTGAGGCAGCAATGCTAGCCACTGTGCCACCAAGCCGCCCGAGGCAGCAGTGTGAACCACTGTGCCACGGAGCCGCCCGAGGCAGCAGTGTGAACCACTGTGCCACCAAGCCGCCCGAGGCAGCAGTGTGAACCACTGTGCCACCAAGCAGCCTGGGGCAGCAATGCTAGCCACTGTGCCACCAAGCCGCCCGAGACAGCAGTGTGAACCACTGTGCCACCAAGCAGCCTGGGGCAGCAATGCTAGCCACTGTGCCACCAAGCCGCCCGAGGCAGCAGTGTTAACCACTGTGCCACCAAGCCGCCCGAGGCAGCAATGCTAGGCACTGTGCCACCAAGCCGCCCGAGGCAGCAGTGTGAACCACTGTGCCACCGAGCTGCCCGAGGCTGCAGTGTGAACCACTGTGCCACCAAGCCGCCCGAGGCTGCAGTGTGAACCACTGTGCCACCAAGCCGCCCGAGGCAGCAGTGTTAACCACTGTGCCACCAAGCCGCCCGAGGCAGCAATGCTAGGCACTGTGCCACCAAGCCGCCCGAGGCAGCAGTGTTAACCTCTGTGCCACCAAGCCGCCCGAGGCAGCAGTGTTAACCTCTGTGCCACCAAGCCGCCCGAGGCAGCAGTGTTAACCTCTGTGCCACCAAGCCGCCCGAGGCAGCAGTGTTAACCTCTGTGCCACCAAGCCGCCCGAGGCAGCAGTGTGAACCACTGTGCCACCAAGCCGCCCGAGGCAGCAGTGTTAACCTCTGTGCCACCAAGCCGCCCGAGGCAGCAGTGTTAACCTCTGTGCCACCAAGCCGCCCGAGGCAGCAGTGTTAACCACTGTGCCACCAAGCCGCTCGAGGCAGCAGTGTGAACCACTGTGCCACCAAGCTGCCTGAGGCAGCAGTGTTAACCACTGTGCCACCAAGCCGCCCGAGGCAGCAGTGTTAACCACTGTGCCACCAAGCCGCCCGAGGCAGCAGTGTTAACCACTGTGCCACCAAGCTGCCTGAGGCAGCAGTGTTAACCACTGTGCCACCAAGCCGCCCGAGGCAGCAGTGTGAACCACTGTGCCACCGAGCTGCCTGAGGCAGCAGTGTTAACCACTGTGCCACCAAGCAGCCCGAGGCAGCAGTGTGAACCACTGTGCCACCGAGCTGCCTGAGGCAGCAATGCTAGCCACTGTGCCACCGAGCCGCCCGAGGCAGCAGTGTGAACCACTGTGCCACCAAGCAGCCTGGGGCAGCAATGCTAGCCACTGTGCCACCGAGCTGCCTGAGGCAGCAGTGTGAACCACTGTGCCACCGAGCTGCCTGAGGCAGCAATGCTAGCCACTGTGCCACCGAGCCGCCCGAGGCAGCAGTGTGAACCACTGTGCCACCGAGCTGCCTGAGGCAGCAATGCTAGCCACTGTGCCACCGAGCTGCCTGAGGCAGCAATGCTAGCCACTGTGCCACCGAGCTGCCTGAGGCAGCAGTGTTAACCACTGTGCCACCGAGCCGCCCGAGGCAGCAGTGTGAACCTCTGTGCCACCGAGCTGCCTGAGGCAGCAGTGTGAACCACTGTGCCACCGAGCTGCCTGAGGCAGCAATGCTAGCCACTGTGCCACCGAGCCGCCCGAGGCAGCAGTGTGAACCACTGTGCCACCGAGCTGCCTGAGGCAGCAATGCTAGCCACTGTGCCACCGAGCTGCCTGAGGCAGCAATGCTAGCCACTGTGCCACCAAGCTGCCTGAGGCAGCAGTGTTAACCACTGTGCCACCGAGCCGCCCGAGGCAGCAGTGTGAACCTCTGTGCCACCGAGCTGCCTGAGGCAGCAATGCTAGCCACTGTGCCACCGAGCTGCCTGAGGCAGCAGTGTTAACCACTGTGCCACCGAGCCGCCCGAGGCAGCAGTGTGAACCACTGTGCCACCGAGCTGCCCTAGGCAGCAGTGTTAACCACTGTGCCACCGAGCTGCCTGAGGCAGCAGTGTGAACCACTGTGCCACCAAGCAGCCTGGGGCAGCAATGTGAACCACTGTGCCACCGAGCTGCCCGAGGCAGCAGTGTGAACCACTGTGCCACCAAGCCGCCCGAGGCAGCAGTGTGAACCACTGTGCCACCATGCTGCCCCAGTTGCTGTCACACCCTCCTATCCTTGGCCATTTCCAAGCCAAAAGACCGTATCCTAAGGGGTGCGGCCGCCTCCTGAAGCAAGGTAACTCTCGTCCTGCCTTTTGTGTTGCAGTGTCCACAGCTCAGCCTCCAGCTCATTGACTCTAAGCAGTCGCAGACATTTAATGCTTGCCCTGGCTAACACCAGTATCCACGAGCTCCTACATGCTACAGCATTGACACATCACCTGTCCTGCCATACATATGAGCTTTAATGAACTAGTTAATTATTTTATTCAATTATTTATTTTATTTTCAATTTTTATTAATTTTCTCACAAATTCCAGTACGAGGGCAGCAATGCACTGCTGTCTCACAGCTCCAGGAACCTGGGTTTGAACCTAAATTTGGCTGACTGTGTGGAGTTTGCACATTCTCCCCAAGTCTGTGTGGGTTTCCTCCAGGTGCTCCGGTTTCCTCCCACAGTCCAAAGATGTGCAGGTTGGGTGGATTGGCCATGCTAAATTGCCGCTTAGTGTCCAAAAGGTTAGGTGGGGTTACAGGGATAGGGCAGGGGAGTGGGCCAGGGTGGGGGTGTTCTTTCGGAGGGCTGGTGCAGACTTGATGGACCGACTGGCCTCCTTTTGGAGGTATTCTATTCTATTTTACACCTTAGGAAAATAGAACTTGACCACTTATTGTATAGTCACTAAATGCTCACTAATAGCTCTTTGACAATGCCAGGCAAGAAATTCACCTATTGGAATCTAAATATACCTTTCCCAAAAATCCCAGTAATAATGGGAGAAAACTGGATTGGTAAATAGTGCCAGGGATAATTTCTTTGTGGGAAGAGTTTGGATAAAGAATGAAACCAGTTCTTATCAAAACATTTAAAATCTCCTCATGCCTGCCAGAAGTAATGAAGCAAAAACAGAAAATACTGGACAATCTCAGGTCTGACTGCATCTGTGGAGAGAGAAAAGAGCTAACGTTTCGAATCAGGATGACTCTTTGTCAAAGCTCCAAGAAGCCTGGCAAACTACCCTCACACAACAGCTGACTAATCTCCTCTTCTGATTTATGTTCTGCACCTATTTTCCTCATAAATCTACGTCAAAGCTGAAATAAGATTACAACTTCAACAGAAAATGCACAATGAAATCTTAAAACTCCAGCAAAATGTCTTTTCTCTGCCGGTATACCTGGTAAAGAGTTAATCGGCGTATCAAATTAAAACTTACCTTGCTCTGTAATTTGGAACTTACTGTTGCCCTTGTACTGGTAATATGATGAAGGACCTCCCGTTATCTCAAAGTCTCCAACCCTAGAATTAAACAAATGCGATCTGTCAGTAAATTCAAAAAGCAATCCAAATACTTTTACCAAAAAATATTTGTACATATAAGTTTGTAATTCTTCAAATGGAGGCAAGTAGAATTTAGGGAACTAGGAAGTAGATTAAAAAAACAGGACCCAGAAGGTAATAATCTCTGGATTACTTCTGGTTCCACGGCAATGCTAGAAATAGGCAGCGGAATTCTCCTTTTAGGAGACTAAGTGCTGAATCTGGGACTGAATCGCGAGTGTTCCACGTGGATGAAAGAGGTGCTAGTCCCCGATGTGATTCAGGTCCCGTTAATGGGCTAGCACCGGCGCCACGTAGAACCTCCTCAATTCCAATGCATGCAAAACCTTATCCCAGCTAAGGTGATGACATTGGTTGCACTACAGCACGCAGTTGATGGGCTGGCTGGGGCCAGAAGGTACCTAGGGGGATGGCCAGGGGGGGTGGGGGGGGAAACCCATACGACCCGTGGTGCTAAGTTCCCAGTGGTGGGCAGTCAGTGGCATGTGAAGCTGCATGACTGCTTTTCAGGCTGCGGCAATGGTGGTCCATGCCCGGCCACCCTGACCCCACGGCCCATCTGCTAGCTGCACCTCGCTACTCCTTCGGCCCTGGCAGATGCCCTTCGGCCAGCAGCACAACTGTTAGCACACTACAGCAATGTTGGATACTGTTTGTACCCCCTCCCGCGCCCTCAGCAGCCACGCCACCTGTGTCCCAATTTGAAATACCACAAGCGAACCTTGCCGTCTGTACTTCCTCCTGGCAGAGGTGGAGCACCGCAGAAGACCTAGAAAATGCTGGGTTGGTCCCCTTAATGAAATGCTGATGGCCTTTACTGTACATTTGCGTGCCCACGCCAGCATGTGGTGTAGAATGCATTCACGCCGCTGTCCTGGCACCTAGCATAGCATTCAATTTGGTGCCCAGCGCCAACCTTGATATCCAGCTAATGCCGAATTCTCCACCCAACCGTGTTTCCTGATTCTGGTGTCGGCCAAAGGACAATTCCGCCCAGGTGGTTAGTCCTGATGAATGCGGGGCTAGAGAGATGGTGCAGGAAGGAGAGCTTTACATTTCTGGAACATTGGGAACGATTTTGGGGACAGTGGGACTTGTACCTGGACCGAACTGCGACCAGTATCCTTGCAGGGAGGTTTGCTGTTGAGGAGGTTTCAAACTAACTTGGCAGAGAGGGTTGGAAGGTTCAGCAGGGAGAAATGATCAGCCAAAATTAGAAGACACGGCAAATGATTCAGGAAGGCATAGAAGTTATGAGCTAACTAGTCACAAGGGAGTTTGGCAAAATTGGATGGTATTTAGCATGGTCAATCCACCTAGTCTACACATTTTTGGGTTGTGGGGGCGAGACCCACGCAAACACAGGGAGAATATGCAAAGCCCATATGGACAGTGACCCAGGGCTGGGTCGAACCCGGGGCATAGCGCCATGAGGCAGCAGTGCTAACCACTGTGCCACTGTGCTGCCCTAATGGCAGGGTCTTTTGTGGTTTATTTGGGAGGCACAACAGAAATTGATCCCAAGGAGGAGGAAACATGAATAGAGGAGGACAAGGCAACCATGCCTGCATAAAGCAAAAGAAAAAGCATACAAAGTGGCAAAGATGAGTGGGAAGCCAGGGGATTGGGAAGCCTTTAGAAGCAAGTAGAGGATAACTAAAAATGCAGTAAGGCGGGGGGGAAGAAGATGAAATACGAGTGTAAGATAGCTAGTAATGTAGAAGAAGATGGGAAGAGGTATTTTTTCGATGTATAAAATGTAAGAGTCAGGCAAGAATGGGCATTTGACCACTGGAAAATGATGCTGGAGAAGTAGTAATGGGGAATAAATAAATGGCAGAGGAACTGAATAGGTACTTTGCATCATCAGTCGAAGACACTAGTGGCACACCAGAACTTCAAGAGTGTCAAAGGTGAATGTATTGGCCATCACAAAGGTGGAGGTTCTGGGAAAGCTGAAAGGTCTGAAGCTGGATAAATCACCTGGACCAGATGGACTACAACCAGGTTCTAATAGAGATAACTGAGGAGATTGTGGAGGCATTGGTGGTGATCTTTCAGGAATCACTGGAAGCAGGGAAGGTCTGAGAGGACTGGAAAGTAGCTAATGTAACACCACTGTTTAAAAAGGGAGGGAGACAGAAGACGGTGAATTCCAGGCTGGTTAGCCTGACTTTGGTTATTGGTGAGAATTTAGAGTCCATTATTAAGGATGAGATTGCGGAGTACTTGGAAGTGCAGATAAAATAGGGCTGAGTCAACATAGATTCGTCAATGGGAGGTCATGTCTGACAAATCTGGTTAGAATTCTTTGAGGAGGCAATGAGGAAGTTGAACAAAGGAGAGCAGTGTACATGATCTATTTGGATTTCCAGAAGGCCTTTGACAATGCCATACAGGAAGCTACTAATAAAGATAAGAGCCCATGGTGTTAGGGGCAAGGTATTGGCATGGATAGAGAATTGGTTGATTGGAAGAAGGCAGGGAGTGGGGATAAAGGGGTCTTTTTCAAATTGGCAGCTGTTGACTCTTGGTATTCCATAGGGGCACAACTAGTCACGATATCCATTAACATCTCGAAGAAGGAACTGGAAGAAGGAACTGAGGGCATTGTTGTTACGTTTGCAGATGATACAAAGATATATCGAGGGACAAGTAATGCTGAGTAAGAGAGGATGCTGCAGAAGGATTTGGGACAGGCTAGGAGAGTGGGCAAATAAGTGGCAGATGGAATACAATGTGGAAAGGTGTGAGGTTATGCACTTTGGTAGGAAGAGTAGAGGCATAGACTATTTTCTAAATGAGGAAAGGCTTCAGAAATCTGAAGCACAAAGGGATTCTCTTAAGGTTAACATGGAGGTTCAGTTGGCAGTTAGGAAGGCAGATGCAATCTTACCATTCATTTTGAGAGGGCTAGAATACAAGAGCAGGGATGTACTGCTGAGGCTGTGTAAGGCTTTGGTCAGACCCCATTTAGAATATTGTGAGCAGTTTTGGGCCCCGTATCTAAGGAAGGATGTGCTGGCCTTGGAAAGGGTCCCTGGAATGAAATGTTTGTCATATGAGGAGCGGCTGAGGACCCTGGGTCTGTACTCATAGAACATAGAACATAGAACGATACAGCGCAGTACAGGCCCTTCGGCCCACGATGTTGCACCGAAACAAAAGCCATCTAACCTACACTCGGCCATTATCATCCATATGCTTATCCAATAAACTTTTAAATGCCCTCAATGTTGGCGAGTTCACTACTGTTGCAGGTAGGGCATTCCACGGCCTCACCACTCTTTGCGTAAAGAACCTATCTCTGACCTCTGTCCTATATCTATTACCCCTCAGTTTAAAGCTATGTCCCCTCGTGCCAGCCATTTCCATCCGCGGGAGAAGGCTCTCACTGTCCACCCTATCTAACCCCCTGATCATTTTGTATGCCTCTATTAAGTCTCCTCTTAACCTTCTTCTCCCCAATGAAAACAACCTCAAGTCCATCAGCCTTTCCTCATAAGATTTTCCCTCCATACCAGGCAACATCCTGGTAAATCTCTGCACCCGCTCCAAAGCCTCCACGTCCTTCCTATAATGCGGTGACGAGAACTGTACACAATACTCCAAATGCGGCCGTACCAGAGTTTTGTACAGCTGCAACATGACCTCCTGACTCCGGAACTCAATCCCTCTACCAATAAAGGCCAACACTCCATAGGCCTTCTTCACAACCCTATCAACCTGGGTGGCAACTTTCAGGGATCTATGTACATGGACACCTAGATCCCTCTGCTCAACCACACTTCCAAGAACTTTACCATTAGCCAAATATTCCGCATTCCTGTTATTCCTTCCAAAGTGAATCACCTCACACTTCTCTACATTAAACTCCATTTGTCACCTCTCAGCCCAGCTCTGCAGCTTATCTATGTCCCTCTGTAACCTGCTACATCCTTCCACACTGTCGACAACACCATCGACTTTAGTGTCGTCTGCAAATTTACTCACCCACCCTTCTGCGCCTTCCTCTAGGTCATTGATAAAAATGACAAACAGCAACGGCCCCAGAACAGATCCTTGTGGTACGCCACTTGTAACTGAACTCCATTCTGAACATTTCCCATCAACCACCACCCTCTGTCTTCTTTCAGCTAGCCAATTTCTGATCCACATCTCTAAATCACCCTCAATCCCCAGCCTCCGTATTTTCTGCAATAGCCTACCGTGGGGAACCTTATCAAATGCTTTACTGAAATCCATATACAACACATTAACTGCTCTACCCTCGTCTACCTGTTCAGTCACCTTCTCAAAGAACTCGATAAGGTTTGCGAGGCATGACCTACCCTTCACAAAGCCATGCTGACTATCCCTGATCATATTATTCCTATCTAGATGATTATAAATCTTGTCTCTTATAATCCCCTCCAAGACTTTACCCACTACAGACGTGAGGCTCACCGGTCTATAGTTGCCGGGGTTGTCTCTGCTCCCCTTTTTGAACAAAGGGACCACATTTGCTATCCTCCAGTCCTCTGGCACTATTCCTGTAGCCAATGATGACATAAAAATCAAAGCCAAAGGTCCAGCAATCTCTTCCCTGGCCTCCCAGAGAATCCTAGGATAAATCCCATCAGGCCCCGGGGACTTATCTATTTTCAGCCTGTCCAGAATTGCCAACACCTCTTCCCTACGTACCTCAATGCCATCTATTCTAATAGCCTGGGTCTCAGCATTCTCCTCCACAACATTATCTTTTTCCTGAGTGAATACTGACGAAAAATATTCATTTAATATCTCGCCTATCTCTTCAGACTCCACACACAACTTCCCATCCCTGTCCTTGACTGGTCCTACTCTTATCCTAGTCATTCGCTTATTCCTGACATACCTATAGAAAGCTTTTGGGTTTTCCTTGCTCCTACCTGCCAAATACTTCTCATGTCCCCTCCTTGCTTGTCTTAGCTCTCTCTTTAGATCCTTCCTCGCTACCTTGTAACTATCCATCGCCCCGACTGAAACTTCACACCTCATCTTCACATAGGCCTCCTTCTTCCTCGTAACAAGAGATTCCACTTCTTTGGTAAACCACGGTTCCCTCGCTCTACGCCTTCCTCCCTGCCTGACCGGTACGTACTTATCAAGAACACGCAGTAGCTGATCCTTGAACAAGCTCCACTTATCCAGTGTGCCCAACACTTGCAGCCTACTTCTCCAACCTATCCCCCCCCCAAGTCACGTCTAATGGCATCATAATTGCCCTTCCCCCAGCTATAACTCTTGTCCTGCTGTGTATACTTATCCCTTTCCATCACTAACGTAAACATCACCGAATTGTGGTCACTGTCCCCAAAGTGCTCTCCTACCTCCAAATCCAACACCTGGCCTGGTTCCTTACCCAAAACCAAATTCAACGTGGCCTCGCCCCTTGTTGGCCTGTCAACATATTGTGTCAGGAAACCCTCCTGCACACACTGTACAAAACACGACCCATCTAATGTACTCGAACTATATCTTTTCCAGTCAATATTTGGAAAGTTAAAGTCTCCCATAATAACTACCCTGTTACTTTCGCTCTTCTCCAGGATCATCCTCGCCATCCTTTCCTCTACATCCCGAGAACTATTTGGAGGCCTATAGAAAACTCCCAATAGGGTGACCTCTCCTTTCCTGTTTCTAACCTCAGCCCATACTACCTCGGAAGATGAGTCCCCATCTAGCATCCTCTCCGCCACCGTAATACTGCCCTTGACTAGCAGCGCCACACCTCCCCCTCTTTTGCCTCCTTCTCTGAGCTTACTAAAACACCTAAACCCCAGAACCTGTAACATCCATTCCTGTCCCTGCTCTATCCATGTCTCCGAAATGGCCACAACATCGAAGTCCCAGGTACCAACCCATGCTGCCAGTTCCCCTACCTTATTTCATATACTCCTGGCATTGAAGTAGACACACTTCAAACCACCTACCTGAACACTGGCCCCCTCCTGCGACGTCAAATCTGTGCTCCTGACCTCTATACTCTCATTCTCCCGTACCCTAAAACTACAATCCAGGTTCCCATGCCCCTGCTGCATTAGTTTAAACCCCCCCAAAGAGCACTAACAAATCTCCCCCCCAGGATATTTGTGCCCCTCAGGTTCAGATGTAGACCATCCTGTGTGTAGAGGTCCCACCTTCCCCAGAAAGAGCCCCAGTTATCCAGAAATCTGAATTCCTCCCGCCTGCACCATCCCTGTAGCCACGTGTTTAATTGCTCTCTCTCTCCCTATTCCTCATCTCATTATCACATGGCACAGGCAACAACCCAGAGATAACAACTCTGTTTGTTCTAGTTCTGAGCTTCCATCCTAGCTCCCTGAAAGCCTGCCTGACATCCTTGTCCCCTTTCCTACCTATGTCGTTAGTGCCAATGTGGACAACGACTTGGGGCTGCTCCCCCTCCCCCTTAAGGACCCGGAAAACTCGGTGGAGTTTAGAAGGATAAAAGGGTATCTCATTGAAACTTACAGAATACTGAGAGGCCTAGATAGAGTGGACATGGAGAGGATGTTTCCACTATGTGGAAGGGAAATTAACATAAATGAAATACTGCTGAAATATTCTGGTTTCAGTCTTATTATGAAAACACATTGTCCTCTGAAAGATAACTAAGCCAAGGGCAAGAACATATGTACTACGTATTTCATCGTACATACTTTCCAAGGTCTATTTAATATAAACATGCCTGTTTACTTCAGATTATAAAAACATGCTGTCTTCAATCGAATCTCAGAGTGCGGTGCCCTGGCTTTGCAGCTAGAACACTCTCTCTCCGCAAATATATTTGTGTAAATACATTTCCTTAAATCGAACCTCGAGGAATTTGTCTTTATTATGATTTCCACGACAGATTGGCGTAGTCGTTGCAGTTTCCCTAATTTAATGGGAAGTGAACCCCGAAACAAATCTCTAAATAGGACTCTCTCAGCTGAAAGGGAGAGAGCCATAGTGCGACCCCAGCTGAAAGAAGGGTCAGCAGCTTGGCAGCCTTAATTACTGGCCAGTGACTCATGCTAGGAGAGTTACCTTAATTAATAAATTAATGATAGCTGCATGGGAAGAAAAAGGTGCCTTAAGGACTAGAATTGAAAAAAAAGACTTCGAGGTTCGTGAAAGGATAAATACTGGTGTGCGCTCCCTGTAGTATTTGTAAATGATTTCCGTGGTCGTTGTTATATGTATGTTCTGAAGTATTTTTCAGAAGGAACGATGAGCAATAAACTCGACGTCTCCTCACAGGTCGTCCTGAAGCCTTGGTAAAGACATCCGGAACGAGGAAGAAGGTGAACTCCTTAAAGAGGACAGATAAGGGAGTCAAAATGAGTAAGAAAATGAAAAATCACAATCGTAAAGCAACGGAGTGAGATCGGAAAACCCATATGTCCCGCATAGGAATCTAATGAAGCTGACCCCCCTCTCGGGAAAAAAAACAGGGGAGTAAAGGTAAATAGAAGATTAAGGTAAAAGCGTAACAGATGAGTTCTTGTAGAGAAAGGGAATTCAGGTTTTCTGCAGCCGTGAGATAAGGCCAACAGTTAACTGTGATATTTGTGAGCTGTGAGAATCTGTGTGTTTTGTTTAACCAATTAATTTTAGTCAAAGCATGAAGTGCTAAGTGAGTTGTATTTTTTATCATCTGTCATTGTGAGTCAGAGTCAGCGATTATAACTGAAGTGATTTTTGTTGAGATTTCTCTAATGAACGAAAACATTGGAAATTACGATCAGTTTAAAAGAAAGTGCCTTTACGAATCAAAGTAATTCAATATGAATAAGTTTATAGATTACGTGAAAAGACGTAAATGGCATCATGCCAAGTTCTCCGCCCCTTAGATTCTGCAGGAAACATTAACCATTTCAGCAGAAAGTTGATCTTTTCTGAATTGACAAAGCAAAATATACGTCTCTAAGAATAGCTAATGCTATAAAATCAATCATTGGAAATTGACTTAAATATGTGCTATTTATAGCCCCCTCCCAGGGGATGTTTTGCTGCTTCTAAAATACTCTTATGGTGCATCTTGGTCAGTTTTGAAGTATGGGATTGTAGTCCCAGCCGGCACAAATGGGGGCTGGGTTCCCAATAATGATAATCATTTGAATGAAGGAAATGAGTCCCTCGAACACTGATTAGCAAATAGAGGGAAAGAGGCTATCATGCAAGGGGCCAAGAAGCATTTAACCCCCCAGGAAGGATGTACCCCACCTAGCAACACCTTCCCCTATTAGGCAGACAGATACTCTGCAAATTAGGAGCGGTAATACATTGCTTTGATAATGGAACATTTATAGAACTGTCTCAAATACGAGCTCACCAGCTGCAAAATTTAATAACTTCTGAGCCTGCGTCCGATCGCTCTGTGTCTGTGTTCTATGCTGGCAGCTGAACGTTAACCCTAACAATACCACTATTAAAAACATTTTTTTTAAACTGCAGGAAGTCTTACAAACGATTAATGATCCTTGGGCACAGCTATTAAAACACCTGATAGAGTCCAGATGAGAGAATATAGTGACCAATTGCATGGCTTGGTATGCTCGTGAGGATGAGCATGCATACAATTTATAAACTCAAAATCACTTTGGACAGCAGATGGTTTTCGGCTGTATATCTCAGAGTGCGGTGGGATTAGGAATGTTAGTACAGTTGACCCATAGTCAGAGGGACCTTTTTAGGATGGGTTTAACTTCAGAACCCCATTAACATTGGCCGTAAGACACCCCGCTAAGGCAAAGCAAATAGGAGAAGTGATCAAAGAGGCCAAAGGAAAAAAGTAATACATGGGATTTATATTGAAATGGACGGACAAAATTGCCTGATAGAATTTTATGGCAAACAGGAGGGCAAAGTGACCAGGAAAGAGGAGCAATGGCGCGCTACATTTGAAATACAACAACCTCCCCGAGAGAGCCATCATTTACTCCCTTCAGTCCTGGCCCAGGTACTGGCACATCTATGGGCCCAACATAAAAATCATGTTGGAAAAGTACATTCTGCCCCAGCGCATAGGGTGCAGTTACAGAAGAACATTGCCCTGCTCTGCTTAAAACTATACAGGTTGGCACCGGAAGCAGAAAAAGAGATAGAGGGAGTCATCAATGCACTATTACAGCAAGGGGTGCTGAAGAGAACACAAAGCCCCTGTAACACCCCTATACTCCCCATTCCAAAGGTAGGAAGACCCAACGAGTGGTGGTTTGTGCAAGATCTGAGAGCCATCAATAACATTGTTATCACTATTGCTCCATTGGTGCTGGACACAAATGTCATTTTGTCGTCTATACCACCAACAACGGATACTTTCTCAGCCTTTTTCTCCATACCATTGCACCCGGAAAGTCAATATCTATTTGCTTTACATATCGAAATTAACAGTATTAAAAGAGACTTGGACGAGTGCCAGTTGTCTGCAGGCTCAACATTCCCTCAATATGATGCATGACTGTTTACAATTGGTTGAAGCCACCACCACCCCTCGACCTGATTCACCTACGAGAAAATCCAGACATCATCTTTTTTACCGATGGGTCAGCAAACCGACCAAATGATATGACCCTCCTGGCCGGCTATGCAATAGTAACTCCATTCTAAGATAGTGGAAGCTTTTACTCTGCCTTCGGGAACGTCTGCTCAAGCGGCCAAATAGTTTGCCCTTACTAAAGCATGTATTCTAGCTGAAAATAAAACAGTCAATATTTATACTGATTCCCGATCCGCTTTTGGGGTAGTACATGATTTTGGCCAATTATGGAAAAACAGGGGATTCATTGCAGATTCCCAAATTTCTTTCTCCGTCAGTCTGGCCTCAATAAAAGTTGAGATGGATTTGCACGTAAAAAGAAGTTATTTATTTAGCTTGCAAGCTTGATTCATTTCATAGAAACATAAGAGACATCCAGTCTCCTACACTCCAGAAAGCGAATGAACAAAGAGACAAAGGGATCTCTGCAAATCAATTCAAATGGTATCAAGTTTCACATACTCGACGCCCATAGGTCAGCCTATGTCCCTCCTGACCTGTTTGATCTATTCTGATTGGCTCACTTCCAATCCCTTTCTCTGGCCCCTATCAATGCAGCATCACTCTCATAGACACACCTCTTCCTGCTTTTTCCATGCGGTCTCAAATCCCTTTCTCTATCTGCCAGAATCAAAGTGGCTTATTTCTACATTACATTAACTAGTATCTCTAAAGTAACTATTTTATATCACATTCGTCATTCCCTCCTTTTATCATTCCATGATAACCGAACTATCCAGTCCATAGCTACGGTTCCTCATCTAAAAAGATCCGTTGCTGCATTTCCAATTCCTGTCTTAGCCCCCCTTCATCTGCCTCACCCTCATGGATTTTAACAGTTAAAATTTTTTTTTCGGTGATTGGGGCGGTGATCTGATCCAGTGCACCCCGCATTTTACCCATCACACATTTAAGGATGGCCAGGCCCACAAAGATGCAGCCGATAGCTACCACTAGATACATGGCCATATTTATCAACCAGTCCTTCCATCCTCCAAATCCCCAGTTACCCAAAGAGCCAGGATCCTGCATCCCGTCCAAGTGATCCCGTATGCGATCCATAAATTTAGTAATGTTAGCGGTCAAGTCCTGAACTCCCATGATACACTTGCCCTGTACTATGGCGCATACCCCACCCTCACGGGCCAGAAGATAGTCAAGAGCATACCGGTTCTGCATTGCAAACAACCGTAGTTGAGGCAACTCCTTGGTTATTGCCCCGAGGGCTCCCAAGGTTTACTACCCGGGTTTTCCTCAGTTTGGCCTTTAACTAACTTAAGTGTATCTCCCAGTAACCTACGTTCTAGCTGTACTTCCCTTCTCATACGCCCCGTCCTCTCTCTAGTCCCTTTCTCTTTCTCATAGCCTCTTCCTACACTCTTCTGACAGCCTGATGTTACCTTTATTGTACCACTCTTAACACATCCAAAATCAAATTTACATGTATTCCAAAAACAAGGCAATGTCCATATAATGTTCCCTTCCCATCGCTGGGACCGGTGCAACTGCTTCATGACTCCTGCATTCTCCTTAACTTTGATGACCTTCCATGAGTCGATACCATGTCCTCGTATATGGGGGCAGCGAAGAACATCACCTTTGCATAGGTGATGTATCCTTGTAGATTGGTTGGGGCTACACAGATACATAATATTCCCCTTTTCCATGTCCATCGCCAATAACACGCCAAGCGAAGTGAGGCCAAATATCAGACAGACGATGCGTAGCCACTCCATCATGCTCCACACCTGTAAAATAGCACTGGAGAAGGGAGGCAGGTTAGTATCCGACCTTTTACAGTAGTGGAGATGGACTCAATTTACAGTGATGTAGGTGGACCCAAGCACTTCGCCCCTCCACTTTAACTGCTGTGGGGGTCGTAAGGAGAACTTGGAAGGGCCCGTCCCATCGCGGCTCCGACCCCTTCCTAGTCCAATTTTTGACCATGACATAACTACCGGGCTGGACTGAAAGTGAGCTAGGTACTGGGGGCAATGGCTGGTGAGCCGCGCGGACTTGGCCATGGAGTTCCTTGAGCACTTGCGTAAGGGCTAGAACATAGGTGGTCATTTCTTCAGTCATCTGATGAAACTGAACCAGTCTGGGAACCTGCAGGCTCCAGGGAGTTCTAAGAGGCCTGCTATAAAGAACCTCGGCTGGAGAGAGCCGGGCCGGTCCCGCAGGTGTAACCCGCAGCTGGAAGAGGGCAACGGGGAGCAACTTAAGCCATGTCAGTCCCGTGTCTGCTCTTAATTTAGCCAATTTAGTTTTGAGGGTCTGATTGTGTCTCTCAACCAACCCGGCCGCCTGCGGTCTGTAAGCACAATGTAACTGCTGGCGTATGCCCAACTGGGAGCAAAACTCCTTGTTAATTTGTCCAATAAAATGAGGCCCATTATCAGAACTTAACTGAGCTGGTATACCGTACCGGGGAATGATTTCCCTCATCAAGACTTTAACCACAGTAGCAGCTTTATTATCGATAGTCGGATACACCTCAACCCATCTGCTGAACACATCCACAATGACCAAAACATATTTATAACATTGACACCTTTCCAACTCAATGTAATCCATTTGTAGCGTCTCAAAGGGACCACTGGGCAATGGGGTTTGCCCCTTCCCACAAGGGATACCTTTTCCGGTGTTATATTGCTGACAAATCAAACACCGATTACTGATACTTTGGGCCAACCCCTGCATTTTAGGGTGCCACCAAGTGTCCAGCAACAAATCACTAGTCCCTCGAGCCCCACAATGAGTTGCAAAGTGTACACATTCAATGACCCATAAAGCCAGCACATCAGACATACAAGTCTGATGTGCAGGCGTGGTCCATAAAGAGGAAACAGAATCATATGTACAACCTAACCGTTTCCACATTTGTTTATCACTCTCAGGAGCGTCCTCCTGTAACCTTATGACGTCTTGGATGGTTGGCATTGACTTGTCAGAAGCAGACATATTTATAGTAGATCGTTTAGTCTGACTTAACATTTTAGGCACCATCACTTGCTGAATTTGTGCGGCTGTTCGCGCTGCACGATCTGCTCGTTCATTACCAACGTCAACTGGGGTTGTACCATTCGTGTGGGCAGCGCATTTAATAACTGAAATCTGCGCTGGCATAAGGAGGGCCTGCAGTAGGTCATTAACTAAACCCCGGTGGGATATTTGACCACACATAATCATGTCAGGTTGTTCTGACGAAATGTCACTCAAATCGCCCCTTATTGTGGTAGTTTCCTGAATCAAGGCTAAACAGTCGTGATCAGGCGCGTCTTCATGGACAGGGGGACCGCTAAGAAAACAGGCTGGATTGATAGTGGTACAGTATTTAAATGTCAGACGTGGATTGTTCAAAAGGTATATCTCATACCTATTCTGACGAGCTGCGGTAAGATGCTGAGTCTGCAGTTGCCTCAGTAGTGCGATGACCGAGTGGGAGCTATACACCGTAATATCCTGTTGGAGGGTGAGAGCATGTAATGGCTATGCGATGGCATTGATTGAACATAAATCCTGTACTAATCGGTACTGGTCTGGTTTGGCTGGTTTAGGCACAGCAAGTATGGGGGTGTTACATTCTGATTGGCAAGGGACCAAAATACCCTGTTTCAACAGCTCTTGAATTAATTTATCTATTGATGGAGCAGCTTGAGATTTCAGGGGGTATTGTCGAATGGAAGGTAGCTTTACATGATCCTTAATCATCACCTTAATAGGTGTAACATTTGTCTTTCCCACTTGTGATGGGTATTCCGCCCAGACCGCCATATTCCAACACATCATGTCCCCTGTGATGCTGCAGTCGAGTGTTAATCGTTTCAGGGACCTCAAAATATTTTATGTAAGTGCCGTCCGGCATGACTTGAAGTGCGTAGTCTGTTGGATCTGAATGATCCACTGCCCTCCTGACAATTCGCCCCATATCCCTGGCATGGTACTGGTCATGGACCTGACGTGTAATATGAGGGCTTACCGAAGCTGACTGTGGCCATAAATGTGGTGATATTGTAACAAAATCGGCTGTACCTTCTTTTCCCGTGACTGTGGCTGTAACCTTGACTGGCCATTCGGTCTCAAGTAATGGCCGGTATTTGTCCTCCAACTCCCTGTTTCGTCCAGTTCTGTCATAGGCCAGGGTAACGTGATGCAGTGACTGTTCAACGTCTAACGTCCACCACTGGGGGGGTGATAGAAATATAGCACTGCTGTCTCATCCTCCTCTTCGCTGATCCACCCACCCAAAGTCACTATATTGGGGCTCCTGCTGGTAAACTACCATTTCTGCCGCTTGTTGGGGTCGCAGATCATCCTTTTTCACTACATACTCAGTCTTAACCTTTGTAACTGAGCCTCCTTCTTGGCCTACACCCTCCTTCCAGTAAAATCTGACTGCCCTTGCCATCTGGGAAGGGTCGTTCTCTGTCCAATTCATGTTATTACATTTCACAGCAGTAACCACAGAAGGTGGTAGGCAATGCATTAACATAGCACAGTATTGAGGGGAATTCTGACCATTTTGATACAGCAAATCGCCTGACTGCCCCCGGTAGATTTCATTAAAACGCTCCAGAAATTCCTCTGGCTCCTCAGTCTTCCTAGGTTTTAGGTCTAAGATAACAGAAAGATTTATGGGCCTTTGAAATGTGCTATTCAACGCATTCAAGATCTGTGTCCTTCTTTTCTCTATTTGCTCTTTTTTTTTTAAACTTAAAAATGTTTGAAAATTCAAATTGAATTACTGCAACTTGCAAGCTTAGCTCTGATCTCAACTCAGAACTAAATTTACAATTTGCTTAACACAAACTTGTATAACATTTACAACTTAATTATTTCTTTATCTTAACAATTTTTCTTTTAACAAGTTTTTTTTCTTTTACATACACATAAGTATTAGCAAAATCAACTATCATCTCCAGATTGACACTTTTTAAAATGGTGTCCATGATCTTCTTTAAGTTTCTATTAATCTCCAGATAAAATGAGATAAACCTTATTTCAAGTAAGTAAAACTTAAGATTCTGGCAATTTCAATCAATTGCTTTCGAAAATAATAACTTTTATCAAAGAGGTGGAGAAACCCACTGGTTTCCTTTAATTAATTCAAAACGTAACTTTGCTGGAGTTCACTGACTCAAAGGAAAGGTATCCGATTACACTAGCGACTGGCTCTGTTATCTCAAGGCCTGAGTGAGAAGCACTGTCTGGCATGACTTTGCCTGCTGCTGTTAACCCTTTGAGAGACTTCTGCTTCAACCAACATGCAGCATTCCCCACAATCTCAACTAGCCCTCGGAACTGCGTTTTTCGCCAATACAGTCCAAGGAGACAATTTTAGCTTAATCAACTATATTTTTAACACACAGACATATAGAGGTGAACCATTTTCAATTTCAAATGTTACATCTACCTCTCATAATGTAACCCAACCGAATTAACTCACAAATAAAGTTGAACCATTTATATTTTAAATGTTACATCAACAATACAGCCTACCCCAGCCGAATTAACTCACAAATAAAGTTGAACCATTTATATTTTAAATGTTACATCAACAATACAGCCTACCCCAGACGAATTAACTCACAAATAAAGTCCCATCAATTAAAATGCTAATCCCCAGACTGACCTGTGATTTCGTCGAGGCGGTCTTTCTGTGCCAACCGCGAGTGACCAGACTAATCAGATGATAAGAAGAGGGGAACAATCAATGCGCGGTCGTTTTCCAGTTCTACATTGAGGGCCCTTTGTTCCCCATCCTCCTGTTCATAATCAGTCTAATTCTGATTTCGCAGTTGGATCAGGATCGCCCTGAGAAATCCCGGTTTTCGGCACCAAATGTAGATTCCCAAATTTCTTTCTCCGTCAGTCTGGCCTCAATAAAAGTTGAGATGGATTTGCACGTAAAAAGAAGTTATTTATTTAGCTTGCAAGCTTGATTCATTTCATAGAAACATAAGAGACATCCAGTCTCCTACACTCCAGAAAGCGAATGAACAAAGAGACAAAGGGATCTCTGCAAATCAATTCAAATGGTATCAAGTTTCACATACTCGACGCCCATAGGTCAGCCTATGTCCCTCCTGACCTGTTTGATCTATTCTGATTGGCTCACTTCCAATCCCTTTCTCTGGCGCCTATCAATGCAGCATCACTCTCATAGACACACCTCTTCCAGCTTTTTCCATGCGGTCTCAAATCCCTTTCTCTATCTGCCAGAATCAAAGTGGCTTATTTCTACATTACATTAACTAGTATCTCTAAAGTAACTATTTTATATCACATTCGTCACATAACTCCCTCCGTCAACCTATTAAACATGCTAAATTGGTTTTAAATTTACTAGATGCTGTTCAGCTGCCCAGCAAGATAGCTGTTTTAAAGTGTGAAGCGCATACTACCGCAGACGATGAAGTCTCATGCGGCAATCGATTTGCTGGTAAAATAGCAAAGGAATTGGCTCTCAAACAGCAGCCACAAATGCAAGCAGCTGCAGTTGAACTTCCATCCACCATAACAAAACCAAAGTTAAAACAGGCACAGGAGCAAGCCTCCGTCCAGGAACATTGCTCTTGGCTAAAAGCAGGTTGCTATCAAGACAATTTTGATAGATGGATAAGGGCTTTGAAAATAGACCAAACGTATGAAGCTCTCAGAGAAATTATACTTTTGGAGGAGTTTAAAAATTCAATTCCTGATGTAGTGAGAACTCATGTGGAAGAACAGAGGGTTAAAACTGCGAGATTAGCAGCAGAAATGGCAGATGATTATGAATTAGTTCATTATTCAAAGCTTGGTTTCCGACATCAGTTTCAGCCTGTGAGGGATAGAAACTGGGGACATGAGAAATACTCAAGTGGTAAAGGTAAAGGTGATCTGATGGGAGATAATAAAGAGAGTGTACCTCAGATTAAAAAAGAAATCCAGGAGGGTGGAAAAGTAATGAAAAGTTTCAAATGTTTTCACTGTCATAAACTAGGCCATGTAAAGTCACAGTGTTGGTGGTTGAAGAAAAGCACTGGGAAGGCTGATGTGGTAAAACAGGATAAAACAGTGGGATTTGATAAAGTGGTAAAGGAAAACCCAAGTGAAGCGAAGGAGGTGCAAAAGATTGTACAGCCTGATCAAGAGGTGATTGATAAGAAGGTGCCAGATCTCTTTAAAGAATTTACTTGTGTGGGTACATAGAACATAGAACGATACAGCGCAGTACAGGCCCTTCGGCCACGATGTTGCACCGAAACAAAAGACATCTAACCTACACTAGGCCATTATCATCCATATGCTTATCCAATAAACTTTTAAATGCCCTCAATGTTAGCGAGTTCACTACTGTTGCAGGTAGGGCATTCCACGGCCTCACCACTCTTTGCGTAAAGAACCTACCTCTGACCTCTGTCCTATATCTATTACCCCTCAGTGTAAAGCTATGTCCCCTCGTGCCAGCCATTTCCACCCACGGGAGAAGGCTCTCACTGTCCACCCTATCTAACCCCCTGATCATTTTGTATGCCTCTATTAAGTCTCCTCTTAACCTTCTTCTCTCCAACGAAAACAACCTCAAGTCCATCAGCCTTTCCTCATAACATTTTCCCTCCATACCAGGCAACATCCTGGTAAATCTCCTCTGCACCTGCTCCAAAGCCTCCACGTCCTTCCTATAATGCGGTGACCAGAACTGTACGCAATACTCCAAATGCGGCCGTACCAGAGTTTTGTACAGCTGCAACATGACCTCCTGACTCCGGAACTCAATCCCTCTACCAATAAAGGCCAACACTCCATAGGCCTTCTTCACAACCCTATCAACCTGGGTGGCAACTTTCAGGGATCTATGTACATGGACACCTAGATCCCTCTGCTCATCCACACTTCCAAGAACTTTACCATTAGCCAAATATTCCGCATTCCTGTTATTCCTTCCAAAGTGAATCACCTCATACTTCTCTACATTAAACTCCATTTGCCACCTCTCAGCCCAGCTCTGCAGCTTATCTATGTCCCTCTGTAACCTGCTACATCCTTCCACACTGTCGACAACACCACCGACTTTAGTGTCATCTGCAAATTTACTCACCCACCCTTCTGCGCCTTCCTCTAGGTCATTGATAAAAATGACAAACAGCAACGGCCCCAGAACAGATCCTTGTGGTACGCCACTTGTAACTGAACTCCATTCTGAACATTTCCCATCAACCACCACCCTCTGTCTTCTTTCAGCTAGCCAATTTCTGATCCACATCTCTAAATCACCCTCAATCCCCAGCCTCCGTATTTTCTGCAATAGCCTACCGTGGGGAACCTTATCAAACGCTTTACTGAAATCCATATACAACAGATCAACTGCTCTACCCTTGTCTACCTGTTCAGTCACCTTCTCAAATAACTCGATACGGTTTGTGAGGCATGACCTACCCTTCACAAAGCCATGCTGACTATCCCTGATCATATTATTCCTATCTAGATGATTATAAATCTTGTCTCTTATAATCCCCTCCAAGACTTTACCCACTACAGACGTGAGGCTCACCGGTCTATAGTTGCCGGGGTTGTCTCTGCTCCCCTTTTTGAACAAAGGGACCACATTTGCTATCCTCCAGTCCTCTGGCACTATTCCTGTAGCCAATGATGACATAAAAATCAAAGCCAAAGGTCCAGCAATCTCTTCCCTGGCCTCCCGGAGAATCCTAGGATAAATCCCATCAGGCCCCGGGGACTTATCTATTTTCAGCCTGTCCAGAATTGCCAACACCTCTTCCCTACGTACCTCAATGCCATCTATTCTAATAGCCTGGGTCTCAGCATTCTCCTCCACAACATTATCTTTTTCCTGAGTGAATACTGACGAAAAATATTCATTTAGCATCTCGCCTATCTCTTCAGACTCCACACACAACTTCCCATCCCTGTCCTTGACTGGTCCTACTCTTACCCTAGTCATTCGCTTATTCCTGACATACCTATATGCCTAACATACCTAACATACCAGGATGTTGCCTGGTATGGAGGGAAAATCTTATGAGGAAAGGCTGATGGACTTGAGGTTGTTTTCGTTGGAGTGAAGAAGGTTAAGAGGTAAAGTTTACTCATGTGTATCAGGAGGAGCAGGTAAAGGTCGCAATTTTAAGAGATGTGGGAGCTAGTCAATCTTTGATGGTAAGAGATGAGGAGTTATGTAGGTCGGGAAGAATGTTGCCAGAAAAGGTGGTAATATGTGGAATTCAGGGTGAGAGGAGTAGTGTTCCATTATATAAGGTAAGTTTGGAAAGTCCAGTGAAGGGTGGTGAAGTGGTAGTAGGAGTAATAGAGAAATTATCTTGTCCAGGAATACAGTTTATCTTGGGTAATGATATAGCTGGATCGCAGGTGGGAGTGATGCCTACTGTGGTTGATAAGCCAGTGGAAAATCAGACAACTGAAGTGTTGAAGGATGAATATCCTAGAATTGGTATACCAATGGGTATTAACAGTGACAGGGGAACTCATTTCACCAGCAAATTGACCAAAGCCCTAACAGAAACCATGGGATTTGATTGGAAATTGCATATACCATATCAGCCGCAATCCTCAGGAATGGTGGAAAGGGCGGATGGAATAATTAAACCTGCAGTTCCAAAAGTGTGTCAACAAAATGGGCTGCTATGGCCAGATGCCATACCCAGAGTGATGTATGCCCTGAGAAATCAGAGAAATCGAAATACGGGTTTAACCCCGTATGAGATATTAATGGAACGTTCCATGACAACTGGAACTAAACCCCCAATGCCTCCAGCGGCAGTAGCCTTAATCTGGGCAGATGAAGCATCACTAAAATATGCCCAGGCCATGTGTGAAACCGCTGAAAATTCTTTAAAAAAAAAAACATGAAAAGGTGCAACAGGCTCAGATGCATCCAAAAGAGGGAAATACACACCCTTTAAACCTGGAGATCAAGTATATGTGAAAGCACTAAACAAAGATTATTTTTCTCCGAGGTGGAATGGACCCTACCAAGTCTTCTAACAACCCGAACAGCCGTTAAAGTAAAAGAAAAGCCAGATGGGATCCACGCAACTCGTGTAAACTACATCATACGGAACTTTGAGAGTACTAGCGAAACGCTAACCTGAAGAGAATGACAGCGTTGATGTTTTTATATTATCATATTAATCCAACATCATGTAGAGGGTAAACTGCATACTAACACCTTAATATACATGTCTCACTCATACGCAGAGAGGGTAAATAAATTCAGTTGTTGGGTTTGTACACAAATTCCCAGATGCTTGGGGGAGGGCATCCCCTTGCGACCTATCCCATTCACCAGTAAAGAGATAGCAGAATGGGCTCTAAGACAAAATAGTACACGACGTGGTGAGGATACACAGAATATGTCAGATTGGAGATTAGCTGGATATGTGATGCATGATCAATGACCACTAAAACGAGGTTGTAGTCCAACTGAAGGCTTTAATAAGCTAGATGTTTCCCCCAGCAGCTCAGGTACAGAATGAGGGCTGCTGGGACGGCACGGGTTCTTATACCCCGCCTATCAGGGTGGAGCTATTATACTCTCTAGCCAATAGCAAGCATATAGGTTCTACCAATGGTACTTCAGCCTCTCAGGTACCGTAATACTTATAATACCACAATACGATATGAATACGTTTGAGGAATGGTGGGGGCCTAGGTTTAATGTAACACGTCAACTGCCCTGGTTGATCCTTCCCAATTATATTGGAGTCCCAAAGGGTGGCATTTGCATCAGGAAACATTAAACATATGGGACCCACTCAGTAGGCACGAGTCAGTGTGACCAGACCTTGAATTGGCAACCCCCTATGTTCCACCTTACAGCTAAAGGATTATTCATCTTTGATTGGTCAGGAGTTGAAAATCAAACTAGTGGAGGCTCCTGGGAAGGGGATCCGATTAGGCGAATTATGACTGATAGTAAAGGAAACCTGACCGCATATAACGGCACGTATTTTATCTGTGGCCATACCAGAAAATTGGGAAGGCTCCTGCTATTTGGGATAGGTAGTCCCTTATGTGCATCACATTCAGCAATTGCAGGACCATCCCCATCACAGGATGACACAAAGTGTTATGACATGGGCACAAATGCTGGGAATAATGATACCACCATTAGGAATAGCCACTAATGCATACGAACTACGCGAACTACAAGACATCCTTGAGCAGGTAGCTAATGACACTGCAGAAGCTGTAAACCAGATAGAAACTGAGATGGTTGCTATAAGAGCGGTTGCCCTGCAGAATAGAATGGCTCCTGATTTCTTGTTAGCTGAAAAGGGAGGTACTTGTGCCCTGATTGGCAGTGATTGTTGCACAAACATCCCTGATAACTCAGAAAAATTGATAATCTGGTGGATCACATTCGTAGAGAGGTAACAAGATTACACGAAAATGAAGGATGGGACTTTGGCTTTGGATGGTAGGATCGTCAGGACAGAGGATTGTGTTCTGGATTATAATCGCCATTGTAATCTTCATAGAATCATAGAATTCACAGTGCAGAAGGAGGCCATTCGGCCCATCGAGTCTGCACCGGCTCTTTGAAAGAGCACCCTACCCAAGACCACACCTCCGCCCTATCCCCATAACCCAGTAACCCCACCCAACGCTAAGGGCAATTTTGGACACTAAGGGCAATTTAGCATAGCCAATCCACCTAACCTGCACATCTTTGGATTGTGGGAGGAAACCGGAGCACCCGGAGAAAACCCACGCACACACGGGGAGAACATGCAGACTCCGCACAGACAGAGACCCAAGCCGGGAATCGAACCTGGGACCCTGGAGCTGTGATGTAATTGTGCTAACCACCATGCTACCGTGCTGCCCTGATTGTCGTATGGTTACTGTTTTAATGTTGCGCAAGATATTTTTATTGTACGAACACGGGAACAGCCCTAGACACCTTGCCTCCTTGCTACCAGGCTCATAACACGTAGGGAACTGTCATACGTCCACTCCCTTTACATTATAAACCACCCTTCTCTACAGAGGGCACGATAATTAACTAAAAGGTGTTGATCAAAAGATCAACAAGGAGGGAATTGTGGAAGGGAAATTAACATAAATGAAATACTGCTGAAATGTTCTGGTTTCAGCCTTATTATGAAAACACATTGTCCTCCGAAAGATAACAAAGCCAAGGGCAAGAACATACGTACTACGTATTTCATCGTACGTACTTTCCAAGGTCTATTTAATATAAACGTGCCTGTTTACTTCAGATTATAAAACCATGCTGTCTTCAATCGAATCTCAGAGTGCAGTGCCCTGGCTTTGCAGCTAGAACACTCTCTCTCCACAAATATATTTGTGTAAATACATTTCCTTAAATCGACCTCGAAGAATTTGTCTTTATTATGATTTCCACGACAAATTGGCGTAGTCGTTGCAGTTTCCCTAATTTAACGGGAAGTGAAACCCGAAACGAATCTCTAAATAGGACTCTCTTAGCTGAAAGGGAGAGAGCCATAGCGCGACCCCAGCTGAAAGGAGGGTCTGGAGGCCAAATCACTGAGTGTCTTTAAGATAGAGATAGATAGGTTCTTGATTAATAAGGGGATCAGGGGTTACCGGGAGAAGGCAGGAGAATGGGGATGAGAAACCTATCAGCCATGATTGAATGGTGGAGCAGACTCAATGGGCCGAATGGCCTAATTCTGTTCCGAAATCTTATGGTCTCATTACAGCCTTGGTTCAAAAATGGACAAAGGAGTTGAATTCCAGAGGTGAAGTGAGAGTGACTTCCTTTGACATCAGGGCAGCATTTGACTGAGTATGACATCATGGAGCCCTAGTAAAACTGGAATCAATAGGAATCAGGAGGAAAACCCACGACTGGTTGGGGTTATACCTGGCAAAAAGGAAGATGTTTGTGGTGGTCGCTGGTCCATTATCTCAGTTCCAGGGCAGCACTACAGAGTTCATCAGGGTAGTAGCCTAGGCCCAACCATCTTCAGCAACTTCGTCAATAACCTTCTTTCCATCATAAGGTCAGAAGTGGGGATGTTCACCGCTGACTGCACAATGTTCTGTAACATTTGCGACTCCTCAGATTCAGAAGCAGTTCATGTCCAAATGCATCAGGAACTGAACAATATCCAGGCTTGGGCTGACAAGCAACATTTGTGCAACACAAGTGCCAGGCAATGACCATCTCCAACATTCGAGGATTGCAGCATCACTCCTTGACATTCAATAGCATTACCATTGCTGAATCCCCCACTATCAACATCCTGGTGGTTACCATTGACCAGAAATTGAACTGTACTAGCCATATTAATACCGTGACTACCAGAGCAGATCAAAGGGAATCCTGTGGCACGTAACTTACCTCCTGAGCCACCCAAAGCCTATCCATCATCTACAAAGGCACAAGCCAGGAGTGTGATGGGATATTCTCCATTTGTCTGGATGAGTACAGCTCCAATAACATTCAAGATACTCAACACTATCCAGGACACAGCCTCCCGCTTGATTGCTCCCCCTTCCACAAATATTCGATCCTGGAAGCAGTGTGTACCATCTACAAAATTGCAGGAACTCAGCAAGGTTTCTTCAGCAGCACCTTCCAAAGCCATGACCACTCCCATCTAGAAAGACAAGATCAGCAGATGCCTGGGAACCTCACAACCTGGAGGTTCCCCTCCAAGTCACTCAACATCATGACTTGGAAATATATCACTGTTCCTTCACTGTTGCTGGGTCAAAATCTTGGAATTCCTTCCATAACTGAATAGTGGGTGTACCTACTACACCATAGGGACTGCAGAGGTTCAAGAAGGCAACTCACCACCATCTTCTGAAGGGCAAATAGGGATATTAGGGCAATAAGTACTGGCGTAGCCAGCGACACCTACATCCTGTAAATACATTTTTAAAAATAGGTTCAATGAGTGAGAAATGGCGTATAATGTGGGAAAATGTAAAATTGTCAATTTGGGCTGGAAAAATGAAAAAAAACATTTCAAAATGGTGAGAGATTTCAGAGCTTTGAGGTGCGGAGGGATCTGGGCGCCCTTGTGCATAAATCACTAAAGGACAGTATACAGGTTACAGCAATAATTAGGAAAGCTGATAGAATGTTATTGTTTACTGCAAAGAGAATTAAATACAATAGTAGCGAGGTTATGCTTCAGTTATACAGGGCATTGGTGAGACCACATCTGGAGCATTGTGTACAGTATTGGTCTCCTTATTTAAGGAAGGATGTAAATGTGTTGGAAGCAGTTCAGAGAAGGTTTACTAGACTAATACCTGGAATGGGTAGGTTGTCTTCTGAGGAAAGGTTGGACAGGCGAGGTTTGTATCCACTGGAGTTTAGAAGAGTCAGAGGCAACTTGATTGGAAGCTGTAAGATCCTGAGGGGTATTGAGAGAGGGGATGGAGAAAGGATGTTTCCTTTTGTGGAAGAATCTAGACGAAGGAGTCACTGTTTAAAAATAAGCGGTTGGCAGAGCTGGATAGATTCCTGATTAACAAGGGAGTGAAAGCTTATCAGGGGTAAGCAGGAATGTGATTCCTTATGTCAGCCATGATCTTATTGAATGGGGGAGCAGGCTCGAGGGCAGAATAGCCTACTCCTGCTCCTAATTCATAAAGTTTTATGTTCATAGATGACTCGCCGGTGACTATTTCAAGGGTAATAAATGGCAGCCTTGCCAGTGAGGCCCACACCATATGAATGAATTGTAAAAAGCATGTACGCTGGAATACAAAGTAAAATTAAAAAATTTGTTCTGGTACCAAATTTGCAGGTGTGGCAGATGGCAAGGACGATGCCAATCAATTGCAGCAGGAAATCGATAAGCTGGCAGAATGGGCCGACTCGTGGTAAATTGAAATTAGTACAGGGAAGCGTGAGGCAAAGCATTTAGGCAGAACGGATGGGGAGAGGGCACATAGGTTGAATGGCCAAGTTCTAGAGTGTACAAGGAGACAGGGACCTGGGGTCCCTGTGACGGTCGTTTAGCTCTGATGGTATCTCTGTAATACAAAATGGAAAGCAATTGTGACTTCTTCAGCTCCAATTTTATTGTGTTGAACAATCACTTCCCTCCAAGTCCATAGTGTCACCTGTATCCTCTTTATATATATATATATATATGCAGTCCATCAAACAATAGGTGTAGTCTACTGAACAATTAGAGCTCCAATTCTGATTTCAGCACTGGGGATCATTGGGTGGGATTCTCCGTCTCGCCGCACCAGGCATGGGTGCGCTGCCGGCGCAACGGCGAATCCCGCCAATGGAGAATCCAGCCCATTAACTCTTTCTGAACAATGGTGGTAGGACACATTGAGACAGTTGTCAGCTAGGCATGTGGGGGAGGCTGGACTTCATAAAGGAAGTTATTGAGTACAAAAACAGGGGAGTTATGCTGAACCTTTGGTTTGGGCACCACAGTCTGGGAAGGATGTGAGGGTTCTTGAGAGGGTACAGAGGAGAATTAACCAGAATGGTTGCAGGGATGAGAGATTTTTAGCTCCAAGGTTAGGGTTGGAGAAGCTGGAGTTGTTCTCCTGGGAGTGAAGGAGATTGAGGGGGAGATTTGACAGAGATGGACAAGATTATATAGTTTAAATGTAACCATCATCTGATTGTATAAGGAGTAGGGAATGCAGGTTTAAGGTTTTGGGCAGGGGATATAAGGGGAAATTGAGGAGGAATATTTTACACAGCGAGTGGTAATGACCAGGAATGCGCGGCACACGAGAATAGTAGAGGCAGAGACAATTTCATATTTTTGAAAGGAAATAGAATGGACGCTTAAAGGAAATAAACTTGCTGGGAAATGGGGATAGAGTGGGGAAGCTCTGCAGAGAGCATACATGGGCTCAATGGCTAACTGACCTCCTGTACCATTATGACTGTATGACAAAAGTAGGCGATGAGGAAATTGAAAAAAAATGAGCGACTTAAATTCCCAAACAGGAACGCGAAGACTTTTAAACGTAAACTGGGAGACCTGAAGCACCTTGCCATGGGGGTTGCAGTGATCCTGTTCGACAATCATACGTCTTGGATGAACGGACAAGGTTACAACTTCCTTGTCAGAGGAAATAAAATGAAAAAATGAGGAGGCATCATGTGTTATTTAATGAAGAATTTGATTATATTGCAATCCCCTCCTGCTAAGGGGGATAAGCTGTGAGATTGTCAGTTAAATGATCTTCAGCAGCCCTACATAACAGGAAAGTGATCTACAGTTGTCATTGTAGTATAAAGGGTTAATGCTAAATATGTAAATAGATGATCTACATCATTAATGATTAAGATCACATGACACCAGAGTATGCTGAGAGATAATTTTATGTTGAGTCTCGTGCTATGCCTTACAGCACAGATAGCTGGCAGAATGTTCAATAAAAAGTAAAGTTTGCCAACAGCCTTGCCTCCAGCAGTGTCTGCAAATCCACACCATGGATAACCCCATCAAAAACCCGATGATAACAGGTTTGGTGAATTGTACACTAAAACAATCAGCAGAGTGGATGGCATCAGTAAGTACAGCAGAAGGGGAGCCAGAAGGGGTGAGCCCATAGTCCAGGAGTTATGAACCTTTGTGAGACACTGTCACAACCACATATAGAGGATGGCGTACAGCTCTACTTGCTGTAGTGCAGAGAGGCCAGCCAGGCAGATAGACGTTAAAATAATATGAAACTTAATTCTAATCATCAGGTACTTGCACCATGAGGAGAGGACAACAACATTCTTGTATCATTTGATGGTTAAGGGGAGAGTCCTGGCCAAATATTTGTAGAGCTTGTGAAGAAGCGATTCATTGTACCTTGATGATGTGCATCTTTTTTCCCCACAAACTCTGGAACTAGGAGCAAGCTTCAGACCCAGAAACTGAAAGGTGCGGAGAGTTTATTTTTGATTATGCAGGCATGCAGAAGATTGGAAAGGGGCTGAGCAGATAGCCAGTTGACTCTGGAAGAATTCTGTTATCATCGTTGAGGGTCTTAGCTTCAAGGTATCCTTGGGTGCATTGATAGGGGCCACTGGAAAACGTTTAACCTTTATGCAACATTCCAATAATGATGTCCAGTGCAAGACTTAACATGAAACTCTATGTCGAACTATCTCTCAGCATATACTGTTGTCATGTGACCATACATCACTGATGATGTCAACTGTCTATTTACACATTTAACATGAACCCTTTACAATGCAAGAATGAGTATAGATCCGAGGAAAAAGACAGTGAAGGGTTCAGCATTTCTAGACCAGCCGAAAAGTATTCAAATTCAATAAACCTAATCCTCCACTGGTCTACAATATTGTAAAGAATGCCCGAGTTTCATTGATCTAAACTGTTTCCTGAATAGATTTAAGGAATTGCTCGGCTGGTTAATGGACAATAATAGCAGGTAGCCCATAGAAATGTAACCCCTTTCAAGTATTTATTGAATTCCATGCATCACTGCCTGTGCGGATGTTGGAGCTGGAGGAGATCAAGGTAATAGGTACTTTCACATTGACCAGTGTAATAAACAAAACCAGAGACTCACAGTGAGGAAGGAATATTTACTTCACCCCTGCAGACTGCCTCTGAGCCTTGGCTATGACTCCTTGGTTCCGCAACAACATTGCCTGAGTGCTAGAATGCAATAAGACAAATGCTTGGTTAATTATTATCAACAACCTGTCTGGTGAGAAATATCAACCCGTGTCAAGAAAGCCATTTTAACTTACACCACCTGGGAACTGAAAGGAAACAAGAGAGAAAGACTTGCATTTATATAGCACCTTGGTTACTTCACAGCATCAACTTAATTGTCAGTTCGAACCTGTCTCACTGTGGGCGCTGCTTGGTGTTTTCTGGGGGCATCACGATAGCTCAGTGGTTAGCACTGTTGCTTCACAACGCCAGGGTCCCAGGTTCGATTCCCGGCTTGGGTCACTGTCTGTGCGGAGTCTGCACATCCTCCCCGTGTCTGCGTGGGTTTCCTCCGGGTGCTCCAGTTTCCTCCCACTGTCCAAAGATGTGTAGGTTAGATGAATTGGCCATGCTAAATTGCCCTTCGTGTCCAAAAAAGGTTAGGTGGGCTAACTGGGTTAAGGGAATAGGGTGGAGGTTTGGGGTGCTCTTCCCAAGGGTCGGTGCAGACTTGATGGGCTGAATGGCCTCCTTCTGCACTGTAAATTCTGTGTCTGTGGGCGAAATTCTCCCCCAACGGCGGGATGTCCGCCGACTGGCGCCAAAGCCGGCGCCAATCCGACGGGCATCGCGCCGGCCCAAAGGTGCGGAATGCTCCGCATCTTTGGCGGCCTAGCCCCAACATTGAGGGGCTAGGCCGGCGCCGGAGGGATTTCCGCCCCGCCAGCTGGCGGAAATGGCGTTTGTTTCCTCGCCAGCTGGCGCGGAAATGCGGCGCATGCGCGGGAGCGTCAGCGGCCGCTGTCAGTTTCCCGCGCATGCGCAGTGGGGAGAGTATCTTCCGCCTCCGCCATGGTGGAGACCGTAGCGGAGGCGGAAGGGAAAGAGTGCCCCCATGGCACAGGCCTACCTGCGGATCGGTGGGTCCCGATAACGGGCCAGGCCACCGTGGGGGCACCCCCCGGGGTCAGATCGCCCCGCGCCCCCCCCCCCAGGACCCCGGAGCCCGCCCACGCCGCCTGGTCCCGCTGGTAAATACCAGGTTTGATTTACGCCGGCGGGACAGGCAATTTCTGGGCGGGACTTCGGCCCATTTGGGCCGGAGAATCCAGCGGGGGGTCCCGCCGACCGGCGCGGCCGGATTCCCGCCCCCGCCCAATCTCCGGGAGTGGAGACTTCGGCGTGGGCGGGGGCGGGTTTCACGGCGGCCAACGGCCATTCTCCGACCCGGCGGGGGGTCGGAGAATGACGCCCTGTGTCTTTCATGCTCACTGAATGCCCCAAAGAGCTTTACCATCTATTAAGTACTTTCTTGAGTATAGTCACTGTTGTAAAGTCAGAAATACAGCAGCCAATTTGTGCACAGCAAGCTCTCACAGAGGCAATGTAATAATGACCAGATAATGGCCCACATTGCTGCTGCCCAACAAGATTTTTTCTGACCTGACAACATGATCCTCTTACAGTCAGACCTGCTGATCCTGGCTGAAGCAGAAATTGAGCAGCATAACCACTCCCATGGAAGACGGGTGAGCATAGGAGAGTCGGGGGAAGGAGGACATGCCTTCTTCTTCCAACAATCACTGCTCTATTCGGCATGGTTTCAAAACGGTTGGGAAATTCATGGTAAGAAGTCTTACAACACCAGGTTAAAGTCCAATAAGTTTGTTTAGAATCACTTGCTTTCAGAGCACTGCTCCTTCCTCAGGTGAATTCCTCGGGGAAATTTCCTCTGGGAAATTCATGGGCACAATTCAGCAGACTTGAGTTAAAGTCCACTGAATGGCACATCTCGGCACTGCTAGTCAATGCATTTTGCCTGTTTTTTGGCCTTGGTGAGATTTTCTCCCCCGAGGCCATATTTAGAGGGATTTCCTACTAGCGAGCTTGGAAAGGTTCCTCACAGATTCTGGCTGCCTCGATCTTTCCCTCCTCCTCTTCAGGACCCTCTCCAATGTTTCTGTGACCCCTCCCAAATGCCCCCAACCTTGGAAAGGCCCTTGGGAACACCCCTCACCCCTTGACTACCTGGCAAGGCCCCCCCTGGGTCCAACCTCTTGCACTGGGCACCCTGGCAGTGCCATCCTGGTAACCTGCAATTGCCACAAGAAAAATAGCTTGATTACCCCTTAAACAATGCTAAGCAACACCAGGTTAAAGTCCAACAGGCTTGTTTCGATGTCACTAGCTTTCGGAGCGCTGCTCCTTCCTCAGGTGAATGAAGAGGTCTGATCCAGAAACACATATATAGACAAATTCAAAGATGCCAAACAATGCTAGGAATGCGAGCATTAGCAGGTGATTAAATCTTTACAGATCCAGAGATGGGGTAACCCCAGGTTAAAGAGGTGTGAATTGTATCAAGCCAGGACAGTTGGTAGGATTTTGCAGGCCAGATGGTGGGGGATGAATGTAATGTGACACGAATCCCAGGTCCCGGTTGAGGCCGCACTCATGTGTGCGGAACTCGGTGCGGAACCGAAGCGTGGTACATTGGCGAGACCATGCAGACGCTGCGACAACGAATGTTTACCGAAGCATGGTACATTGGCGAGACCATGTAGACGCTGCGACAACGAATGAACGGACATCGCTCAACAATCACCAGGCAGGAATGTTCCCTTCCAGTCAGGGAACACTTCAGCAGTCAAGGGCATTCAGCCTCTGATCTCCGGGTAAGCGTTCTCCAAGGCGGCCTTCAGGACCCGCGACAACGCAGAATCGCCGAGCAGAAACTTATAGCCAAGTTCCGCACACATGAGTGCGGCCTCAACCGGGACCTGGGATTCATGTCACATTACATTCATCCCCCACCATCTGGCCTGCAAAATCCTACCAACTGTCCTGGCTTGATACAATTCACACCTCTTTAACCTGGGGTTACCCCATCTCTGGATCTGTAAAGATTTAATCACCTGCTAATGCTCGCATTCCTAGCATTGTTTGGCATCTTTGAATTTGTCTATATATGTGCTTCTGGAACAGACCTCTTCATTCACCTGAGGAAGGAGCAGTGCTCCGAAAGCTAGTGACATCGAAACAAACCTGTTGGACTTTAACCTGGTGTTGTCAGACTTCGTACTGTGCTCACCCCAGTCCAACGCCGGCATCTCCACATCAATGCTAAGCAATACAGTGACACAAAATCCATTAACTGCTGTCCTTATAACCACTAAACAACAAAAGCAGCTCAGATCCCAAACCACTTTTAAATATCGTTATCACTCAGGAATACTTGCCGTAAAAAGATGTATTGAATACTTACCTTTGAGAAAGAGAGATCTTTTGAGACATCTTGAAAGAAAGAGACCTGCCACCCTGTCAGAATAATGCTGAACCTCTGGCTGGAGTCTTCTCAGCTGCCCTTCCAGTTAAAAACTAACTCTGAAAACCTCCACACCTGACTGCTTCAGCCCCTGGTTCCTCTCATTAACTACATCATCTTACTTAGCTGAACACAATGGGTGGGATTCTCTCCTAATCCTCCGCACCTTCAGGGGCTAGGCCGGCGGGGTTGGCGCCATGCCAACCGGCGCCGAAGGACCTCCGCCGGCCGACGCAAGTTGGAGCATACGCAGGAGCGCCAGCATGTGCTGGCGTCATCCCAGCACATGCGCAGTGGGGGTTCTTCTCCGCGCCGACCATGGCGGAGGTTGACAGCAGCTGGCGCAGAGGGAAAGACTGCCCCCCATGGCACAGGCCCGCTCGCGGATCGGTGGACCCTGATCGCAGGCCAGGCCACCTTGGGGGACCCCCCCGGGGCCAGATTCCCCCCCCCTCCGAGGACTCCGCAGGCCGCCCGTGGAGCCAGGTCCCGCTGGTACGGACCTGGTTTGATTTACGCCGGCGGGACCAGCCAAAACCGGGCGGGGCGGGATTCACGTCTCCCCCGGCGATTCTCTGACCCGGCATGGGGTCGAAGAATCCTACCCAATATCTTTAATTATCTATTCCACAGTGAACACTCTTAATATAACTAAAAGTCCTTTAGTCCAAACTTTTACAATGCTTTAATTGCACCACTGGCTCCCAAAAGCCTAGCTGTCTTTCAAACTTAGATTTTTAAAAACACCACTGCAGCAGTCACACACCCACTAACCCAGGCTTTTAACCCTCACTGCACCAAATACATATGATATAATGTACCTGAAATTCCGACATTCATCACACTCCGAGCGTAATTTTCTCCATCTGGAGAAATTTTGATAGGTCGGACAGCCAGTCTGCAGGTGGTGCTATGGACAGCCAGCCGAGCAGGATTCTCTGGCCGGTGATTAGGGAGGCCAAGGCAAGGGAGTCAACCCTCTTCCCCATGAAGAGATTGGGCTGTTCTGATACCCCGAAGACTGCCACTCTTGGGCATGGCTCCACCCTCACCCCACCACCTTGGACATTGCCTCGAAGAAGGTTGTCCAGAACCCGACGAGTCTGAGGCAAGACCAAACGTGGGTGTGGTTGGCTGGGCCTCCTCGGCACCGTTCTCATTTGTCCTCCACCTCCGGGACGAACCCGCTGATTTGAATTCTGGTTAAGTGGGCTCTGTGTACCACTTTTAGCTGCATTAGGCCTTACGCATGTGGCAGTAGAGTTGACCTTGTAGAGTGCTTCACTCCAGAGTCCCCATCTTATTTCACACTCCAGATCCTCCTCCCACTTTCCCCTCGTCTCGTCCAGTGGTGTACCTACCCTTCCTATTAGTCGCCCATACAGGTGGCAGCAGTTCCCCTCCCTAGTATGTCTGCGTTCAGTAGGTCCTCTAACAGCAATTGTTGCAACAGTCATGGGTACATTTTTGTTTCCCGACGTAGGATGTTTTTGACCTGTATGTATCTTAGCTCGTTACCAGCCCCACGCACCCCCGCACGCCGTCCCCCCACCCCACTCTCACCCCCCGTCAGCTGGAACTCCTCTGTTAGTTCCTCAAGAGTTGTCAGTCTGACATCTGTGTAGACGTCCCTAAATGTCAACGTCCCCTGTCCTGTCTCCTCCACCCTTTGAAGGTGGCATCCATTATCATAGAATTTACAGTGCAGAAGGAGGCCATTCGGCCCATCGAGTCTACACCGGCCCCCGGAAAAGTACCCTACCCAAGGTCAACACCTCCACCCTATCCCCATAACCCAGTAACCACACCCAACACTAAGGCCAATTTTGGACACTAAGGGCAATTTATCATGGCCAATCCACCTAACCTGCACATCTTTGGACTGTGGGAGGAAACCGGAGCACCCGGAGGAAACCCACGCAGACACAGGGAGGATGTGCAGACTCCGCACAGACAGTGACCCAAGCCGGAATCGAACCTGGGACCCTGGAGCTGTGAAGCAATTGTGCTATCCACAGTGCTACCATGCTGCCCTCAAGATACGGAGGATTCCGCACCTTTGGGGCGGCGCGATGCCGGACTGATTCACGCCGTTTTTGGCGCCGGTCGGCGGACATCGCGCCGATTGCGGAGAATCGAAATATGTCGAAATTGATGCTCCTCGAGTTTCTGGTTAGCTTCTCTGGAACATTGAAGCAGGTCAAGGACAGAGAGCTCAGAGTGGGATCAGGGCGGAGAATGAGAATGACAGGAGACCAGAAGTTCAGGATGATTTGTGTGGACTGAACAGTGGTGTTCAGCAAAGCAGTCAGCCAATTTGCATCTGGTCCCCCTGAGGTGGAGGAGACCATGCTGTGAGCAACAAGTACAAGATGCTAAATTAAAAGAAATGCACATAATTCATTTAGTAATGAGATCCATACAATCCTTATAGTGCAGAAGGAGACCATTTGGCCCATCGAGTCTGTACGGGCCCTCCAAAAGAGGACCCTACCTAGGCGCACTACCCCACCCTATCTCAGTAACCCATGCATTGATCATGGCCAATCCATCTAACTTGTACATCTTTGGATTGTGGGGGGAAACCGGAGCACCCGAAAGAAACCTACGCAGACAAGGGGGGAGCACGTACAAACTTCAAACAGACAGTCACCCAATGGCAGAATTGAACCCGGGTCCCTGGCACAGGGTGAGATAGCAGTGCTAACCACTGTGCCATCGTGCCACCCATGAAATTCACCAAAGTCCCAGAGGACCAGAGGCTGCTCTTCCCCTTTCGAGGGAGAGAGCTGACTGGTGGTGATTTAATCTGAGGGTCACCACTCCTCAGGTGAGGAGCAAGGTTGAGAAGGCGGCGCCTTCATGAATAACCTCAGCTGGAACGGGAATCAAACTTTGTCTGAACTGGATTGGTACCAAAATCCTTACAGTAAAGAGATCATGTATAGCACATTGGGCTGTACAATAAATGCTGGCGGGTAATAGTGTCTGTGAAAGCATGCATATGATCACCAGGAATAACATAAGAAGACAATCACTTACCCAGATTTGCATTTTGACATTGCAGCTTGAGAGCTTCATTTCGTGGTCAAGGGAAAAAGTTTGAAATCGTACTGGAAGCAGATTTAATAATTACAATGTGAGAAATGTATTTCAATTAACAATACCTACGCTTTTTGCCACTTGATTCAATAGACCCAGTGGAATCAATGTATTATCATTCATCGGGTCTAAACCAGGGGTTGACCAGCATTTTCATGTAAGGGACCACAATTCTTTTCTCACACACAAATTCTGGAAAGGGAAAGCATTTGAGATTTACCTCCATATTAATCAGAACAGAAAAACGTGTGAATTTTTAGGAACAGGCTTCATATGGGAAGACTCATTTATTAGCTTCCATCTTTATCACCATGTAATCACTGATTTCTTGAGATATCTGGCCTTGTAGGCATTACACCAAATTGGTAGTTGATTCCTAAGCACGGCTAAAAGAATTGTCCATCACATATTTCAATCACTTCTGATTTGCCTCTGCACACACAACCCAGAATGGTGGCTTTCTGGAGACAGACCAGATCACCTCCTCCTCAAAGCACATATTGAGGGTGGGATTTTCTAGTCCTTCCTGCTGCCAGGATCTTCCAGGTCTGCTGACTCCACAGCGGGTCCCGCGGAGGTGGGATGGGCGAGCCATGCAAAGCGCCACAGACATGGATGGGACCAGAAGATCCTGCCACCTGCCAATGGTGGGCCATCTCTGCCGCTGCAAATATGCAGTGGGTTGCACGGAAAATCCACCCTCTGTCTCCTGAATTTCCTGTAGATAATGTTCACCCATTCGTATCTTCTACTCCCCTTTCCTGCTGCGTCAGCGCAGCCCCTGGAGGGGCAGGAAGGTGAATGTGACAACGAGGGAGGAATTCGAGAGATTTTCCCCTTTGTCTCACGAGACAATCAAGCTGAGGAAAAGCTGGAGATGCAAAGCTCCCTTTGTGGGGCAATCATGACGTGGGAAAATAATTGAGAACGCTGCTTGTGATGAATGTTGGAAATGTTTATATATGTTGCATTATGTGTCTGTTACACTGAGATAGGTATCCAGATGTCTGCTAAAACTGTAATTAAGGGGTTAACCGCTGGGCAAGCTGTGATGTCACAGATAGGAGGGGCTGGGTCGGTTTTTATTTTTGTTTTTCAGCCCTGCCCTGTGTCTGTTTTTACTTTCATTTTCAGAGTTCTCCTCTGGGTTCTGAAAGGAGGAGTGTTTCTCAGACTGACTTCTGAAAGCTTCTCTCCCAAGGACTGTGCATGAGTCTGTAAGACACTGAGTGTTAACTGTATCAATAAATGGTATTTGACCTGTGTGCATGGATTTTGTTCAATTGAAGTTTAGAAGTAGATGGGAAAGTAAGCTTTCTTAATGTTTCTTTTAGAAATGTTTAACTGTTAACTGAAAAGCTGTTTTTTCCTTGGGTATTAAAGGGATTAATCCTTTGTTACTAATAAAGTTTGTTATAAGATAAAAGATCCCTGGTTGTCAGCGGAATCACTCCTGGAGTGAAGTATCCTTTCCTCAAGGTTCTCATCCAGTTTCCTAATATCAATTGGGGTCTGGTCCAGACACCGTGACAGTCTAGAATGCTTATAGATTCTGCAGTGGTTCGTGCAGATTGGAAGGTTGCAAAAATGTAACCACACTACTTAAGTGGTGAGGGGGCGAGGAAATGGGGAACTATAGACCTGTTAGTTTGACATCAGTAGTAGAGAAAATACTGGAATCCATCCTAATGGTTTGATAATTGAGCACTTAGAAAATAATGGTGTGATTGGGCAGTGTCAACATGGATTTGTGAAAGGAAAGTTATGTTTGACAAACCCATTGGTGTTTTATTTTGAGGATGTAACTAGCAGAATAGGTAAGGGAGAACCAGTGGATGTAGTGTATTGAGTTTTCAAAAGGCTTTTGACAAGGGATAGTGGCATTGTCAGTGAACCTGTAATTTGGCGTTCTGGGGACATGGGTTCAAATCCCACCACAGCAGGTGGTGAAATTTAAATTAGATTTTTTTAATAGGTGGCACGGTGGCACAGTGGTTAGCACTGCTTCCTCACAGCTCCAAGGTCCCGGGTTCAATCCCGGCCACGGGTGACTGTCTGTGTGGAATTTGCGCTTTCTCCCCGTGTTTGCATGGGTTTCCTCCAGGTGCTCCAGTTTCCTTGCACAGTCCAAAGATATGCAGGTTAGATAGATTGCCCAATATAAATTGTCCTTAGTGTTCAACATGGATAGGTGTGGTTATTGGGTTACGGGGATAAGATGGAGGCATGGGCTTGAGTAGGGTGCTCCTTCTAAGGGCTGGTGCAGACTCGATGGGCCGAATGGCCGCCTACTGCACTGTAAATTCTATGATTCTATGATCCCACAGAGGAGGTTTTTGATAAAGTCCCACACATGAGAGCACTTGGGATTCAGGGAAATATATTGGCATGGATTGAGGATTGGTTAACAGTCAGAAAACAGACAGTGGGAGGGATTTTCCGTACCCCCCAACGACACGATTCTCGGGAGGCGGACCGCCATTGGCTGGTGGCAGGATTTTCTGGTCCAGCCGCTGTCAATGGGATTTCCCATTAATCCAGCCCCCGCTTTGCCAGAAAACCTGTAGCGGGGGTTCACCATCAGTGTCCAGAACGCCTGGAAAATCCCCCCCGGAAGGAAAAAACTGTTTGTTCTCAGGTTGGCAGGTTGTGATTATAAGGGTACTGCAAAGATCAGAGCTTGGACCTCAACTGTTCGCAATGGCTGGAATTCTCTCGTCATCGGGATTCACTTTTCCCACTGACTGTGCACTCCTGCCAGTGGGTTTTTCGGTGGAGTGGGTGGTTTCAATGGGAAATCACATTGACAAGTGGCGGGAGGATAGAATCCTCTTGCCAACAAACGGCACATGACCAAGAAACACGCGGCTGGGGGACCGGAGAATCCTGCCCCATATTTCCCATTTTGCTGATGACCCTGAACTAGATGGGAATGTGAGTTGTGAGGAGGATCATGGAGGTTTCAAAGGGATTTAGACCGGCTAAGTAAGTGGGTAGGAGCATGTGTAAGGATCCTCCTGTTGATCCATGTCTGTCCCTTGTTTTTAAATTTTACTTTCTGTTATTCTGCTATTTCAATGTTTGTAGCTGGACAATTAATGGGACCTATGCCTTTAAAATGAATTGCACCTTTCATTTTAAAAGGAAACTCAGGAGGATGTGCTTTTTGGTCTGACATCAGTGATGATGCCTCTTGATTGGGTTGGCTGGCGGCCAATGAGCTGTTTAAAAATTGCTGGGTCTTAGCTGATACTCAATGCTTATTGGTACTGACCATTCTGGGATGTTCTGCAGGGCACGGAGGGTTTCATCTTGTTTTCAGTTTCGTTCTCTCACCTCACAGATTCTGGACCTTTCTCTCTGCACAGCCAGATTAAACTGCAGGAAAATTGAGTCCAGAGTATCTGAAGGCAGGGTCAGTTGTTTAAAAACCCTTTTAAAAAGCTCGAGTGGGAAACTCTGTTCTTATTTCATGAGGCTGTCGGTCATTCTGGTGGAGTTCGAAACAAATAAGAATTGCACAGGCCTGAGGCTGTACATTTGAAGCAAGGCCCAGGGTAATAAAAATTAAAGTGACTCCCACAGAGGAAACCCTTCAGCCTGGGGGTTCTGACAGAATGCTTCTGCCAGAGGATCCTCATTGGCAATCCAACCAGTGGTTACAATCACTCTGCGCCCTGGGAAGACAATCCAATGCAGCCACCTCGACACTGGAAGCAAGGACACTCATTTTTCTTTTCATGTTTTAATTCCTATTATTTCTACCCCTCCCCCTTCCTCTGTGTGTGTCTGTCTTGTGTGTGTTTGGGTAGAGGTGGGACGGTAAAACAAGGAGTAATAGATTAGCTGGCCATTATTCTATTATAATTATTGCATCTCTTATCTCTATTTTTGTTATAAATAAATAGTTGTTGTGTTTCACTTATAAATCTGGTGCCTGTAAGTCATTGGAGCAGTCAAGGGCCAAAGATCTCCGAAACTTTATACAAATTATTGGTTAATTCACTTGTGTTGGGGCTGCGGGACCTGTGGGACTGGAATCGACTGCCCACTAGACCAGGATAACACATCGCAGATGCAATATAATATGAAAAACTGTTAAGTTATTTACTTTGGTGGGAAAAACAGAAATGCAAAGTATTTCATAAATGGTGAGAGATTGGGAAATACTGATGTCTAAAGGGACCTGGGTGTCCATGTTCAATGAAAGCTAATATGCAGGCATATCAAGCAATTAAAAAGACAAATGGTATATTCACCTTCATGGCAAGGTTAAGTGAGTACCGGAGTAAAGATGCCTTGCTACAATTGTATAATGTCTTGGTCAGATCGTACCTGGAGTATTGTGTTGTGAACAGTTTTTAGACTCCTGAGCTAAGAAGAGATATACTTGCCATAGGAGTGCAATGAAGGTTTATCGAACTGATTCCTGGGCTGGTATGATTGTCCTCGGAGGAGAGATTGAGGAGACCGGGCCTGTATTCTCCAGAGTTCAGAAGGATGAGAGGTGATCTCATTGAAACGTACACATTTCTTACAGGGCTCAACAGGGTACATGCAGGAAGGATGTTTCCTGTGGTTTTAGGGTCTAGAACCGGGGGGGACAGTCTCAGAATTAGAGTTAGCCCATTAAAAACTGAGATGAGGAGGAATTTATTCACTTAGAGGGTGGTGAATCTTTGGACTTCTCTACCTCAGAGGGCCCAGTCATTGAGTACTTTCAATCTATTTCCAGAAACCAATGACATTAAGGCACAAAGGGGTAGTGTGGAAAGGTGGCATTGAGGGAGAAGGTCAGCCATGATCTAGTTAAATGGCAGAGCAGGGTCAAGGGGCTGAATGGCCTACTCCTGTTCCTATGTTCCTGTACAGCCACCTAATAATGGAAGCTGGTTCACCCTGGCCCCATCTCCCTCTGTCCCAAGGCACATCAACTGATCACAATCATTGATCTCTCTCAAACAGCAGCTAAAATATTTCCAGGGAGAGCAGTGATTGGATCATTAGATGAAGATCATTGTCCACAGCGTACCCTGGGCAGTGCAAAGTGGTTGAGGAAATTCCCCCAGCAAAGACTGAGGAGAAGCTAACTTCAGAATGATGGGACATGGAACTCATGGGTATCTGTCAGAATGAAGGATGTTTTGGGAACAAGGGGCGCGATTCTCCGACCCCCCGCCGGGTCGGAGAATCGCTGGGGGCTGGCGTGAATCTCGCCCCTGCCGTGTCCCGCATTCTCCGCCACCAGAGAATCGGCGGGGGCGGGAATCACGCCGCGCTGGTCGGCAGGCACCCCCCGGCGATTCTCCAGCCCGCGATGGGCCGAAGTCCTGCCGCTGTCAAGCCGGCGTGGATTGAACCACCTACCTTACCGGCGGGAGCAGACAGCGCGGGCGGGCTCCGGGGTCCTGGGGGGGGGCACGGGGCGATCTGGCCCCGGGGGGTGCCCCCAAGGTGGCCTGGCCCGCGATCGGGGCCCACCGATCGGCGGGCGGGCCAGTGCCGTGGGGGAACTCTTTTTCTTCCGCCTTCGCCATGGTCTTCACTATGGCGGAGGCGGAAGTGACCCCCTCCACTGCACATGCACGGGGAGGCCGTGAGCGGCCGCTGATGCTCCCGCGCATGCGTCGCCCAGCGAAGTCCTTTCGGCGCCGGCTGGCGTGGCGCCAAAGGCCTTTCCCGCCAACCGGCGGGGCGGAAATCACTCCGCCGCGGGCCTAGCCCCTCAAGGTGAGGGCTTGGTCCCTAAAGGTGCGCAGAATTCCGCACCTTTGGGGCGGCCCGACGCCGGAGTGGTTCCCGCCACTCCATTACGCCGGATTCCCCCGCCCCGCCGGGTAGGGGAGAATCCCGGCCAAGATACCCATGTGTAGGCTCTGAGATTTCCTTCTGAGGTGCCAGTGGTGAATCACATTTGCCATTCTCAAGTCTACAGCTTCATTTTATAGAAGCTCGCTGAAGGGGGGCTCAGGGCAAAGACAATTCAGTTAAAGTAGCTGGGACAATAAGTATGATATAAATAACAGCATTAAGCAACGTGGCATATACTTAGGTTAGTTTACTCGACAAAGATAATGAAATCAACAATAGAAAATGCATAGGCACTTGTAGCAATTATTAACAATTAAACATAGTCTTAAAGCATTGTAGTAATGAAACATATACATTTTTGTTCATAGTAAAATGCTCGGAAGGCATAAAGGGTTAGCCATATTCTTCAGAGAAGAGGAGTCACATATGATACAGTCTGGTCAGCAGAAAGCATTTCTTATCAGCAGCCCCGCTGATGAATAAACAATAGCTCCAGTCAGGGACCATGCTGAGATAGGAAGGGTTGTATATATAACGAACCAAGGACAATGGATAAGGGGTCTGGAAAAACATCAGGAAATCATGAGTAAGACCCTAAAGGTCCACGAGATTATCACCCAGTTCCAAGTTGCCTCGAGGCAGAAAGTCCATTGGTTAATGTATGTAATCTATAGCAGCAATGATAGGATTAAGTCCAGCAAAGGTGGGTTATCAACTTTTGAAAATGGTATAATTACTGAATTAAGAATGATGTAACTTTAGAGTCAATCTGGAACTGCCCCAGATGCTCTCCCATGTATGTTGGCCAAACTTGGAAAATAAAGACCATCCTTAACCAGAGTTGCTGTCTCCACAAGTCTTTGTGTTAGCAGAGCAGCAATTAAGAAGGGAAATACCTCGCGTGAAAGACAGCTTAATACTTAGTCTCTGAAAACGCTGCTACACTCGCTCTTCCACACAAGGGCCAGAAGCAGCTAATAGCAGCTTCTTAAAAATCAGCAGCAAAGTCCCAGCTAAGAAACAGCCACGAGCCAGTCTGTGCTTCAACCTCTACATAAGGAAATGCAGTCATTGTCCCAAAATGGGACTCTTTCTTTTTCATTAAATCGCCTGAGAGACTTTTGTCTCTGTGTATTAATAAGAACGTTATCCCCTTTCCTCTATTCTCTGTTGATTTTCGTCCTCTGTGATCATGGCCTAGGAGCATTATTAGGCCATTCGGCCCCTTGAGCCTGCTCTGCCATTCAATACAATCATGCCTTTTCTGAATGTGTTTCGAATTCTACATTTCCCATCTACCCCTTTGATTCCTTATCTACCTCCACCTTAAAATGTTCGGTGACCCTGCCCCCACGGTCTTCTGAGACGGAGATTTCCAAAGTCGCATGACTCTCTGAGAGAAAATAATTCTCCGCAATCCCTGTCCTAAAAGGATGATCCCTAATTTTAAAACAGTGCCTGCTAACTCTGGATTCACCCATCAGAGGTATCATCCTTTCCACGTCCACCTTGTCCAGAGCATTCAGGATCTTATATACTTTAATCGAGTCATCCTTTACCCTTCAGTGAGAATTCCAAGGGAAACCAGCCCAAACTGTCCAATCTTTCCTCATAAGACATCCCGCTCACTCCAGGTATCCTTATTTACTCCATCAAAATATCTTATCATTCAAATAAATCTTCTATTAATCTACTCTGCTCTAAGGAGAACAATCCCAGCTTCTCCGATCTCTCCACATTAACCCGAAGTCCGAGTAGTATTCTAATAAATGACCTCTTCACCTTGTCCAAAGCTTTAATGTCCTTTCTACAGTGCAGAGCTCAGAGTTGGACTGAGTACATCTGCTCAAGGCTAGTTCTGAAATTTATAAAGGTTTGGCTTAACTTTCTTACATTCAATGCCTTTATTCCTCAAACGAAGGATTCTGCATATCTTTTTAACAGTTATCTTGGCTTACCATCTTTGAAGATTTGTATATGTTGGTCCTCAGACCTCTCTGTTCATCCACCCCATTTAGACTGGACCATTTTGTTCGTTACAAGTCCTAACTGTAGTTGGGCAATCCGGACAACTGTCTGCCACGTCCATGCTCCGATGAAAAGCAGCAAGGAGAAAACCCAGGTGCGTGTCGGAGTTTAAGAAGGGCATCCCAGCTCCAGGATCCATAGATTCTTCCACATTGGAAAAGCATCATGTTTCCTGCTGTGACTACTCCTGACAGTGCCCCCACCCAAATCACTCAAAGTTGCCCAGCCTGCTTTCGCAATGCAAATCTTACACAACTGGCTGGTGTCGTATCACTGGCTCACACTCTTAACTTGAGGCAAATAGGTCAGTGGGGATTGAATGGGTGGATCACTTTAAACTGAAAAAACTTTGGGACAAGCTCTGGGGCACGGCGTCTGATCTGTACGCTGGGTTCTCTAATCTAATTCACACTTCAGACTCTCCACTGGTCACTAACCTCAGGCTGATTGGTTGGAGACACACAGTTGCTTGCTCTGTTTACACAGCTCTGAGGCGCCATGTTGGGAACACTCTACAGTTTGGATCTCAAATTTACGGTACCTCCTTGCACAAAGACTCATGGGAATTAAACCAGCAAAGGTTGCCCTTATACTTGTAACATGGTGCCAGAGAGTGGCAAGAAATACATTTTGGAACCCTGGAAATGATTCGGAGAACACAAAAAGGTTCAAAATCTGCAAAAAGAACAACAAGCACCCAGAGGCTGCAAGTAATAACCGAGAGAGTAAAAGAAAATGGCTGCAGTAAATTTTCCAATCCCATCTCCAGTAACATTGGACAGTGATGCGTGACAAACCTGGCAGTTTTCTCCATTCGCAATGGCAAAACTGAGACTTAATTACCAAGTCTGAATTGATAAGGCTAGCAACAGTGTTAACTTAACACTGCTGAGGAAGGACTGCTCTAAACTGTATACCACCCTAGATCTAACAGTCGAGCAAAGAAAAAAGACACAGAAATTTTGAAAGCCTTGAGTGCACATTTGGAACCCCGAGTGAATGTTGTATATGAACGATATGTATTCAGCACAAGAGTTCAAAGAAGGCCCTCACGGAAACACATTAAAGAAGTACTGCTGTACTTATACCTGTAACAAAGGTCATGCTAAACGGTTTATTCACCGAACACAGTAACCTCTGGACCATTACAAATTAAGTAATAGCTGCAGTTATTATTGTTTTGTGATGAAGGACAATAACACAGCACTATCCTATTGTTTACCTGTATCATTGGGTTGGTAGGTGGGTTTGTCGGTTTCAATAAAAATGAAGTATGGTTTCGGCAGCAGGTGGAGGTGAACCAATCTCCTGGTTTTAAAGAGATTGGGAATTAGTGCAGCCAGTGTAATATACAGTCTCCTGATGGTTAATCCACATTGCGCCGCCTTTTCTGGGAGTACCTGTAACAGTGGGATCACAAGGGTTAGGTGGGATAATATCTGAAACAGTATCAAATGTTTTGCCTAGAGAGTGCTGAGGTACTGGTGTAAGGGCCCTTCCTGTTTATTCCCTGTTTGTTCCTTTAATTCCCCCTTTTATTTTTGCTGTTAGATTTTTGCTCCATGGATGATTTATGGACCTGTGACTTTAAGACAAAGCAGGGGCCTGTGCCTTTAATTCAAGAAGAATATTGCAGCAGCAGGAGAGATCAATGATGATGCGGTTTGATTGATATGGCTGATGGCCAATGAATTGGCCCAAAGGTATGTGCTCTGCCCAATAACAGGTGGTGATTGGATCTGATCTCACTGAAATGGTTCAGAGAACTAAGGAGCTTTCAGTTTCATTTTAGCAGCTTCCCACTTTCTTTCCACTCCGTTTTTCTCCAGAAAGATTGTGTTTCTGAACTGGCAGAAAGCCTAGATGAATCTGGTTACAGGAGAATCATTACAGATTGTGCAGGAAAGGTTCAGAATCTGGGGCGAAATTCTCCTACCCGCCCCGCCACATTTCTGCCCCGACCGGCCGGCGGGAGTCTCCGTAACACCGGCCGGTCAATGGGGTTTCCCATTGTGGGGCAGCCCCACGCCGTCGGGAAACCCCCGGGCGCCGGCAAAACGGAGACTCCCGCCGGCGGAGAATGACGCCCCTGATATCTCTCTCTGCAGAAAAGGCTGATGTGGACCGACCAATTCTTTCTCCAGAAAAAGCAGAGGGCTGGAAGAAAAGTTTGTTGCAAAGCAAGGGGCCTCTCCAGGAGAAGCTGTGAGTAATATTGCTGCACTGCAAGGAAGATTTTCGCAGGCTCTACACCAGAGACTTTAATCCACAGGCATACTGTGACGAAAGCAGGCTGCAAACCATCATTTCAAGCAAAGACTATCTTTTGACCTTCATCTTTATTCTTTCTACCCCTTTCCATCCCTCTAAGTTTTTCTGTCTTGTGTGTGTGGGTAGAGGGTGGAGCAGATAAAAGGGGAACCAGGTATTGTCGTCAAGCAGTTGTATTTACTGTGTATTTCATATTTGTTCTTGTTATAAATAAATAGTAATTGTGTTTAAACTTACACATCTGGTGACTGTAATTATTAGACAGCCAAGGGCCAAAGACTTCAGTATTTTCATCAGAATTATTGGATAATTCATTCGTATTGTGACTCCAGGTCACTTCGGGCTGGAATTGACCGCACACTTGCCCAGGGTGGCGTAACACTGGAGTCCCTTGACAGTTCTGTGGTGGTTGAGGAGTGAGGGGGAGACTGGACAAGGGGGTCCATCTTACAGCAGGCTTTATAGGTAACACTTAATCTGCTGATTTCGATCAGACTGGGGAGGAATTCTCCAGGCTTGAATCTTGTGCTCATCGGGCCCGCACGAGCCAAGAGCCCAGAAGCGGACGTGGAATGCACTTTTATCCATGTTCGGCCCGGGAACGTGATTTCACCCTGGCCGGCCGTTAATGAGTAGCCAGCATGAAACGCGTGCCGAGAAAGGTTCTGAGTCAATTAAGTTAGGTGAAATGTATTGCAGCAGAGAGTATCCATGCAGCACACTCAAACACACAACAGCAGAACTCAATAAACCTCAGTCCCTGACATCTTTTGTGTTATTGTATGTGACCTCGGACATTCCGAGATTGTAGTGAAAATGTGAAGGCCATCTGGCTGATTGGTTCATCCGCCAAGCACAAAAGTGGATGGGGCCACACAAAATCACTTTCAATTGACTCCTTAATGGACTTAATCATCAGCTCAATTGTCAGTGGAGCTGCTTCCAACTGCCGAGTGCTCCGGCTGAGCGAAATACCGCACGAGTGCATGATAACATTGGGACACGCGCCTGACATCTTCACATAATGCTGAGTCGAGTGTGCACTCGCTCAAACAGCATAGAATTCGGGCCCAGGTTTTCCCGCATTGGCCCTGGGTTTGGTCAGCTTATTAAATCCATGTCCTCTGGTTCTCGAAACATCTGCCAATGGGAAAGGTTCCTCCCTATTTACTCTGCCCCTCATGGTTTCGAACACCTCTATCAAATCTCTTCTCAACCCCCCCCCCCCCCCCCCCCCCACCCCCCCCGCCACATCACCATGCCTAATTCTCCACAAAGCCAGCAATAAAACACGCCAGTCCCGAATATGTCTGGAACTATGTGGCGTGCAGAAGTCGGGATTCACCCAAACAATGCCTGGGACTGCCTCTGGTGTTCGGGATGGAGGTGTCAGCGACCCTGGACCCTTGAACACCTCAGCAGTGGGTGGGGAGGCGGGGCACCTATCAGGGGGATCTGCAAGATTCTGAGTCATTGAGGGGGCCATCTTCTTTTTAAAAAAAAATATTTTTATTAAAGTATTTGCAAATTTTTATAACAATAACAAAAACAATAACAATGACATTGACATGGTAAAATAAACATTTCCCCACCCGACCCAATCATCACATACCACAACCATCTAACGCCTATCCACCCGCCCCCCCCCCCCCCCCCCCACCCTTTGGAATGCTGCTTCTGCCGACATTTTAATTTTCCTCGAGAAAGTCGACGAATAGCTGCTACCTCCGAGCGAACCCTAACATTGACCCTCTTAAGGCAAACTTTATTTTCTCAAGACTGGGAAACCCAGCCATGTCACTAACCCAGGTCTCTACACTCGGGGAGCTTCGAGTCCCTCCACATAAAAAGGATCCTTCTCTGGGCTACCAGGGAGGCAAAGGGCAGGACATCGGCCTCTTTCACTCCCTGAACTCCCGGATCTTCTGACACTCAAAGATCGCTACCTCCGGACTAGGCACCACCCGTGTTTCTAGCACTGTGGACATTGCCCTCACAAACCCCTGCCAAAACCCTCTGAGCTTCGGGCATGCCCAGAACATGTGGACATGGTTTGCTGGGGTTCCGCACACCTCATACATTTATCTTCTACCCCGAAACCTTGCTCATCCTCGCCACCGTTATGTGTGCCCGGTGGACCACCTTAAATTGTATTAGGCTAAGCCTGGCACATGAAGAGGAGGAATTGACCCTGCTTTGGGCGTCCGCCCATAGACCCGCCTCTAACTCTCCACCTAGCTCGTCCTCCCACTTGCCCTTAAGCTCCTCCACCGGGGTTTCCTCCTCCTCCAACAGCTCCTGGTAGATATCCGACACCTTCCCCACCCCCATCCAGGTACCGGACACTACTCTATCCTGAATCCCCCGCGACGGCAGCAGCGGAAAGGCCGGCACCTGCTTTCTCAGGAAGTCTCGCACTTGCAAATATCTAAAATCATTCCCTGGCGGCAGTTTAAATTTATCCTCCAGCGCCTTCAAGCTGGGAAAACTCCCGTCTATAAATAGATTCCCCCATCCTTCTAATTCCTGCCCTCTGCCAGCTCTGGAACCCGCCGTCCAGCCTGCCTGGTGCAAACCTGTGGTTGTTGCAAATCGGGGTCCAGACCAACACACCTTCCACCTTCTTATGCCTCCTCCATTGCCCCCAGATCCTCAGAGCCGCCGGACTTGTGGAGTACCGGGCCGGCGAGAACGGCAGAGGTGCCGTTATCAATGCCCCAAACTGGTGCCTTTACAAGACGCCGCCTTCAACCGCTCCCATGCCAACCCCTCCCCCATTACCCACTTCCGAATCATGGTGATGTTAGCCACCCAGTAGTAGTTGCAGAAGTTCCGGCAGCGCCCATCCACCCTCCCCAGACAAAGCCCGAGATTATCTTGTTCACCCGCTTGAAAAAGGCCTTGGGGATGAAGATGGGGAGCCACTGAAAGACAAACAGAAATCTGGGGAGGACTGTCATTTTCACGGTCTGGACCCTCCCCCATTTTCACGGTCTGGACCCCCCCCCCCCCCCCACACCAGTGACAACGGGAGCATATCCCATCTCTTAAAGTCCCCTTCCATTTGCCAACCGGGATAGATTAAGCTTATGCAGTGTGGTGAACGTATTATAGTAACCATTCACCACTGTACTACATTGTACCACGTTGTTGCCCATGTGGGCTGCACCTATGGACCATTGTACTGTATTACGCCGCTTGTATCATGTTGGTGCCCTTGTGGGCTCCGCCCCCTTGAGGGGAGGTACAAAGAGCAGCTGCCCTGTAGGCGGCTCTCATTGCAGAGCAGTCGCAGGCAGGCACTGTTCTAGTTGATTAAAGCCACTGTTCACTTCAACTCTCTGTCTCGCGTAAACTGATGATCGCATCAATTTAATCAACTACAACATCGTGATGGAATCAGCCCTCAAACCTGACCGACTGGAACTCGACCCACAGGCCGCGGAAGCCAAAGGGATTTTTTCACATTGGCTCCGATGTTTCGAGACCTACCTCGCAGTCTCCTCCACGCCCTCCATCACCGACGAACAGAAGCTGGGCCTCCTCCACGCCCGGGTGAGCCATCAAATCTCCGTACAACTCGAGGAAGCGACAACATACGCAGACGCCCTCGCGATGCTGAAGCGCCTATACGTGAGGCCGGTGAAGGAAGTGTACACGCGGCATCTCCTCACCACTTGCCGCCAACGCCCCGGGCAATCGCTGGAGGAGTACCTACGCGACCTCAAGGTCCTCGCGCAAAGCTGCAACTACAAGGCCGTCATGGCCTCCCAACACATGGAACTCGCCGTCCGGGACACCTACGTGGCTGGGGTCCGGTCCAAATACGTCAGACAGCGCCTGCTCGAGAAGGGTGCCCTCGACCTAGAAGAGACGGTAAAACTAGCCACCTCCCTAGAAGTAGCATTTTAAAGCCTCAACGTTTTCCCTTCCGATCACGCGACCCCCTAGTGGCCTCCCGACCAGAGAGTACCCCAGGCCTGTGCCGCTCGGCTGCCCACTTAACCCGGGGCTCTACCCTGTTATTTCTGCGGCCAGCACCCCAGGCAGCGTTGCCCGGCTCGAAACGCGAACTGTCGCGACTGCGGCAAGAAAGGACACTATGCCAAAGTTTGCCTGGCCAGGTTCAAGTCCTCCAAACCACAGGCCCGACCCTCAGACTCACAGGCCCGCATACCCCGCAGCGTGGCTGCGTGCCCGCCGGCTCCGCACCCTTCGGGCGTGTCATCTGCCTCGTGCTGTCCGTGGGGGCAGCCATCTTTGACTCCGCACAACACGTGCGACTGATGGGGGCCGCCATCTTGGCCACCGTCTCCCACGCTGCCCGCCATGTGCGACTCATGGGGGCCGCCATCTTGGACGCCATCTTCCTCGCCGCCTGACACGTGCGACCGATGGGGGCCGCCATCTTGGCAGCCAGCTGCAACGCCGCCCGACACGTGCGACTGACGGGGGCCGCCATCTTGGGAACACACCACCACCTCTGTGTGATATGGTACGAATTAAGTAATGGCATGATGGGAAAACTGGTCAATGGGAAGACTAGTCAAAAGGTTTGAGACAATACCAGATAGACTGAAACTACTCATTCCGGCTCCCCAGGCCCAGGTAAAGAATGCTGCCCTATTTTCTGAGCTGTAGGCCATAGGCCAACTCTGCATAACTTGAAGTCTGAAAAGATCAGCGAAGGTCGAGCCATTCCAAAACACCGGAAAGACCTCGGCAACTCCTGATAAGACTAACTCGTCATAACCCAGGGCCGTAGGAATTAAAACAAAGATCGGTTCAGGAAGAAATAAATCTATTCTGACCTTTCAATTTTCCCTCCGAGGACTAAATAATGGTATGAGTGATATGAACAAACATGGTCTGGTCTTTGCTTCTGTTTGTATTTCCGATTAAACTCCTGACTATACTGTTGTCACATAATCTTGCTAAAGTTAATGTATGAATATTAACTTAATTCTCCGCAAAGCGCGGAACTTGTGAAAGACTGAGCAGTTTTGTTGAATGCTCTCTTGCTTCAAGTTTCAGCCATTACTGCAAGCAATTGTTTTCGAAAATAAAGCTTATTTATGTCTTAACGAGTGTGTTGAATTCTTCGCTCACAGAAGCGAAAATATTGACTTTCACAATTTGGCGCAAGCGAGCAGTTACCAATATCCTGAGTGAATTCCGTGGGGGGACTGAAGAAGTGATTGAGCCAGACCCGGAGGAAAGAGACAGACGCCAGCACAAGGTAAGATTAACCTTGGTCTCTCTCTCTCTCTCGGATTAGTGGTTCGACCCCTCATCCCTGACGGAAGTAACTAAACAGGTGACGGTGCTCAAATCTAAATTGTACTTATTAAATTGTTAGTAGAGTACAGCGGGTCAGGGACCCCAATTAGGTCAGGGACCTCTTGCTTGTTTTACAGGTTTAAATTTGGGTCAGGAACCCTACAATTTGATTTGGTACCTGGGATTTTTTTTGATTGCCAGGGGCACATTTTATTGACATTATGGGACAGAGTTTAGACAAAACCGGGGGCAATTCCCCTCTATTTTTCATGTGCTCTGAAAACCCTTCTCATGAACGTAATTTACGAAAATTATCTGCAGCGCTGAACAATAAATTGGGTAATGATATTTGGCCATTAGGGGGCACTTGGGACTACAATAATTGCACTTCTGCTGAGAAAACTATTTGGCAGAGAAGCGCCACGAACAATCACTATTAATGAGTTGGAGAGATAACGCCCGTAGAAAAGGGATTGATGATTGTGTGGATGGTAAAGCAAAGAATTGGGAGACTTTAAAATTGGAATGTGAACTTTGGGATAGAAAGCATAAACAACAAGGCGAAAATAAAAAATCTCCAACCAATAGGCAGAGAGGGCTAGCCCAGCAGATTAAACGAAAGGAGGATCCTCCCAGTTGCTCTGGCATGCCGATGTTTCCCTATTCAGGCGATACGGAAGAGGAGGAGGATTTAACCCCTGGACCCCACCCTCATCCTGCACACCCTGACCCTACAATTCCACTGTCCCAAGTCCAGACTCCCCCTTATGGTCCCACTGCCAATGAAACTCCTGCTAATGCATCCCCCGTAGCAACACGCACTCGGTCACATACGCAAGCCGTTAATATGGAACAACTCTTCACCTCTGTTAATCAGGCTTTTCTTGATTTATCACTCCAACCTAAGGAGGAGGAAACTTTTCCGCCACCACCTCCCCCTGCAAATTATCCCATTAGGAGTGTTATTAACCCCCACACTGGTGATAATGACGACCCATTCATTGAGGTGTGGCAGGCTTTTAAACCCCATGAGCTATGTTTGATCATGGCCCAATGTCCCTCCTACAAAGAGGACCCAGAGGGGTTCACTGAGTTTTTGAGGAGAACTGCGACCATGTACGGTGCTACCGCACGTGATCAGTATTCACTGATTTATTCATCCCTTCCCCCAGAATTAGGGGAAAGATGGAAAAATGAATTAGGACTTCACGGGGACACGTGGATGGCCTTCAGCGCCGCACGCCAAACGGAGGACGATCAGCGTACTTTAATGTTCCCTGCACTAAAACGGGCTCTCCGTAAACCCGTTGATATCGCCAAACTCCTTGAATGTACCCCCACTTCTAAGGAAGATGGTCCAGAATTTTTTGACCGCTTTTGTGTCGTGTACACTCTTTACTCCGGGGACATTGCTTTCAATGCAGGCACACAGTCTCCCCAATTTAATGCACTATTAATGCAGGTTTTGCCTGACCGTGTAGCATCCAGTATTAAAACTAATAACATGGTCTGGTCTGACAATTCTAAACCTCAAATGAAACGTGCTGTGTCTTATTATTGGAGCAATGGCCGTAATCGTGAGACCTGTTACAAAGATACTTCGCCCAAAATTAAATCCGAATTCATCCAACGTCCCTCTCAAAGAAGAGCTCCTAAAGGTCAGAACTCTCAGACAGATTCATGTTACTATCGCCCAGATTGCACGGACCCGCCTGAATTTGGTTACCGCTCACAGGCTCCTTACTCCTTCACTCCACACACGGAGGATTTCGACAGCGCTCCTCCGCGTCGTCCATCTGCCAAATATGTCACTTGCTTCAACTGTCAACATACAGGCCACTACGCTAGCGATTGTCCTGATTCAGCAAAACAATCTTTTGTTACTCTCAAAAACGCCCTGGCTACCGCCCCAGCGCTAGGACGACCTATGTATGACAGACCCTTTCAGTTGTACGTTAATGTTCTTGATGAATGTGCCACTGGTGTTCTAACACAAGAACACGGTGACCGGCGTCGCCCGGTCGCCTACTATTCTACGAAATTGGATCCTGTAGCTTGCGGTCTACCTCCCTGCACCCAAATTCTTACAGCTGTCCATTTGTTAGCGCAGGCAGCCTCTAATCTGACCCTTCACCAGCCAGTACAAGTGCATACCTCGCACTCTATTGTGGCTCTCCTAGCATCTCAGCAAACCCAGCATCTGACTCAAGCCCGCTTGAGCCGCTATGAGGTTTCACTATTGCAAAACCCCTACCTCTCTTTTCATTGCTGTTCTACCTTAAATCCTGCTGTGTTCCTCGAACAGCCCCCCGATAACCTTGCTGACCCGCCACACGATTGTTTGCTTCGGAATCACTTCCTTACCGCGCCTCGCCCGGATTTAACGGACCGGCCTATTGATAATCCAGATCTAATTTTTTATGTTGATGGCAGTTCCTCCATTTCTCTCACTGGCATCCCACAGTTGGGATATGCCGTGGTAACCAATACTGACGTGCAGGAAGCAGCAGCCTTCGAGACCCCTGTCTCCGCACAAAAAGCCGAGCTATTTGCCCTTACTCAAGCATGTATTTTGGCCACAGATAAAAGTACTAATGTTTACACTGATTCTAGGTATGCCTTTGGCGTGACCCACGATTTTGGTCGCCTCTGGCAACAGCGAGGCTTTCTCACCTCTGCGGGAGCTCCCATTCAAAATGCTCTTTGGATTAAAAATCTCCTCGATGCTATTCAGCTTCCCCATCAATTGGCAATTATTAAATGTGCTGCGCACACAAAGGGGGACACTCCTGTTCAATTAGGAAATGCCCGTGCTGATTCGGCTGCTAAGGCTGCAGCTATATCAGCCTCTCTGATTGTTCCCAGTGGGGCTACTCTGAAACCAGGTACCTGCATTAGGAACGAAGGGCATGCCAGACATAACTGAAGTTCATAATTTACAGAGGGACGCCTCTGATTCCGAGCGCACACTATGGAAGTCAATGGGGTGTTCACACTCCTTGATATGAGACCTCTGGCTTACTCCCATTGGTCAAGTTTGTATTCCGAATTCTTTATTGCCGGTACTTATTGATTATTTGCATTCTTGTACCCATCTTGGCAAGGAAGGAATGGTACAGCTACTCCTGAAAACTTGGTGGCACCCAGATTTGAATAAAGCAGCGCAAACGCGGCTGGATCGATGCGTTATTTGCATGAAACATAATAAGGGTAAAGGCATTAAATGCCCTCCAGGAACCACTCCCTTGCCAGATGGCCCTTTTGCCTGTATACAGCTTGATTTTATCGAATTGCCAAAAGCACAGTGCTATAAATATTGTTCAGTAATAATCGATGTGTTTAGTAATGGATTGAAGCCTTCCCCACCACTAATTTGTACGGCACATACGATGGTGAAGTTGTTGTTAACGGAAGTCATTCCTCGTTTTGGAGTACCCAAAATGGTGAGCTCAGTCAATGGACCACATTTTGTAGCTCGGATCAATACTGAATTGTGCGAAGCACTCGTAATTAAACAGCAACTGCACTGCGCGTATCACCTGCAGGCTGCAGGAATTGTGGAAAGAGCTAACGGGACTTTAAAAGAAAAATTATCTAAATTAACTGAAGAAACTGGGTTAAATTGGCTAAAAGTATTACCCTTGGCACTGTTTCACATGCGAGTGACTCTCCATTCGTGGACCGGACTGTCAGCTGCAGAGATAGTCTATGGTCGGCCAATGAGGACTCCCTGGGATGCCCATGAAAAACCCCTAGAGGGAGTAGACCTCCACGTGATAGGGGAACAAATGCAGAACTATTTGAAGCAATTAACACTTTCTCTGAAGTTTCTCCACTCACAGGTAAAACAGGCACATCCCCCAGTAACGGCAGGGACAGCCATCCCTCGATATCCAGTGATCAAACCCGGAGACCACGTGTTGGTGAAAAACTGGGACAGAAAGAAACTAGGACAACGCTGGAGCTGCAACTTCCTCGTACTGCTGACTACACCAACTTCCGTCAAACTTGAAGGACGGTCAAGTTGGGTACATCTATCCGATTGCAAGAAGATAGTCTCCAACCCAGACGAGAACACAGGATGAAGATCTTCATTATAATTTTTGGACTCTCTGGACTATTTAGCCTTAATGGCCACTCGGTAGTAAAAAAACGACCTAAACGAGAACTGCCTTCCAATACCTATTTATATATGTCATATCTTTATGCCGAAAAATTGAACGTAAGCAAGTTTTGGGTTTGTACCCACAACCCCGTCAATTCGAGGGAAGCAATACCTCTTCAATCCCTCCCCTTTCATATCGCAGAGACGGTTGAATGGATTTTACGACAAAATCAAACAGGGAGCAGGGGAAATAGGGCGGATATGGAAATATGGAGATCTGCTGGCTATGACATGACTACATTTTCAGCTTCGTATCAACCTACCTATAATCATGCCTTGACTCCACCCTCCCTCACTGTCCACTCGTATAATGTTCAAGGTTCCATGTGTTTTAATAAATTAGGGAAAGGAAAGTTAATGGTGCAAAGAAGGTGCTACCTTACAGTGACTGGCAAGGACCGGTACCAGGCATATCCAACAAGGGCATGTTTAACTGTGATTGGTCCAAGGTATGGAATATAACCTCTAACATTTCATGGGGACAGACATCCCCAATCCCCTGGATGACATCAGCTGATGATTTTACGGCCTATAATGGAACCTATTTCATATGCGGCACTAAAGCATATCCATGCCTCCCCATTGATTGGACAGGATCCTGCTTTTTGGGATATGTTGTACCTCAAATGCGTCACCTACCCACCCTTAAGGACTCCCCCTCGCGAGCAAAAAGGACTTTTTCTAAAACGGAACAGTTCTTTATGATGGCCTTTCCCTTGTACGGAACGGGCAAGGCATCCGACGAACTGATCCACATGGCCACAGCATTGGAACAACTGGCGAACGTAACGGCAGCAGAAGCCAGGGAAACTGGTCAGGCACTGGCTGAAGTCTCAGCTGAGCTAGTAGCTGTCCGGACCGTGGCATTACAAAATCGACTGGCTTTGGATTATCTGCTAGCCTTGCAGGGAGGAACGTGCGCTATCATAGGTCAAGAGTGCTGTACTTATATTCCAGATGGCTCTGAAAATATCACTAACTTGGCCGACCATATTAAAAGACAGGCTGCTCAAATTCAAGAAATTGGCAATGAATTTCATGACTATAACCCGCCGGGTTGGCAAGGATGGTTGGGTCATGGATTATTTGATTGGATCTTTAAGGCCTTCATTCTACTACTCCTAATTCTACTAGGGATAGGATTGCTTGGTTGCTTGTGTAAATGCATTTTCAAACGAGTCATGGATATACCTATTTAACTAGTTGTCATGATATGACAAAAGGAGGGAATGTGATTATGGTACGAATTAAGTAATGGCATGATGGGAAAACTGGTCAATGGGAAGACTGGTCAAAAGGTTTGAGACAATACCAGATAGACTGAAACTACTCATTCCAGCTCCCCAGGCCCAGGTAAAGAATGCTGCCCTAACTATTTTCTGAGCTGTATGGCCATAGGCCAACTCTGCATAACTTGAAGTCTGAAAAGATCAGCGAAGGTCGAGCCATTCCAAAACACCAGACCTCGGCAACTCCTGATAAAACTAACTCGTCATAACCCAGGGCCGTAGGAATTAAAACAAAGATCGGTTCAGGAAGAAACAAATCTATTCTGACCTTTCAATGTTCCCTCCGAGGACTAAATAATGGTATGAGTGATATGAACAAACATGGTCTGGCCTTTGCTTCTGTTTGTATTTCCGATTAAACTCCTGACCATACTGTTGTCACATAATCTTGCTAAAGTTAATGTATAAATATTAACTTAATTCTCCGCAAAGCGTGGAACTTGTGAAAGACTGAGCAGTTTTGTTGACTGCCCTCTTGCTTCAAATTTCAGCCATTACTGCAAGCAATTATTTTTGAAAATAAAGCTTGTTATTCTGTCTTAACGAGTGTGTTGAATTTTTCTCTCACAGAAGCGAAAATATTGACTTTCATATCTGACCACGCCGGCTACCCGCAACTCGGCGCGGTCACCCTTGATCAGTCACGCCCAAAGCACCTCCGGAACACCATGATGACCGTCCGGGTCAATGGACACGAAACGCCTTGCCTGTTTGACTCCGGGAGCACAGAGAGCTTCGTTCATCCAGACACGGTAAAGCGCTATTCGCTCCTAATCTCCCCCGCACTTCAAACAATCTCCCTCGCTTCCGGATCGCACCCACTGCAGATCCGGGGGTACACTGTCGCGAACCTCACTTTACAAGGTGTTGAATATGCAAACTTTAAGCTAAATGTACTCCCCGATCTCTGCGCTCCTCTTCTGTTGGGACTGGACTTCCAGTACAACCTCAGGAGCCTGACCCTGAAGTTCGGCGGGCCCCTATCCCCTCTCACCGTATGTAGCCTCGCGACCCTGAAGGTCGACCCTCCCCCGCTCTTCACAAATCTCACCGCCGACTGTAAACCCGTCGCCTTCAGGAGCAGGCGGTACAGTGCCGAGGACAGGACTTTTATCAGGTCCGAGATCCAGCGACTCTTGCAGGAAGGGATCATCGAGGCCAGCAATATCCCCTGGAGAGCTCAGGTGGTAGTCGTCAGGACCGGGGAAAAGAACCGGATGGTTGTAGACTACAGCCAAACCATAAACCGGTAAACGCACCTCGATGCGTACCCCCTTCCCCGGATAGCGGACATGGTTAATCAGATCGCACACTACCGGGTGTTCTCCATGGTGGATCTGAAGTCCTCATACCACCAGCTCCCAATCCGCCCGGAGGACCGGCACTACACGGTCTTTGAGGCAGACGGCCGCCTCTTCCACTTCCTCCGGGTCCCCTTCGCGTCACCAACGGGGTCTCGGTCTTTCAAAGAACGATGGACCGAATGGTGGACCAGTATGGGCTGCGGGCCACATTTCCGTATCTGGACAACATCATCATCTGCGGCCATGACCAGCAGGACCATGACGCCAACCTCCAGAAGATTTTCCAAAGCCCAAGCCCTCAACCTCACTTATAACAAGGAGAAATGCGTTTTCCGCACAACCAGACTAGCCATCCCTGGCTATGTCGTGGAAAATGGAGTTCTAGGGCCCGTCCGTATGCACCCCCTCCTGCAACTCCTTCTTCCCCACTGCCCCAAGGCCCTGAAAAGGTGCCTCGGGTTCTTTTCCTATTACGCCCAGTGGGTCCCCAACTATGCGTCAAAGCCCGCCCACTGATCAAAGCTACCATCTTCCCACTGGCGGCTGAGGCCCACCAGGCCTTCAGCCGCATCAAGGCAGATATTGATAATGTGCGCGGTGGACGAATCCATCCCCTTCCAGGTGGAGAGTGACGTGTCAGAGGTCGCCCTCGCCGCTACCCTTAACCAGGCGGGTAGGCCAGTAACATTTTTCTCCCGTACCCTCAACGCCTCTGAAATTCGACATTCCTCAGTCGAAAAAGAAGCTCAAGCCATCGTGGAAGCTGTACGGCACTGGAGGCCCTACCTCGCTTGTAGGATCCACATGGTCGGTAGCCTTCATGTTCGACAATACACAGCAGGGCAAAATCAAGAATGATAAGATCTTGAGATGGAGGATCGAACTCTCCACCTATAATTACGATATAGTGTATCGTCCTGGGAAGCTCAACGAGCCCTCAGATGCCCTGTCCCGCGGCATATGCGCCAGCGCGCAAGAAGACCGACTCCGGGCCATCCACGATGACCTCTGCCACCCGGGGGCCACCCGGCTTCTCCACTACATCAAGGCCCGCAACCTGCCCTACTCCACCGAGGAAGCCAGGGCCATGACCAGGGACTGCCAAGTCTGCGCGGAATGTAAGCCGCACTTCTATCGACCGGATAAGGCCCACCTGGTAAAGGCATACCTTCCCTTTGAGCGCCTCAGTATCGACTTCAAAGGGCCCCTCCCTTCTGCCAACCGCAACATGTATTTCCTCAACGTCGTTGACGAGTTCTCCCGCTTCCCATTTGCAATCCCTTGCCCCGACATGACCGCGGCCACTGTCATTAAGGCCCTGCATAGTATCTTCACCTTGTTCGGTTTCCCCACTTACATCCACAGTGACCGGGGCTCCTCGCTTATGAGCGACGAAGTGCGTCAGTACCTGCTCGGGAAGGGCATCGCCTCGAGCAGGACTACCAGTTACAACCCCCAGTGAAACGGACAGGTGGAGAGGGAGAATATGGCGATATGGAAGGCCGTCCTCCTGGCCCTACGGTCTAGGAATCTCCCAGTTTCCCACTGGCAGTTGGTCCCCCCCGACGCGCTCCACTCCATTAAGTCATTCTTTGGCACAGCCACGAACGAGACCCCTCATGACCGCCTGTTTGTTTTCCATAGGAAATCCACCTCCGGGGTCTCGCTTCCATCCTGGCTGACGACACCGGGGCTCATCCTACTCCGCAAACACGTAAGGAGCCATACGTCCGACCCCCTGGTCGAGAGGGTTCAGCTCCTTCATGCCAACCCCAGTACGCATACGTAGAGCACCCCGACGGCCGACAGGACACAGCCCCCCTCCGGGACCTGGCACCCGCAGGATCCCCTACCATCTCCCCAACCTACCCCCCCTCAACCTACACCGAACAGCGCACCCCCCAAATGGCCTCCACATCCCCTCCAATACCCCCTCCCCCCTTCGCTGACCTACAGGAATGAAGCTCCTGAAGGCACGCTCCCGGAGTCCACACCTGTGCCCGCATCGCCGAGTTCACCACCCATGCCCGCACTGATGGGTTTGACACCCATGCCCGCTGCGAAACCAGAGCTCCGGCGATCGCAGCGCACAATCAGGGCGCCAGACAGACTGAACCTGTGAGCCCTTCACCCCCGCTGGACTTCAAATTTTTAACAGGGGGTGAATGTGGTGAATGTATTATAGTAACCATTCACCACTGTACTACATTGTACCACGCTGTTGCTCATGTGGGCTCCACCTATGGACCATTGTACTGTACTACACTGATTGTATCATGGTCGTGCCCTTGAGGGGAGGTACAAAGAGCAGCTGCCCTTTAGGTGGCTCTCATTGCAGAGCAGTCGCAGGCAGGTACTGTTCTAGTTGATTAAAGCCACTGTTCACTTCAACTCTCTATCTCGTGTGAATTGATGGTCGCATCATGCAGTACCTCCCATTTCCGAGCCCCCTGGATTCCCAGATAGCGAAAGCTCTTCCCTACCATTCTAAGCGGCAGCTCCTCCAGTCTCTCCTCCTGCCCTCTAGCCTGAATCACAAACATTTCGCTCTTCCCCATGTTCAATTTATACCCCGAAAAACTGCCAAATTCCCCCAAGATCCGCATGACCTTTCCCATCCCCTCCAACGGGTGTGAAATGTACAAAAGCAAATTGTCCGCATAGAGTGAGACCCGGTGCTCCACCCCCCCCCCCCCCACCCCCTCCGAACCAGCCCCTGCCAGTTCCTCAAAGCTCTTAGCGCCATGGCCAGTGGCTCTATAGCTAGAGCAAACAATAATGGGGAGAGGGGGCACCCTTGCCTCGTCCCTCAATGTAATTTGAAATACCCCGACCCCAGCTGGTTCGTACGTACGCTGGCTACTGGTGCCTGATAGAGCAACAGCACCCAGCAAATAAAACCCTCACCAAACCCAAATCTTCCCAGCACCTGCCACAGGTACTCCCACTCCACCCGATCAAAAGCCTTCTCTGCATCCATCGCTACCACCACCTCCGCTTCTCCTCTTTCTGAGGGCATCATAATAACATTTAAAAGCCTCCGAACGTTGGCCTTGAGTTGCCTGCCCTTAACGAATCCCATCTGGTCTTCCCCAATCACCCCCGGAACGCAGTCTTCTATCCTTGTGGCCAATATCTTAGCCAACAACTTGGCATCCACATTCAAAAGCGACACCGGCCTATATGACCCACACTGCTCAGGATCCTTCTCCCATTTTAGAATAAGTGAAATCGAGGCCGGCGACATTGTCGGGGGGAAGATCCCCTTCCCTCTATCCTCGTTAAACGTCCTCACCAGCAGTGGGCTCAATATCCCTGAGAACTTCTTAGAAAATTCCACCGGGTAGCTGTCTGGCCCCGGGGTTTTGCCCGACTGCATGCCCTCCAGCCCCTTGATAACTTCCTCCATCTCAATTGGGGCTCCCAGCCCCTCCACCAGGTCCTCCTCCACCATTAGAAACTCCAACAGATCCAAAAATTGCCTCATCTCCTCCACTCCAGCCGGGGGTTCCAACTCATATAATTTACTGTAAAATTCTTTGAACACTTTGTTTACCCCCCCTGGGTCCAAGACCATGTTTCCGTCCCTATTCTTCACTTTACCAATCTCCCTGGCTGCCTCTCTCTTCCTAAGCTGTTGCGCCAACATCCTACTCGCCTTTTCTCCGTACTCATAAACCGTCCTCCCTTACCTTCCTCAACTGTTCCACTGCTTTCCCTGTGGTCAACAACTCCAACTCCGCCTGTAACTTCCGCCGCTCCCTCAGGATCCCTGCGTCCGGGGCCTCCGCGTATCTCCTGTCCACCCGGAGTATCTCCTGCACTAATCTCTCCCTCTCCGCCCATTCCCCCTTTTCCCTGTGGGACCGAATCGAAATTAGTTCCCCTCTCACAACTGCCTTCAGAGCTTGCCACACCGTCACCGCAGATACCTCTCCCGTGCCATTTGTTTCCAGGTAGTTCTGGATGGACTTATTCACCCGCCCGCAGACCGCTTCATCCACTAGCAACCCCAGATCCAATCTCCATAACGGACATTGCCCTCTCTCCTCGCCAACCCACAAATCAACCCAATGCGGGGCATGATCCGAGACTACAATTGCCGAGTATTCCGTCCCCACCACCCTCGGCATTAGCGCCCTGCTCAGAACAAAAAAGTCAGTACGAGAGTAAACCTTATGGAAGTGAGAAAAGAAAGAAAATTCCTTTGCCCTCGGCTGCATAAACCTCCATGGGTCTCTACCCCCCATTTGTACCATAAAGCCCTTCAATTTCTTTGCCACAGCGACCTCCTCCCTGACCTAGATATTGACCGGTCCAATTCCGGATCAATGACCGTGTTAAAGTCCTCCCCCATGATCAGGTTATGTGACTCTAAGTCCGGGATCTTACCTAACACCCACCTCATAAACTCCACGTCGTCTCAATTCGGAGCATATATGTTCACGAGCACCACTCGTACCCCCTCCAACCTTCCACTCACCATTATGTACCTACCCCCCTTATCTGGCACGATTATCCCAGCCTCGAATGCCACTCGCTTACTAATCAAAATTGCTACCCCCCTGGTCTTTGAGTCCAGCCTTGAGTGGAACACCTGGCTAACCCATCCCTTCCTCAATCTCGTCTGATCTGTGACCTTTAGATGTGTCTCCTGTAGCATTGCCATGTCTGCCTTCAGTTCCCTTAGATGCACGAACACGCGAGCCCTCTTGACCGGCCCATTCAGTCCTCTCACATTCCACGTAATCAGCCTGGATGAGGGTCTTCCACCGCCCTCCCCCTGCCGACTAGCCATCACCCTTTTTAGGCCCCCAAGCCTGCACCCCCCCGCTTCCCCAAGTACCCCCATGAGCAGCAGCCGTTCACGACCTCCCATTTATTCCCCGACAATAGTTCCTTCCCTGTCAGCAGAGCAGTCTCCCCCCCTCCCCTCCCCCCCCCCCCCAACAGCACCAGAAACCTCATCCCCCAGGCCAAGCACCAGTTTAACACCCGCTCACCCCACAATGCGCTTCCGAGAGTCAGCTGAACCATACTGACCCCGATAACCTCCGCCCCGGCGCCAAACAGTCTGTCTGCCTATTGTTCGAACCTCTTCCCCCACATGAATAAACCGCTCCCAGATCCTGATAAATACGCAACTCACAGTTCTCCCATTTGCTGCTCCGTTCTTTCTTGGCCCATCGCAGGACGTGTTCCTTATCTGTAAACCAGTGAAAACGTACGACCATGGTACTTGGCGGGTCGTTCGCCCTGGGCTTCCTCGCCCCCATCAACCCCATCAACTTCTCCAGCATGTCCGTCACATATGCCTTCGCATCCGATCCTTCACTGCCTTCAGGGAGGCCAACGATTCTGAGGTTCTGCCTCCTGGACCTATTCTCCAGGTCCTCCAGCTTCTCCTGCATCCTCTTCTGGTGATCATCCAGCACCTCAACCTTGTTCTCCAGCATGGTTATATAGTCCTTGTCGGATAACTTTTGTTCAATCTCCCGTATCGCTTTCCCCTGGGTCTCCTGATTCAAGACTACTTGATCAATCGAAGCCTTGATCGGGTCCAGCGGATCCTTTTTCAGCTTGGCGAAGCAATCCTCAAAACACATCACAAGCTGCTCCGTCGACCACTCGGCCCTTGCCCTCCGCCACGCTGTCCCGCGGTACCAGCTCCGCTTGCTTCTCACGACCAGGACTGAGTCGTTCCAATTCTCCACACACCAGAGAGGGATTCCTCCTTACTGTTGCACAGTTCGCCGATTTATCCCAAAAAATCCAAGAAAAATCAGGGGAAAAAGGTCCGAAAGTCCATTACAGGCAGGAGCTATCGAATGTGCGACCTCTCCTGCATGGCTGCCACCGGAAGTCAGGGGGGGCCCATCTTCTAACCTCAGAGTGTTCCTGGAGATCCATCTTGTTTCCCCAGTGGGCACCTTCTCAATATGACACCCAAATATGACGGCGGGATAAGTGTAATCTCTAGCCCATGCTGCCACGGAATATGGCACTAAGCCCCCCCCCCCCCCCCCCCCCAATGTATAACTAATGAGGTTGAGACAGGAAGATATGGCATGGTTTCTTATTGACGCCCGCAACAGGAAACAGTCCCAGTCCCATCCCCGCCACAGAACTTAGTCGCAGCTGGTAGAATTCCACTGAATACTTCAGTTGAGGCCAAAACACTGATTTAAAAAGATTCATCATAACTTCCTTGCTTTTATACGCTATGCCCCTATTAATAAAGTTGAGGGTTCTGGATACTTTAGTGACTTCTCTCTCAATAAGCTGTCCTGATACCTCCATGATCTATCCACCCGCAGATTACTCTGCTCCTGCACCCCCTTCACAATTGTACTCTGACCAAAATTAATCACTTCACACTCCTCTGTGTTAAATCTCATCTGCCACATGTTCACCCATTCCACCAGCCTCCCTGGTCCTCTTGAAGTCTATCTCTGCCCACCCCACAATTCACAATACTTCCAAGATTTGTGTCATCCACCAATTTTGAAATTGTGGCCTGTTCACCCAGATCGAGGTCATTAATATAGATCAAGAAAAGCAGGGGTCCAAACACCGACACTTGGGTTACCCGACTATCTACAAACCCAACCCCACCAGACTGAGAAACAACAGTTCACCTCTGTTTCCTGTCACTCAGCCAACTTCATATCCATGTTGCCACTTTCCCTTTTATTCCAGGGGATTTAACTTTGCTGTTGATTTAAGGTCAAAGTAAAGTCACCATAGTCCCAGTTGACCGTAGGCTGCTTTCCCCTTTGAGGGGGAGAGCTGACTGGCGTTGATTTAACCTGAGGGTCACCACAACTTAGGCGAGAGACAAGGTTGAGAAGGTCCTTCATGAATAACCTCCGCTGGTACGGGGATGGAACCCACACTGCTGGTCTCGCTCTGCATCACAAACCAGCTGTCCAGCCAACTAAGCTAGTCCTTGATTTAGGATAGCACAATAGAAAGTTGCATATCCAAGTTTACCAAAGACACAAAGATAGGGCTTTGGAAATATATAATTTAAATTGAATATGGAACAGCTTAAATTAAGGGACAAAACTGTGGCAAATAGATTTCAATGAAATGAAATGAAAATCGCTTATTGTCACAAGTAGGCTTCAAATGAAGTTACTGTGAAAAGCCCCTAGTCGCCACATTCCGGCACTTGTTACAGGGATCGAACCATGCTGCTGGCCTGCCTCAGTCTGCTTTCAAAGCCAGCGATTTAGCCCTGTGCTAAACAGCCCCTAGTAGGTAAATGTAGGAAAATGTGAGCTCATCTACTCTGAACTTAAAGGTATGGGGCAGAATTTTATCCTTCCACCATGGCAGGTTGGGTTCTGAGGAGGGTGGAGCATAAAATTGAATCGATGGGATACCCCCTGGGAACCCACCTGCTCAAAGCTATACACAATTTCACGCATGGGGGCAGGGCCTTGGGTGGGAAATCCGCCCATTCACCAATTAAAGACCCTTAAGTGGCCACTTAAGGGCTTATTCCGCCCAGCCTCAATATTTAGACTGGCGGGTGCAGCTGTGTGAGGGTGGGGATGTGACATTTTCATTTTTTCCCATATCAGGCGGGACAGTGGGGGATGTGCCCCTCACTCTGAAGGGCCCTCGGAGTAGCCCGCCTCCCCAGGATGTTGGAGCTCTGGGACTCCCTTCCTCTCTGGTCTCCGGCCCAGACTTCCACGAACATCCCACTCCCAGGACTTACCTTTTTGAACTTAGTTTGGGAACATATTCCCAGGGAGAGTGTTGTAGTACCACTTCTGGCCACTGCAATGCCTGGCTGGATTGAAGAGCAGTCGGTCAATTTGATTGGCCGCCAGCTCTCATGGGCAAAATCCGTTTGGGGTGGACAAAAATGCCACCCACTGCCATCAATGCTCATGTGAGCATTAAATGAAAGTGTGAGTTTGCGGCTGCACATTAAGCGGCACGGTAGCACAGTGGTTAACACAGTTGCTTCACAGCGCCAGGGTCCCAGGTTCGATTCCCGGCTTGGGTCGCTGCCTGTGCAGAGTCTGCACGTTCTCCTCATGTCTGCATGGGTTTCCATTGTAAGTCAAAAAACTGCCTGCATTAGAACTATTAGAACTGCCTGTACCACCCTCTCAGGACGTGAGTACCACAGACTCAGAGAAAATACATTTCTTCTTATCTCTGCCTTAGATGGGAGTCTGTGGTTGGGATTCTCTGGTCCGCCAGCCGTGTTTTCCGGTGCAGCGCACTCCCGTCGACAGCAGGAATCTCTGTTCCCGCAGTCGGCCAATGCGTTTCCCATTGTGACCAACCCACACCTTCGGGAAACCCACGGGTGTGAGTGTGCTGCCGGTGGACTGGAGAATCCCGCCGAGGGAGAATCCCGGTGAAATTGTGTCCACTAGCTCAATCTCTCTCAGAAGGGGAAACATCCTTTCAGCATTTATCCTGTCAAATCCCCTCAGAATCTTATCTATTTCAATAAGATCACCTCCCATTCTTCTAAACTCCAACAGATATAGGCCCAGCCTGGCCAACCTTACCTCTTAGGATAACCTCCTCTTCCCAGGTGTCAGTCGAATGAACTTTCTCTGAACAGCCTCTTGCTTGCACACACACACACACACACTCTTGATTTTCTATGAAGAGAAGGACTCATCCTCCATTTGAAAATAGAGGAGGCAGCTAACCCATTTTACATTTAGAAAAGTAATTTCCTTAATTTTGTAGATCATAGGAATTTATGATGTAGAATGTGGCTCCCACAGATTCATAGAATTTACAGTGCAGAAGGAGGCCATTCGGCCCATCGAGTCAGCATCAGCCCTTAGAAAGACCACACTACTTAAGCCCACGCTTCTACCCCATCCCCGTAACCCAGTACCCCTACCTAACCTTTTGGACACTAAGGGACAATTTAGCGTAGCCTGTCCACCTACCCTGCACATCTTTGGACTGTGGGAGGAAACCCACGCGGACACGGGGAGAAAGTGCAAACTCCACACAGGCAGTTACCCGAGGCCGGAATTGAACCGGGACCTTGGAGCTGTGAGGCAGCAGTGCTAACCACTGTGCCACCGTGCCATCCCGGACGTCAGCTCCAAGGTTGCTCTGTTTCTCTGCACTTCTCAGTATGCTGCCATTTATTGTGTCTTTCCTGCCCTCCTCAAATACATCACCTCACAATTCTCTGGATTGAACTCCATTTGCCCCATTCTATCCACCTGACTAACTCATCAACATCTTCCTGTAGCTGATACCTTTCTTCCTATAAACCTCATGGTTAGTTAAGTCTAAATCATTGATACATACCGTGTAGAGCAGAACAAGATAAGGCAAAAACATTACACTGTGAGCACTTCCTCCGAGGTCCGGGCACTTAACTAGGCGGAGAGGTTGATTCCCAACTCCAGGAATACACTCTGGCACCAAGTCACCAATCTGTCCCTAACTTGGGGCTGGATTCTCCAATTCTGAGGCTATGTCCTCACGCTGGCGTGGGAACGGTGACGTTTTACGACCGGAAATTCGGTGCAAAAAGGCCCGTTTGGCTGGGGGCTAGCAGCTGAGCAGTCGAGCATCCGGCTCTAGCTGCCGATATGGCCTGGAGAATTGCCGGGTCCGTGGCAGCAGCAGCATGGCGGCGGCTGCGCCCGGCCTGCAAAATAGTGTCCCCCCTTTGGCCGGCTCACGAGCCGGACCGCCCCCCCCAACTGTACCCCTGGCCCCTAACAAAGACCCCCCTGCCCGTGCATCGGCCCTCCCCCGACTGTGGCGGCGCTGAACTGAGTCCGCAGCCGCCATGCCGAGTTCCCGAAGGATGATAGCACACGCGACCGATGCTGTTGGGAACTCGGCCGGTCGGGGGCGGAGCAGGGAGGTTGGGCCTCAGGCAACTTCCTGAGACCGTCGATACAGCGCGCGGCGTACTCCTGGAATACGACACTTTGGACGGGGCAGAGCATCGCGAAAGTGGCGCCGCCCCCGATTTCTTCGGAAATGGGTATTCTCCGGCCGATCGCTGAACACGATTTTGTGCAACGCCGATCAGAGAATCTCGCCCTTGGTCTATATTTTACCTCTTAACTATTGATTTGCATTACTGCAACATCTTTAATGTAATTGAACATCTCAACATGCGTCACGGGGGCATTATCAAATAAAATGTGGCACTTTGGCTCGTAAGGAGATATTATGACAAATGGACAAAAACATGACCCAAGAGTTAACTGCTGGGATTTCTGGCCACCTGGGGCATGTTTTCCGGTGGCAGAGATGGCTCCCCATTGGCTGCCATTGGGATCTTCTGGTGCCGCCGAAGTCAATGGCCATTTTCATTGCTCGCCATGGGAACCCACTGAAGAGGGTCGCTTTCAGCGGGACTGGAAAATCCCACCAGAAGAGCCGTAAGATTCAGCCCTCCGTCATTAATGTGGGAAGAGAGATTGATGTTTGATAAAACACTGCAAAAGTGAAGCCCACAGGAACAAAGCAGAAGTGACAAAGGTGGGATCTACCGGCTGTTCATGCTGGTGGGGTCTTCCGGTCCCGCCGACAGCGCTCCCCTGCACGGGTTTTCCAGCATTGTGGGGTGGATTCAGTGGGAAATCCTGTTGACAGCGACTGGCCAATGGTGGGCCATCAGCCGCTGCTGAGAAACATGTTGCAGCGAGGCCAGGCAACCTCACCCTATGTGAAGCGAATATTGGAAAACTGACAGACAGCAGAGATTAACAAATGTAATTCAGGTGGGGGGGAGGGGTTATGGTGTTAACCAAGAGTCAATATATCAGCGACGTGAACTTGGATATGCAGGGCATATTTTAAAGTTTGCTGATTATGGGAAATTTGATGAACAATGAGGAGAATAGGAACAGACATCAGAAAGGGATGAACTGGCAAAATGGGCAGGAGCATGTCAGATACAATTTAATGCAGAGAAGTGTGAAATGATTCCTTTTGGTGGTGTCATAAATGCTTAAATCATGGAGAAGGTTAAACTTCAAGAACTGGAATGTTTTTAAAAAAACACGGGGCGAGGTTCTCCGATCCACCACCCATGTCTTTTTCAGTGGCACACCATTTGCTGGCAGCGGGATTCTGTCTTCCCGCCACTTGTCACTGGGACTTTCCATTGCAGCCACTCCATGCTGCCAGGAAATCCTTGGGCGGGGGTGCGTTGCCAGTGGGGAAAATGAATTGCAATGGCCAGAGAATTCAGGCCACTATCCCTTAAAGGGTTAATGCAAGGACTCTGGTTGCTGCTGTTCTTGGAAAAGACAACACTTTATAAGAAAAGATATTGAAGCAGTTTATGTGTGTATGTATGTGCGATGTGTATGAGTATGTGTGTGCTCATGAGTGTGTGTGTGTGTGTATGTATGTATGTATGTGTATGTATATGTGTATGTTTGTCTATGCGTGTGCATATATATGCGTGAGTGTGTGTGTATTTCTGTGTGTGCATGTGGGTCTATGTGGGTGTGGGTGTATGTGTATATCGCGTGCGTATGTATGTGCCTGACTATATGTGTGTGTTTGTATGTGTGTGTATGTGTAAGTGTATGTGCACGTGCATGTATGTGTGTCTGTCTATGTGTATGTGGCTGTTCATATGTATATGTGTCTATATGTGTGTGTGTATGTATGCATGTGTGTATGTGTGTTTATGTATTTGTGTGGGTGCATACGTATACGTGTGTGTAAGTGTATCTGTTTATGTGTATGTCTGTGCGTATATGCGTCTATGTATGTATGTGTGTATTTGTGTGTGCATGTGTGTATGTGTGTGTGGGTATATTTGTGTGTGTATCTGTATTTGTGCATGTATGTATGTGTGTATGTATGTGTGTGTGCATATGTGTGTATGTCCATGTGTGCGTGTGTATACATGTGTGTGTCTATATGTATGTGTGTGGATGTGTGTCTATGTGTATGTGTGTGTATGTACATCTGTGTGTGCCTATGTGTGTGTGTATACGTGTGTGTGTCTATATGTATGTGTGTGTATGTGTCCATGTGTATGTGTGTGTATATGCATGTGTGTGAATATGTGTGTGTGTATGTGTGTGGGTGTGTATGTGTGTGTGTGTCTGTGTGTGTATGTGTGTCTTTGCATGTCATATTTCATACTGTATATTAATGAGCTTGACCCTTCTGTTCAATAAGTCTGGTTTAATAATAAACTAATAATGTTGTTTATTGAAGAAATCTGTATTGAATGGTCATTCTGAGATTCATCGGGAAAGCACATATTTGGCCATATAGTTAGCTGGACAAATCATTTAGATATATGTAGTGGCCTGTTGAGTAGTGTAACTAGAGCTAGGCAGTGCACAGCTCCCATCTCAGTGGTGACAGTCCAAAGGAGGAGGAGAGGAAATATAAAGTACATTTTCAGGAGTAGATGGATCTGAGAGTGTCATGTTCTTGTGCTATGGCCAGGAGGAATGATGCACAATAGAACATTTAGTTCTTTACTAGTTAAAGTATTTTATTATAAAACAAATACGTGGTAAAGATAACTATAAGAAATATATTCCAAACTACTAATACTAATAAATTATCCGAGAGCTACTGCAAGTATGATTATTCACCAACACAATTATCTCCCAACTCCTCGAGGTACAGAGTCACATGGTAGATTCACACTGCCACCTGTTGGTTGGAGGTCGTGTACATCATTAATACATGATTGCTTATGCATATTATCACATCCCCTTTCCTTTGGAAATGTAATTATTTACATTCACGACTTTATTTTACAATAAAATATGATATGCATAATTCTTTAGAACATTTAACTATTTACAGCCTATCACAAATTCAGTCTCTCAGGTTTACGCCTTTGCCTTGTTGATCTTCTGAGCAGTTGGTTGAGTTTATGACCATGTTTCATCTTCATTTGTTGTTGTGGATGTTTCTTGTTGTTCCTCTTGCATTTGTGCATTTTTATTTTGTTCTGGCTCTGAATGCTGAACTGTATCTTTTTCAACTTTCTTAGGATTGCTCACAAATTCTTCTTGTGGATTACTTACAAAAGGTTGCTGAACTTTCAGCAAAGCTCTTCTGTTTCTCCTTAAGACTGTTTCGTCATCAGTGATGATTAGATATGAATGCGGACCTGCCTGTCGAAGTACCTTTGCATACTTTTACCATTCTTTCCCATTTGGATCTTCCAGCCTGACTACATCATCTGGTTGCAACAGTTGGAGCCTTCTCGTGGATTTGTCGCAAAATCTCTTTTGCCTCCTTTTTTGAAAGGTCAGTTTCCTTTCTAATCTTTCATTAACTGGTTCCTTCGGAATATAGGGCAAGGTCGTCGTAAGTTGTCTATTCATCAGCAAATGAGCTGGTGCAAGCCCATTGATTAATGGCGTTGTACAATAACTCACTGTTTGCCAGTGAACCAATCGAACCAACTCCCTCCAAGGCCGGTTCCTACTATCCACTCGGTGCCGAAGAGTCTGGCTTCGACCTTGCAAAATACAAAAGCCTGGGAACACGTCCTGGCAAACAGACTGTTTCAACTTTGAATCTTTGCTTAAAGGCACATCCTGATTATGGGTTTACAGACCAAATTAATAAAAAGTAAATAAAAGAAATGGGAACAAAGGAAATAAACAGGAAGGACTCTTACACATCTAATAATGAGAAAATATAAATAACAAGAGTAAGCTCATAATTCCAAACAGTCCTGGCGGGTGAGCAAAAAACAGTTACCTGCAGAAGGATTACGTCCGTGAAGTTATTGGTATGATTGAGGTTGATCCTGTGTATCTCCGAGCACACCATCATGTTTATTTGGTTCATTAAATAAATGATGGCGTCAACATTCTCATGGGCCTCAAATACTTGGACAGTGACCGTTTCCTTCACATCAACACGAACAATCTTTGGAGCAGTTATCAAATATCTAGGTAAATACAGATGAAACAGTTAGTCAATCAGTCATTAACGTGCCTTCCAGCTTCAGCTTTGGGGCTGATGGGGTTTAATTAAGAGGTCCATTTGCATAGACTAGCTTTGTCATCCCTCGAGTTAATATAATTGAGGTGTCTAAGACGATAAAAGGATTTGATTGTTTTGAAAAGAGAAAGACTATTTCCTCTGGTGGGGGATGTCGTGTTAAGCACAGTAAGATAACACGGGCTGCAACTGGATGCAGCTTTACCTGAGAGAAACTCCACACCTTGAAGTTAGTTCAATATGATTGATTGAACCTGTCACACAGTTAGCTCAATCCTCTGTAAGTTTGACTCTCTGCTAGTCTAGTGTGATTAATCTGTCTGACTGAACCAGACTAGCTCTTAGCCATGTGCTGTAGGAGTTATATGATATATACACCCTGACTCACACTGTAGATGTCACCAGTGGAAAGAGGCGGAGTGTGAGTGCCTCGTGCCTTTTATAGTGGGAAACCACCCCCAAGTGTTCTGCCTGTTGATTGGTTATGTCCCGTTCTCTGAATTCATTAGCTGCCTGTTTGTATCTCATTATGTGCATGTCTGCATATCATGACATCTCTCCTTTTGAAAAAATTTTCTATGTCCTATGTGAAAGTATTTACATGTGTAGGCCGAAAAACTAACTTATTTACACACAGAAGCAGATGGGAACATATGTACATGTGAAAACAGGTGTCTAAGGTGCGAAAACAGAACATAGCAAACAAAACAAGTGTTCATAAATCCAGTCTCTGGGGCTTGCGTCTGATCCTGGTCGACCGCCGGAGAGGTGGTGGTGGGGACGACGACACCTTGATGGGCGGGATTGAAGCCTGACTGGTAGCCTCATGGTTCGAGGTATCAGGGGTGGCACAATAACAGATGGAAACAACAAAGAATGTGGTTGTGGGCGGGCCGCTGTGCGTAGTGCCCGTCTGTTGTGCCGCACAACAGAACTATCAGCCATACGCACAACATACGATCGGGGAGCAGCCTGTCGAACAACAACAGCTGGAGCTGACCAGCCTCCATCAGGTAGCTTGATCCGAACAGCATCCACTAGGGATAGCACAGGCAAATCTGTGGCATGGGCATCATAGCTCTGCTTCTGCCGGTCCCTGAGCTTCTGCACCTTCTGCAGCACCGGGAGGTGATCCAGGTCAGGCAAGTGTATTGCTGGAAGAGTCGTCCGCAGGTCCCTGTTCATCAGGAGTTGAGCTGGTGACATGCCGGTACACAGAGGGGTTGCCCTGTACGCAAGCAGCGCAAGGTTGATGTCAGAAGCAGAATCCGCGGCCTTGCAGATGAGCTGCTTCACTATGTGCACCCCTTTCTCAACCGTCCCGTTGGACTGCGGGTAATGCGGGCTGGGTGACGTGTTGGAACTGATATACCTGGGCAAATCTTCACCACTCTTGGCTGCTGAAGCAAGGACTGTTGTCACTCATGACAGTGAGTGGAATAGCATGCCTGGAGAATGTCTCCTTACAGGCCTTGATGACAGTCTTGGATGTGAGGTCCGAGAGCTTCACAACTTCTGGGTAGTTAGGAAAATAATCAATGATTAACACATAATCACGACCGCTGGCATGAAAGAGGTTGATGCCCCCTTGGACCACGGGGAAGTCACGAGTTTGTGCTGCTTTGTCCTTGCCCTGTGCTGGCTGGAAGCATTGACAGGCCGGACAGTTGAGGACCATATTTGAGATATCCTGATTGATCCCGGGCCAGTAGACAGCCTGCCTGGCTCTGCGCCTGCACTTCTCGACAGCCAGATGTCCCTCATGGATTTGCCGGAGCACCAAGCTCTGGAGACTGAGTGGAATGACAATGCGGTCCAGCTTGAGGAGGATACCATCAATCACTGTCAGGTCGTCCTTCACATTGAAGAATTGAGGGCACTGCCCTTTTTGCCAGCCATCGGCGAGGTGGAGCATGACACGCTGCAGAAGAGGATCTTTGGCTGTCTCCTCGTGAATGCAAATCACCTTTTCATCCGATGCCGGGCGGTTGCTGGCCCACAGCTGCACCTGTGATTCGATCTGTTGGACGAATGCCGGCGGGTCAGCAGGCAAGGTTATGGAGCGGGACAAGGCACCCGCAATAATGAGCTCCTTGCCAGGCGTGTACACAAGTTCAATGTCATACCTCCGGAGTCTGAGGAGGATGCGCTGCAGCCGGGGTGTCATGTCGTTCAGGGCCTTGTGGATACGTGAACCAGAGGCCTCTGGTCCGTCTCGACAGTGAACGTCAGCAGGCCGTAGAAATAATCGTGGAACTTGAGAATTCCAGTAAGCAGGCCCAGGTACTCCTTTTCAATTTTGGCATACCGCTGCTCGGTGGGTGTCATTGCCCGTGATGCGTAGGCAACCGGTGCCCAGGATGAGGTGTCATCGCGCTGGACCAACACCGCGCCGATGCTGTCCTCGCTTGCCTCTGTCGAGATTTTTGTTTCCCTGTCAGGGTCAAAAAATGCCAATACAGATGCAGTGGTGAGCTTGGCTTTCAGCTCCAACCACTCTGCTTGATGAGCTGCCTGCCACTCAAAGGCAGTGGACTTTTTTACCAGGTGTCTGAGGGCCATGGTATGTGAGGCCAGGTTTGGGATAAACTTGCCCAATAAATTTACCATGCCTAAAAAGCGCAGTACCACCTTCTTGTCTTCAAAATGGCCGCTTTCATCAAGTTTCTCCTTTTCATCCGATTTATATTGGGAATACAGGTTTTTGGCGTGTATATGTTTCACTGTACATGTTTCAATCGCAACTGGCAGGGTCATATGTTGATTTTTAAAAGCTGCTCTTTCAGAGGATCAGAGTAAACTCCGAAAATGATCTGGTCTCTGATCATGGAGTCAGCAATATCACCAAAGTTGTAGGACAGCGCTAGTAGACGGAGATTAGTTGGGAAGGAGTTGAAAGATTCATCTTTACCTTGGAGGCGTTGTTTGACCATATAGCGCTCAAAGATTTCTTGGTGTCCCCTTCACAATGACTATCAAACTTGTCCAGGACGGTCTGAAACTTTGTCTTGTCCTGGCCTTCGGTGAAGTTCAGCGAGTTGAAGAGTTGGTTGGCTTGATCCCCCGCAGTTGAGAGGAGAAGCGCGATCTTCCTTGTATCAGACGCACCCTCGAGGTCTGAGGCATCGATGTACAGCATAAACCTTTGCTTGAACGTCCGCCAGTTGGCACTGAGATTGCCGGAGGTCCGCAACTGTTGAGGTGCCTGGATCTTCTCCACGGTGCCGGGATACATTTGCTGGTCGTCACGGAACAGATTGAGGTAAATCACTTAGGGATTGCAGTCTCCTGGTATCATGTTGTGTTAAGCACAGTAAGATAACATGGGCTGCAACTGGATGCAGCTTTACCTGAGAGATACTCCACACCTTGAAGTTAGTTCAATATGATTGATTGAACCTCCACACAGTTAGCTCAATCCTCTGTAAGTTCGACTCTCTGCTAACCTAGTGTGATTAATCTGCCTGACTGAACCAGACTAGCTCTTAGTCATGTGCTGTAGGAGTTATATGATACGCACACCCTGACTCACACTGTAGATGTCACCAGTGGAAAGAGGCGGAGTGTGAGTGCCTCGTGCCTTTTATATTGGGAAACCACCCCCAAGAGCTCTGCCTGCTGATTGGTTATGTCCTGTTCTCTGTATTCATTAGCTGCCTGTTTGTATCTCATTATGTGCATGTCTGCATAGCATGACAGAGGAGTCCAGAACAAGGGGCATTACATTAAAAATCGAGTGAGGTAAGATGATAGGATGCACCACATCACACAAGGAGCTTTCGGCATTCATCCTGAAAACATTGTTGAGACTGGGAGTCAATTTAAACTCTCAAAGCTGAGATTGGTAGAGTTTGTTCGGCAAAGGTATTGAGAGTTTCTGAATCATGGCAGGGTGATGGAGTTACTGATGGTCTCCCACTGAATGCTGGAAGGACAGACCTGGTGGGTTGACTGGCTCCTGTCTGTTCCTATTTGTTTCATGGTCTCAGATCCTGGGGAAGGATTCTCCGCAATCGGCGCGATGTCCGCCGACCGGCGCCAAAAACGGTGCGAATCAGTCCGGCATCGCGCCGCCCCAAAGGTGTGGAAGTCTCCGCATCTTGGGGGGCCGAGCCCTCACCTTGAGGGGTTAGGCCCGCGCCAGACTGATTTCGGCCCCGCCAGCTGGCGGGAAAGGCCTTTGGTGCCCCGCCAGCTGGCGCGGAAATGACTTTGCCATGCGGCGCATGCGCGGGAGCGTCATCAGCCGCTCACGGCATCCCCGCGCATCTGCAGTGGAGGGGGTCTCTTCCGCCTCCGCCATAGTGGAGACCATGGTGAAGGCGGAAGGAAAATAGTGCCCCCCACGGCACAGGCCCGCCTGCGGATCGGTGGGCCCCGATCGCGGGCCAGGCCACCGTGGGGGCACCCCCCCCGGGGCCAGATCGCCCCGCGCCCCCCCCCCAGGAACCCGGAGCCCGCCCGCGCCGCCTTGTCCCGTCGGTAAGAGAGGTAGTTTGATTCTCGCCGGCGGGACAGGAATTCCAGCAGTGGGACTTCGGCCCATCCGGGCCGGAGAATCGCCGGGGGGGTGCCCCCCAACCGGCGCGGCGCGATTCCCACCCCCACCGAATATCCGGCGCCAGAGAATTCAGCAACTGGCGGGGGCGGGATTCACGCCAGCCCCCGGCGATTCTCCGGCCCAGCGGGGCGTCGGAGAATCCCGCCCAGCGTTCTGATCTGATCTTCCCTGGAAGGAAAGCAATCAAGGCTTTAGGTTTGTTCATTTGACATGTTGCCAAAGCCACTGGAGATAATATTGACTGTTGTTACGGCATCCTGGGCTGGTGCCCGGTCAATTCCAGCCCCACATGACCCGGAGATACAACACCACTGAATTAACCAATAGTTCTTAGAAAAATGTCCAAAGTCTCTGGTACTTGGCTACCCAATAATTACAGTGACCTGGTTTACAAACGTAAACACAATTAGTGTTTATTTAAAGCAAGAACTATAATGAAATATGCAGCAAATACAACTGGTTAACTATTTAAAAAATATATATATTTATTAAAGTTTTTTAACACAATTTTTCTCCCTTACAAACAATAACCCCCCCCACCCCGTAACAAAAAAAAAACGAGAAATCGCGCAGAGCAAGATATATACATGGCAAAATGATGTATTTACACAGCTTTGTACACTGGCCCTCACCCGTACGTGCCAGTTTCCCCAACCCTTCATGTTATCTCTTGCTCATCCACCCTCCCAGGCAGTCCCCCCCTCCCCCCCCTCTCCCCCCCCCCCTCCCAGGACATCCCCTCCACGCCCCCCCCCCCCAAGGTTGCTGCTGCTGCTGACCGACCTTCCTCTAGCGCTCCGCGAGATAGTCTAGGAACGGTTGCCGCCGCCTGTAGAACCCCTGCGCAGACCCTCTCAAGGCGAACTTAATCCTCTCCAACTTTATGAACCCAGCCATATAATTTATCCAGGCCTCCAGGCTGGGGGGCTTCGCCTCCTTCCACATTAGCAAGATCCTTCACCGGGCTACTAGGGACGCAAAGGCCAGAATGCCGGCCTCTTTCGCCTCCTGCACTCCCGGTTCGTCCACTACTCCAAATATTGCTAGCCCCCAGCTTGGCTTGACCCGGACTTTCACCACCTGAGATATTGCTCCCGCCACTCCTCTCCAGAACCCTTCCAGTGCTGGGCATGACCAAAACATATGGACATGGTTCGCCGGGCTCCCTGAGCAACTTCCACATCTGTCCTCTACCCCAAAGAACCTACTCAACCTCGCCCCCGTCATGTACGCTCTGTGGACCACTTTAAATTGTATCAGGCTGAGCCTGGCACACGAGGAGGAGGAATTAACCCTACCAAGGGCATCAGCCCACAGACCTTCCTCGATCTCCTCCCCCAGCTCCTCCTCCCATTTACCCTTCAACTCTTCTACCAACGCTTCCCCCTCTTCTTTCAACTCCTGATGTATTTCCGACATCTTGCCCTCCCCGACCCATACACCCGAGATCACCCTATCTTGAACTTCTTGTGCCAGGATCAACGGGAATTCCCTCACCTGTCGCCTCACAAAAGCCCTCACCTGCATATATCTAAAGGCATTTCCCGGGGGTAACTCGAACTTCTCCTCCAGTGCCCCTAGGCTCGCAAACGTCCCGTCGATGAACAGGTCCCCCATTCTTCCAATCCCCGCCCGATGCCAGCTCTGGAACCCCCCCGTCCATCTTCCCCGGGACAAACCGGTGATTACCCCTGATCGGGGACCACACCGATGCTCCCATTGCACCTCGGTGCCGTCTCCACTGGCCCCAGATCCTTAGCGTTACCGCCACCACCGGGCTCGTGGTATACTTTGTCGGCGAGAGCGGCAGCGGTGCCGTCACCAACGCCCCCAGGCTCGTTCCTTTACAGGACGCCATCTCCATCCTCTTCCATGCCGCCCCCTCTCCCTCCACAACCCACTTGCGGATCATCGCCACATTTGCTGCCCAGTAGTAGCTCCCCAGGTTTGGCAGCGCCAACCCTCCTCGGTCCCTACTGCGTTCCAGGAACCCTCTCCTTACTCTCGGGATCTTATTCGCCCACACAAACCCCATAATACTCCTGCCTACTCTCTTAAAAAAGGCCTTAGTGATCACGATGGGAAGGCACTGAAACACAAACAGAAACCTCGGAAGGACCACCATTTTGACTGACTGCACTCTACCCGCCAGCGAGAGCGGTAACATGTCCCATCTTTTGAAATCCTCCTCCATTTGCTCCACCAACCTCGTCAGATTCAGTTCATGTAGGGTCTCCTACATAACTCCTGGCTATCTGGATCCCCAGATACCGAAAGCTCCCCTCCGCCCTCCTCAACAGTAGGTCCCCTATCCCTCTGTCTTGGTCCCCCGCCTGTAATACAAAGAGCTCACTCTTCCCTACATGTCTGCATGACCTTCACCATCCCCTCCATTGGATCCGCCACGTGCAGCAACAGGTCATCCGCATATAGTGACACCCGATGCTCTTCTCCCCCTCGAACCACCCCCCTCCATTTATTAGACTCCCTCAATGACATGGCCAATGGTTCGATCGCCAATGCGAACAACAGGGGGGACAGGGGGCACCCCTGCCTCGTCCCTCGGTACAGTCGAAAGTACTCCGACCTCCGCCGGTTCGTCACTCCACTCGCCATCGGGGCTCTGTAAAGGAGCTTAACCCAATTGATAAACCCTACCCCGAACCCAAACCTACGCAGCACCTCCCAGAGGTACTCCCACTCTACTCGGTCAAAGGCCTTCTCCGCGTCCATAGCTGCCACTATCTCCGCCTCTCCCTCCTCCGATGGCATCATTATCACGTTTAAGAGCCGCTGCACATTGGTGTTTAGTTGCCTGCCCTTTACAAATCCCGCCTGGTCCTCGTGGATTACCCCCGGGACACAGTCCTCGATCCTCGTGGCCAGCACTTTTGCCAGCAGCTTTGCATCCACATTGAGGAGCGAGATCGGCCTGTACGATCCACATTGCAGTGGGTCCTTGTCCCGCTTTAGGATCAAAGCTTCTGACATTGTCGGGGGCAGGGTCCCCTCCTCTCTTGCCTCGTTAAAGGTCCTCACCAGTAGCGGGGCCAACAGGTCTGCGTACTTCCTGTAGAACTCCACCGGGAATCCGTCCGGTCCCGGGGCCTTCCCCGCCTGCATGTCCCCAAACCCTTGCTCAGCTCCTCCAACCCAATTGGTGCCCCCAAACCAGCCACCTCTTGCTCCTCCACCCTCGGGAATCTCAGCTGATCTAGGAATCGTCTCATCCCCTCTTCCCCCGCTGGGGGCTGGGATCTGTACAGCTCTTCATAAAAGGCCTTGAATACCTTGTTTATTTTCGTCGCACTCCGAACCGTGGCTCCCCTTCCATCTTTGATTCCCCCTATTTCCCTCGCTGCCATCCTCTTATGGAGCTGGTGTGCCAGCATCCGACTAGCCTTTTCCCCATACTCGTAGGTCGCCCCCTGCACTTTCCTCCACTGTGCCTCCGCCTTCCCTGTGGTCAACAGGTCAAACTCCGTCTGGAGCCGTCGTCTTTCCCCAAGTAATCTTTCCTCCGGGGCCTCTGCGTATCTCCTGTCCACTCTCAAAATCTCCCCCACTAACCTCTCCCTTTCCATACCCTCTGTCTTCTCCCTATGAGCCCTCATGGAAATTAGCTCTCCCCTGATCACCGCCTTCAACGCCTCCCATACCACCCCCAACCGCACCTCCCCGTTGTCGTTGGCCTCCAAGTACCTTTCGATACACCCCCTCACCTTCCCACACACCACCTCGTCCGCCAGCAGTCCCACATCCAGCCGCCACAACGGGCGTTGGTCCCTCTCCTCTCCCAGCTCCAGTTCCACCCAGTGCGGGGCATGGTCTGAAACGGCAATAGCCGAATACTCCGTCCCCTCCACCCACGGGATGATCGCCCTACCCAGAACAAAGAAATCTATCCGGGAGTAGGCTTTGTGTACATGGGAGAAGAAAGAAAATTCCCTGGCCTGCGGCCTTGCAAACCGCCATGGGTCCACCCCCCCCCCCCATCTGATCCATAAACCCCCTAAGTACCTTGGCCACCGCCGGCCTCTTTCCAGTCCTTGATTTGGAGCGGTCCAGTGCTGGATCCAACACTGTATTGAAGTCCCCTCCCATTATCAGGCCTCCTATCTCCAGGTCCGGAATGCGCCCCAACATGCGCTTCATGAATCCTGCATCATCCCAGTTCGGGGCGTATACGTTTACCAACACCACCCACGTCCCTTGCAGCCTACCGTTCACCATTACATATCGCCCTCCATTGTCCGCTACAATAGTCTTGGCCTCAAATGACACCCGCTTTCCCACCAATATTGCCACCCCTCTATTCTTTGCGTCCAGTCCCGAGTGGAATACCTGTCCTACCCATCCCTTTCTTAGCCTGACCTGGTCCGCCACCTTCAGATGTGTCTCTTGGAGCAGGGCCACGTCCGCCTTCAGTCCCTTTAAGTGCGCGAACACTCGAGCCCTCTTCACCGGCCCATTCAGACCCCTCACATTCCACGTTATCAGCCGGATTGGAGGGGCTCTCACCCCCCCCCCCCCCCCCCCCCCCCCCCACCCACCCACCCCCACGCCCCGCCGACTAGCCATCTCCTTTTCTGGGCCAGTCCCGTGTCCACGCCTCCCTCACCCTCCAGTCCCCCAGAGGCGGGACCCCCGTCCCGACCACCTCTTCTGTGTCCCATTCCCTTTCGGCCAGTGCAGCAGCAACCCTTCCCCCCCCCCCACCCTTCCCCTCCTCCCCTGCCCCCCGCTAGACCCCTGTCTAGTTTTTTTGCTCCCCCCATGTCACTCCCGTAAGACAGCTGACGCCTGCTGACCCTGGCTTCCCCCGCCGTCCCATTGACCTCCCCGCGTGGGAATCTCCCAATCCATATGCATTGCTTCGTTCCCCTTCCCGCCTTTCCAAAGCCCGCTCCGTCCCCTCTGGCGCAGCTCCTTGTCTCTCTCCCCCAGCCCATGTAACATTTCCTGCGCGTGATTGACCCCCTATATACAACAACCATCACACATCAAACCCCAAAACATCCCCCCCACCCTCACAAACCCTCAGTTAGAGTCCAACTTTTCGGCTTGTACAAAGGTCCACAGCTCTTCAGGCGTTTCGAAGTAATAGTGTTGGCCCTTGTATGTGACCCACAGTCGCGCTGGCTGCAGCATTCCGAATTTCACTTGTTTCCGATACAACGCCGCTTTGGCCCGGTTGAAACCCGCTCTCCGCTTTGCAACCTCCGTGCTCCAGTCTGGGTATATTCGGATCTCTGCATTGTCCCACTTACTGCTCCGCTCCTTCTTGGCCCATCTCAGGACCCACTCTCTGTCCGTGAACCGGTGGAACCTCACCACCATCGCCCTTGGTGGCTTATTTGCCTGGGGCCTCTTCGCCAGCACCCAATGTGCCCCGTCCAACTCCAACGGCCTCGAAGGGGCCTTCGTGCCCATCATCGCCTCGAGCATCGTGCTCGCGTATGCCCCGGCATCAGCCCCCTCCACTCCCTCATGGAGACCCAGGATTCGCAGATTCTTTCTCCTCGACCTGTTCTCCAGGTCTTCGAGTCTTTCCGCCCACCTCTTGTGTAGCGCCTCGTTCTGCTCCACTCTCACTGCCAGGCCCACGAGCTCGTCCTCGTTCTGACTGACTCTTTTCTGTACCTCCTGGATCTTAGCTTCATGGGCCTTCTGGGTGATCCCGAGTCCTTCAATTGCCGAAAGCATAGGCGCCAACATCTCCTTGCGCATCTCCTCGCGCTGCTCCTCAAAGCAGCGCTTGATGAACTCCTGCAGCTCCACTTTGTCCCTGGCCGCCGCCATTTTGTTTTCTTTCCCTCGCTTCTCCCGTTGCTCCAGTGCCGCTCCTTTGGCCGTTACACTTCTGGTCCGTTTCATAGAAGTTGGAGGGGGACCTCTCTCTTCCCTTCCCTGCGGGCTGCCTCAAAAAAAAAAAAAGAAGTTCCGTTGGGGCTCCTCTAACGATCCCGAAAGTCCGTGGTAGCGGGAGCTGCCGAATCGTGCGGCTTAGCTCCGCATAGCCGCAACCGGAGGTCGAGAGGGAATCCTTTTGGCAGTGTTTGCTTCACCAGTCTGCCCCAAAAAGTCTATGGAAACTCCTGAAAAAGGTCTGGGAGTCCGTTCCAGACGGGAGCTGCCGAATGCGCGACCTACTCCTCCATGGCCGCCACCGGAAGCCTCGTCCCTGCTTCTTCAATGGCATTGGTAGATCTTTTCACAGTTGTTCCCTCTGCTGCTAGAATTCACCTTTGATAGAGTCAAGTCAGATTGCAGCTTTAAGCTTGCCCTTCCCCCGCCTGCAAGCTGGAAGAGGCCCTATTTATCCTGTTGCAGCCAAACCTTTTACTGTTTCGGTTCCAAGCGGGAGCTACCGAATATGCGACCTAGCTCTGCATAGCCGCACCCGGAAGTCCAACTGGTTAACTATTAATGAATCCCTAATTCCCCGCTTTAACTTACCCTCCACCCTCTATGCATAGACAAAAGACAGACAAACACATATGGGAAGAAAAGGATAAAAAAATAAGTAAAATAGAATGAGTCTTTGTTTCAAATGGGTGTTTCCAGCACCCTGCTCTTCTTCAAACCTTGCTTTCATTTTGTGTTTTTTCCTGTGGTTTCATTCAGGCCTCTGTAGTTTTAGGAATTCAACACTCACAGACTTTCTGAAGACTGAAAGAAAGTCCTGGTCTTTGGTTGCAGCCTGTAATGGTTTTCCTGTAGATTCATTCATTCAGGTTCTCTGCATCCCCAGGAATACAGCACTCACAGCCTTTCTGGAGAGGGAGAAAAAAAAGCAGTTCCTTGCCTTTCTGTGTCCAGGAGTCAAACTGAATCCTTCAGATCTCTGAGAACCATCCCACTGGGATAAGATCCAATGACCACCTGTTACCGGGAAGAGTAGAGCCTTTTGGGCCAATTCATTGGCCACCAGCCAATCAATCAAACCAAGTCCCTGCCATCTTTCTCTCTTGTGCCAACAAGTCTGAAACTCCTGTTCAAACTAGCAGAATGCTCTCTCCTCTGCTGCGTGACTTAAAGATACATGTCCATTAATCACCCATGGATCAAATAGGATAACGGAAAAATAAAAGAAAGGATAAACAGGAAGAACCGTTACACTGCGTGATAGCGGAAGATGGTTAATGGAGATCATTTGCCTCTTTTCATTATCCCCAGTCTTCCTACAGCCATTCCAGGACAGATCACTGAACATTTTCTCACTCAGTAATTGAACTTGTATAAAAATCCTTTGGTTTTTTTTAATGCTGGTCCCACTAACATGGGGAGAAGTTTCTTAATCGGTACAATCAACAATTTCAATTGATTTGCTTCACATTTCACAGTTCTCACCTCTCCCTTTGGTTTGTGTTTCACAGTAGTGTTGCAACCTTAAACACTCATTAGGGGTTATTTGAATATACCCGCCTTCCTTCTGGGGAGGCTGTCCATCTGGATGATGTGCTCATCACGGGCACCACAGAGAAGGAGCATTTGGACAACCTGCAGGAAGTGCTCCAGCGGTATCCCCAAGTGGGCGCCCGGCTAAAGAGGAATAAGCACGTGTTCCGTGCTCGAGCGATGACCTATTTAGCTTTCAGGGTGGACAGGGACGGTCTACACCTGGTGGAAGATAAGGTTCGAGCTATAAAAAGGGCCCCGACTCCAAAGAACACGACTGGGCTGCAGTTGTTCCTAGGCCTGGTTAGCTATTATGGGATGTTCATTGCAAATCTGTCCACTTTATTAGCTCTGCTCCACATATTATTGAGGAAGGACCAGAAGTGGTTCTGGGATGCTTCACAGGACAAAGCATTCGCCGGAATAAAAAAAGCATCTGTCGTCCACGCAGCTCCTCACGCACTATGATCCAGCTCAGCCACTAATTTTGACATGTGATGCCTAAGGCATTGGGACGGTGCTGGCCCAAAAATTCAGATGACGGAATCCCCCATTGCTTTCCCTTCAAGAACCCTGGGGGACGCTGAGCGACGTTACGCTCAAATTGAGAAGGGAGCTTGGTGGTAACTTTTGGTGTCAAGAAGTTGCACCAATACTTTTATGGGTGGCATTACTCCATTGTGACAGATCACAAGCCGCTGCTTGGCCTTTTTAGGGAGGATAAGGGAATTCCACCCTTCAGCTAGAATTCCATAAACTAGAGTTCAGCATTGGGGGCTTCTGGTTGCCGCGAATGAATTTTCGTTTCGTCACTGCCCGGATACACAGATTTCCCATGCTGTCAGTCGTCTGCCATTGCTCATGAGTGCCCCATCCCCACCAATGGCAGATGAGGGGGTTGCAACTCTCAACTTTATGGATATTTTGCCAGTGGGGGCTTCTCAGGTGCCCGCATGGACGCAGTGGGATCCGGGACTGGCGAAACTTCATCTCATGCTGTTGAGTGGTGGAGTAAAGGGGGCCCGTCCTGTAGCTCTCCAGCCTTTTGCATAGAGGTTTTCATCATAATGTGGTTATCCCATTGCAGGGTGAGGAGTCTCTGCTGCAGGACCTGGTCACCCAGGCACCTCTAAGATCAAGATGTTGGCCCGTAGTTATGCCTGGTGGCCCTGCATTGATGGGGACATCGAGAAGGCAGTGTGTAGCTGCCTGGCGTGCCAGGAATATCAGAAGCTCCCTCCGGGGCCTTCCCGTCAGCACTGGGAATGGACAGGACGACCATGGGTCCGTCTACATGCGGATTTCACAGGATTGTTAAAGGGGTCCACTTTTCTCGTCATTGTGGATGTCCACCCAAAGTGGCTAGAGGTGTACAGGATGGCCTCAACAATGTCCAGGGCCATGATAAAAATGATAGTTTAGCTCCCATGGGATTCATGAGGTCCTGGTAACAGATAATGGGGCGCCCTTCACTAGCAAAGAATTTGACGCGTTTACAAAGCAAAGGGGCATTCGGCATCTCCGAACCGTTTCATCCCTTCTCCTACGGCCTGGCAGAAAGGGCAGTCCAGACCTTCAAAAGGGGCATAAAAAATAACCCACGGGTTCCATCGGCACATGGCTGGCGAGAGGGATCTCGCCTCAAGAGGGGATCTGATCGAGGTATATAAAATACGAAAAGGGATTGATAGAGTAAATGTAGACCAAATGTGCCCTTGTGGGGCAATCTAGAATGAGAGGTTACACATACAGTTTGAGAGGGGCTGGTTTAGCACAGTGGGCTAAACAGCTGGCTTGTAAAGCAGAACAATGCCAGCAGCACGGGTTCAATTCCCGTACTGGCCTCCCCGAACAGTCGCGGAATGTGGCGACTAGGGGCTTTTCACAGTAACTTCATTGAAGCCTACTTGTGACAATAAGCGATTATTATTATAGGCGTTAGACCTGAACCTGAGATGAGGGGGAACTGCTCCTCGCAGAGGGTGGTGAATTTATGGATCTTGCTGCCCCATAGTGAGGTGGAGTTTGAATCATTAAATGGTATATTTCTGATTAAAAATGGGTTAAAGGGATCTGGGGAACAGGTAGGGTGGTGGACCTGAGACCAGAGATCAGCCATGATCTGGTTGAATGGCGGAGCAGGATCAAGGGGCTGAATTGCCTACTCCTGTTCCTAATTCCTACGTTTCCATGTTTCTTTTTAATTGCTGTACAATGCCACATATAATGACAGGAATCGCCTCTGCGGAACTGTTGATGGGCCAATGACTTTGAAACTGGTTGACTCTCACATTTCCGAGCCACAGCAGGAAAGTGGAGGTATAGCAGGAACTGCAGAAAAGGTACCACAACTTGAGGATGCCAGGGCGGCAATTTCACTCAGGGGATACTGTCTGTGCCTACAATTTTGATGGGGCAATACGACCAGTTGGGCATTGTGAAGTGTGGGTTCTCACTTCTTCAGGTGATCCAAGTGATTTCGCTGAACTCTCCCTGAACCTGGGTTTTTTACGAGACCGGACCCGTTCTCTCTTGGACCACCTGAAGAAGCGAGAACCCACACTTCACAATGCCCAACTGGTAGTATTGCCGTCTCCTCCATGTCAGGAACTGTTTCTCAGCCTGGGGACCCAGCCGTCTGAATCACAGTGCCTGGTCCAGGAGGAGGAGGATGACTCCGGATCAGAGATGGTATTGGAAGGGTCCGTACCTGCGGATGAAGTAGTGACCAGGACCAAGGTCCTGGCAATAACTCTTCAGAGGTTGGTCAGGAAACATAGGTCAACAAACCGTTACGCTCCACCCGACACACAGCCGTAGGTAAAGCGATGCAGAGGGCTCCCTAGAGCTTCCTAGGTAGTGGGTGGAGGCCACCCAGCTGGAACTTGTATCAAATGAAAAAAAAAACGGCCCAAAGCAGGATCTGGTGTGGTTAGCTCTCCCAGCAAAGGCTGTACTGGGAGCAAGTTGCATATAATTAGATAAACCTCTGTTCTCTTACTGTTGGCTTCCTCTCGTTACTAAATCCTCCAAGTCACTCAACATCCTGACTTGGAAATATACGGACAAATCTTCACTGTTCACTGGTCAAAATCCTGGAACCATGGAACAACCTCCGTAACAGTACTGTGGGTGTACCTACACCTCAGAGACCGCAGTGGTGTAAAAAGGCAGCTCACCACCATCTTCTCAAGGGCAATTAGGGATTGGAAATAAATGCTGACCTCAGCAGCAACGCTCACATTCTGTGAACAAATTATTTAAAAAATCACAGTTTCAGTCTCTCCATTTCCATCAATCACAACTTCTGTCACTCCATTTCATCCTATCAGAGCATGTGGCTTTCCATTTCCTCCAATCACAGTTTATTTTCCTCCATTTCCTCCAATCACAGCTTCTGGCTCCCATTTCCTCCAATCACAGCTTCTGTCTCCCATTTCCTCCAATCACAGCTTCTGTCCATTTCCTCCAATCACAGCTTCTCTCCAACTTCTCCAATCACAGCTTCTGTCTCTGCAGCTCTTGCTGCTCCTCCGGAAACAGAAGTCACAGCAATGATGAGAGGGAGGGAACCTGTAATTTGGAGCAGTGTCATGGGAGTCTGTGTTCATGTTGATGGTTTCCCAACTCACCTCAAAATAAAAAGCTCTATTTATCCTCCTAAAACTCCCTTCTGTGCCTGGCTTTCAGGGTTACAAACACAGTAATAATATAATAATCTTCATCATTGTCACAAGTAGGCTTACATTAACATTGCAATGAAGTTACTGTGAAAAATCCCCTAGTTGCCATATTCCGGCGCCTGTTTGGGTACACAGAGGGAAAATTCAGAATGTCCAATTCACCGAACAGCGCGTCTTTCGGAATTGTGGAGATGGATGATCAATGTTGGCCTAGCCAGCGACGCCCACCCCACAAAGGAATTTTTGCAACGGAGCCAGCTAAAATCAGGCAGATTAATACTTGCAACACGATGCAGATTCACGACCGATATTTGAACCCAACTTTGGAACCTAGACCTGGGACAGAAAATCCTGCCAATGGTGCTTTGCTTCAGAATACAAATAATTCATCCTTTGGCTCAGTGAGTTTAAACAAGTCTGGTGAAGGAGATCTACATAAATCACCCACTGAAACATTCACTCTCATTTTGTTTGTGTCAACTCTGAGTTGCAGAAGCACTGCTATTGTGTGAGAACAAATGACTATGGGAAAGAACATTCCGGTAAAATTTCTTTCTAGCAGAAAGCTCCATCCCTCAACCCCTTGCACCTTTTCAAAACAAAATTTTGAACAGATTTTAAGGATATAATAAAATGATTGGGTTAACGGTGAGGCTCGGATGGTATGTGTTTGGGGTTCAATAAATTGAGGCAGATTTCCCTGCTCAATGCCTGAACCTGTTGCCTTGATTGGGTGCAGTCAGCAGGACAAATCGGCTGCAGTGCATGTTAGCCTCACAAAGGAAACTATTCAAATATACCCCGTCTATCAATTGATCTGCCCCTTCAGACGTTCCCTGGCGTATTTCCAAAGATTTGCCTGGAAATGCCTAAAGCTTCAGAAGGTGTCCAGTATTAATAACAAAGTGCTAAATAAAATAGTTACTTACGAAGGAGCCCCTTCAGTAACTGATATGCACCAAGAGGCACAAAGCAACATCGCCAGTAGCTCCATAACCGAAAACAGAACACTGGTCAAAACTGCCAGGATCGAGCGATTGACTGGATACGACTTGCAGAGTTTTGAGTCAACATTGACACCAGATTAATAATTATTGATAAATGGTGAAACTGTTCCACAATTAAACAGTGCTTTTAACTGTTTAAACCCCACGCACCCTGAAGTCTTCAGAGGCAATGATGCTCAATGATTCAGAATGATCTCAATATCAGGTTTCGGTGCATATGAAAGCAAATCTTTTGCTATTTTGAATGTTTCAAAATATTCCTTTTATTTATTTCAAGACTTGTGGATGGTAGCAATAGTGGAACAAGTGTCTGGATTCACTTTGTGAGCAAGTGAATGTTTCTGATAGAAGTTAATCTCAGGGGTTAAATCATACTGTGTTTCTCTCATCCAATGGTGATGGACACCCCTGAAACTCAATTTCAGGGTTGGTCATGTGCACCTTACCCAGTTTATGGCCCATCTCAAGCCACATCCCAAATTGATTGTTCACCCCTCTAAGCTGTGCTGGCCGTTTTCTTTCTTTTCTAGGTATGGCCCTAAGAAAGGTGGTGTTGTCGTGCAGTGGACCAGAAGCTCCAGATTCAAGTCCCACTTCAGGACTTGGTAGCCACACGATGGACAGAAGGTTAGAGCCTCTACTATCACTATTGTGATGAATGTAGGAATTTCAGATGCATTGTATTGTAGGTATTTGGTACAGTAAGGGTTAAATGTCTGGGTTAGAGTGTGTTTGACTGCTGCTGTCATGTTTTAAAAGTAATCCTAGTTAGGAAGGTAGGTATATTTTAGGAGCCAGCGGTGCAATTAACCGCTCGTATAAAGCTTGGGCTAATGGAATTTTTTTTTATTAAGGGGAATTCCCTGTGGAGTTAATTAGATTTCAGCTTGGTAAGATGGTGTTGTTATTGGACGGAGCTAAGTTATCAGGCATTTTGCTGAAAAAGCAAGTCAGTAGAGTTCTAGGTGAAGCTGTGAACAGAAGTCAAGTAAGTTTGCTCTCTGCAGTTCAGTGAGAAGATATGTCTGCAGACAGAAGAGCCATGTGTTTGGAAAGATGAACAAACCATCCAAAACAGCTTCTGAAGAAATAGAGTTTCTGTTTGGGTCTGACAGGAGTTAGATCGTGTCTTTCAAGCAGTGTCAAAAGATCTCTCTTTCTCAAAGAACATCTCTGAAAAACAAGTATTCCTGGATTTAAATAGTGGATTGAGTGCTGAGATGTTTTCTTTCTTGTTGTTTAAGTAGGAATAAAAGGTATTGTATTCACTGTTTTGAGTAGTATTGTTTAAGGGGTAATTGTAAGCTATTTTCTGGTGTGATGTTAAAGACTTGTTAGTAATAAAGTCTATTTCAATATGCCATAACCCTATTTCTGCATGGATCACTCTTGGAATGAGATATCCTTTCCTCACAGTCTTACAAAATTAAAATTAAATATTTGGGTTTCTGTCCAGTATCCTAGCCATTGTTGGGGTCTGTCCTGAGATCGTAATACTATCCATAGCTCTTGACTTAAGCAAGCTGGTCGTCACAACAATCCGGACTCACTGAATCAACTGTACTGCACCACCACTATTGCCCCAACATTTTGCCCACCCTCTGGCCTGCATCACTGGGGTAACATATCCTCTCATGAGTTCAGGCAGCCAGCAATTTCTTAGCAGTGTGAGGAACCCATATCTCCAGGCAGTTTATGCCTTTTGAAAAGTTGGAAGAATATTAGATTATTTAGACACTCTCTTGAGTTTTTTTTAAAGAAAGGCTACAAGTTCACTTGATCTGTGAGCATGCTGCTTTTTCCACGAAATTGCACGACTTCAGCTAGATGACCAGCAAGCCACCTGGTGAGATAAGAGTTATTTTGTTTACTTGACTTAACATTTAAAGAAAACTGTTGTTGCCAGGCCTTGGGCTCCTGCTGATTGGCTGAAATACCTGGTGTCATGTGAGAGTGCCTTTAAGAACTGGATGTTTAAGCAATGTACCTTTAAGAAAACAGTGATGTCACAGAGTGGGTGGAGCTCAGCTCAGTTCAGCCATTTTGCAGTTTGGTTTTGCAGTTTAAAAAGTGCCTGGCTGGTTTTGCTGAGAGCAGTTTAAAAGTAGAAAGCCAGTTTGAGACGGCAGCTTGAGAAGTTCTGGTTTGCTGTGATCTGCTTAGAAGGGAGAAAGCCAGGTTTGAGAAAGCAGCGTGGGTGTGTCTGTGGGTTTCCAGAGAGCTGCATGAAGAAATCAAGGTGCTGGAGCTGAAGTCACCCAAGCTAATATATCCCTGCCATTCTACAGAAAATATATATATCCTTTAACCTGATGTGATACTGTTTAAAGGTGCTAAGTCTCTTGGAGGTTTGAAGGAACATTTTAAGGAAGTATTTACTGTTGCAATATTTTCTGAGTTATCTTTGAAGTAAGGGGTGTTAAGAGATCCAATGTTTATGTAATATGTTAAGTTGAGTTCATGGAATAAACAGTGTTTTGTGTTTAAAAACCCACGTGTCCATAATTGTAATCCCACACCTAGGGAAAAAGCCGTGTGCGAGGAAAAGCAACAAATCCATTAAAGGGAGAGGTGGGTTGAACTCCATGATACATTTGGGGGTTCTGGAAACACCTCACCCATAACACTGGCCTGAGACTTTTGTATTGACCTCAGTGGGTACCTTGGAAGCAAATTGTGAAGGAAGACTGCTTCTCTCTCTCCCTCTCTCTCTCGCTCCATCTCCACCCCATATTGCCTCCTTAATTCCAATTCCAATCACTCAAGCTTCTGATCGCAATGCACTTACCTCTCTATGATGTGGTTGATGTTTGTAAACAATGGGGTTTCAACACTGCCCCTGTTTAGACTGCTCTCTAGCTTCCAGACAGGGTTTTTTCCTGGGGAGTGTGTGGGATGGGGGGTCCCTGTAAGTTGTCCCTCGAGTTAGGGGGTCCCTGTAGGTGGGGAGGGGGGTCCTCTAATTATGGGGTCTCTGTCGGGGATTCCTTTTGAAATGAGGTCTCAGTGGAGGGTTCCTTTAGATAGGAGGTCCCTGGTGATGTCTCCCTATTAAGTGGGTCCCGGGTGTCCTGCATTGTTGGCGGGGGGGGGGGGGGGGGGGAGGAGGAGGGGGAGAGAGAGTGGCCCTCGGATGGACTTTGGGGACAACTTACTTAAGAAGTTAGCGCCTTGGACCACCGCGAGGTCCACCACATGAGGGCCATGCCATAGAGACCATTGGAGGGTCACCCCACACTGAACATCGTACTTCCTCTAGCAGACCCCACTATGATAGGGAATCCCTGGGGCCCCTGTAATAGGGAGATCCACCCAGGGACACCTGCAACAGGGGGAACTCCAGGACCCCACTAATAGGGGGATCCCCCAAGGACCCCTGAAATAAGTAGGATCTCCCAGAGACCCCAGTAATATGGCAACCCCCCAGGGACCCCTGTAGTAGGGGGCTCCCCATGGGACCCCTCTAATAGGGAGGCCCCCAGGGACCCCTGTTATAGGGGGACATCCCACAGGGACCCTTGTCTAAAGGGACCCCCTCCACAGACCCCCCCAAACACAGACCCCTCCTAACTCAGGTCCCCCCCCCCCCCCCAGAAAAGGGTCCCCTCTCTGGAAGCTAGGGAGGATACCAGACAGGGGCAGTGGAAAGCATTATAGCTGCAATACTTATCTTGCAGCTCCATGTATCCATTCCTCGAAGGAGACCAGCTTTGTCTGCATCTGGTCCCCACAGATCCACTATCTGCTAGCCATTGATAGCTTTCGAGTAGTGGTCTTTGATGGACAGCTTATAAAAAACATCTGTTGCTTTGATCCATTCACGTTCAGTGGCCTAAGTGTACTATGTGTAAGTATTTGTAAACATTGACCACATCAAAGGGATGTAAGCACTAAGTGTATTCCAATGACTCAAGTGTTTGATTTCACTGGATTGTGAGGGGATAGGGAGAGAGTGTGAGGGGGTGGAGAGAATGTGAAGGGATAGGGAGTGTGTGAGAGGGCGTAGGGAGAGAGTATGAGAGGGTCGGAAGAGAGTATGAGAGGTTAGGGAGAGTGTGTGAGGGGGTAGGGAGAGTGTGAGAGGGTGTAGTGAGATGGTATGAGGGGGTAGGGCCTTCCTCAATGATGGAGGAGCCCAGCATATCCGTACAAAAGACAAGGCTGAAGGGCTGGATTCCCCACCGTCGGGATGCTCCTTTTTGCCGGCCAGCCTGGGGGTTTCCTGAAGGAGTAGGGCTGCCCCACAATAGGAAGCCCCATTGACCAGCCGGCAAAACGGAGCATCCCACCGGCGTGCTGAAACAGAAATGTGGCGCGACGGGATGGAGAATCCACCCAAAGCATTTGCAACAATCGGCAGAAATGCAGAGTGGATGTTCCATCTCAGCCTCCTCCAGGCATCACCAGCAGCACAAATGTCAGCCTTCAGCCAATTCGATTTACTCCATGTGATATCAGGAAGCGCCTGAAGGCACGAAATACTGCAAAGGTTATGGCTCCTGACAAAATAGTGGTGCCTGGGACATTGTCTGCAAGGAATGATTCTGTGAGTGTGATTATGTCAGACTGTTCCTTGACTAGTCCGTGCGACAGCTCTCCCAATTTTGGCACATACCCCAAGATGTTAGGAAGCAAGACTTTGCAGGGTCGGCTGGACTGGGTTTGCAGTTGTAGTTTCTGCTGCTTAAGTCAATGCCTGGCGATTCATCCTGTTTCATTCCTTTGTGTTTCCTTTGTAGCGATTTGGTACAACTAATCAGCTTGCTGGCCATTTCAGATGGCATTTAAGAGTCAACCACATTGCTTTGGGTCTGGAGTCACAGGTAGGCCAGACCAGGTAAGGATGGCAGGTTTAGCGGTTCCGGGTGCGGCGATGACCAGCTAAGTCGCACGTTTCGGCACCTCACGTTTTAACGGACTTTTGGGCTCTTATCGGGAGCCCCAACGGCAATTTTCGAAGGCTAAACCCACTGTGAGGCGACATAGAAGGGAGTCCCCCCGGATGTGAATGATCAGAAGAGATAATAGTGGCCAGATTGTGGAGGATCCTCTGGAGCAGTGGCAGAGAAGGGAAGGGAGAAGCAAGATGGCGGCTGAGGGAGCCCCGTTGGTATGGGGCCTGGAACAGCAGGAGTTCCTCCGGCGATGTGTGGAGGAGCTCAAGAAGGAGGTGCTGGCGCCGATGCTGCAGGCGATTGAGGGGTTAAAGGAGGCGCAGAAGACCCAAGAGATGGAGCTCCGTGGAGTGAAGGCAAAAGCTGCCGAAAATGAGGACGAGATACAGGGCTTGGTGGTGAAGACGGAGACGCACGAGGCACTGCATAAGGGGTGTATGGAGAGACTGGAAGCCCTGGAAAATAGCTCGAGGAGGAAGAACTTAAGAATCTTGGGTCTTCCCGAAGGGGCAGAGGGAGCGGACGTTGGGGCGTATGTGAGCACGATGCTCCATACCTTAATGGGAGCTGAGTCCCCGACGGGCCCACTGGAAGTGGAGGGAGCGTATCGAGTCCTCGTGAGAAGCCCAAAGGCAGGATAAATACCTCGAGCAATAGTGGTGAGGTTCCACCGCTACAAGGACAGGGAGGTGGTCCTGAGATGGGTGAAAAAGACACGGAGCAGCAGGTGGGAGAACGTGGTGATCCGCGTGTATCAGGATTGGAGTGCGGAGGTGGCGAGAAGGAGGGCGAGTTTCAATCAGGCCAAGGCGATGCTCCACAAGAGGAAAGTGAAGTTCGGAATGTTGCAGCCGGCAAGACTGTGGGTCACACACCAGGGTAAACACCACTACTTCGAGACGGCAGAAGAGGCGTGGACATTTATTGAAGAGGAGAAGTTGGACTAGATTGGAGAAAGAGTGTTTGAAATGAAGTAGTGAGGTGGTGGCAAGGGACTGGGAATCAGATGGGGGAAAATGTTCTTTCCCCTCGAAGGGGACACACATGAAGAAATGTGGGTGCCGGTGGGGAAGGGGAGGGGGAAGTAGAGAGGGAGCTGTGCCATCAGGGGCGGGGCCGAGAGGGAAGCACGGGCTTTGTCCCCGCACTATGGAAATTGTGGCGGGAAAAGGGGGCGCAGGAAGGAGGGGGCCTCACATGATGGGAGGCTAAGGATAAACGGGGGAAGCCGAAGTCAGCCAGAGTTTGCTGACTTCCGGAAGCAATATGGGGGGAGCAACTAAGCTAGAGAGGGATCTAGCGGGGGAGGGCGGGGGGGGGGTTAACTGGGTTGCTGCTGCTAAGGGGAAGGGGGAGCTGTTACGAGATGGGATGGTCGGGACGGGAGGGAGCCGTCGGGGGGATAAGCAGGTGCGTGGGAACCGGGTGAGGAGCTGGTCTAAAAAAGGGGATGGCTAGTCGACGTGGGGGGGGGGTAAAGTGCCCCCCAACCCGGTTGATCACGTGGAACGTGAGAGGGTTGAATGGGCCGATTAAGAGGGCAAGGGTACTTGCGCACCTAAAGAAGCTAAAGGCAGACGTGGTCATGCTTCAGGAGACGCACCTGAAACTGGCGGATCAGGTCAGATTAAGGAAAGGATGGCTGGGACAGGTATTCCACTCGGGCTTGGATGCGAAAAAAAGAGGGGTGGCAATACTGGTGGGGAAACGGGTATTGTTTGAGGCGAAGAACATAGTGGCGGACGGTGGGGGTAGATACGTGATGGTGAGTGGCAGAGTGCAAGGTGAGGCGGTGGTGCTGGTGAATGTGTATGCCCCGAACTGGGATGACGCGAACTTTATGAAGCGTATGTTGGGGCCCATCCCGGACCTGGAGATGGGAAAGTTGGTAATGTGGGGGGGGACTTTAACACAGTGCTGGACCCAGGGCTGGACCGGTCCAGATCTAGGACCGGGAGGAGACCGGCAGCGGCCAAGGTGCTTAAGGGCTTTATGGAGCAGATGGGAGGAGTGGATCCCTGGAGATTTACTAGGTCAAGGAGTAAAGAGTTTTCCTTCTTCTCCCATGTCCACAAAGTGTACTCCCGGATAGACTTCTTTGTCCTGGGAAGGGCGCTGATCCCGAAGGTGGCAGGAACGGAGTATTCGGCTATAGTCATTTCAGATCATGCCCCACATTGGGTAGATTTGGAAGTAGGAGAGGAAAAGGAACAGCGCCCACTCTGGAGATTAGATATGGGACTGTTGGCGGACGAGGGGGTATGTGTAAGGGTGAGGAGATGTATTGAAAGGTACCTAGAGACTAATGATGACGGATAGGTCCAGGTGGGAGTGGTCTGGGAGGCGCTGAAGGCGGTGGTTAGAGGGGAGCTGATCTCCATAAGGGCCCATAAGGGGAAACAAGAGGGTAAAGAAAGGGAGAGATTGCTGAGGGAGATTTTGAGGGTGGATAGGCAATATGCGGAGGCTCCAGATGAAGGGCTATACAGGGAAAGACGGAGATTGCACACGGACTTTGACTTGTTGACTACGGGTAAGGGGGAGGCACAAGGGAGGAAGGCACAGGGAGTGCAGTATGAATATGGAGAGAAGGCGAGCCGGCTGCTGGCCCAACAACTTAGGAAGAGGGGGGCGGCGAGAGAGATCGGAGGGGTTAGAGACGAGGAGGGAAAGATGGAACGGGGAGCGGAGAGGGTGAACGGGGTGTTTAAGGTATTTTACGAGAGGCTATATAAGGCTCAACCCCCGGAAGGGAAAGAGGGAATGATGCGTTTCCTAGACCAGCTGGAGTTCCCGAAGGTTGAGGAACAGGAGATGACAGGACTGGGAGCGCAGATTGAGGTGGAGGAGGTGGTAAAAGGAATTGGAAACATGCAGGCAGGGAAGGCCCCGGGACCGGATGGGTTCCCGGTGGAGTTCTATAGGAAATACATGGACCTGCTGGCCCCACTTCTGACGAGAACCTTTAATGAGGCTAGGGAAAGGGTGACACTACCCCCGACGATGTCGGTGGCGACGATATCGCTGATCCTGAAAAGAGACAAAGACCCGCTGCAGTGCGGGTCATACAGGCCTATTTCCCTCTTGAACGTAGATGCCAAGCTTCTGGCCAAGGTGATGGTGACGAGGATGGAGGACTGTGTCCCTGGGGTGGTGCATGATGATCAAACGGGGTTTGTTAAAGGGAGGCAATTGAATGCTAATATACGGAGGTTGTTGGGGGTGATGATGATGCCCCCACCGGAGGGGGAGGCGGAGATAGTGGTGGCGATGGATGCAGAGAAAGCATATGATAGAGTGGAGTGGGACTACCTGTGGGAAGTACTGAGGAGATTTGGATTTGGAGAGGGGTTCATTAGATGGGTTCAACTCCTGTACAGGGCCCCGGTGGCAAGTGTGATCACAAACAGGCAACGATCTGACCACTTCCGACTATATAGGGGTACAAGACAGGGATGTCCCCTGTCCCCGTTACTGTTTGCGTTGGCAATTGAGCCATTGGCCATAGCGCTGAGGGGCTCTAGGATGTGGAGGGGGGTACTTAGAGGAGGAGAAGAGCATCGGGTGTCATTATACGCGGATGATTTGTTGTATGTCACGGACCCAGTGGAGGGGATGCCTGAGATAATGCAGACACTCAGGGAGTTTGGAGAATTTTCAGGATATAAATTGAATACGGGGAAGAGTGAACTGTTTGTGATGCACCCCGGGGAACAGGGCAGGGGAATAGACGATTTACCGTTGAGGAGGGTAACAAGGGATTTCCTGTATTTAGGGATCCAGGTGGCCAGGAACTGGGGAACCTTGCACAAGCTGGACTTGGCACGACTGGTAGAGCAGATGGAAGAGGACTTTAGGAGGTGGGACATGGCGCCCCTGTCATTGGCGGGAAGGGTGCAGGCGGTTAAAATGGTGGTCCTTCCGAGGTTTCTTTTCGTGTTCCAGTGCCTCCCTGTACTGATTACAAAGGCCTTTTTTAAGAAGGTGGACAAGAGTATTATGAGCTTTGTGTGGGCTGGAAAGACCCCAAGAGTAAAGAGGGGGTTCCTGCAGTGCAGTAGGGACAGAGGGGGACTGGCACTGCCGAGTCTAAGTGATTATTATTGGCCCGCCAACGTGTCAATGATATGTAAGTGGATGAGGGAAGGGGAAGGAGCGGCGTGGAAAAGACTGGAGATGGCGTCCTGAAGGGGAACTAGCCTAAAAGCACTGGCGACGGCGTCGTTGCCGTTCTCCCCGAAAAAATACACCACAAACCCAGTGGTGGTGGCAACTCTGAAAATTTGGGGGCAGTGGAGACGACATAAGGGAGTGACAGGTGCCTCAGTGTGGTCCCCGATAAGGAACAATCATAGGTTCGTCCCGGGAAGGATAGATGGGGGATTTAAATCTTGGCAGCGAGCAGGAATTGCGAAACTGAAGGACTTGTTCTTAGACGGGACGTTCGCGAGTCTGGGAGCACTGACAGAAAAATATGGGGTGCCACCGGGGAATGCATTTCGCTATATGCAAGTGAGGGCATTTGTGAGGCAACAGGTGAGGGAATTTCTGCAGCTCCCGGCGCAAGAGATCCAGGACAGAGTGATTTCGGGGGCATGGGTGGGTGATGGCAGGGTGTCAGATATATATAGGGAAATGAGAGACGAGGGGGAGACGATGGTAGAGGAGCTGAAGGGAAAATGGGAGGAGGAGCTGGGGGAAGAGATTGAGGAGGGGCTGTGGGCAGATGCCCTAAGTAGGGTAAACTCTTTGTTCTCGTGTGCCAGGCTCAGCCTGATACAATTTAAGGTTCTACACAGGGCGCATATGACTGGAGCAAGGCTGAGTAGATTTTTTGGAGTGGAGGATAGGTGCGGGAGATGCGCGGGAAGCCCGGCGAACCACACCCACGTTCTGGTCATGTCCGGTATTGCATGGGTTCTGGGTGGGTGTGGCAAAAGTGATTTCAAAAGTGGTGGGGGTCCGGGTCGAACCAGGCTGGGGGTTGGCTATATTTGGGGTTGCAGATGAGCCGGGAATGCAGGAGGCGAGAGAGGCCGATGTTTTGGCCTTTGCGTCCCTAGTAGCCCGGCGAAGGATTCTACTTATGTGGAAAGAAGCTAAACCCCCGGGCGTAGAGGCCTGGATAAACAACATTGCAGGGTTCATAAAATTGGAGCGGATAAAGTATGCACTAAGAGGTTCGGCTCAAGGGTTCACCAGGCGGTGGCAACCGTTCCTCGACTATCTCGCAGAGCGATAAGAGAAAATAGGAAAGACAGCAGCAGCAACCCGGGGGGGGGGGGGGGGGAGGACTCATGTGGGTCCTCAGGGGTTTTATGTGTGTGTTTATATATTAGTTATTTATATTGATTTTACGAAGCTACTATTTTTGTTACTATTTCTGTTATTTCTTATTTTGTTGTTGGCAGTTGCCGTTAGTTAGTATATTATTTATTTAAAAACGATCAATGTATATATTATTACAAAGTTGTAAAATGGGAAATTTTTGTTTTTGTTTGATCGAAAAACTTTAATAAAATATATATTTTTTAAAAAGGATGGCAGATTTACTACCCTAAAGGACATCAGTGAACGTAATAATTCCAGGAGGCGTAAATAAACCAAACTGGTTTATTTTTAACTGAAAATAAAGCCACTACCCCGGCACACAAAAACGTCCCAGTGCAGGACTATCGGGAACTGACGGTTCGGGTCTGGGAGCAACATTTGAAGGTTATGCTAATGAGCCTCAGCTGGGGTGGGCCTCCACCCACTCATCACGGGAACTCGTTTTCTATGGACCCCAAGGAGAGATCAATCAGCGATCCTCTGTGGTCCTCATGAGGTTATCACATATCTCCCCCCTCAAATCCAAATCATCCCCCTCACCCACGTAGCGACAAGGCCTCTTTTGTCGTCTGGCACAAGGCCTCGAGTCAGTGGCAGGTAGAGCCAGATCTGGGTGTGTGAAGCGGACTGGGGATTGTCACGTCCTTGTTGAGCACCGAAGGGCGACAGATGAAGGCTTGTCTTCGATGCTGTGCTCTGGCGGCAGATCAATCTCCTCAGTCTCCATTTCGGACTCCGAATCTTCATCATTGGGGGGAATGACTCTCGGCTCCCCCACAGACTGAATCCCCTTGCTGGAGGTAGTTGTAACAGGCATGAAGGACATCATTTCTGCTCAATCGTCTCCCCTGGAGTGGGTTTCCTGCTTTTCAGGTGGTCCAGATGTATTTTCATGGTCTTCTGTTGGACTTTGACTTTGCAAGAAATCGGACCAGTTATTCCTGTGGTGGGGGAGGATTCCCCTACTTGTCGGGGGGTGGGAGGGTAAGGTTTGGCATTGTGGGGGTGAGGGGGCGCACCGACGGACCTCAGTATAAGACTGCCTGCTCAAAATGGCGGCCTGATACCAGGATTCCAATGGAGAGCATCGTGGTCCACAACTCTTGGCAAATATATATTCCTTGTGAAAGTAAGACTCCATGAGATGAACCATCTGTGGCTTACTAAGGAGTTTAGGATTGCATCAAATTAAAATAAAAAAATCATACAATACTGCCAAGATCAGCAACAGGTCAGAAGATTGACAGGTTTTAGAAACTAGCAAAGAATGACCGAATGACTGAACAAGATAGGGAGGGAAAAAATAAAGTATGAGAGAAAGCTATGAGACTTCAGTATTAACGGAGAAGTGAATCTCTCACCATCGGTCTTCAGCCAGCTGCGCTCTGTGAGAAAGTTTCTCGTTGGGAGTTTGATTCCGGACTCTGGACCTCATGTGAACCAGTACTCATTTTCTCTGTGATCCTAGTACGATATAACCTCCTTTCCTCTATCCCTCCTTTTACTGCATGACTGCGGAGTGGGGAGCTGCGGTCACGCCTTTCCACAGTTTATTTTCGAATGCGTGCAATAACCTTACTTTTCTAACCCTAACTCGAGTTTGCTGTGGGGTGATTGGTAGAAATTGGGTTGCACAAAAATCAAGGGGTTGGGAAATGCCCGAGGTGTTTTGAATTGATTTTGTTAGAAAAGTTTCAAAACACCGAGGCCAGGATTTTACGGCCTCACAGCGGTGTGTTTCCCTCCAGCGGAAGTGATGGGTCGTTTAAACTGCATTTTACCTGGGCAGGAGCCGGAGAGGATGTAAAATCCCGGATCATCTATTTATGGATAGGTAATAAGATGAAGAATCACCGCTCTTTGAACTGAACTCCTGGTGTCCATAACAATATTTCCCATTCCATTATTTTCGCCCTACCTCGCCGACACTCTCAGATCTTCCTCTCATCACAGTGGGATTTAACTGAACTCGAAGCATCTGATATCACCTCTGTCCCGGTTTAAAGATGTGATGAACGGTTACTGCCTTATCATCATGTAAGGTGATGTCCCCTTTAAGACCAGGCTTGGAACCCTGGGGACTCCGCCTCTGGCTCCGCCCATCTGGGAGCCATACATAAAGGCCTGCCTCATGGTCTGTATAGCAGTCAGCTCTCGTCCAAATCTGTAGCATAGTTATTAGCCTAATAAAGCCTTCTTTACAGTTTAATCGCTAAGCATCATTATTGAGGGTACCTCAATTTATTAGGCTAAACTAGATTCAGGATGGACGCAGGCCTAAAACCAGAGAAGCTCAATCTGGAAGCACGAACGCCGGAGGCAAAGGACATTTTTTAATACTGGCTGCGGTGCTTCGAGGCCTACCTGGACTCCGCAGAGACTCCCATCCTGGGGCCACGCAAGCTGCGTCTACTCCACGCCCGGGTGAGTCACAGAATCTCCGCCACGATCGAAAAGGCGACGATTTATGAGGAAGCGATTGAGTTGCTCCGCAAGCGGTTTGTCAAACCAGTCAATGAGGTGCACGCCCGGCATCTGCTCTCTACCTGCCGGCAGCGCTCGGGGAATCGCTCGACGAGTTTGTTGAGAAACTCACCGCGCTGGCCAGGGACTGTGACCATCAGGATGTGACAGGGGAAGTCCATATGAACCTGCACATCAGAGATTCTTTCGTGTCCGGCATCCGCTCGACCTACATCCGGCAGTGACTGCTCGAAAACGGGGCAAAAGACCTCCAGGAGACGCTAACGCTCGCCTCCTCGCTGGAGGTGGCCCGACATAACTTGGGTACGTACCCCGCGGACTCTGCCAGCCCCCCCCGGACTTCCTAAGACTCGCCCGTAGTACAGGCCTGCGCCACGCGGCTCACCATGGGGGCACACCTTGCTACTTCTGCGGGCAGGGCCAGCACCCACGCCCACGCTGCCCAGCCCGCTCCACGATTTGCAGCGACTGCGGGAAGAAAGGGCACTTTGCGGGGGTCTGCCTGGCCAGACCCAGGGGCCAGAAAAACAAAGAACAGCCGGCCCAAAAATTAGGCTCTCAGGCCCGCAAGCCTCGCAATGCTGCTGCGCACCGACCCGACACGTCCCCTTCTGACGCGTCATCAGCCTCGTGCGAATCATGGGAGCGGCCATCTGGTCGGTGGCCATCTTCTCGACCCGACACGTGCGACCAACGGCAGCGGCCATTTTACGACTCCGACTACCCGCGACTGGGTGCGAACACCCTCGATCAAACTCGGCCAAAACACCTGCAGAACTCCATGATGCAGGTCCAGGTCAACGGGCACGACACTGCATGCCTCTTCGACTCCGGGAGCACGGAGAGCTTTATCCACCCTGAAACGGTAAGGCGCTGCTCCCTATGCACCCATCCCACATCCCAAACCATAGCCCTCGCATCTGGGTCCCACTCGGTACAACTCACGGGGTACTGTATTGCGGATCTCTCGATCCAGGGTGCCAAATACACCCGTTTCAAATTTTATATCCTCCCTCACCTCTGTGCCCCCCTGCTGCTCGGACTGGATTTCCAGTGCAGCCACCGAAGCCTGACACTGAAGTTCGGCGGACCCTTGCCCCCCCTCACGGTGTGCTGCCTTGCGACACTGAAAGTCGCACCCCCCTCGCTATTCGCTAACCTCACTCCCAACTGTAAGCCCGTCGCCACCAGGAGCCGGCGCTACAGTGCCCAAGATATGGCTTTTATCAAGTCAGAGGTCCAGCGTTTACTGGGAGAGGGGGTCATTGAGGCTAGCAACAGCCCTTGGAGAGCGCAAGTGGTGGTAGTCTGGTCCGGGGAGAAGAAACGGATGGTCGTGGATTATAGCCAGACCATAAACCGATTCACGCAGCTTGATGCGTACCCCCTTCCTCGCATCGCGGAAATGGTAAATCGGATCGCCCAATACCGAGTCTTTTCCACGGTCGACCTCAAATCTGCCTACCACCAGCTCCCCATCCGACCAAAAGACCGCCTCTATACTGCCTTCGAAGCAGCCGGCCGGCTCTTCCACTTCCTCAGGGTCCCCTTTGGTGTCACAAATGGGGTCTCCGTCTTTCAAAGGGCGATGGACCAAATGGTGGACCAGTACGGTTTGCGGACTACATACCCGTACTTGGACAATGTCACCATCTGCGGCCATGATCAGCAGGACCATGACGCTAACCTCAAAAAGTTCCTCCAGACCGCCCGAGCCCTTAACCTGACCTATAACGAGGGCAAATGCGTTTTCCACACCACCCGGCTGGCCATCCTCGGCTATGTCGTGGAAGACGGGGTCCTAGGTCCCGACCCCGACCGCATGCGCCCCCTTAAGGAACTCCCTCTCCCCCGCAGCCTCAAGGCCCTCAAACGGTGCTTGGGGCATTTCTCCTATTACGCCCAGTGGGTCCCCAAGTATGCGGACAAAGCCCGCCCACTCCTAAAGACCACCACTTTTCCCCTCTCGGCTGAGGCTCAATCGGCCTTCAACCGCATCAAGGCCGACATCATCAAGGCCGCCATGCACGCGGTGGACAAAACCATCCCTTTCCAGGTAGAGAGCGATGCATCAGACATCGCCCTGGCTGCTACCCTCAATCAAGGAGGCAGACCAGTAGCGTTCTTCTCCCGAACCCTCACCGCCTCCGAGATTCGACACTCTGCAGTCGAAAAGGAGGCACAAGCCATTGTGGAGGCTGTGCGGTGCTGGAGACACTACCTCGCCGGTAGGAGGTTTACCCTCATCACCGACCAACGGTCGGTCGCCTATATGTTCGATAACACGCAACGGGGCAAAATAAAAAAACGATAACATTTTGAGGTGGAGGATCGAACTCTCCACCTACTCGTACGATATCAAGTATCGTCCAGGGGAGCTCAACGAGCCCCCAGATGCCCTGTCCCGCGGCACATGCGCCAATGCGCAGGAGGACCGCCTGCAAGCCATCCACAATGACCTCTGCCACCCGGGGGTTACCCGGCTCGTCCATTTCATCAAGTCCCGCAACCTACCTTACTCAACCAAGGAGGTCAAGGCCATGGTCAGGGCCTGCCAGGTCTGTGCGGAGTGCAAACCGCACTTCTATCGGCCAGACAAGGTTCGGCTCGTGAAGGCCTCGGGCCCCTTTGAGCGACTGAGCGTGGACTTCAAGGGGCCCCTCCCGTCCACCAACCGTTATGCCTATTTCCTCACCGTGATCGATGAGTTCTCCCGTTTCCCATTCGCCATTCCCTGCACCGACATGACCTCAGCCACGGTGATTAAGGCACTGCACAGCATCTTCACCCTGTTCGGTTTCCCTGCTTATATCCACAGTGACCGGGGTACATCGTTCATGAGCGATGAACTGCGTCAGTATCTGCTCAGCAAAGGCATCGCCTCGAGCAGAACGACCAGCTATAACCCACGGGGAAACGGGCAGGTGGAGAGGGAGAACGCGACCGTGTGGAAGGCTGTCCTTCTGGCCCTGCAGTCGAGAAATGTCCCAACCACCCGCTGGCAGGAGGTCCTACCCGATGCCCTACACTCCATTAGGTCACTCCTCTGCACGGCCACAAATGAGACCCCTTATGAGCGATTGTTTCTCTTCCCCAGAAGTCTACCTCCGGGGTCTCGCTTCCACCTTGGCTGACGGCTCCGGGACCTGTTCTTCTCCGGAGGCACGCGAGGAGCCATAAAACGGACCCCCTAGTTGAAAAGGTCCGACTGCTCCACGCCAACCCCAGTTACGCCTACGTGGAGTACTCCGACGGCAGGCAAGATACGGTTTCCCTCCGGGACCTGGCGCCCGCTGGATCCTCCACCACAGACGCCCCTTTCCGCGCCGCTCCCCTGCAGGACCCCTCGCCCCCTACAACACACCCCCTTCCGGCCCTACCACCCGTTAGTGAGCTCCTACCGTGCGCCCCTCCTTGCGCCCCCCCCTTTACACACCCCGCCGGCGCCGGCTCCGCTACCCCCGGCCCTGCCTAGTTCCTCTGCCCCGACCCGGACCGAAGCTCCGACCGCTGTGCTCCCGGATGTGCCCTCAACCGGGACGTCCGTGCCCGCCGCACCACCGCCCGAACTGAGGAGATCGAGGAGGACGATCCGGCTGCCGAGACGGATGGACCTATGATGGCACTTCACCCCCGCCGGACTCCTTTTTAAACAGGGGGTGAATGTGATGAACGGTTACTGCCTTATCATCATGTAAGGTGATGTCCCCTTTAAGACCAGGCTTGGAACCCTGGGGACTCCTCCTCTGGCTCCGCCCATCTGGGAGCCATACATGAAGGCCTGCCTCATGGTCTGTATAGCAGTCAGCTCTCGTCCAAATCTGTAGCATAGTTATTAGCCTAATAAAGCCTTCTTTACAGTTTAATCTCTAAGCATCATTATTGAGGGTACCTCAAAAGAATTAACTCCACAGCCAACAATCTTTCTCCTTGGAACGCTCATGTCAGATGGGAAAGAATCTTAAACAGGCTGATAGAACAGGTAAAGGAGCCTGGAGCTGCAAGGCGTGTGTGTGGGACAGTGGGGGTCTGATTCTCAGTTTGGGGAATGAGAGCCCCGTGGAATGGTATGGATTTCAGGAAATGGTTGGATCGGAGTGGGCTGTCAGATACTCAGTCCCATGTTGGGGGTCCATAGTTAAATAGGTGGGTTGTGGTGGTGTAGGATATCTGATCCAGAGGGAGTCATTGAATGGACCAGATCCTTTAGTTCTGGTGGAATGGAAATGGTAAGTGTAGTGATATGTATATATGCTGGTATATAAAGAGTTAACAACTGCATCATAGTGTAAGGCAATCACTAGATGGCAGCACTAGATTCATGTATAAATATGGGATCTCAAAGGATCTTGGTCCTCTTCGAACCAGGAGTGACTAGATAGCAGTTAGAGAGAGAGTTATATCATAGTTTAAAAAAAAATTGTAAAATTTTTTTTAGAGTATCCAATTATTTTTTTCCAATTAAGGGGCAATTTAGCGTGGCCAATCCACCTAGCCTGCACATTTTTGGGTTGTGGGTGCGAACCCACGCAAACACGGGGAGAATGTACAAACTCCACACGGACAGTGACCCAGAGCTGGGATCGAACCTGGGACATCTGCGCCATGAGGCAGCAGGGCTAGCACACTGCGCCACCGTGCAGCCCTAGTTATAGCATAGTTAATAATTATTGTGATTTACTTTATAATCAGTGATAGTTCTGTAAAGAGAACAAACTCATTTGATTATTAATATTTAATTGGTTATTCATTCAATCTAGTTTGCTTCGAATTGAAGATTGGTAGTGTCATTGAAATCTCCACCAGACCATTCTGGACGTTAAGCAAAGAGTAACGACATATTACAAATAAGTAATATAACAGTAAGTTTCGAGGTTCTGCGGGAATTGTTCCCTTTTCCTTCTGGCCCACAAGCAGTGCTGTAAAGTGCTCTTCCCTGAAGCTGCCCTCATCTCCCTCAAGCCAGTCTGCAGAGTTAAATCTGAGAAAAGATTACACATTGTAATATTTAAATGACCATTCTGCCTCTTGGGAGTCGATTGGCTGCCTATCCCATGTCCTGCCCCCATCTAACCAGGAAATGGAGAGGTTCGAAGCAGGGTTAGATCAGGTTTGAGATTTTGGAAATATTATACCTCGCCCAACCCCAACCCATCTATATCTGGGGGTTACAATTACCCCAAGCTGACTGTCTATTCTCATCTTTTATTCTGGGAACCGCTTTGATATTAACCCGCCACCTGATGGTGCTGTGGTAATGGAGTTTCTTCACTGTTTGAACACTGATGGAGATTAAACTCTTTGGGCAAGATTGGACTCCGTAGCAGCTGGATGACCACTATGGGTGCCGCTCACATACCAAAATGGCACCCGATGCCTGCTCACACCCTTCTGCTCAGAATCGCGCCAAATGCCATTTTTGGTGGGTGCACGAAGGGTATGTTTCCAGTACTGCGTAGAACAGACGCAACACTGATTTGAAGCCACTGCTGTCATTTTGGAGATCCACGGTGTAGCAGATACACTCTCTTCGGGCGGAATCTTCCACTCCCACCAGCAGTGGGAATCGGGATGGACAGGCGGGGGAGAGCCAGATTTGGCAGGAGGCTGGAAATCAATTTCCCAATGGTGGGGAATTAGTATGGAATCGTCCTTATCCTGGCTTTCACAGTGGGTTAAAGGCAGGCCAAGTGCCCACAGATTTATATCAGCAATCCCATTTTCATCTCACGAGTTCAATAAAAAGCCGACCCACTGGAATCTTGTTCCATCCCAAATTTAGCCCACTCCACCCCACCCCACCAATGGGAATTTTGAACGCTCTCTTTCAGGACTATACATACTGGGCGTGGACCTGGCGAGGTCAACCTCTTCCTGGAGTTTCAGGTCAGTAGATGCTGCTTTCGCCTCTCTTTAACACTGTCCCTGGGAGATATTGGCTGCCTGGAGCACACACTGCACCAAGGCACAGGGGGAGGGGTGAGACTGAGGCAGGACTGGGCGGTGGAGTCAAGGAGTGAATGGCCGAGTGCCATTAAAATTTGGTGCCTGGACATCCACCCAGCATCACTTGCCGTACCTTCCAACCAGGGCTATTTAAAGGGACCATCACCTTTTTTAGGTTAGCTGGTGATTGATTCCTTTGGCACTTGCCATGATTGTAGAAATGTTTGATGCTTTCTAGAATTCACCTGAGTTGCTCACGTCTCTGGCAAGTGGTGAAGGATGTTGTTCTGACTTCAAGGTTACTGTGCAAACCAGCTGCTCCCAGACTTAGAACCACTGGTGGGCATCCCCCCTGAGAAATACAGCATGACTGGAGGACTGAGCAGAGGCCATGCAAAGCACGACAACCTGCTGGAAGAGGGAGCAAGAGGAAGGGGAAAAGGGCACAGCCCTCAATGAAATCTGCCCCCCAACTGCAGCATCAACTTGCAGCCTCAGAACAGAGCAAGGACTGCATTGTCAGTGAAATGTGAAGGGGGCTGCGAGCTTTGATGTGCCTGAGAGCTGACACCATTCCATTCTTTCCTTCCTGACAATTGGACAGCTTCAATGAGGATTGCAGGCTTCCCCATGATGCAAGGTTCTAGACTTATCAAATGTACATCCATACCAGAACGGAAGAGGATTCTATTCCCTCGGTGCTGTGCGGTCAGAAGCAGCAAATCATCACCAAACTGGCCCGATATCCTGGCAGCACTCATGGCAAATTCACTTTGCAACACACCACAGTAACCACAGAACCACCATTTATAAATTAAGCTACGCCATGCAAACATAAACTCATCACCTTTGTGTTTTGTTTTGTTATTCCTGGGATATGAGCATAACTAGCTGGGTCAGTACTGGTTCAGTACAAGTACTGAATGGCTTGTCAGGCCATTTCAGGGGGCTTTTAAGAGTCAAGCACATTGCTGTGGGGCTGGAGTCATATTTAAACCCAGACTGGGTGAGGGCAGCATTTGTGAACCAGGTGAGTTTTCAACGACATTCAACAATGGTTTCATCATCATTCAGTTTTTAATTTCAGATTTATTTTTATTGAATGCAAATTTTATCATCTTCCATGGTGAGATTTGAACTCAGGTTACTCTGGGTCTCTGGTTTGCTAGTCCAGTGACAATAGCACTTCGCCATCACCTCCCCCTTGTGGATTCCCTTAATGCCCCTCTCTTCCATATGCCTGCGTCTGACTTCGAACTCTGACACAGTATTACCACAGTGGCTGCAGTTAAGACTGGCAGGGCGACCTCAAGCAGCTCTGGCCCTTGAGGACCCAGAATCATATGGCATGGATGGCAGCGGCCTGTGCTGGCTGCCTTTAAGGCACAAGGCACTGGTGGTGTGGCAGTGGTGGGAGGATGAATACTGCGGTCCTGGAAAGGATTGTAGCTCCAAGCTCCACGTAACCATTACCACTCCCTTGGGGCCAACACCGCAGTAATCCTAGCCATATATTGGAGGACAGATTTTTGGACCAAAACAGAATGTTCTGGAAAGACGCAGCCAGTCAGGTACCATCTGTGGAGAAAGTAGTTTCCGGTTGATGATCCTTCATCAGATGATGGACTGTGAACAATAATAGTGTCTGTATTCTGAGTTTCTACTGCAGAATGATAGAGTCCTTACAGTGAAGAAGGAGGGCATTCAGCCCATCGAGGCTGTACTAACCCCCAATTCTGATAGTGCAATTGAAATGCAGCTTTGTGAAATAACTCTGTAAGAATACCGTGTTCACACATATCTGTGTTCATTTTTAGTGAACCGTACTCCCAAACAGTAAAGCTTTGATATTTGAATAGGCTTGGGAAAATGGCAGAGGTGGAGATGGTCTTAAGATCAGGCCAGGTTCAGACAGACTCTGGGAAGTTATTGAAGTGTTTCATTTGTGATAAATTCCCCCCCTGCTCGCTTCACACGGCATCATCTTCATCATCTTGTTATTGCCGTGGTTACTTGTTAACTCCAGAAAATATGTTTAGAGCTGGAACTTTTACTGACTGTTAATCAATTGCTCATTGTGGTAATAACTACATTTTCTGCATTTCAGTAGTCAAAGGTGAAAAGTGGATTCATAGGCTATCCAGTTTACTTATTAACATCGCTGTCTCTGAAAAAGTCTCTTCAGTCTGAAGTCTTTGCTGAACATCGGGCCCAGCAACAATTCTCAGCCTGAATGATCCTGGGCCCAGCAACAATTCTCTGCCTGAGTGACCCTGGGCCCATCACCAACTCTCAGCCTGAGTGACACTGGGCCCATCACCAACTCTCAGCCTGAGTGACCTTGGGCCCCGCATCAACTCTCAGCCTGAGTTGTTGGATGTGACAACTCTCAGCTTGCCTGACCTCCGACTTAAAAGCAACTGGACTGTTGTATCCTCCAAAACATCACCATGAGGCTTGAATTCCACCAGGAATTCAGAGACTACCAGGGATAGAGGAAGAAGATAAAACAAGAAGGAGACATCCAAGACTCAATCACTCGGGATGGGCTGTGAGATACCCTCAATTACAACTCGAGAGAGATGATTGGTAATACAAAGGCTTTAATTAGCAGAGAACCAGTCAGCTACCGAGAAGTGTGCTCACTGCTCACTGCCCACTGGACATTACCTTATATATGGCTCCCTGGGGGGGTGGAGCCGGAGGCGGAGTCCCCCAGGGTTCCAAACCCGGTCTTAAAGGGATCATTACATTAAAGGTGTGATGCACGATCAATGACCACTAAAGCGAGGTTGTAGTCCAACTGAAGGCTTTAATAAGCCAGATGTTTCCCCCAGCAGCTCAGGTACAGAATGAAGGCTGCTGGGGAGGCACGGGCTCTTATACCCCGCCTAGCAGGGCGGAGATACCATACATCTTAATCAATAGAAAGCATACAGTTTCCACCAATGGTGCTCCAGCCTATCAGGTACTGTAATACCTCTACTACCACATTCACCCCCTCTTAAAAAAGAGTCCGGCGGGGGTGGTGGCCTGATACTACAAACATGGCAATGTGGTAGAATTAGTTATGGAGATACTGTAATACCTCCATACAGCGTTTTGTAACTATTTACAATTCTGATAGCTATTCACAATTGATGATTTAAATTTATAGTTTACAATTTAAAATGAAGCAATTAGTCGATTAGGGACCCTGGTCGTCCTCTGTGATCGTCGGAGCTTTGGTGGTGACTCTGGTGGAGGCTCAGGCATCTGTGACTCCGGGAGCATGGCATCGATCTCCATGGCAGCTTCGGCACCCCGAGACGGCGCTGGTGGAGAAAACGCTTGACCTGGGAAGGGAGCGCCTGCGGGGTGCGTCGGTGGGTGGGGTGGCCTGGACTGGACCGACGGAAGGACCGATCCTCCTGTAAGGTGCCCCGGTGGAGGGGAGGGTGGGACTGGTGGCTGGGGTGTGCGTGGGGCTCCGGCGGGCGCCAGGTCCCATAGGGAGACCGTATCTTGTCGGCCGTCGGGGTACGCCACATCGGCGTACTGGGGGTTAGCGTGCAGCAGATGGACCCTCACGACCAACGGGTCCGATTTGTGCGCCGCACGTGTTTTCGGAGCAGGATGGGTCCGTGTGCTGCCAGCCAGGTCGGGAGCGAAGTCCCAGAGGAGGACTTCCTGGGGAAGACAAGGAGACGTTCGTGAGGTGTCTGGTTGGTGGTGGTACAAAGCAGTGACCGGATGGAGTGGAGGGCATCCGGGAGGACTTCCTGCCAGCGGAGACTGGGAGATTCCTGGACCGTAGGGCCAATAGGACAGTCTTCCAGATAGTTCCGTTCTCCCTCTCTATCTGTCCGTTACCCCGGGGGTTGTAACTGCTCGCGGCGATACCCTTGCTAAGCAGGAATTGACGCAGTTCGTTGCTCATAAAGGAGGACCTCCTATCACTATGTATGTAAGTGGGGAACCCGAACAGTGCGAAGATGCTATGGTGTGCCTTGATGACGGTGGTTGCGGTCATGTCGGGGCAGGATATGGCGAATGGGAACCGGGAGAACTCGTCAATCACGTTCAGGAAGTACGTGTTGCGGTCAGTGGAGGGAAGGGGGCCTTTGAAGTCCATGCTGAGGCGTTCAAAGGGACGGGAAGCCTTTATCAGCTGCGCTTTCTCTGGCCGGTAGAAGTGCGGTTTGCACTCCGCGCAGATTTGGCAGTCCCTGGTGGCTGTCCTGACCTCCTCGATGGAGTAGGGCAGGTTGCTGGTCTTGATTAAATGGAATAAGCGAGTGACCCCCGGGTGGCAGAGGTCCTTGTGGAGGGCTCGGAGGTGGTCCACTTGTGCGTTTGGAACATGTGCCGCTGGACAGGGCGTCAGGAGGCTCATTTAGCTTCCCGGGACGATACAGGATCTCGTAGTTGTAGGTGGAGAGTTCGATCCTCCACCACAAGATCTTGTCGTTTTTTTATCTTGCCCCGCTGTGCATTATCGAACATGAAGGCAACCGACTGTTGATCTGTGAGGAGAGTGAATCTCCTGCCGGCCAGGTAATGCCTCCAATGTCGCACAGCTTCTACTATGGCATGGGCCTCCTTTTCGACTGAGGAGTGGCGGATTTCGGAAGCATGGAGGGTACGTGAGAAGAAGGCCACGAGCCTGTCCGCTTGTTTGAGGGTGGCCGCCAGAGCTACGTCAGACGCGTCGCTCTCGACCTGGAAAGGGAGGGACTCATTGATGGCGTGCATCGTGGCCTTTGCAATGTCTGCTTTGATGCGGCTGAAGGCCTGGCAGGCCTCTATCGACAGGGGAAAAGCTGTGGATTGGATCAGGGGACGGGCCTTGTCCGCAAAGTTGGGGACCCACTGGGCGTAGTAACTGAAAAACCCTAGGCAGTGCTTCAGGGCCTTGGAGCAGTGAGGGAGGGGGAACTCCATTTGGGGGCGCATGCGTTCAGGGTCGGGGCCTACAACTCCATTTCACACTACATAGCCGAGGATGGCTAGGTGGATGCTAAACATGCATTTATCCTTGTTGTATGTAAGGTGAAGGATTTTTGCGGTTGGATTTGGAGGAATTTTCGGAGGTTGGTGTCGTGGTTCTGCTGGTCATGGCTGCAGATGGTGACATTATCAAGATACGGGAATGTTGCCCGTAAACCGTACCGGTCAACCATTCGGTCCATCTCGCGCTGGAAGACTGAGACCCCGTTGGTGACACCGAAGGGAACCCTTAAGAAGTGGTAGAGCCGCCCATCTGCCTCGAAAGCAGTGTATTTGCGGTCACTAGTGCGGATGGGGTGCTGGTGGTAGGCGGACTTAAGGTCCACCGTGGAGAAGACCTTGTAATGCGCGATCCTGTTTACCAGGTTGGATATGCGGGGGAGAGGGTACGCGTCCAGCTGCGTAAACCTGTTGATGGTCTGACTATAGTCGATGACCATCCTATGCTTCTCCACGGTCTTTACCACCACTACTTGAGCTCTCCAGGGCTGTTACTGGCTTCAATGACTCCTTCCCTCAGTAGCCTTTGGACCTCTGACCTAATAAAGATCCGGTCCTGGGCACTGTACCGTCTGCTCCTGGTGGCGACGGGTTTGCAATCCGGGGTGAGGTTCACAAACAGGGAAGGCGGGTCGACCTTAAGGGTCGGGAAGGCCGCAGACAGCGAAGGGGGGGTATAGGGCTGCTGAATTTGAAGGTTAGACTTTGGAGGTTACACTGGAAGTCTAAACCTAGGAGTGTGGCCGCGCAGAGGTGGGGAAGGACGTAGAGATGGAAATTTTTGAACTCCCTTCCCTGGACTGTGAGATTTGTGACACAAAACCCCTTTACCTCCACTGAGTGTGAACCGGAGGCCAGGGAGATTTTTTGATTAACGGGGTGGATGAGGGGAGAACAGCGCCTTACCGTATCGGGGTGCATGAAGCTCTCTGTGCTCCCAGAGTCGATTAGGCAGGATGTCTCGTGCCCGTTGATGAATACAGTCGTTGTAGCAGTTGAGAGTATTCGAGGCCGGGACTGATCCAGAGTCACCGAGGCTAATCACAGCAGTTGAGTGTTCTCTTCGGGCAGTGTGTGGTCAGCCGAGCTGGGGTCCTGGGGGTTCATCCATCGGTCGCACATGGCTGGGGGTGCACAAAATGATGGCGCCCATCCCTCTAACGTGGCGTCCGCGGGACAAGATGGTCCCGGGGTCCGCATGTGGCTCTGGAGTAGGACGATGGAGCGGCCACTGGCTGCACGGGACCGTGGAGAAGTTTGTGGTGGCGGTCCTCTTTCGCTGCCGGAGACCGCGGCAACCACACGGGCCCGACATACCCCCACGAAATGGCCCTTTTTGCCTCATCCCCTTGTAGGTGGATGGGCGGGCCGGGCAGCGCTGGTGGGGGTGCTTGGCCTGCCCACAAAACTAACAGCGGGGCCCCCCGGGGTTTCCAGGCCACCTTGCAGCGCAGGCTTGTGGGGGGATGTCTCGGGGTCGGCTGCGGAGGTGTTCCACACTGCCCAGGGGGCTGCCGCGCGGTCGGGAACATAAGCGCGGGTGTTTCTGGAGGACAAGTCAAGGGAGCCTGCAAGGGCCCGTGCCTCCTTGAGGCCTAGAGTGTCTTTTTCTAGCAGTCGCTGGCGGATTTGTGAGGATAGCATACCTGCGGACCAAGAGTTCAGTGTGTTCGCTCGCCGAAACTTGCGGGCAGCTGCAGTTTCTCCCCAACGCAAGGAGTGCGCGGTAGAATTCTTCCAGCGATTCCCCAGGGGTTTGTCGCCTCATTGCTAGCAGGTGCCGGGCGTAGACCTGGTTTACCGGGCGAATATAATGTCCTTTTAGCAGCTCCATTGCTGCATCGAAGTCTTCCGCTTCCTCGATGAGTGTGTAAATCTCCGGGCTCACCCTTGAGTGCGGGACTTGCATTTTCTGTTCTCCCGTGGGCGTGTTTTCGTCTGGCCCGAGATACCCTTTAAAGCACGCCAGCCAGTGCTTGAAGATTGCCGCTGAGTGCGCCGCATGGGGGCTGAGTTGCAGACACTCCTGCTTGATTCGGAGCTCCATCCTTTTTTAAAAAACTATCTTATTAAATTGATGCACGATCAATTACCACTAAATTGAGGTTATAGTCCAACTGAAGGCTTTAATAAGCTAGATGTTTCCCCCAGCAGCTCAGGTACAGAATGAAGGCTGCTGGGGTGGCACGGGCTCTTATACCCCGCCTAGCAGGGCGGAGCTACTATACATCTTTACTAATAGAAAACATACAGTTTCCACCAATGGTGCGCCAGCCTATCAGGTACCATAATACCTCTACTACCACAAGGTGCAGTAACCATTCATCACATTCACCCCCTGTTTTAAAAGAAAACACAGAGTCCGTTGGTGGTGAAGTGGAATTACATGTCCAGTCTTTTGGGTGGTCTGATTGTCCTTGTTGACCTTCTCAGCTACGGCGGTGGTGCAGCGGACACGGGCGTCTTCAGTGAGGGTATATCTGGGAGCACGGTGGTCTGAACCTTTGCCCGTGGTGGAGCAGGGGGGGTATCCGGGGTAACTAGGGTGATTGGTGCCAGCACCGGTGGGGGCGGAGGGGGTGCTAGAGGGGGGGTTCAGCCGGTGCGGGGAGGGGAGCGTCAGTAGAGGGGTGGGGGCGTCGGTGGGAGAGCCAGCGGGCGCCAGGCCTCGCAGGGAAACTGTGTCTTGCCTTCCGTCGAGGTGCTCGACAAAGGCTTATTGGGAGTTTGCATGTAGCAGCTGGACGCTCACGACTAGAGGGTCGGTCTTATGTCTCCTCGCGTGCCTCCGGAGTAGAACTGGTCCCGGTGTCATCAGAGGTGGACTTCCTGGGGAAGACAAATAAGCAATTGTGAGGGGTCTCATTCATGGGCGTGCAGAGGAGCGACCTAATGGAGTGTAGGGCATTGGGTAGGACCTCCTGCCAGCGGGTGGTTGGGACACCCCTTGACCGTAGGGCTAGAAGGACAGCCTTCCAAACTGTCGCGTTCTCCCTCTCCACCTGCCCGTTTCCCCGCGGGTTATAGCTGGTCATTCTACTCGAGGCGATGCCGTTGTTGAGCAGAGACTGACGTAGCTCATCGCTCATGAACGATGCGCCCCGATCGCTGTGGATATAAGCGGGGAAACCAAACAGTGAAGATGCTGTGCAGTGCCTTGATTACTGTGGCCGAGGTAATATCGGGGCAGGGGACAGCGAATGGGAAGCGGGAGAATTCGTCGATGACAGTGAGGAAGTAGATGGTGCAGTTGGTGGACGGGAGGGGCCCTTTGAAGTCCACGCTTAGTCGCTCAAAGGGCCCAGAGGCTTTCACCAGGTGAGCCTTGTCTGGTCGATAGAAGTGCGGTTTGCACTCCGCACAGATCTGGCAAGCCTTGGTCATGGCTTGACCTCCTCGGTGGAGTCGGGTAGATTGCGGGACTTGATGAAATGAGCAAGCCGGGTGACTCCTTGGTGACAGAGGTCATTGTGGATGGCCCACAGATGGTCTTTCTGCACGTTGGCGCACGTGACAGGGCATGTGACACGGGACAGGGCATCTGGGGATTCATTGAGCTTCCCCGGACGATATGTAATATCGTACGCGTAGGTGGAGAGTTTGATCCTCCACCTCAAAATTTTATCATTTTTTATTTTGCCCTGTTGTGTGTTATCAAACATGAAGGCTACCGACCGTTGGTCGGTAACGAGGTCGAACCTCCTACCAGCTAGGTAGTGCCTCCAGTGCCGCACGGCCTCCAGTCGAGAAGGAGGCTTGTGCCTCCTTCTCGACTGCAGAGTGCCGAATTTCCGAGGCGGTGAGGGTTCGGAGAAAAATGCTACTGGCCTGCCTGCCTGGTTGAGGATCGCAGCCAGGGCGACGTCTGATGCATCGCTTTCTACCTGAAAGGGGATGGTTTCGTCCAGCGCGTGCATGATATCGACCTTGATACGACGGAAGGCCGACCGGGCCTCAGCCGTCAGGGGAAAAACCGTGGTCTTAATGAGTGGTCGGGCTTTGTCCGCATATCTGGGGACCCACTGGGCGTAATAGGAAAAGAGCCCCAAGTACCGTTTGAATGCCTTGAGGCTATGGGGAAGGGGAAATTCCTTAAGGGGGGGCGCATGCAGTCGGGGTTTGAGGCCAGAACACCGTTTTCCACGACGTAGCTGAGGATGGCTAGTCGGGTTGTGTGGAAAACGCATTTCCCTTTGTTGTAGGTCAGATTCAGGGCCTGGGCGGCCTGGAAGAATTTTTTATGTTTGCGTCGTGGTCCTGCTGGTCATGGGCGCAGATAGTGACATTGTCCAAGTACGGGTAAGTAGCCCGTAAGCCGTACTGGTCCACCATTTGGTCCATCGCCCTTTGAAAAACGGAGACCCCATTTGTGACGCCAAAAGGGACCCTGAGGAAGTGAAAAAGCCGACCGGCTCCTTCGAAGGCCGTGTAGGGGCAGTCCTCCGGGCGGATAGGGAGCTGATGATAGGCGGATTTTAGGTCACCCGTGGAGAATACCCGGTACTGGGCGATCTGGTTAACCATTTTTGCTATACGGGGAAGGGGTTACGCATCGAGCTGCGTAAAACGGTTTATGGTCTGACTATAGTCCACCACCATTCGTTTCTTTTCCCCAGACCAGACTACCAATACTTGTGCTCTCCAGGGGCTGTTGCTAGCCTCTATGACCCCTTCTTTCAGCAACCGCTGAACCTCTGACTTGATAAAAGTCATATCCTGGGCACTGTACCGCCGACTCTTGGTGGCGACGGGCTTACAGTCGGGGGTGAAGCTCGCAAAGGGGGGGGTGGTGCAACTTTAAGTGTTGCCAGGCTACGACCGTGAGTGGGGGCAGGGGTCCGCCGAACTTCAGTGTCAGGCTTCGGTGGCTACACTGAAAGTCCAGACCAAGCAGCAGGGGGGCGCAGAGGTGAGGGAGGATATAAAGTTTGAAACCGGCGTATTCGGCGCCCTGGATCGCGAGGTTCGCGACACAATACCCCGTGATTTGGACCGAGTGAGACCCGGAGGCGAGGGCGATAGTTTGGGAGACGGGATAGGTGCGCAAGAAGCAGCGCCTTACCGTTTCTGGGTGGATAAAGCTCTCCGTGCTCCCGGAGTCGAAGAGGCAGGGGGTGTCGCGCCCGTTGGTTTGGACCTGCATCATGGGGTTCCGCAGGTGCTTCGGCCGTGATTGGTCGAGGGTGATCGCTCCCAGTCAGAGTCCTCGGCTGAGTCGGACTCACAAAATGGCTGCCCGGAGTCACAAAATGGCCGCCGCTGTCGGTCGCACATGTCAGATTTTGAAGATGGCCGCCCCCATGACTCGCACGAGGCCGATGATACGTCAGAAGGGGGCGTGTCCGGCCGGCGCGCAGCCGCATTACGGGGCCTGTGGGCCTGGGAGCTCGATTTTTGGGCCTGATGAGACTTTTGTTTCTGGGCCTTGGGCTCAGCCAGGCACACCTTTGCGAAATGCCCCTTCTTTCCGCAGTCGTTGTAGATAGCGGAGCGGGTTGGGCAATGCTGACATGGGTGCTGGCCTTGCCCACAGAAATAGCACGGTGTGCCCCCCGGTGTGAGCGGGTCGCCGCGCGGCGCAGGCCCTGTAGCGTGGCCAAGTCTGGAGGGGACCAAGAGGGGCTCGCAGGGTCCGTGGAGTACGTGCAAAGATTATGGTGGGCCACTTCCAGAGAGGAGGCGAGCGTTACCGTTGCCTTGAAGGTCTTTTGCTCCATCTTCGAAGAGTCGCTGCCTGATGTTTGTGGATCGTATACCGGACACGAAAGCATCTTGGATGTGCAAGTTCATATGGACTTCTGCCATCACCTCCTTGTGGTCGCAGTTCCTAGCGAGCGCGGTGAGTCTTTCCACGTACTCGCCTAACGTTTCCCCGGAGCGCTGCCGGCAGGCTGAGAGTAAATGCTGGGCGTGTACCTTGATTATTGGTACCTCGTTTATTGGCTTAACAAAGTGTTTCTGCAGGATTTTGACCGCCTTCTCGATCGCGGAGGAGAGTCTGTGGCCCACCCGGGTGTGTAGTAGGCTCAGCTTGCGAGGTCTGTCGACTGTAGCGTCCGAGGAGTTCAGGTAGGCCTCAAAACACCGAAGCCAGTATTTAACATTTTCTGCAGTCTCCGGCGACCGAGCGTCCAAATTGAGCTTCTCCGGCTTTAGACCGCTGTCCATCTTGAAGTAGTCTGCTAATTAAATTGTGATACCCTCAATTACAACTCGAGAGAGATGATTGGTAATACAAAGGCTTTAATTATCAGAGAACCAGACAGCTACCGAGAAGTGTGCTCACTGCACACTGCCCACTGGACATGAAATGAAATGAAGTTACTGTGAAAAGCCCCTAGTCGCCACATTCCGGCGCCTGTTCGGGGAGGCTGTTACAGGAATTGAACCGTGCTGCTGGCCTGCCTTGGTCTGCTTTCAAAGCCAGCGATTTAGCCCTGTGCTAAACAGCCCCATTATATTACCTTTTAGCCCCATTAACATTACCTTATAGATGGCTCCCTGGGGGGTGGAGCTGGAGGCAGAGTCCCCCAGGGTTCCAAACCTGGTCTTTAAGGGATCATTACATTAAAGCTGCAGTAACCATTCATCACAGGCTGTTCAAGAGAATCGACTCAGACTCTGCTTCTCATAGGCGAACATTCCTTCAGTACCCCGGTTCCATTATTCCCCACTTCGCCATCCATTTGGGAGGCACTACATTGATGCTACATTGTGCTCGAGCAGGCTCGGTGTGGCTGCTGAATTTCACTGGAGGAGGTTGTAGATGGTCTTCCAGGTCAATCCCAGCAGTTCTGGGTCTTAAGGACCTGAAATCAGACAACTCATCAGACAATGTCATACTAGCTGAGCAGAAACTTCCTCCAATTCATAGATTGGAATAGAATTCCTACAGTGTAGAAGGAGGCCATTCAACCCAACAGGTCTGCACCGACCCTCTTGTCAGAGCACCCTACCCAAGCCCACTGGCTCGCTCTATCCTTCTACCACCATAACCCCACCTAACTTGCACATCTTTGGACACAAAGGAGCAATTTATCATGGTCTATCCACCTAACCTGCACATCTTTGAGCTATGGGAAGAAACTGGAGCACTCGGAGGAAATACAAGCAGATACGGGGAGAACGTGCAGACTCCCCACAGACAGTGACCCAAGGCTGGAATTGAACCCGGGTCCCTGACGCCATGAGGCAGCAGTGCTAACCACTATGCCACTGTTCCGCCCTTGGGAAGACGAAAAACATTCTCTGGGACATTCTGGCAGATACGGCGATCCATTTAAATCCCCATTGACTATGGCGGGATTGGATGATCCTGCCAGCGGGAGCTACAACAAAGTCCTACCAATTGTTTTCCTTAGTCTTTGTTCTGAACGCAATTCTCCTAATTCCTGGCTCCATCTCTGTCCCAGGCAACAATCTGAGATGAGGTCAGTTTGTTCCTAAACCCGGTGTCACATTCGATCCCAAGGTGAACCTCCGACCTCATATTCATGCCATTTCCACTATTCATCTACTTCCACCTCAGTCACATTGCTCGACTTGGCTCCTGTCTCAGCTCTTCTGCTACCGAAGCCCTCATTCCTGCCTTCGTGACCTCTGGACATGACTATTCCAACCCCACCCGTCTGGCCCCCCACATTCTACCCTCTATAAACCTCAGCTCATCCAAAACCCTGCTGTCCATGCCTGAGCTCACACTGAGTCCCATTCCCCTGTCACCCAGGTGACTAGCTGACCTACCCTAACTCACAGTCAAGAGATTTTAAAATTCACTCCCTTGTTTTAAAATCCCTCCATGGCCTCACCCCCTCCCTATCTCCGTAATCTCCTCCAATCCCACAACCTTCTGAGATATCTACCTTCATCAAATCTTGCCCTCTTTTGCGCATCACCAATACTAATTGCTTGACCATTGGTGACCATTCCATCAGCTGCCTTGATCCCAAACTCTTGGAAGTCCCTCGCTAAATCTCTTTGTCTCTTTACCTCACTTTCCTTCTTTAAGACACTCTGTAACTCTACGTCTTTGGCCACGCCTTTGGTCATTTGTCCCAGTACCTCCTCATGTGGCTTGGCATCATACTTTGAATTGTAACACTCCTGTTGAGGCACCTTGGGACCTTCCAGTACATTAAGATTTATGTTGGTATTGTTGAATCACCTCGACACATGCAGCAGTTGTCTAGGCTGGCAGACTGAAAGATGACAGCAAGGACATGCCAAGTGGCCGTAATGTGAAGATGAGAGAGGAGGGCAGATATGTTCCCCATGGAGCCGCTGCCACATCTCCAGAGCGATGTAGCAGTAATCATAGTCGTCTGCTGGAGCACGAGTTCCTGGACGGCATGGTGGCACAGTGGTTAGCATTGCTTCCTCACAGCGCCAGGGAGACTGGTTCAATTCCAGCTTTGGTTGACTGTCTGTGTTGTAAGGATCTCTCTGTTTGTTCCTTGTATTTTTTTCCCTTTTAATTTCTGTTATTCTGCTCTTTCAATGTTTGTACATGGCCAATTAATGAGCCTATGCCTTTCAGTTAGATTGCATCTTAAATTCGAGTGGCTGGTAAACTGAGGGTTGACCTATGAACTAAGGCAAGGCAGATTACAAGGAGCTATTTATGTCTCGGGTGAGCAGATTCCAGGATGATCAGTGCTGATACATCATGATTGACTTGGCTGTCGGCCCATGGACTGTTTAGAATTGCCAGGCCTTATTAATGGCCCCTGCTGATTGGTCAGGGTTTTCCCTGGCATGTTCCTTCCTCTGTGTGAATGTGTTTTCTCTTTTACTTTTGTTTTGATGTCAGAAGCTGGAGGGTCACAGCCTTGATCTCTCGCTTTCTCATCTGATGGATTCTTTTTGAAGATCCAAAGTAAAGACCTTTCTCTCTCCACAGCCAGATTAAACTGCAAATAATCCAATCTAGCCACCAGTGAAGGCAAGGGTGGTTGTTTAAAAATCCCTTTGAAGAGCTTGTGTGGGAAACTTCGTTCTTATCTCAGTAAAGCTGATGGTCATACTGGTGGAGTTGGAAATAAGTAAGAATTGGACAGGCCTGAAGCTCTTCCTTTGAGTGAAGGTTGGTAAAAATTAAAGTGCCTCTCCAGAGGAAAACATATTGCCTGGGAGCACTGACCGAATGTTACTGCCGGGAGACCATCTATAAACACACACCGGTGGCTTTAATCCTTAAGCATCTTGGGAGGAGAGCCTTCTGTAACAACCTTGACATCGGAAACAGGGAAATTTAATCTTAATTCTATTATTTCACCCCTTCCCCTCCCTCTATGTGTGTGTATCTTATGTGCGTTTGGGTAAAGGGTGGAATATTTCAACTTTGTTCCTGTTATAACTAAACAGTTATTGTGTTCAACTTACAAACCAGATGGCTATAATTTATTCAGCAATCAAGGGGCGATAGAGTCTGCAAACTCCATACAAATTATTGGTTAATTCACTTATGATGGGATTCCGGGATCTCTGGGGCTGGAATCGACCGCCCACTAGCACAGAGTGTCATAACAGTTTGAGGTTTGCACATTCTCCCCGTCTGTGTGGGTTTCCTCCGGGTGCTCCGGTTTCCTCCCACAGTTCAAAGATATGCAGGTTAGGTGGCTTGGCCATGCTAAATTGCCACTTTGTGGCCAAGATATGCAGGTTAGGTGGATTGGCCATGCTAAATTGCCGCTTTGTGGCCAAAGATATGCAGGTTAGGTGGATTGGCCATGCTAAATTGCCGCTTTGTGGCCAAAGATGTGCAGGTTAGGTAGAGATGGGGTGGGTCTAGGTAGGGTGCTCTTTCAGAGAGTCAGTGCGGACATGATGGCCGAATGGCCTCCTTCTGTATAGTAGTGATTCTACGGATTCCTGTCACAGCCCTTTGAGCACTTGGGATCTGTAGCCACACCCAGCAGCTCTCTAATACTGGATAGCAGCAACAATGGAGCTCATGACTTTAGCTTGAGCTTCCACTGTAATACTCAATCATTGGTTGGCTCTGACCTGTACTCCAATTGGAGCTGAGACATCAGCCATCAGGCACTGCACCCTGGCTTGTTCTGCAGGTTTTCTCAGGGGGCACGTCCATGTTGGAAATGGTAGAGTCCAAGCTCTGTGCGATGCCCTGTGCTACATTGGAGCCTGGCTCCTCCACACTTCTTGACAGTGACAGGAGGCTCTCCACCCGACCTACTGATGCACTATTCATCTCAGTGTGTGGAACCATCAGCGTTTTCCCGTAGGTCGCCCCATCGCAGTCCACCTCCAACTCCCCTCTGGTAACCCTATGTGGCTTTGTCCTCTGGTGAGCTGACACAAGAACTGTCCTCTCCCCCGCTGACTGCAATCCAATCATATCTGGTGATGGATCTTGTGCGGATCTCAACTCTATGCTAACCATTAATGTGTGTACAGTGTCAGTATCTGAGCTGGTGGCTGTGAGTGTGAAAACAACTGATGGTGTTTCTTTGTCATTCGTGTCCTGTTGTTCTCTTTCTTCCACCTTGGATCATTGTGGATGGACAGGCAGCAGTTTCTGTGTTTCTGAAAGTGGTAAATTGGAAGGACAAGGTTGGATGATGAAAGCAGGAGGTTCATGATCACACCATCGTCAGCTTGGATATCTTCAGAGACAGCAGGGTAAAGGTGTTGTAGAGTAGACTATTATACAAAATAACCTGGAGAGACTCAGATACTAAATGGTCATTTGTTAGCCAACGTGTTGGGAGAGCGCAACCTCAGAGAAGGATCTCCGGAGCTGACTCTACACGACTGAGAAATCAGGTAATATTTATAGGTTGCAGACCACGTAGGCAAAGGCAGTCCTGGCATTTGAACATTGTCTTGTTCAAACTGTACATTAAACAAGTTACCGGCCTTCACCCAGGCAAAGTGAGTATTTTCTACTCTTATCTTTCAATGGCCTTTCCCTAATCCATTTTCTTGTTCTTATCACTTTTGGTTGTGTCTGAAATTTTAGGTCTTAGAAAACCAAGTTAGACTGTGAAACAAGGTGCTGGATTCTCAGTTTGGCAGACTAAGTCCCCACGCCGGTATGAAAATGCTGGTGTTTTATGCCAGGAAAACTGGCGCAAAATGGCCACCGCTTTGCCGTTTTGCTGGGGGCTAGCAGGGAGGCAGCGTAGAGCTCCCAGCTATAGGTGCCAAAATGGTCCTGAGCATTTCTGGGTCCATGGCCACGCCTGCAGCGGCCGCGCCGTGCTTCATTGTGGACTCAGCCTGCGGACCTGGACCACAAAAATAGTACCCCCCTTCGGCCGCTTGCGTGCCCTGGACCGCCCACCCACAGTGCCCCCAGCCCCGAATGAAGCCCCCCCCCTGCTCGTGGATCGGCCCTCCCCCGACCGTGGGTCAGTGCAGACATGATGGCCTCCTTCTGTACTGTAGTGATTCTACTGATTCTGTGGACTCCTGTCACAGCTCTTTGAGCACTTGGGATCTGTAGCCACACCCAGCAGTTCTCCAATACTGGATAGCAGCAACAATGGAGCTCATGACTTTAGCTTGAGCTTCCACTGTAATACTCAGTCATTGGCTGGCTCTGTCCTGTGCTCCCGAAAACCCCTGGACTGAGTCCGCGGCCGCCACGCTAAGTTCACGATGGGTGAGACCACACATGTCCCACACCGTCGGGAACTCGGCCGGTCGGGGATGGAGCATCTCGGGATGGCCCTCAGGCAATGGCCTGAGGCCGTGGATACGTGGCGCGGTGTATTGCTAGGGTTCACCGCTTTTCAGGGCGCGGAGCATTGCGAAAGCGCCGCCACCTCCGATTTTGATGTCATCGGGGATTCTCCGGCCCCTCGCCGAATGCGATGTTGCTGTCAGGGAGCGGAGAATCCAGCCCATGTTGTGAGAGTCTTGCAGGTAGTGTTTATCGCTACATAAGTATTCAGCTAGCATCATTTGTGTCCTTTTGCCACATCAGCGTGTTGCTGGTTGGTATCTTTATCCTGACTGTGGAATTTTCCACTGCTGTTCTAATACATTATACTGCACTGGAAAAGTTCCAAAAAGTCCCTAATAGGCCTTTAATAGACTATAATTATAAATTGTCCTGATAAATCATTGTAATTAAACCCTATTCATTAGTTCCCTTCTTACAAAAGTCAAAGTGCGAGTTAACAGGAATTTAGGGAGCTAGGGTGGAAGCTGAGAGCCAGGACAAACCATGTTGTAATCTCTGGTTTGTTGCCAGTGCCACGTGCTAGCGAGTTGAGGAACAGGAAGAGAGTGCAGATAAACACGTGGTTGCAGGGATGGTGTCGGAGGGAGGGTTTCAGGTACGTGGATAATTGGAGCACATTCTGGGGAAGGTGGGACCTGGACAGACAGGACGGTTTGCACCTGAACCAGAGGGGCACCAATATCCTGAGGGGGAAATTTGCTATGGCTCTTCGGGGGGGGGGTTTAAACTAATTTGTCAGGGGGATGGGAAAACGAGCTGTAGTCCAGAAGCCAGTGTCGAGAGTAGTGAGGTGCTGAGGAGGGTATCAAGGTCGCAGGAGTGTACCGGCAGACAAAAAGGTGGGTTGAAGTGTGCCTACTTCAATGCAAGGAGCATCCGGAATAAGGTACGTGAACTTGGAGCGTGGATTGGTACTTGGGACTACGATGTTGTGGCCATTATGAAGACATGGTTAGAACAGGGACAGGAATGGTTGTTGGAAGTTCCGGGGTATAGATGTTTCAGTAAGAGTAGGGAAGATGGTAAAAGAGGTGGAGGAGTAGCATTGTTAATCAAGGATAGTTGAACGGCTGGAGAAAGGCAGCTCGAATGGGGTCTGTCTACTGAGGTAATATGGGCCGAAGTTAGAAATAGGAAAGGAGCGGTCACATTGTTAGGAGCTTTCTATAGGCCCCCAAATAGTAATAGAGATGTGGAGGAAGAAATTGCAAAACAGATTATGGATAGATGTGGAGGTCTCAGGGTAGTTGTCATGGGTGACTTTAACTTTCCAAATATTGATTGGAACCTCTATAGGTCGAACAGTTTGGATGGGGCAGTTTTTGTACAGTGTGTGCAGGAGGGTTTCCTGACACAATATGTGGATAGGCCGACAAGAGGGGAGGCCACATTGGATTTGGTACTGGGTAATGAACCAGGCCAAGTGTTAGATTTGTTTGTGGGCGAGCACTTTGGAGATAGTGACCACAATTCGGTGTCTTTCACTATTGCAATGGAGAGTGATAGGACCATACGGCAGGGCAAGGTTTATAATTGGGGGAGGGGTAATTATGATGCGATTAGGCAAGAATTAGGGAGCATAGGATGGGAACAGAAACTGTCAGGGAAAGGCACAAATGAAAAGTAGAGCTTGTTCAAGGAACAAATACTGCGTGTCCTTGATAGGCATGTCCCTGTCAGGTAGGGAGGAAATGGCCGTGTGAAGGAACCGTGGTTCACAAGAGGTTGACTGTCTTGTCAAGAGGAAAAAGGAAGAGTATGTAAGGATGAGAAAACAAGATTCAGTAGGGTCACTTGAGGGTTACAAGGTAGCAAGGAATGAGCTGAAAAAAGGGCATAGGAGAGCTAGGAGGGGGCATGAGAAGTCCTTGGCAGGTCGGATCAAGGAAAACCCCAAGGCTTTTTACTCTTATGTGAGAAATAAAAGAATGACCAGGGTGAGGGTAGGGCTGGTCAAGGACAGTAGTGGGAACTTGTGCATGGAGTCAGAAGAAATAGGAGAGGCGTTGAATGAATACATTTCTTCAGTGTTCACAAAGGAGAGGGGCCATGTTTTTGAGGATGAGAGTGTGATTCAGGCGGGTAGGCTGGAGGAAGTAGATGTTCTGAGGAAGGATGTATTAGCAATTTTGAAAAACCTGAGGGTCAACAAGTCCCCTGGGCCAGATGGGATATACCCAAGGATTCTTTGGGCGGCGGGATGAGATTGCAGAACCTTTGGCTTTGATCTTTGGGTCCTCGCTGTCAACGGGGATAGTGCCAGAGGACTGGAGAGTGGTGTATGTTGTTCCTCTGTTCAAGAAAGGGATTAGGAATGACCCTGGTAATTATAGGCCAGTTAGTCTTACTTCGGTGGTCGGGAAGATAATGGAAAAGGTCTTGAAGGATAGGATGTATGACCATTTGGAAAGATGCAGCTTAATCCGGGATAGTCAACACGGATTCGTGGAGGGTAGATCTTGCCTCACAAATTTGATTGAATTCTTTGAGGAGGTAACTAAGTGTGTAGATGAAGGTAGAGCAGTTTATGTCGTATACATGGATTTTAGTAAGGCGTTTGATAAGGTTCTCATGGTTGGCTCATGAAGAAAGTAAGGATGTGTGGGATAGAGGGACATTTGGCCAATTGGATAAGTAACTGGCTATCACATAGAAGACAGAGAGTGGTGGTGGTTGGAAAATTTTCAGTCTGGAGACCAGTTACCAGCTGTGTACCACAGGGATCAGTTCTGGGTCCTCTGCTATTTGTGATTTTTATCAATGACTTGGAGGAGGGGGCTGAAGGGTGGGTCAGTAAATTTGCTGATGACACCAAGATTGGTGGAGTAGTGGATGAGGTGGAGGGCTGTTGTAGGCTGCAAAGAGACATTGATAGGATGCAGAGCTGGGCCGAAAAATGGCAGATGGAGTTTAACCCTGATAAGTGCGAGGTGATTCATTTTGGGAGAAAAAATTTGAATGCGGATTACAGGGTCAATGGCAGGGTTCTGAGGAATGTGGAGGAACAGAGAGATCTTGGGGTTCATGTCCACAGATCTCTGAAGGTTGCCACTCAAGTGGATAGAGTCGTAAAGAAGGCTTTTTGCGTGTTAGCGTTTATTAACAGGGGGCTTGAGTTTAAGAGCCGCGGGGTTATGCTGCAGCTAAACATGACCCTGGTGAGACCACATTTGGAGTATTGTGTGCAGTTCTGGTCACCTCATTATAGGAAGGATGTGGAAGCATTGGAAAGGGTGCAAAGGAGATTTACCAGGATGCTGCCTGGTTTGCTGGATAGGTCTTATGAGGAAAGGTTGGGGGAGCTAGGGCTTTTCTCTTTGGAGCGGAGGAGGATGAGAGGCGACTTAATCGATGTTTATAAGATAATGAGGGGGATATATAGAGTGGATGTTCAGAGACTATTTCCTCGGCTGGATGTAGCTGTGACAAGGGGGCATAACTATAAGGTTCAGGGTGGGAGATATAGGAGAGATGTCCGAGGTAGGTTCTTTACTCAGAGAGTGGTTCGGGTGTGGAATGGACTGCCTGCTGTGATAGTGGAGTCGGACACTTTAGGAACTTTCAAGCGATTATTGGATAGGTACATTGAGCAGACCAGAATGACAGGGGGTGGGATAGCTTGATCTTGGTTTCAGACAATGCTCGGCACAACATCGAGGGCCAAAGGGCCTGTTCTGTGCTGTACTGTTCTATGTTCTATGTTAAGAAGGAGCATAAGGCAGGAATATCCCATCACCCTGAGCACCCTTGGTGATGCCATTTGTCAAATGCTCTGTCAGAGCAGCCGCATAAGGCTGTGATCAATCTCCAACATTGGGCTTAAGGGATTTAGATGTGTCGATCGCCACACCTGCTAGTCACCTGTTTTACTCCCTTCCATTGTGGGTCACCTTAAGCTGCAAGCGAGAGGGCAGAATGTCAGGAGTACTGTGTTTGGACAAAGTTCCTCGACAACTGAATAGCTGGAGGTGTATGGGGGCAGCGAGAGGAAGGCGTGTGACTGGCAACAATAGAAGCTGCGAGCGTGAGGTCAAGTATTTTAAACTTGTGTCCTAATAACTGAGAGTGACTGATGAGAGAATGATGGGGCAGTGATGGGAATGTGATGGGGGTGTGATGGGGGTGTATTTGGGGTGTGATGGGGATGTGATAGAGCTGTGATGGGTGAGCGATTGGGGTGTGATGGGGGTGTGATGGGTGAGTGATGGGGGTGTGATAGGTGACTGATGGGGGGGTGATGGGTGAGTGATGGGGGTGTGATGGGTGAGTGATGGGTGAGTGATGGGGGTGTGATGGGTGAGTGATGGGTGAGTGATGGGGGTGTGATAGGTTAATGATGGGGGTGTGATGTGTGAGTGATGGGTGAGTGATGGGTGAGTGATGTGTGAGTGATGGGTGAGTGATGAGTGAGTGATGGGGGTGTGATGGGGGCGGGATGGGTGAGTGATGGGTGAGTGATGGGGGTGTGATGGGGGCGGGATGGGTGAGTGATGGGTGAGTGATAGGGGTGTGATAGGGGTGTGATGGGTGAGTGATGGGTGAGTGATGGGTGAGTGATGGGTGAGTGATGGGTGAGTGATGGGTGAGTGATGGGGGTGTGATGGGTGAGTGATGGGGGTGTGATGGGTGAGTGATGGGTGTGTGATGGGTGAGTGATAGGGGTGTGATGGGTGAGTGATGGGTGAGTGATGGGTGAGTGATGGGGGTGTGATGGGTGAGTGATGGGTGAGTGATGGGTGAGTGATGGGGGTGTGATGGGGTGTGATGGGTGAGTGATGGGTGAGTGATGGGTGAGTGATGGGGGTGTGATGGGTGAGTGATGGGTGAGTGATGGGTGAGTGATGGGTGAGTGATGGGTGAGTGATGGGTGAGTGATAGGGGTGTGATGGGTGAGTGATAGGGGTGTGATGGGTGAGTGATGGGTGAGTGATGGGTGAGTGATGGGGGTGTGATGGGTGAGTGATGGGTGAGTGATGGGTGAGTGATGGGTGAGTGATGGGTGAGTGATGGGGGTGTGATGGGTGAGTGATGGGTGAGTGATGAGTGAGTGATGGGTGAGTGATGGGGGTGTGATGGGTGAGTGATGGGTGAGTGATGGGTGAGTGATGGGTGAGTGATGGGTGAGTGATGGGTGAGTGATGGGTGAGTGATGGGGGTGTGATGGGTGAGTGATGGGTGAGTGATGGGTGAGTGATGGGTGAGTGATGGGTGAGCGATGGGGGTGTGATGGGTGAGTGATGGGGGTGTGATGGGCGAGTGATGTGTGAGTGATGGGTGAGTGATGGGGGTGTGATGGGCGAGTGATGTGTGAGTGATGGGGGTGTGATGGGGGTGCGATGGGGGTGTGATGGGTACGTGATGGGTGAGCGATGGGGGGATGTTGGGTGAGTGATGGGTGAGTGATGGGTGAGTGATGTGTGAGTGATGTGTGAGTGATGGGGGCGTGATGTGGGTGTGATGGGTGAGTGATGGGTGAGTTATGGGTGAGTGATGGGTAGGTGATGGGTGAGTGATGGGTAGGTGATGGGTGAGTGATGGGTGAGTGATGGGTGAATGTTGGGGGTGTGATGGGAGTGTGATAGGGGTGCGATGGGGGTGGGATGGGTGAGTGATGGGTGAGTGATGGGGGTGCGATAGGGTGTGATGGGTGAATGATGGGTGAGTTATGGCGGTGTGTTGGGGTGTGATGGGGGTGTGATAGGTTAATGATGGGTGAGTGATGGGTGAGTGATGGGTGAGTGATGGGTGAGTGATGGGGGCGGGATGGGTGAGTGATGGGTGAGTGATGGGTGAGTGATGGGTGAGTGATGGATGAGTGATGGGTGAGTGATGGGTGAGTGATGGGTGAGTGATGAGTGAGTGATGGGGGTGTGATGGGTGAGAGATGGGGGTGTGATGAGTGAGTGATGGGTGAGTGATGGATGAGTGATGGGTGAGTGATGGGTGAGTGATGGGGGTGTGATGGGTGAGTGATGGGTGAGTGATGGGTGAGTGATGGATGAGTGATGGGTGAGTGATGGGTGAGTGATGGGTGAGTGATGGGTGAGTGATGGGTGAGTGATGGGTGAGTGATGGGTGAGTGATGGGGGTGTGATGGGTGAGTGATGGGTGAGTGATGGGTGATTGATGGGTGAGTGATGGGTGAGTGATGGGGGTGTGATGGGTGAGTGATGGGTGAGTGATGGGTGAGTGATGGGTCAGTGATGGGGGTGTGATGGGTGAGTGATGGGTGAGTGATGGGTGATTGATGGGTGAGTGATGGGTGAGTGATGGGTGAGTGATGGGGGTGTGATGGGTGAGTGATGGGTGAGTGATGGGTGAGTGATGGGTGAGTGATGGGGGTGTGATGGGAGAGTGATGGGTGAGTGATGGGTGAGTGATGGGTGAGTGATGGGGGTGTGATGGGTGAGTGATGGGTGAGTGATGGGTGAGTGATGGGTGAGTGATGGGGGTGTGATGGGAGAGTGATGGGTGAGTGATGGGTGAGTGATGGGTGAGTGATGGGTGAGTGATGGGGGTGTGATGGGTGAGTGATGGGTGAGTGATGGGGGTGTGATGGGTGAGTGATGGGGGTGTGATGGGTGAGTGATGGGTGAGTGATGGGTGAGTGATGGGGGTGTGATGGGTGAGTAATGGGTGAGTGATGGGTGAGTGATGGGTGAGTGATGGATGGGTGATGGATGAGTGATGGGTGAGTGATGGGTGAGTGATGGGAGAGTGATGGGGGTGTGATGGGTGAGTGATGAGTGAGTGATGGCGGTGTGATGGGTGAGTGATGGGTGAGTGATGAGTGAGTGATGGATGGGCGAGTGATGGGTGAGTGATGGGGGTGTGATGGGTGAGTGATGGGGGTGTGATGGGTGAGTGATGGGTGAGTGATGGGTGAGTGATGGGGGTGTGATGGGTGAGTAATGGGTGAGTGATGGGTGAGTGATGGGTGAGTGATGGGTGAGTGATGGGTGAGTGATGGGTGAGTGATGGGTGAGTGATGGGGGTGTGATGGGTGAGTGATGGGGGTGTGATGGGTGAGTGATGGGTGAGTGATGGGTGAGTGATGGGGGTGTGATGGGTGAGTAATGGGTGAGTGATGGGTGAGTGATGGGTGAGTGATGGATGGGTGATGGATGAGTGATGGGTGAGTGATGGGTGAGTGATGGGGGTGTGATGGGTGAGTGATGAGTGAGTGATGGCGGTGTGATGGGAGAGTGATGGGGGTGTGATGGGTGAGTGATGGGTGAGTGATGAGTGAGTGATGGATGGGCGAGTGATGGGTGAGTGATGTGTGATTGATGGGTGAGTGATGGGTGAGTGATGGATGGGTGATGGATGGGTGATGGGTGAGTGATGTGTGATTGATGGGTGAGTGATGGGTGAGTGATGGGTGAGTGATGAGTGAGTGATGGGTGAGTGATGGGTGAGTGATGGGGGTGTGATGTGTGATTGATGGGTGTGTGATGGGTGAGTGGTGGGTGAGTGATGGGTGAGTGATGGGTGAGTGATGGGTGAGTGATGGGTGAGTGATGGGTGAGTGATGGGTGAGTGATGTGTGATTGATGGGTGAGTGATGGGTGAGTGATGGGGGTGTGATGGGAGAGTGATGGGTGAGTGATGGGTGAGTGATGAGTGAGTGATGAGTGAGTGATGAGTGAGTGATGGGTGAGTGATGGGTGAGTGATGGGTGAGTGATGGGGGTGTGATGGGTGAGTGATGTGTGAGTGATGGGTGAGTGATGGGGGTGTGATGGGTGAGTGATGGGTGAGTGATGGGTGAGTGATGGGTGAGTGATGGGGGTGTGATGGGTGAGTGATGGGTGAGTGATGGGTGAGTGATGGGTGAGTGATGGGTGAGCGATGGGGGTGTGATGGGTGAGTGATGGGGGTGTGATGGGCGAGTGATGTGTGAGTGATGTGTGAGTGATGGGGGTGTGATGGGGGTGCGATGGGGGTGTGATGGGTACGTGATGGGTGAGCGATGGGGGGGTGTTGGGTGAGTGATGGGTGAGTGATGGGTGAGTGATGGGTGAGTGATGTGTGAGTGATGTGTGAGTGATGGGGGCGTGATGTGGGTGTGATGGGTGAGTGATGGGTGAGTTATGGGTGAGTGATGGGTAGGTGATGGGTGAGTGATGGGTAGGTGATGGGTGAGTGATGGGTGAGTGATGGAGGTGTGATGGGTGAATGTTGGGGGTGTGATGGGAGTGTGATAGGGGTGCGATGGGGGTGGGATGGGTGAGTGATGGGTGAGTGATGGGTGAGTGATGGGGGTGCGATAGGGTGTGATGGGTGAATGATGGGTGAGTTATGGCGGTGTGTTGGGGTGTGATGGGGGTGTGATAGGTTAATGATGGGCGAGTGATGTGTGAGTGATGGGTGAGTGATGGGTGAGTGATGGGGGCGGGATGGGTGAGTGATGGGTGAGTGATGGGTGAGTGATGGGTGAGTGATGGATGAGTGATGGGTGAGTGATGGGTGAGTGATGGGTGAGTGATGAGTGAGTGATGGGGGTGTGATGGGTGAGTGATGTGTGAGTGATGGGTGAGTGATGGCGGTGTGATGGGGGTGTGTTGGGTGAGTGATGGGTGATTGATGGGTGAGTGATGGGTGAGTGATGGGTGAGTGATGGGTGAGTGATGGGGGTGTGATGGGTGAGTGATGGGTGAGTGATGGGGGTGTGATGGGTGAGTGATGGGTGAGTGATGGGTGAGTGATGGGTGAGTGATGGGTGAGTGATGGGGGTGTGATGGGAGAGTGATGGGTGAGTGATGGGTGAGTGATGGGTGAGTGATGGGGGTGTGATGGGTGAGTGATGGGTGAGTGATGGGTGAGTGATGGGTGAGTGATGGGGGTGTGATGGGAGAGTGATGGGTGAGTGATGTGTGATTGATGGGTGAGTGATGGGTTAATGATGGGTGAGTGATGGGTGAGTGATGGGTGAGTGATGGGGGTGTGATGGGTGAGTGATGGGTTAATGATGGGTGAGTGATGGGTGAGTGATGGGTGAGTGATGGGTGATTGATGGGTGAGTGATGGGTGAGTGATGGGTGAGTGATGGGTGAGTGATGGGGGTGTGATGGGTGAGTGATGGGTGAGTGATGGGTGAGTGATGGGTGAGTGATGGGTGAGTGATGGGTGAGTGATGGGGGTGTGATGGGTGAGTGATGGGTGAGTGATGGGGGTGTGATGGGTGAGTGATGGGTGAGTGATGGGTGAGTGATGGGTGAGTGATGGGTGAGTGATGGGGGTGTGATGGGAGAGTGATGGGTGAGTGATGGGTGAGTGATGGGTGAGTGATGGGGGTGTGATGGGTGAGTGATGGGTGAGTGATGGGTGAGTGATGGGTGAGTGATGGGGGTGTGATGGGAGAGTGATGGGTGAGTGATGTGTGATTGATGGGTGAGTGATGGGTTAATGATGGGTGAGTGATGGGTGAGTGATGGGTGAGTGATGGGGGTGTGATGGGTGAGTGATGGGTTAATGATGGGTGAGTGATGGGTGAGTGATGGGTGAGTGATGTGTGAGTGATGGGTGAGTGATGGGGGTGTAATGGGTGAGTGATGGGTGAGTGATGGGTGAGTGATGGGTGAGTGATGGGGGTGTGATGGGTGAGTGATGGGGGTGTGATGGGTGAGTGATGGGTGAGTGATGGGGGTGTGATGGGTGAGTAATGGGTGAGTGATGGATGGGTGATGGATGAGTGATGGGTGAGTGATGGGTGAGTGATGGGTGAGTGATGGGTGAGTGATGGGTGAGTGATGGGTGAGTGATGGATGGGTGATGGATGAGTGATGGGTGAGTGATGGGTGAGTGATGGGTGAGTGATGGGAGAGTGATGGGGGTGTGATGGGTGAGTGATGAGTGAGTGATGGCGGTGTGATGGGAGAGTGATGGGTGAGTGATGAGTGAGTGATGGCGGTGTGATGGGAGAGTGATGGGGGTGTGATGGGTGAGTGATGAGTGAGTGATGGATGGGCGAGTGAAGGGTGAGTGATGTGTGATTGATATGTGAGTGATGGGTGAGTGATGGGTGAGTGACGGGTGAGTGATGAGTGAGTGATGGGTGAGTGATGTGTGATTGATGGGTGAGTGATGGGTGAGTGATGGATGGGTGATGGATGGGTGATGGGTGAGTGATGGGTGAGTGATGGGTGAGTGACGGGTGAGTGATGAGTGAGTGATGGGTGAGTGATGGGTGAGTGATGGGGGTGTGATGTGTGATTGATGGGTGTGTGATGGGTGAGTGATGGGTGAGTGATGGGTGAGTGATGGGTGAGTGATGTGTGATTGATGGGTGAGTGATGGGTGAGTGATGGGGGTGTGATGGGAGAGTGATGGGTGAGTGATGGGTGAGTGATGAGTGAGTGATGAGTGAGTGATGAGTGAGTGATGGGTGAGTGATGGGTGAGTGATGGGTGAGTGATGGGGGTGTGATGGGTGAGTGATGTGTGAGTGATGGGTGAGTGATGGGGGTGTGATGGGTGAGTGATGGGTGAGTGATGGGGGTGTGATGGGTGAGTGATGGGGGTGCGATGGGTGAGTGATGGGGTGTGATGGGTGAGTGATGGGTGAGTGATGGGGTGTGATGGGTGAGTGATGAATAAGTGATGGGTGAGCGATGGGGGTGTGTTGGGTGAGTGATGGGTGAGTGATGGGGTGTGATGGGTGAGTGATGGGTGAGTGATGGGGTGTGATGGGTGAGTGATGGGTGAGTTATGGATGGGTGATGGGTGAGTGATGGGTGAGTGATGGGTGAGTGATGGGTGAGTTATGGATGGGTGATGGGTGAGTGATGGGTGAGTGATGGGTGAGTGATGGGTGAGTGATGGGTGAGTGATGGGTGAGTGATGGGTGAGTGATGGGGTGTGATGGGTGAGTGATGGGTGAGTGATGGGGGTGTGATGGGTGAGTGATGGGTGAGCGATGGGTGAGTGATGGGTGAGTGATGGGGTGTGATGGGTGAGTGATGGGTGAGTGTTGGGGGTGTGATGGGTGAGTGATGGGGTGTGATGGGTGAGTGATGGGGTGTGATGGGTGAGTGATGGGTGAGTGATGGGGGTGTGATGGGTGAGTGATGGGTGAGTGATGGGTGAGTGATGGGTGAGTGATGGGTGAGTGATGGGTGAGTGATGGGGGTGTGGTGGGTGAGTGATGGGTGAGTGATGGGGTGTGATGGGTGAGTGATGGGTGAGTGATGGGGTGTGATGGGTGAGTGATGGGGTGTGATGGGTGAGTGATGGGTGAGTGATGGGGTGTGATGGGTGAGTGATGGGGTGTGATGGGTGAGTGATGGGTGAGTGATGGGGTGTGATGGGTGAGTGATGGGGTGTGATGGGTGAGTGATGGGTGAGTGATGGGTGAGTGATGGGTGAGTGATGGGTGAGTGATGGGTGAGTGATGGGGTGTGATGGGTGAGTGATGGGGTGTGATGGGTGAGTGATGGGTGAGTGATGGGGTGTGATGGGTGAGTGATGAGTGAGTGATGGGGTGTGATGGGGTGTGATGGGTGAGTGATGGGTGAGTGATGGGTGAGTGATGGGGTGTGATGGGTGAGTGATGGGGTGTGATGGGTGAGTGATGGGTGAGTGATGGGGTGTGATGGGTGAGTGATGGGGTGTGATGGGTGAGTGATGGGTGAGTGATGGGGTGTGATGGGTGAGTGATGGGTGAGTGATGGGGTGTGATGGGTGAGTGATGGGTGAGTGATGTGTGAGTGATGGGTGAGTGATGGTTGAGTGATGGGTGAGTGATGGGTGAGTGATGGGGTGTGATGGGTGAGTGATGGGGTGTGATGGGTGAGTGATGGGGTGTGATGGGGTGTGATGGGTGAGTGATGGGGTGTGATGGGTGAGTGATGGGTGAGTGATGGGTGAGTGATGGGGTGTGATGGGTGAGTGATGGGTGAGTGATGGGTGAGTGATGGGGTGTGATGGGTGAGTGATGGGGTGTGATGGGTGAGTGATGGGGTGTGATGGGTGAGTGATGTGTGAGTGATGGGTGAGTGATGGGGGTGCGATAGGGTGTGATGGGTGAATGATGGGTGAGTGATGGGCGAGTGATGTGTGAGTGATGGGTGAGTGATTGGTGAGTGATGGGTGAGTGATGGGTGAGTGATGGGTGAGTGATGGCGGTGTGATGGGGGTGTGTTGGGTGGGTGATGGGGGTGTGATAGGTTAATGATGGGTGAGTGATGGGTGAGTGATGTGTGAGTGATGGGTGAGTGATGGGTGATTGATGGGTGAGTGATGGGTGAGTGATGGGTGAGTGATGGGGGTGTGATGGGTGAGTGATGGGTGAGTGATGGGTGATTGATGGGTGAGTGATGGGTGAGTGATGGGGGTGTGATGGGTGAGTGATGGGTGAGTGATGGGGGTGTGATGGGTGAGTGATGGGTGAGTGATGGGTGAGTGATGGGGGTGTGATGGGTGAGTGATGGGTGAGTGATGGGTGAGTGATGGGTGAGTGATGGGGGTGTGATGGGTGAGTGATGGGTGAGTGATGGGTGAGTGATGGGTGAGTGATGGGGGTGTGATGGGAGAGTGATGGGTGAGTGATGGGTGAGTGATGGGTGAGTGATGTGTGATTGATGGGTGAGTGATGGGTGAGTGATGGGGGTGTGATGGGTGAGTGATGGGTGAGTGATGTGTGATTGATGGGTGAGTGATGGGTGAGTGATGGGGGTGTGATGGGTGAGTGATGGGGGTGTGATGGGTGAGTGATGGGTGAGTGATGGGCTAATGATGGGAGAGTGATGGGTGAGTGATGGGTGAGTGATGGGTGAGTGATGTGTGATTGATGGGTGAGTGATGGGTGAGTGATGGGGGTGTGATGGGAGAGTGATGGGTGAGTGATGGGTGAGTGATGGGTGAGTGATGTGTGATTGATGGGTGAGTGATGGGTGAGTGATGGGGGTGTGATGGGTGAGTGATGGGGGTGTGATGGGTGAGTGATGGGTGAGTGATGGGTTAATGATGGGTGAGTGATGGGTGAGTGATGGGTGAGTGATGGGTGAGTGATGGGGGTGTGATGGGTGAGTGATGGGGTGTGATGGGTGAGTGATGGGGGTGTGATGGGTGAGTGATGGGTGAGTGATGGGTGAGTGATGGGTGAGTGATGGGGGTGTGATGGGTGAGTGATGGGGGTGTGATGGGTGAGTGATGGGTGAGTGATGGGTGAGTGATGGGTGAGTGATGGGGGTGTGATGGGTGAGTGATGGGGGTGTGATGGGGGTGTGATGGGTGAGTAATGGGTGAGTGATGGGTGAGTGATGGATGGGTGATGGATGGGTGATGGGTGAGTGATGGGTGAGTGATGGGGGTGTGATGGGTGAGTAATGGGTGAGTGATGGGTGAGTGATGGGTGAGTGATGGGTGAGTGATGGGTGAGTGATGGATGGGTGATGGATGGGTGATGGGTGAGTGATGGGGTGTGATGGTTGAGTGATGGGTGAGTGATGGGTGGGTGATGGATGGGTGATGGGTGAGTGATGGGTGAGTGATGGGTGAGTGATGGGTGAGTGATGGGTGAGTGATGGGTGAGTGATGGGGGTGTGATGGGTGAGTGATGGGTGAGTGATGGGTGAGTGATGGGTGAGTGATGGGTGAGTGATGGGGGTGTGATGGGTGAGTGATGGGTGAGTGATGGGTGAGTGATGGGTGAGTGATGGGTGAGTGATGGGTGAGTGATGGGGGTGTGATGGGTGAGTGATGGGTGAGTGATGGGTGAGTGATGGGTGAGTGATGGGGGTGTGATGGGTGAGTGATGGGGGTGTGATGGGTGAGTGATGGGTGAGTGATGGGTGAGTGATGGGTGAGTGATGGGGGTGTGATGGGTGAGTGATGGGGGTGTGATGGGTGAGTGATGGGGGTGTGATGGGTGAGTAATGGGTGAGTGATGGGTGAGTGATGGGTGAGTGATGGGTGAGTGATGGGTGAGTGATGGATGGGTGATGGATGGGTGATGGGTGAGTGATGGGTGAGTGATGGGTGAATGATGGGTGAGTGATGGATGGGTGATGGATGGGTGATGGGTAGGTGATGGGTGAGTGATGGGTGAGTGATGTGTGAGTGATGGGTGAGTGATGGGTGAGTGATGGGTGAGTGATGGGAGAGTGATGGGGGTGTGATGGGTGAGAGATGGGTGAGTGATGGGTGAGTGATGGGTGAGTGATGGGTGAGTGATGGGTGAGTGATGGGTGAGTGATGGGTGAGTGATGGGAGAGTGATGGGGGTGTGATGGGTGAGTGATGAGTGAGTGATGGCGGTGTGATGGGAGAGTGATGGGTGAGTGATGGGTGAGTGATGGGTGAGTGATGGATGGGTGAGTGATGGGTGAGTGATGTGTGATTGATGGGTGAGTGATGGGTGAGTGATGGGTGAGTGATGGGTGAGTGATGGGTGAGTGATGTGTGATTGATGGGTGAGTGATGGGTGAGTGATGGGGGTGTGATGAGTGAGTGATGGGGGTGTGATGGGAGAGTGATGAGTGAGTGATGAGTGAGTGATGGCGGTGTGATGGGAGAGTGATGGGTGAGTGATGGGTGAGTGATGAGTGAGTGATGGATGGGTGAGTGATGGGTGAGTGATGTGTGATTGATGGGTGAGTGATGGGTGAGTGATGGGGGTGTGATGAGTGAGTGATGGGGGTGTGATGGGAGAGTGATGAGTGAGTGATGAGTGAGTGATGGGTGAGTGATGTGTGATTGATGGGTGTGTGATGGGTGAGTGATGGGTGAGTGATGGGTGAGTGATGGGGGTGTGATGGGAGAGTGATGAGTGAGTGATGGGGGTGTGATGGGGGTGTGATGAGTGAGTGATGGGGGTGTGATGGGAGAGTGATGAGTGAGTGATGGGTGAGTGATGGGTGAGTGATGGGTGAGTGATGGGTGAGTGATGGGGGTGTGATGGGAGAGTGATGAGTGAGTGATGAGTGAGTGATGGGTGAGTGATGGGTGAGTGATGGGTGAGTGATGGGTGAGTGATGGGTGAGTGATGAGTGAGTGATGAGTGAGTGATGGGTGAGTGATGGGTGAGTGATGGGTGAGTGATGGGTGAGTGATGGGTGAGTGAAGAGTGAGTGATGGGTGAGTGATGGGTGAGTGATGGGTGAGTGATGGGTGAGTGATGAGTGAGTGATGGGTGAGTGATGGGTGAGTGATGGGTGAGTGATGGGTGAGTGATGGGTGAGTGATGGGTGAGTGATGGGTGAGTGATGGGTGAGTGATGGGTGAGTGATGAGTGAGTGATGAGTGAGTGATGGGTGAGTGATGGGTGAGTGATGGGTGAGTGATGGGGTGTGATGGGTGAGTGATGGGTGAGTGATGGGGGTGTGATGGGTGAGTGATGGGGGTGTGATGGGTGAGTGATGGGGTGTGATGGGTGAGTGATGGGGTGTGATGTGTGAGTGATGGGTGAGTGATGGGTGAGTGATGGGGTGTGATGGGTGAGTGATGGGTGAGTGATGGGGTGTGATGGGTGAATGATGTGTGAGTGATGGGTGAGTGATGGGTGAGTGATGGGTGAGTGATGGGTGAGTGATGGGGTGTGATGGGTGAGTGATGGGTGAGTGATGGGGTGTGATGTGTGAGTGATGGGTGAGTGATGGGTGAGTGATGGGTGAGTGATGGGTGAGTGATGGGTGAGTGATGGGTGAGTGATGGATGGGTGATGGGTGAGTGATGGGTGAGTGATGGGTGAGTGATGGGTGAGTGATGGGTGAGTGATGGGGTGTGATGGGTGAGTGATGGGTGAGTGATGGGTGAGTGATGGGTGAGTGATGGGTGAGTGATGGGTGAATGATGGGGTGTGATGGGGTGTGATGGGTGAGTGATGGGTGAGTGATGGGGGTGTGATGGGTGAGTGATGGGGTGTGATGGGTGAGTGATGGGTGAGTGATGGGTGAGTGATGGGGTGTGATGGGTGAGTGATGGGTGAGTGATGGGGGTGTGATGGGTGAGTGATGGGGTGTGATGGGTGAGTGATGGGTGAGTGATGGGTGAGTGATGGGTGAGAGATGGGGTGTGATGGGTGAGTGATGGGGTGTGATGGGGGTGTGATGGGTGAGTGATGGGTGAGTGATGGGTGAGTGATGGGTGAGTGATGGGGTGTGATGGGTGAGTGATGGGGTGTGATGGGTGAGTGATGGGGTGTGATGTGGGTGTGATGGGTGAGTGATGGGTGAGTGATGGGTGAGTGATGGGTGAGTGATGGGTGAGTGATGGATGGGTGATGGGTGAGTGATGGGTGAGTGATGGGTGAGTGATGGGTGAGTGATGGGTGAGTGATGGGTGAGTGATGAGTGAGTGATGAGTGAGTGATGGGTGAGTGATGGGTGAGTGATGGGTGAGTGATGGGTGAGTGATGGGTGAGTGATGAGTGAGTGATGGGTGAGTGATGGGTGAGTGATGGGTGAGTGATGGGTGAGTGATGGGTGAGTGATGGGTGAGTGATGGGTGAGTGATGGGTGAGTGATGAGTGAGTGATGGGTGAGTGATGGGTGAGTGATGGGTGAGTGATGGGTGAGTGATGGGTGAGTGATGAGTGAGTGATGAGTGAGTGATGAGTGAGTGATGGGTGAGTGATGGGTGAGTGATGGGTGAGTGATGGGGTGTGATGGGTGAGTGATGGGTGAGTGATGAGTGAGTGATGGGTGAGTGATGGGTGAGTGATGGGTGAGTGATGGGGGTGTGATGGGTGAGTGATGGGGGTGTGATGGGTGAGTGATGGGGTGTGATGGGTGAGTGATGGGGGTGTGATGGGTGAGTGATGGGGTGTGATGGGTGAGTGATGGGTGAGTGATGGGGTGTGATGTGTGAGTGATGGGTGAGTGATGGGTGAGTGATGGGGTGTGATGGGTGAGTGATGGGTGAGTGATGGGGTGTGATGGGTGAATGATGTGTGAGTGATGGGTGAGTGATGGGTGAGTGATGGGTGAGTGATGGGTGAGTGATGGGTGAGTGATGGGTGAGTGATGGATGGGTGATGGGTGAGTGATGGGTGAGTGATGGGTGAGTGATGGGTGAGTGATGGGTGAGTGATGGGGTGTGATGGGTGAGTGATGGGTGAGTGATGGGGGTGTGATGGGTGAGTGATGGGGTGTGATGGGTGAGTGATGGGTGAGTGATGGGTGAGTGATGGGTGAGTGATGGGGTGTGATGGGGTGTGATGGGTGAGTGATGGGTGAGTGATGGGGGTGTGATGGGTGAGTGATGGGGTGTGATGGGTGAGTGATGGGTGAGTGATGGGTGAGTGATGGGGTGTGATGGGTGAGTGATGGGTGAGTGATGGGGGTGTGATGGGTGAGTGATGGGGTGTGATGGGTGAGTGATGGGTGAGTGATGGGTGAGTGATGGGTGAGAGATGGGGTGTGATGGGTGAGTGATGGGGTGTGATGGGGGTGTGATGGGTGAGTGATGGGTGAGTGATGGGTGAGTGATGGGTGAGTGATGGGGTGTGATGGGTGAGTGATGGGGTGTGATGGGTGAGTGATGGGGTGTGATGTGGGTGTGATGGGTGAGTGATGGGTGAGTGATGGGTGAGTGATGGGGTGTGATGGGTGAGTGATGGGGTGTGATGGGTGAGTGATGGGTGAGTGATGGGTGAGTGATGGGGTGTGATGGGTGAGTGATCGGGGTGTGATGGGTGAGTGATGGGGTGTGATGGGTGAGTGATCGGGGTGTGATGGGTGAGTGATGGGGTGTGATGGGTGAGTGATGGGTGAGTGATGGGGTGTGATGGGTGAGTGATGGGTGAATGATGGGTGAATGATGGGTGAGTGATGGGTGAAAGATGGGTGAGTGATGGGGTGTGATGGGTGAGTCATGGGTGAGTGATGGGTGAGTGATGGGGTGTGATCGGGGTGTGATGGGTGAGTGATGGGTGAGTGATGGGTGAGTGATGGGTGAGTGATGGGGTGTGATGGGTGAGTGATGGGTGAGTGATGGGTGAGTGATGGGTGAGTGATGGGTGACTGATGAGTGAGTGATGGGTGAATGATGGGTGAGTGATGGGTGAAAGATGGGTGAGTGATGGGTGAGTGATGGGGTGTGATGGGTGAGTGATGGGTGAGTGATGGGTGAGTGATGGGTGAGTGATGGGTGACTGATGAGTGAGTGATGGGTGAGTGATGGGTGAGTGATGCATGAGTGATGTGTGAGTGATGGGTGAGTGATGGGGTGTGATGGGTGAGTGATGGGTGAGTGATGGGGTGTGATGGGTGAGTGATGGGGGTGTGATGGGTGAGAGATCGGTGAGTGATGGGTGAGTGATGGGTGAGTCATGGGTGAGTGATGGGTGACTGATGAGTGAGTGGTGGGTGAGTGATGGGTAAGTGATGCATGAGTGATGGGTGAGTGATGGGTGAGTGATGGGGGTGTGATGGGTGAGTGATGGGTGAGAGATGGGGGTGTGATGGGTGAGTGATGGGTGAGAGATGGGTGAGTGATGGGTGACTGATGAGTGAGTGATGGGTGAGTGATGGGTGAGAGATGGGGGTGTGATGGGTGAGTGATGGGGGTGTGATGGGTGAGAGATGGGTGAGTGATGGGTGAGTGATGGGTGAGTGATGGGTGAGTGATGGGTGACTGATGAGTGAGTGATGGGTGAGTGATGGGTGAGTGATGCATGAGTGATGGGTGAGTGATGGGTGAGTGATGGGGTGTGATGGGTGAGTGATGGGTGAGTGATGGGTGAGTGATGGGGGTGAGTAATGCATGAGTAATGCATGAGTGATGGGTGAGTGATGGGAGAGTAATGGGGGTGTGATGGGTGAGTGATGGGTGAGTGATGGGGGTGTGATGGGTGAGTAATGCATGAGTGTTGGGTGAGTGATGGGGTGTGATGGGTGAGTGATGGGTGAGTGATGGGTGAGTGATGGGGGTGTGATGGGGGTGTGATGGGTGAGTGATGGGTGAGTGATGGGAGAGGAATGGGGGTGTGGTGGGTGAGTAATGGGTGAGTGATGTGTGAGTGATGGGTGAGTGATTGGTGAGTGATGGGTGAGTGATGGGTGAGTGATGGGTGAGTGATGAGTGAGTGATGGGTGAGTGATGGGTGAGTGATGGGTGAGTGATGGGAGAGTGATGGGTGAGTGATGGGTGAGTGATGGGGGTGTGATGGGTGAGTGATGAGTGAGTGATGGGTGAGTGATGGGTGAGTGATGGGTGAGTGATGGGTGAGTGATGGGGGTGTGATGGGTGAGTGATGAGTGAGTGATGGCGGTGTGATGGGAGAGTGATGGGTGAGTGATGGGTGAGTGATGGGTGAGTGATGAGTGAGTGATGGGTGAGTGATGGGTGAGTGATGGGTGAGTGATGGGTGAGTGATGGGTGAGTGATGGGTGAGTGATGGGTGAATGATGAGTGAGTGATGGCGGTGTGATGGGAGAGTGATGGGTGAGTGATGGGTGAGTGATGGGTGAGTGATGAGTGAGTGATGGCGGTGTGATGGGAGAGTGATGGGTGAGTGATGAGTGAGTGATGGGTGAGTGATGGGTGAGTGATGGGTGAATGATGAGTGAGTGATGGCGGTGTGATGGGAGAGTGATGGGGGTGTGATGGGTGAGTGATGAGTGAGTGATGGATGGGTGAGTGATGGGTGAGTGATGTGTGATTGATGGGTGAGTGATGGATGGGTGATGGATGGGTGATGGGTGAGTGATGTGTGATTGATGGGGTGTGATGGGTGAGTGATGGGTGAGTGATGGGTGAGTGATGGGGGTGTGATGTGTGATTGATGGGTGTGTGATGGGTGAGTGATGGGTGAGTGATGGGAGAGTGATGGGTGAGTGATGGGTGAGTGATGGGAGAGTGATGAGTGAGTGATGGGTGAGTGATGGGTGAGTGATGGGTGAGTGATGGATGAGTGATGGGTGAGTGATGGGTGAGTGATGGGAGAGTGATGAGTGAGTGATGGGTGAGTGATGGGTGAGTGATGGGTGAGTGATGGGAGAGTGATGAGTGAGTGATGGGTGAGTGATGGATGAGTGATGGGTGAGTGATGGGTGAGTGATGGGAGAGTGATGAGTGAGTGATGGGTGAGTGATGGGTGAGTGATGGGTGAGTGATGGGTGAGTGATGGATGAGTGATGGGTGAGTGATGGGTGAGTGATGGGTGAGTGATGAGTGAGTGATGGGTGAGTGATGGGTGAGTGATGGGTGAGTGATGGGTGAGTGATGGGTGAGTGATGAGTGAGTGATGGGTGAGTGATGGGTGAGTGATGGGTGAGTGATGGGAGAGTGATGAGTGAGTGATGGGTGAGTGATGGGTGAGTGATGGGTGAGTGATGGGTGAGTGATGGGGTGTGATGAGTGTGTGATGGGTGAGTGATGGGTGAGTGATGGGTGAGTGATGGGTGAGTGATGGGTGAGTGATGGGGGTGTGATGGGAGAGGGATGAGTGAGTGATGAGTGAGTGATGGGTGAGTGATGGGTGAGTGATGGGGGTGTGATGGGAGAGTGATGAGTGAGTGATGAGTGAGTGATGGGTGAGTGATGGGTGAGTGATGGGTGAGTGATGGGTGAGTGATGGGTGAGTGATGAGTGAGTGATGGGTGAGTGATGGGTGAGTGATGGGTGAGTGATGGGTGAGTGATGGGTGAGTGATGGTTGAGTGATGGGTGAGTGATGGGTGAGTGACGAGTGAGTGATGAGTGAGTGATGGGTGAGTGATGGGTGAGTGATGGGTGAGTGATGGGTGAGTGATGGGGGTGTGATGGGTGAGTGATGAGTGAGTGATGGGTGAGTGATGAGTGAGTGATGAGTGAGTGATGGGTGAGTGATGGGTGAGTGATGGGTGAGTGATGGGTGAGTGATGGGTGAGTGATGGGGGTGTGATGGGTGAGTGATGTGTGAGTGATGGGTGAGTGATGGGTGAGTGATGTGTGAGTGATGGGTGAGTGATGGGTGAGTGATGGGTGAGTGATGGGGGTGCGATGGGTACGTGATGAGTGAGTGATGAATAAGTGATGGGTGAGCGATGGGGGTGTGTTGGGTGAGTGATGGGTGAGTGATGGGTGAGTGATGAGTGAGTGATGGGTGAGTGATGGGTGAGTGATGGGTGAGTGATGGGTGAGTGATGGGGTGTGATGGGTGAGTGATGGGTGAGTTATGGATGGGTGATGGGTGAGTGATGGGTGAGTGATGGGGTGTGATGGGTGAGTGATGGGTGAGTGATGGGTGAGTGATGGGTGAGTGATGAGTGAGTGATGGGTGAGTGATGGGTGAGTGATGGGTGAGTGATGGGTGAGTGATGGGTGAGTGATGGGTGAGTGATGGGGGTGTGATGGGTGAGTGATGGGGTGTGATGGGTGAGTGATGGGGTGTGATGGGTGAGTGATGGGTGAGTGATGGGTGAGTGATGGATGAGTGATGGATGAGTGATGGGTGAGTGATGGGTGAGTGATGGGGTGTGATGGGTGAGTGATGGGTGAGTGATGGGTGAGTGATGGGTGAGTGATGGGTGAGTGATGGGTGAGTGATGGGTGAGTGATGGGGTGTGATGGGTGAGTGATGGGTGAGTGATGGGTGAGTGATGGGTGAGTGATGGGGTGTGATGGGTGAGTGATGGGGTGTGATGGGTGAGTGATGGGGTGTGATGGGTGAGTGATGGGGTCTGATGGGTGAGTGATGGGTGAGTGATGAATGAGTGATGGGTGAGTGATGGGTGAGTGATGGGTGAGTGATGGGTGAGTGATGGATGAGTGATGGGTGAGTGATGGGTGAGTGATGGGTGAGTGATGGGGTCTGATGGGTGAGTGATGGGTGAGTGATGAATGAGTGATGGGTGAGTGATGGGTGAGTGATGGGGGTGTGATGGGAGAGTGATGGGTGAGTGATGGGTGAGTGATGGATGAGTGATGGGTGAGTGATGGGTGAGTGATGGGTGAGTGATGGGGTGTGATGGGTGAGTGATGGGGTGTGATGGGTGAGTGATGGGGTGTGATGGGTGAGTGATGGGGTGTGATGGGTGAGTGATGGGGTGTGATGGGTGAGTGATGGATGAGTGATGGGTGAGTGATGGGTGAGTGATGGGTGAGTGATGGGGTGTGATGGGTGAGTGATGGGTGAGTGATGGGGTGTGATGGGTGAGTGATGGGTGAGTGATGGGGTGTGATGGGTGAGTGATGGGTGAGTGATGGGTGAGTGATGGGTGAGTGATGGGGTGTGATGGGTGAGTGATGGGGTGTGATGGGTGAGTGATGGGGTGTGATGGGTGAGTGATGGGGTGTGATGGGGGTGTGATGGGTGAGTGATGGGTGAGTGATGGGTGAGTGATGGGGTGTGATGGGTGAGTGATGGGGTGTGATGGGTGAGTGATGGGTGAGTGATGGGTGAGTGATGGGGGTGTGATGGGTGAGTGATGGGTGAGTGATGGGTGAGTGATGGGTGAGTGATGGGTGAGTGATGTGTGAGTGATGGGTGAGTGATGGGGTGTGATGGGTGAGTGATGGGGGTGTGATGGGTGAGTGATGGGGGTGTGATGGGTGAGTGATGGGGTGTGATGGGTGAGTGATGGGGTGTGATGTGTGAGTGATGGGTGAGTGATGGGTGAGTGATGGGTGAGTGATGGGTGAGTGATGGGTGAGTGATGGGTGAGTGATGGGTGAGTGATGGGTGAGTGATGGGGGTGTGATGGGTGAGTGATGGGGTGTGATGGGTGAGTGATGGGGGTATGATGTGTGAGTGATGGGGGTGTGATGGGTGAGTGATGGGTGAGTGATGGGGGTGTGATGGGTGAGTGATGGGGGTGTGATGGGTGAGTGATGGGTGAGTGATGGGGGTGTGATGGGTGAGTGATGGGTGAGTGATGGGTGAGTGATGGGTGAGTGATGGGTGAGTGATGGGTGAGTGATGGGGGTGTGATGGGTGAGTGATGGGGTGTGATGGGTGAGTGATGGGGGTGTGATGGGTGAGTGATGGGGGTGTGATGGGTGAGTGATGGGGTGTGATGGGTGAGTGATGGGTGAGTGATGGGTGAGTGATGGGAGAGTAATGGGGGTGTGGTGGGTGAGTGATGGGGGTGTGATGGGTGAGTGATGCGTGAGTGATGGGTGAGTGATGGGTGAGTGATGCGTGAGTGATGGGTGAGTGATGGGTGAGTGATGGGTGAGTGATGGGTGAGTGATGCATGAGTGATGGGTGAGTGATGGGAGAGTAATGGGGGTGTGGTGGGTGAGTGATGGGTGAGTGATGGGTGAGTGATGGGGGTGTGATGGGTGAGTGATGGGTGAGTGATGGGTGAGTGATGGGGTGTGATGGGTGAGTGATGGGTGAGTGATGGGTGAGTGATGGGGTGTGATGGGTGAGTGATGGGGTGTGATGGGGTGTGATGGGTGAGTGATGGGTGAGTGATGGGGTGTGATGGTATGTGATGGGTGAGTGATGGGTGAGTGATGGGTGAGTGATGGGTGAGTGATGGGTGAGTGATGGGGTGTGATGGGTGAGTGATGGGTGAGTGAGGGTGAGTGATGGGGTGTGATGGGGTGTGATGGGTGAGTGATGGGTGAGTGATGGGTGAGTGATGGGGGTGTGATGGGTGAGTGATGGGTGAGTGATGGGTGAGTGATGGGGTGTGATGGGTGAGTGATGGGTGAGTGATGGGTGAGTGATGGGGTGTGATGGGTGAGTGATGGGGTGTGATGGGTGAGTGATGGGGTGTGATGGGTTAATGATGGGTGAGTGATGGGGTGTGATGGGTGAGTGATGGGTGAGTGATGGGTGAGTGATGGGTGAGTGATGGGTGAGTCATGGGGTGTGATGGGTGAGTGATGGGTGAGTGATGGGGTGTGATGGGTGAGTGATGGGTGAGTGATGGGTGAGTGATGGGTGAGTGATGGGTGAGTGATGGGTGAGTGATGGGGTGTGATGGGTGAGTGATGGGGTGTGATGGGTGAGTGATGGGGTGTGATGGGTGAGTGATGGGGTGTGATGGGTTAATGATGGGTGAGTGATGGGTGAGTGATGGGATGTGATGGGTGAGTGATGGGTGAGTGATGGGGGTGTGGTGGGTGAGTGATGGGGTGTGATGGGTGAGTGATGGGTGAGTGATGGGGTGTGATGGGTGAGTGATGGGTGAGTGATGGGTGAGTGATGGGGTGTGATGGGTGAGTGATGGGGTGTGATGGGTGAGTGATAGGTGAGTGATGGGTGAGTGATGGGGTGTGATGGGTGAGTGATGGGTGAGTGATGGATGGGTGATGGGTGAGTGATGGGTGAGTGATGGGTGAGTGATGGGTGAGTGATGGGTGAGTGATGGGTGAGTGATGGGTGAGTGATGGATGGGTGATGGGTGAGTGATGGGTGAGTGATGGGTGAGTGATGGGTGAGTGATGGGTGAGTGATGGGTGAGTGATGGGTGAGTGATGGGTGAGTGATGGGTGAGTGATGGGTGAGTGATGGGGGTGTGATGGGTGAGTGATGGGGTGTGATGGGTGAGTGATGGGGTGTGATGGGTGAGTGATGGGTGAGTGATGGGTGAGTGATGGGTGAGTGATGGGAGAGTAATGGGGGTGTGGTGGGTGAGAGATGGGGTGTGATGGGTGAGTGATGGGTGAGTGATGGGTGAGTGATGGGAGAGTAATGGGGTGTGGTGGGTGAGTGATGGGGTGTGATGGGTGAGTGATGGGTGAGTGATGGGTGAGTGATGGGAGAGTAATGGGGGTGTGGTGGGTGAGTGATGGGTGAGTGATGGGTGAGTGATGGGTGAGTGATGGGGGTGTGATGGGTGAGTGATGGGGTGTGATGGGTGAGTGATGGGTGAGTGATGGGTGAGTGATGGGAGAGTAATGGGGGTGTGGTGGGTGAGTGATGGGGGTGTGATGGGTGAGTGATGCGTGAGTGATGGGTGAGTGATGGGTGAGTGATGCGTGAGTGATGGGTGAGTGATGGGTGAGTGATGGGTGAGTGATGGGTGAGTGATGGGTGAGTGATGGGGGTGTGATGGGTGAGTGATGGGAGAGTAATGGGGGTGTGGTGGGTGAGTGATGGGTGAGTGATGGGGGTGTGATGGGTGAGTGATGGGTGAGTGATGGGTGAGTGATGGCGGTGTGATGGGCGAGTGATGGGGGTGTGATGGGTGAGTGATGGGTGAGTGATGGGTGAGTGATGGGTGAGTGATGGGTGAGTGATGGGAGAGTAATGGGGGTGTGGTGGGTGAGTGATGGGTGAGTGATGGGGGTGTGATGGGTGAGTGATGGGTGAGTGATGGGTGAGTGATGGCGGTGTGATGGGCGAGTGATGGGGGTGTGATGGGTGAGTGATGGGTGAGTGATGGGTGAGTGATGTGTGAGTGATGGGTGAGTGATGGGGTGTGATGGGTGAGTGATGGGTGAGTGATGGGTGAGTGATGGGGTGTGATGGGTGAGTGATGGGTGAGTGATGGGTGAGTGATGGGGTGTGATGGGTTAATGATGGGTGAGTGATGGGTGAGTGATGGGGTGTGATGGGTGAGTGATGGGTGAGTGATGGGGTGTGATGGGTGAGTGATGTGTGAGTGATGGGGTGTGATGGGTGAGTGATGGGGTGTGATGGGTTAGTGATGGGTGAGTGATGGGGTGTGATGGGTGAGTGATGGGTGAGTGATGGGGTGTGATGGGTGAGTGATGGGTGAGTGATGGGGTGTGATGGGTGAGTGATGGGGTGTGATGGGTGAGTGATGGGTGAGTGATGGGGTGTGATGGGTGAGTGATGGGTGAGTGATGGGTGAGTGATGGGGTGTGATGGGTGAGTGATGGGGTGTGATGGGTTAATGATGGGTGAGTGATGGGTGAGTGATGGGGTGTGATGGGTTAATGATGGGTGAGTGATGGGTGAGTGATGGGTGAGTGATGGGTGAGTGATGGGTGAGTGATGGGTGAGTGATGGGTGAGTGATGGGGTGTGATGGGTTAATGATGGGTGAGTGATGGGTGAGTGATGGGTGAGTGATGGGTGAGTGATGGGTGAGTGATGGGGTGTGATGGGTGAGTGATGGGTGAGTGATGGGTGAGTGATGGGTGAGTGATGGGTGAGTGATGGGGTGTGATGGGTGAGTGATGGGTGAGTGATGGGTGAGTGATGGGTGAGTGATGGGTGAGTGATGGGTGAGTGATGGGTGAGTGATGGGGTGTGATGGGTGAGTGATGGGGTGTGATGGGTGAGTGATGGGGTGTGATGGGTGAGTGATGGGGTGTGATGGGTGAGTGATGGGTGAGTGATGGGGTGTGATGGGTGAGTGATGGGTGAGTGATGGGTGAGTGATGGGTGAGTGATGGGTGAGTGATGGGTGAGTGATGGGTGAGTGATGGGTGAGTGATGGGGTGTGATGGGTGAGTGATGGGTGAGTGATGGGGTGTGATGGGTGAGTGATGGGTGAGTGATGGGGGTGTGATGGGTGAGTGATGGGTGAGTGATGGGTGAGTGATGGGGTGTGATGGGTGAGTGATGGGGTGTGATGGGTGAGTGATGGGGTGTGATGGGTGAGTGATGGGGTATGATGGGTGAGTGATGGGTGAGTGATGGGGTGTGATGGGTGAGTGATGGGTGAGTGATGGGTGAGTGATGGGGTGTGATGGGTGAGTGATGGGGGTGTGGTGGGTGAGTGATGGGGTGTGATGGGTGAGTGATGGGGTGTGATGGGTGAGTGATGCGTGAGTGATGGGGTGTGATGGGTGAGTGATGGGTGAGTGATGGGGTGTGATGGGTGAGTGATGGGTGAGTGATGGGTGAGTCATGGGTGAGTGATGGGGTGTGATGGGTGAGTGATGGGGTGTGATGGGTGAGTGATGGGGTGTGATGGGTGAGTGATGGGTGAGTGATGGGGTGTGATGGGTGAGTGATGCGTGAGTGATGGGGTGTGATGGGTGAGTGATGGGGTGTGATGGGTGAGTGATGGGTGAGTGATGGGGTGTGATGGGTGAGTGATGGGTGAGTGATGGGGTGTGATGGGTGAGTGATCGGGTGTGATGGGTGAGTGATGCGTGAGTGATGGGGTGTGATGGGTGAGTGATGGGTGAGTGATGGGGTGTGATGGGTGAGTGATGGGTGAGTGATGGGTGAGTGATGGGTGAGTGATGGGGTGTGATGGGTTGTGATGGGTGAGTGATGGGTGAGTGATGTGTGAGTGATGGGTGAGTGATGGGGTGTGATGGGTGAGTGATGGGTGAGTGATGGGTGAGTGATGGGGTGTGATGGGTGAGTGATGTGTGAGTGATGGGTGAGTGATGGGTGAGTGATGGGTGAGTGATGGGTGAGTGATGGGTGAGTGATGGGTGAGTGATGGGGGTGTGATGGGTGAGTGATGGGGTGTGATGGGTGAGTGATGGGGGTGTGATGGGTGAGTGATGGGGTGTGATGGGTGAGTGATGGGGTGTGATGGGTGAGTGATGCGTGAGTGATGGGGTGTGATGGGTGAGTGATGGGTGAGTGATGGGTGAGTGATGGGTGAGTGATGGGTGAGTGATGGGTGAGTGATGGGGGTGTGATGGGTGAGTGATGGGGTGTGATGGGTGAGTGATGGGGGTGTGATGGGTGAGTGATGGGGTGTGATGGGTGAGTGATGGGGTGTGATGGGTGAGTGATGCGTGAGTGATGGGGTCTGATGGGTGAGTGATGGGTGAGTGATGGGGTGTGATGGGTGAGTGGTGGGTGAGTGATGGGTGAGTGATGGGGTGTGATGGGTGAGTGATGTGTGAGTGATGGGTGAGTGATGGGTGAGTGATGGGTGAGTGATGGGTGAGTGATGGGTGAGTGATGGGTGAGTGATGGGGGTGTGATGGGTGAGTGATGGGTGAGTTATGGGTGAGTGATGGGTGAGTGATGGATGGGTGATGGGTGAGTGATGGGTGAGTGATGGGAGAGTGATGTGTGAGTGATGGATGGGTGATGGGTGAGTGATGGGTGAGTGATGGGTGAGTGATGGGTGAGTGATGGATGGGTGATGGGTGAGTGATGGGTGAGTGATGGGTGAGTGATGGATGGGTGATGGGTGAGTGATGGGTGAGTGATGGGTGAGTGATGGGTCAGTGATGGATGGGTGATGGGTGAGTGATGAGTGAGTGATGAGTGAGTGATGAGTGAGTGATGGGTGAGTGATGGGTGAGTGATGGGTGAGTGATGGGTGAGTGATGGGGTGTGATGGGTGAGTGATGGGTGGGTGATGGGGGTGTGATGGGTGGGTGATGGGGGTGTGATGGGTGAGTGATGGGGGTGTGATGGGTGAGTGATGGGGTGTGATGGGTGAGTGATGGGTGAGTGATGGGTGAGTGATGGGGTGTGATGGGGGTGTGATGGGTGAGTGATGGGTGAGTGATGGGTGAGTGATGGGGGTGTGATGGGTGAGTGATGGGGTGTGATGGGTGAGTGATGGGTGAGTGATGGGTGAGTGATGGGTGTGATGGGTGAGTGATGGGTGAGTGATGGGGGTGTGATGGGTGAGTGATGGGGTGTGATGGGTGAGTGATGGGTGAGTGATGGGTGAGTGATGGGTGAGAGATGGGTGAGTGATGGGTGAGTGATGGGGTGTGATGGGGGTGTGATGGGTGAGTGATGGGTGAGTGATGGGTGAGTGATGGGTGAGTGATGGGGTGTGATGGGTGAGTGATGGGGTGTGATGGGTGAGTGATGGGGTGTGATGTGGGTGTGATGGGTGAGTGATGGGTGAGTGATGGGTGAGTGATGGGGTGTGATGGGTGAGTGATGGGGTGTGATGGGTGAGTGATGGGTGAGTGATGGGTGAGTGATGGGGTGTGATGGGTGAGTGATCGGGGTGTGATGGGTGAGTGATGGGGTGTGATGGGTGAGTGATCGGGGTGTGATGGGTGAGTGATGGGGTGTGATGGGTGAGTGATGGGGTGTGATGGGTGAGTGATGGGTGAGTGATGGGTGAGTGATGGGTGAGTGATGGGTGAATGATGGGTGAGTGATGGGTGAAAGATGGGTGAGTGATGGGGTGTGATGGGTGAGTCATGGGTGAGTGATGGGTGAGTGATGGGGTGTGATCGGGGTGTGATGGGTGAGTGATGGGTGAGTGACGGGTGAGTGATGGGTGAGTGATGGGTGAGTGATGGGTGAGTGATGGGTGAGTAATGGGTGAGTGATGGGTGAGTGATGGGTGACTGATGAGTGAGTGATGGGTGAGTGATGGGTGAGTGATGCATGAGTGATGGGTGAGTGATGGGTGAGTGATGGGGTGTGATGGGTGAGTGATGGGTGAGTGATGGGGTGTGATGGGTGAGTGATGGGGGTGTGATGGGTGAGAGATGGGTGAGTGATGGGTGAGTGATGGGTGAGTGATGGGTGAGTGATGGGTGACTGATGAGTGAGTGATGGGTGAGTGATGGGTGAGTGATGCATGAGTGATGGGTGAGTGATGGGTGAGTGATGGGGTGTGATGGGTGAGTGATGGGTGAGAGATGGGGGTGTGATGGGTGAGTGATGGGTGAGAGATGGGTGAGTGATGGGTGACTGATGAGTGAGTGATGGGTGAGTGACGGGTGAGAGATGGGGGTGTGATGGGTGAGTGATGGGGGTGTGATGGGTGAGAGATGGGTGAGTGATGGGTGAGTGATGGGTGAGTGATGGGTGACTGATGAGTGAGTGATGGGTGAGTGATGGGTGAGTGATGCATGAGTGATGGGTGAGTGATGGGTGAGTGATGGGGTGTGATGGGTGAGTGATGGGTGAGTGATGGGGGTGTGATGGGGGTGTGATGGGTGAGTAATGCATGAGTGATGGGTGAGTGATGGGAGAGTAATGGGGGTGTGATGGGTGAGTGATGGGTGAGTGATGGGGGTGTGATGGGTGAGTAATGCATGAGTGATGGGTGAGTGATGGGTGAGTGATGGGGTGTGATGGGTGAGTGATGGGTGAGTGATGGGTGAGTGATGGGGGTGTGATGGGGGTGTGATGGGTGAGTGATGGGTGAGTGATGGGAGAGTAATGGGGGTGTGGTGGGTGAGTAATGGGTGAGTGATGTGTGAGTGATGGGTGAGTGATGGGTGAGTGATTGGTGAGTGATGGGTGAGTGATGGGTGAGTGATGGGTGAGTGATGAGTGAGTGATGGGTGAGTGATGGGTGAGTGATGGGTGAGTGACGGGAGAGTGATGGGTGAGTGATGGGTGAGTGATGGGGGTGTGATGGGTGAGTGATGAGTGAGTGATGGGTGAGTGATGGGTGAGTGATGGGGGTGTGATGGGTGAGTGATGAGTGAGTGATGGGTGAGTGATGGGTGAGTGATGGGTGAGTGATGGGTGAGTGATGGGTGAGTGATGGGGGTGTGATGGGAGAGTGATGGGTGAGTGATGGGTGAGTGATGGGTGAGTGATGAGTGAGTGATGGCGGTGTGATGGGAGAGTGATGGGGGTGTGATGGGTGAGTGATGAGTGAGTGATGGATGTGTGAGTGATGGGTGAGTGATGAGTGAGTGATGGCGGTGTGATGGGAGAGTGATGGGTGAGTGATGGGTGAGTGATGAGTGAGTGATGGGTGAGTGATGGGTGAGTGATGGGTGAGTGATGGGTGAGTGATGGGTGAGTGATGGGTGAGTGATGGGGGTGTGATGGGTGAGTGATGAGTGAGTGATGGGTGAGTGATGGGTGAGTGATGGGTGAGTGATGGGTGAGTGATGGGTGAGTGATGGGGGTGTGATGGGAGAGTGATGGGTGAGTGATGGGTGAGTGATGGGTGAGTGATGAGTGAGTGATGGCGGTGTGATGGGAGAGTGATGGGGGTGTGATGGGTGAGTGATGAGTGAGTGATGGGGGTGTGATGGGTGAGTGATGGGTGAGTGATGAGTGAGTGATGGGTGAGTGATGGGTGAGTGATGGGTGAGTGATGGGTGAGTGATGGGTGAGTGATGGGTGAGTGATGGGGGTGTGATGGGTGAGTGATGAGTGAGTGATGGGTGAGTGATGGGTGAGTGATGGGTGAGTGATGGGTGAGTGATGGGTGAGTGATGGGTGAGTGATGGGGGTGTGATGGGAGAGTGATGGGTGAGTGATGGGTGAGTGATGGGTGAGTGATGAGTGAGTGATGGCGGTGTGATGGGAGAGTGATGGGGGTGTGATGGGTGAGTGATGAGTGAGTGATGGGGGTGTGATGGGTGAGTGATGGGTGAGTGATGGGGGTGTGATGGGTGAGTGATGAGTGAGTGATGGGCGAGTGAAGGGTAAGTGATGTGTGATTGATGGATGGGTGATGGGTGAGTGATGTCTGATTGATGGGGTGTGATGAGTGAGTGATGGGTGAGTGATGGATGAGTGATGGGTGAGTGATGGGTGAGTGATGGGAGAGTGATGAGTGAGTGATGGGTGAGTGATGGGTGAGTGATGGATGAGTGATGGGTGAGTGATGGGAGAGTGATGAGTGAGTGATGGGTGAGTGATGGATGAGTGATGGGTGAGTGATGGGTGAGTGATGGGAGAGTGATGAGTGAGTGATGGGTGAGTGATGGGTGAGTGATGGGTGAGTGATGGGTGAGTGATGGGTGAGTGATGGGTGAGTGATGGGTGAGTGATGGGTGAGTGATGGGAGAGTGATGAGTGAGTGATGGGTGAGTGATGGGTGAGTGATGGGTGAGTGATGGGTGAGTGATGGGTGTGATGAGTGAGTGATGGGTGAGTGATGGGTGAGTGATGGGTGAGTGATGGGTGAGTGATGGGAGAGTGATGGGAGAGTGATGAGTGAGTGATGGGTGAGTGATGGGTGAGTGATGGGTGAGTGATGGGTGAGTGATGGGGTGTGATGAGTGTGTGATGGGTGAGTGATGGGTGAGTGATGGGTGAGTGATGAGTGAGTGATGAGTGAGTGACGAGTGAGTGATGAGTGAGTGATGAGTGAGTGATGGGTGAGTGATGGGTAAGTGATGGGGGTGTGATGGGTGAGTGATGAGTGAGTGATGGGTGAGTGATGAGTGAGTGATGAGTGAGTGATGGGTGAGTGATGGGTGAGTGATGGGTGAGTGATGGGTGAGTGATGGGTGAGTGATGGGTGAGTGATGAGTGAGTGATGGGTGAGTGATGGGTGAGTGATGGGGGTGTGATGGGTGAGTGATGGGTGAGTGATGGGTGAGTGATGGGTGAGTGATGGGTGAGTGATGGGTGAGTGATGGGGGTGTGATGGGTGAGTGATGAGTGAGTGATGGGTGAGTGATGGGTGAGTGATGGGTGAGTGATGGGGGTGTGATGGGAGAGGGATGGGTGAGTGATGGGTGAGTGATGGGTGAGTGATGAGTGAGTGATGGCGGTGTGATGGGAGAGTGATGGGGGTGTGATGGGTGAGTGATGAGTGAGTGATGGGGGTGTGATGGGTGAGTGATGGGTGAGTGATGGGGGTGTGATGGGTGAGTGATGAGTGAGTGATGGGCGAGTGAAGGGTGAGTGATGTGTGATTGATGGGTGAGTGATGGGTGAGTGATGGGTGAGTGATGTCTGATTGATGGGGTGTGATGGGTGAGTGATGGGTGAGTGATGGGTGAGTGATGGGTGAGTGATGGGGGTGTGATGTGTGATTGATGGGAGAGTGATGAGTGAGTGATGGGTGAGTGATGGGTGAGTGATGGATGAGTGATGGGTGAATGATGGGTGAGTGATGGGAGAGTGATGAGTGAGTGATGGGTGAGTGATGGGTGAGTGATGGATGAGTGATGGGTGAGTGATGGGAGAGTGATGAGTGAGTGATGGGTGAGTGATGGATGAGTGATGGGTGAGTGATGGGAGAGTGATGAGTGAGTGATGGGTGAGTGATGGGTGAGTGATGGGTGAGTGATGGGTGAGTGATGGGTGAGTGATGGGTGAGTGATGGGAGAGTGATGAGTGAGTGATGGGTGAGTGATGGGTGAGTGATGGGTGAGTGATGGGTGAGTGATGGGGTGTGATGAGTGTGTGATGGGTGAGTGATGGGTGAGTGATGGGTGAGTGATGGGTAAGTGATGGGGGTGTGATGGGTGAGTGATGAGTGAGTGATGGGTGAGTGATGAGTGAGTGACGAGTGAGTGATGAGTTAGTGATGGGTGAGTGATGGGTGAGTGATGGGTGAGTGACGAGTGAGTGATGAGTGAGTGATGGGTGAGTGATGGGTGAGTGATGGGTGAGTGATGGGTGAGTGATGGGTAAGTGATGGGGGTGTGATGGGTGAGTGATGGGTGAGTGATGGGGGTGTGATGGGTGAGTGATGGGTGAGTGATGGGTGAGTGATGGGTGAGTGATGGGTGAGTGATGGGGGTGTGATGGGTGAGTGATGGGTGAGTGATGGGTGAGTGATGGGTAAGTGATGGGGGTGTGATGGGTGAGTGATGAGTGAGTGATGGGTGAGTGATGAGTGAGTGATGAGTGAGTGATGAGTGAGTGATGGGTGAGTGATGGGTGAGTGATGGGTGAGTGATGGGTGAGTGATGGGTGAGTGATGGGGGTGTGATGGGTACGTGATGAGTGAGTGATGAATAAGTGATGGGTGAGCGATGGGGGTGTGTTGGGTGAGTGATGGGTGAGTGATGGGTGAGTGATGGGTGAGTGATGGGTGAGTGATGGGTGAGTGATGGGGTGTGATGGGTGAGTGATGGGTGAGTTATGGATGGGTGATGGGTGAGTGATGGGTGAGTGATGGGTGAGTGATGGGTGAGTGATGGGGGTGTGATGGGTGAGTGATGGGGTGTGATGGGTGAGTGATGGGGTGTGATGGGTGAGTGATGGGTGAGTGATGGGTGAGTGATGGGTGAGTGATGGGGTGTGATGGGTGAGTGATGGGGTGTGATGGGTGAGTGATGGGTGAGTGATGGGTGAGTGATGGGTGAGTGATGAGTGAGTGATGGGTGAGTGATGGGTGAGTGATGGGTGAGTGATGGGTGAGTGATGGGTGAGTGATGGGGGTGTGATGGGTGAGTGATGGGGTGTGATGGGTGAGTGATGGGGTGTGATGGGTGAGTGATGGGTGAGTGATGGGTGAGTGATGGGTGAGTGATGGGTGAGTGATGGGTGAGTGATGGGTGAGTGATGGGTGAGTGATGGGTGAGTGATGGATGAGTGATGGGTGAGTGATGGGTGAGTGATGGGTGAGTGATGGGGTGTGATGGGTGAGTGATGGGTGAGTGATGGATGAGTGATGGGTGAGTGATGGGTGAGTGATGGGTGAGTGATGGGGTGTGATGGGTGAGTGATGGGTGAGTGATGGGTGAGTGATGGGTGAGTGATGGCGTGTGATGGGTGAGTGATGGGGTGTGATGGGTGAGTGATGGGGTGTGATGGGTGAGTGATGGGGTGTGATGGGTGAGTGATGGGTGAGTGATGGGTGAGTGATGGGTGAGTGATGGGGTGTGATGGGTGAGTGATGGGTGAGTGATGGATGAGTGATGGGTGAGTGATGGGTGAGTGATGGGTGAGTGATGGGTGAGTGATGGGGGTGTGATGGGTGAGTGATGGGTGAGTGATGGGGTGTGATGGGTGAGTGATGGGGTGTGATGGGTGAGTGATGGGGTGTGATGGGTGAGTGATGGGGTGTGATGGGTGAGTGATGGGGTGTGATGGGTGAGTGATGGGGTGTGATGGGTGAGTGATGGATGAGTGATGGGTGAGTGATGGGTGAGTGATGGGTGAGTGATGGGTGAGTGATGGGTGAGTGATGGGGTGTGATGGGTGAGTGATGGGTGAGTGATGGGGTGTGATGGGTGAGTGATGGGTGAGTGATGGGGTGTGATGGGTGAGTGATGGGGTGTGATGGGTGAGTGATGGGGTGTGATGGGTGAGTGATGGGGTGTGATGGGTGAGTGATGGGTGAGTGATGGGTGAGTGATGGGTGAGTGATGAGTGAGTGATGGGTGAGTGATGGGTGAGTGATGGGGTGTGATGGGTGAGTGATGGGTGAGTGATGGGGTGTGATGGGTGAGTGATGGGTGAGTGATGGGGTGTGATGGGTGAGTGATGGGGTGTGATGGGTGAGTGATGGGGTGTGATGGGTGAGTGATGGGGTGTGATGGGTGAGTGATGGGGTGTGATGGGTGAGTGATGGGGTGTGATGGGTGAGTGATGGGGTGTGATGGGTGAGTGATGGGGTGTGATGGGTGAGTGATGGATGAGTGATGGGTGAGTGATGGGTGAGTGATGGGTGAGTGATGGGGTGTGATGGGTGAGTGATGGGTGAGTGATGGGGTGTGATGGGTGAGTGATGGGTGAGTGATGGGGTGTGATGGGTGAGTGATGGGTGAGTGATGGGGTGTGATGGGTGAGTGATGGGGTGTGATGGGTGAGTGATGGGGTGTGATGGGTGAGTGATGGGGTGTGATGGGGGTGTGATGGGTGAGTGATGGGTGAGTGATGGGTGAGTGATGGGGTGTGATGGGTGAGTGATGGGGTGTGATGGGTGAGTGATGGCTGAGTGATGGGTGAGTGATGGGGGTGTGATGGGTGAGTGATGGGTGAGTGATGGGTGAGTGATGGGTGAGTGATGGGTGAGTGATGGGTGAGTGATGTGTGAGTGATGGGTGAGTGATGGGGTGTGATGGGGGTGTGATGGGTGAGTGATGGGGTGTGATGGGTGAGTGATGGGGTGTGATGTGTGAGTGATGGGTGAGTGATGGGTGAGTGATGGGTGAGTGATGGGTGAGTGATGGGTGAGTGATGGGTGAGTGATGGGGGTGTGATGGGTGAGTGATGGGGTGTGATGGGTGAGTGATGGGGGTGTGATGGGTGAGTGACGGGGGTGTGATGGGTGAGTGATGGGTGAGTGATGGGGGTGTGATGGGTGAGTGATGGGGGTGTGATGGGTGAGTGATGGGTGAGTGATGGGGGTGTGATGGGTGAGTGATGGGTGAGTGATGGGTGAGTGATGGGTGAGTGATGGGTGAGTGATGGGTGAGTGATGGGGGTGTGATGGGTGAGTGATGGGGTGTGATGGGTGAGTGATGGGGGTGTGATGGGTGAGTGATGGGGGTGTGATGGGTGAGTGATGGGGTGTGATGGGTGAGTGATGGGTGAGTGATGGGTGTGTGATGGGAGAGTAATGGGGGTGTGGTGGTTGAGTGATGGGGGTGTGATGGGTGAGTGATGCGTGAGTGATGGGTGAGTGATGGGTGAGTGATGCGTGAGTGATGGGTGAGTGATGGGTGAGTGATGGGTGAGTGATGGGTGAGTGATGCATGAGTGATGGGTGAGTGATGGGAGAGTAATGGGGGTGTGGTGGGTGAGTGATGGGTGAGTGATGGGTGAGTGATGGGTGAGTGATGCATGAGTGATGGGTGAGTGATGGGTGAGCGATGGGGGTGTGATGGGTGAGTGATGGGTGAGTGATGGGTGAGTGATGGGGTGTGATGGGTGAGTGATGGGTGAGTGATGGGTGAGTGATGGGGTGTGATGGGTGAGTGATGGGGTGTGATGGGGTGTGATGGGTGAGTGATGGGTGAGTGATGGGTGAGTGATGGGTGAGTGATGGGTGAGTGATGGGGTGTGATGGGTGAGTGATGGGTGAGTGATGGGGGTGTGATGGGTGAGTGATGGGTGAGTTATGGGTGAGTGATGGGGTGTGATGGGTGAGTGCTGGGTGAGTGATGGGTGAGTGATGGGGTGTGATGGGTGAGTGATGGGGTGTGATGGGTGAGTGATGGGGTGTGATGGGTGAGTGATGGGGTGTGATGGGTTAATGATGGTTGAGTGATGGGTGAGTGATGGGGTGTGATGGGTGAGTGATGGGTGAGTGATGGGGGTGTGGTGGGTGAGTGATGGGGTGTGATGGGTGAGTGATTGGTGAGTGATGGGGTGTGATGGGTGAGTGATGGGTGAGTGATGGGTGAGTGATGGGGTGTGATGGGTGAGTGATGGGGTGTGATGGGTGAGTGATAGGTGAGTGATGGGTGAGTGATGGGGTGTGATGGGTGAGTGATGGGTGAGTGACGAGTGAGTGATGAGTGAGTGATGGGTGAGTGATGGGTGAGTGATGGGTGAGTGATGGGTGAGTGATGGGTAAGTGATGGGGGTGTGATGGGTGAGTGATGAGTGAGTGATGAGTGAGTGATGAGTGAGTGATGGGTGAGTGATGGGTGAGTGATGGGTGAGTGATGGGTGAGTGATGGGTGAGTGATGGGTGAGTGATGGGGGTGTGATGGGTGAGTGATGGGTGAGTGATGGGTGAGTGATGGGTGAGTGATGGGTGAGTGATGGGGGTGTGATGGGTGAGTGATGGGTGAGTGATGGGTGAGTGATGGGTAAGTGATGGGGGTGTGATGGGTGAGTGATGAGTGAGTGATGGGTGAGTGATGAGTGAGTGATGAGTGAGTGATGAGTGAGTGATGGGTGAGTGATGGGTGAGTGATGGGTGAGTGAAGGGTGAGTGATGGGTGAGTGATGGGTGAGTGATGGGTGAGTGATGGGGGTGTGATGGGTGAGTGATGGGTGAGTGATGGGTGAGTGATGGGTAAGTGATGGGGGTGTGATGGGTGAGTGATGAGTGAGTGATGGGTGAGTGATGAGTGAGTGATGAGTGAGTGATGAGTGAGTGATGGGTGAGTGATGGGTGAGTGATGGGTGAGTGATGGGTGAGTGATGGGTGAGTGATGGGGGTGTGATGGGTACGTGATGAGTGAGTGATGAATAAGTGATGGGTGAGCGATGGGGGTGTGTTGGGTGAGTGATGGGTGAGTGATGGGTGAGTGATGGGTGAGTGATGGGTGAGTGATGGGTGAGTGATCGGGTGTGATGGGTGAGTGATGGGTGAGTTATGGATGGGTGATGGGTGAGTGATGGGTGAGTGATGGGTGAGTGATGGGTGAGTGATGGGTGAGTGATGGGGGTGTGATGGGTGAGTGATGGGGTGTGATGGGTGAGTGATGGGGTGTGATGGGTGAGTGATGGGTGAGTGATGGGTGAGTGATGGGTGAGTGATGGGGTGTGATGGGTGAGTGATGGGGTGTGATGGGTGAGTGATGGGTGAGTGATGGGTGAGTGATGGGTGAGTGATGAGTGAGTGATGGGTGAGTGATGGGTGAGTGATGGGTGAGTGATGGGTGAGTGATGGGTGAGTGATGGGGGTGTGATGGGTGAGTGATGGGGTGTGATGGGTGAGTGATGGGGTGTGATGGGTGAGTGATGGGTGAGTGATGGGTGAGTGATGGATGAGTGATGGGTGAGTGATGGGTGAGTGATGGGTGAGTGATGGATGAGTGATGGGTGAGTGATGGGTGAGTGATGGGTGAGTGATGGGGTGTGATGGGTGAGTGATGGGTGAGTGATGGGTGAGTGATGGATGAGTGATGGGTGAGTGATGGGTGAGTGATGGGTGAGTGATGGGGTGTGATGGGTGAGTGATGGGTGAGTGATGGGTGAGTGATGGGTGAGTGATGGGGTGTGATGGGTGAGTGATGGGGTGTGATGGGTGAGTGATGGGGTGTGATGGGTGAGTGATGGGGTGTGATGGGTGAGTGATGGGTGAGTGATGGGTGAGTGATGGGTGAGTGATGGGGTGTGATGGGTGAGTGATGGGTGAGTGATGGATGAGTGATGGGTGAGTGATGGGTGAGTGATGGGTGAGTGATGGGTGAGTGATGGGGGTGTGATGGGTGAGTGATGGGTGAGTGATGGGGTGTGATGGGTGAGTGATGGGGTGTGATGGGTGAGTGATGGGGTGTGATGGGTGAGTGATGGGGTGTGATGGGTGAGTGATGGGGTGTGATGGGTGAGTGATGGGGTGTGATGGGTGAGTGATGGATGAGTGATGGGTGAGTGATGGGTGAGTGATGGGTGAGTGATGGGGTGTGATGGGTGAGTGATGGGTGAGTGATGGGGTGTGATGGGTGAGTGATGGGTGAGTGATGGGGTGTGATGGGTGAGTGATGGGGTGTGATGGGTGAGTGATGGGGTGTGATGGGTGAGTGATGGGGTGTGATGGGTGAGTGATGGGTGAGTGATGGGTGAGTGATGGGTGAGTGATGAGTGAGTGATGGGTGAGTGATGGGTGAGTGATGGGGTGTGATGGGTGAGTGATGGGTGAGTGATGGGGTGTGATGGGTGAGTGATGGGTGAGTGATGGGGTGTGATGGGTGAGTGATGGGGTGTGATGGGTGAGTGATGGGGTGTGATGGGTGAGTGATGGGGTGTGATGGGTGAGTGATGGGGTGTGATGGGTGAGTGATGGGGTGTGATGGGTGAGTGATGGGGTGTGATGGGTGAGTGATGGGGTGTGATGGGTGAGTGATGGATGAGTGATGGGTTAGTGATGGGTGAGTGATGGGTGAGTGATGGGGTGTGATGGGTGAGTGATGGGTGAGTGATGGGGTGTGATGGGTGAGTGATGGGTGAGTGATGGGGTGTCATGGGTGAGTGATGGGTGAGTGATGGGGTGTGATGGGTGAGTGATGGGGTGTGATGGGTGAGTGATGGGGTGTGATGGGTGAGTGATGGGGTGTGATGGGGGTGTGATGGGTGAGTGATGGGTGAGTGATGGGTGAGTGATGGGGTGTGATGGGTGAGTGATGGGGTGTGATGGGTGAGTGATGGCTGAGTGATGGGTGAGTGATGGGGGTGTGATGGGTGAGTGATGGGTGAGTGATGGGTGAGTGATGGGTGAGTGATGGGTGAGTGATGGGTGAGTGATGTGTGAGTGATGGGTGAGTGATGGGGTGTGATGGGGGTGTGATGGGTGAGTGATGGGGTGTGATGGGTGAGTGATGGGGTGTGATGTGTGAGTGATGGGTGAGTGATGGGTGAGTGATGGGTGAGTGATGGGTGAGTGATGGGTGAGTGATGGGTGAGTGATGGGGGTGTGATGGGTGAGTGATGGGGTGTGATGGGTGAGTGATGGGGGTGTGATGGGTGAGTGATGGGGGTGTGATGGGTGAGTGATGGGTGAGTGATGGGGGTGTGATGGGTGAGTGATGGGGGTGTGATGGGTGAGTGATGGGTGAGTGATGGGGGTGTGATGGGTGAGTGATGGGTGAGTGATGGGTGAGTGATGGGTGAGTGATGGGTGAGTGATGGGTGAGTGATGGGTGAGTGATGGGGGTGTGATGGGTGAGTGATGGGGTGTGATGGGTGAGTGATGGGGGTGTGATGGGTGAGTGATGGGGGTGTGATGGGTGAGTGATGGGGTGTGATGGGTGAGTGATGGGTGAGTGATGGGTGAGTGATGGGAGAGTAATGGGGGTGTGGTGGGTGAGTGATGGGGGTGTGATGGGTGAGTGATGCGTGAGTGATGGGTGCGTGATGGGTGAGTGATGCGTGAGTGATGGGTGAGTGATGGGTGAGTGATGGGTGAGTGATGGGTGAGTGATGCATGAGTGATGGGTGAGTGATGGGAGAGTAATGGGGGTGTGGTGGGTGAGTGATGGGTGAGTGATGGGTGAGTGATGGGTGAGTGATGCATGAGTGATGGGTGAGTGATGGGTGAGCGATGGGGGTGTGATGGGTGAGTGATGGGTGAGTGATGGGTGAGTGATGGGGTGTGATGGGTGAGTGATGGGTGAGTGATGGGTGAGTGATGGGGTGTGATGGGTGAGTGATGGGGTGTGATGGGGTGTGATGGGTGAGTGATGGGTGAGTGATGGGTGAGTGATGGGTGAGTGATGGGTGAGTGATGGGGTGTGATGGGTGAGTGATGGGTGAGTGATGGGGGTGTGATGGGTGAGTGATGGGTGAGTTATGGGTGAGTGATGCGGTGTGATGGGTGAGTGCTGGGTGAGTGATGGGTGAGTGATGGGGTGTGATGGGTGAGTGATGGGGTGTGATGGGTGAGTGATGGGGTGTGATGGGTGAGTGATGGGGTGTGATGGGTTAATGATGGTTGAGTGATGGGTGAGTGATGGGGTGTGATGGGTGAGTGATGGGTGAGTGATGGGGGTGTGGTGGGTGAGTGATGGGGTGTGATGGGTGAGTGATTGGTGAGTGATGGGGTGTGATGGGTGAGTGATGGGTGAGTGATGGGTGAGTGATGGGGTGTGATGGGTGAGTGATGGGGTGTGATGGGTGAGTGATAGGTGAGTGATGGGTGAGTGATGGGGTGTGATGGGTGAGTGATGGATGAGTGATGGATGGGTGATGGGTGAGTGATGGGTGAGTGATGGGTGAGTGATGGGTGAGTGATGGGTGAGTGATGGGTGAGTGATGGGTGAGTGATGGATGGGTGATGGGTGAGTGATGGGTGAGTGATGGGTGAGTGATGGGTGAGTGATGGGTGAGTGATGGGTGAGTGATGGGTGAGTGATGGGTGAGTGATGGATGGGTGATGGGTGAGTGATGGGTGAGTGATGGGTGAGTGATGGGTGAGTGATGGGTGAGTGATGGGTGAGTGATGGGGGTGTGATGGGTGAGTGATGGGGTGTGATGGGTGAGTGATGGGGTGTGATGGGTGAGTGATGGGTGAGTGATGGGTGAGTGATGGGTGAGTGATGGGAGAGTAATGGGGGTGTGGTGGGTGAGTGATGGGGTGTGATGGGTGAGTGATGGGTGAGTGATGGGTGAGTGATGGGAGAGTAATGGGGGTGTGGTGGGTGAGTGATGGGTGAGTGATGGGTGAGTGATGGGTGAGTGATGGGGGTGTGATGGGTGAGTGATGGGGTGTGATGGGTGAGTGATGGGTGAGTGATGGGTGAGTGATGGGAGAGTAATGGGGGTGTGGTGGGTGAGTGATGGGGGTGTGATGGGTGAGTGATGCGTGAGTGATGGGTGAGTGATGGGTGAGTGATGCGTGAGTGATGGGTGAGTGATGGGTGAGTGATGGGTGAGTGATGGGTGAGTGATGGGTGAGTGATGGGGGTGTGATGGGTGAGTGATGAGTGAGTGATGGGAGAGTAATGGGGGTGTGGTGGGTGAGTGATGGGTGAGTGATGGGGGTGTGATGGGTGAGTGATGGGGTGTGATGGGTGAGTGATGGGGTGTGATGGGTGAGTGATGGGGTGTGATGGGTGAGTGATGGATGAGTGATGGGTGAGTGATGGGTGAGTGATGGGTGAGTGATGGGGTGTGATGGGTGAGTGATGGGTGAGTGATGGGGTGTGATGGGTGAGTGATGGGTGAGTGATGGGGTATGATGGGTGAGTGATGGGTGAGTGATGGGGTGTGATGGGTGAGTGATGGGGTGTGATGGGTGAGTGATGGGGTGTGATGGGTGAGTGATGGGGTGTGATGGGGGTGTGATGGGTGAGTGATGGGTGAGTGATGGGTGAGTGATGGGGTGTGATGGGTGAGTGATGGGGTGTGATGGGTGAGTGATGGCTGAGTGATGGGTGAGTGATGGGGGTGTGATGGGTGAGTGATGGGTGAGTGATGGGTGAGTGATGGGTGAGTGATGGGTGAGTGATGGGTGAGTGATGTGTGAGTGATGGGTGAGTAATGGGGTGTGATGGGGGTGTGATGGGTGAGTGATGGGGTGTGATGGGTGAGTGATGGGGTGTGATGTGTGAGTGATGGGTGAGTGATGGGTGAGTGATGGGTGAGTGATGGGTGAGTGATGGGTGAGTGATGGGTGAGTGATGGGTGAGTGATGGGGGTGTGATGGGTGAGTGATGGGGTGTGATGGGTGAGTGATGGGGGTGTGATGGGTGAGTGATGGGGGTGTGATGGGTGAGTGATGGGTGAGTGATGGGGGTGTGATGGGTGAGTGATGGGGGTGTGATTGGTGAGTGATGGGTGAGTGATGGGGGTGTGATGGGTGAGTGATGGGTGAGTGATGGGTGAGTGATGGGTGAGTGATGGGTGAGTGATGGGGGTGTGATGGGTGAGTGATGGGGTGTGATGGGTGAGTGATGGGGGTGTGATGGGTGAGTGATGGGGGTGTGATGGGTGAGTGATGGGGTGTGATGGGTGAGTGATGGGTGAGTGATGGGTGAGTGATGGGAGAGTAATAGGGGTGTGGTGGGTGAGTGATGGGGGTGTGATGGGTGAGTGATGCGTGAGTGATGGGTGAGTGATGGGTGAGTGATGCGTGAGTGATGGGTGAGTGATGGGTGAGTGATGGGTGAGTGATGGGTGAGTGATGCATGAGTGATGGGTGAGTGATGGGAGAGTAATGGGGGTGTGGTGGGTGAGTGATGGGTGAGTGATGGGTGAGCGATGGGGGTGTGATGGGTGAGTGATGGGTGAGTGATGGGTGAGTGATGGGGTGTGATGGGTGAGTGATGGGTGAGTGATGGGTGAGTGATGGGGTGTGATGGGGTGTGATGGGGTGTGATGGGTGAGTGATGGGTGAGTGATGGGTGAGTGATGGGTGAGTGATGGGTGAGTGATGGGGTGTGATGGGTGAGTGATGGGTGAGTGATGGGGGTGTGATGGGTGAGTGATGGGTGAGTTATGGGTGAGTGATGGGGTGTGATGGGTGAGTGCTGGGTGAGTGATGGGTGAGTGATGGGGGTGTGATGGGTGAGTGATGAGTGAGTGATGGGAGAGTAATGGGGGTGTGGTGGGTGAGTGATGGGTGAGTGATGGGGGTGTGATGGGTGAGTGATGGGGTGTGATGGGTGAGTGATGGGGTGTGATGGGTGAGTGATGGGGTGTGATGGGTGAGTGATGGATGAGTGATGGGTGAGTGATGGGTGAGTGATGGGTGAGTGATGGGGTGTGATGGGTGAGTGATGGGTGAGTGATGGGGTGTGATGGGTGAGTGATGGGTGAGTGATGGGGTGTGATGGGTGAGTGATGGGTGAGTGATGGGGTGTGATGGGTGAGTGATGGGTGAGTGATGGGTGAGTGATGGGTGAGTGATGGGGTGTGATGGGTGAGTGATGGGGTGTGATGGGTGAGTGATGGGGTGTGATGGGTGAGTGATGGGGTGTGATGGGTGAGTGATGGGGTGTGATGGGTGAGTGATGGCTGAGTGATGGGTGAGTGATGGGGGTGTGATGGGTGAGTGATGGGTGAGTGATGGGTGAGTGATGGGTGAGTGATGGGTGAGTGATGTGTGAGTGATGGGTGAGTGATGGGGTGTGATGGGGGTGTGATGGGTGAGTGATGGGGTGTGATGGGTGAGTGATGGGGTGTGATGTGTGAGTGATGGGTGAGTGATGGGTGAGTGATGGGTGAGTGATGGGTGAGTGATGGGTGAGTGATGGGTGAGTGATGGGTGAGTGATGGGTGAGTGATGGGGGTGTGATGGGTGAGTGATGGGGTGTGATGGGTGAGTGATGGGGGTGTGATGGGTGAGTGATGGGGGTGTGATGGGTGAGTGATGGGTGAGTGATGGGGGTGTGATGGGTGAGTGATGGGGGTGTGATTGGTGAGTGATGGGTGAGTGATGGGGGTGTGATGGGTGAGTGATGGGTGAGTGATGGGTGAGTGATGGGTGAGTGATGGGTGAGTGATGGGTGAGTGATGGGGGTGTGATGGGTGAGTGATGGGGTGTGATGGGTGAGTGATGGGGGTGTGATGGGTGAGTGATGGGGGTGTGATGGGTGAGTGATGGGGTGTGATGGGTGAGTGATGGGTGAGTGATGGGTGAGTGATGGGAGAGTAATGGGGGTGTGGTGGGTGAGTGATGGGGGTGTGATGGGTGAGTGATGCGTGAGTGATGGGTGAGTGATGGGTGAGTGATGCGTGAGTGATGGGTGAGTGATGGGTGAGTGATGGGTGAGTGATGGGTGAGTGATGCATGAGTGATGGGTGAGTGATGGGAGAGTAATGGGGGTGTGGTGGGTGAGTGATGGGTGAGTGATGGGTGAGCGATGGGGGTGTGATGGGTGAGTGATGGGTGAGTGATGGGTGAGTGATGGGGTGTGATGGGTGAGTGATGGGTGAGTGATGGGTGAGTGATGGGGTGTGATGGGTGAGTGATGGGGTGTGATGGGGTGTGATGGGTGAGTGATGGGTGAGTGATGGGTGAGTGATGGGTGAGTGATGGGTGAGTGATGGGGTGTGATGGGTGAGTGATGGGTGAGTGATGGGGGTGTGATGGGTGAGTGATGGGTGAGTGATGGGTGAGTGATGGGGTGTGATGGGTGAGTGATGGGGTGTGATGGGTGAATGATGGGGTGTGATGGGTGAGTGATGGGGTGTGATGGGTTAATGATGGTTGAGTGATGGGTGAGTGATGGGGTGTGATGGGTGAGTGATGGGTGAGTGATGGGGGTGTGGTGGGTGAGTGATGGGGTGTGATGGGTGAGTGATGGGTGAGTGATGGGGTGTGATGGGTGAGTGATGGGTGAGTGATGGGTGAGTGATGGGGTGTGATGGGTGAGTAATGGGGTGTGATGGGTGAGTGATAGGTGAGTGATGGGTGAGTGATGGGGAGTGATGGGTGAGTGATGGGTGAGTGATGGATGGGTGATGGGTGAGTGATGGGTGAGTGATGGGTGAGTGATGGGTGAGTGATGGGTGAGTGATGGATGGGTGATGGGTGAGTGATGGGTGAGTGATGGGTGAGTGATGGGTGAGTGATGGGTGAGTGATGGGTGAGTGATGGGTGAGTGATGGGTGAGTGATGGGTGAGTGATGGGTGAGTGATGGGTGAGTGATGGATGGGTGATGGGTGAGTGATGGGTGAGTGATGGGTGAGTGATGGGTGAGTGATGGGTGAGTGATGGGGGTGTGATGGGTGAGTGATGGGGTGTGATGGGTGAGTGATGGGGTGTGATGGGTGAGTGATGGGTGAGTGATGGGTGAGTGATGGGTGAGTGATGGGAGAGTAATGGGGGTGTGGTGGGTGAGTGATGGGGTGTGATGGGTGAGTGATGGGTGAGTGATGGGTGAGTGATGGGAGAGTAATGGGGGTGTGGTGGGTGAGTGATGGGGTGTGATGGGTGAGTGATGGGTGAGTGATGGGTGAGTGATGGGAGAGTAATGGGGGTGTGGTGGGTGAGTGATGGGTGAGTGATGGGTGAGTGATGGGTGAGTGATGGGGGAGTGATGGGTGAGTGATGGGGTGTGATGGGTGAGTGATGGGTGAGTGATGGGTGAGTGATGGGAGAGTAATGGGGGTGTGGTGGGTGAGTGATGGGGGTGTGATGGGTGAGTGATGCGTGAGTGATGGGTGAGTGATGGGTGAGTGATGCGTGAGTGATGGGTGAGTGATGGGTGAGTGATGGGTGAGTGATGGGTGAGTGATGGGTGAGTGATGGGGGTGTGATGGGTGAGTGATGAGTGAGTGATGGGAGAGTAATGGGGGTGTGGTGGGTGAGTGATGGGTGAGTGATGGGGGTGTGATGGGTGAGTGATGGGTGAGTGATGGGTGAGTGATGGCGGTGTGATGGGTGAGTGATGGGGGTGTGATGGGTGAGTGATGGGTGAGTGATGGGTGAGTGATGGGTGAGTGATGGGTGAGTGATGGGGTGTGATGGGTGAGTGATGGGTGAGTAATGGGTGAGTGATGGGGTGTGATGGGTGAGTGATGGGTGAGTGATGGGTGAGTGATGGGGTGTGATGGGTTAATGATGGGTGAGTGATGGGTGAGTGATGGGGTGTGATGGGTGAGTGATGGGTGAGTGATGGGGTGTGATGGGTGAGTGATGGGTGAGTGATGGGGTGTGATGGGTGAGTGATGGGGTGTGATGGGTGAGTGATGGGTGAGTGATGGGGTGTGATGGGTGAGTGATGGGTGAGTGATGAGTGAGTGATGGGTGTGTGATGGGTGGGTGATGGGTGAGTGATGGGGTGTGATGGGTGAGTGATGGGTGAGTGATGGGGTGTGATGGGTGAGTGATGGGTGAGTGATGAGTGAGTGATGGGTGTGTGATGGGTGGGTGATGGGTGAGTGATGGGGTGTGATGGGTGAGTGATGGGTGAGTGATGGGGTGTGATGGGTGAGTGATGGGTGAGTGATGGGGTGTGATGGGGTGTGATGGGTGAGTGATGGGGTGTGATGGGTGAGTGATGGGTGAGTGATCGGGTGTGATGGGTGAGTGATGGGTGAGTGATGGGTGAGTGATGGGGTGTGATGGGTGAGTGATGGGGTGTGATGGGTTAATGATGGGTGAGTGATGGGTGAGTGATGGGTGAGTGATGGGTGAGTGATGGGTGAGTGATGGGTGAGTGATGGGTGAGTGATGGGGTGTGATGGGTTAATGATGGGTGAGTGATGGGTGAGTGATGGGTGAGTGATGGGTGAGTGATGGGTGAGTGATGGGGTGTGATGGGTGAGTGATGGGTGAGTGATGGGTGAGTGATGGGTGAGTGATGGGTGAGTGATGGGTGAGTGATGGGGTGTGATGGGTGAGTGATGGGGTGTGATGGGTGAGTGATGGGGTGTGATGGGTGAGTGATGGGGTGTGATGGGTGAGTGATGGGTGAGTGATGGGGTGTGATGGGTGAGTGATGGGTGAGTGATGGGTGAGTGATGGGTGAGTGATGGGTGAGTGATGGGTGAGTGATGGGGTGTGATGGGTGAGTGATGGGTGAGTGATGGGGTGTGATGGGTGAGTGATGGGTGAGTGATGGGTGAGTGATGGGTGAGTGATGGGTGAGTGATGGGTGAGTGATGGGTGAGTGATGGGTGAGTGATGGGGTGTGATGGGTGAGTGATGGGTGAGTGATGGGGTGTGATGGGTGAGTGATGGGTGAGTGATGGGGTGTGATGGGTGAGTGATGGGTGAGTGATGGGGTGTGATGGGTGAGTGATGGGTGAGTGATGGGGGTGTGATGGGTGAGTGATGGGTGAGTGATGGGTGAGTGATGGGGTGTGATGGGTGAGTGATGGGGTGTGATGGGTGAGTGATGGGGTGTGATGGGTGAGTGATGGGGTGTGATGGGTGAGTGATGGGTGAGTGATGGGGTGTGATGGGTGAGTGATGGGTGAGTGATGGGTGAGTGATGGGGTGTGATGGGTGAGTGATGGGGGTGTGGTGGGTGAGTGATGGGGTGTGATGGGTGAGTGATGGGGTGTGATGGGTGAGTGATGCATGAGTGATGGGGTGTGATGGGTGAATGATGGGTGAGTGATGGGGTGTGATGGGTGAGTGATGGGTGAGTGATGGGTGAGTGATGGGTGAGTGATGGGGTGTGATGGGTGAGTGATGGGGTGTGATGGGTGAGTGATGGGGTGTGATGGGTGAGTGATGGGTGAGTGATGGGTGAGTGATGGGTGAGTGATGGGTGAGTGATGGGTGAGTGATGGGGGTGTGATGGGTGAGTGATGGGTGTGATGGGTGAGTGATGGGGGTGTGATGGGTGAGTGATGGGGTGTGATGGGTGAGTGATGGGGTGTGATGGGTGAGTGATGCGTGAGTGATGGGGTGTGATGGGTGAGTGATGGGTGAGTGATGGGGTGTGATGGGTGAGTGATGGGTGAGTGATGGGTGAGTGATGGGGTGTGATGGGTGAGTGATGTGTGAGTGATGGGTGAGTGATGGGTGAGTGATGGGTGAGTGATGGGTGAGTGATGGATGGGTGATGGGTGAGTGATGGGTGAGTGATGGATGGGTGATGGGTGAGTGATGGGTGAGTGATGGGTGAGTGATGGGTGAGTGATGGATGGGTGATGGGTGAGTGATGGGTGAGTGATGGGAGAGTGATGTGTGAGTGATGGATGGGTGATGGGTGAGTGATGGGTGAGTGATGGGTGAGTGATGGGTGAGTGATGGATGGGTGATGGGTGAGTGATGGGTGAGTGATGGATGAGTGATGGGTGAGTGATGGGGTGTGATGGGTGAGTGATGTGTGAGTGATGGGTGAGTGATGGGTGAGTGATGGATGGGTGATGGGTGAGTGATGGGTGAGTGATGGATGGGTGATGGATGGGTGATGGGTGAGTGATGGATGGGTGATGGGTGAGTGATGGGTGAGTGATGGATGGGTGATGGGTGAGTGATGGGTGAGTGATGGGAGAGTGATGTGTGAGTGATGGATGGGTGATGGGTGAGTGATGGGTGAGTGATGGGTGAGTGATGGGTGAGTGATGGGTGAGTGATGGATGGGTGATGGGTGAGTGATGGGTGAGTGATGGATGAGTGATGGGTGAGTGATGGGGTGTGATGGGTGAGTGATGTGTGAGTGATGGGTGAGTGATGGGTGAGTGATGGGTGAGTGATGGGTGAGTGATGGGTGAGTGATGGGTGAGTGATGGGTGAGTGATGGGTGAGTGATGGGTGAGTGATGGGGTGTGATGGGTGAGTGATGTGTGAGTGATGGGTGAGTGATGGGTGAGTGATGGGTGAGTGATGGGTGAGTGATGGGTGAGTGATGGGTGAGTGATGGGTGAGTGATGGGGGTGTGATGGGTGAGTGATGGGGTGTGATGGGTGAGTGATGGGTGAGTGATGTGTGAGTGATGGGTGAGTGATGGGTGAGTGATGGGTGAGTGATGGGTGAGTGATGGGTGAGTGATGGGGGTGTGATGGGTGAGTGATGGGTGAGTGATGCGTGAGTGATGGGGTGTGATGGGTGAGTGATGGGTGAGTGATGGGTGAGTGATGGGGTGTGATGGGTGAGTGATGTGTGAGTGATGTGTGAGTGATGGGTGAGTGATGGGTGAGTGATGGGGTGTGATGGGTGAGTGATGGATGGGTGATGGGTGAGTGATGGGTGAGTGATGGGTGAGTGATGGGTGAGTGATGGGTGAGTGATGGGTGAGTGATGGGTGAGTGATGGGTGAGTGATGGGAGTGTGATGGGTGAGTGATGGGGTGTGATGGGTGAGTGATGGGTGAGTGATGGGTGAGTGATGGGGTGTGATGGGTGAGTGATGGGTGAGTGATGGGGGTGTGATGGGTGAGTGATGGGTGAGTGATGGGTGAGTGATGGGTGAGTGATGGGGTGTGATGGGTGAGTGATGGGGTGTGATGGGTGAGTGATGGGTGAGTGATGGGTGAGTGATGGGTGAGTGATGGGTGAGTGATGGATGGGTGATGGGTGAGTGATGGGTGAGTGATGGGGTGTGATGGGTGAGTGATGGGTGAGTGATGGGTGAGTGATGGGTGAGTGATGGGTGAGTGATGGGTGAGTGATGGGGTGTGATGGGTGAGTGATGGGTGAGTGATGGGGTGTGATGGGTGAGTGATGGGTGAGTGATGGGTGAGTGATGGGTGAGTGATGGGGTGTGATGGGTGAGTGATGGGGGTGTGATGGGGGTGTGATGGGTGAGTGATGGGTGAGTGATGGGTGAGTGATGGGTGAGTGATGGGTGAGTGATGGGTGAGTGATGGGGGTGTGATGGGTGAGTGATGGGGGTGTGATGGGTGAGTGATGGTTGAGTGATGAGTGAGTGATGGGTGAGTGATGGGTGAGTGATGGGTGAGTGATGGGTGAGTGATGGGGGTGTGATGGGTGAGTGATGGGGGTGTGATGGGTGAGTGATGGGTGAGTGATGAGTGAGTGATGGGTGAGTGATGGGTGAGTGATGGGTGAGTGATGGGTGAGTGATGGGTGAGTGATGGGGGTGTGATGGGTGAGTGATGGGTGAGTGATGGGTGAGTGATGGGGGTGTGATGGGTGAGTGATGGGTGAGTGATGGGTGAGTGATGGGTGAGTGATGGGGGTGTGATGGGTGAGTAATGCATGAGTGATGGGTGAGTGATGGGAGAGTAATGGGTGAGTGATGGGGGTGTGATGGGTGAGTGATGGGAGAGTGATGGGTGAGTGATGGGTGAGTGATGGGTGAGTGATGGGTGAGTGATGGGTGAGTGATGGGGGTGTGATGGGTGAGTGATGGGTGAGTGATGGGTGAGTGATGGGTGAGTGATGGGGGTGTGATGGGTGAGTAATGCATGAGTGATGGGTGAGTGATGGGAGAGTAATGGGTGAGTGATGGGGGTGTGATGGGTGAGTGATGGGGTGTGATGGGTGAGTGATGGGTGAGTGATGGGTGAGTGATGGGTGAGTGATGGGTGAGTGATGGGTGAGTGATGGGGTGTGATGGGTGAGTGATGGGTGAGTGATGGGTGAGTGATGGGTGAGTGATGGGTGAGTGATGGGGTGTGATGGGTGAGTGATGGGTGAGAGATGGGGGTGTGATGGGTGAGTGATGGGGGTGTGATGGGGGTGTGATGAGTTATTGATGGGTGAGTGATAAGTGAGTGATGGGTGAGTGATGGGTGAGTGATGGGAGTGTGATGGGTGAGTGATGGGTGAGTGATGGATGAGTGATGGGTGAGTGATGGGTGAGTGATGGGTGAGTGATGGGTGAGTGATGGGTGAGTGATGGGTGAGTGATGGGTGAGTGATGGGTGAGTGATGGGTGAGTGATGGGGTGTGATGGGTGAGTGATGTGTGAGTGATGGGTGAGTGATGGGTGAGTGATGGGTGAGTGATGGGTGAGTGATGGGTGAGTGATGGGTGAGTGATGGGTGAGTGATGGGTGAGTGATGGGTGAGTGATGGGGGTGTGATGGGTGAGTGATGGGGTGTGATGGGTGAGTGATGGGTGAGTGATGTGTGAGTGATGGATGAGTGATGGGTGAGTGATGGGTGAGTGATGGGTGAGTGATGGGTGAGTGATGGGGGTGTGATGGGTGAGTGATGGGTGAGTGATGCGTGAGTGATGGGGTGTGATGGGTGAGTGATGGGTGAGTGATGGGTGAGTGATGGGTGAGTGATGGGGTGTGATGGGTGAATGATGTGTGAGTGATGTGTGAGTGATGGGTGAGTGATGGGTGAGTGATGGGGTGTGATGGGTGAGTGATGGATGGGTGATGGGTGAGTGATGGGTGAGTGATGGGTGAGTGATGGGTGAGTGATGGGTGAGTGATGGGTGAGTGATGGGTGAGTGATGGGTGAGTGATGGGTGAGTGATGGGGTGTGATGGGTGAGTGATGGGTGAGTGATGGGGGTGTGATGGGTGAGTGATGGGTGAGTGATGGGTGAGTGATGGGTGAGTGATGGGGTGTGATGGGTGAGTGATGGGGTGTGATGGGTGAGTGATGGGTGAGTGATGGGTGAGTGATGGGTGAGTGATGGGTGAGTGATGGATGGGTGATGGGTGAGTGATGGGTGAGTGATGGGGTGTGATGGGTGAGTGATGGGTGAGTGATGGGTGAGTGATGGGTGAGTGATGGGTGAGTGATGGGTGAGTGATGGGGTGTGATGGGTGAGTGATGGGTGAGTGATGGGGTGTGATGGGTGAGTGATGGGTGAGTGATGGGTGAGTGATGGGTGAGTGATGGGGGTGTGATGGGTGAGTGATGGGTGAGTGATGCGTGAGTGATGGGGTGTGATGGGTGAGTGATGGGTGAGTGATGGGTGAGTGATGGGTGAGTGATGGGTGAGTGATGGGTGAGTGATGGGGTGTGATGGGTGAGTGATGGGGGTGTGATGGGGGTGTGATGGGTGAGTGATGGGTGAGTGATGGGTGAGTGATGGGTGAGTGATGGGGGTGTGATGGGTGAGTGATGGGTGAGTGATGAGTGAGTGATGGGTGAGTGATGGGTGAGTGATGGGTGAGTGATGGGTGAGTGATGGGGGTGTGATGGGTGAGTGATGGGGGTGTGATGGGTGAGTGATGGGTGAGTGATGAGTGAGTGATGGGTGAGTGATGGGAGAGTGATGGGTGAGTGATGGGTGAGTGATGGGTGAGTGATGGGTGAGTGATGGGTGAGTGATGGGGGTGTGATGGGTGAGTGATGGGTGAGTGATGGGTGAGTGATGGGTGAGTGATGGGGGTGTGATGGGTGAGTAATGCATGAGTGATGGGTGAGTGATGGGAGAGTAATGGGTGAGTGATGGGGGTGTGATGGGTGAGTGATGGGGTGTGATGGGTGAGTGATGGGTGAGTGATGGGTGAGTGATGGGTGAGTGATGGGTGAGTGATGGGTGAGTGATGGGGTGTGATGGGTGAGTGATGGGTGAGTGATGGGTGAGTGATGGGTGAGTGATGGGTGAGTGATGGGGTGTGATGGGTGAGTGATGGGTGAGAGATGGGGGTGTGATGGGTGAGTGATGGGGGTGTGATGGGGGTGTGATGAGTTATTGATGGGTGAGTGATAAGTGAGTGATGGGTGAGTGATGGGTGAGTCATGGGGGTGTGATGGGTGAGTGATGGGTGAGTGATGGATGAGTGATGGGTGAGTGATGGGTGAGTGATGAGTGAGTGATGGGTGAGTGATGGGTGAGTGATGGGAGAGTAATGGGGGTGTGGTGGGTGAGTGATGGGTGAGTGATGGGTGAATGATGGGTGAGTGATGGGGGTGTGATGGGTGAGTGATGGGTGAGTGATGGATGAGTGATGGGTGAGTGATGGGTGAGTGATGGGGTGTGATGGGTGAGTGATGGGGGTGTGATGGGTGAGTGATGGGTGAGTGATGGGTGAGTGATGGGTGAGTGATGGGGGTGTGATGGGTGAGTGATGGGTGAGTGATGGGTGAGTGATGGGTGAGTGGTGGGTGAGTGATGGGTGAGTGATGGGAGAGTGATGGGTGAGTGATGGGTGAGTGATGGGTGAGTGATGGGTGAGTGATGGGTGAGTGATGGGTGAGTGATGGGAGAGTGATGTGTGAGTGATGGGTGAGTGATGGGAGAGTGATGGGTGAGTGATGGGGTGTGATGGGGGTGTGATGGGAGAGTGATGGGTGAGTGATGGGAGAGTGATGGGTGAGTGATGGGTGAGTGATGGGAGAGTGATGGGTGAGTGATGGGGGTGTGATGGGTGAGTGATGGGTGACTGATGGGTGAGTGATGGGTGAGTGATGGGAGAGTGATGGGTGAGTGATGGGAGAGTGATGGGTGAGTGATGTGTGAGTGATGGGTGAGTGATGGGAGAGTGATGGGTGAGTGATGGCGGTGTGATGGGTGAGTGATGGGTGAGTGATGGGTGAGTGATGAGTGAGTGATGAGTGAGTGATGGGTGAGTGATGGGAGAGTGATGGGTGAGTGATGGGTGAGTGATGAGTGAGTGATGGGTGAGTGATGGGTGAGTGATGAGTGAGTGATGGGTGAGTGATGGGTGAGTGATGGGTGAGTGATGGGTGAGTGATGGGAGAGTGATGTGTGAGTGATGGGTGAGTGATGAGTGAGTGATGGGTGAGTGATGGGTGAGTGATGAGTGAGTGATGGGGTGTGATGGGTGAGTGATGGGGTGTGATGGGTGAGTGATGGGTGAGTGATGGGTGAGTGATGAGTGAGTGATGGGGTGTGATGGGTGAGTGATGGGTGAGTGATGGGTGAGTGATGGGTGAGTGATGGGTGAGTGATGGGTGAGTGATGGGTGAGTGATGGCGGTGTGATGGGTGAGTGATGGATGAGTGATGGGTGAGTGATGGTTGAGTGATGGGTGAGTGATGGATTTTTCTGAATTTCCACCTCTAAAAAAGAAGGCAGGGAGTGAGAGATGAATTTAAGGTCACAAGATTTAAATATAACTTATAAGATGTCAAGTTAGAAGACATCGGCCCTAATTCAAGACTTTAGACAGTAATTGGGTTGAGTTTAAGGGGTGCTGCAGTGTTGAATTGAGACCAGATTGCCTGCCTATTTCGAAGGGCAATATACAAAGTAAGGCAAGGTGTGATTACTAATATCTATCCTTTAACCAGCTGCACCAAAACATACAGGTTAACCCGCCATCTTCTCTTTGCCGTTTGTGGGATCTCACTGTGCAACGGATGGTCTTCATGCCTGCGTTCCTGCCGGCTGCTGGACTTGGGTGGAATGTTTTGGGGTTGTTCCTGATAAGGTGCTACATCTCCAAGAATATTCTGCTAACTGTCTCGAGAGACAGGAGCCCAGTCAGGGTGCCAGACTGTTTGGGTGGAATTACCAAACTGGATTGAACCGACATATGACGGGATTGACTAGCCTGTCGGACTGTCACTCCTCCCTTTCCCCAATTACCCTTTCCTGGGTCAAGGGTCATTACCCATTCATCTATTTTCATGGTGGGCTCTCAGTGGGACCTCTTACCCAGAAACAGACTCCACAATAGTGGGATGACACTCCTGCATGAAACCACAGTCCCGAAGACTCCAATTCTTTATCCACTGAAGGTTACAGAGTTGCCAATTGTGATCAAATGTATTCCTGGAGATTTTATTGCATGCCTTGCCCCCTCATACTAACCATTAGTCGGCCAAGACATTTATCCTCGTGACGCGTAGCCTTCCTACTCCAACTAGAAAGCAAAAAGACTCATCGCCCAATTTCAGCCAAATAGCCTCCCCGTCCTCCCATTTTCAATATTTTTATACCTGGTAGAGAAATGTAAAAGAAAAACTATTTTATCTTTGCCAGGTTTGCACACAGCATGTGTCCTGGAGATTGATCTTCAATTCCTGGAGACTCCAGGTCATCCTGAATGTTGGCAACCCTAGATGGCTGAACAGCTTTCGGTAGGAGGGGCATTGTGACAAGTGATGGGAAAGAAGACCTGAACCAGGCCCTCGCCTTAGGACCTTTCCTTACCCCCAAATGGTTTGTGCCAACCCCATGATCTCCCGCCCAATGGCAGTGGGTCTCAGCCGGGGCAGGAGAGAGTAATTGAATTCTCTAATGTGCCCAAGTCGTCCACAGTTGATTCATCTGGATTTTGAGCAGGATTGTGGAGAAACGTCCATCTCTTAGTTTCCAAAATCCTTGCTCCACTTTATGCAGAATTGATTTGACCATTTGAAAGTAATCCCCCAAACATGAATCAAACAGAAAATGCCGGAATTAGCCAGCAGATGTGGAGAGACAAAGATAGGGCTAATAGGCCAAAATTCTGGAACTCCCTCCCTCACAGCACTGTGGGTGTACCTACACCACATGGACTGCAGAGGTTCAAGGAGGCAGCACTCCTCCACCTTATCAAGGACAATTAGGGATGGGCAACAAATGCTCCTAAGCCAGCGACGTCCACATCCCATAAATGAATACATTTAAAAGAAAAACTTTCATCAGGGCTCCGAAATAGTCATTAATTCCGGAGTCTTTTTCCAGGTTTAATTGTAGCATGATTTTAAATTACCCCGTGGAACATTCATTTTGTGCTCACACTGATTCACCATTGCTGATGTCTGTTTTCTCAAACTGAATGCAAAGAAAGATCCCAGAGGAACCCTTCCATCCAGGTACCCAGGAAGATAACATTTGATGTGAGATTTCCCTTCTTTTGTGCCTGTTCAATTTTTAAATCAGTTTCTGTTGCTGTAACTTTAATGTTTCCAAGTCTTTGAGATCAATCAATTGTCTAATTTCTGCTGATGTTCCTGGTCGTAATGAAGGTAAATCTGCTGATGGGCAGATTCTCCAAGCCCTTTGTCACTCCAGTAGAGAAAGTTATTAGGGACAAAGTGCAAGATAGGAGATTGTTATCTGGCTATAACATAGAAAGAGGGTTGGTCAACGATAAATGCAGCTCTGGTTATTATAACATAGCTGAGACAAAGTGTCACAGCTTAGAGAACCTTGAGAAAAAGATACACAGTGCAATAGTTAGCTCTGGAAGCTGGCAGCTAATAGGAAAACGCCTGATTTGATTTTCTGATCACTAATCTCAGCCTCGGGAATGCCACAGTGTGTCTTGTTGCTGAGAATTCGAGCTGTTATGTGCAACCTCAACCCATTTTACTTTGTCTCAAATCTACCGATCAATTTAGGGTCTGCCTCAGTCTCCCTCTCTCTGTTTACTTAAGCAAGGGGGTGAAAGGTTATCGGGGAAGCGGGTGTAGGCCAGATTGTGGAGTTGAGGTTACAATCAGATCAGCCATGATCGTGTTGAATGGTGGAGCAGGCTCAAGGGCCTACTCCGGCTCCTAGTTCGTATGTTTGTATTTCTTTCTCTATTTCAAACATCCAGCCTCTGACAAAATGATGAGGAACATGAGTTAGAAAGTCATGTTACCGCATTAATTAACTCAGGGTGTCCATTCCAGCTATCAGAGAACTGGGGCAATTAACCTCAACTTGGAAGACATCCCTTGTCAGCAGTGGGGTTGAGAGAAAAGAGTTTCTGCTTTCTCAGCTTTGATGGGATCTGAGTAGTGTTGGAGGCAGATCCTCAGTGAGATAAGGCTTCTGGCCTACGGAAGAATCTGATGGTGGCTGATCAGAGGGTATTTCATTCCAGGGCACCTTCAGGCTCCATGTTTCATTTTCCATGTGTTTGAGATGGAAACTGATGCACAATCAATACGCTTGAGTCCAAGTGGAGTCATATCGACTCAGCTTTAATCAGATAGAACTGTACCTAGCAGCGAAGTTACAGAAGTGAAGGCTGCTGGGTACGACACAGGTTCTTATACCCCGCCTCTCAGGGCGGGGCTATGTACATTGCCCAATGGTAGACCCCGCGGTCTAGCCAAAGGTTATTCCTCTCTCTGGTACCGCAATACCTGGTATTACCACATTCACCCCCTGTTAAAAAAAAGAGCCAGCTGGATGATGGCCAGTATTGCTGTCGCCTTTTCTGGTAGGACCAGGTATTGCAGGTACTATGCTATTGAGGGTTGCGGAGAAAGTTCCTGCGTAGTTAATTCTTCTTCATGGTGCTGCAATCAGACGGTCGGGCGGCCTGGCCGTCTTACTGGAGCGTCTAAGTTTCGGCGGCGATCCTGGTGAGGGCCCCGGCAGTAGTGACTCCGGGAACGTGGTGTCTTCCTCCCAGGCTGTTCCGTCACCCCTAGTCGGCGCTGTAAGGTCGAAGGATGGGCAGAAGGAAGGGGTGCCTGAAGGGGGCGCGGTGCCTGCTCGGCTCCGGGTCGGGGTTCTGGCGGCAGTACTGACCCTCCGGTCAGGTACGGGGGGGGGGGGGTGTGGGTGGCAGTGGCTCGGGCGCACGTGGTGCTCCGGCGGGCGCCAGGTCCCGGAGGGAGACCGTATCTTGGCGTCCGTCGGGGAATGCTATGTAGGCGTACTGGGGGTTGGCATGCAGCAGGTGGACCCTTTCGACCAGCGGGTCCGACTTGTGCGCCCTCGCATGTTTCCGCAGCAGAACCGTTCCAGGTGTTGCTAGCCAGGTTGGGAGCGAGGTCCCCGAGGAGGACTTTCTGGGGAAAACAAGGAGACGTTCATGAGGTGTCTGGTTCGTGGTAGTACATAGCAGTGACCGAATGGAGTGCAGGGCCACTGGCAGGACTACTTGCCAGCGGGAGACTGGGAGATTCCTGGACCGTAGGGCCAGCAGGACGGTCTTCCAGACCGTTCCGTTCTCCCTTTCTGCCTGCCCGTTACCCCGGGGGTTGTAGCTGGTCGTCCTGCTCGAGGCGATGCCTTTGCTCAGCAGGAACTGGCGCAGCTCGTCGCTCATAAAGGAGGACCCCCTATCACTGTGGATGTATGCGGGGAAACCGAACAGTTTAAAAATAGTTTGGAGTGCCTTGATGACAGTGGTTGTGGTCATATCCGGGCAGGGGATGGCGAATGGGAACCGGGAGTACTCATCAATCACGTTAAGGAAGTACGTGTTGCGGTCGGTGGAGGGGAGGGGGCATTTGAAGTCCATGCTGAGGCCTTCAAAGGGACGGGAAGCCTTGATCAGATGCGCCCTCTCTGGTCGGTAGCAGTGCGGTTTGCACTCCGCGCAGATTTGGCAGTCCCTGGTGACAGTCCTGACCTCCTCGATGGAGTAAGGCAGGTTCCGGGACTTAACAAAATGGAAGAACCAGGTGACTCCCGGGTGGCAGAGGTCCTCGTGGAGGGCTCGGAGGCGGTCTACTTGCGCGGTGGCACAAGTGCCGCGGGATAGGGCATCAGGAGGCTCGTTCAGCTTCCCGGGACGATACAAGATCTCGTAATTGACGGTGGCGAGTTCGATCCTCCACCGCAAGATCTTGTTGTTCTTGATCTTGCCTCGCTGTGCATTATCGAACATGAAGGCCACCGACCGTTGGTCCGTGAGGAGAGTGAATCTCCTGCTGGCCAGGTAATGCCTCCAGTGCCGCACAGCTTCCACCATGGCCTGGGCCTCCTTTTCGACCGAGGAGTGCCGAATTTCGGAAGCATGGAGAGTGCGGGAGAAGAAAGCCACGGGCCTGCCTGCTTGGTTGAGGGTGGTGGCCAGAGCTACGTCAGACGCGTCGCTCTCGACCTGGAAAGGGAGGGACTCGTCGATAGCGCGCATCGTGGCCTTTGCAATGTCCGCTTTGATGCAGCAGAAGGCATGGCGGGCCTCCGTCGACAGGGGGAAGGTCGTGGATTGGATTAGGGTCGGGCCTTGTCGGCATAATTGGGGACCCATTGTGCATAGTAGCTAAAGAAGCTGAGGCAGCGCTTTAGGGCCTTGGGGCAGTGAGGGAGTGGGAACTCCAGAAGGGAGCGCATGCGTTCGGGGTGGGGGCCTATGACTCCATTTCGCACTACGTAGCCAAAAATGGCTAGACGGTCGGTGCTAAACACGCACATCTCCTTATTGTAGGTCAGATTCAGGAGGTGCGCGGTCTGGAGAAATTTACGGAGGTTGGTGTCGTGGTCCTGCTGGTCATGGCCGCAGATGGTGACGTTGTCAAGATACGGGAACGTTGCGTGTAAGCCATACCGGTCAACCATTCGGTCCATCTCATGCTGGAAGACTGAGACCCTGTTTGTGACACCGAAGGGAACCCTTAAAAAGTGGTAGAGCCGCCCATCTGCTTCGAAGGCAGTGTACTGGCGGCCACTAGTACGGAGGGGTAGCTGGTGATAGGCAGACTTGAGATCCACCGTGGAGAAGACTTTGTATTGCGCGATCCTGTTCACCAGGTCGGCTATACGGGGGAGGGGGTACGCGTCCAGTTGCGTAAACCGGTTGATTGTCTGGCTATAGTCTATGACCATCCTATGACCACCACTACTTGAGCCCTCCAGGGGCTATTGCTTGCTTCGATGACCCCTTCCTACAGCAGCCTTTGGACATCGGACCTGATGAAGGTCCGGTCCTGGGCACTGTACCGTCTGCTCCTGGTGGCGCCGGGTTTGCAATCCGGGGTGAGGTTCGTAAACAGGGATGGCTGGTCGACCTTAAGGGTCGCGAGGCCGCAAACAGTAAAGGGGGCATAGGGCCGCCGAATTTAAAAGTAAGGCTTTGTAGGTGACACTGGAAATACAGTCCCAGAAGGGTGGCTGCGCAGAGGTGCGGCAGAACGTATAGGCGGAAATTGCGGAATTCCCTGCCTTGGACGGTGAGGTTCGTGAGGCAGAGCCCTTTTATCTGCACCGTGTGTGACCCGGAGGCCAGGGAGATCCTTTGTTGTGTGGGGTAGGTGACCAGAGAACAGCGCCTTACCGTGTCGGGGTGGACGAAACTCTCCGTGCTCCCGGAGTCGATGAGGCATGACATCACGTGGCCGTTGATGCCGATCGTCGTGGTGGCCTTTGCTAGCGTTCGGGGCCGACTCTGGTCCAGGGTGACGGAGGCCAGCTGCAGAAAGAGTGAAGATCGGGCAGCGCATCGTCAGCCGTGTTGGGGGCTTGAGGCCCCATCCAAGATGATGCCGTCCATGGCTCGCACATGGAGTCCGGGGTCTCCGAGGATGGCGGCGGAGAGGGTCAAAACGGTGGCGCACTCTGCTCCCACGTGGCGGAGGCCAGCTGCAACACAGGGTTTTGGTCGGGCGGCGCGTAGCCAGCCGCGCTGGGGGCTTGAGGCCCCATATCCAAGATGGCGCCGGCCATGGATCGCACGTGGAGTCCGGGGACTCGGAAGATGGCGGCGGGGAGGAGCAAACTGGCGGAGGTGGGCCTTGGATGGCCGGGACCCGTCAGAAAGACTGCGCCCGTGGGTCGGCCGTGGCCCTAGGGCAGGGAGGTGGAGGTGAGCGCTGGAGCGGGGCGTGCCGCGGCGTTTTGGGCGGTGAGCGCTGGCCGGTCGGGGCCCGGAGCGGGGCGTGCTGCGTCGTTCCGGGTGCGCAGAAGACTGTGGCCACAGCGCGGGGCGTGGGGAGGTGGGCGGTCGGGGCCTGGAGCGGGGGCGTTTTGGGCAGGGAGGAGTAAATAGTGGCCTTTCTTGCCGCACCCTTTGCAGGTGACGGTTCGGGCCGGGCAGCGCGCGCGCGGGTGATTCGCCTGGCAGCAGAAGAAGCAGCGTTGGCCGGCGACGATAGCGGGGCGCCTTGCTGCGCAGGCCTGCGGAATTTGCAGGTAAGTCTGGGGGTTAGGCGAGTAAGTCGGGGGGGCTGGCGTGGCGGGGTGCCACGCAGCCCAGGGGGGCGCGGTGCGTGTGGGGGCATACGCCAGGGCGTTTCTGTACGCCACATCCATAGATCCTGCCAAGGCCCGGGCCTCGGCGAGGCCCAGCGTCTCCATTTCGAGCAGCCTTTGGCGAATATCGGGGGATATCATACCTGCCACGAAGGCGTCTCGAATTAAAAGTCCGGAGTGCTCGTTCGCCGTCACCGCTGGGCAGCCGCAGCTTTGGCCCAGCACGATCAGCGCCCTGTAGAAATCTTCTAGCGTCTCATCTGGGCTCTGCCGTCTCGTTGCCAGCAGGTGACGGGCGTAGACCTGATTAAGTGGACGAATGTAGTGTCCTTCCAGCAGTTCCATGGCTTTATCATAGTTCGCCGCCCCTTCGATAAGGGGGTAGATCGCCGGGCCGACCCGCGAGCGGAGGAGGTGCATTTTCTGCCTTTCCGTGGGGGTGTCGGCAGCCGTCTCGAGGTAGCTCTGGAAGCATGCCAGCCAATGCTTAAAAATCTCGGTGGAGTTTTCTGCGTGCGGGCTGAGCTGAAGGCACGCCGGCTTGATGTGGAGATCCATCCTTCAAAAGTACTTATCTGATTAAATTGATGCACAATCAATACGCTTGAGTCCACGTGGAGTCATATCGATTCAGCTTTAATCAGATAGAACTGTACCCAGCAGCGAAGTTACAGAAGTGAAGGCTGCTGGGGACGGCACTGGTTCTTATACCCTGCCTCTCAGGGCGGGGCTATGTACATTGCCCAATGGTAGACCCCGCGGTCTAGCCAATGGTTATTCCTCTCTCTGGTACCGCAATACCTGGTATTACCACAGAAACTTCCACTTGTCGTGCTTTAGGATGGATAGGTGACCAGGTGACTTGGATCCAGTAAAATACAAAGCCCTCATCATTCAGAATCGCACTCCCACATTCACTCTGCCTGTTCCTCAACACTCAAGGGCCCACTCCCTCCGCGCCCTGTTTCCCTCGCTGTTCCGTTCCTTGATGGATATCTGGAAATCTCCCCTACAAAAGCCTGTTGCAACCAGGGCCGGGATTCTCTGATCCCATTTTGGCACACCAAAGTGAAAACGGAGAATTTGGCACTCAGCGTGTTGCGAGTTTCTTTTACTCTGTCTTTTCTGTGACTCTGTTCCAATTATGGCAATCAGTGAATTTTCCTTTCTTTCTGTGTTATCTATGTCCTAATGCTTAGAGTTGCCAGGTATCAAATGATACCACCACAAGTTTCAACCGGCTATTGATCAAAGAGCCAAACACCAGTTAGTTAGTTCAAGGTCAAGGGTACTTTATTTACACACAATTAGTCATACAACATAAACACTACTAGTTAACTACACCTATCGACTAAGACAACCTGTACTTAACTTCGGGCACCTGGCTTAGGTCAGGAAACAGTGGCCGCTGTTCGATTCTGGATCTCTCGGGTTCGAAGGAGTAACTGCTGCTCAGCTGGGCTTATCCGTCTGGTAGTGGGCGTTCAACTTGGACTCGCTTCTGGTGTTGCAGCAATTGGCGATGGCCATGACCGGGGTACCAAGGCCAAGAGGGCGCCAAGAGAGAGCGAACATATGGCAAACTCTTCTTCTTATACTCGGTGGGCTTTCGCGCTCTTTTGGGCGGTCCTTCGATTTGGGCCTTACTAATTGGGTGATCCCTGATCATTCCGTTTGATTCCTTAGCCAATAAGTGGGCGAGGATCTGGATGACTGGGCGTGTCCCAAGCGGTCACCGACCCCGTTGTTTGCGTTTCCCTTGGACAGGGAGTGGCGCCGAAATGTCTGGGACTGTCCCGGTTGCTTGAGTACCAGTCCTTTGCTTTGGTGAAGATGGGCCATCAAATGCTAATCGGCCCCATTAAAATGCTAATTGGACGGAGTTTCGATACCGTCTGGGTTTCTTGCTGACAAATGTGCATTTCAGACTCTGAGCCTGCCTGAGTCTTGGCTTGTCCATTTTACCAGCTAGGCTTTGCGAGTTTCTCTACCTAGTTGGAAGTGGCCATCCCAGATGGCTACAAGCGAAAACTCCATTCACTGCAGCGGGATTGGAGAACCCTACCAGCGTGAACAATCGGAGAATTCCGACCGAAGAGTCAAGTGAAAATTTCAAAATGGAGACTTAAATGAAAATCGTGTTTGTCACAAGTAGGCTTCAAATGAAGTTACTGTGAAAAGCCCCTAGTTGCCACATTCCAGCGCCTGTTAGGGGAGGCTGGTACAGGAATTGAACCGTGCTGCTGGCCTGCCTGGGTCTGTTTTCAAAGCCAGCAATTTAGCCCTGTGCTAAACCAGCCTCTGATAGACACTTGTTGGTGAAGACCATTAAAGGTTATGGAACCAAATTGGATAAATGGAATTAAGATACAGATCAACCATGATCTAACTGTTCCAGTAGAAACATGAGTTGTGGTGCTTGTGACATTATCTCAGGTTTTTCCTCTGGTCTGTTAATAATTACAAGGTCTTTCATTTCACTAGAAATTGCACCTCACCCACTTCATTCTCTAAAATGGTTGTGAAATTATTTTGTGCAAACAAGAGATAAAGACATCAGAATAAAAACCGATATGTGTTAATGCTTCAATGTAGCTTACATCTATGTATGATTCAACCTTGCAAAAGGTTAGTACACAGTTCCTTGAGAATAAAGCAGACATTCTGATTAACCTTTAGTTATGACTCACTTGATGACATTTCTTTGCCAATTATGTAAACAAATGCCTTTATTAAAGTCATGGAGAAAGGATATTAATGCATTTGTTATTAATATTGTGCAATGTGAGTTCAGATGCCTTATCAATGAGCCCAAGATATGCTCTGCTAAATTTAGAATGTATGGAAAATTCTGATCAAATTGACCCTTTGTTTTCTCACAAATTTATATGCTCTACTTTGCATGAATAACATAAATAAGACCGTAAGACATAGGAGCAGAAGTAGGCCTCTCGGCCCATCGAGACCGCTCTGCCATTCAATTGGATCATGGCTGATCTGATATAGTCCTCAACTCCATTTCCCCCATAACCCTCACCTTGCTGCGGATATTGCAGGCATGTTGTTGCGGCCTGCTGCTGACCTTGTGTTGTTGCTACCCGTTTATTGTTGAACATGTATTTGGTTTTCTTTGTGTAACTGCACTGTTGTGGTTTTGAGCTTGTACTGCTCTTCTGTGGCACAATGGTGACTGTGTGTGAGTGGCACGGTGCCTCTTACGGGTGATGTAAATAGTTAGGTTTTGTCCACTTGTAATGTTTACCGTTGAATAAACAACATTTTCCCCATAACCCTTGATTCCCTTACTAATTAAATATCTGTCTATCCCAGCCTTGAACATACATAATGACCCAGTCTACAGCTCTCTGCGGTAAATGCTGTATGGGGGCACATAGCGCAGTGGTTAGCACTGTTGCTTCACAGCACCAGGGTCCCAGGTTCGATTCCCGGCTTGGGTCACTGTCTGTGCGGCGTCTGCACGTTCTCCCCGTGTCTGCGTGGATTTCCTCCGGGTGCTCTGGTTTCCTCCCACAAGTCCCCAAAGAGGTGCTATTATGTGAATTGGACATTCTGAATTCTCCCTCTGTGTACCCGAACAGGTGCCAGAGTGTGGCGACTAGGGGCTTTTCACAGTAACTTCATTGCAGTGTTAATGTAAGCCTACTTGTGACAATAAAGATTATTATTGTTACTAATGCTACCCTCTGAAAGAAGAAATTCTTCCACATGTTCATAGTGTTTCAATAATTTTATTTTGCTGATGGTATGTCGTGATATGATCACACAAACTGGTATCCCACTGAAGGCCTTTTGTGCTTCTTTGAATGTGTTTTCCCAATTATTCCCACTCTCCTGTCCTTTCCTTTGACTTGACCCCACTTTCCAGTAGGATTGTCCAATTCCCATTTGAAAGTTATTCTTGCACCTGTAATCCTCACCCTTTCATTTCACAACAATTCATTACATGAAAAAAGATACCCCCCAGGACATTTTGTTTCTGCAAATTACCTAACATCTTTATCCTCTGGTTAGAGATGGAAAGCCTTTCTCTTCATCTGCTCAATCAAACATCCTCACAACTTTCAGCATCTCTATTGCTGTAAGGCCAAGATTCCCAGTTTCACCACATAATTAAACTCTCAAAACTCTCCTTCCTAAAGTGCGGTGCCAGAACTGAACACTCACTCCAGCAGAAGCCTAACCAGGGAATTATAAAGGTTGAACAAAACCTCCTAGATTTTGGATTCATTGCCTCTATGTATAAAGCCAACAGTCCTGTATGCTTTTTAATAGCTTGTTAACTTGCTCCAACCACCTTCAAAGATCTATGTCCCTGAACCACTTCAGTCTCTCTGTTCCTACACTCTCTTTAGAATTTGAATACCTTGGGCGTCATTCTCCGACCCCCCAGAGGGTCGGAGAATGGCCGTTGGCCGCCGTGAATCCCGCCCCGCCGGTTGCCGAAGTCTCCGAAGGGAGAAAAGTCGGCGGGGCGTTAATGTCGCCGCTGCCGTCGGAGAATGGCACGGGTCTGCGCAAGGCAGCCGATTTTCGGCCTGCCGATATTCTCCCTTCCGGATGGGCCGAAGTCCCGTCGACGTGATGACCGTTCACGTCGACGTAAATTAAACCTCCTTTTCATCGGCGTGACCCTGTGCTCCAGGTTCACGCCGACCAGCGTGGAGGTGAGTGATGGCCTGGGGGGTTGGCTCTGGGCAGGCGATGGCGTGGCCGCAGTCTGAATGCGTGAGGAGAGGTGTGTCTCGGCTTGTGTGTGTGTGTGTGCGGCGGGGGGGGGGGGGCGGTGGTTAGAGTAGGCTGGGCTCCGGGGGAGTGCCGGGAGGGGGGTCCATGCCGTGGAGGGGGATGGGGGGTCCGTGCCGGGGTGGAGGTTGGGGGGGGGGGGTCCGTGCCGGGGTGGAGGTTGGGGGGGGGGTCCGTGCTGGGGAGGGGGATGGGGGATCCGTGCCGGGGTGGAGGTTGGGGGGTGGGTCCGTGCCGGGGAGGGGGATGGGGGGGGGGGGTCGTGCTGGGGAGGGGGATGGGGGGGTCCGTGCCAGGGTGGAGGTTGGGGGGGGTCCGTGCCGGGGAGGGGGATGGGGGGGGTCCGTGCCGGGGTGGAGGTTGGGGGGGGGTCCGTGCCGGGGAGGGGGATGGGAAGGGGGGTTCCGTGCTGGGGAGGGGGATGGGAGGGCAAGTGAGTTGGTCCACCTGGCCAGGTGCCAGCCTCCAACAGTTGGACCCATGCGGTCCATGCCACCTGGCTGGGGGGAGGAGGGGATATGGGCAACGATGACATGTCGTCGTTCCCCTCCCCCCACCAGGCCGTCATGTTTTCCGATCATCCAGCGATGTTGGCCGCCGTGGCGGCAGCCGCTCATGTCTATGTTGCCCTGGATGAGGAGGAGGAGGAGGAGGAGGAGCGTGCCAGAGAGGCGGCGCAGGCTGCCGCAGAGGGGCAGGCGGCAGCCGCCCAGGCTGGAGGGACACCTGACCGACAGGACGAGGAGGGGGAGGAGGACGCCGCGGACCCACGGCAACGGAGGCACCCGAGGGCGCCCCGTGTGTACCGGCCCAAGCAGTCATACCAGGACCTCACGGACCGGGAATGCAGGTGGAGACTCCGGATGAGCCGGGAAACCGTGGCACACATCTGCCACCTGCTGGCACACCTGTCACCGCGTGGCACTGGCGGGGGACACCCTCTCCCCGTGTCCGTCAAGGTTACGGTGGCTCTGAACTTTTATGCAACGGGGTCATTCCAGGCACCGAGTGGGGACCTGTCCGGCATATCGCAGACATCGGTGCACCGGTGCATCCGGGCAGTTACAGATGCCCTATATGCCATGGCGCACCGCTACATCCGCTTCCCCGTGGACTGAGCCAGCCAAGATGCCCGGGCCGTGGGCTTCTCTGCCGTGGCTGGGTTCCCCATGGTCCAGGGCGCGATCGATAGGATGCACGTCGCCGTGCAGCCACCTGCAGATAAGAGGGCCGTGTTCACTAATAGGAAGGGGACCTATTCGATGAACGTACAGGTGGTCTGCGACCACCGCATGATGATCCTGCACGTCTGCGCCCGTCACCCAGGCAGTGTACACGACTCATTCGTGTTGTCGCGGTCATCCATCCCCGGCATGTACGAGGGACGCCATCCTCGGCTGAGGGCTGGTTGCTGGGCGACAGGGGCTACCCATTGCGATCGTGGCTGATGACGCCTATACGGAGGCCACGCAATGAGGCGGAGAACCGCTACAATGATGCCCATGTAGCGACAAGGGGAGTGATAGAGTGGTGCTTTGGCGTGCTGAAGATGCGTTTCAGGTGCCTGGACCTCTGGGGGCACCCTCCAGTCTCGGTCAGATAGGGTCGACTGCATCATTGTGGTGTGCTGCGTCCTGCACAACATAGCCCAACAGAGGGGCGATGTGCCGCAGGCAGAGGAGGGCGGAGTGGAGGAGCAGCAGGAAGAGGCGCAGTCCTCCCCAGATGAGGGGGATGGGGGTAATGGTCAGGGCAGACGGGGTAGACACAGGCGGGTGGCTGTCCACCGTTACCGGCTGGCCCAGCGGCACGGGACAGACTGATAGACGCCCGCTTCACTGACTAGATGGGCGTGGGAATCGGGTAGTATGGCCACAGGCCGCACACCATGGCAACAGCCGACCACCCACACACCCCACCCATCCACCCACCCAGCACCCTCACCCCCCTCCCCAACCCCACCCACCCCACCCGCATGCACACCAGCCCCCCCCATTGCCGATCCACCTGCGGCACAACGGGCCGGGCTCACACAGTTGCGGGTGGACGCGTGTCTATCGCAGGCCATGGAGGAGGATGACAACTCGCCCTGCGGTGAGCTCCTGGCTCTACATCGTTGGACTATGTCTGACCCATGGCCACAGTACCACCATCTACCCGGACCATCCCTGCATGCGGCTGTGACACTGCAGCGCACGGTCCCGTCCTCTGCCCGGGGGATGTTGATGGCGGCCCAGGGGGAAGGGGCAGATTCACCTGGGGCTGAGGTAAGACCTCCCCTCACACACACAGTTGCGCTCAACATACATGACACTCCCACACACTTTGGACAGAGCACAAAGGCAGCTTCTGTAGGTGTAACATTGACTTTAATAACCAAAGGAGTTCACGCACGTGCCCTAGCCCCTAAAACTCATCTGTGCCCTGCAACCGTGCCAACTTACTCAGTGTCTAATTGTTTGGCCTTACGGGCCCTTTGACTACGTCTACGTGGTTCCCCAGATGGTACAGCAGAACTGGAGGTGGACTCCTGTGATTCCTGCCCTCTGACACTGGATCCCTTTGGCGGCCGTTTCCTGGGGCGTCCTGGCCTAGATGGGCCAGGCTGCGGCCAAGGCGACTGGGATGGCAAGCTGCCAGCCTGTCCTGCCCGTTGCCCACCCGATGCACCTGGGACGGAAGGGCGGGGGAGTCTGAGGTGTCGCGGTGTACCGGGACCTCCCCTACAGAGGGAGCCGGGACGGACCACACAACCTCCTCCTCCCTCGGGGTGCCCGATGGCCCCCAGGCCTCTACATGGGTGGGGGATGCGAACGGACTGGCCATCCGACGCCCCCCCGACATCTGGCGCTGCCAGCCCTGGAGGCCCATCCTGGTATCGACAGGGGTCTGCAGGTTTGCAGCCATGGAGCCCAGGGGGTTGGCAAACCCTGTCTGTGACAGTGCGACGCCGGCTCGCACATGGCCACTGGCGCCGATGCCCTCAGCGATGGCCTGCAGAGACTGGGCCATGGCCTGCTGAGACTGGGCCATGGCCTGTTGAGACTGGGCTATGGCGTTGAGCGCCTCTGCCATCTGGCGCTGGCACTGGCTCATGGCCTCCTGTGAGAGGGCAGCCATTTCCTGGGCCACAGACGACGCCTGCACGGAAAGCCCCAGGCCTCGCAAACCGTTCCCCATGTCTGACACCGTCGCACTCATTGCCTCCACCGCGGACGCCACCCGTGCGGTGTCGGCCTGGGTGGCACGCATGACCGGCACCACTCCCAGCTCCTGGACGCGGGTGGACTCCTCCACCTGTGACCGCAGCCGCCGCAAGTCGCCCGTCATCCGCTTCGCTCGTCTCCGGGTCGGTGGTTGCATCGGATCTATGTGTGGGTGTGGTAACTCCAGGAACCCGGGATCCATCTGGGCGGCAGATGTTCGCTTGGGCTGGGCTGCCCTCCGACCGCCCGGCCCCTCTGCTGCTCCTACCTCCACCTGCTGTACCGGGACGGCTGTGTTGTGCGCACCAGTGAGTGTACCAGACGCCTCATCACTAAAGTGCCCAACCGTGGTGAGTGTTTCTGCGATGGTGGAGGGTGTTGGTGACAGCAGTGGCGTTGTGTCGTGCTCTTCGTCCCACTCTGAGTCCATGGCACTTTGGGGTGGGGGTTCGTCTCCACCCATCCACTCTGAGTCACTGTCCGGTATTTCGTCTTCCTGGGTAGTGGTGTCCCGGGTAGTGGTGTCCCGGGTAGTGGTGTCCTGGGTAGTGGTGTCCCGGGTAGTGGTGTCCTGGGTAGTGGTGTCCTGGGTAGTGGTGTCCTGGGTAGTGGTGTCCTGGCTCGGATGTGACGGGGGCCTGTGGCTGCCCCCCTCGTCGCTGGGTGGTCGCTCCCGCACGTGACGGGGGTGTCGTCTCCCTGTTGCTCCAGGTCTCTCCGTCTCCCGTGGTGTGCGAGGGGCATCCTGCGGGCGTCGCATGCTGGAGGGTGCGGGTCTCTCCGTCTCCCGTGGTCTCCAAGGGGCATTCTGCGGGCGTTGCATGCTGGAGGGTGCGGGTCTCTCCGTCTCCTGTGGTCTCCGAGGGGCATCCTGCGGGCGGTCTGCATCTGCGGGGATGGGTGCCTGGACGTTTGGTCCTGCAATACACAATGAAGCATGCATGGTTAGACATCAGGCAGTGATCAGGTGATACGGGGGAGGGGGATATAGGGGAGGGGGGATATGGGGACGGGCTGTCGGTGGCTCACTTGCTAGTACGCCCCCGACCTCTGCATCAGCAACCTCCCGGTCCTCAGGTCCGCCAGCCAGTTCCAGGGCCCTTTCCTGGTGTTCGGTCAGTGGCCTCTCATCAGCGGGGCCTCCTCCAGTCCTCACATGCTCCCTATTGTTGTGTGCGCGCTTCTCCTGTGGGGGGGGGGTGCTGGCAGGGGTAAAAGGCAACACTGTTAGGCAGGTATATGAATGCACGCCATCGGTTGCGCGTGCATTGCAGAGGTTAAGGTTAGGGCTGGATTCATTTGGGGATATGGGGGATATGGGGGAGGGGGGGTTATGGGGGAGGGGAGATATGGGGGAGGGGGGATATGGGGGTGGGGGGATATGGGGGAGGGGGGATATGGGGAGGGGGGATATGGGGAGGGGGGATATGGGGAGGGGGGATATGGCGGAGGGGGGATATGGGGGAGGGGGGATATGGGGGATATGGGGAGGGGGGATATGGCGGAGGGGGGATATGGGGGAGGGGGGGATATGGGGGAGGGGGGATATGGGGGAGGGGGGATATGGGGGGGAAGGGGGGATATGGGGGAGGGGAGATATGGAGGATATGGGGAGGGGGGATATGGGGGATATGGGGGAGGGGGGATATGGGGGAGGCTCACCCTGCCTGCTCTGACGAGGTCGTTCACCTTCTTGTGGCACTGGGTGCCTGTCCGTGGTGTCAGGGCCACAGCGGTGACAGCCTCTGCCACTTCCCTCCACAGACGCCGGCTGTGGCGTGGGGCAACTCTGCGGCCGTGCCCGGGATACAGGGCGTCCCTCCTCTGCTTCACCGCGTCCAGGAGCGCCTCCACATCGCGTGACTCGAACCTCGGGGCTGAGCGGCGGCCAGCCATCCAGTCGGGTGTTGCGGTCGGGTGTTCCGGTCGGGTGGGGGGGAGCAGCGTGGCCTTATGAGCCGTCACGCCGTGCGGCACGTATGACGCTGCATGGCGTGAACCACTGCGCAAGCGCGGATCCCGTTACGTCGCTGCTAGCCCATTTCGGGCCGGAGACTATCGACCCATTTTTCCGACGTGACGCAAGTTGGATTTGCGCCGTTTTTTGCGCCGATCGGCGGACTTTCCGCCGATAACGGAGAATTTCGCCCAAGTCTCTCCTCATGTTTTCCTTAAAAGAATGAATCACTTCACACCTTTCTGGATTCAATCTATCATGCGTCTGCTCATTGCACTTGTGCTGTCCATGTCCTCCTGATGCCTCTTACTATCCTGCTCATTGTTTATTGCCGGAGCATGTGGACAACCTGCAGAAGAATACAGACTGGACCTGGCCAATGAGGCCACCTGCTGTACAAGTGGTGCCTCAGAACCTCACCCAGCTGCTACGGCAGAAGCCCAGAGCAAACCATGGAGCACACTATAACATCTGATCCCCGACTCAAGATTGAAGGTGTCATCCTGAAGCAGCTTGCTCTCCAGCAGAGCTTTGGACTGCTTAGGGAACTCGACTTTAATACTTTGATGAGAGTTTCTGCTTCTAAAGCCATACGAAAGAAGAAGACAACAGGCAGGAGTGGGGGGGGGGGGCGGGCGGGGGGATTGTTTCCTGCTACGGAGGCAGAAGGGAAACAACGGCATGTCATCCATCCTCAGGATAATTAATTATGTATCCATGGGGGGTTTCACCAATTTCCGCGGCAAGGCTATCGTGATGGCTCGCGTCCCTCCATCACATCCAGGTGCCATATTTAAAAGGTGCCCAACATCACTGGCCCACCATTGAATAAAGAAGATGGATCTCCAGGAACAATCTGAGGCTGGACAATTGATCTCCTTGAAGACACTGAAGCTGGAAGATCCACATGATGAATACTCCCTCACCCGCCCCCCCCCCCCCCCCCCCCACCCACTGCTGTGGTGCTCCAGGGCCCAGGCTCGCACAAAGCCTCCATCTTGAACTCCAGAGGCTGCCTCAGGCCTCATTCAACTAAGTCTCTACTTTTGCAAGCCACATTGGTCCAGACATTTTCTGGATCGATTTGTTTTCTCGCTGAGGTCATGGAGAATCAAACATGGAGGGGCTGGGGTGCGTGGGTTGGGTGGGGTTGGCGAGGGTGGGGTGCGAGATTCCAGTCGGGCCTTCATCTGTATCATATTAGCAGGGTAAAATTCTGTTTCACACTGGCCTCCAGTGGCATTCCCAATCCGCCATGGTCAGCAGCATCGGAATATCCCACTGTAACTTAATGCTGTCGTGAACCCGCCTGGCTGCCATTGATCCCACTAGCGGGGACTTGGGAGAATTCTGCTCTATCCTTCTGAGGTTCATGCAAACTTTTAAATGATGCCAGATTATTGATATATGTCAAAGATCAGTGTTCTAATACAAACCCCTTAGGGCACTGCTGTATGCCCGTCATGTGAGAGTACCTTTAAGAAATGGGTGTTTAAGAAATGTACCTTTAAGAAATGGGCGTTTATCGGTGATGTCAGAGTGTAGGTGGTGCTGGGCTGTCTTTCAGCTTTTTACTTTTGTTTTAGGCTGTTTGCTGCAAGGTGTATTTTAGTTTCGTTTTCAGAGCTGGATAGCTGTAGTCACAGCCAGAAGGTGTATGAGTCTCTCTCTCTGTAATCTAAAGAATGTAAATCGATCCTTTGGTGATTTAAAACTAATAACTGCTCTCAGTAGTGACTTTAACCTGATGTGCTTCTGTTAAAAATTATGTTTTTTTAAGTCTTATGGATGTTAAAAGGAAAGCTTAAATGATTAAACATAGAACATAGAACATAGAAAATACAGCACAGAACAGGCCCTTTGGCCCACGATGTTGTGCCGAACCTTTGTCCTAGATTAATCATAGATTATCATTGAATTTACAGTGCAGAAGGAGGCCATTCGGCCCTTTGAGTCTGCGCTGGCTCTTGGAAAGAGCACCCTACCCAAACTCAACACCTCCACCCAACACCAAGGGCAATTTGGACATTAAGGGCAATTTATCATTGGCCAATTCACCTAACCCGCACATCTTTGGACTGTGGGAGGAAACCGGAGCACCCGGAGGAAACCCACGCAGACACGGGGAGGACGTGCAGACTCCGCACAGACAATGACCCAAGCCGGAATCGAACCTGGGACCATGGAGCTGTGAAGCAATTGTGCTATCCACAATGCTACCGTGCTGCCCTTAAGAACAAATAAATCCACACTATATCACTTTACCGTAATCCATGTACCTATCCAATAGCTGCTTGAAGGTCCCTAATGTTTCCGACTCAACTACTTCCACAGGCAGTGCATTCCATGCCCCCACTACTCTCTGGGTAAAGAACCTACCTCTGATATCCCTCCTATATCTTCCATCTTTCACCTTAAATTTATGTCCCCTTGTAATGGCGTGTTCCACCCGGGGAAAAAGTTTCTGACTGTCTACTCTATCTATTCCCCTGATCATCTTATAAACCTCTATCAAGTCGCCCCTCATCCTTCTCCGCTCTAATGAGAAAAGGCCTAGCACCCTCAACCTTTCCTTGTAAGACCTACTCCCCATTCCAGGCAACATCCTGGTAAATCTTCTTTGCACCTTTTCCAGAGCTTCCACATCCTTCCTAAAATGAGGTGACCAGAACTGTACACAGTACTCCAAATGTGGCCTTACCAAAGTTTTGTACAGCTGCATCATCACCTCACGGCTCTTAAATTCAATCCCTCTGTTAATGAACGCGAGCACACCATAGGCCTTCTTCACAGCTCTATCCACTTGAGTGGCAACTTTCAAAGATGTATGAACATAGACCCCAAGATCTCTCTGCTCCTCCACATTGCCAAGAACTCTACCGTTAACCCTGTATTCCGCATTCATATTTGTCCTTCCAAAATGGACAACCTCACACTTTTCAGGGTTAAACTCCATCTGCCACTTCTCAACCCAGCTCTGCATCCTATCTATGTCTCTTTGCAGCCGACAACAGCCCTCCTTACTATCCACAACTCCACCAATCTTTGTATCGTCTGCAAATTTACTGACCCACCCCTCAACTCCCTCATCCAAGTCATTAATGAAAATCACAAACAGCAGAGGACCCAGAACTGATCCCTGCGGTACGCCACTGGTAACTGGGATCCAGGCTGAATATTTGCCATCCACCACCACTCTCTGACTTCTATCGGTTAGCCAGTTTGTTATCCAACTGGCCAAATTTCCCACTATCCCATGCCTCCTTACTTTCTGCATAAGCCTACCATGGGGAACTTTATCAAATGCCTTACTAAAATCCATGTACACTACATCCACTGCTTTATCTTCATCCACATGCTTGGTCACCTCCTCAAAGAATTCAATAAGATTTGTTAGGCAAGACCTACCCCTCACAAATCCGTGCTGACTATCCCTAATCAAGCAATGTCTTTCCAGATGCTCAGAAATCCTATCCTTCAGTACCTTTCCATTACTTTGCCTACCACTGAAGTAAGACTAACTGGCCTGTAATTCCCAGGGTTACCCCTAGTCCCTTTTTTGAACAGGGGCACGACATTCGCCACTCTCCAATCCCCTGGTACCACCCCTGTTGACAGTGAGGACAAAAAGATAATTGCCAACGGCTCTGCAATTTCATCTCTTGCTTCCCATAGAATCCTTGGATATATCCCGTCAGGCCCGGGGGACTTGTCTATCCTCAAGTTTTTCAAAATGCCCAACACATCTTCCTTCCTAACAAGTATTTCCTCGAGCTTACCAATCTGTTTCACACTGTCCTCTCCAACAATATCGCCCCTCTCATTTGTAAATACAGAAGAAAAGTACTCATTCAAGACCTCTCCTATCTCTTCAGACTCAATACACAATCTCCCGCTACTGTCCTTGATTGGACCTACCTTCGCTCTAGTCATTCTCATATTTCTCACATATGTGTAAAAGGCCTTGGGGTTTTCCTTGATCCTACCCGCCAAAGATTGTTCATGCCCTCTCTTAGCTCTCCTAATCCCTTTCTTCAGTTCCCTCCTGGCTATCTTGTATCCCTCCAATGCCCTGTCTGAACCTTGTTTCCTCAGCCTTACATAAGTCACCTTTTTCCTCTTAACAAGACATTCAACCTCTCTTGTCAACCATGGTTCCCTCACTCGACCATCTCTTCCCTGCCTGACAGGGACATACATATCAAGGACACGTAGCATCTGTTCCTTGAACAAGTTCCACATTTCACTTGTGTCCTTCCCTGCCAGCCTATGTTCCCAACTTATGCACTTCAATTCTTGTCTGACAACATCGTATTTACCCTTCCCCCAATTGTAAACCTTGCCCTGTTGCACGTACCTATCCCTCTCCATTACTAAAGTGAAAGTCACAGAATTGTGGTCACTATCTCCAAAATGCTCCCCCACTAACAAATCTATCACTTGCCCTGGTTCATTACCAAGTACTAAATCCAATATTGCCCCTCCTCTGGTCGGACAATCTACATACTGTGTTAAATACTTAATGTTGTAGTCTTTGGGGGTTGTATTTGAATTAATGGTTGCTAAGATGTTCACTGTATGTTTTAAAAAGGTTAACTTGAGTTCATAGAATAAACATTGTTTTGCTTTTAAAAATACTTTTCCATTTCTGCAGTACCACACCTGTAGAGTGGGCCGTGTGCTCCCCATACCACAATCTATTATAAGTTGTGGGTCAGGTGACGTCCATGATACACTTCTCTAAACCCTGGCCCATAACACCCTGCAGTCTGAAATGTTCATCATTACTCCCTTCCTTTTTTAACATCTCTTCAATAAATTTTATATTCATGCTGTCATTGTCCCTTTAATCCCATGGGCTCCACTTCATGTCTGTGGGCATGATCTAACCAAATTCGTTCCAAGCGGGAATTGTCAGGAGTTTCCCGACAGCCGACCTGGCTGTGTACCATTAATTGGTCCATTTAACGAAGTCCCATGGGCTTCACACCACAAATGACTGTCCCGCCAGCTGATTCTCCGGGGTCGCACTCGCCAGCCCCCCGCTAACGAGGGAGAGCAGCACTTAAACCAATCTCACTGAGCAAACCACACACAGCATGCAGCCGTGCCACCTCGGAGACTACCAGACCCGGCCAGACTGTTGGATGCTGCGGAGCCAAACCAGGATACCCTGTTCCCCAGAAAGGCTCTGCGGGTCAGCCGCAGGGCAGCCAGTGCCACCTGGGAGGAAGTGGCAGCGGCCGTCAGCGCGGGAAGCGTGACCAGGAAGACCGCCAGACAGTGTTGCAAAAAGCTGAACTGATGTGTTATGTACTCTGGGATAACACAGGCTGCAACTGGATGCAGCTTTAACCAAAAGATACTCCAGACCTTGAAGTTAGTTCAATCTGATTTATTGAACCAGTAGCACAGTTTGCACAGTTCTCTCTGAGTTCGACTCTCTGCTAACCTAAGTGCGGTTACTCTGTCTGACTGAACCAGACTAGCTCTTAGCCACGTGCTGGAGGTGTGATACTGTACATACACCCTGACTCACTCTGCAGATGTTCATCAGTGGAAAGAGGTGGAATGTGAGTGCCTCGTGCCTTTTATAGTGAGATACCATCCCTGCCTGCTCATTGGTCATGTCCTGTTCTCTGTGTTCATTAGCTGCCTGTCTGCCTTTCTGTATATCATTATCTGCATGTCTGCATATCGTGACATCTCCCTTTTTAAAAAATGTTTTGTTGGCACATGTGATGGAATATATTAACATATTTACAAGCGGTGGCATATGTGAACGTATTTACATGTGAAGACAGCTGTCTAATGTGAGAAAACAGAACATAGCAAACAAAACAAATGTTCATACGTCCAGTCTTTGGGGCTTGCGTCTGATCCTTGTCGACCGCCGGAGAGGTGGTGGTGGGGACGACGGCACCTTGACAGGCGGGATGGAAGCCTGACTGGTGGCCTCGTAGTTTGAGGTATCAGGAGGTGGCAAAACAACGGACAGAAACGGAGAAGAAAGCGGTTGCGGAGAGGCAACTTTGCGCAGTGCCCGTCTGTTTCATCGCACCACAGAACCATCAGCCATACGCACAACATATGAGTGGGGCGCAGCCTGTCGAACAACGACATCTGGAGCAGACCAGCCACTATCTGGTATCTTGATCCTGACAGTGTCTGCTGGGGATAACACGGGCAAATCGGTGGCATGAGCATCATAGCCTGCTTTTGCTGGTTTCGGAGCTGCTGCACCTTCTTTTTTTATTTTTAAAAATATGTTTATTCAAATTTTTCCAAACAATGTTTTTAACAAACAAGCCCCTCCCATAACAAAAAGAAGAAAGAACACAAACACCACAATCAAAAATAATAAACTCCTTATACATTGGGTTTCTCCTGCATATATTAACCCCCCCATATGACATTCAAGAGTACCCTTGGGGACCCCCCCCCCACCCGTGCAAATACCCCCCCGAAAGAGACACCCCCCCCCCCCCCCCCCCCCTCCCCCCCCCCCCTCGCCGGGTTGCTGCTGCTGCTGACCTCCTCCTAGCGCTCCGCAAGATAGTCTAGGAACGGTTGCCACCGCCTGAAGAACCCTTGCACAGACCCTCGTAAGGCAAACTTTATCCAGCTTAATAAACCCTGCCATAACATTTATCCAGGCTTCCACACTGGGGGGCTTCGCGTCCTTCCATAATAACAAGATCCTCCGCCGGGCTACCAGGGACGCAAAGGCCAGGATACCGGCCTCTTTCGCCTCCTGCACTCCCAGCTCGTCGGTTACCCCAAATAATGCCAACCCCCAACTCGGCTTGACCTGGACTTTCACCACCTTGGACATAGTCCTCGCAAGACCCCTCCAAAACCCCTCCAGTACCGGGCACGACCAGAACATGTGGACGTGATTTGCCGGACTCCCCGAGCACCTCCCACACCTGTCCTCCACCCCAAAGAACCTACTCATCCTCGCCCCTGTCATATGCGCTCTGTGAACAACCTTGAATTGTATTAGGCTGCGCCTGGCGCAAGAGGAGGAAGAATTAACCCTACTCAGGGCATCAGCCCACACACCCTCACCAATCTCCTCCTCAAGCTCCCCCTCCCACTTTCCCTTTAGCTCCTCTACCGAAACCGCCTCCTCTTCTTTCATCTCTTGATAGATCACCAAAACCTTGCCCTCTCCGACCCATACACCCGAAATCACCCTGTCCTGAATCTTCTGTGCCGGGAGCAACGGGAATTCCCTCACCTGCCGCCTCACAAACGCCCTCACTTGCATATACCTGAACACATTTCCCGGGGGTAACCCAAACTTCTCCTCCAGCACCCCGAGGCTTGCAAACGTCCCATCTATAAACAGGTCCCCCATTCTTCTGGCCCGATGCCAGCTCCGAAACGCCCCCATCCATCCTTCCCGGGATGAACCGATGGTTCTCCCGAATCGGGGACCAAACTGAGGCTCCCATCTCGCCCCTATGCCATCTCCACTGCCCCCAGATCTTCAACGTTGCCGCCACCACCGGACTCGTGGTGTACCTTGTCGGCGAGAGCGGCAGCGGTGCCGTCACCAACGCCCTCAGGCTCGTGCCCCTGCAGGACGCCATCCCCAACCTCTTCCACGCCACCCCCTCTCCCTCCATTACCCACTTACGGATCATCGCCACGTTGGCTGCCCAATAGTAGCCGCACAGATTCGGCAGCGCCAGCCCTCCCTGTCCCTGCTACGCTCCAGAAACACCCTCTTTACCCTCGGGGTCTTATTTGCCCACACGAAACCCATGATGCTCCTACCTACCCATTTGAAAAAGGCCTTGGTGATCACAATGGGAAGGCACTGGAACACAAAGAGAAACCTCGGGAGGACCATCATTTTGACCGACTGTACCCTGCCCGCTAGCGAGAGTGGCAGCGCATCCCATCTTTTGAAATCCTCTTCCATCTGCTCCACCAACCGCGTCAAATTGAGCTTGTGCAGGACCCCCCAACTCCCAGCCACCTGGATCCCCAAGTACCGAAAGTTCCTGTCCGCCCTCTTTAATAGTAGGTCATCTATCCCCCTTCCCTGATCCTCTGGATGCACCACAAAGAGCTCACTTTTCCCTACATTGAGCTTATAGCCCGAGAAGTCCCCAAACTCCCTTAGGATCCGCATGACCTCCACCATCCCCTCCACTGGATCTGCCACATACAGCAACAGGTCGTCCGCATACAGCGACACACGATGTTCCTCTCCCCCTCTGACCAACCCCCTCCATTTCCTGGACTCCCTTAGTGCCATGGCCAAAGGCTCAATTGCCAATGCAAACAACAAGGGGGACAGGGGACATCCCTGCCTCGTCCCTCGGTACAGCCGAAAGTGCTCCGACCTCCGCCGATTCATAGCCACACTCGCCACCGGGGCTCAATGTAGGAGCCTTACCCAACTGATAAACCCCTCCCCGAACCCAAACCTCCGCAGCACTTCCCAAAGATACTCCCACTCCACCCAGTCGAAAGTCTTCTCCGCGTCCATAGCTGCCACTACCTCCGCCTCTCCCTCCACCGATGGCATCATAATCACGTTGAGAAGCCTCCGCACATTAGTGTTTAGCTGCCTGCCCTTTACAAATCCCGTCTGGTCCTCATGAATCACCCTAGGGACACAGTCCTCAATTCTCGTAGCCAGCACTTTTGCCAGCAACTTAGCATCCACACTGAGGAGCGAGATCCGTCTATACGACCCACATTGCAGCGGGTCCTGCTCCTGCTTCAGAATCAGCGAGATCAGCGCCCCGGACATTGTCGGGGGTAGGGTCCCCCCCTCCCTTGTCTCATTGAAAGTTCTCACTAACAACGGGCCTAGCAGGTCCACATATTTCCTATAAAACTCAACCGGGAACCCATCTGGCCCCGGGGCCTTCCCCGCCTGCATGTTCCCCAATCCTTTAACCCAGCTCCTTCAACCCAATTGGCGCCCCTAAACCAGCCACCTCCTTCTCCCCCACCCTCGAGAACCTCAGTTGATCCAAAAATCGTCGCATCCCCTCTTCCCCCGCTGGGGGCTCAGATCTGTACAGCTCCTCATAGAAGTCCTTAAATACCTCATTTACTCTCACCTCACTACGCACCGTATTCCCCCTGCTATCCTTAACTCCACCTATCTCCCTCGCTGCCATCCTCTTAAGGAGCTGATGTGCCAGCATCGCGTTGAAGCAGCACCGCACCAATGCCATCCTGGCTCGCATCTGTTGAGATCTTTGTCTCCCTGTCTGGGTCGAAAAATGCCAAGACGGGTGCAGTGGTGAGCTTGGCTTTCAGCTCCAACCACTCTGCCTGATGTGCTGCCTTCCACTCAAAGGCAGTGGACTTTTTCACCAGGTTTTGTAGGGCCGTGGTGTGTGAGGCCGTGTTTGGGATGAACCTGCCCAGAAAATTGACCATGCCCAGAAAGAGCAACACCTCCTTCTTGTCTTCAGGGACCTCCATGGCTTCGATGGCCTTGACCTTGTCTGTGTCCGGGCGCACGCCCTGCTGAGAGATCTGGTCACGTAGGAACGAGTGTCAACATGCCAAAGAAACATTTGGACCTGTTCAGCTTCAGGCCATTGTCATGGGCACAGCGGAATACCTGCTGGAGACGGGAAACATGCCCTTTAGGAGTCATGGACCATATGATGATGTCGTCCACGTGCACACGAACCCCTTCAATGCAATCCATCATCTGCTCAATGATGCGATGGAAGATCTCCGACGCTGAGACAGTGCCAAACGGCACGCGATTCTCGCAGTATCTGCCAAACGGTGTGTTGAAGGTGCAGAGTTTTCTGCTGGACTCCTCCAGCTGGATTTGCCAAACTCCATGTGACGCATCTAACTTGGTGAAAAAACGTGCGTGTGCCATCTCACTGGTGAGTTCCTCCCGCTTCAGGATGGGGTAGTGTTCACGCATTATATCCTTATTGAGATCCTTGGGATCAATGCAGATGCGCAGGTCTCCCGAAGGCTTTCTAACACATACCATCGAGCTGACCCAGTCAGTCAGTTTGGTTACCTTGGAAATGAGTCCCTGTTGCTGAAGATCCTTGAGCTGTGCCTTCAGGCGCTCTCTCAGCGGATCCAGGACCCGGCGTGGTGCATGGACAACTGGCTTGGTATTAGGTCGTAGCAGAATCTTGTATCGATATGGCAGCGTGCCCATCCCGTCGAACACATCCGGATACTGAGCGAGGATGTCGTCAATGCCGGCCTGAAGGTCCACGTTGGAGGATGTTGTTGTGTAAACCCGCTGCACGATTTTCAGCTGCTTGCAGGCATGTGCGCCAAGTAGGGATGCCCTGTCAGGCTTGACAATTTCAAAACGTAACCATGCATGGGTACTTCGGTTGGAGACGAGTAGATGGCAGGATCCCAGTGCCATGATGGCATTTCCATTGTAGTCCAGGAGCCTGCAGGCTGCTGGAAGGACCTTGGGGGGCTTCTTGATGCGTTTGAAATCTGCCTGTGAGAGGAGGTTACCAGAAGCACCTGTGTCCAGCTTAAACTGTATGGAGCAGTGGTTGACCTGCATCACCGCACGCCATTCGTCCGCAGAATCCACAGCGAGGATGGATTGAATTTGTGATGAGTTGGATGTGACACATTCACATTGGTAATGATGCCCACACAGTAGGCGGAGTCCAGGCATTCTTCCTCTGGGTCCGTTGTGCTGCCAGGATCAGAATCCTGTAATCGTTGTTGCACACTCTGAATGCGCCGTCGTCGGAATTGGGAACGCTGGCCCCTGACTGGTGGTGCAGATTGCACAAGGCTGCATAGTGTCCAGGCTCCCCGCAGTTTAAACATCGCCTGCCTCTTGCAGGGCAGTGTTTCTTTAAGTGGGCGTTGCCGCAGTTCGAGCACGTCATTACGTCGGCATCCTGACACGCCGCACGTCGTCGCACATGCGCAGTGCAGGTATCGGCCGCTTCGTTATCCCGTTTGCATCGTGCATGCGTGGGGTCCCGGGAAAAGCGCGCAAAATGGCCGCTTTCATCAATGCTGAGGCGCTGCATCCGGGAGATGGCCTGCACACTCTCTGCCTCGTGGGAGGCAAGTTTCTAATTTTCAGCCGATTTGTCCTGGGCATAGCGAATTTTGGCGTGCTCATGCACTGTGCATGTTTCAATTGTGACTGGCAGGGTCATATGCTTGATTTTCAGTAGCTGCTCTCTCAGAGGATCAGAGTGAACTCCAAAAACGATTTGGTCTCTGATCATGGAGTCAGCAATATCACCAAAGTTGCAGGACAAAGCGCTTGCAGGCGGAGGTTAGTTAAGAAGGAGTTGAAAGATTCATCTTTACCTTGTCGACACTGTTTGCATATGTAGCGTTCAAAGAGGTGTCCACTTCACAGTGACTGTCAAACTTGTCCAGGTTGGTCTGAAACTTTGTCTTCATAGGTTTCATAGAAGTTACAGTGCAGAAGGAGGCCATTCGGCCCATCGAGTCTGCACCAGCTCTTGGAAAGAGCACCCTTCGCAAGGTCCACACCTCCACCCTATCCCCATAACCCAGTAACCCCACCCAACACTAAGGGCAATTTTGGACACAGGGTAATTTATCATGGCCAATCCACCTAACCTGAATATCTTTGGACTGTGGGAGGAAACCGGAGCACCCAGAGAAAATCCACGCACACACGGGAAGGATGTGCAGACTCCGCACAGACAGTGTCCCAAGCCAGAATCGAACCTGGGACCCTGGAGCTGTGAAGCAGTTGTACTATCCACAATGCTATCATGCTGCCTGTCTTGTCCTGGCCTTCGGTGAAGTGAAAAGAGTTGAAGAGTTCGATGGCTTGATCACCCGCTGTTGAGAGGAGAAGCACATCTTCCTTGCATCAGACGCACCCACGAGGTCTGGAGCTTCAATGTACAGCAGAAACGTTTGCTTGAATGTCCGCCAGTTAGCATTGAGATTGCCGGAGGTCCTGGGCTGGTGAGGAGCCTGAACCTTCTCCATGGTGCCTGGTTACATTCGCTGGTCCTCACGGAACGGACTGAGGTAAACCACCTAGATTAAGCAGTCTCTTGGTAGCATGTCGTGTTATGTACTCTGGGATAACACAGGCTGCAACTGGATGCAGCTTTAACCAAAAGATACTCCAGATCTTGAAGTTAGTTCAATCTGATTTATTGAACCAGTACCACAGTTAGCACTGTTCTCTATGAGTTCGACTCTCTGCCAACCTAAGTGTGGCTACTCTGTCTGACTGAACCAGACTAGCTCTTAGACACGTGCTGGAGGTGTGATACTGTAAATACACCCTGACTCACTCTGTAGATGTTTATCAGTGGAAAGAGGCGGAGTGTGAGTGCCTCAAGCTTTTTATCATGAGATATCACCCCTGAGTGTCCTGCCTGCTCATTGGTCAAGTCCTGTTCTCTGTGTTCATTAGCTGCCTGCCTGTGCCTGTCTGTTTATCATTATCTGCATGTCTGCATATCATGACAAACAACCTCCACAGGGCCGGCATGTGTTAGTTGGCATCGGACCCGGGTACCGGTTTCACCTGTTATCCCTACCCCCCCTGATGATCATGCACCTGGCACCTCCCCCACCCAGCATCATGTCACATCCCACCCCACCCATACCCGGCATTGGTGCCCATGCCTGCCCCCCTCTCCCACCAATGCAGGAAGCGTGGGGCTCACGATGACCTCTGTGTCCCCGCAGGAGGAACTGGCCCATAACAGATGGGAGAGGAACACATGGGCGGCGGGGTGCTGGGCATCAGAGTCCTCTCCCCCCCCCCTACTAGGAATGGTCCTTGGAGGTTGTGGGGGGGCCGAGGACAGATCGGTCACTGGCGCTGAGATTGGCCTGCGTCACAGAGGTGATGTTCCACTGATCCCCACCCAGATGGTCTGTCACACCTAAGTTGTTAATGCCATACAGAATGATCCATTCCTCCTACTGACCACATGCCCATTCTCCTGCAGGATCTCCAGCCAACGAAGCCGATCCATCCGGGGTGGTCCCACTCCATGTCTCTCAAGAGAACAGCATAGAGGAGAGCTCTGAGGATGCCACCATAATACTCGTATCACAGCTGTAATCCCCACCATCCACCAGAGCAGAAGCACACAGCTCGGTGGATAGGCTTCTGGGGCACAATCTGATGAGCACCACATAATTGCAGCTGCCTCAGGCGGAGACAGGAACTCCCAGTTGGATGTCTGCTGGATCCCAGGATCCAGTTGGGTCCCAATCAGATGCTGAACCTCTTGACCAGGTTTACCCAGAGCTGATGCAGTCAATAGGGTGCGTCCCTGAGATTCAGAGGGGGATCCCAGCGACCTGTGATTGGCTGTGGCGTTGTGGTGTGTTGATTGGTCCGTTGATCTGTCCATCAGTGTGTATGTATGTTCACACCATGCTGTTTACCTGAATATCATGACATTGGCCTTCGGTGAAGTGAAAAGAGTTGAAGAATTCGATGGCTTGATCACCCGCTGTTGAGAGGAGAAACACATCTTCCTTGCATCAGACGCGAGGTCCAGCAGGTCCATAGCCGATTGGAGGACTCCCAAAGACTGAGGGCACAGGAGATAGTGCCGGAGATGCGCCGCACCGAGGCCAACACTGCTAGGATGGCGACCGCAGCAGAGAACCTGGAGAACAAGGTCGGCACCATGAGTGGTGGTGTCCAAGGCGTTGCCCAGTCCGGGATGGCCATGGCTGAGCACCTCGGCAGCATGTTCCAGTCTGAGGTGGGCATTATTGAGGCACAGCCGAGCATGTCCCAAATGCTGGGGGAACATGTCCTAGTCTCAGGTGGACATTGCGGGGCCCTGCGGAGCACGTCCCAGTCTGAGGTGGGCATTACTGAGGCACTGTGGAGCATGTCCCAACTGCTGGGGGAGACGAGTCCCAGTCTCAGATGGGCCTTGTTGGGGTGCTGTGGAGCATATCCCAGTCTCAGGTGGGCATTGCTGAGGCCCTCTGGAGCATGTCCCGGTCACTGAGGGGCATCATTGAGGGCATCGACACCATGGTGCTGACATTAGGGAGCCACTAGGGCTGGCAGAGCCAGTTGATGCAGGGGCATCTGGAGCTCAATCCAGCTGCCCCTCCATCTTGAGGAGACAACCAGGGCCCTACGGGCACCGACAGGAGGAGGAGGCACTGGGGGCCAACCTGGAGGCTCCCTACGGGGTGGCACCTCTGGGTCCCTCCCTGTCCTGATGGGCAGCCGGGTCTGCATTGTGTGGGGCGGGGCCCTGCAAATGGGCCGTTGCCTTGAACCTCTGTCGATGCTGCTGTTGCCACCTTCTCCAGCGCGGGCCATCAGGCCTGCTAGCAGCACTGCAAGAGCAGTCTCTGTGGGCTCCAAGATATCATCCATCCCGTGTAATATCATTAAGGAATTGATGAGGGTGAGGGACAGTCAATCAGCGATGGCTTACAGGCCGGCACCCTTTCGTCCCCCATGGCTCCCCCTTTCACATCCCCTGCCACCTCACAGGGTGTGTCCAACACGTCCTGCACACACACGCCCGGTCGCAGCGTGCACCAAGCATTGTTTGAATTTTAAACCAGGCAGTTTGACTCTAATTGGTCAAGATATATGAGGAATGAACCTGCGAATTTCATTTTCTAATTTCTTTGATTTTCTGCTGCGGTAAGAACATTGATCATCAACCTCCCTTTTCCATTTCACTTTACAATTTTAGTTATCCAGAATGGCCTTTCAATTCTCCTTCATATCAATATATCGTTTCTGTACCAAACCTTCTCCCTCTTGTAAACCTTCCATTATTAATTTACAATTTAAGGTTTGTTTTCTGTCTCCCTGGGCCCAGTTGATCCCTCTTCCAATTGAATTCTCCCGTTATCACTACTCTATAATACTTACTACTTTGGGTGATTAGACTGAAAATGTCCCCTTCTATCTCTTTCCCACTATTTGGTGGCCGGCAGTATAAATCCAATGGTTGGCCACACTATGAACAATCGTTACCCACTTATTTCCATTTCCCGCTTTCCTCACTGCCTGCCCAAAGAGGGCCCAGTTCACTTCCTGATATTATCCATCCTGTAAAAGCAAATTACTGCGGATGCTGGAATCTGAAACGAAAGAGAAAATGCTGGAAAATCTCAGCAGGTCTGGCAGCATCTGTAGGGAGAGAAAAGAGTTAACGTTTCGAGTCTGGTGACTCTTTGTCAAAGCTAACAGACAGAGAAAGTGGGAAATATTTATACTGTGGAGTGAGAATGAAAGATGAGCCATAGCCACAGAAACCGAGGGAAACTGGGCACAGAAACCAAGGGGAAAGAGTGCTAATGGCAGTCCCCAGAGAGGACAAAAGATGTGAAAGGCCAAACAGCAGAGAAACTAACATCAGAGGATGAACTGTAGATGTGGGGGGAGGGGAAGAGGGAAGCAAAGAGGAGAAAGGTTAAGGAAAGGTGGGTAAGATTGGGGGGATGGTTAATTATATATTAAGAAAGAAAGAAATGGTAAAAGACAGTTAAAATGAAATGGGATGAAAACAAATGGGTTGAGGTGGGGTAGAGCTGATCATCTGAAGTTGTTGAATTCGATGTTGAGAACGGAAGGCTGTAGTGTGCCTAACCGGAAGATGACATGTTGTTCCTCCAGTTTGCGTTGAGCTTCACTGGAACATTGCAGCAGGCCAAGAACAGACATGTGGGCATGGCAGCAGGGTCTTGTGTTAAAATGGCAAGCAACGGGAAGGTCAGGGTCCTGAATGCGCACAGACTGAAGATGCTCAGCAAAGCGATCACCCCGTCTGCGTTTGGTCTCTCCGATATAGAGGAGACCACATTGGGAGCAACAAATGCAGTAGACCAAATTGGAAGAGATGCAAGTGAAACGCTGCTTAACCTGGAATGAGTGTTTTGGGCCTGGGATGTTAAGCATGGAAGAGGTAAAGGGGCAGGTGTTACACCTTCTTCGATTGCATGGGAAGGTGCCACGGGTGATGGGAGAGGTACTGGGTATGGTGGAGGAGTGGACTAGATTATCTCAGAGGGAACGGTCTCTGCGGAATGCTGACAGAGGGAGTGAAGGGAAGATGTGTTAGGTGGTGGCATCATGCTGGAGTTGGCGAAAATGGCGGAGGATTATGCTTTGCATATGGAGGCTGGTGGGATGAAATGTGAGAACGAGGGGGACTTGTTCTGGGAAGGAGGAGAGGGGGCGAGGGTAGTGGCGCGGGAGATGGACCGCACACTGCTGAGGGCCCTGTCAACAACTGTAGTGGGAAGTCACGGTTGAGGAAGAAAGAACACATTTTCGAAGTACCATTTTGGAACGTGGCATCATTGGAACAAATGCGACGGAGGCGAAGGAGTTGAGAGAAAGGGATGGAGTCCTTACAGGGTGTAGGGTGCGAAGAGCTGTCGTCCAGATAGCTGTGGGAGTCAGTGGGCTTGTAGTGGATATTTGTGGATAGTCTATTGCCGGAAATGGAGACAGAAAGATCAAGGAAGGGAAGGGAAGTGTCTGAGATGGACCAGGCGAAAGTGATGGAGGGGTGGAAATTGGAAGCGAAGTTGATGAATTTTTCCAGGTGTGGCCGAGAGCATGACGCGGCACCAAAATAATCATCAATGTATCAGTAAAGGAGTTGTGTGAGGGGGCCCGGATAGGCCTGGAACAAGGAATGTTCCACATACCCCATAAAAAGGCAAGCGTAGCTAGGCCCCATGCAGGTACCCATTGCTACACCTTTGATTTTATAGAAAGTGGGATGAGTTAAAGGAGAATTATCCATCCTATCTTGGCTCTTCCTTTTGCATCTTTTCCAGGTGTTTATCTTTTCATTACTTCTTTTTCCTTTCCTGTTTGCATCACGTGTTGAATATATTTGAGCTCCTTCATATGACTGTCATAAACAAGTTCCTCTTCACACCTGCTTTCTCGTGCACTGACTTGTTTGACTGCTTGGCTATCCACGACACACATAATATCCGTCTGAGTCCTTTCATTTCAAATGCCCCTATTCAATCCTCGTCAGTCTTCTTGATGGCTCAGCCTTCGCAGACCTTCATTGTCACCAGCCACACAAAGGCTTTCAGAAGATGAATTTCCATTCTAATTGAGATGCTGTGGCTACCCCATACTGTTTTAAGTGAGTGCGGGCAACCCTCAGAATGAGAATGGATGAAGACAAGACAAACCAGGGGCTGGTTTAGCACAGTGGGCTAAACCGCTGGCTTGTAAAGCACACCAAGACCAGCAGCGCGGGTTCAATTCCCGTACCAGCCTCCCCAAACAGGCCCCGGAATGTGGCGACTAGGGGCTTTTCACAGTAACTTCATTGAAGCCTATTTGTGACAAGAAGCAATTTTCATTTCATTTCATTTCAATATAAATCCAATGGTGTAATTGTTCCTTTATTGCTTCTTCATTCTAACCAAATAGATTCTGTGTTGAACATTCAGCATAACATCCCTTTACATAGAACCATAGAATCCCTCCAGTGCAGAAGGAGGCCATTCAGCCCATTGAGTCTGTACCGACCCTCTGAAAGAGCACCTTTCCTAGGCCCACGCCCCTCCCCTATCCCCGTAACCCTACCTAACCTTTGGAGACTAAGGACCAATTTAGCATGGCTAATTCACCTAACCTGCTCATCTTTGGGAGAGGGAAATGTTTACGGAGAGCTGTTGAGAGCTGCTGATGTTACATATTATCAATGACTTCGCCACCATCAATTCATGACCTGATCTGAGAAGGATGGTGAGAATTCTGATCAATTGTTAAAGTTAAGCTTTCTCATCTTACTGTTAATTACTGTTAATTGATACTTTGCTTTTTATCTTTCTGACTAGTTGCCTCTTTAATGGTAAATAAACTTTCTGAATTCACCATTTCTTGCCGTATGGAAATCTCTAGAACCTGATGTGATTTACGGTTGGGGGATTATTGTAAACAAGTGAACCCATAAATCTTCGTTCAAATAAATCAGACATCCGATAGTACCTTTCTGCAGATGCACACAAAACACATCCGAAGCTGCCTACTGTTGCCTCCTATATTGAGCTCTTCTTTAATCTAACACTGTTTGTCTCTCCAGGAACTTGGAGCATCATATATCTCTTCTCTGGTACTTCACTCTGATGGCCTTACCCATCACAAATTAATTTAAACCACCACATTCACTCCCCTTGCTCTGCCGCCCCTATAGGATAGGTTAATCTTTCCTTAAGGCCATTGTTTCAAGCCTTCCCTGTCATGGGGCGAAATTCTCCGACCCCCCGCCGGGTCGGAGAATCGCCGGGGGCCGGTGTGAATCCCGCACCCGCCGGTTGCCGAAGTCTCTGGCACCGGATATTCGGCGGAGGCGGGAATCGTGCCGGTTGGCGGGCCCTCCCGCTCGATTCTCCGGCCCGGATGGGCCGAAGTCCCGCCGCTAAAATGCCTGTCCCGCCGGCGTAAATTAAATCATCTACCTTACTGGCGGGACAAGGCGGTGCGGGCAGGCTCCGGGATCCTGGGGGGGGTCGCGGGGCGATCTGGCCCCGGGGGGTGCCCCCGCGATCGGGGCCCACCGATCCGCGGGCGGGCCTGTGCCGTGGGGGCACTCTTTCCCTTCCGCCTCCGCCACGGTCTCCACCATAGCGGAGGCAGAAGAGACTCCCTCCACTGCGTATGCGCGGGAATGCTGCCAGCGGCCGCTGACGCTTCCGCGCATGCGCCGCCCGGAGATGTCATTTCCGCGCCAGCTGGCGGGGCACCAAAGGCCTTTTCCGCCAGCTGGCGGGCGGAAATTCGTCCGGCACCGGCCTAGCCCCTCAATGTTGGGGCTCGGCCCCCAAAGATGCGGAGCATTCCGCATTTGCGCCGTTTTGGGCGCCAGTCGGCGGACATCGCGCCATTTCCGGAGAATTTCGCCCATGATATTCCAGTGAACATCACAGCACATACATACATACATAATGATGGACAGATCAACGGACCAATCAACACACACAACACGACAGCTAATCACAGACAAGAGCATACACAGTACAAAACAAGGAACACAACACTTCCTGGGCAGTCCAGCAGGAGACGGCTCAGGGCACAGACCTCATTGCCAGCCACTCAGACAGTCACCATGTGCTGAGTACCAGAGTTTACTATGTCAATAGTTAAATGAAATAAAACTGCGTTGTACCATTCGCAACCGTGTTGGTTCGTATGTGTCTCAGAGTATCCAACACCACATTCCCTACTCAGATGTAACCATCACCATGACTGTAGGATAATGTAAACAGTATTTAAGTCAGAGATTTGTGAGGGGGGGGGGGAGATATAGTATAGAGGATTAATGTTCAATATATAATCTACATTATCCGGCCTTGTGGGGGTTCATTTTCAGAAGGAATGAGATCCTTGGAGGAATCAGCTTCAGCCATGCCCTGTGACACTTGTGCACAAGTGTAGCCTCCAGAAGACTTATTGTGGCAAAAGCACTGTTATAACCTGCACGGGTCTTACGGGGTAGGGATAATTAACTACTCATGGATCTTGCAAAATACAAGCTTCCTCGATAAGTGTGTGGGGAATTTTAACAATGTTGGCTATCTATAAATAGAGTCGGCCAGCTAGGTACCGACTAGAATAGGGAACTACTGGAGCTGGATATTATGGTGATTGTAAAATAAAGTACATTTTTGTTTCAACCAAATTGGTGTGGACTCTTCGGCGGGCCACCATCAAGGTCGCGCAAGAAAGGTGCCAAAAGCAACTCAGCAGTCAGTACTAGGATTTTATTTTTGTAACTCATTGACAGCATGCGAGCGTTGCTGGCAAGGTCAATGTTTGTCACCCATCCCGAACTGAGAAATTGGTGGATGCCACTTCCTTGAATACAGCTGAGTGTCTTGCTGAGTCATTTCAGAATTGACCACATTGCTGTGAGTCTGGGGGCCTAGGGTCACACGGAGGAGGTAGTAGGTGAATTTAAATCCCGTCAGCAGCCATAGTAGGATTCGAGCCTGCCTCCCCAGAACATTAGCCTGGGCCTCTGAATTACCAGTCTGATGATATTACCACAATCTCCTCTACAACCTAAAAACATTTTTTTTTAAATTAAGGGGCAATTTAGCATGGCCAATCCCCCTACCCTGTACATCTTTTGGTTGTGGGGTGAGACCCACTGCAAAGTCCACACGGACAGTGACCCGGGGCCGGGATTGAACCCGGGTCCTCGGCAGCGTGAGGCAGCAGTGCTAACCACTGAGCCACCATGCTGCCCTATCTCCCCTATAACTTAACCTCTAAAGTAGCATGGCCCCTGCTTGGCCCACCCACTGATGTCACCCGGGACACAGAGTATAGAAGCAGAGGGAAGTTTAAGTGCAAGCAATAGTAAGTTGCAAAGGGCGATGCTGGATATTCGATAGAACACTGTCTTTTAAAATTAATTATGATGCCACACAGAATTTATTAATTAACACCCCCACCCATCTTGCCCATCATTGAGATCTGCGAACCAATTCATCCTTTCCCTTAATCTATGGTAACTGACAATACAAGATAGGGCCCATTGGATGGATAGGTGGATGAGTGATTTGGCGTGCTTTCTACTGCAAAGACAGGGGAGGGGATTGATGGTGTTGGTGGCTTCACCTTCCTTTTTTCTAGTTGGAATAATCAACTGAACTTTTGAGTTGTTGGTGTACCTTGGGCATCCTGGGCAGCATTGTACTCTGTCGGACTAGCCTTGATTGCCGCCTCCTCCTCCTCTATCATCTGAAGGCGAGTGACGTTCTCCCCGTGTCTGCATGGGTTTCCTCCGGGTGCTCCGGTTTCATCCCACAAGTCCAGAAAGATGTTCTGTTAGGTGAATTGGACATTCTGAATTCTCCCTCTGTGTACCCGAACAGGTGCCAGAATGTGGGAATGTGGCGACTAGGAGCTTTTCACAGTAACTTCATTGCAGAGTTAATGTAAGCCTACTTGTGACAATAATAAAGATTATTATTATTATGTGCCCCTCCTCCTTCCTCATCTGTAATTCTCACTGCTGTTCAATATTTTATGGTCACAGAACATCATTATCGTGCTGGACCCTCTCACTGGAGAGTACTAAATGCCATCCTCGGTCCCTGCCCAGTAACCTGAATAACATCTTTAACATTGAGGGCTTGCGCGATGGCACACATGGTGATCATGTGACTCACATTGTAGCACTCTAGTGTCTCATTGGTCAGATTCCTCACGGGTGTCATGAGCCAGGTTCACAGGGGGTGTCCCTTCTCTTTGAGCAGTCATTCCTCTGATTCCTGAGATGTTAGGCAGTCTCCGTTTGAATGAGTTGTAACAGTTCGCAGGGAATCTGGAGCACGCTCATATGAACCTCCTGTGGTTCGACACCAGCTGCACATTGATGAATAATATCTCTGTCAGTTTATAAACATTCCTGGTTGCTGTGGCGGTGCTCAGATTGTCACGTGTGTCCAGTCGATGGCACATCCTATACCTGAGGAAAGCCAGCCAGAGAGGAGAATCAGTGGGCCAATCATAACTTCCAGCCCTGGCAAACAATGTATCCATCACCTGCCTTAGATATCTGTGTGCAGCAGACATCAAGATGCTCGGTATAATCCTGGCACGCTTTGGAAAGAACCAGGGATAAAGGTGTTAAGGTGAGGTGGTGACCCTCACAGCTATTGACAATGCTTGGTTACCAGGTTAAGCAGGCAACTAGACTTCAATGAGTCTTCTGACTGGACAAGGAAGGTGAGTGTAGACTGGTGGCACCTTAATATTGATGATGCCTCCATGGGCCTCGACCCCTCAGTTGCTGTCTTTAATATTTTCCTTTCTTTTTCCCTCTCTTCTGTTCTCTGCATGGCCTCATTACAGCCTTGGTTCAAACAGTGACAAAAGAGCTGACCTCCAGAGATGACATGAGAGTGACTGCCCTTGATATCAAGGCAGCATTTGACCGAGTATGGCATCAAAGAGCCCCAGCAAAACTGGAGTGAATGGGAATCAAGGGGGAAACTCTCCACTGGTTCGAGTCATGCCTGGCACAAAGGAAGATGGTTATGGTTGTTCGAGGTCAATCATCTCAGTCCCAGGACATCACTGCAGGAGTTCCTCAGGGTAGTGTCCTAGACTCAGCCATCTTCATCTGCTTCATCAATTACCTTCCTTCCAACCTAAGGTTAGATGATTTTTGCTGATGATTGTATAAAGGTCAGTACCATTTGCAACTCTTCAGATTCTGACCCAGTCCATGTTCAAATGCACAAGACTGTACGATAGCCAGGCGGGGGTTAACAAGTGGCAAGTAACAATCGTATCACACAAATGTCAGGCAATGACCATCTTCAACAAGAGAGAATTTAACCATCATCTCTTGACATTCAATGGCATTACTACCTCGGAATTCCCCACTATCAATAGCCTGGAGGTTACCATTGACCAGAAATTGAACTGGGCTAGCCATATAAATACTGTGGTTACACGAGCAGGCCAGAGGCTAGGAATTCTGCTGTGAATAACTCACCTCCTGACTCCCCAGAGCCGGTCCACCATCAATAAGGCACAAGTCAGGAGTACTCAGGAGTGATGGAATATTCACCACTTGCCTGGATGAGTGCAGCTCCAGCAACACTCAAGAAGCTCAACACCATCCTGAACAAAGCAGCCCCGCATGATTGGCACCCCTTGCACCATCTTCAACATTCAATCCCTCCACCACTAATTTGCAATGGCAGCCATGTGTACTGGTCGACAAGATGCATTTCAGAAACTCACCCAGGCTCTTTTCACAACACCTTCCAAATCCCAAACCTCTACCACATAAAAGGACAAAGGCGGCAGATACCTGGGATCACCGCAACCTGGAGGTTCTCCTCCAAGCCAATCATCGAATTTATCACAGAATTTACAGTGCAGAGGAGGCCATTCGGCCCATCGAGTCTGCACCGGCTTTTGGAAAGAGCACCCTACCCAAGCCCACACTTCCACCATATCCCCATAACCCAGTAACCCCACCCAACACTAAGGGCAATTCTGGACACGAGAGACAATTTATCCTGGCCAATCCACCTAACCTGCACATCTTTGGACTGTGGGAGGAAACCGGAGCACCCGGAGGAAACCCACGCACACACGGGCAGAACGTGCAGACTCCACAGACAATGACCCAAGCCAGGAATCGAACCAGGGACCCTGGAGCTGTGAAGCAATTGTGCTAACCACTATTACCGTGCTGCCCACTTGCCTGGATGAGTGCAGCTCCAGCAACACTCAAGAAGCTCAATGCCATTCAGGACAAAGCAGCCCCGCTTGATTGGCACCCCTTGCACCATCTTCAACATTCAATCCCTCCATCACCAATCATCCTGACTTGGAAATATATCACCATTCCTTCACTGTCACTGGGTCAAAGTCCTAGACTCCATCCCTAACAGCACTGTGGGTGTACCTATACCACATGGACTCGGGTCAAGAAAGCAGCTCACCACCACCTTCTGAAGCGCAACTAGGGATGGGCAATGAATGCTTGTGACTGCCACATCCTGTGAATTAATAAATAACGTCTTTGTCATGATATCCACATCAGCATATCATGGTACAATCTCACACACACTGATGGACAGGTAGTTGGGCCAACTAACACACACACAACATCGCAGCCAATCACCAGTGAGAGCACATGCACTATAAAACAGGGAACACCACAGTTCCCGCTCATTCTACCAGGAGATAGCTCAGAGCACAGAGCATAGACCATGTGCTGAGTGCCTCATCAAGATAGTGATAGGGCTGGGGCCACAGGTGAGCTGGTGAAGCACGAACCTAAGCCAGCAGTTAGTTTAGTTGTCATTGTTTAAGACAATAAAACAGAGTTGTACCATCTACAGCCGTGTTGGATCATTTGTGCATCGGAACACCCAACGCGACATGATACCAGTAGTGGAAGCTAACCAGCGACTGTCAGACCTACCTGCATCCTTTCAGAAATCCGCCATCCTGCTCCATGGACACCATCAGCCCGCCGCAGCCGCTCCGAATCGCTGGAAATCTTGGCGTCAACTGGAAGCTGTTTAAACAGCGCTTCCAGCTCTTCCTAGAAGCCACAGACAGGGAGAATGCATCGGACACCAGGGAGATCATCCTCCTCCTCTCCATGGCGGGGCAACACGCCATCCACATCTACAACTCCCTGGCATTCGCGGAAGGCGAGGACAAGACTAAATATAAGATGGTGCTTCTAAAGTTCGAGGAACACTTCAGCATGGAAGTCAATGAGAGCTTCGAGAGGTACCTCTTCCAGCAGCGCCTGGAGGGTAAGGATGAGCCTTTTCAATCTTACTTGACTCACCTCCGTATCCTCGCGCAGTCCTGCAGCTATGAGGCCACCTCCGACTCCATGAAACGGGATCAGATAGTTTTTGGGGTCACCTCGGACACCCTACGCCAGCAGCTCTACAAAATAAAGCGCCTCACCCTAGCGACTGCCACCGAGACCTGCGTCCTCCACGAGAACGCGACCAGCCGGTACTCCCAAATCCAGGCGGCCGAAACGGCACGGCACGGGTCCTACGAGGCGGAGCGGGTCCAGTCTATCGAGTTCCTCCCAGTCCGCGGCCCGGGCGAGGGCGGCCATTTTGCACGCTTTCCGAGGCCTCCTGCACTTGTACGCGCCAAAAGAGGGGACGTTGACGCAGAGGGACGTGATGCGCAGGCGCGCTCTACGCAGGACCGCACCGCGCATGCGCAGTGGCACAACGAACGCCATGATGTCACGACGTGCGGCAACTGTGGCTCCGCCCACTTAAAGCGGCAATGTCCGGCCAAAGCGCGACAATGCCTCCGCTGTGGCAGGATGGGCCACTACACCGCCTGCTGTCGAGCAGCTCAACCTGCCAACTCCCAACAATTCCGCCAGCCTCACAGGGACGTGCGGGCAATTCAGCCCCCATACACTGAGTCATATCCTGACTGTATGCAGATGAGAGATACCGAAGACAGGGAACCCTTCCGTGTTGTAATCCACAAGAACCGGATGTCCCCAAGTTGGAACCACCAACCGCTGCCAGTGCACAGCATTGATCCGGGCGATGAGTGGTGTGCCACCCTAACGGTCAACCCAAATTCGTCGCCCACCTGAGAGACTGGACTTATGAGCCTGTCAGCACATTGGACTCACTGAATTGTTTTACAGTACTGTTAACGTGTTTCTCTCTTGTCGTTCATTGTTCCAGAAGTCTTCTCTCATCGTTTGCTGATTGCATTTGTTCTGTTATTGGTACAACCTCGTTGCTCTGTTGCACCTGACAGCTTCCTATGTATATAGTTTAGCCTCATGTACATGTTGTAAATATTGCACACACATACTCAGATGCACTCAGTACACATTTCTATTTATTAGCATGTAGGCACATATCCTTGTGAAATGTCATGATATCCACATCAGCATATCATGGTGCAATCACACACACACACTGATGGACAGGTAGTTGGACCAACCAACACACACACAACATTGCAGCCAATCACCAGTGAGAGCACACGCACTATAAAACAGGGAACACCACAGTTCCCGGTCATTCTACCAGGAGATAGCTCAGAGCACAGAGCTCACAGCGTGCCACTCAGACATAGACCATGTGCTGAGTGTCTCACTAAGATAGTGATAGGGCTGGGTCCACAGGTTAGCTGGTGAAGCACGAACCTAAGCCAGCAGTTAGTAGTTATCATTGTTTAAGACAATAAAACCGAGTTGTACCATCTACAGCCGTGTTGGATCATTTGTGCATCGGAACACCCAACACGACAGTCTTGGTTATGCATCTCCCTCCTGTGCCCCTCACCCCTATTTCCACTCCCCTCTGTTGGCCTCTCCCTGTCCCCCCATCTCTCATATGCCTCCCTCCAGTGCACTTGTTGATCTCACCACAGCAGGTCAAGGCTGCGTATTTAGCCCCCTACTATATTCCCTGTACACACACGACTGTGTGGCAAAATTTGGTTCCAATTCCATCTCTAAGTTTGCTGACGACACAACCATAGTGGGTCGGATCTTGAACAACGACGAGTCAGAATACATGAGGGAGATACAGAACCCAGTGGAGTGGTGGAGTGACAACAATCTATCCCTCGACTTCCGGTGGCGGCAATGAGTGAGTGAGCCGCACATTCGGGGGCTTTCACTCCGGCGGGATTTGAGGACCTGGTTCCCCGGTTTTGCGGGACTGTGGAGCACTAAAAGGACGGCCACGGGGGGGGGCTAAAGATTGAGCAGAGCTGCATGGAACTGCGGGAGAGCAGAAAGCAGCGCAAACGGGAGAGGAAGGGACAAAGGCAAGATGCAGGGGAAGCTGACCCGGGAGCAAAGATGGCGGACCTACGGACCTCGGACCCGGCGATCCAGCAGGCGCTGGAAAACATGCTGCAGGTGATAAAGAGCAGTTTTGAGTCGTTGAAGCGGGATAACTTGGACCCACTTCAGAAGGCAGTGGATCAATTGAACTAGAGACTGGATGCCCAGGACGAAAAAGTTAAGGAGCTGGGGGAGGCGGTGGAGGAGCAGGCGGATGCGCAGACGATTGCTGCGCTAGAAGTCGACGGGTTGAAGGAGAGACAGAGAAGACTGCTGGACAGAGTAGAGGAGCTGGAAAATAGAGCCCGCAGACAAAATCTGAGGATCATCGGCCTCCCAGAGGGGGCGGAGGGAGCTGATGCCACAGCGTTCATGGCGGACCTGTTGATGCAGCTAATGGGGGCTGAAGCCTGTCCGCGACCACCGGAGCGTCCGGTGGGGGGGGGCCCCCGTCCGATGGTGGTTAGGTTCCACAGGTTTGTGGAGAAGGAGCGGGTGGTGCAGTGGGCAAAGAGCGCTAAGAGCAGCACGTGGAATAACAGTGTTCTTCGCATTTATCAGGACCTGAGCCAGGAAGTGGCCAGGCGGCGAGCAGCCTTTAAACAAGTTAAGGAGGTGTTCAAAAAGCACGTGAAGTTTGGTCTGCTCTTCCCGGCCCGTCTTTGGGTTACGCATCAGGGCGAACACCACTACTTCTCCGAGCCCGAAGAAGCGATGGACTTTGTGAGGGATCAGGGGCTGGTCTTGAAAAAAGGACCCACGGACGCAAGCTAGGGTTGGAGAATTACTGTTTGAAGGGACGCCTACTGTGCCTGGACTGCAGGTCGACTGTTTACTGCTTTAAAGGTGCCATGTGGTGTATTTTGTATGGGCAGTTTTTGCCTGTGGGGGATGTGGGGGGAGGATATCCCCACCCCCTCTCTTTTGGTCTTTTTCCTTTTTTCTGTTGATTTTTTTCCCTCTTTTTTTTCTCTGCTGTGGTGGGTACCTTTTGTTGGGCTCTCTGAGTGCACTGGAGCCTGTATTGTAACAAAAGGGTGGCCGGTCAGCAATGGGGATTAAAGATGTTTGCTGGGGGTTGTGTTTCATTTATGTCTCTGGTTTTTATGTTTGTTTCGGATGGGGGATGTACGGGTACTGGGTTATTGCGGTGTTATTTTTTTTTGGTGCTCAGAAAGGGACGTGGGTTAACACTTTTCCGTGTACACAGCTGGAACTGTGTTGTACCTGGAGCAGCCTCACGGTGCTGTTTGATGTTTACATCCTGTTTGATCTTTCCCATCATTTCCGGACCTAGACGCACTCAAGTTGATAATGGGGGGGGGACTTTAATACGGTCCTTGACCCGGGGCTGGACCGGTCATGTCCCAGAACGGGCAGACTCCCAGCAATGGCAAGGGAGCTGAAAGTGTTCATGGAGCAAATGGGGGCTGTGGACCCATGGAGAGCCAGACAGCCGATGGGAAGGGGCTATTCGTTTTATTCGCATGTTCATAAAGTATATTCTAGGATTGATTTTTTTATCTTGAGCAGTGACTGTGTAGGGGAGGTAAAGAATACGGATTATTCGGCAATCACTATCTCGGACCATGCCCCGCACTGGGTGGACCTGCAGGTCAAGGAGACGAATTGCCAACGCCCGCAATGGAGGTTAGACGTAGGACTGTTGTCGGAGGAGGGGATAAGTGAGAGACTTCGGAAGTGTATGCAAAATTACTTGCAGGTGAACGATACAGGGGAGGTTTCAGCAGCGACCCTGTGGGAGGCGCTGAAGGCAGTAGTGAGGGGGAAGCTGATCTCAATTCGGGCTCACAGGGTCAGGGCGGACAGAGTAGAAATGGACAGATTGGTTAGGGAAATTCACCGGATAGACGAGGAGCATGCGGGGTCCCCGGGGGAGGACCTATTCAGGGAGAGACGGAGATTGCAGGCGGAACTGGGGGTGCTATCCACGAGTAGGGTCGTGGAACAACTTAGGAAGGAGAGGGGAGTGGTGTATGAGCATGGGGAGAAGGCCACCAGATTGCTAGCGCAGCAACTCAGGAAGAGGGAGGCGGCCAGGGAAATAAGTAGAGTGGTTGATGGGAAGGGGAGCGGAGTGGAGGACTCGGCAGGACTGAATAAGGTATTTCGGAATTCTATAGTAAGCTGTACACTTCAGAACCCCCAGAAGAGCAGGAGGAGATGAAAAGGTTCCTGGATGGACTAACCTTCCCAAAAGTAGGTGGGGGACTAGTGGACGGGCTGGGGGCCCCGATTAGAGCGGAGAAGGTACTGGGGGGCATAAAGGCCATGCAGCCGGGGAAAGCCCCGGGGCTGGATGGATACCCAGTAGAGTTTTACAAGAAGTTCTCGGAGATAGTGGGACCGGTCCTGACAAGGGTTTTGAATGAGGCGAGGGACAGAGGGACCCTGCCGCCGCCGATGTCGCAAGCCACCATCTCGCTGATATTGAAGCAGGACAAGGACCGTGGAGATGTGATCATGATGCCCCCGACGGGCAAGGAGGTGGAGGTAGTGGTGGCAATGGACGCTGAGAAGGCCTTTGACCGGGTGGAGTGGGGCTATTTGTGGGAGGTGCTTGGACGGTTTGGGTTCGGGGAGGGACTGGTTAATTTCGTCAGACTATTGCACCAGGCCCCAAAAGCTAACATTAGGACAAACAGGATAATGTCAGATTATTTCAGACTACATCGCGGGACCAGACAGGGATGCCCACTCTCCCCGTTGCTGTTCGCGCTGGCCATAGAGCCGTTGGCGATTGCGTTGAGAGCTGCAAAAGGTTGGAAGGGAATGACTGGAGGGGGTGGAACATAGGGTCTCTCGCTATGCGGACGACCTGCTCCCGTACGTGTCGGACCCACTGGCCAGGATGGAAAATATACTGGAAACATTGAGGCAGTTCGGCCGGTTTTCAGGGTACAAATTAAATATGGCCAAGAGTGAGATGTTTGTGGTGCAGGCAAGGGGCCAGGAGAATCGACTGAAGGAGCTGCCATTTAGGCTGGTTGGGGAAAGTTTCCGGTACTTGGGGATACAGGTGGCACGAGACTGCGGTAGGTTACATAAGTTAAATTTGACTAGAGTGGTGGAACAAATGAAGAGGGAGTTTTGGAGATGGGATGCACTCCCGCTGTCACTGGCAGGGAGGGTGCAGACTGTAAAGATGACAATCCTCCCTAGATTTCTGTTCATCTTCCAGTGCCTCCCGATCTTTATCCCACGGTCCTTCTTCAAAAGGACTGGCAAAATCATCATGAGCTTTGTCTGGGCGGGAAAATCCCCGCGGCTGAAGAAGGTGATGCTTGAAAGGAGTCCAGCAAGTGAGGACTGGCATTGCCGAGTCTGATCAATTACTACTGGGCGGCTAACATAGCCATGATAAGGAAGTGGATGGTGGGTACGGGATCTATCTGGGAGCGAGTGGAGGCGGCTTCGTGCAGGGGCACCAGTTTGGCAGCCCTGGTCACGGCTCCCCTACCGCTGTCGCCGGCCAGGTACTCCACCAGCCGGTAGTGGGGGCGGCCCTGCAGATATGCGGCCAGTGGAGGAGGCATGTAGGGGAGGTAGTGTGTCTGTCTGGGCTCCAATATGTGATAACCATCGATTTGCCCCTGGGAACATGGATGGAGGGTTTCGAACATGGCGGCGGGCGGGGGTGAGGAGGGTGGGCGATATGTTCCTGGAGGGGAGCTTTGCGAGTTTGAGGGGCTTGGAGGAGAAATTTGGGCTGGTAAGGGGAAATGACTTTAGATACTTACAGATGCGGGACTTTGTACGCAGACAGGTCCCATCCTTCCCACGCCTCCCGCCAATAGGAATCCAGGACAGAATAGTCTCTAGAGGAGAAGGAGGAGAGGGTAGAGTCTCGGATATCTACAAGGTGCTCACTAAGGGGGAAGAGTCCCAGACGGAGGAACTGAAACTCAAATGGGCGGAGGAGCTTGGCGGGGAGATGGGGGATGGGCTGTGGGCGGAAGCCCTGAGTAGGGTAAACTCAACCGCAACATGTGCCAGGCTCGGCCGGAATCAATTTAAGGTCGTTCACCGGGCCCACATGACAGTAGCTCGGATGAGCAAATTCTTTGGGGTAGAGGACAAGTGCACTAGATGCGCGGGAGGACCAGCGAACCATGTTCACCTGTTTTGGGCATGTCCTAAGCTTAGGGGGTACTGGGAGGGATTTGCGGGGGTCATGTCCCGGGTGCTGAAAACAAGGGTGGTGATGAGTCCAGAGGTGGCAATTTTCGGGGTTTCGGAAGACCCAGGAGTCCAGGGGGAGAAAGAGGCAGATGTTCTGGCCTTTGCTTCCCTAATAGCCCGGCGGCGAATACTGCTGGCATCGAGGGACTCAAGATCCCCGAAGACTGAACTATGGCTTTCGGACATGTCAGCTTTTCTGGGTATGGAAAAAATTAAGTTTGCCTTGAGGGGATCTGTACTGGGGTTCGCCTGAAGGTGGCAACCATTCATCGACTTCTTCGCGGGAGAGTGAACGTCAGCAGGGGAGGGAGGGGGGAGAAGGGAGATTAGAGTTGAGTAGGAGGGATAAATAGGCGGGTCGTGTCTAGGGGAGAGGAGCGGGCATGTGCAGTATGGTTTGATTGAAGTGTTGGTTTTATATTGATGTTTGCACATTTCTGTTATCTGTAACTGTTTACAATGCCAAAAAATACCTCAATAAAATTGTTTGTTAAAAAAAACAACAATCTATCCCTCAATGCCAGCAAAACTAAATAGCTGGTCATTGACTTCAGGAAGCAAAGCCCCTGTCTGCATCAACGGGGCCGAGGTGGAGATGGTTGAAAGCTTCAATTCCTAGGGGTGCACACCACCAAAAATCTGTCCTGGTCCACCCATGTCGACGCTACCACCAAGAAAGCACAACAGCGCCTCTACTTCCTCAGGAAACTAAGGAAATTCGGCATGTCCACACTGACTCTTACCAACATTTACAGATGCACCATAGAAAGCATCCAATCTGGCTGCATTGGCCCAAGACTGCAAGAAACTTCAGAGAGTCGTGAACACAGCCCAGTCCATCACACGATCCTGCCTCCCATCCATTGACTCCATTTACACCTCCCGCTACCTTGAGAAAGCGGGCAGCATAATCAAAGACCCCTCCCACCCAGCTTACTCACTCTTCCAACTTCTTCCATTGGGCAGGAGATACAGAAGTCTAAGAACACTCACAAACAGATTCAAAAACAGCTTCTTCTCCGCTGTTACCAGACTTCTAAATGACCCTCTTATGGACTGACCTCATTAACACTACACCCCTGTATGCTTCATCCGATGCCGGTGTCTATGTGTTTACATTGTGTACCTTGTGTTGCCCTATTATATATTTTCTTTTTCTTTTCATTTCAATTACTAAATGATCTGTTTGAGCTGCTCGCAGAAAAATACTTTTCACTGTACCTCAGTAAACGTGACAATAAACAAATCTAATCCAATCATCACTGCTTGCGTAGGGCACTGGACTTCCTCATCTGCTCTTGTGTCAAAAAACTCCAAGGTAGCCCCCATCCACCCATTGTTCCTTTGAATGGCTCTAAACTTCTCCAATCCCCAAATGACAAAAAAAATCATTGTTATATACCTTAAATTGGAATTCCAGTTTGAACCAATACCAGCCATTCCCAAATTTTAATGGCTTTTACTTCTGGGATATCTGGCTTGAAACTTCACAAAAATTTACCAGAGGGAAGTTTTTAAAAAATTCATTCATAGGATGTGGGCATCGCTGGCTGGGTCAGCATTTATTGCCCATCCCTAATTGCCCTTGAACTGAGTAGCTTGCTTGGCTTTTTCAGATGGTATTTAAGAGTCAACCACATTGCTGTGGATCTGGAGTAGCTTGTGGCCAGACCAGGTAAGGATTCCTTCTGTAAAGGGCATGGGCGAACCAGATGGTTTTTTACAACAAGCGACAATGGTTTGATGGTCATCATTAGACTTTTGATTCCAGATTTTTATTGAATTCAAAGGTCATCGTCTGCCGTGGTGGGATTCAAACCTGGGTCTCCAGAGCATTACCCAGGGTCTCTGGATTACGCTGGCAGTGATAATACCACTGCGCCACTGCCTCGTCACTGCAGCTGGAAGCACAGAGACGTCACTGGGTTCAGGTTGACTGAAGTTAGTAGACCACAAAAGTGCAACTTAATCTAATCACCTCCTTTTCACAGGAGAGTTTTTCAGAAAGCTGTGCTGCAGGAGGTAAGGCCAATTGCCCACTCAACCCAACAATACAAGCTTTACTATTACATAGAAATCCCTTCCTGGAAAGCACTACTTTCTTTGAAGAATAACACCATCTCGGGCTGCACTCACTAAAGCATTTGCAAAGCTGTCAAGCATTTTAATTCTGCCACTTGGCTGTCGCTCTGCAGATGAATGCAATGTTTACAGTCCACAGTTACCTCTCTTGAATACACCTTCCCGATGAGTTTGTTTGTTGAGATTTCTTTATTCGTTTTCAAATGTCTGACTAAGGTAGTGAGAGGCAATGTGGTAATGACAGGTCTGTGAAGATTGGCAGGATTGTTCAGCGGGTGGAGGGTACGTCCTCTCTTAATAATTAAGCCTTTTACAAACCAGTAAACATATTTTTCCACTTATTCCTTCTGCTGGTTTGTACATGAACGAGAATATAAAGCAAAGTTCTCTGTGGATCATTCACCGTTGTGCCTTTCCAATTGCAAGGATGTCGTTTGGGATTTTGCTCCTTGCTTTCAATCTTTTCCTAGCTACAGAATGGGGTGCCACAGCAGTGAGTCATTTCTGCTTCAAAGGTACGTTGACTTCAGTTGAAGCTTTGATTTTCTTGTTAATTTTCTGATAGCATCACAATTGGAGATGCACTGGGGCACTCGATTACAGCTCATTGCTGGTTCATTTTTGGTCTCAAATAATTTCAGACTTTTTAGCAGAACACCATCGCAGACCATTATACCAGTGCAGATCGAATTAAACATCAGTTCTGAAGTGACGCTGACATTCACTGTATAATACAGATTGTAGTTGTTTCAACAGCTCCTCACTCAGTACTTAACTGTATCGAGCAGTGTTGTTGATCCTTCTCTTAAAGAGTAATATTGCCTTTCTTTGTGAGTTTTATATTTTTCTGATTATATTAATTACAGGATCACCTTATGCTCACAAAGTGCGAATCAGCCTGAATGCCGCCCTTGGAGACCAGGCAGTAAGTTGACCTTAATTGCTCTTTAAGATGATTAAAGGATTTCATAGGGCTTTTTATTACTTTGTTCATTCACAGGATGTGCGTGTTGCTGGCAAGGCCAGCATTTTATGCCCATCTCTTGTTTCCCTTGAGAAGGCGGTGGTGAGCTGCCTTCTTGAACCGCTGCAGTCCATGTGGTGTAGGTACACCCACAGTGCTGTTAGGGAGGGAGTTCCAGGGTTTTGACCCAGTGACAGTGAAGGAACGGCGATATATTTCCAAGTCAGGATGTTGAGAGACTTGGAGGGGAGCTTCCAGATGGTGGTGTTCCCAGGTATCTGCTGCCCTTGCCTTCTAGATTGTGGTGGTTGTGAGTTTGGAAGGCGCTGTCGAAGGACCCTTGATGAGCTGCTGCTGTGCATCTTGTAGATGATACACATGGCTGCTACTGTGCGTCGGAGTGGAAGGATTGAAAGTTGAAGGTGATGGTTGGAGTGCCAGTCAAGCGGGTTGCTTTGACCTGGATCTTGACCAGCTCCTTGACTGTTGTTGGGAGCTGCACTCATCCAGGCAAGTGGGGAATAGTGGGACATAAACTATTTCCGCTTTTAAGGGATTCCAGAACAATTGAGCATAATCTTAAAATTAGCATGAGGTTGATCAAGAGTGATGTTAGGAAGCACTTCTTCTCAGAAAGGGAAGTGGAGATTCAGAACTCTCTTCATGCAAAAAGGTGTTGAGCCTCATAGTTGATTGAAATGATCAAAACTGAAGTTAATAAATTTTAATTACAGCTTAAGGAATCATTCGTACCCTTATAAGACCAAAAGATATAGGAGCAGAATTAAGCCATTTGGCCCATCGAGTCTGCCCCACCATTTGATCATGACTGATATGTTTATCATCCGCATTCTCCTGCTTTCTCTCATAACCCCTGATTCCCTTATTAATCAAGAACCTATTTCTCTCTGTCTTAAAGACACCCAGTGACTTGGCACCCACAGCCTTCTGCAGCAATGAGTTCCATAGATTCACCATTCTCTGGCTGAAGAAATTCCTCCTCATCTCTGTTCTAAAGGATCGTTCCTTCGGTCTGAGGCTGTGCCTCTCCTACTAGTGAAAACATCTTCTCCACATCCACTCTATCTAGGTCTCTCAGCATTCTGTAAATTTCAATGAGATCCATCCTCATCCTTCTAAACTCCATTGAATACAGACCTAGAGTCCTCAACCGCTCCTCATATGGCATGCCCTTCATTCCCAGGATCATTCTTGCGAACCTCCTCTGGACCCGCTCAAAGGCCAGCACATTTTCCTTAGATAAACTGCTCACAGTATTCGAACTGGGGTCTGACCAGACCCTTATATGGCCTCAGCAGTACATCCCTCTTCTATTAGAGTAATCTCAAAATTAATTCTAACATTGCATTTGCCTTCTTAACTGCCAACTGAACCTGCATGTTGACCTTAAGAGAATCCTGAACTAGGCCTCCTAAGTCCCTTTGTGCTTCAGATAACAGAAGCCTTTCCCCATTTAGAAAATATTCTATGCCTCTTTTCTTCCAACCAAAATACATAACCTCACACTTTTCCACATTGTATTCCATCTGCCACTTCTTTGCCCACTCTCCTAGCCTGTCCAAGTCCTTCTGCAGCCTCCCCTGCTTCCTCAATACTACCTGTCCCTCTACAAATCTTTGTACCATCTGCAAACTTAGCAACAGTGCCTTCATTCCTTCTTCCATCTGGTCCGGGTGAATCATTCACCTTCAGAACTTTCAATTTCCCCAGCACCTTCTCCTTCGTGATGGCCACTATGCTCACCTCTGCCCCCTTACTCTCTTGAAGTTCTGGTATGCCACTGGTGTCGTCCACTGTGAAGACTGATGCAAAGTAACTATTCAGTTCCTCTTCCATTTCTTTGTTCCCTATTACTACTTCTCCAGCCTCATTTTCCAGTGGTCCATTTCCATTTTGCCTCTCTCTTACCTTTTATATAATGAAAACAACTTGCAATCTTCTTTTATATTACTAGCTAGCTTACACTCAGGTTTTATCTTCTCCCCTTATTTCTTTTTCAATTGTCCTCTGCTCACTTTTAATCCTTTGGCTTCCCACTAATCCTCGCCATATTGTATGCTTTTTATTTCGTTTTTCAGCTATCGCTGACTTCCCTCGTCAACCATGGCTGCCTTGTCCTGCCCTTAGCATGTTTCCTCCTCCTTAGGATGAATTTCTGTTGTGTCTCCCAAATAACCTCCAAAAACTCCTGCCATTGCTGTTCCACTGTCTTCCCTGCTAGGCTCCTTTTCCAATCAAACCTGCACAGCACCTCCCTCATGTTTTGTAGCTATCTTTATTTAATTGCAATACCGTTACATCTGATTCTAGCTTCTCCCTCTCAAACTGCAGGATAAATTCTGTCATATTATGGTCACTGCCCCCTAAGGGTTCTTTCACCTTCAGCTCCCTAATCAGGTCTGCCCCATTACACATCACCAAATCCAGTATTGCTTCTTCCCTCATGAGCTCGGCTACAAGCTGCTCCAACCAAAAACCATCTCGTAGGCATTCCACAAATTATTTTTCTTGCAAACCGCTACCAACCTGATTTTCCCAGTCCACATGCATATTGACGTCCCCCATGGTTATTGTGATATTGCCTTTTTTACATGCTTTCTCTATCTCCTGATTTATTTACTGCCCCACATCCTGACTACTGCAAGTGGGCCCATATATAATTCCCATCAGGGTCTTTTTACCTTTGCGATTCCTCAACTCTCCCACACAGTGGGCGAGATTTACCGGAAGTTCACGCCAGAGGGAAATTCCGGTCTCATGCCGGCGCACAGGTTTCCCGACAGTGAGGGGTGCTGTCAATGGGAAATCCTGTTGACAACGGCAGGACGGGTATGTCCTCTGGTGATCTTTGTAAATCAATATACATGATCAATAATGCTAGTGCAGGCAATTGAACACTAGGGGCAGGATTCTCCGCCTGCGGGATTCTCCGTTTTGCCAGCGCCCGGGGGTTTCCCGACGGCGTGGGGCTACCCCACAACGGGAAACCCCATTGACTGGCCGGTGTAACGGATAATCCCGCTGGTGGGTCGAGGCAGAAATGTGGCGTGGCGGGGCGGCGAATCCAGCCCTAGATGTCTCAGTGTCAGGACCTATATTAATAACTTTCCCGCTCTTTTTAAGAGGAGTGTGTATCAGGAGTGCAGAGAGAACAGACATAGGAAATCTAGAAAGGGAAGAAGTTATTAGTTATCCAAGAATGATATTGTATAATTTAATTAGTTATCTCTACAATTGTTTCTTTGTTTTACTAGTTGAGTATTAAGTAAAAAGAACTCACAATATTTATTTATATTACTCAATAAATTAATTTATCTTTACAAGAAGACTACTGCTCATTTCAACAACTCGGCTGGTCAAAAGAGTAATATATGTATTACACAAAGTAATATAACATTGTACCAGGATAAATTAGGCTTTTAAGAAAGACTAGCAAAGAAAATTTGAACAAAAGAGAAGAAAAATCGGAATCAACTATTTGACTGGTGAAATCATCGCAACTTCGGAATCCTCGACAAAAACAGAGTATTGATGGACTGCAAGCTGCAAGACATCTAAAGACCACTGGTAGTCTGAAGTTAAATTGGAAGTTAGTGAGTTAAATGCTGCGTCTGATGCAAGACAAATCACTTTGCTTCTGTCCCTAGCAGGGCAGCAAGCAATTGAAATATATAATTCATTTAATTTTACTGCTGGGGAAGATAAGTCGAAGTTTGAACAAATTATCCTGAAATTCGATGACCATTGCAAGGTGCAAACTAATGAAATCTTAGAAAGATTCAGGTTTCATAAGCGAGTCCAAAAAGTTGGTGAACTGGTGAATAACTTCATTACAGATCTCAAACTTTTAGCTCAAACCTGTAACTATGTGGATCTTCATGATTCTCTTGTAAGAGATCAAATTGTTTATGGAATAACTGATGATACTGTATGAGAAGCTTTAATTCGGCAAAATGATTGAACGTTGAAAATTGCAATAGAGAAATTCATCTCCAGTGAACAGACCAAAAGTCAGTATTTAGAATTTTATCCCAAGGAAAAAGGCGCGAAAGTCTAACACGAGGCAGAGAAAATAACAATGGTGTCGCAGGCAGCACAGAAGACTGTTCGGAACAGCAGCTACCCAGCGCACGCATTCTCAAGCTCGGGACATGCGCACTACGCACAGAAATGCGAGACAGGTGCTTCAGCGAATCTTCTCAATTCCAAAGATTTGTCTATGATTAAAAGTCACCATGACATAATTACTCCAGAGTGTTCTTTAAAAGATTATAATGGCAATCCAATTTTCTCACATGGATCGTGTTATTTGAGTGCCACCAACCGGGACATACACAAACAAATTAGATTTGAGATAGTGGATGACAATCGTTCTTCACTACAGGGTGCTCAAGCTTGTAAGGATTTTCAGCTCATTCAAAGAATTTTTCTCAATACTTCTGAATCAGCTACACTTAAAGAAAACATCCAGCAACTTTTACATGAATATCCTGATGTATTTAAAGGCATGGGAACACTGCCTTATCAGTACAAGATACTTTTGAAACAAGATGCCAAGCCTGTGATACATCCATCAAGACATGTACCTGCTCCTCTCAGAGACAGATTGAAGGCTGAACTAACAAGATTGCAATCGCAAGGAATCATATCAAAGGTAACACAACCGACTGACTGGGTTAGCTCCCTAGTTTGTGTCAAAAAAACAATGGGTGACATTAGAATCTGTATGGATCCTAAAGATCTCAATCGTAATATTAGAAGAGAACACTACCCAATACCAAAGAGAGGAAATCACATCAGAAATGGCCAATGCCAGAAATTTTACCAAACTCGATCCCTTGTAAGGTTTTGGCAGATGCAGCTTGTTGACTCCAGCAAGCTCCTCTGTACCTTCAACACAATTTTGGGAAGGTATTTTTTCAACAGAATGCCCTTCGGAATCATTTCTGCATCAGAAATATTTCATCGTACAATGGAATAAATGACAGAGAACATGTTTATATAGATGACATTATCATCTGGTCTACAACACCAGAAGAACACATGAATCGTCTTAGAGAAGTGTTCAAGAGAATACACAGCTACGGTTTAAAGCTGTCCCAAGCTAAATGTATGTTTGCTGCCACTTCTTTGAAATTCTTAGGCGACAACATTACAGCCAATGGTATCAAGCCGGACGAAGACAAAGTACAAGCCATCAAGTCAATGCAAATACCGCAAGACAACTAAGCAGTCTTACGCTTTCTAGGATTTGTCAACTTTCTAGGGAATTTCATCAAGAAACTTTCCATTAGAACAACTGCATTATGCCAGCTGATCAGAAAGAATACTGATTTCAACTGGACTCAGAGTCATACTAAAGAATGGACAGATCTGAAACAACAGTTGATCCAAGTTCCCAGCTTGTCCTTCTTTGACCCAACCAGGCCCACCAACATTTCAGCTGATGCTAGTCAAAATGACATAGATGTAGTTCTACTTCAACAAGACCATTTCAATGAATGGATTCCCATAGTCTACACATCCAGATCCATGACTGCGACTGAGTGTAGGTACGCCCAGATTGAAAAGGAGTGTCTTGGCCTTGTGACTGGAATTTCCAACCAGGAGTATGTTTATGGCTTACCCAGGTTTACTGTAGAGACAGACTATCGTCCACTTGTCCACATCATTGAAAAGAATTTAAATGAGATGACACCAAGACTACAATGACCTATGATGAAATTGCGCAGATATGATTTTAATCTTATATATACTCCAGGTAAAGATTTAGTCATAGCTGACACTCTGTCCAGATCCATCAACACTGATATTCTTCAAGAGGAATCAATCAATGACATTGACTCCCACCTGCAACTTTTCAGAGAGATACTTCCAGCCTCTGATTCAAAGCTTCAACAAATTCGAACAGAAACACAGAAAGATTCTGCTTTGACCAAAGTTATACAGCATCTACAAGATGGGTGGCCCAAAGGTCATTGTCCACAATACCAGAGTATACAGTCTGAACTGACTATCTTGGATCGTATTTTGCTGAGACAGGATCGAATTGTCATACCAGACAGCATGAAGTCAGAAATGCTTACTAGACTTCATGAAGATCATCTAGGGATAGAGAAATGTAAACACTGAGCCAGACAATCAATATATTGCCCAGGTATAAATAAAGATATACCTGACATGGTATCATCATGTACAACGTGTCAAACACATCAGAGTCAACAATGCAAGGAACCATTGCAACAGCATGACATCGTTACGTTACCATGGGTGAAAGTGGGTATCGATCTCTTTCATTTATTGGGCAAGGAATAATTTAGTCATTGGCTATTTTTCAAATTTTCCTGAAGTCATGAAGTTGAATGATCTTACATCCAATACTGTAATCAAAGCATGCAGAGACATATTTGCCAGGCATGGTATTCCTCATACCATCGTGTCTGACAATGGCCCATGTTTTTCGAGTTATGAGTGGAAAGAAGTTTCAACAATTTACAATTTTGAACACATCACTTCAAGTCCTCATTTCCCTCAGTCCAATGGGAAGGTTGAGAAAGGCATCCACATAATTAAACAGTTACTGAGTAAATCAAAAGATTCACAATCTGATTTCCATTTAGCACTACTTACTTATAGATCATCACCTTTATCGTCAAGATTATCTCCAGTTCAGATGTTATTGAACAGGAACATAAGAACAACTCTACCTCAGCTACATATTCCTGATCCTGAACAACATTTTGCTGTGAAGAAACTTCAGCAACAGAGACTGAAACAAAAACAGTATTTTGATCTACATGCAAAAGATTTGTCAATTCTAACAGAAAATTATACTGTTCGATTCAGACTTCCTGAAGGAGGTTGGTCTGACATTGCTCTTATCATTAGGCAATTCTCTCCCAGATCGTATCTGATTAAAACTTCAGATGGCAACATCTATAGAAGAAATTGTCGTGATCTACTTCAAGCCAAAGATCAAACACAGATTTTTCCTCATCTTGACTTACGTCATACAATTTCAAAGCAAGTTGAACAACAACTAAATTCCCAATCTGACAATTAACAAGGATATTAAAACTTCTTCATCACCTTTGAGATTAAGATCCAGAAGGAGAAGAAGACCAAATTGACTGAATCTGTGAACGTTTACATAATTCTAGGAATTGCTGTACTATGTAACCACTGCATTTCAAATGTAAAATTTTCTTTTAATATTTGCAAGAAAATGTTTAAAAAAGGGGGATGTAATGATCTCTGTATATCAATATACATGATCAATATATATAATGCTAGCACAGGGAATTGAACATTATGTCTCACTGTCAGGGCCTATATATTGTATAATTTAAGTAATTATCTCTACAATTGTTCCTTTGTTTTACTAGTTGAGTATTAAGTAAAAAGAACTCACAATATTTATTTACATTACTCAATAAATTAGTTTATCTTTACAAGAAGACTACTGCTCATTTCAATCACTCGGCTAGTTCAAAAGAGTAATACATGTATTACACAAAGTAATATAACAGATCCCACTGGCGGGATACCTCCCCGCCGAAAAATATGCGGCGGGGTGGTCAGTAAATCCTGCCCAGATTCTATGCCTTCTGACCTTATATCGCTTCTTGCTATTGATTTAATTTAATTTCTTACTAATAATGCAGTTCCACTCTGTCTGCCCATCTGCCTGTCTTTTCAATAGGGCACATTTCCTTGGATATTTAGATCCCAGTCCTGATCACTTGCAGCCAAGTCTCTGTGATGCCCACAACATCGTACTGGCTAACTGCAATGTGTGCAACAAGCTCATTTACATTGTTTTGTATACTGCACGCATTTAGGTACAACACCCTCAGTCCTGCATTCACTGCCCCCCTTCTCATATTTGTCCCCTTTATCTGTTATGCCTGAAGTTAAATTCCTGCCACTTTCTCTTCTCTCTGTTCTTTTACTTGTTCTGGAAACTTTACTAACATCTCCTGAGCCCTCAGCCCCATTAACTTGGTTAAAGTACTCATCATTAACCTGCACTCTCACCGTCTCCTTTAACTTTGATTTCCTAATTTTCCATACCACTGGAACCCCCCCATCCCCACAACTATTTAGTTTAAAGTCCTATTTACAGCCTTAATTATGTGATTCGCCAGGGCTCAGGTCCTAGCATGACTCAGATGAAGATCATCCCATCGGAACAGCTCCCTTCTTCCTGCCAAGGTCCCATGAATTGGATTGTTACCCTCTCACTCCAAGTCCCTCTGCAGCTCAGATGAGATATCCCGAACTCTGGCACCAGGTAGGCAATACATCCTTCAGGACTCTCGATCCTGGTCACAGAGAACAGTGTCTATGCCCCTAACTATACTATCCTCAATTACGACTACATTTATTTTGCTTCACCCAACTTGAATGGCTCCCTGTACCATGGTGCTGTGGTCAATTTGCTCATTCTCCCCACTGTCCCAGCTCTCATCCACACAGAGAGCAAGAACCTCAAACCTGTTGGTCTAGGACTGAGGCTTCTGCAACCCTATCTCCTAGATCCCTCTATCTGCCTCACTCATAGTCACCCCCCCCCCCCAATCCCTGACCACTGGCTGAATTTAAGGGGTGTGACTGCCTCCTGAAACACAGCATCCAGGTAACTCTCCCCTTCCCGATGTGTCGCAGCATCTGAAGTTCAGACTCCTGCTCATCAACTCTGAGCCGAAGTTCCTCAAGCAACCAACACTTACTACAGACGTGTTCACTAGGAACCACAGTGGGATCCACCAACTGCGACATCATGCAGGTACAACACATCATCTGGCCCTGCATCTCTATTTTATTTTAATGATAATAATAATTTTTATTGTCACAAGTAGGCTTACATTAACACTGCAATGAAGTTACTGTGCAAAGTCCCTTGTCGCCACATTCAGGTGCCAATTCGGGTACACAGAGAAAGAATTCAGAATGTCCAAATTATCTAATAGCATGTCTTTCGGGACTTGTGGAGGAAACCGGAGCACCCGGAGGAAACCCATGCAGACACGGGGACAATGTGCAGACTCCACACAAACAGTGACCCAAGCTGGGAATCGAACCTGGGACCCTGGAGCTGTGAAGCAACAGTGCAACTGTGCTACGGTGCTGCCCCCAGCAGTATTCAAATTATTTTAAATAGTTATTTAAATAGTTTTTAATTTAAAAAAAAACTTCCAGCTGGTTTTTAGTTTTCTAATCTGTAAAATATTTTTCCTTTTACCTTTAATCTGAAAGCAATTTAGAATAGGTAATGCAAATTAGCAGTTACTTACCAGCCAATGAACTTACCACTTTCCTATGATATAACTCCTGGATTGTTTTACAAACTCAGCCCGCTGCCCAGTCTATCTCAGCTCCCGCTCTTTTTAAATCTTCCCTCTTACTACAGCTCCTGCTCTTTTTAAATCTCCGTTCTGAATCTCAGCTCCCTCTTTTTAAATCTCCCCTCTTACTTTCAGCTCCCGCTCTTTTTAAATCTCCGCTCTGATTCTCAGCTCCCGCTCTTTTAAATCTCCGCTCTGATTCTCAGCTCCCGCTCTTTTTAAATCTCCGCTCTGACTTTCAGCTCCCGCTCTTTTTAAATCTCCGCTCTGACTCTCAGCTCCCGCTCTTTTTAAATCTCCGTTCTGATTCTCAGCTCCCGCTCTTTTCAAATCTCCGCTCTGACTCTCAGCTCCCGCTCTTTTTAAATCTCCGCTCTGATTCTCAGCTCCCGCTCTTTTCAAATCTCCGCTCTGACTCTCAGCTCCCGCTCTTTTTAAATCTCCGCTCTGATTCTCAGCTCCCGCAATATTTAAATCTCCGCTCTGATTCTCAGCTCCCGCTCTATTTAAATCTCCGCTCTGAGTCTCAGCTCCCGCTCTTTTTAAATCTCCGCTCTGACTCTCAGCTCCCGCTCTTTTTAAATCTCTGCTCTGACGCTCAGCTCCCACTCTTTTGAAATCTCCACTCCGACTCTCAGTTCCCGCTCTTTTTATATCTGTGCCCTGGGTCACCTCTTAACCTTTTGCTGTTAGGAGGAGAATAGTCCTAACATTTTCAAGCTCACCTCATAACTATGGCTTAATTGGTGATTGGTGGGTGGCACGGTGGTGCAGTGGTTAGCACTGGTGCCTCACGGTGCTGAGGACCCAGGTTCAATCCCAGACCCGGTTTATTGTCCATGTGGAGTTTGCAAATCCTCCTCGTGTCTGCGTGGGTCGCCGAGAAACATGCAGCTGGGGGGGCTGGCAAAACACACCCATTGTTCGCCTTTAATTTTGTGGTTTTGTGGTTGTTTTAGTTTTCCTCGATTCAGAACCTGATTAAACAAGATGGTAGCACTTATTGGAGTGTACTATTGGCATTTTTGCTTTTGCCATTTGTTACGACACCCTGGGCTAGTGTATGGTCAATTCCAGCCCCATAGTCCCCGGAGTCCCAACACAAATGGATTAACCAATAATTCATACAAATTTTCTGAGACCTTTTGCCCTTGACTGTTCCAATGACTTACAGGCACCAGATTTGTAAGTGAAGCACAACAACTGTTTATTTATAACAACAATAGAGATAAGACATGCAATAATTACAATAGAATAATGGCCAGCTAATCTATTTCCTCCCCTTTTACCCTCTATCCAAAACATACAAGATGGACACACACAGAGGGAAGGGGAGGGTAAAAATAATAGTGGATTAATGTGAGATGGAAGATGAATGTCCTTGTTTCGGATGTTGATGTTGTTTTCCAGCTGACTGTCCCTCCAGAAAACAAAATGATTGAGAATCATTGGTTGGATGGCTAAAGAGGGTCTTCTAGCTGGAACTTTCAGGCAGAACTCTCAGGCTCTGGGATCCCCTCTGGGGAGTCACTTTAACTTGTATTAATCCGGGCTTTCACTTGGAAGATCTGCCTCAGGTCTGTTATAATTCTGGCTTGCTTCCAACTCCACCAGAATAACTACAAGTCTCACTGAGATAAGACTAGAGTTCTCCACACGAGATTGCAAGAAGGACTTTCTGAAGTACTGACCCTGTTCAGTTAGTGGCTGGATTCGATCATTAAGATTACTTGTCGCCACTCAAACTCAGCTTTGGTTTTTAATCTTATTTGGTATCTAGTTTCACGAGGACGTCTCTGCCAGCTATGCTGAGGAGAAATCCGAGCCTCCAACTGGGGTGTTTGAGACAGTTTTACCCTCAGAGAGAGAGATTCCAAAAGGGCATTCTTCAGTTCTGTGTTCAAAATGAAACTAAAACCTTGGAAGCAGTCTCACAGGCCGTGCAGAGAGAAGGCTATTTTCTGTAGGTCTTTAGTCAGAGGCCATCAGGTAAAATAGTGAGATCAGGGGCTGGATTCTCCGCTGGTGGGAGGCTCTGTTTTGCCAGCAGCCCGGGGGTTTCCCGACGGTGTGGGACTGCCCCACAATGGAAAACCCCATTGACCAGACGGCATAACGGAGCATCCCGCCGGCGGGATGAAACAGAAATGTGGCACGGCAGGGCGGTGAATCCAAACCCAGGGCTATGGCCCTCTGGTTTCTTGATCAAAACTAAACTAAACTCGTGAGAACAAGCCTGCCTTTGCAGAACATTCCGAACTGGCCTCCACCAGTCACCATCGAGTGTTGGTTAAGACCGGGAATATAATGTAGTCCATTGGCCCACAGCCAATGGTGTGCCATCATTGATGTCTGAGCAACAGCACAGGCTGCTGGGGGTCCCCTGGTTTTGAATTAAAGGTGCAATTCACCTTAAGGATTCTTTGTCCAGGTACAGAAATTCTAAAAGCCAAAAGAACAGGAAATAAAGGAAAACAAGGACAGATAAGGGTTTATAGGAGGATCTTTACACATTCTGGCTACTGATGATCAAAGGATGCATGTGATTCTGAAATAGGTAGATAGCACAATGGATTAATGATAGTGTCGTTACTGAGGAAGGGAAAATTAAATCAGTGTTCCTGCTCTTAATCACTGCTGGGAAGCGTATGTTGTCAATGGGCAGGATATTCCTGCCCATAGTCAACATGGTCCCACCAGCAACATGCCTCATCATGGGCAGGAGGGTAAATTCCAGCCAATGTGTTACCAATTGTATTGTGAAGATCTATTAGTGTCAATTACATTGTTAAGTTTCAGAGAAACAGGTGATGGCCTTGGAGGGGATTCATAAGAATGATCCTGGGAATGATGGGCTTGTCATATGAGGGGGAGTTGAGGACTCTGGGTCTGCACTCACTAGAGTTTAGAAGGATAAGGGGGGGATCTCATTGAAACTTACAGAACACTGAGAGGTCTAGATAGAGTGAACATGGTGAAGATGTTTCCACTAGTAGGAGAAGTTAGAACCCGAAGGCACAGCGTTAGACTGAAGGATCGATCCTTTTAAACAAATGAGGAGGGATTCCTTCAGCCAGAGGGTGGTGAATCTGTGGAACTCATTTGCGCAAAAGGTTATGGTGGCCAAGCCACTGAGTATCTTTAAGACAGAGATAGATTGGTTCTTGATTAATAAGGTCAGGGGTTATGGGGAGAAGGCAGGAGACTGGGGATGAGAAACGTATCAGCCGTGATCGAACAGCGGAGCACACTCAAGGACCGGATGGTCCATTCTGCTACTATATCCTATGGTGTTATGGGTATTAATTGTCTTTGGGCACATATATGGAGCTTTCATGTGACCTCATCTGGAGTATCTTGTACAGTTTTGGTCTCCTTATCTAAGGAAAGATATTCTTGAAAGAGGGAGTGTAATGAAACTTCAGCAGACTAATCTCTGGGATGTCAGGATTGTTTTATGAGGAGAGATTTTGGAAACTGGACCTGTATTTGCTAGAATTTTGAAGAAAGAGAGGTTATCTCATTGAAACTTAGAAAATTCTTACAGCGCGTGACAGGGTGAATATAGATGTACCCCTGTTTGGTGAATCTAAAACCAGGGGACATAATCTCAGGATAAGGAGCCGGCCATTGAAGATTGGGATGAGGAGGAATTTCTTCACTCAGAGGGTGATGAATCTTTGGAATTCTCTATCCCAGGGCTGCGGAAGTGCAGTCATGTTCAAGACAGAAATTCATAAATTCTGGAGACTAATGGGAATATGGGGACATTGGAAAAAATGAGGTAGTGGTGGATGATCAGTGATGATCTGTTTGAATCACAGAACAGGCTCGACGGGCCCAATCCTGCTCCTAGTTACTATGTCCGTATATACATAAGATACAGCTGGGACACTGGATTGAAACTGAACAAGTGAATAAACTCTCTTCGATAAAGAAAAGCTGTATCTCACTTTCAGCTTGGATCCTGTTAATGTTTGCAAATTGAAATTGGGACAGACTCAAATGCATTCTCTGTTGTCAAGTAGTTTCATGACGCTCAGTTTCCATTGGCAAGAATAAAGAATAATAGAATAGGATTCCTACCGTGCAGAAGGAGGCCATTCGGCCCATTGAGTCGGTACTGACCCTCTGAAAGAGCTCCCAACCCAGGCCCACTCCCCTTCCATGTCCCTGTAACTCCACCTAACCTTTGGATACTAAGAGGCAATTTAACATGGCCAATCCACCTAAGCTGCACATCTTTGGACTGTTGGAGGGAACCGGAGTATCCAGAAAAAGCCCACGCAGCCAAGGGAAGAACATTCAAACTCCACACAGTTACCCAATGCTAGAAGTGAACAGGGTCCCTGGAGCTGTGAGGCAGCAGTGCTAACCATGTGCCACCGTGCCACCCTTATTTCTGAGGATGCACATATGGAGACAGCTCTGTGCACGGCCCAGCTCTGTTAGCTTGTTTCCGGGGATCGTTGTAAAGTGAGATGGAGCTAGGGGGCAGAACCTGGTTTCTTTTGAAAACAACCAGCCTGTGACAGAGAAGCAGCCACATTGCCACTTTGCTGGGCAGGATTGCTGAGAAAATCCCTCACACATACCTAGTCACAAATTTGAAGCTGTATTCAGAATGAAAAAAACTGATTTGATAGGTAAGGGGATTAAGGGTCGTGGAACAAGGGTGCTAAGTTGCAGTTAAGATAAAAATCAGTCAGTTGAAGGTCAGAACAGGCTTGGGAGGTTGAACAGTCTCCTGCTGTTGTTCAAATATAACCAATGATTTCTAAAGGTTTGCAATAATTTCCTTAATTTTGTTCTCTGCATTTACCTATAAAGTCAAGGATCCATCAGCAGATAGGTTTACATGCACAACCATTTTTGGCTTCTGGGGCTCAAAGCTCCGAGGACATGATGGTACATTTAAGGTAATATTGATAGTGAGACTATTTAACCATTCATAATATTCCCCAGAAACAGCAAAATCAGCGATTTGACTCATCACAGTGCATCAATATATTTCATGTCCCTAAAATAGCAATACTCTTGAAGCTGTGTGTTAACTTGTGATAACCCTCACGAGGATCCTCAAGGATCACTCATTGATCTCCCTGTGAGGTTTGTGGAATATGAGTTCCCATGGAAACGGGCAGAGGCCCGTCCAGCTAGGACTCGTTATCGAGCCTTTTAAATACCCGGACTGGGAGTTCCTGTTAGTCCCAGGTTGGGGCACTAATGTACACCGCGGGTGCGGTCTTTTGAGTTAAAATAAATTTGGTTTAACCTTTATCTTCATGTCCCCTGGATTACTACATAACCTCTGACTATGAACGAAGGAGAGGGGTGGGAATGACCAGGCTGCTGCAGAATACAAGTCAAATATTGTGTTTTGTTTGAGAAAAAAGAAAGATGTGAAGCAAAAAAGGTTTTTGAGTGCTGCATTTATGATGTTAAATCTTGTTCACTGACAGTATGTTTGGGATGAATGTGAACAATTCTACTTTCAAGCAACAGTGGCCTATGGTATGAGAAAATCAATGAACAAACCTTTCAAGTAAGTGCTTCGTGAAATGAATCACAGGGGAAATCAAAACTCCCCCCCTCCCCACCCCACCTCTGCAATAAAATGTAAAGAAATCTCTATTTGAACCCAGCTAGTCGCTGTGTTCACTTACTTTCGGTTTCAACATAAATGATGGTGTGGAACGGAGGTAGCCAATCCATTACTAGGAATTGTGTGACTCATTAAAATACCTTAATACCTCAGATTTTATTTACTACAATTTTAACACTGGCTGGTTGGGTTCCCTGAATGTCATGAAGCCCAGCAGCTAAAGGGAAATGAGGATTGCTTGCATGGAGGAAGTAAGTGCTTTTTCAGCACAGCTTGTGGGCCAAGAGGAACAGGAGTGCTTCCCCATTCCAGACACTAATCCTGCCATGAACTTGTTAATATCGCTAGTGATTGGACCACACCTCCCACAATCCAAAAGCCTTTCCCCATGACCCAATTCCTTCACGATATCATCCATGGGCAACTCCAGCCTCCCTGAGATCTTTTCTCTATCTCCCCCCCCCACTCTCTCTTGCCCCATATTGCTATCAGCCATGATTCTAATCTCTCTGGTCCTCCGACATCAACATTTCCTCCAGTCTCCCAACATTAATGCCACCACCCCACTCTAACCCATCGACGGTCGCCTGATCCTTCAGTCTCATTGCATCTCCCACATTAATGTCCCCCTCTACCCTGATTACCATGATCATCCAGTGATACCCTCCCCAATCTATGAACCCTCCCTCCTCCACTCTGCACAGACCCCAACCCCTCCCCCCACCACTCAATTTGACTGGCTGAGGCCAGGAAACAGATTTCAAAACTGTTTCTCAGATCCTGACACTAAACTCGCCGGGTCCTGAGGAAAACTGTTTACCCTGAACTTCCCGACCACAAACTGCTGGCAGCCCTGCTTTCTCCCTGACTCCCTGCATCATTGTGACAGTTCTTTCATAGTATGACTATTCTTGAATTACCCATTGACGTCTCAACATCCAGACAAAGGAGCACAGGTAATTGTTGTCAAATGCATTAGACCATAATATTGGAGGAATGAAGTAAAAATGCAAGTGAGCCAACAATCAGAAGTTAGCAAATGCCTGATTTACTCAGTCCATTCCGTCCAGTTTAGGCAAAAAATAACATCAGATAGTAATCTCTGGGACAGTAGCTTTGTCAAATATCAGCCAAACTGATCCCCCTCCACCCGTCCCACCCAATACATGATTCCTTTGTTAAGTTAAAGTGTTGCTTATCTCACTGAAATTCTGACAGGGATGGAAAGACTGGATGCAGTGATGTTGTTTCCTGTGGCTGGGGAGCCCAGAACAAGAGGTCGCAGTCTCAGGATGTGGGGTAGGCCATTTAGGACTGAGCGGTGAGCCTGTGGAATTCTCTACCACAGAAGGTGTGGAGGCCAATTCAGTGAACATATTTCAGAAGAAAAATAGATAGATTTCCAGACTCTAAAGGTGTGAAGAGGCATGGGGAGAGAACGAGTATATGATGTTAAGATCGAGGATCAGCCATGTTCATATTGCATGGTGAGACAGGCACGAAGGACTAAATGGTCGACTCTTGCCCCTATTTTCTGGGCGCGAGTTAACCGGACAGAAACAAATTCCAGTTTCGGGTGCGTATAAAGGGGTGTTTCTCGGTGCCTTTCCTGGTTTTTTGGCCTTGGAGCGGAACGCCCTGCCAAGGCCACACTTACATCATTTCCTGCACTGCCGAGCTCAGCTCGTCAATGCAGCAAGAGTACTTGTGGATAAGGCGCCATTTTTAAATGCCACCCCGATCTTTCAGCCCCTCTCAGTCATTCCAACGTGGCCTCCGGACCCCCTCCACTGCACTCAATTTACATTTTACGGGGTCCTTGTGCTCCCCCCTCACCTCACCTCTTAAGAGCAAGGCACCTCAGGACGGATCCCTGGCACGGGCCACCTGGCACCCGGGCACCTTGGCACTGCCAGCCTGGCACCTTGGCAATAACGAGATATTCTGTTACTTTCTGAGATATTGGTCAGAAATGGATACAGTCTGAATCACAGGCAGCACAATGGGAGTTACTGGGTGCGAACAGAAAGCTTGAATGAATGGAAAGGTATCTCGGCATAAAAATCCGTTTGATACTTTGGGAGGGATTTTCCCGCCCTCCCTGCCAACTGGGCCAACTTAGGAAGGCTAATTATAACAATATTAGGCGGGAACTGATTGGGGGCGGATGTTTGTGGGTAAATCAACATCTGACATGTGGGAGGCTTTCAAGTGTCAGTTGAAAGGAATTCAGGAACGGCATGTTCCTGTGAGGAAGAAGGATAAATACGACAATTTTCAGGAACCTTGGTTAACGAGAGATATTGTAGGCCTCGTCAAAAAGAAAAAGGAGGCATTTATCAAGGCTAAAAGGCTGGGAACAGACGAAGCCTGTGTGGAATATAAGGAAAGTAGGAAGGAACTTAAGCAAGGAGTCAGGAGGGCTAGAAGGGGTCACGAAAAGTCATTGGCAAATAGGGTTAAAGAAAATCCCAAGGCTTTTTACACGTACATAAAAAGCAAGAGGGTAGCCAGGGAAAGGGTTGGCCCACTGAAGGATAGGCAAGGGAATCTATGTGTGGAGCCAGAGGAAATGGGCGAGGTACTAAATGAATACTTTGCATTAGTACTCACCAAAGAGAAGACATTGGTAGATGCTGAGTCTGGAGAAGGGTGTGTAGATAGCCTGGGTCACATTGTGATCCAAAAAGATGAGGTGTTGGGCGTCTTGAAAAATATTAAAGTAGATAAGTCCCCAGGGCCTGATGGGATCTACCCCAGAATACTGAAGGAAGCTAGAGAGGAAATTGCTGAGGCCTTGACAGAAATCTTTGGATCCTCACTGTCTTCAGGTGATGTCCCGGAGGACTGGAGAATAGCCAATGTTGTTCCTTTGTTTAAGAAGGGTAGCAAGGATAATCCAGGGAACTACAGGCCAGTGAGCCTTACGTCAGGGGTAGGGAAATTACTGGAGAGAATTCTTCGAGACAGGGGCTACTCCCATTTGGAAGCAAATGGACGTATTAGTGAGAGGCAGCATGGTTTTGTGAAGGGGAGGTCGTGTCTCACTAACTTGATCGAGTTTTTCGAAGAGGTCACAAAGATGATTGATGCAGGTAGGGCAGTGGATGTTGTCTATATGGACTTCAGTAAGGCCTTTGACAAGGTCCCTCATGGTAGACTAGTACAAAAGGTTGGTGGAATTGCGGACAGCGATGAGGACTGTCAGAGGATACAGCAGGATTTAGATTGTTTGGAGACTTGGGCGGAGAGATGGCAGATGGAGTTTAATCCGGACAAATGTGAGGTAATGCATTTTGGAAGGTCTAATGCAGGTAGGGAATATACAGTGAATGGTAGAACCCTCAAGAGTATTGAAAGTCAGAGAGATCTAAGTGTACAGATCCACAGGTCACTGAAAGGGACAACACAGGTGGAGAAGGTAGTCAATAAGGCATATGGCATGCTTGCCTTCATTGGCCGGGGCATTGAGTATAAGAATTGGCAAGTCATGTTGCAGCTGTATAGAACCTTAGTTAGGCCACACTTGGAGTATAGTGTTCAATTCTGGTCGCCACACTACCAGAAGGATGTGGAGGCTTTAGAGAGGGTGCAGAAGAGATTTACCAGAATGTTGCCTGGTATGGAGGGAATTAGCTATGAGGAGAGGTTGAATAAACTCGGTTTGTTCTCACTGGAACGACGGAGGTTGAGGGGCGACCTGATCGAGGTCTACAAAATTATGAGGGGCATAGACAGAGTGGATAGTCAGAGGCTTTTCCCCAGGGTAGAGGGGTCAATTACTTGGGGGCATAGGTTTAAGGTGCGAGGGGCAAGGTTTAGAGTAGATGTACGAGGCAAGTTTTTTACACAGAGGATAGTGGGTGCCTGGAACTCGCTGCCGGAGGAGGTAGTGGAAGCAGCAACGATAGTGACATTTAAGGGGCATCTTGACAAATACATGCATAGGATGGGACTAGAGGGATACGGACCCAGAAAATGTCGAAGATTGTAGTTTAGTCGGGTAGCATGGTCGGCACAGGCTTGGGGGGCCGAAGGGCCTGTTCCTGTGCTGTACTTTTCTTTGTTCTTTGTTGTTGGATCTTCTGGTCCTGCTCAGGGCACACCGTAGACATGGGCGGGAATGGAAGATCCTGCTGGTGGCCAATGATGAGCTATGTCCACTATCAGAAAACTTGAGGGGGGTGGTGGTTGGGGGAGCGGGTGGAAAATCCCACCCTTTATTCCTGTCAAAGTATCAACCACATTTACTTATTAAAAGAAAATTAAGGGAAAATATATCCGGCCACTATTGGAAAGGCTAAAATTTTCTCTCCTTTTAGAAATCTTGCCTGTTTAAGATTTTGACTTTTGCGGTTTCCCAACCAATTCTCTTCAGATGGTTTCTCTCTGGTAAATGGTTGAAGCAAAGTTCTCAATGTGAAAGATGCAGTGAAGCAAATGGTGAGCATGGTGATTGCTCACCCTGTGTTTCTATGGCCGGGGATTAAAGCCATTTGTTTTAAGAGGAATGTTTACCGGTCATTACACAACACTAACTGCAAATCAATCACAGGCTGTCCAAAGATCTCCTACAATAAAATTTAAAAGGCACATTTAGTTTCCACATGTTATTTTGAGGTCAAAACGATATATTTCATGTATACCCGTGCCTGCTAACCTGACCAAATAGCAAACATTTGTTCCTTGCTGTTTCCGAAAGCTTGCATTTCAACCCAAATTGTTCAGCAGCGCTTTCTGTTTTGTTTTAATCCCCTTGAGAATATAGTTGCCTTTTCCAAAGACATGGATCATAACCAGTGACAAAGTATGGCACTAAACCTTTACCCTCACTGCCCTGTATATTGGGCATAATCGGCTCCCATGGAAAGCTTGTACTCCACTCTTGAAGTTGATTGTGAATTACATTGACTTATTGGGGCAGGGCAGGAATTAGATTGAAAGGATTCCAAATGATGGGACAGGTGACCATAATAATGAGTGTCAATTAAACCTTTGCGTGGTTAAAGGGCAAAAGGGGAGAGGCAGTTGTGACAGAGGCAGGACGGAGAATGACTTTTTAGGAAGGTGATAGTGCCAGTCATGAAGGGTGGTAGGGCGGAGCCTAAGGGAAGAGCCACTGGTGATATAAACACCCATTGTCCTGAGGAGCCATGATTGGACATGAGGGTTGCGTTGGCAGAGAGTGTGGCATTGATGTTACAGAATGATATGATCTGTCTATTCACTCTGTCTAGACTCCTCATGATTTTGAACACCCCTATTGAATACCCTAAGGGTGGCATGGTGGCACTGTGATTAGCACTGCTGCCTCACAGCGCCACGGTCCCGGGTTCAATTCCAGCTTCGGGTAACTGTCTGTGTGCAGTTTGCGTGTTCTCACCGTGTTTGGGTGGGTTTCCCCCGGATGCTCCTGTTTCCTTCCACAGTCCAAAGTTGTGCGTTAGGTGGATTGGCCATGCTAAATATTTCCCCTTGGTGTCCAAAAGGTTAGGTGGGGTTATTGGGTTACGGGGATAGTGTGGGGGTGTGGGCTTAGGCAGGGCGCTCTTCCGCAAGGTCAGTGCAGGGGCGAATGTCCTCCTTCTGCACTGCAGGTATTCTATGATTCGATGATTAAATCACTACTCAAACTTTCCTTCCCTAAGGAGAATGCCCCTAACTTCTCCAACCCATCCTTGTCACTGAATTTCCTCATCCCTGGAACCATTCTCGTAAATGTTTTCTTCACCTTCTCTGAAGTCTTCCTAAAGTCTGGTGCCCAGAATTGGACACAATATTCAAGTTGATGTTGAACCAGCATTTTAAAAACGTTCATCATAACATTCTTACTTTTGTACTCTATGCCTCAATTTATACAGCCCAGAATCCCAACGCATTCAGTGATTTGTGCTTGGCACACCCATCGCAAGGTGGGCGGGGGGGTATGGGTGGCATAATGGATCGTGTTTGTCAAGGTCAGTATAATCAGTAATGGAATGCGATAGACAATATGGCCAAGCGTCATCACATTTACTGGGGAGGCAGTTTAAAATCCAGGCCTTACATAATCCAGTCACAATCTTTGCCATCCGAGCAGCTAACTGAATGGGACTGTTTGGTTCATCACAGTCTCCACTGCCATTTGATGCTAATATTTTTGAGCTTGAATTCCATCCTCATCATTAAAATGCATTATATCTGGGGAGGAACTTGTCACTAAGAGAGACAGAGGCCAAGGTGGTCAGATCACATGTTTAATGACATCATCATTTGGTGGGCATGCTCAGAACATGAACGCTATTTTAAAAAAGATGAAAAGGGAAACAGCGTGGTGAACTCGACAACTTCAAAACAAATTAAACAAACCTCTAAGAATATTCACATTTGGCAAAATAGTAATCAACTCTCTTTTTCTCTGTAAGCTCTATCAAGCCGACAAACTATGTAGGATAAACCAGAAAGTGGTTAGATGAGGGTGATTTCTTGGTGGGGGTGGGGGTCTCACAAAAATATACCCCCAACCCCCTTTGCTCTTCCATCTTCTTTAGAAAGTATCTGTTTGTCACTACTTATCTTCCTCCAGGTCCCAAAACAAATACTCACCACGTCTGTCACTGTTTCCATGCTCCCTCTGCTCCTTTTATTCCATGGACCTCAATCTGGTTGGTGAACCTATTCTGTGGCACCTTCACAAAAGCCTTTTGGAAGCCCATGTACACACATCAAAGCCGGTACCTCTGCAATTTCCTCTCTCACCTCCCTCAGGATCCTTGAATGCATTTCATTCGGTCCTGGTGATTAATCAACTTGAAGTGCAGCCAGCCTTTAGAATACCTCTTTATGGATAATTGCCATTACCTCCTCCTTCACTTTGATTTTGGTATCACTTTGTTCCTTGGTAAAGACAGATGCAAAGTATTCATGTAGCACATCAACCACGCCCCCTGCCTGCATGTGTCAGTGCTTTTTTTGTCCATATCATCCCCACTCCTCCTTTTACCACCCTTTTCCTATTTATATGTCTGACAAAGACTTTTGGATTCCTCTTTATATTGCCTGCCAATCTTTTCTCATACTCTCTCTTTGCCTTTCTTATTTCCTTGTTCATGTCCCTTCCACAATTCCGACATTTAGCCTGGTTTGTGCTCATATGATCAACCTAACATCTGTCCGATGCCCCTTTTTCTGCTCCATCTTACTCTTGAATTCTTTCATCATAATGGGAGTCCTTGTTTTGTTTGTCATAGCTTTCCCATTCTGGGAATGCACTTGACTGTACCCTTACTATCTCCTCTTTAAAGACAGACCATTGTTCACAGACTAGAACCTAGAATTCCTACAGTGCAGAAGGAAGCCTCAGCCTATCGAGTCTGCACTGACCCTCTGAAAGAACATCTTACCCAGGCCCACACCCCCGCCCTATCCACGTAACCGCATCTAAATTGCACATCTTTGGACGCAAAGGCGCAATTTAGCATGGACAATCCACCTAAACTGCATGGGCGGGATTCTCCATTGGCTGATTCCGAAATCGTGAAACGCGATTGAGCGGAGAATAGGTTTTGACGCCAAAATCGCGGCGGGCGCCAATTTGACGTCAAATCGCAATTCACCATCACATTGACAGCAGCCTCAAGGCAGTCCGGAATGCTTGTACAGTAAACACCATTTGCCTGACCCGGTATTCTCCGGGACCTCAGCGATTCTCCGCCTTCGATGGGCCAAGTTACCGACAGCACGGTTCACTTGTGCTTATAAAAATTGTGAAACCGACGTCGTGGCTGATGAGGGAGAAAGAGGAGGTAGGACACAGAGGTGCAACTATGGGCTGCCGGGCCGGACATTGGCCAGGCTGACTGGGGTGGGGGGGCCCTGCCAGGGCCGGGAGGAGGGGGGTGATGGGGGAACAGGCCGAGTGGCCGGGGGTCCCCGCCGAGGCAGGGCGGTGTCCAGTCACGGGCCGCCATTGCCACGGCCTGCAAGGCAGCCATCTTGCTGCACACCCCACTGACCTTGACCCCTGGCTCTGCAGAGTAACACTGCCTGTATGGGTGACGCCACCCCCTCTCCACCATACCCCTCACTCAGCGACCACTCGCTGGCGGCCCACACAGGGTAATGCCCACAGTAGCCCCTACATGGGTGCCAGGTGGGGGCCGCAGAGTGTACCGTTGGCATGGCAGTGCCAGCCGATAGTACCCCTGGCATCAGGGATTGCCCCCATCGGTAACAGTGCCGGCAATCGATGGGGCCAGGGTTGTGGAGTTGGGGGGGAGGGGGGGAAATGTCGGGGCAGAGTCCACAATGCCAACCGGGGCCATCATGTAGCCCATTGGACCTGGTTGAGCATGAGGGTACGCACCATGCTAACATGTTGGTCTTTCACCCCCTGCAGACAATAGATATTGGAATTCAACTAGCAATTGTGGCCGCAGCCCTGGGGGATTCCCTGTAGCTTTATGAGCTGGAGTTGCACGAGGAGGAGGAAGCTGCCACAGCAGAGCGTGCAGCAGAGGAACAGGAGGGAGCCGCTCAGGATGGAGAACCAGCCGCCCAACAGGCCGAGGAGGAGGTGCTGCCAAGGAGGTTCTGCATGAGGCCTCGCGTGTACCGGCACCGCCTGTCATTCGAGGACCTGCCAGACTGGGCATGCCATCGAAGACTCCAGCTGAGGAGGGAGACAGTGCACCATATCTGCCATATCATGGCACACCTGGCAGTGCGGGGGTATGGGAAAGGACACCCGCTCCCCGTGGCCATCAAGGTAACGATCGCCCTGAACATTAATGCCACGGAGTCCTTCCAGGCACCAGGTGGGCACCTGTCCAGGATCCCACAGACCTCGGTGCAGAGGTGCTGTGACAAATACAGGCGGCTCAATACATCCATTTAATGTGGACCGAGCCCACCAGGATGCCCGGGCAGCGGGGTTCGCCACCATCAACAGGATGCCCCAGTTCCGGGGGGTGATCGACGGGATACATGTCCTCCTACAAGTACCTGCAGATGTCAGGCTGCTCTACACCAACCGGAAGGGGTTCCACTTGATGACCTTTCAGGTAATATGTGACCATCAGCTGTGCATCACACACATCTGCGCCCGATACCCGGGCAGTGTGCACGTCGCCTTCATCCTGGCACACGCGACGATTCCTGACATATTTGAGATGTCCATCCCTGGCTGGGAATTGACTCCTGGGTGACAGGGGCTATCCACTGTGGTCATGGCTGGTGGCACCTATCCGGAGGCCACAGACCGACACGGAGACCCGCTACAACGACGCCCATACAGCAACCAGCAGCATGATCAAGCGGTGCTTCGGCCTCGTGAAGATGTGTTCAGGTGCCTGGACCGCTCTGGAAGGACCCCCCAGTTTGATGCTGAGAGGACATCCCGCCTCGTGGTGGCCTGCTGTTTCTTCCACAACATCGCACAGCAGAGGGGCACCGTGCTGCAGGAGGAACGACGACACAAACGATGCGGGGGAGGGGGAGGATGGGCAGGAAATGGGGCCCAGGCAGGCATGGGAAGCCTCACAACGTGCGCGCCAGGGCTAATGCGCAAGAGATGCTCTGATCAGTTTCAGGTTCACCAACCGGAGGCACGGGTGACTCCTGCATGCGAGCTGGCCATTCCATCACACGGTGCCATTGAATCCCTGGTGTAATGGTGGTGGGGATGGTCGGGGGGGGAGCCCAAGCCACCCGTAACGTCCGCCTATTCCCCACCCCCTCCCTGGCCAGCCCAGACCAGCCCACCCCTCACACTTATCTGACAGAGCACCAGGTTTTATCAGCAGTAACAAGTATTTAATGTGACAACGTATGTACAGTTTGTGCCCTAGCCCCTATAATTAAACTATGATCCTTCATCCTGCCAACTTACCTCGTGTCTAACCTTCTGGCCTCACAGGCCCTAACGTTGCATCTTGGTTGTTCCCTGAATGGTACATCAGGATTGGAGGCGGCGTGCTGTAATACCCGCCCTGCGACCTGGGTCCCCACTGGTGGCCGCCTTCAGGACGATCGTGATGGGATGGGCCTGGCCGCTGCTTGGGTGTCCCAGGTGGCGTGGTGACACCCTGTTCTGCCCGCTGCCCACCAGATGCACCAGGGACAGGAGGGGGGGGGGAATCCAAGGTTGTGCAGTGTTCCGACTCCTCCCCTGCAGGGGTCATTCGCATGGGCCTCATCACCTCCTGCTCCCTTGGGTGCCCGGAGGCCTCCAGGCTACTCCATGGGACGGGGGTGCAAGCGGAGCTATCCACTGAGGCTCTCCCCCTACTTGGTGCTGAACGTCCTGGAGGCCCACTGTGGTCTTGACCAGGGTCTGCATGCTCGCAGCCATAGAGCACATGGAATGGACCATCTCCCTCTGGGACTGGGCCACAACCCTCTGTATCTGCGCCACGTTGGCCAGCGCCTGGGCAATGCCACTGACACTCTCAGCCATGGCCAGCTGTGACTGGGCCATGCTCAGGAGCGCTGCTATAATTTCCAGGTGGCTCGGGCACATGGTTGCCTGTGAGGCAGTAACTCTGTGCAGGGCCTCGGCCAGTGCCCACACAGAATGCTGCAAGCCTTGGGCATGCTGATCCATAGCTAACATCATCTCCCCCAATGCCTCCACTGCAGACGCCACCTGTGCGGTGGCACGCATCGTCAGCACCACCTCCTGCTGCTGCACGCGTTGGACTCCTCCACCTGCACCTTGCAGGTGTTGGATGCTCGCCGACAACCCCTCATTTAGCCCCTGGCTCTGCGACTGCATCTCCACAATCGCTGGGACTGTCAGTTCCAGAAGCCCGAAACCCATCTGGGCGGCAGCTATTCCTTGGGGTCGGCCCGCCCTCCTACCGTCCGCCCCCTCAGGTGCTCCTACCTGCACCTGCTGTGCTGGAGCATGTGTATGGTGAGCACCAGATAGTGTCCCAGGTGCCTCTTCACTAAAGTGCCCAACCGAGGTGAGCGTCTCTGGGATGGTGGAGGGTGCTGGGGACAGCTGTGACGGGACGTCAGTGTCATCCTTGGACTCGTCTCGGGCGGAGGGCTGGTGTCCGAGCTGCTCTCAGCGTCACTGCTCAGCTCACTGGGGGGCAACGGTGGCACTGGCTGGGGTGCAAGATGAACTCGCCCCAGCTCCGGCAGGTCCTGCAAGACACAAGACAAGACGCATGGTTAGACCGTGGGCCGAGGGGGCGGTGGGGTGGGGGGGGGGGGGGGGGTTGCGGGTGGTGGTTGTGAGGGTAGGGGTTAAGATGGTGTAGGGATGGCAGTGGTGTGGGGATGAGGGTGGGGTTGAAGGTGGTGCAGGGCTAGGGTGGTGTGGGGGTGGGGGTGAGGGTGGTGTGGGGGTGAGGGCGGGGTGAGGGTGGGGTGGCGGTGGGGGCAGTGCTGAGGATGGTACTGAGGTAAGGGTGGCAGGGCGGTGAGGGTGTTGGGGGGGTGAGGGTGAGGGTGGTGTGGGGGTGAGGGTGGGGCTGAGGATGGGGTGAGGGTGGGGCTGAAGATGGGACTGAGGTAAGGGTGGCAGGGTGGTGAGGGTGGCAGGGCGGTGAGGGTGTTAGGGGGTGAGGGTGAGGGTGGTGTGAGGGTGGTGTTGGGAGGGGCGAGGTTGACACACTTGGCACGGGGAACCGCAACTCAGCAGGGTCTCACTTCCTCGCTCACGGCCGAACTGCACCCCCGGCGACCTCCCTTTCCTCCGGGCTGCCGAGCACGTCCAGGGCCCTCTGCTCTGCCAAGGTTAGGGGCTGTGGGCCCGGCGGTCCCCCTCCAGTCTTCTCCCGCTACCGGCGGTTGTAGGCTGTTGTCTCCTGGGGGGTGGTGGGTGGGGAGAAAACAGAAATCGACAGTGTTAGACAGTCCGACGCATGCAGCCCAGGGGGTGGGTAGTTGGTGGCCTCAGTGGCCAGGGCACTCGACCATGGCTGCCGGTTATAGGTACCGACATATGGTGCAAGGTGGGGGTTCACCCACTCTCCGAGTGGGGGAGGAAGGGCGTTGGGTTACAGGTGTGGAGGACAGGTTTATTGCCAGGGACACAGTGCTGCCTACTCACCCTGGCCGCTCTGAGGAGGTCGTGCAGTTTTTTCTGGCGCTGCTCGACAGTCCGGACGGTGTTGTCCATGGCGCTGACCGCCTCTACCACCTGCACCCAGACATGGCAAATGGCAGTAGCTGACAGCCTCCTTCCCGGGCCAGGGTACAGGGTCATCCGCCTCATCTCCACAGCGTCCAGGAGGGTCTTGAGCTCGGCCTCTGTGAATCACGGGACCACACGTCTTAATGCCATCTTGTTGGCTGGGTTGGAGTGTGCGGGGAGTGAAGTGTGTATATGCGACTGCAGCTTGTCAGCCTCCTGAGTGCCAATCGTGAAACCGGTGAATCTGGCACCGATTCTCATTGGAATCGATTGTGTTCCATGTGGCGCCGGTACTAGCTCCTGAACGGTCGTTGAATCAGTCCAGTTGCGGCACCAATTTTGCTGTTGTGGAACTCCACGATTCTGCGTCGGCGTCAACACTTAGTCTCAGAAATGGAGAATCCCGTCCCATGTCTTTGGACTGTGGGAGGAAATTGGAGCACTCGGAGGAGCAGAGCTAACTACTATGCCTACCGAGCCAGTAATAGACTTGCCTGCCAATCTTTCATTCCAAGTTATCGAGGGCGGATTTCTTTGCATTTAAATTGGCACTCCCACAATTAATTATTCTTACTCTGGATTGGACCTAGTCCTTTTCCATAGTGAACCTTAAGATTCTGTGATCACTGTCTCCTAGATGAACCCCTACTGACACTTGATCCACATGACCCTGATGCACGATGAATGACCACTAAAGCGAGGTTGCAGTTCAATAAGCTAGATGTTCAATAAGCTAGATGTTTCCCCCAGCAGCTCAGGTACAGAATGAAGGCTGCTGGGGCGGCACGGGCTCTTATACCCCGCCGAGCAGGGCAGAGCTACCATACATCTTAACCAATAGAAAGCATACAGTTTCCACCAATGGTGCTCCAGCATACCAGGTACCGTAATACCTCTACAACCACAGGCCTTGCTCAACCAGATCACACATTCACTATCATCCATTCGCTATGTGAATGTAAATATCGGCACATTCCCTGAGGTCCATAGGCTGCTCTCTGCTTTGAGAGCTGACATGCTTGTGATTCAACCTGAGGTTCACCACACATCAAATTGCGAAGTGGGGTGGGGGGTGGGGGGTGGGGGTGGGGGGGGAGGCTGGTGTACAGGGGGGGGGGGGTATGGGGGGGGCCTTCATGAATAACCTCAGCTGGTACGGGAATTGAACCTATACTGTTGATGTTGCTCTGCATTACAAACCAGCAGTCCAGCCAACAAAGCTAACCAACCATCCATTTGCTATCGCCCATTCACTATCACCCATTCACAATCATCGATTCACTCTCAGCGAAAAACTATCACCTATTCACTATCAGCCATTCACTATCATCTATTCACTATCAGCCATTCACTATCATCTATTCACTATCACCCATTCACTATCACCCATTCACTATCTCTCAAATTGCACATTTAAATTTACCATATTGGCCTTCCTGAAAAAGCAGGTAGTAGCCTTTCCGACGCTGCCGCCACTGAGGACACAGGACAGGGTGGTCTCCAGCACCTGGGTGGGGGAGGGGAAGATGTCGGATATCTACCAGGAACTACAGGAGGCGGAGGAAACCCCGGTGGAGGAACAAAGAACAAAGAACAAAGAAATGTACAGCACAGGAACAGGCCCTTCGGCCCTCCAAGCCCGTGCCGATCATGCTGCCCGACTAAACTACAATCTTCTACACTTCCTGGGTCCGTATCCTTCTATTCCCATCCTATTCATGTATTTGTCAAGATGCCCCTTAAATGTCCCTATCGTCCCTGCTTCCACCATCTCCTCCGGTAGCGAGTTCCAGGCACCCACTACCCTCTGCGTAAAAAACTTGCCTCGTACATCTACTCTAAACCTTGCCCCTCTCACCTTAAACCTATGCCCCCTAGTAATTGACCCCTCTACCCTGGGGAAAAGCCTCTGACTATCCACTCTGTCTATGCCCCTCATAATTTTGTATACCTCTATCAGGTCTCCCCTCAACCTCCTTCGTTCCAGTGAGAACAAACCGAGTTTATTCAACCGCTCCTCATAGCTAATGCCCTCCATACCAGGCAACATTCTGGTAAATCTCTTCTGCACCCTCTCTAAAGCCTCCACATCCTTCTGGTAGTGTGGCGACCAGAATTGAACACTATACTCCAAGTGTGGCCTAACTAAGGTTCTATACAGCTGCAACATGACTTGCCAATTCTTAAAAGAACACATGATGAGGAGCTCCAGGGCAAGTGGGAGGAGGAGCTAGGTGAGGAGTTGGAAGCGGGTCTGTGGGCAGAGGTCCTGGGCAGGGTTAATTCCTCCTCATCATGTGCCAGGCTCAGTCTAATTCAATGTAAGGTGGTCCACCGGGCACACATGACGGCAGCGATAATGGGCAAGTTTTTGGGGGTAGAAGACAGTTGTATGAGGTGCAAGGGCAGCCCTGCAAACCATGTCCCCATGTTTTGGGCATGCCCGGAGCTGAGAGAGTTCTGGCAAGGGTTCGCGAGGTCAATGTCCAAGGTGCTTAACACACGGGTGGTGCCGAGTCCAGAGATAGCGATCTTTGGAGTGTCGGAAGATCCGGGAGTTCAGGGGGCAAAAGAGGCCGACGTCTTGGCCTTTGCCTCCCTAGTAGCCCAGAGACAGATTTTATTAATGTGGAGGGACTCAAAGCCCCCGAGTGTAGAGACTTGGGCTAACGACATGGCTGGGTTTCTCAGCCTCGAGAAAATAAAGTTTGCCTTAAGAGGGTCTACGCTGGGGTTCTCTCGGAGGGGGCAGCCGTTCGTCGACTTTCTCGGGGAAAATTAAAATGTCAGCAGCAGCAGCAATCCGTAGGGGAGCGGAGGGGGGGTGGGGTGGGGGGGGTGAGTGCGTCATTGGGATGGTGTGGGAAGATTGAGTCGCGTGGGGTAATGTCTATTTAATTGTTATTGTATATTCTCTTTTTGCACTATGTTAATGTTCACTTTAGTTTGTTTTGTTACTATTGTTTTATTATGAAAAATTCTGCAAAACCTTAATAAAAACACTTTAAACAATTTTTTTTAACCATATTGCAGCCAATGTAATATAAAAGAGGGGAAGAGTCAGTTTTCCCTTGACTCTGCGAAAAGTGCTGGTGCAGACTCGATGGGCCGAATGGCCTCCTTCTGCTTTGTAAATTCTACGATTATGATTCTATGATTACGATTCCATGTAGTTCTCCAAGGGAGGCAACGCTCCGCATTTTGGGATAGCTGGGTTTAGAAAACCCCAACAGAAATGCAGGGCAGTGTCAGGTTGGGGAAATTTCCGGCAGGCAATTTGACAATGATTGTCTGGGCCACAGTTTTCCTCAGCTTTCTCTCAGTGTCAGAGTGGGAGCAACATTGGGCAATGGCATAACCCAGCTCAAAGAATAATCTACTGAAAGGGACAAGGAAAGCGATACATAGGAGCCTGGAGTAACCAGGAATGGATATTCTAATGGATAAGTGCTCCATGTATGCAGTATTCCACTACCAGAAGGGAGTCAACTCTTTGGATTATTGAGCCTTGAGGCAATCAGACATTCTGACTTTTTATAACTTTTTGTCATTGTGCTATTCCAGCCCTGAGAGGGTTAAAAAAACTCCCTTGGCATTTAGTGTACCAAATGTTACATGAAAGGAGATGGCAATAGCAATGCAGTCGGCAGAAAGAGTTTAGTAAGGCCAAACACCAATCTTTCACAATTAACCTCTTTGCTGTTGTCAATACGTAAGAGTTTACATAATGTGGAATTATTAATAGAAGTAAGAGGCATTGGGGCGCATCCCTACCTCTGAGCCAGAAGCTCTGGGTTCGAGTCCCACCTCAGGACTTGACGTCCAAGGAAGTTGCGTTCATAATCCAGTCAAACAGGTTGAGTGTCAACCTGCAAAATCGTTCCAAACACATCAATGGCTGCCAGTAAGAGCGGGAGAGATCCTCGTCAGTCCGCTTGATGTGGAGTGACGTCCCTTGAGCCATAAGCCCCTAGCGACAGCCCAGCAACCTTTTCCGGGAAAAAATCAATATGGAATCAGATGAAAGTCTACCTTGTGCACCATGAGGTGTGGGAAGAGAAACAACAACAATTAACAGAAGTAATATCACTTCATGAAATGAAACTGTGTATTTGCTGAATCACTAACTGACATTGAGATCCTTCAATTAATCAATTAAATTAATTATTCATCAAACAATTCACATGAGGTAAGGTCTCTCAGTCTTTCATCAGTCTGCTTGTTGTGTTCTACCTTTCACTCTTTCAATTGCTTATTGCAAACACATCTATAATCAAACTGAAATCCCATCTTTATAATATTTTATTTTCCTCTGTTTAGCTTTCTGTGAGCCACATGTGTCACTTCCTCAGCCAAGGAGGCTCTTTGTTTACCGCCTGGTTCTTGATCTGAGTATAACCCTGATTTTTACTCTTTCCCTGTGGCATGTTCTTGATCAGTGAGCTGCTCCTCCACTGTGGGCTGGTTTAGCTCAGTTGGCTGAACAGCTGGTTTTGTGATGCAGAGCTCGGGTAGCAGCGGCAGGTTCATACTAGCTAGCGGCAAACCTGCCTTCTCTACCTTGCTCCTTGCATGCGGTGTGGTGATTCTCAAGGTGAAATCACCACCAGTCAGATCTCCCACGGAGAAAGCAGCCGATGGTTATCTGGGATTATGGTGTCCTTTACCTACCTGCTGCTCCACTGAAAGAACGACTGAAAGTTGGGCCAGAATTGTAGTAAGGTTTCTTTAAATTGAACGGAGGACCTGTTAGCAGATTTCCCCATGGTAACTGGCCCAACATCAGGGCTCTTAGTTGGCCACTCTGCTTATGATTCCTGCATGAATGATTTTATTTATCATAATGAGTTTTATTACACGGGTTGATTTTGGTCTTTCATTCATATTAAATGACATACAAATAATACCATCTGCTTTCTTGCTCCTGACTACCTCTGAGCATATTCTCCTATAACAGCAAACAACAGTAACTAGCTCCAGCCCTTTGGGACTGTCACAATGCTACATTGCTCCTGAGCCTCGAGAAGAGACAGCCTTATAGAGGGAACAAAAACAGAAAATGCTAGACAATCTCAGCAGATCTGACAGCATCTGTGGAGAGAGATGAGAGCTAACGTTTCGAGACTGGATGGCTCTTTGTCAAAGCTTTGAACCTGTAGGTCTCTGGATTACTAGCACAGTGACAATACCGCTATGCCACCAATTCCCCCAGGTCTATGCTTTCATAGATAATAAGACAATAAGAACTTCTTTAAATATACAAAATGGAAGAGAGAGGTCAAAGTGAACATAGGCCCATTAGAAAATGAATCTCGGGAGATAATTATGGGGAACAAGGAAATGGTGGAGGATATGGGGTACCAATTAAATGCCATCACTATCACTGGAGGAGTAGTATCAAACAAACTAATGGGGCTAAAGCCAAATAGGTCCCCTGGCCCTGAAGGCTTTCGTCCTGGGATCCTAAAGGAAGTAGTTACAGAGATAATGGGTGTATTGGTTGTCATATTCCAAATGTTGTTGTATTCTGGCGAAGTCCCTAAGGATTGGAAAACTGCCAATGTGACAGAAAAGGAGGGAGGCAAAAAGCGGGTAACTATAGTCCGATTATCCTACCATCTATTGTTCGAAAAATATTGGAATCAATTATTAAGGAAGTAATAGCACCACATTTGGAAAATGATAATCTAATCAAGCAGAGTCCGCATCACTTCATGCAAGGGAAATCGTGTCTGATTAATTTATAGAGTTTTTTTGAGGAATTCTGAATCAGAGTGGATAGAGGGGAACCAGTAGATGTGATGTATTTAGACTGCCAGAAGACATTTGACAAGGTACCTCGCAAAAGGTTAAGTCATAAGATAAGAGCCCTTGGTGTTGGGGGTCGTAAATTGACATGGATAGAGTATTGGCTAATGGGCAGGAAACAATGAGTGGGGATAAACGATTTGCTTTAAGGTTGGCAACCTGTAACCAGTGGGGTTCCACAGGGATCAGTGCTGGGACCGCTTCTGTTTGCAACATATATTAATAACTTGGAGGAAACAATTTGCAGACAACACAAAAATAGATGGAGAGGCAAGTTGTGAGAGGGATACAAACAGTTTGCAAAGAGATATTGATAGGTTAAGTGATTCCTGCCAGCGGAATGGCTCCCCCCCAACTGTGACGGCGCTGGACACAGTCTGCAGTCTCCACACCAGGTTTACGAAAGTTGAGAGGACTCACAACAGACGATGGCGGGAAGTTGGCCCATCGGGGCGGAGCATCAGGGGAGGACCTCAGGTATGTCCTGAGGCCGTCCCAATGGCGTGCGGCGTACACCTCGAGTACGCAGATTTTGAGGGGGCAGGGCATCGGAAAAACGGCACCGCCCCCGATTTCGGAGTAAAAAGGGATTCTCCGGCCGATCGGCGAATGCAATTTTGGCGTCGGCAATAGGATAATCCTGCCCATATTTTCTCTATTTACTCCAAAAACTTATGGGACAGGATTCTCCGTTTCTGAGACCAATGTTGATGCCAACGCAGAATCCGTGGATTTTCACAACAGCAAACTGCCGCCGCACCTGAACCGATTCAACGACCATGGAGGGGCTAGCACCAGCACCACATGGAATACAAGCGATTCCAATGAGAAACGATGTGGGATTCGCTGGGTCCATCATTGACACTCAGGAGGCTGACAAGCTGCAGCTGCATATACACACATCACTCTCCACACGCATCATCCCAGCCACAAGATGGCAGTAAGGAGAGCAAGGTTCGTGGTCGCAAAGTTGGAGACCCTCATGAACTCCGTGGATGAGAGGAGGATGACCCTGTACCCCAGCCCGGGAAGGAGCATGCCAGCTGCTGCCATTCATCGTGCCTGGGCGCAGGTGGCAGAGACAGTCAATGCCTTAGGCAACATTATCCGGACCGGCCAGCAGTGCCGTAGAAAACTGCACAACCTCCTCATGGCGGCCAGGATGAGTAGGCAGCAGTGTGCCCCAGCACTAAACCCCATCCCACACACCTGTAACCCGAAACCCCCTCCCCCCAACCGGAGAGCACGGAACCCCACCCTGCACCACATGACAGCACCAGTAACGGCCTGCCCGACCGGTTGCCCTTGCCACTGAGGCCACTAGCTACCCAGCCCCTGGGCTGAATGCGTCTGACTGTCTAAAACCGTTGTTTTCTGTTCCCCCCTTACCCCCAGGAGAAGGCCACGCACAATTGCCGGCAGCGGGAGAAGACAGGAGGGGGACCTGCGGCCCCTCACTGTGGCAGAACAGAGGGCCCTCGACGTGGTCAGCAGCCCGAAGGAAAGGGAGGTCACCGAGGTAGAGTTTTGCCGTGGGCGAGGAAGTGAAACCCCGCTTAGTTGCGGTTCCCAATGCCACGTGTGTCAACTACCCTCACCCCCACCTTCACCCCCACCCTCACCCCCACCACACACCAGCCCACCACCCCTACTCCACCCCAACATCACCATCAGACTCACACTACACCTCCTCCCCCACCCCAATGCTCATCCCTACTCCCTCCCGGCCCGCGGTCCAATCATGCATCTGTCTTGTGTCTTACAGGAGCTGCTGGTGATGGGGCGGATCATCTGGCAACCCCTGCCCCCAGCCAGTGCCACAGCCAGAGCCCCCCACGTGAGCCAAGCAGCGATGGGAGCAGGTTGGACATCAGCCCTCCGCCCAAGACTCAGGAGACCCCGGAGCTTGGGTTGGAGGATGACAGTGATTTCCTGTCACAGCTTCTCCTACACCCTCCACCATCCCAGAGACACTCACCTCGGTTGGGCACTTTAGCGAAGAGGCTCCTGGGATACTATCTGGTGCTCACCACACAGCTGACTCGGTACAGCAGGTGAAAGTAGGAACACCCGAGGGGCCGGACGTTCGGAGGGCAGGCCGACCCCAGGAACTAGGTGCCATCCAGACGGTTTTCGGGTTTCAGGAACAGACAGTCCCATCAATCATGGAGATACAGCGCAGAGCCAGGGACTACATGAGGGGTTGTCGGCGAGCATCCACTACCAGCAGGTGTAGCTGGAGGAGTCCAACCACGTGCAGCAGCAGGAGGTGGTGCCAACGATGCATGCCATCCAGGCCAACACGGCATGGGTGGCGTCCGGGTTGAGAGGCATTTGGGCGGCTATGTGTCGGCATGTCGAAGGGCTGGGGCATTCTGTGCAGGTGCAGGCCGAGGCCCAGGACAGGGCTGACCTCTCACAGGCAACAATGTGCTAGAGTCACCTGGACATTGCAGTGGCACTCCTGAGCGTGGCCCAGTCACAGCAGGCCATGGCTGGGAACGTCAGCGGCATTGCCAAGCGCTGGTCAACTGTGGCACAAAGACAGAGGGAGGTGTCCCAGTCCCAGTGGGAGATGGCGCAATCACTGGCTGATGTGAAACAAACCCAGAAGGTGGTGGCGCAGTCACTGCGTGATAAGGTGCAGTCCCAGTCAGAGATAGTCCACTCCCTGTGCTCCATGGCTGCAAGCGTGCAGACTCTGGTCGAGACCTGAGCAGGCCTTCAGGACTGGCAGCACCAGGTGGCGGGGAGCCTCAGGGGATAGCTCCGCTTACACCCCCATCCCATGGAGTAGCCTGGGGGCCATTGGGCACCCCGAGAGAGGAGGAGGTGATGGGGCCCGGTGCCTGAACACCCCAGCACCTCGGACTCCCCTCCTCCTGTCCCTGGTGCATCTGGTGGGCAGTGGGCAGAACAGGGCGGCAGCATGCCACCTGGGACACCCGAGCAGTAGCCAGGCCCATCCAGGCCCGGTCGCCCCAGAAGACACCAGCCAAAGGGACCCAGGTCGTAGGGCAGGAATCACAGCAGGCCACCTCCACTTCTGCTCTACCGTCTGGGGATCTACCTAGGCATATTGTTAGGCCAGAAAGTTAGACATCACTTAGATGGCATGGGTGCAGGGCACAGATTTGTTACAGGGTCTAGGGCACAAATCTGTAACTATTTGTTCACATTAAACACCTGTTATCACTGTTACAACCTGTCTCGGTGCTCTGTCAGATGAGTGTGAGGGGTGGGCTGGTCTGGGCTGGACAGAGGTCGGGGGAATGGGCGGATGTTGTGGGTAGCCCAGCAACCCCCCCCCCCCGCCCCCCCCATCCGTCCTCACCACCCTCACCCCAGGGATTCGATGGCACCGTGTGATGGAAGACCAGCTCACATGCAGAGATCACCCAGGTGGACGGTGGAAAGTGCTACCTGGGCAGAAGTCAGACATTGATCCCACCAATACCCACCCAGGTGGCGAACCTGGAGGCAATCAGAGCATCCCATGCGTGTTGGCCCTGGCGCACACCTCGTGCGGCCTCCCTTGCCTGCCTGGGCCCCATGTCCTGCCTCTCCTCCTACCTCCCTCGCATCCTCCTCATCAGAAGAGGCTGGTGTTCCTCCTCCTCATCCAACACATCGCTCGATCATGCTCCTGGTCGCTGTATGGGCGTTGTTGTAGCGGGTCTCCGCGTCGGCCTGTGGCCTCTGGATAAGTGTCATAAGCCACAACTGTAGTGTGTAACCCTTGTCGCCCAGGAGCCAACCCCCCATCTTGAACATGTCAGGAATCATCGAGTGTGCCAGGATGAAGTCGCCGTGCACACTGCCGGGTATCGGGCGCAGACCTGTATGATGTGCAGCTGATGGTCACATACCAGCTGCATGTTCATCGAGAGGAACTCCTTTCAGTTTGTGTAGAACGGCCTGACATCTGCAGGTGCAAGTAGGGCGACATGCATCCCGTCGATCACCCCCTGGTGGGTTCGTCCACATTGAAATGGATGCATTGAATTGCCTGGGCATATCGGGCATCCATGACAGCGAGGATGCATCTGTGCACCAAGGTCTGTGAGATGCCGGACAGGTCCCCATTCGGTGCCTGGAAGGACCCTGTCACGTAAACATTAAGGGCAACCGACACCTTGTCGGCCACTGGGAGCGGGTGTCCTCCCCACTCCTGTGGTGCCAGGTGTGCTATCATCTGGCAAATATGTCGCATTGTCTCTCTGCTCAGCTGGAGTCTTCGATGGCATGCCCTGACCAGCAGGTCCTCAAATGACAGGCGCTGTCAATACACACGAGCCGTGCCTCCTTTGCACCTCCTCCCCCTCGGCCTGTTGGGGGCTCACTCTCCCTCCTGGGCGGCTGCCACCTGTCCCTCTGCAGCATGCTCCACTGCTGCAGCATCCTCCTCCTCGAGCAGCTGCAGGGCATCCCCCAGGGCTGCGGCGACTAGAGGAAAGCCACCATTGCTGGTTGAATTCCAATATCCATTGTCTGCAGAGTGTGAAAGGCTGACATGTTAGCATGGTGCGTACACCCTGCCCAACCAGGTTCACCGGGCTACAGGGTGGCCCCAGTAGGCATCATGGGCTCTGCCCCCACATGTCCCCCCACCAATCCCGGTACCCTTGGCCCCATCATTGGCCAGCACTGTGGGGGCCTCTGGCCCTAGCGCATGTTCCTGATGCCAGGGGTACCATTGGCTGGCACTGCCCTCACCAGGGGTATGCACCGCGGCCCCCGGAGGGGCTACTGTGGGTGTTGCCCTGGGGGGGTGGGGGGGTGGGGGCGTGGCTGAGGGTGGGGTGGGAGTGGGGGGGGGGGGGAAACCCACACAGTCAGTATCACTCTGCAGAACCAGGCGCATGGGTGGATGGTTAGTGGCGTGTGCAGCATGTTGCCGCGGTAATGGCGGTCCGTGACTGGGCACCGTCTCAGGCCGGTGGTGGGGGTCACCTGGGCCACTTAGCCTATTCCCCCCGTCACCCCCCCCCCTCCCATCCCTGGCAAGGACCCCACCCCAGTCAGCCCGGCCAGTGTCTAGCCCGGCAGCCCACAGTCGTTTCTCTCTGTGTCCTACCTCCTCTCTCTCTCCCTTGTCAGCCATGACACTGGTTTCACGATTTTTAAAGCACAAGTGAACCGCACCGTCAGGAACTCAGCCCATCGAAGGAGGAAAATCGCAGAGGCCCCAGGGAATACCCGGTCGGGACCGCTAATAATATGCAAACAGTGTTTACTGTACGTGCGTTCCAGTACGCATTGACGCCGCTGTCGAGGTGACGGAGAATTGCGATTTGGCAACAGATTGGCACACATCGCGTTTTGGCATCAGAACCTATTCTCTGCCCAATCGCGTTTCGCGATTCCGGCATCAGCCAATGGAGTGACTTCAATAACACTCCCATCTCCAGACTGACTATTTTTCACAGATTATTTCTTCCATCCATACTTTTCAAGTATTTTCATCCCATTTAATTCCCGCTAGGGGTGAATATGAACCTAACAGAAACACCAATTTCACTATACCCTCCCACTCTTCCTTGTGTGCTGAGTGCAGCCGCAAGATTTTTCTCTTTCCAACTATACTGCCCACTTGTGTGATATGAATGTCGCCCTGAGGACCATAGGCTGTATGAAGATCCAGGAGGCCGAACACTTGAGTAAACAATAGATTAGTCACAGGAAACTGCCCCTACGTCGGGACTATCAGGATGCCGGTCCAGTGTAGGCTGGGTTTTGTACCACCTGATTACAAGCCCCAGCTGAGTGGGCCACCGCCCACTAGCAGGGAAGTTTGTATTCCACGAGTCCCCCAGGGAGATTGATTAGAGTTACCTGGTGGGCCTCATGAGGGTTATTACAGGCTGTGTCTCCCTTTTTGAGTGATAGCTGGCTGGTGATTTAACCTGAGCATCACCACACCTCAGGCAAGGGGCGAGAATGAGAAGATGGTATGGGAATTGAACCCATGCTGTTGGGCGCCGCTCTGCATCATAAACCGGCTGTCCAGCCAACTGAGCTAAAAAAAAACACCTTGCATGATACACCCTGTTTAAATAGAAGCACACAAGCTAGTGATATTAGTGCCAGATACAGAAAATATCCTGAAATTATAATCATTATTTTTCCAGTGTATCTGATGTGCACATATGTGCAGAAACAAAGAGGATCTCATTTTACTTTGTGGTGACAAATTCCTCTGACCTGTCGAAACCTCTTCCCAAGACTGCTGTCGAAGAAGCAATCAGGTATGACTTAAATCGTTTGTGTAGAAATTGCAGGAAGAAAATGTGCAATGAGCGGTCCCTTCAATGAAGCCTCGACTTCGGCTGATGTTGTGTTTTTAAACATTTCAGAATGGTCAGACCGCGATTCAATAATGCCTTTTCCCTGGATGATCGCACTTTGGAGTTTCTGGGGATTGAACCCACCTTAGCCCCACACAGTGAACCATCTGTTATGGTTTGGCTGATTGTATTTGGTGTTATCATGGGCTTGATTGTGGTCGGTTTAATTGCGATTACCATCATCGGCCACCGTGACAAGATTAAGTGAGTATTTTCAGTTATTTTTCTGTCCCTTTGAAGAGTCAAATATCTGAGTTCCAGAAAGGATGGATATTGTTGAAATAACACTTGGGAAGCAGGGAATGTTATAAAGGGGCTTTGCTCAAGACATGAAATGGGTGGAATTTGAGTGAACTTGGTAGATACTGTAATGTGTTGAGGGATATCTTCCCATGAACATTCTCTTATTCCTGTTTCGATGATCTTATAGACGCATATGATCATAGAATCTTATGCCATGTAAGGAGACCATTTAGTCCTTCAAGTTTGTCCTGGAGATCTTTGAAGGCGCTATTCAATCTCAATTGATGATCAAGAATCTATTTTACCTCATGGTGTCATGTCTGTAGACATACATTTTCCATGGCAGTGCACCTATTCGCCATCTGTTCCATCCAGACTGCAGATGGGCAGGGAGTCCATGAATATCTTCAGCCAGAAATGCTTTACTCACCATGTTGGATTGGGCTTCTCCATTGGTGCTTACTTATTGAATTATTCATGGGATGCAGGCATTGTTGGATAAGCCTAGCATTTATTGCCCATCGCTATGGGTTATCGCTATGGTTAGCACTGCTGCCTCAAAGCACTAGGGATCGGGTTCAATTCCGGTCTTGGGTGACTGTCTGTGTCAAATTTGCACTTTCTTTCTGTGCTTGTACGGGTTTCCTCCCACAGTCCAAAGATGTGCAGGTTAGGTGGATTGGTCATGCTAAATTTCCCCTCAATGTCCAAAAGTTGCCTAAATGTCCCAAAGGTGAGGTGGAGTTATGTGGCGGGATGCTGGCGTCATCCCAGCGCATGCGCAAAGGGGGGTTTGTCTCTGCACCGGCCATGGTGGAGGTCCACAGCAGCCGGTGCGGAGGGAAAGAGTGGCCCCACGGCACAGGCCCGCCTGTGGATTGATGGGCCCCGATCGCGGGCCAGGTCACCGTGGGGGCACCCCCTGGGGCCAGATCCCCCCGCATCCCCCCGAGGACCCTGGAGGCCCACTGCAGAGCCCAGTCCCGCCGGTAAGTACCAGGTCTAATTTACGTCGGCAGGCCCGGCCTAAAACGGGCGGTCGCTCGGCCCATCGTGGGCGGAAATATCGCCGGGGAGGGCGCTACCAGCGGCCGCCAACCAGCGCGCCGCGATTCCTGCCCCCGCCAAAACCCCGGCGGCGGAGAATTCATCAGCCGGCGGGAGCGGGATTCTCCGGCCCAGCGGGGGTCGGAGAATCCCGCCCATGGAGTTACAGGGTTAGGGCGGGGGAGTGGGCCTAGGTAGAGTGCTCTTTCAGGGGGTCGGTGTAGACTTGTTGGGCCAAATGGTCTCCTTCTGCTGTCATGTGAGAGTACCTTTAAGAAATGGGTGCTTAAGAAATGTACCTTTAAGAAATAGGTGTTTACTACTGCAGTGATGTCAGAGAGTGGGTGGAGCTGGGCTGTCTGTCAGCTTTTTACTTTCATTTTTCAGCAGGCTGCAGGGTGTGTTTTAGTTTTGTTTTCAGAGCTGGATAGCTGCAGTCACAGCCAGAAGGTGTATGAATCTCTCTGTAATCTAAAGACTGTAAATCGTTCCTGGTGATTTAAAACTAAGAAAAATAATGACTTTAACCTAATGTGCTTCTGTTGAAAAGTGTTTCTTCTGTCTTCTGGATGTTGCTTGGGAAGTTATTAAGCATTACTTAGTGTTGTATTCTTTGGGAGTTGTATTTGAATTAATGGTTGCTAAGATGTTCACTGTATGTTTTAAAAAGGTTAACTTGAGTTCATAGAATAAACATTGTTTTGCTTTAAAAAAAATACTTTTCCATTTCTGCTGTACCACACCTGTAGAGTGGGCCGTGTGCTCACCATACCACAATCTATTAAAAGTTGTGGGTCAGGTGACCTCCATGATACACTTTGGGGGTTCTCTAAAACTCTGGCCCGTAACAAATTGGGGGCTCGAGGGGGATAAAAGTCTTACTATTGGATTGGCTTAGTGAAATTAAAGACAGTGAGGGGTGAGCATATTGTGGGTGCTTTTCAGGTGTGGTATTATAGTTTAAGTGGGGAGTGTGTTGTGGACAATGGCTCTTTCAGAGGCTCAGAAGTTTTTAGGGGTGGAGACGGTCACACACAGTACCTTACGGACAGAGACTAAAAGCAGACTGTTAGATTTGGCAAAATCATTGCCGTTAACATTACCTGACAAAATGCGAAAAGATGAGGTAATTATGGTGGTGGCTAAGCATTTAAACTTGCCTGAGATACAGTCTGACTCATTAGAAATGGCAAATATCCAGTTGCAGATTAAGTAACTTGAACATGAAAAAGAATTAAAGCAGCTTGAATATGCAATGAGAGAAAAAGACAGAGAGAGGGAGATACAGATCGGGGGAAAAGAAAAGGAGAGCGAAGAAAGAAACAAAGAAAGAATAGCCCCAGCAGAACAAAAAGAAAGAGATAGAGAGGAAAGGGAAAAGGACAGAGAGTTTGAACTTCAGAAAATGGCTATGAAACCTAACAGTCAGTTAAATTTGGCAGACGTAAAGGGAAACGTACAGTTGGATGATAGTGATGTGGATAGTGAGAAAGAGCGTCAAAGTCGAAGGCTTGGTGGGGATCTATTTAAATATGTCCAAGTATTGCCAAGGTTTGACGAGAATGATGTGGAACCTTTTTCATTTCATTTGAGAAGGTAGCTAAACAAATGAAATGGCCACAGGACATGTGGGTATTACTGATTCAAATAAAGCTGATAGGTAGGGCTAGTGAAGTGCTTGCATCATTACCGGAGGAGGTATCTGGGATGTATGAGGAGGTGAAAAAATCCATCTTGGGTGCATATGAACTGGTGCCTGAAGCCTACAGACAAATGTTTAGAAATTTAAGGGAAGAATTTGGTCAAACATACATGGCATTTGAAAGGCTCAAACAGAGTAATTCTGATAGGTAAATAAGAGCTTTGAAAATAGACCAAACATATGAAGCTCTCAGAGAAATTATACTTTTGGAGGAGTTTAAAACTTCAATTCCTGATGTAGTGAGAACTCATGTGGAAGAGCAGAGGGTTAAAACTGCGAGATTAGCAGCAGAAATGGCAGATGATTATGAATTAGTTCATTATTCAAAGCTTGGTTTCTGACATCAGTTTCAGCCGGTGAGGGATAGAAACTGGGGACATGAGAAATATTCAAGTGGTAAAGGTAAAGGTGATCTGATGGGAGATAATCAGGAGAGTGTACCTCAGATTAAAAATGAAATCCAGGAGGGTGGAAAAGCAATGAAAAGTTTCAAATGTTTTCACTGTAATAAACTAGGCCATGTAAAGTCACAGTGTTGGTGGTTGAAGAAAAGCACTGGGAAAGCTGATGTGGTAAAACAGGATTAGACAGTGTCATGATATTCAAACACACATCACAACACACACATCATGATAGACAGACCAACAGACCAATTAGCACACATAACATGACAGCCAATCACAGACAAGAGCAGACACAGTAAAAGACAAGAAACACGACACCTGGTGGCCAGTCCATCTGGAGACAGGACAAGGCCAGGACCTCATTAACAAGACACTCACACAGTCACCACGTGCTGAGTACCAAGACAGATCTGTAAATAACTAGTTGGAATAAAACTGCGTTGTACCAATCGCAACCGTGTTGGTTCATCCATACCTCAGAGCACCCAACACCACAGACAGTGAGGTTTGTTAAAGTGGTAAAGGAAAGCCCAAGTGAAGCGAAGGAGGGGCAAAAGATTGTACAGCCTGATCAAGAGGGGATTGATAAGAAGGTGCCTTGTCTCTTCATAGAGAAAACGCTGCATCCCAGGCAACATCCTGGTGAATCTCCTCTGAACCCTCTCTACTGCAACCACATCCTTCCAATAGTGTGGGGACCAGCACTGCACACAGTACTCTAGCTGTCTAACGAGCATTTTGTACATCACTGGTACAAGTCATCCAGCCCCAACTGTTATGCACCCGTTGAGTGTTTTCCCTGATTACCCTTTGCTGGCGTGTGTGGAAAAGGAATTGAAATGCTATTCTCCGGAACATCACCACACATAACGAAAAGGGAGGTCATTGCGAGCAGGTTTTGTGAAGTGTCTGCTCTGAAATTCCTCGCGTCTGGTATAACATTCTGGCTTTCTCATTGGTGTTGATCCTGTTTGTCAACTAAAATAAAATAATAAATTAATTGTGGCAATTATCCGGCTGTTGCCAATGATACTATTCATTTGTCTACTTTAAACCTTGGAGTGTGTTGCAAGCCTTGTTACCATAGTGATACTGATCCTGTACAGAATGTTCTCGCTCGGACTGGTATGTAAAGCCGCTGCTGGCTTTAAGGTTGCTAGATTTTGCTGACCTTTGACCTGCAATCAGAAGTATCATAAGAAACGGTCCCAGGGTGTGTTTAACAGAGACTACTTGAAACAGTACATCCAGGAACTTCCAAACATTCATTAACTAGAAACAGTAATGTTCAGGGATAGATAAGCACGAGGCTTCTTCCAGAAGCATCTCTCCCTGAGCTCCAGTGACATGAGATCTGACATCACTGATGATATGTTAGCAGTTAGCATAATAGCTTTTAACCCTTTATACAGCATCCTCCCCCCCCCCCCCCCGCCCCGCCCCCAAGTCTTCCATTATACTCATTGAACTACTATTCACTATTTGCACATCATACTGCTCCCAAACCCCCAACTTCATAGGCTCTTGTATCAGTGGCATCAATTTTCAACTGTGTTCTCCGCTCTCCTAGAGGACGTGTAGGACACATGTTCTCCATAGTCCTCCTGGACCCCATTTGAATCATTAGACAGAGATTCCTGCTTTTGGTGAGCAGTATGAAGGTAGAAACCAGATGTTTGCTTCTTTCTCTTTCATGCGACCCCTTCATAGGGAATGCAGCTAGCTGTTTGTTCTCACAGGAATGAGACCTAGTCAGCTTCTGTCAAAGTTGTGTAGCTGTAGAGGGGCTGAAGTTTTCTGATCCATCAATCTCATTTCTTGGTAAAATTATCCAGTTGCTTAAGTACATCCAATGATCCCTGCACCCGGAATGCTGTGCTAGGCAATCCCAATGTCGTAGTCAAGAATGAATCCGACGGTCACCCCGATAAGGTGGCACAGTGGTTAGCACTGCTGCCTCACAGCACCAATCCACCTAACCTGACCTTGGATGTTTGTCTGTGTGCAATTTACACGTTCTCCCTGTGTCTGCCTGGGTTTCCTCCGGGTGGCCAAATAGACTCTTTCTGCACTGTTGGGATTCTATGATGCTATGAAAAAGAGAAAAATGAAGATTATTATCAATTGAAGTTAGCGATACGTCTGTTGATGCTGTCGGGTTTCATCATTCTGATTGTGGCTGTCATCCTGTGCACCCTCTGCTCCCATGCCAGTGTGAGTTCCTTGTTGACTAGGTATCGGCATTTTGAGGGCTTCAGCAGTCAAGGCAACATCTGGAATAGTGCTGAATGTTACCTCAGGTTCTTTCACTCTGCAATGTTTTACTGGGTGAGGTTGTTATTCTGCTGTCTCTACTAGATTTGGTGAAGTTACTCTCCCATGTACATCTGAGGTGTGTCTGAGATCAGCAGCTAGTATACCAGCAGTTTAGTCACTTCCGGCAGCACGGTAGAATTGTGGATAGCACAATTGCTTCACAGCTCCAGGGTCCCAGGTTTGATTCCGGCTTGGGTCACTGTCTGTGCGGAGTCTGCACATCCTCTCCGTGTGTGCGTGGGTTTCCTCCGGGTGGTCCGATTTCCTCCCACAGTCCAAAGATGTGCAGGTTCGGTGGATTGGCCATGATAAATTGCCCTTAGTTCCAAAATTGCCTTTAGTGTTGGGTGGGGTTGCTGGATTGTGGGGATGGGGTGGAGATGTTGACCTTGGGTGGGGTGCTCTTTCCAAGAGCCGGTGCAGACTCGATGGGCCGAATGGCCTACTTCTGCACTGTAAATTCTATGAATCTATGAATTGACTTCAGGGTTTCGGGAGGCAGCTTTTGTGTTCTGCAGGAGTCACCTTGGCCATTTGCAGAGCTTCTGTTCCTGGTTTCCCTTTGTGAAAGTCAGTACCTGCATCAGATTGTCCTCTGTCATTGGTATCCTTACCAGAACAGTCAGGCAATTTGGAATCCTGGTCACACTCATGAGGGTACTATTTTTCTCATCCACTCTCTCTTCAAAAGTAGCACGAGCTGCTCCTCTGGCTGATCTCCATCATTATGGATGACTCGATAGTACAGTGGTCAGCAATGCTGCCTCACAGCGTCAGGGACCCTGGTTCTATTCCGGCCTTGGATGACTGTTTGAGTGGAGTTTGAACTTTCTCCCCGTCTCTGCGTGGGTTTTCTCCGGCTGCTCCGGTTTCCTCCCACAGTCGAAAGATGTGCAGGTTAGGTGGATTGACCATGATCAATACTGGGTTTACTGGGATAGGGTGGGAGAGTGGGCCTAGGTAGGGTGCTCTTTCGGAGGGTCGTGCAGACTCGATGGCCCGAATAGCCTCCTTCTGCACTGTAGGGATTCTATGGATTAGCGGCGGTCCGGTCTCCTGCTTCATCTGCTCTCCTCTCAAAGAGGAATGTCAGTCCCAGAATGCCCTCCTGTGGCTGTAGATATAGTTTTCTTTTTGGAACCTTGTTCAAACCGTCCTGGGTTACTTTGGGTTTCTACTGTAACATGTGATTTACAAATTTTCCTTCTTGTAGTGAATGTATTCACCTAATGCATGAGCTGCCTGTATAATGATGTGACCTATTGTGACCTATGACCTGGAAGTGGTGATAGGAGCTATTCCAGGTACTGTACTAGAACCCCGGTGGGCTCCGCCTCTGGCTCCGCCCTCACCGGGGCCAAAAAAAGGCCGGCCACCTGTGGGTGGCACTCATTTGTACAGCCGATTCTGGCAGGCGAGTTCATGGTTAATAAAGCCTAATGATCACTCACTCTCACGGTCTCACAGTGAATTGACGGTATAACAATTTATTAACCATCGACAGCACCATGGAAGCCGCTCTAAAGCCAGATAAGATCGAACTTGACGCGTGCGCATCAGAGGCCAAGGAGATCTTGGAACATTGGCTTTGATGCTTCGATGCCTACCTCGACTCCTCCACAATGCCTCCCACGGAAACCCTCAAGCTGCGAATCCTCCACGCTCGGGTGAGCCATCGAATCTCCGTGATGATTGAAAAAGCTGCCATGTACGAGGCGGCGGTCGCAAATCTCAAGGCACATTTTGTGAGGCCTGTAAATGAGGTGTTCGCCCAACACCTCTGATGTTTTGGGTGTTCTGGATCCGTGGAACACATACAGGCCACCAACACTTAAAATAGTGCAACACTATTTTACTAAGTTAGAAACTGTTGAACATACTTTCACTGTGGGTTAACACAATGTTAGATTAAACTAAAGACCTATGCCTGTCTGAACCAGTCTATGCACTCAGCACATGGTGAGGACCTGTGCTGTAAGCTGTAAGCTCTGTCCTTGTAGGAGGCTGCATCCTGAATGAGCGGGAACTCTGATGCCCCCTGTCTTTATAGTGAGTGTGCTGCGGTGATTGGCTGCGGTGTTGTGTGTGTTGATTGGTTTTGCTGTGTGTCAATCAGTGTGTGTGTATCTGCACCATGATATACTGGTGTATATCATGACATCCCCCCTTTTATAAAAGAATGTATGTGTGTGGCAATAAATAATGTATGGTGAGAATGTACCTAACTACGTGTGGGGTGCGAAGACATATTTACAGGACAACGTACATGCGAACTAAGCTATTTACATGGGAAGGTGCCTGTTGCAGAGAAGCAGTATGCAACAAGAATAACGAGATCAACACTATATACAAACCAGGGAAACAATCAAACAAAGCAACAAAATAATTCAGAGAGTCTATAAGTCCGCAAAGTTCATAAATTAAGTCTCTGAGGTGGGCGACAAATTCTGGTTGACCGCCTCAAGGATGGGTCGAGAGCCGGCGATTCAGGAGTGGGCTGGACTGCGTCAGAATCAGGGGGAGGCAGAGTGACAGGGAGCTCTGCATAGTCCGTGGCAGGGTCAGCAGGAGGGCGAGGCAACAGTGGAGGATCATGTGGCGAGCGTGGAACGCGACGAAGGGCGCGTCGATTGCGGCGCAGAATGGAGCCATCTGGTAGACGAACCAGGAACGAGCGGGGAGCCACCTGTCGAAGGACAACAGCAGTCGCAGACCAGCCCCCATCCAGAAGATGGATGCGGACGTTGTCAACAGGAGCCAGAGCAGGGAGATCAGCTGCACGGGAGTCAAGAGCCTCCTTGTGCTGTGCACGAGACAGCTGCATCCGGCGAAGGACCGGAACGTGGTAGAGGTCTGGGACATGGATGGACGGCACCGTCGTCCTCAGGGTACGACTCATGAGTAACTGGGCTGGCGACAGGCCAGTGGACAGCGGGGCAGAGCGATAGGCCAGCAAGGCAAGGTGGGAATTGGACCCAGCACGGCAGCCTTGCAGAGGAGCCGTTTGACTATATGTACTCCCTTCTCCGCTTTGCCGTTGGATTGGGGGTACAGGGGACTGGATGTCACATGGACAAAATTGGACCGCCTGGCAAAGTTGGACCATTCCTGGCTGGCGAAGCAGGGGCCATTGTTCGACATAACCGTGAGCGGGATGCCGTGTCGAGCAAATGTTTCTTTACATGCACGAATGACGGGGGACGAGGTGATGTCGTGCAACCCTATCACCCCCGGGTAATTCGAAAAGTAGTCCATGATCAGGACATAGTCTCTACCCAGCGCGTGGAACAGGTCGATGCCCACCATGGTCCATGGTGACGTGACCAACTCATAGGGCTGCAGGGTCTCACGTAGTTGGGCCGGCTGGAAGCGCTGACAAATGGGGCAGTTGAGCACTATGTTGGCTATGTTCTCATTAATGCCGGGCCAGTACACTGCCTCTCGGGCCCGTCGGCGGCACTTTTCCACGCCAAGGTGGCCCTCGTGTAGTTGTTCCAGGACAAGTTGGCGCATGCTATGCGGGATGACAGTGCGGTCCAGTTTTAGAAGAACCCCGTCTACTACCGCCAGATCATCTCTGATATTATAGAACTGAGGGCATTAGCCCTTGAGCTACCTGTCCATTAGGTGGCGCAGGACAGCAAGGGGTCAGCCGCCATCTCGCGGCGAATTTGGACGAGGCGTTCATCCGTGGCAGGTAGATGGGAGGCCGCGAATGCCTCATGGGCGTCAACCTGGCAGACAAATCCCGCTGGGTCACATGGAGTGTTGACAGAGCGTCAGCAATGATGAGGTCTTTGCGTCGGTCTCGACGTGAATTGAGGAAGTCCGTAGACATAATCGTGAAACTTAACCACACCGGTCAGAAGGCCCAGGCACTCCTTTTCTATCTGCACGTAGCGCTGCTCCGTGGGGGTCATCGCATGTGACGCATATGCAACGGGGGCCCATGATGAGGCCTCAACGTTGAAGGAGCACTGCCCCAATGTCGGATTGGCTGGCATCGGTCGAAATTTTGGTCTCCTTGGCTGGATCAAAGAAAGCTAAGACCAGGGCCGTGGTGAGTTTTGTTTTGAGTTCTCTCCATTCGCGCTCGTGGGCAGGGAGCCATTGGAAGTCTGTCATCTTCCTGACCAGGCTCCTGAGAGCCTTGGTATGAGAGGCGAGGTTATAGATAAATTTCCCTAAAAAGTTGACCATGCCCAGAAATCGGAGGATTTCTTGTCCTCTGGTGTTTTCATAGCTGTGATGGCAGCTACCTTGTCCGCATCCGGCTGCACACCCAATTGGGAGATGTGGTCCCCGAGGAACTTGAGTTCCGTCTGACCAAAAGAGCATTTGGCCCTGTTGAGGCAGAGGCCATGCTCATGTATACGTCTGAATACGCGCTGGAGGCGACTAACATGCTCCTGCGGGGTGGTGGACCAAATGATTATGTCGTCGACATAGACGCGTACACCTTCAATGCCTTCCATCATTTGTTCCATAATCCAATGGAACACTTCTGATGCAGATATGATCCCGAACGGCATCCTGTTGTAACAATATCTGCCAAAGGGGGTATTAAATGTGCAAAGTTTCCTGCTGGATTTCTCGAGCTGGATTTGCCAGAATCCTTTGAGGCGTCGAGTTTGGTGAAGAGCTTGGGGCGAGCCATCTCACATATGAGCTCTTCGCGCTTGGGAATTGGATATTGCTCCCTCATGATATTGCGATTTAGATCCTTGGGATCAATGCAAATTCTCAATTCGGCGGAAGGCTTTTTTTACACATACCATGCAACTGACCCAGTCGGTCGGTTCCGTGACTTTGGAAATCACTCCTTGGTTCTGGAGGTCCTGCAGCTGCTGCTTGAGGCGGTCCTTAAGGGGTGCTGGGACCCTGCACTACAGGCGTGGCATTCGGTTTTAATAAAATCTTGTAGGTGTACGGGAGCGTGCCCATGCCCTCGAAGACGTCGTGGTGCTGGTTGATAATGGCGTCGAGCTGCGCCCTGAAGTCGGTGTCCTGAAAGGCAGACGCGACAGCAGGAGAGAGAGAGTGAAGTCTCTGAACTAGGTGCAACAGCTTGCATGCCTGCGCACCAAGCAGGGAGGCTTTCGAGGAGCCCACGATTTCAAAGGGAAGGATGGCTTTGCGTGACTTGTGCATCACTTCGAGCTGACACGAGCCGCTGGCAGCAATGGCATTGCCATTATAATCTAGTAGCTGGCAGGCTGATGGGAGGATGACTGGTTTGACACGAAGGCTTTGGCGGTCAGACCGCGCAATGAGATTGGCGGAGGCACCAGTGTCCAAGCGGAATCGTATTTGGGACCAGTTGACCGTCAGGGTGGCACACCACTCATCGTCTGGATCGATGCTGTATACCGATAGAGGCTGGATTCTTTGCTTCGGGGACACCCTGTTTTTTGTAACGATACCGACTCGAAAAGGTGTCTTCGGGTCCTCGGTGTCAATATCGGGTAGTAGGTCCGCATCGGACTCGGTGACCATGGGTTGGATGGCCCGGACATTCCTGCGAGGCTGGCTGGAGCGATACGAATTGGCAGGCTGAGCTGATCTGCATAAAGCAACATAGTGTCCAAGTTTGCCACATCTCAGACATTGTCGGGATTTGGCAGGGCAGTGCCTCTTTAAGTGGGCGGAGCCACAGTTGCCGCATGTTGTCGCGTCTGTACGTTCGTTGCGCCACCGCGCATGCACGGTGCGGCCGTACATGATGCGCGCCTGCGCAGTACGTTCGTCGACGTCGCTGTCCCTCGTTCGCTGCGCACAAGCGTGGGAGTCCGCGGAAAGCGTGCAAAATGGCCGCCCTCATCCAGACTGAGGCCCTGGAGTTGTTCGATTGCTTGGACCCGTTCTGCCTCGTGGGGACCTTGCCGCGCCGTTTCAGCCGCTTGGATGTGGGAATACCAACTAGTGGCGTGTTCGTGTAGCACGCAGGTCTCGATGGCAGTCGCTAGGGTGAGCTGCTTTACCTTGAGGAGCTGCTGGAGTAGGGGGTCCGACTGAACACCGAAAACGATCCAGTCGCGTATCATGGAGTCGGAGGTGGGCCCGTAATTACAGGACTGTGCAAGGATGCGGAGATGGGTGAGAAAGGACTGGAAAGGTTCATCCTTACCCTGTAAACGCTGTTGGAATACATGGCGCTCGAAACTTTCATTCACCTCTATGTTGCAGTGAGTGCCAAACCTGAGGAGGACCGTCTTGAATTTTGCTTTATTTTCATCATCGGCAAAGGTGGGAGAATTGAAAATGTGGATGGCATGTTCCCCGGCCGTGGATAGGAAGAGACCGATCTTCTTGGTGTCCGCGGCATCTTCCCGATCTGTGGCTTCCAGGTAGAGCTGGAAGCGCTGTTTGAATATCTTCCTGCTGGCCCCCAGGTTACCGGTGATGTGGAGCGGCGGCGGCAGGCGGACGCTGTCCATTTTGCAGGATGACTGTATGCTGGTGGAAGGCAGATCACTTGCAGGTAGGTCTAAGAAAAGTTCTAATATCCCTCAACTCCTGGTATCATGATGTGTTGGGTGTTCTGGATCCGTGGAACACATACAGGCCACCAACACTTAAAATAGTGCAACACTTTTATTAAGTTAGAAACTGTTGAACATACTTTCACTATGGGTTAACACGATGTTAGATTAAACTAAAGACCTATGCCTGTCCGAACCAGTCTATGCACTCAGCACATGGTGAGGATCTGTGCTGTAAGTTGTAAGCTCTGTCCTTGTAGGAGGCTGCATCCCGATTGAGCGGGAACTCTGATGCCCCCTGTCTTTATAGTGAGTGTGCTCTAACTGGTGATTAGCTGCGGTGTTGTGTGTGTTGATTCGTCTTGCTGTGTGTCAATCAGTGTGTGTGCACCTGCACCATGATATACTGGTGTATATCATGGCAACCTCCTCACTACTCGCCGTCAACGTGCCGGGGAATCGCTGGACGAGTACCTTGAAACCCTGACTCTAACTGCAGCTATCGGGATGTGACGCGGAGGAACACATGAACCTACAGATCCGGGACACCTACGTGGCGGGGGTCTGATCGAACTCTATCAGGCAGCGCCTGCTGGAAAACGGGACCTCTGATCTGCGGGACACGGTAAAGCTAGCTACCTCGTTAGAGGTGGCCTACCAGAGCCTCAGTGCGTTCCCCGCCGGCCCGGCGAACCCCTCGTGGACACCCTCGTCGCGGCCCCCGTCGGACTCGACAACGTCACAGGCCTGTGCCGCGCACCTGCCAGCCCAGCCCGGGGAACGGCAGTGCTACTTCTGCAGCCAGGGTCAACACCCCCGGCCAGGCCTCACAGTGACGTGCAGCGACTGTGGGAAAAAGGGACACTTCGCTCGAGTCTGTCTCGGCCGACCTAAGGCCCAGAAATCGAAAATTCACCAGGCCCTACCCATGGACTCGCAGCCCCACAGACCCTGCAATGTGGCTGTGTGCCTGCCCGGAACACCCCCTTCAGACGCGTCACCAGCCTCGTGCGACTCTTGGGGGCCGCCATCTTGGCCGCCGGTTCCAACACCGTCCGACACCTGCGACTCGTGGGGGCCGCCAACTTGGCCGCTGGCTCCGGCACCGACTGACATGAGCGACCGATGGGGGCGGCCATCTTGGTCGCCATCTTCACCCCAGCCCGACACATGCGACTCATGGAGGCCACCATCTTGGGATACCACCGACCACACAGGCTACCCGCAGCTTGGCGCAGTCACCCTCGATCAATCGCAGCCAAAGCACCTGAAAAACTCAGTGCCCGGGTCAACGGGCACGAGACCCCCTGTCTTTTCGACTCCAGGAGCACGGAGAGCTTCTTCCACCCTGACACGGTAAGGCGCTGCTCCCTCCATACCTACCCCGCCTCACAAACAATCTCCCTTGCCTCCAGTTCCCATTCGGTTTAGATCCGGGGGTACAGTGTCACCAATCTCGCGATGCAGGGTGCAGAGTACACTCGTTTTAAGCTCTAAGCCCTCCCCCACCTCTGCACCCCCCTACTGCTTGGATTAGACTTCCAATGTAGTCACCGAAACCTGACCCTACAGTTCGGCGGACCCTTGTCCCCCTCACGGGATGCAGCCTCGCGACCCTCAAAGTCTCCCCCCCCCCCTTCGCTCTTTACGAACCTCACTCCTGACTTTAAGCCCATCGCCACCAGGAGCAGGCGGTACAGTTCCCAAGACATGATTTTTATCAAGTCGGAGGTCCAGCGACTGTTGAGTGAAGGGATCATCGAAGCCAGCAACAGGCCCTGGAGAGCACAAGTGGTGGTCGTCCGGACCGGGGGAAAGAACCGGATGGTTGTGGACTACAGCCAGACCATTAACCTCTTCACGCAACTGGATGCTTACCCCCCCCCCACATAGCGGAGATGGTCAACCAGATCGCACAATACCGTGTGTTCTCAACGGTCGATCTGAAGTCGGCCTACCACCAGCTCCCAATCCACCTGGAAGAGCACCACTACACTGCCTTCGAAGCAGCCGGCCGACTCTTCCACTTCCTCAGGGTCGCCTTCGGTGTCACTAACAGGGTCTCGGTCTTTCAGAGAACTATGGACCCAATGGTGGACCAGTACGGTTTGCGGGCTAATTACCCGTACTTGGACAATGTGACCATCTGCGGCCATGATCAGCAGGACCATGACGCCAACCTTCAGAGATTCCTCCAGACCGCCCAATCCCTCAACATCACATACAACAAAGAGAAGTGCATTTTCCGCACTACCCGACTGGCCATCCTCGGCTACGCCGCGGAGAACGGAGTCCTAGGGCCCGACCCTGACCGTATGCGCCAACTCACAGAACTCCCCCCACCCCACAGCCTCAAAGCCCTCAAACGATGCCTGGGGCTGTTCTCCTACTACGCCCAGTGGGTCCCCAACTATGCAGACAAAGCCCGCCCACTTATTCAAACCACCACTTTTCCCTTGACGGCTGAGGCCCGCTCGGCCTTCAGCCGCATCAAGGCCGACATCACCAAGGCCGCAATGCACACGGCGGACGAGTCCGCCCCTTTTCAGGTAGAGAGCGATGTGTCAAACGTCGCACTGGCCGCCACACTCAACCAGGAGGGCAGGCCAGTAGCATTCTTCTCTAGAACCCTCCACGCTTCCGAAATCTGACACTCCTCGGTTGAGAAGGAAGCACAAGCCATAGTGGAAGCCGTGCGGCACTGGAGGCACTACCTAGCTGGTAGGAGGTTCACCCTCATCACCAACCAGCGGTTGGTCGCTTTCATGTTTGACAACGCACAACGGGGCAAAATAAAAAAATGACAAAATCTTGAGGTGGAGGATCAAACTCTCCACCTACAATTACGATATCAAGTATCGTCCTGGGAAGCTCAATGAGCACCCAGATGCCCTGTTCCGCGGCACATGCGCCAGCGCGCAAGATAACCGACTTCGGACTATCCACGATGACTTCTGCCACCCGGGGGTCATCCGGCTTACCCACTTCATTAAGGCCCGCAATCTGTCCTCCACCGAGGAGGTCAAGGCAATGACCAGGGACTGCCAGGTCTGCGCGGAGTTCACTTCTACCTGCCAGACAAGGCCCGCCTGGTAAAGGTCTCCCGGCCCTTTGAGCACCTGAGTATTGACTTCAAAGGGCCCCACCCCTCCACCAACCGTAATATATACTTTCTAACTGTCGTCAATGAGTACTCCCGCTTCCCCTTCGCTGTCCCCTGCCCCGACATGACCCCAGCCTCTGTGATAAAGGCACTGCACAGTTCTTCACACTGTTCGGTTTCCCTGCTTATGTCCACAGCGACCGGGCCACATTGTTCATGAGCGATGAGCTACATCAGTACATGCTCAGCAAAGGCATCGCCTCAAGCAGGACTATGAGCTATAACCCACAGAGAAACGGGCAGGTGGAGAGGGAGAACGCAACGGTATGGAAGGCCGTCCTTCTGGCCCTCCGGTGTAGAAGTCTTCCAACCCCCCACTGGCAGGACGTCCACCCCAACGCCCTCCACTCCATTAGATCACTCCTCTGCACAGCCACGAACGAGACCCCTCACGACCGTTTGTTTGTCTTCCCTGGGAAGTCCATCTCCGGGGTCTCTCTTCCATCTTGGCTGACAACTCCAGGACCTGTCCTTCTCCGGAGGCATATGAGGAGCCTTAAGACCGATCCCCTGGTCGAGAGGGTCCAGTTGCTGCGCGCCAACCCCCAATACGCCTACATCGCGCACCAGGACGGACGGCAAGATACGGTCTCCCTACGAGACCTGGCGCCAGCTGGTTCCACTGCCAACGTGCCCCCTCCCCGCTGCCTATCGCCACCCCAGCGCCCCTTATGCCCCTCTGGGTCTCCTGTATTGTCCCGCGCCGGCACTGCCGCCACCCACCACTCCCCTGACTACCCCTACCCCCCCAACCGCCTCCGACACGCCGGACCGAGGCTCAAGCTCCAGGCACAGCGCCCCTGGAGTCACCACCTGCAACAACCATGCCCGCCGCATCGCCAGAGCTGAGGAGGTCTAAAAGAACGATCTGGCCTCCAGACAGACTGAATATTTAATGACCCACGTCACCCCCGCTGGACTTGATTTTTTTAACGGGGGTCAATGTTGTGAATGTATTCACCTAATGCATGAGCTGCCTGTATAATGATGTGACCTATTGTGACCTATGACCTGGAAGTGGTGATACGAGCTACTTCCAGGTCCTGTACTGGAATGCTGGTGGGCTCCGCCTCGGGCTCCGCACTCACCGTGGCCATATATAGGCCGGCCACCTGTGGGTGGCACTCATTTGTACAGCCGACTCTGGCAGGCAAGTTCATGGTTAACAAAGCCTAATGTTCACTCACTCTCACAGTCTCACAGTGATCTGACGGTGTAACACTTCTGTTTATGATTTATAAAAGTGCACTATTCTCTGTTTTCGTGTGTGTATGTGAAGTGAGTGATGTAGCTGTAGACTTTTGGGGTGAATAAATGAATAAACAATCCTTCTTTATAAAAATCCATGAAAACTTTCTGTCCAGTCTAAAGCTTTCAGGACACGGGTTCAAATCACACCATGGCAGCTGGTGGAATTTAAATTCAATTAATAAATCTGCAATCTAAATATTGACCATCGGCTTAATTTTCAGATTTTTTGTCAAAGTGTCGAATCGGGCGGGAAAAGCGAAGGGTATCTCGCCGACGGCATTGCCGGGTTTTCCCGCCATAATTCTAAACTCACTAACGAGAAACAATGAAAAGTGAGCCCCACAACATCATTCTGGTGGGACAAGCTCTGAATGAGCCAGCCCCATCAGCAATTTAAGGTTTTAAACGATCATGGCACCCCCGATTGGAAAAATAATAAAATGGAGACAATCACACGCCATGGAACTCCCGTCTCACCCCCGGCTCTGCCCCCTGTCTCTCCCCGGCGTTGTCACCGGTTCCAAGGGCAGTGCCAGGAGCCATATATGTACAATGGGCACGGTAGGGGGGAACATGGTAGCACAGTGGTTAGCACAGTTGCTTCACAGCTCCAGGGCCCCAGGTTCAATTCCTGGCTTGGGTCACTGTCTGTGTGGAGTTTGCACTTTCTCCCCGTGTGTGTGTGGATTTCTTCCGGGTGCTCCGGTTTCCTCCCACTCGTCCAAAGGTGTGCACGTTAGTGAGTTTAGAATTATTGTGGGATACCCTTCGCTTTTCCAGTCCGAATAGACACAGAGGGCATTCTGGGACTGACATTCCTCTTTGGGGGGGGAGTAGATGAAGCAGGAGACCGGACCGCCGCTAATCCATTGAATTCCGATCAGTGCAGAAGGAGGCCATTCGGTCCATCGAGTCTGCACCGGCCCTCCGAAAGAGCACCCTACTTAGGCCCACTCTTCCACCCTATCCCAGTAAACCCAGTATTGATCATGGCCAATCCACCTAACCTGCACATCTTTAGACTGTGGGAGGAAACCCGAGCACCCGGAGGAAACCCACGCACACACAGGGAAAACGTGTAAACACCACACGGACAGTCGCCCAAGGTCGGAAATGAATCTGGGTCCCTGGCGCTGTAACTAATGTCGTCTCACCTATAATAATCAAACTGCATCTTTATTCTGTGTGAAATAAACCACTTCAATTCTTTCCTGCACCTGGCCCCCTTACTGTGCCGATGAAACCAGAAGAGGAATAATGTGAAGTAGCTTCTAAATATTTTATTGTGAATGATATGTTTGGCAGGCAGACCTGCTTTGGTAACAAAGAGTTTTAAAATAAGGGCTCACACCATAACAATGAATAGCTTCGAACCCAGGTTGGAGAGGGGGTTCGAGTCAGTTGTTGTACAACACCATAATGTTTGTTCTGAACATCTGTTGTAGGAAGACAAGAGCCTCCAAAGAGCGAGATGAAGAAAACGAAGATAAAAGTCTCAGTGGAATTGAGAATGGGATCTCCTGTAATCCACTGGATGGGACTGAAGGCCATAAAAATGAAGCTTTGTATCCAGATGATAAACTAACCCAGCTATAAAAATCAACTACTCACAGTCTGCTGAAAAGTTCTTTACCACCTACTGCTGCACTGTATTTTAAACAGAGGATTTAGATGTTCGTAAGAGATCTTAGAAACAAATACTAACCCATGGATCATCTCGATTTTGTTTGTTTTCTTTCTGAATGTCTATGTTTATTTTGTGTTAAATAGGCAGAACTGTGAGGTGGTCAAAAATCCAGGGGTTCTGTGGCAGCAAATTTGGAGTGGCTGCATTATATGATCCTGGCGTTTGACTTTTCTCCATTTCTGACCAACATTCAGCACACACAGGCTAATGCACGGGGGACGTGCTGCTATAGATGTTGAAGAAAAGGGGTGAGAATCCCCTTAATTAACACCATAACCTCATTAAAAAGCGCAGAATTAGAAAGTAGTGTTCAAATGAGGAAACACTTTCACCTCAGTATGACAGTTCTTGTCTATTTAACATATTAAACATCAAATCATGATTTCACATGGGATCAAGTAAATTGGAATCTTCTGCAAAATACCATTTATAATAATTACTAACAAGCCATACACAAACCTTCTCCTGTTAATAATAGACAATAATCTTAACTGGTTTGTCATCTGCTGACATGTCCGGAGATATGTTTCTTGATTGTTGTGAAGGAGCTGTCTGTTATATTCCAACCGGGATTGGTTTAGCGTGATAACCCACCCCATTCATTGCAACCCCCCCTCCCCATCCACCTTCAACCCCTGAACTAACCTCCCTCCCTCAACCATCCCTTCCCCATACCCACCCGCATCTTGCATCCAGACCCTCAAGCAGCCAGCAACCTTGTAACACCGTCCACGCCCATCACACCCCTCCCCACTCAGTCTCACAACAAAGAATCAGCTGGTACCCTTTCAGCTGCTCAATCTCTAGGCAAAATGTTAAGTCCCTTTACCCCACCCCAGAGCAGATTGGGGAAGGGGGCCTAAAATGTATTGGCATGGCAGGGGCACTGTGCCTGTTGCCTACCTGCTGCTATTGGTACTTTACCAATGGCAGCATGTTGGGCAGCCCATTCACCCTTCAACAAATGAATGACCACTTATGGGTCTTCTCCAAACCAATGGTGGGGTGGGATGGCAGGGGGAGGGGGGGGGGGGACGGGAAGTACATCCACTCTTGGAGGTTGGACTTTCCCTAAGATGGGGACAGAAGTCTCACCCTGAGTTAATTAAAGGACCAACAGCTGTTAGCTCTGCATCGAGCGACACAGCCATATGGAGGCAAGTTCGACCTGACTTTTAAGCCAGGTGATGAGGCCTCCACCTCCTTGTAGAATCCCACCCTTTGTCCTAGATTCCATTAACTTTTCCAGCCTTAAACTGATTGGTCTGTCGTTTCCTGGGCTTGGAGTTCATGGAACCCACCAGAGTGGGCTAGGTGGCGAGCCCACATAATCACAATGGACCCATGTTCGATCAATGGCGAGAATGGGCTGATACAAAGAACCCACCCGCCGGTTAATTACTAAGCCATCTAAAGGCCATTATCTCTGAGCCTATTGGGAGTTAGCGGTGGCTCTTGGGTTCTCTCGTCCTGAGTTCCTGTCTGCCAGTGCCCATCCAGCTGATGCCCTTCTTTCAGAGGCACACCATGTCTTTCAAAGGACTTGGTGTCAGGAAGCGGTGTGTCTGTTTGGAGACACTCATCCTGTTCTTGCATCCAACAAACCCCACCTCCCGCCACCCTCCATTGCTGCTGGCCTCTTCCCTGTGACTCCCAATGTAACCACCCCTCACCTGTCTCCTGCGATGATCCCTGGTAAAGGCCTCAAAAATCTACCAGCAGCTGCCACTGCTCTGAGTGACACTGCCAGTACTGGAGAGATGCTGGCCTCTGACTGGATTGCCACTGGATTGATTTGGTTGCACTGGAGGCCCGAGGCTGCCCACAGCATTGTTGGGCACCCCTTGGAGAGAAGACAAGAGTTTCCAATCCGTTCTTCCAACGGTGGGCTGAAGTGGTGTCATCCAAGCTAAATTCCACTCCGATTTCTTTCTTTCTCCTGTCTTGAATAAGAACAAAGAACAAAGAAATGTACAGCACAGGAACAGGCCCTTCGGCCCTCCAAGCCTGTGCCGACCATGCTGCCCGACTAAACTACAATCTTCTACACTTCCTGGGTCCGTATCCTTCTATTCCCATCCTATTCATGTATTTGTCAAGATGCCCCTTAAATGTCACTATCGTCCCTGCTTCCACCACCTCCTCCGGTAGCGAGTTCCAGGCACCCACTACCCTCTGTGTAAAAAACTTGCCTCGTACATCTACTCTAAACCTTGCCCCTCTCACCTTAAACCTATGCCCCCTAGTAATTGACCCCTCTACCCTGGGGAAAAGCCTCTGACTATCCACTCTGTCTATGCCCCTCATAATTTTGTAGACCTCTATCAGGTCTCCCCTCAACCTCCTTCGTTCCAGTGAGAACAAACCGAGTTTATTCAACCGCTCCTCATAGCTAATGCCCTCCATACCAGGCAACATTCTGATAAATCTCTTCTGCACCCTCTCTAAAGCCTCCACATCCTTCTGGTAGTGTGGCGACCAGAATTGAACACTATACTCCAAGTGTGGCCTAACTAAGGTTCTATACAGCTGCAACATGACCTGCCAATAATGGAATGTCACTGGAAACTTTCAACTTATAAGCATTATTGTTGAATCTTTAAATGTTGAATACTTATGACTGACACATCTACAATTTAAACAGTGGTTTCTTTCAATTTACTGGGATGCAAACTGTTAATTCCTGGAAATTCCTTGTTTTGCATTCCATTTTTTTACTTGTATTAAATTCAGTTAGTTCATCCTCTTTATTTATGTTTACACTTCTTCTGCTGTGGAAACAAAGACAAAAGCCGAGAAATAGAAGGTAAACAGCCTTCTAAGCTGCCAACCTCGGGCCAGAGGGCATAATGTCAGAGTACGGGGTCACTCATTTAAGACAGAGATGAGGAGGAATTTCTTCTCTCAGAGGGGAATGTATCTGGGAAATTCTTTACCACAGAGGGCTGTAGAGATTGGGATGTCAAGCATGTTCCAGACTGAAATAGACAGATTTTTAATCAGTAAGAGAATCAAGGGTTATGGGGATAAGGCGGGAAAGTGGAGTTAAGGATTATCAGATCGGATCAGTCATGAGCTCATTGAATGGTGGGACAGACTGGATGGGCCGAATGGCCGACTTCTGCACTTACATCTTATGGCCTTAAGGTCTAACCGGATTGACAGGAAGTGCATGTTCATTATGAGGTTGAAGTCCACCACCCTTCATTATCGTAAAGCCAACTCCATTGGGGGTCAGGAGTGCCTATCAGAATAACCTCACGACTATGAAGGAACTTGTGGCGTGGATGTTAAAGGCCACAGTAACTTTTACAGTCACAGACAATGCCAACTGTGCCTTGGTTCTAGACTGGCTTTGTGACTGCAACAGGTGATATACTCATTGACTGCCTTCCTGGTGATGTGAAGCTGCCTCAAACGTAGTTCCTCAGTTAGTAGGACATGGGAGAAAAGCTCCCTGAAGGCCTCCTGAGGATGTGGCCTCTTATGTGCTGCCCTTCTCCTCTTCCTCCCTTTCATTCTGTTCTGTGATGTCTTCCTTGCTGCACACAAGTGGTGTGTACCATGTACAAGGTGCACTGTAGCAAGTCGCAAAGTGCCTTTTAACAGCACCTTGCAAACCCCCGACCTCTATTACCTACATTAACAACAGTGAATTCATTATCGCTGGATCAAAACCCTGGAACGTCCTCACTGTGGATGTACCTACACCACATGTACTGCAGCGATTCAAGAAGGCAGCTCACCACCACCTTCTCAATGACAATTAGGGATGGGACTTGCCAATTTATTCACATGCCATGAATTAATTAAAAATCACGTTCCATTCAGAGAGACATGCCTAACACACCACTCACGTTTGCAGCCAAATAGTCTGTGGGAACCAACAATAGCAGTGCAAAAGTCAAACGTCTCACCATGTATTCACAGTGAATTCTGGAGAGTGCTACAACACGGCAAAAAAGAAAACACTGACAGCGGCCAGAAATACTATACTAAGTCAGGAGTGTGATGGAAAACTCTCCACTTGCCTGTGTGACAGCTGCTGCAACAGTACTCCAGAAGCATGACACCATCCAGGACAAAGCAGCCCCGCTTGATTTGCACCTCTTCTACAAATAATCAGTCCCTCCACCACTGATGAACAGTGTGTACCATCTACAAGTTTCACTCCAGTAACTCACCAAGGCTCCTTAGACAGCACCTTCCAATCCTATGATTTCTACAACCTAGAAAGATAAAGGCAGAATATACCGAGCAAAACCCCCAAGATTCCCTCCAAGTCACTCACCATCCTGACTTGGAAATATATCGCTAGTCCTTCACTGTCACTGGGTCAAAATCCTGGAACTCCCTCCCTAACAGCACTGTGGGTCTACCTACACCACAAGGACTGCAGCAGTTCAAGAGGGTGGCGCACCACCACCTCGATGCCATTTTGTCCCCACTAACCCCATATCCCTTGATGTCATTAGAGTCCAGAAATCTATCGATTTTTGTCTTGAATATGCTCAATAGAACATAGAACATAACAGCGCAGTACAGACCCTTCGGCCCTCGATGTTGCACCGACCTGTGAACCCAATCTAAAGCCCATCTACACTATTCCCTTATCATCCATGTGTTTATCCAATGGCTATTTAAATGCGCTTAATGTTGGCAAGTCCACTACTGTTGCAGGCAGAGCATTCCACGCCCTTACTACTCTCTGAGTAAAGAACCTACCTTTGACATCTGTCCTATATCTATCTCCCCTCAATTTAAAGCTACGTCCCCTCATGCTAGCCATCACCATCCGAGGAAAAAGGCTCTCACTGTCCACCCTATCTAATCCTCTGATCATCTTGTATGCCTCAATTAAGTCACCTCTTAACCTTCTTCTCTCTAACGGAAACAACCTTAAGTCCCTCAGCCTTTCCTCATAAGATCTTCCCTCCATACCAGGCAACATCCTGGTAAATCTCCTCTGCACCCTTTCCAATGTTTCCACATCCTTCCTATTATGCGGCCACCAGAACTGCGCGCAATACTCCAAATGTGGCCGCACCAGAGTTTTGTACAGCTGCAACATGACCGCTTGGCTCCGAAACTCAAGCCCTCTACCAATGAAAGCTAACACACCGTATGTCTTCTTAACAACCCTATCAACCTGGGTGGCAACTTTCAGGGATCTATGTACATCAACTGCTTTACCCTCGTCCACCTGTTTGGTCACCTTCTCAAAGAACTCAATAAGGTTTGTGAGGCACGACCTACCCTTCACAAAACCATATTGACTATCCCTAATCAAATTATTCCTTTCTGGATGATTATAAATCCTATCTCGTATAAACCTTTCCAAGACTTTGCCCACAACAGAAGTAAGGCTCACTGGTCTATAGTTACAGGGGTTTTCTCTACTCCCCTTCTTGAACAAGGGGACAACATTTTCTATCCTCCAGTCTTCTGGCACTATTCCTGTAGACAATGACGACATAAAAATCAAAGCCAAAGGCTCAGCAATCTCCTCCCTAGCTTCCCAGAGAATCCTAGGATAAATCCCATCCGGCCCAGGGGACTTATCTATTTTCACACTTTCCAGAATGGTTAACACCTCCTCCTTATGAACCTCAAGCCCTTCTAGTCTAGTAGCCTGTATCTCAGTGTTCTCCTCGACAACATTGTCTTCTCCTGTGTGAATACCTACGAAAAATATTCATTTAGCACCTCTCCTATCTCCTCGGACTTCATGCACAACTTCCCACTACTGTCCTTGACTGGCCCTACTCTTACCCTAGTCATTCTTTTATTCCTGACATACCTATAGAAAGCTTTAGGGTTATCCTTGATCCTACCTGCCAAAGACTTCTCATGTCCCCTCCTGGCTCTTCTTAGCTCTCTCTTTAGATCCTTCCTAGCTAACTTGTAACTCTCGAGCGCCCTAACTGAACCTTCACGTCTCATCTTTACATAAGCCTCCTTCTTCCTCTTGACAAGTGATTCAACTACTTTAGTTCCCTCGCTCGATCACTTCCTCCCTGCCTGACAGGTACATACTTATCAAGGACACGCAGTAGCTGTTCCTTGAACAAGCTCCACATTTCAATTGTGCCCATCTCCTGAAGTTTCCTTTCCCATCCTATGCATCCTAAGTCTTGCCTCGTCGCACCATAATTGCCTTTCCCCCAGCTCTAACTCTTGCCCTGTGGTATATACCGATCCCTTTCCATTGCTAAAGTAAACGTAACAGAATTGTGGTCACTATCACCAAAGTGCTCACCTACCTCCAAATCTAACACCTGTCCTGGTTCATTACCCAGTACCAAATCCAATGTGGCCTCGCCTCTTGTTGGCCTATCTACATACTGTGTCAGGAAACCCTCCTGTACACATTGGCCAAAAATGGTCCCATCTAAAGTACTCGAACTATAGCGTTTCCAGTCAATATTTGGAAAGTTAAAGTCCCCCATAACAACTACCCTGTTACTTTCGCTCCTATCCAGAATCATCTTTGCAATCCTTTCCTCTACATCACTGGAACTTTTCGGAGGCCTATAGAAAACTCCCAACAGGGTGACCTCTCCTTTCCTGTTTCTAACCTCAGCCCATACTACCTCAGTAGACGAGTCCTCCTCAAACGTCCTTTCTGCCACCGTAATACTGTCCTTGACTAACAATGCCACCCCTCCCCCTCTTTTACCACCTTCCCTGAGCTTACTGAAATATCTAAACCCCGGAACCTGCAACAACCATTCCTGTCCCTGCTCTATCAATGATTGAGCTTCCCAGACTTCTGCGGTAGAGAATCCCAATGATTCAACACCCTACGAGGGAAGAAATTCCTCCTCATCTAAGTCTTAAATGGCCGATCCCTGAAACTGAGTCTGTGTTCCCTGGTTCTAGACTCACCAGCCAGGGGTAACATCCTTTTCCAAGTACTCTGCCACATCCTGTAAGAACTTTGCAGGTTTCAATGAGATCACCTCTCAATCTTTGAAACTCTAGAGAATACAGGACCTGTTTCCTCAGTCAAAAGACAACCGTGCCATCCTGGGCTGAAGCTCCATTGTAGTCCCTCTATGGTAAGTATATCCTTAGATGAGGAGACCAAACCTGCACGCAATACTCCAGGCGCCGTCTCATCAAGACTCTATACAATTGCAACAAGACATCTTTATTCCTGTACTCAAATCCTCTTATGATGACAGTCAACATACCATTTGACTTCCTGATTGCTTGCTGCACCTACATGTTCACATTTAGCGACTCATGAATAAGGACACCCAGGTCCCTTTAGACATCAATACTTCACAACCTCTGACCATTTAAGAAATACTCTACCTTTATGTTTTTTCTACCATTTTGAGGATACACTTAAGCCAAGTCCTAGTATCTTTCTTCACAGCTCTGTCTCCACATACAGTACAATCCACTCACATGGGCCTCAGTCATACACTTTCCAGATTTTGGAAATCACCATCTGGACAACTAACTCCCCAGATAAAGGGGCATTGTGTTCAATGTGCACGGAGACGGCAAAACCTGCATGGAAAGAGACCAAGGGAATCCTTTGGGCTGCAGGAAGGGAGAGAGCAAGAGTAAGAAAGACACTCTGTAGGAGTTGGTGAGAAAAATGGACACAGTTGTATGGGAACATTAGCAGCATTTACTTCAATTCAGACGGAATCAAGGCAGGTAAAAAGAGTTTCAAAGTTGATTTTTAAAAAGGGAAGAAGATATGGTAAGAAGTAGTATCCAAATTAAAATGAAAATGGAAAAAGAGACTAATTGGGAACAAAACCAAATTGTAGGCACCATTCAAAGAGATAGATTCTCATTGGCTGGAAATAAGACTGCTAGGCTAATATTCCAACCAACAAAAACCAAGGTTGTAACGGAGCCAAGTTGACATTAGTTGTTCGTAAACCAGATTCAGAGGTTTAATAAATAATGGAAATGTTAACTATGTGAATAAATTATTCACAACATACTTAACTAATTTTTAGGCTAACACAGGGTCAAAATAACTCATTTCACAAAGAAGCAGGAAAAGGACTCGCAGTAAGTATACTTGTCTCTTAGGCAATGGAATAGTTATGTCTGGGTTTTGCAGGGCCTCCATTATTAGTCATCTCTGGTTCATCTGAGCAGGTGACAGGGGGCCGTCTGCCTGAAGCATTGCCTTTCCTCTGATAACAAAACCAATAGATCAGGAATTTTAGGATGTGAAGCCAGTGAGGATAAAATATTGGGATATATGTTCAAGTCTGAGTGGTCATACAGCTGCAAACTTAGTACAACGCAGAGATAGGGCATTCAGCCCATTGAGTTCATGCAAACTCTCAGTAGACCAATCCATTGGCACCATACCCCCATTTTATCCTGTTTTTTTCCCCTCAAGCCCTCACCCAATTAATTTCCTTTTTACATCAATCACCATCGCCACATCCATCACCCTAATAGGCAATGAGTTCCAGGCCATTAACGTTTGCTGCATAAAAGATTTCTCGCTCACATCCACCCTCTTGCCGAACACCTTGGCCGGGATTCCCTGAACCCGCGCCGGCCCCAAGGGAACCCCAGCTCATGCACAGAATCACACCGGCCATTCCACGCCGGCCAGATCCCCCTGCGCCCCCCCCCCCGAGGACTCTGCAGGCCGCCCGTGGAGCCAGGTGCCGCTGGTAAGGACCTGTTGTGATTTACGCCGGTGGGTCCGGCCGAAAACGGGTGGCCACTCGGCCCATCGTGGGCCAGAGAATCGCCGGAGGGGCTGCTGCCAACGGCTCCCGACCGGCGCGGCGGGATTCCCGCCCCTGCCAAAACCCCGGCGGGGGTTCGGAGAATCCCGCCCCTGGTCCCTTAGTGTTTATATGATCAGCCAACAGGACCACCTTTGCATTTCTTCACCTTATCCAGACCTGTCAGCTTCTCTAACCTAGCCATGTAGTTAAAATTACCCACGCCCGAAACCATTCAGGTAGATCTCCTCCCCAGGGCCCTCCCCACAGAGTAATGATCAAGGCTGGATGAACCAGAGCTTAACAGCTCAACATAACTTCCCTGCTTAAGAAGGCCAAGATCCCATGTGTTTTGCTAAACACGCTCTCAATATGTCCTGACACCTTCAAAAGTTTATGCAGATGAACATCCAGGTCCCTCTGTACTTTCACATTCTGTTTAACTGTGCCTTTACGTCCATATTGTCTCTCCCTGACCCTTCTGGCAAAATGTATCACACATATTTCTCTGTGTTAAACTCTATCTGCCATATGTCTGCCCATCCAATTTATGCCCTGTTGCAGTTGAATGGCATCATCATGGTGGTTGACTTGGAAGGGAATTTGATGATGGTAGTGTTCCTGTAATCTTATTGCTCCTATCATTTTTGGCAGTCGAGGTCAGGGGCCTGGGCAGATGCGTCATGGTATAGATATCCAGTCAATTTGATGTATGTACTGCACGGAAAACTGAGTCCAGGGCAATGGGTAACGATTCTTAAATTAGGCTGTAGTGCAGCCACTGAATTGAACAGAACATCGCCATCTCTGTTGTCAAGATTATTTAGTAGTCTGTAAACTGATGGTTCCTAGTTTGCAGAATTCTAGTCACATCTATAGTGAGGGGGATGTATTTTTACACAGAGCTGTAATATAAGACATGGATGCAAAATGCTCATCTAACTTCTGTCATTACATTGATAGGAAGGCTAATGAAATGGTATAAATCTCTGGGCTTTGCCCAAGTTGTGGAGGGAGAACCCGAGGAGGACATTTAACTCCTGATTTTTGATGACGTATCCAAGCCATTGGCCAGAGGACTTCATTGGGGGAGGGATTCTTAACCCCATTTGTCAGCATTGTGAAATGGCAGAAAATGTTCCCACTCCCATCCTAAATATTGCAACATTTTAAGGTACCTGGCTCTAGATACCATGACTGAAGCTTCTGGCCTTTTGACTGTATAGTGTCCTCCCGGGCAACACATCTTCCTGACAGAGTGAGTATGGACAGTAACAATGAAGACTCCATTGAGCACAGTCCATTGCTTGAGTTTGGGGAAATCCTTAAAGCTATTTCATAAAGTTATATAGGAAAACTGAACACCCATCCATAGTGAGCTATTAGGATGGTGAATTGAAGAATTGGACCTTTGGGATGATCTTTGGCGAGATGGGGGGCGGGGGGCTACCGGGGGATAGCTTCTGAGACTGGTATACATGCCCACATTCATACCAAGTCCCATCCATCCAACACCCTGTGCTCGCTGACCTACATTGACTCCAGGTCTGGTGATGCCTTTATTTTGAAATTATCATCCTTGTCTTCAAATCACCTACCTGCCTCTGTCTAACTCTGTAATCTCTTTTCAAGTACCAAGATCTTCAACTGTGAAATTCCCTCCCAAACCCTCCCTATTTCACTTTCCTCCTTTAAGACTATCCTGAAAGCCAATTTTTTGACAAGCTTTTGACCCGAGTTACCTTCTCCTTAAGTGGCTTGGTGTTGAATTGTGTTTCCTAATCACTCCCAAGATATTCCTTTTTGGTGGGGGGTTCCCATGTTAACGTGCTATACAAGTAAAATCTGTTGTTATTTGAATTGTGTGAAGGATCCCGGGGAATGACGGAGGAGTTGGGCTGTGGCCGAGATGGTTTGCAGTCTGGGTCACTGCAGGGCTAGGGGAGATTCCTGAGATAGTAAACTGTGAGGCTACAATGAAGAATCACACAAAAAGGTGCTCATTTTAAATTTGAGGCATTGTTGGGTTAGGAGCCAATATAGGCCTGAGAGGACAGGAATTCTGGAGAGTGGGACCTTGTGCTCAAAAAGATACAGACACCAGAGTTCTGGATAAACTGACTGTCATAATATACACATCAGTAGGTGATAGTGCAGAGACACACACTGACTGACACACTGCAAGACCAATCAACACACACAGCACAGCAGCCAATCACCAGTTAGGGCACGGGCACTATAAAGACAGAGGGCACCAGTTTTCCCGCTCATTCGGGATGCAGCCTCTGAGAGAGACTGTTATAACCTGCCTGCTTACCATTGGCTGGGGACTAATGACAATCCCACAATCCTGTGGGAGTATGAGCTTCCCCAATGAAGGGGGCGGAGAAACCATTAGTAAACTCCATGTATAAATAAAGCTGGCCAGTTCAGGAACCAGCAGGAAGGAGTGAGCAGCAAGGGAAGTTGCTGCTGCTATTATATATATATGTTATTGTAAATAAATGTTATTACTTTGTATCCTTAAAACGCGTGCTGGATTCTTCGTGGCCCTCACAAAAGAGACAGAGCCCGCAGTCAGTAGCACAAACATCCACCTGGTGCTCGCAGTATAGGCTGGTCAGGTTAGGCATAGGTCTTCAGTCAATCTAACATAGTGTTGACCCACAGTGCAAGTATGTTTAACAGCTCTTAGTTAAATAAAATAGAGTTGTACTATTACAAGTGTTGGTAGCCTGTCTATGTTACTGCTAAGGTAAACGCAGTCTCCACAGATCCAGAGTACCCAACACATTACTGACATTTCACGCCGGAATGTGGCGACTCGGGGCTTTTCAGAGTAACTTCATTTGAAGCCTACTTGTGACAATAAGCGATTTTCATTTATGGAATATAGGAGATCAACTAAAATTACTGGGGTATTTGGGATTGATTTTCCTGTTGCGATAACCCTCACGAGGATCATGGGGGAAATCACTGGCAAACAGGTTCTCTTGGTGAGCGGGTGGAGGCCCGCCTAGCTGGGGCTCGTTAGCAGAACCTTTAAATGACCCGGACCGGCAGTTCCCGAAAGTCCTGCACTGCGACATTTGTTTTCTGTGCCGGGGTAGTGGCTTTAGTTTCAGTTTAAAATAAACCAGTTTGGCCTTTCACTCTGTGCCTTCTGGGATTATTGTTGTAGTGTTGAATTCGGAAGGCAGTGACGGGGTATGCAATCGGTTCTGCCAAGGCCGCTAGTCAGAGACCTGAGCCATTTCCAGCATTGGTGTCCCCCCCTGTGGCAGTTCATTTGCTGCGGGCATTCTCTGATTGCTTCAGGAGGGTGGAAACCCAGCACCCTGAAGGCAGTCTCTTAGAGGGGAGGTGTACATTTTGATGGTAGAGAACACAGAGTGATTTCCTGCAACGGCAGATAGCTATTTTCATGAAAGATCCCCAAATTGAATGGTACAGGAGTAACAATGCTTGCACAGCCAGTGAGAAACAGGCCTCATCCTCACCAATGGTGACAGGACCTCAGGCAAGTAGAGTCACAGCAGAGAAAGAGGCCCTTTGCCCAACTGTGTTTGTGCCAGCCATCAAGGTGGGGTGGGTGGGGGGTGGGGGGGGGCTGTGGGGGTGGTGGGGGGGGGGGGGAGGGGGGGCGGTGGGGGGGGGGGTGGTGGGGGGGTGTGGGGGGGTGTGGGGGTGTGGGGGTGGGGGGGTGTGGGGAGGGGGGGTGGGTGGGGGGGTGTGTGGGGGGTGGGGGGGTGGAGGGGGGGTGGAGGGGGGGTGTGGGGGGGGGTGGGGGTGTGGGGGTGGGGGGGTGTGGGGAGGGGGGGTGGGTGGGGGGGTGTGTGGGGGGTGGGGGGGTGGAGGGGGGGTGGAGGGGGGGTGGGGTGGGGGGGTGGGGTGGGGAGGGTGGAGGGGGGGTGGGGTGGGGGGGGGTAGCCTTCTTGACTACCTTCTCCACCTGTGTTGCCCCATTCAGTGACCTGTGGACCTGTACACCTAAATCTCTCTGACTTTCAATACTCTTGAGGCTTCTACCATTCACTGTACATTCCCTCCCTGCATTAGACCTTCCAAAATGCATTACCTCACATTTCATAGATTATCATAGAATTTACAGTGCAGAAGGAGGCCATTCGGCCCATCGAGTCTGCACCGGCTCTTGGAAAGAGCACCCTACCCAAGGTCAACACCTCCACCCTATCCCCATAACCCAGCAACTCCACCCAACACGAAGGGCAATTTTGGACACTAAGGGCAATTTATCATGGCCAATCCACCTAACCTGCACATCTTTGGACTGTGGGAGGAAACCGGAGCACCCGGAGGAAACCCACGCACACACGGGGAGGATGTGCAGACTCCGCACAAACAGTGACCCAAGCCAGAATCGAACCTGGGACCCTGGAGCTGTGAAGCAATTGTGCTATCCACAATGCTACCGTGCTGCCCCATTTGTCCGGATTAAACTCCATCTGCCATCTCTCTGCCCAAGTCTCCAAACAATCTAAATCCTGTTGAATCCTCTGACTGTCCTCATCGCTATACGCAATTCCACCAACCTTTGTGTCGTCTGCAAACATACTAATCAGGCCAGTTACATTTTCCTCCAAATAATTTATATATACTACGAACAGCACTGATCCCTGCGGAACATCACTGGTCACACCCCTCCAATTAGAAAAGCACCCTTCCATTTCTACTCTCTGCCTTCTATGACCTAGCCAGCTCACCCCTGATCCCGTGTGACTTCACCTTTTGTACCAGTCTACCAGGAGGGACCTTGTCAAAGGCCTTACTGAAGTCCATATAGACAACATCCACTGCCCTACCTGCATCAATCATCTTTGTGACTTCTTCGAAAAACTCTATCAATTTAGTGAGACACGCCTTCCCCTTCACCATGCTGCCTCTCACTAATACGTCCATTTGCTTCCAAATGGGAGTAGATCCTGTCTCGAAGAATTCTCTCCAGTAATTTCCCTACCACTGATGTAAGGCTCACCGGCCTGTAGTTCCCTGGATTATCCTTGCTACCCTTCTTAAACAAAGGAACAACATTGGCTATTCTCCAGTCCTCTGGGACATCACCTGAAGACAGTGATGATCCAAAGATTTCTGTCAAGGCCTCAGCAATTTTCTCTCTAGCCATCTTCAGTATTCTGAGGTAGATCCCATCAGGCCCTGGGGACTTATCTACCTTAATATTTTTCAAGACGCCCAACACCTCGTCTTTTTGGATCTCAATGTGACTCAGGCTATCTACGCACCCTTCTCCAGACTCAACATCCACCAATTCCTTCTCCTTGGTGAATACTGATGCAAAATATTCATTTAGTACCTCACCCATTTCCTCTGGCTCCACACATAGATTCCCTTGTCTATCCTTCAGTGGGCCAACCCTTTCCCTGGCTACCCTCTTGCTTTTTATATATGTGTAAAAAGCCTTGGGACTTTCCTCAACCCTATTTGCCAATGACTTTTCGTGACCCCTTCTAGCCCTCCTGACTCCTTGCTTAAGTTCCTTCCTACTTTCCTTTTTTTTAATTAAATATTTTATTGAAAATTTTTGGTCAACCAACACAGTACATTGTGCATCCTTTACACAATATTATAACAACACAAATAACAATGACCTATTTTATAAACAAAAAATGAATAAATAATAAATAACAAAAATGAAAACTAGCCCTAATTGGCAACTGCCTTGTCACAAGTAACACTCTCCAAAAATATAATTTAACAGTCCAATATATAATTATCTGTAACAACGACCTATACATACTATACAGTATATATTAACAACCCTGAGAGTCCTTCTGGTTCCTCCTCCCCCCCCCTCCCCCCCCCCCCCCCCCCCCCCCCCCGATCCTGGGCTGCTGCTGCTGCCTTCTTTTTCCCATTCCGTCTATCTTTCTGCGAGGTATTCGACGAACGGTTGCCGCCGCCTGGTGACCCCTTGAGCCGACCCCCTCAGGACGAACTTAATCCGCTCTAGCTTTATAAACCCCGCCATGTCATTTATCCAGGTCTCCACCCCCGGGGGCTTGGCTTCTTTCCACATTAGCAATATCCTGCGCCGGGCTACTAGGGACGCAAAGGCCAAAACATCGGCCTCTCTCGCCTCCTGCACTCCCGGCTCTTGTGCAACCCCAAATATAGCCAACCCCCAGCTTGGTTCGACCCGGACTCCTACTACTTTTGAAAGCACCTTTGTCACACCCATCCAAAACCCCTGTAGTGCCGGGCATGACCAAAACATATGGGTATGATTCGCTGGGCTTCTCGAGCACCTCGCACACCTATCCTCCACCCCAAAAAATTTACTGAGCCGTGCTCCAGTCATATGTGCCCTGCGTAATACCTTAAACTGAATCAGGCTTAGCCTGGCACACGAGGACGACGAGTTTACCCTGCTTAGGGCATCTGCCCACAGCCCCTCCTCGATCTCCTCCCCCAGCTCTTCTTCCCATTTCCCTTTTAATTCATCTACCATAGTCTCCCCTTCGTCCCTCATTTCCCTATATATATCTGACACCTTACCATCCCCCACCCATGTCTTTGAGATCACTCTGTCCTGCACCTCTTGTGTCGGGAGCTGCGGGAATTCCCTCACCTGTTGCCTCGCAAAAGCCCTCAGTTGCATATACCTGAATGCATTCCCTTGGGGCAACCCATATTTCTCGGTCAGCGCTCCCAGACTCGCGAACTTCCCATCCACAAACAGATCTTTCAGTTGCGTTATTCCTGCTCTTTGCCACATTCCATATCCCCCATCCATTCCCCCCGGGGCAAACCTATGATTGTTTCTTATCGGGGACCCCCCCAAGGCTCCAGTCTTTCCCCTATGCCGTCTCCACTGTCCCCAAATCTTCAGTGTAGCCACCACCACCGGGCTTGTGGTGTAGTTCCTCGGTGAGAACGGCAATGGGGCTGTCAACATAGCCTGTAGGCTAGTCCCCCTACAGGACGCCCTCTCTAATCTCTTCCACGCCGCTCCCTCCTCCTCTCCCATCCACTTACTCACCATTGAAATATTAGCGGCCCAATAATACTCACTTAGGCTCGGTAGTGCCAGCCCCCCCCTATCCCTGCTACGCTGTAAGAATCCCTTCCTCACTCTCGTGGTCTTCCCGGCCCACACAAAACCCATGATGCTCTTTTCAATCCTTTTAAAAAAAGCCTTCGTGATCACCACCGGGAGGCACTGAAACACAAAGAGGAATCTCGGGAGGACCACCATCTTAACCGCCTGCACCCTCCCTGCCAGTGACAGGGATACCATGTCCCATCTCTTGAAATCCTCCTCCATCTGTTCCACCAACCGCGTTAAATTTAACCTATGCAATGTGCCCCAATTCTTAGCTATCTGGATCCCCAGGTAACGAAAGTCCCTTGTTACCTTCCTCAACGGTAGGTCCTCTATTTCTCTACTCTGCTCCCCTGGATGCACCACAAACAACTCACTTTTCCCCATGTTCAATTAATACCCTGAAAAATCCCCAAACTCCCCAAGTATCCGCATTATTTTTGGCATCCCCTCCGCCGGGTCCGCCACGTATAGTAGCAAATCGTCCGCATACAAAGATACCCGGTGTTCTTCTCCTCCCCTAAGTACTCCCCTCCACTTCTTGGAACCCCTCAACGCTATCACCAGGGGCTCAATCGCCAGTGCAAACAATAATGGGGACAGAGGGCATCCCTGCCTTGTCCCTCTATGGAGCCGAAAATATGCAGATCCCCGTCCATTCGTGACCACGCTCGCCACTGGGGCCCTATACAACAGCTGCACCCATCTAACATACCCCTCTCCAAAACCAAATCTCCTCAACACCTCCCACAAATAATCCCACTCCACTCTATCAAATGCTTTCTCGGCATCCATCGCCACTACTATCTCCGTTTCTCCCTCTGGTGGGGCCATCATCATTACCCCTAACAACCTCCGTATATTCGTGTTCAACTGTCTCCCCTTCACAAACCCAGTTTGGTCCTCGTGGACCACCCCCGGGACACATTCCTCTATTCTCATTGCCATTACCTTGGCCAGGACCTTGGCATCTACATTTAGGAGGGAAATAGGTCTATAGGACCCGCATTGTAGCGGGTCCTTTTCCTTCTTTAAGAGAAGCGATATCGTTGCTTCAGACATAGTCGGGGGCAGTTGTACCCTTTCCTTTGCCTCATTAAAGGTCCTCGTCAGTACCGGGGCGAGCAAGTCCACATATTTTCTATAGAATTCGACTGGGAATCCATCCGGTCCCGGGGCCTTTCCCGCCTGCATGCTCCTTATTCCTTTCACCACTTCTTCTACCTCGATCTGTGCTCCCAGTCCCACCCTTTCCTGCTCTTCCACCTTGGGAAATTCCAGCCGATCCAAGAAGCCCATCATTCTCTCCCTCCCATCCGGGGGTTGAGCTTCATATAATTTTTTATAAAATGTCTTGAACACTCCATTCACTCTCTCCGCTCCCCGCTCCATCTCTCCTTCCTCATCCCTCACTCCCCCTATTTCCCTCGCTGCTCCTCTTTTCCTCAATTGGTGTGCCAGCAACCTGCTCGCCTTCTCCCCATATTCGTACTGTACACCCTGTGCCTTCCTCCATTGTGCCTCTGCAGTGCCTGTAGTCAGCAAGTCAAATTCTACATGTAGCCTTTGCCTTTCCCTGTACAGTCCCTCCTCCGGTGCTTCCGCATATTGTCTGTCCACCCTCAAAAGTTCTTGCAGCAACCGCTCCCGTTCCTTGCTCTCCTGCTTCCCTTTATGTGCCCTTATTGATATCAGCCTCCCTCTAACCACCGCCTTCAACGCCTCCCAGACCACTCCCACCTGGACCTCCCCATTATCATTGAGTTCCAAGTACTTTTCAATGCACCCCCTCACCCTTAGACACACCCCCTCATCTGCCATTAGTCCCATGTCCATTCTCCAGGGTGGGCGCCCTCCTGTTTCCTCCCCTATCTCCAAGTCCACCCAGTGTGGAGCGTGATCCAAAATGGCTATAGCCGTATACTCCGTTCCCCTCACCTTCGGGATCAATGCCCTACCCAGCACAAAAAAGTCTATTCGCGAGTAGACTTTATGGACATAGGAGAAAAACGAGAACTCCTTACTCCTAGGTCTGCTAAATCTCCACGGGTCTACACCTCCCATCTGCTCCATAAAATCTTTAAGTACCTTGGCTGCTGCCGGCCTCCTTCCAGTCCTGGACTTCGACCTATCCAGCCCTGGTTCCAACACCGTATTAAAATCTCCCCCCATTATCAGCTTTCCCACCTCTAGGTCCGGAATGCGTCCTAGCATCCGCCTCATAAAATTGGCATCATCCCAGTTCGGGGCATATACGTTTACCAAAACCACCGTCTCTCCCTGTAGTTTGCCACTCACCATCACGTATCTGCCCCCGTTATCCGCCACTATAGTCTTTGCCTCGAACATTACCCGCTTCCCCACTAATATAGCCACCCCCCTGTTTTTCGCATCTAGCCCCGAATGGAACACCTGCCCCACCCATCCTTTGCGTAGCCTAACCTGGTCTATCAGTTTCAGGTGCATTTCCTGTAACATAACCACATCTGCCTTAAGTTTCTTAAGGTGTGCGAGTACCCGTGCCCTCTTTATCGGCCCGTTCAGCCCTCTCACGTTCCACGTGATCAGCCGAGTTGGGGGGCTTCCTACCCCCCCCCCCCCCCCCCCTTGTCGATTAGCCATCACCTTTTTCCAGCTCCTCACCCGGTTCCCACGCAGCTGTATCTCCCCCAGGCGGTGCCCCCCCGCCCGTCCTCTCCCATACCAGCTCCCCCCTCTCCCCAGCAGCAGCAACCCGGTAATTCCCCCCTCCCACCCCCCCCCGCTAGATCCCCCGCTAGCTTAATTACTCCCCCCATGTTGCTCCCAGAAGTCAGCAAACTCTGGCTGACCTCGGCTTCCCCCCGTGACCTCGGCTCGCACCGTGCGACGCCCCCTCCTTCTTGCTTCTCTATTCCCGCCATGATTATCATAGCGCGGGAACCAAGCCCGCGCTTCTCCCTTGGCCCCGCCCCCAATGGCCAACGCCCTACCTCCTCCACCTCCCCTCCTCCCCCCATCACCACCTGTGGGAGAGAGAAAAGTTACCACATCGCAGGATTAGTACATAAAACCCCTCTTTGCCCCCCACATTCGCCCCACCACTTTGTTCAAACGTTCTTTTTAATAACCCGCTCATTCCAGTTTTTCTTCCACAATAAAAGTCCACGCTTCATCCGCCGTCTCAAAGTAGTGGTGCCTCCCTCGATATGTGACCCACAATCTTGCCGGTTGCAGCATTCCAAATTTTATCTTCTTTTTATGAAGCACCGCCTTGGCCCGATTAAAGCTCGCCCTCCTTCTCGCCACCTCCGCACTCCAGTCTTGATAAACGCGGATCACCGCGTTCTCCCATTTACTGCTCCGAGTTTTCTTCGCCCATCTAAGGACCATTTCTCTATCCTTAAAACGGAGGAATCTCACCACTCTGGCTCTGGTAATTTCTCCTGCTCTCGGTCCTCGCGCCATCACTCGGTATGCTCCCTCCACCTCCAACGGACCCGCCGGGGCCTCCGCTCCTATTAACGAGTGCAGCATCGTGCTCACATATGCCCCGACGTCCGCTCCCCCCACACCTTCAGGAAGACCAAGAATCCTCAGGTTGTTCCTCCTTGCGTTGTTTTCCAGTGCCTCCAACCTTTCCACACATCGTTTCTGATGTGCCTCCTGCGCCTCCGTCTTCACCACCAGGCCCTGTATGTTGTCCTCATTCTCGGCTGCCTTTGCCTTCACGACCCGAAGCTCCCGCTCCTGGGTCTTTTGTTCCTCCTTTAGCCCTTCGATCGCCTGTAGTATCGGGGCCAACAGCTCTTTCTTCATTTCCTTTTTGATCTCTTCCACACAGCATTTCAAGAACTCTTGTTGTTCAGGGCCCCATGTTAAACTGCCACCTTCCGACGCCATCTTGGTTTTTGCTTGCCTTCCTTGCCGCTGTTCTAAAGGATCCACTGCAATCTGGCCACTTTCTCCTCCTTTTTCCATCCGTATCCAGGGGAGATTCCCTTCTGGTTTACCGCACAGTGTTTTTAGCTGTCAAAATTGCCGTTGGGGCTCCTATCAAGAGCCCAAAAGTCCGTTTCACAGGGAGCTGCCGAAACGTGCAACTCAGCTGGTCATCGCCGCACCCGGAAGTCCCCTTCCTACTTTCCTTATATTCCACACAGGCTTCGTGTGTTCCCAGCCTTCTAGCCCTGACAAATGCCTCCTTTTTCTTTTTGACGAGGCCTACAATATCTCTCGTTATCCAAGGTTCCCGAAAATTGCCGTATTTATCCTTCTTCCTCACAGGAACATGCCGGTCCTGAATTCCTTTCAACTGACATTTGAAAGCCTCCCACATGTCAGATGTTGATTTACCCTCAAATATCCGCCCCCAATCTAGGTTCTTCAGTTCCCGCCTAATATTGTTATAATTAGCCTTCCCCCAATTTAGCACATTCACCCTAGGACCACTCTTATCCTAGTCCACCAGCACTTTAAAACTTACTGAATTCTGGTCACTGTTCCCGAAATGCTCCCCTACTTAAACTTCTACCACCTGGCCGGGCTCATTCCCCAATACCAGGTCCAGTACAGCCCCTTCCCTAGTTGGATTGTCGACATATTGTTTTAAGAAGCCCACCTGGATACTCCTTCCAAACTCTGCCCCATCTAAGCCCCTGGCACGAAGTGAGTCCCAGTCAATATTGGGGAAGTTGAAGTCTCCCATCACAACAACCCTATTGGTTTTACTCTTTTCCAAAATCTGTCTACCTATCTGCTCCTCTATCTCCCGCTGGCTGTTGGGAGGCCTGTAGTAAACCCCCAACATTGTGACTGCACCTTTCTTATTCCTGATTTCTACCCATATAGCCTCACTGCCCTCTGAGGTGTCCTCTCGCAGTACAGCTGTGATATTCTCTCTAACCAGTAGCGCAACTCCGCCACCCCTTTTACATCCCCCTCTATCCCACCTGAAACATCTAAATCCTGGAACGTTTAGCTGCCAATCCTGTCCTTCCCTCAACCAGGTCTCTGTAATGGCAACAACATCATAGTTCCAATTACTAATCCAAGCTCTAAGTTCATCTGCCTTACCCGTAATACTTCTTGCATTAAAACGTATGCACTTCAGGCCACCAGACCTGCTGTGTTCAGCAACTTCTCCCTGTCTTCTCTGCCTCAGAGCCATACTGGCCCTATTCCCTAGTTCTCCCTCAATGCTTTCACCTTCTGACCTATTGCTCCGATGCCCACCCACCTGCCATACTAGTTTAAACCCTCCCGTGTGACACTAGCCAACCTCGCGGCCCGAATATTTATACCTCTCCAGTTTAGATGCAACCCGTCCATCTTATACAGGTCACACCTGCCCCAGAAGAGCTACCAGTGGTCCAGATAACGGAAACCCTCCATCCTATACCAGCTGTTTAGTCACGTGTTTAGCTGCTCTATCTTCCTATTTCTAGCCTCACTGTCACGTGGCACAGGGAGTAATCCCGAGATTCCCTTCAGGATGCCCGCTACCCGTTCGGAGACATCCTGGACCCTGGCACCAGGGAGGCAACATACCATCCTGGAGTCTTTTTCATGTCCACATAAGTGCCTATCTGTGCCCCTGACTATAGAGTCCCCTATGACTATTGCTCTTCTGCACTTTGACCCTCCCTTCTGAACATCAGAGCCAGCTGTGGTGCCACTGCTCTGGCTGCTGCTGTTTTCCCCTGATAGGCTATCCCCCCCCGACAGTATCCAAAGGTGTATACCTGTTCGTGCGGGGGACAACCACAGGGGATTCCTGCACTGACTGCCTGCCCTTTCTGGTGGTCACCCATTTCTCTGCCTGCACCTTGGGTGTGACCACATTTATATAACTGCGATCTATGACGCTTTCCACCACCTGCATGCTCCTAAGTACATCCAACTACTGCTCCAACCGAACCATGCGGTCTGTGAGGAGCTCCAGTTGGGTGCACTTTCTGCAGATGAAGCCATCCGGGATGCTGGCAGCCTCCCGGACCTGCCACATCTCACAGTCAGAGCACAGCACCCCTCTAATTAACATTGCGTCAATTAATTAGTAAATTATATTTAAAAGATTTTTTAAAAGTTACTGTTGACTATATGTTTCCTAGCACTAAATTTCTACTGAAAATGTGAAAGCTAAATACAGTACTCTCTGATCTCTGGCTTAGATACCCCTCTAAATTATACTTAAGTAATAAGTAATTATGTTTAATTAGTTTGACAATGCTTAAGTCTTTTAATTAAGTGTAGATTCCCAACCAGCCAATCAGGTCACAGCTTTACTGTGATGTCACTTCATCCCCCCCCCCCCCCCCCCCCCACACAACTTGAAAAGGAAATAAAAGTAAAAATGAATAAAAATCACTTACTTACCTTCCCAGGTTCTCAGATGCTCTCGGGTTCTCTCCCTGCAGATTAAAAGTTACAGGCCAGAAGAAAGAGGGAGAACAAAACAGGAGGGAAAAAGCACCTTCTCCCACTCTGCACCGAATTACCTCACTGCACCAAATTACCAAGTTCCAAATTCCCACTCCAGCTGTGTCTCCTTGACTCTACTCCAATGCCGTGCTGGCCCCCTGTAGGGGCCAGAATTGCTGATCCTGAGGCCGCGTTGACGCCGTTGAGTAACGCGATGGCGTTTCCGTCGGCGTCAACACTTAACCTCAGGATCAGAGAATCCCGCCCCCTATCTTTTATCTCCCATTCCTTGGGCTTGTTTGTCATCTCCAAATGCACCTCTCTGGCTTGAATTCCGTTTTCCCCTTCTCTGCCCACCTGATGAGGATCTTTCTGCAGTCAACAGCTTTCTTACTCACACTCAACCGCCATTCTTTGTATCATCTGCAAACGTCTTAATCATACCCTCCAACAATCAAGTCTAAATCATTGATCAAAAACTTTCCATGAACAGTACGGAACCCAATGCGATTCCTTGGAGGTATATTAAACAGAAATGTAGGAATTTTCCAGTGAATTTGTGAGTTATCGCCCTGAGTGTCGGTGATGTTATCATTAATATTATCACATTCTGCTTCATACCCTCCGAACATCAGCAATAAATGTTTCCGAACCGTATTATTTTGAGGGGTAACTTATAAACTTAAAATTAAGAAGACCCACCCTCAAACCTAATGAATGAACGTGCTCTTGCTTTGCTGAAGCTGTCCATTACTCCAGTGAGATAAGATGACAATAACATGAGCTAAATGTTATCTTGGGCTGTGCAGAGGCAGTGAGCAATGCTGTAAACACACAATCATAGCAATGACTGTGATACATAATGCCAAGGCTGCACACCGGCCATACATAGCCATAACAGGCATTGATATCAAGCTGAAGGAAATTCATGGAGTTATCAATGGGAAGAAGCTCTCAGATAAGGAAACACACTCCCAGAGCGCGTACCGCAAAGAGTGGAACCCATGTTTTTTATTCATTTACGGGTTGTGGGCGTCACTGGCTATGCCAGCATTTGTTGCCCATCCCTAATTTTCCTTGAGAAGGAGGTTGTGAGCTGCCTTCTTGAACTGCTGAAGTCTATATGGTGTAGGTACACTCACAGGGAGCTACTGGATTTTGGCCCAGCGATAGTGAAGAAATGGAATTTTGTTTCCATGTCGATGGTGAATGACTTGGAGGGGAACCTCCAGGTGGTGATGTTCCCAGGTATCTGCTGCTCCTGTCCTTTTTAGATGGTAAAGCTCGTGGGTTTGGAACGTGCAGCCTAAGGAATCTTGGTCCTTGGTGAGTTCCTGCAGTGCATCTTATAGATGGTACACTTGGCTATCACTGTGTGTCGGTGGTGGAGGGAGTGAATGTGGATGGAGTGCCAATCAAGCAGGTTGCTTTGTCTTGGATGGTGTTGAGCTTCTTGAGTGTTGTTGGAGCTGCACTCATCCAGGCAAGTGGAGAGTATTCCATCATATTCCTGATTTAGACATGGTAGATTGTGGTCATGCTTCAGGGAGTCAGGAGGTGAGTTAATCTCAGCAGGATCCCGAGCCTCTGACCTGCTCTTGTAGCCACAGTACCAGGAATAAAGCGAAGGGGTTCATATTATTGCTGTGTTATAACAAATGACTGTTGAAATCCAATCACAGTTTTATGTGTACTCTTTTATTGTACATCGTATATAAGATGATAAAAGGTATTGACAAAGTAGACATAGAGCGGATGCTTCCTCTTGTGGGGAAATCTAGAACAAGCGGTCATAGTTTTAGAGTAACGGGTAGCAGATTTGAAACAGAGATGAGGCAAAATTACTTCTCTCAAAGGGGGCGGGATTCTCCGATATCGGCGCGATGTCTGCGGAAATGACATTGCCGGGCGGCGCATGGGCGGGAGCGTCAGCGGCCGCTCATGGCATTCCCGCGCATGCGCAGTGGAGGGGGTCTCTTCCGCCTCCGCCATGGTGGAGACCATGGCGAAGGCGGAAGGAAAAGTGCCCCCACGGCACAGGCCCGCCCGCGGATCGGTGGCCATCGTGGGGGACCCCCCGGGGCCAGATCGGCCCGCACCCCCCCGCAGGACCCCGGAGCCCACCCGCGCCGCTGTGTCCCGCCGTCCCAAAGGTGGTTCAATCCACGCCGGCTGGCGTGGGTTGACAACGGCGGGACTTCGGCCCATCGCGGACCGGAGAATCGCCGGGTGATTCCCGGCGCGGCGGGATTCACGCGGCCCCCGGCGATTCTCCGACCCGGTGGGGGGTCGGAGAATCGCGCCCAGGGTTCTGAATCTGTGGAATTCACTACGCCAGAGTGCTGTGGATGCTGGGACATTGAGTAAATTTAAGAAGGTGATAGACAGATTTTAAATTAGTAATGGGCTGAAGGGTTATGGAGAATGGGCAGGAAAGTGGAGTTGAGGACGAGAGGAGATCAGCCATGATGGTATTGAATGGCAGAGCGAGCTCGAGGGGCTGAATTGCCTACTCCTGCTCCTAGTTGTTATGTTCTTATGACAGGGAAGCCAAGTGTGGCTTTACAGCCTGAAGGTTTTCCAAATTGAGTGTGAAACCTTCCTTTGCATTAATTGTGGGAGTAAAACCAGTTCAGAGACTCGCACACCACAACTTGTACATGTTAAGGTGCAGTCCCGATATTCATCAGTTCATGGACACTCTGCAGACAGTATCTGTGGTGTTGGGTGCTCTGGTGCACAGATGAGCCAACACAGTTGTATGTGGTACAACTCTATTTTATTTTAACTCCTATAATACAGTTCGTTCTGGATACTCTGCACATGCTGTCTCCCTGAGTGTGTTTGGTAACAGATCTGTCCTGGTCCTCCTCTGCAGCTAATACTGACCACCGGGGGTCGTGTCTGTGCTTTTATATCTTTCTGTCATTGGTTGTGGTGTTGTGTGTTCTGATTTGTCTGTTGGTGTGTCTATCATGATGTGTGTGTTTGAATATCATGACATCCCCCCTTTTTACAAAGATATGTGCCTACGTGGTTATAAATATAATTGTGTCGTGAGTGCATCTAAGAGTGTGTGTGTGTGTTGTGTACAGCGTGTGTATATGACGTAACTATTTACATGGGGCGATGTCGGGTGCGTCACACTAACAAGGTTGTACCATAACAAAACTTGGATGCGAGAGAAAAAAAAAACTTGAACATTGGTCCGGTCAGACGATATCTGGAACAATAAACAACAACAGGTTATAATACAGAAGTGTTTGACTTTTTGAACGTATGAACAGCGTTATAAGTCCAGTCTAATGGCTGACCGCCTCAAGAATGGGCTGGTCCTCAAGCCGGTTCAGCTGTGGAGATTTGGGGTCACACTGGTTCACCTTGGACTGTTGGAGGTGATGCTGTTGCCGAAGTCTCTACTTTACCATTTGTTGTACTTCGTGCAGTGCTTGGTTTTTTCATTCGTGCAAATATAACATTCAACATCTTTGTTAGTGGTGCCTTGGCTAAGGTTTGGTTCTGGTGGCGATGGAAGGGGCATGATCCGTGGCATCTCCACGAAGTCATCCTTGGGAACCAGTGGAGGATCCGGCGTGTGCGTACGGTTCAGTTGCGAGCGTGGAAGGCGGCGCAAAGCTCGCTGATTGCGCCTACGCACCAATCCATCCGCCCTGCATGCCAGGAACAAGGTGGAGTCTTTTTTCTTTTTATGTTTGTGGTGGACGGCATCTTGTAGCCGATGGGTCGTTGCCATCGAAGTAGCACCATCACTAATATCATGCAAGGCGATGACTGTGCCAGATGTGGAAGTTGGCCGAGACCGTGCACGCTGGTTCCGGCCACCTGCTGTGCCGGAAGGGCGACTCCGCAGAGAAACGTCGAAGCATGTCGCCTTGGAGAGAGAATTGTTGCTCGCATCAACGTCTGGCGATGGCGCGAATTGGTGTGTCCATCTTGGACCGCCGGTGCTGGTTGCCACTGCCGACCCAGTGGGACTGCCACGCGATCCATTCCCTGTCGCCGTGGCATCCGCCGTCACCCTGAGCGTGCCATCACCGAGGCCGCGACACCGCCCGTCCGGAGCAAGGTCTGGCGTGCGCAAATCAGAGTCGGCGCTTGGCTGCTCCCCATCTGGAGTCCGGTCTGCCTTCCGTCGATGCCCCCCCGTCTGGAGTCCCAACAGGTTCACTGGAGGCAGCCGAGATTCCCTGAAGCTGCACTTCTGGAGTCGGAACATGCAGGAATGCACCAACCAGTGGAGAGGGTCGAGCCATCGAGGGTGGAAGCGGTGCGCCGCCACCGCAGTCGTCAGTGGTCCCACCGTGATCGTCGAGTGCCTCGGTACGCACTAGGCGAGGTCTGTCACTTTGCACCTTTTGCATGGGAAGTGGGATGCTGTCGTCACTCGTCTCACATCCCGTGGATAGATCCTCATTAGCAGCTTGCTGTTCACTAGGGTTGGGTAAATTGTCAGAGTTTTCATCTGGTGGTGCACACCATGTCGGTGGACTGTCATTGTCTTGCCGTTGTCCTTCATTTGGGCTTTTCTTCTTTGGAATTTTAAATCTTCCCCCAGACATTGCAGAACCTTGTTTATTACCCCCAAATTCTCCCATATGTATGGTCTCGAATATAGGATCCAATGTTTCTATCGACATTGTACTATTTTCCAAAGAACATTCCGTTTCACTTTTCTTCTCAGGTACCTCATATGTATCTTTGTCTAATGTACATGCCTTCATGGTCTCTGCGTCTGATTTTGCTGGGACTGGCATGGTCACAGTCTCTCTTTTACTGTTCTCAATTGCCCACATTATACTCCCCATACATTACTGCTGAATCACTGGGGTTAGTGTGGTACAATGGATAATCGGGTCGACCTTATCTGCATCTTCACCATTAGTGGAAAGCACACTTGGTTCACTTGAAACTGCTGTGGGTTTTAAATTCGTTATCTGGCTACTCGATGTCGGTGTCCTCAGGATTCTTGCTCCAATGTTCTGCTCAATAATCAGTGGAGTGTGTATAGGTTCAATGCAATTAATGTTCCCCTCAAGGTTTGAAGAGTCATTACTGACTAACTGCTGGTCTCCGAAGTTGGGATTTTGCGGCGTTGTGTTGAAGGGAGACATTTGTCCCTGCTGTAGATATGATTCAGGTTGTGTTATTTCCATTACCTGAGGATCAATGTCTTGTCCATTTTTTCGATCCGTACTAAAACACTGGCAATTCTCAGTCTGCTCCTTGCAAGTTAAACATTCAATTAATTTTGTTAGCAAATCCTCAGCATCCTTCTGTGGCCGTGCAGCATTATTAATCTCTGTTCGGCTATAATGATCCTGAAGGTCAGCGCATAAACCTTTTTTCTTCGGGCTTGGACGAGGCGATTCCTTTGGCTTGTCTTCAGTTGGGCTTGAACAGTCTTCAGCGCTGTGCCCTTCATTGTAGCATGAGAGACCGTCATGGTCATGCTGCTGTGTAGTGGAGCATGGTAGGCTGTTATAGCCTTCTTGCTGTTCACGTGAGCATGGCAGACTTGCATCGTCTGCCGCTGGTTGGTCAGGAGAGGTTGCTAGACCCTCATGGTCTTGTTCCTGCAAGGACTGCACATTGGAGTCTTGCGTTGCTTCTATCGTGGAGGCTGTCCACGAGCTCTCTGTGGAGGCTTGTGACACTGGAGTCACTTCTTGTTCGTGCAAGGACTGCGCTCTGGAGTCTTGCGTTGCTTCTATCGTGGAGGCTGTCCACGAGCTCTCTGTGGAGGCTTGTGACACTGGAGTCACTTCTTGTTCGTGCAAGGACTGCACTCTGGAGTCTTGCATGTCTTCTTTCATAGAGTCGGGAACGTTGAGCGGGACGTGGACCACGCTCTGTGTGGCAGCAGGGCGCTCTCCGTGTGCTTGCACCGCTCCCTGTCTGTTAATGTCAGGCTGCAGCATCATCCGGTACTGATAAGTTGGAACGTCATATCTGCTGGATTGAAGATCCTCAAATCCGAAAAATGAATCCGCATCTGCGTCGGATTCAATGTGGGGGCCGCCAATGTGCAACACGAAAGGTTCGTCCGAGTCATAGTCGTATAGGACCACGGAGCTATCATTGGGCTCGCGAGGTCCGGAAACACTGTAAAGATCGTCATCGAAGTATTCGAGGTTGGAATCATCGGCTTGTGCGTAGGTAACTGCTTGTCGGAGGGTTCTTCGGAGGTCAAATTCATCTCCTGGGTCAATTTGCGGCAATGTGCTGTCATTCCAGGTGAGGGAAGGTTGTTTTACAGCTTTAACAGATTTTTGTTTTTTGATTTGGGACGTTTCCCTTTTAAATTGGATTTGGGACATTTCCCCTTTAAATTGGTGCAGTCTGGGGCCTCTGACATCCTGACGCTCGGTATGTAGCACGTAGGAAGCGACTGCGCATGCTCAGATCGCTGTTCCTTTACCGATGGCCGTTTTCTTGACTGCGCATGCGCAGCATCTCGCGCATGCGCAAACGATACTTCCGGTTCTGCGCACTGCACGCGCAACTGTGCTAGCGTGATACCTTTAGCAAGATGGCCGCCAACCTCGACCCAGCCCTCTCTCAGGCCCGGGATTTCGGCCTCTGGGAATTCGGGCTCCGGGATCCCAGCCACGAGGTGAGTACTGCAGATTTTCTTACCTTTACTTGCCGATTGGATTGCGTTTTCTTCACAGTACTTGGAGAATTTGTCCAGGACTGCCTGGTAATCGTACCTTTGCTGCCTCCTGAAGAACCTGAACCTTGTGAATATTTCTCTTGCCCTTGCACCGGCGATGGTGAGGAGAAATTCAATTTTTTCGCTATCATCCAGGTCTTTGAGTTCAGCTGCCACCAGGAACAATTCGAACCATTGCCGGAATCGCCGCCAGTTTTCGCGGAGATCGCCGTAGCACTGGAGCGGCTGCGGAACCGGGAGCTCTATCATTTTGCCTGGGCACTGCTGGTTGTCTGTGTACACTGAGGTATGCCGGCAGGTATCGATCCACTCCTGTACCATGTGGTGTTGGGTGCTCTGGTGCACAGATGAGCCAACACAGTTGTATGTGGTACAACTCTATTTTATTTTAACTCCTATAATACAGTTCGTTCTGGATACTCTGCACATGCTGTCTCCCTGAGTGTGTTTGGTAACAGATCTGTCCTGGTCCTCCTCTGCAGCTAATACTGACCACCGGGGGTCGTGTCTGTGCTTTTATATCTTTCTGTCATTGGTTGTGGTGTTGTGTGTTCTGATTTGTCTGTTGGTGTGTCTATCATGATGTGTGTGTTTGAATATCATGACAGTATCCTCAGCTATCATCGAGACCAGTGGGTGTTGCTTCTTCCCTCCTTCCAAGTCAGGCTTTTGGAAATGGAGAGTGAAGGGATCGTACAAAATTGCCCCCAATTCCTGAAGCTTTTTGGGAAATGGATCCACAAAATAAAAACTTTGCGTAATAGATGTGACCTGCTCCTAACAGGCATCTGTGGGCCGGGATTCTCCAATCCCGCGACCAAATTCCGACGCCGGCGTGAAAAGTGGCGCGAGCCACTCTGGCGACAACGGGCCTCAAGTGGCCAGTATGCACCCCTTCCTAGGGGGCTAGTACAGCGCCGGAGTGGTGTCCGCAGCTCCGGCGCCCGAAAGCTGGCACGCCACGGCCGGCGTGAATTCTCGTCTCCGCGCCGGCACCCGGGCAATATGGCAGAGCCCTACAGGGACCTGGCGCAGAGGAAGATAGGCCCCCCACAGAACCAGCCCGCCCGCCGATCGGTAGGCCCCGAACGCGGCCCAGGCCACCATGGAGGCCCCCCCCGGGGTCGGATTGCCCTGCCCCCCCCCCACCAGGATGGCCCCCGCAGCCAGAACTCCGACGTCCCGCCCGGTGGGACCATACGTAACCCACGCCGGCGGGACTTGGCCGAATTCAGCGGGCACTCGGCCCGTCGAGACCCGGAGAATCGCCGGGGGGGGGGGGGGGCGCTTTCAACGGCCCCCGAGCGGAGCTTTGAGCTGTTTGTCTTATTTGAGCTCAAATAGCAACACTGAGTGTACAGAGTTCAACTGACACTCATTGCTAGCTGGTTTGTATTGCCATACCTTCTTTGATATCAGGCGCATCCACTTGAAAAGATCACTGGAAATTCAGCTGCCATTTCAACCAAGCAAACAATTAGGGGCAAAGAATTTTAAAATTGAATTGTCTCCTTTGCATCCTTTTGTGACTGCTAATGGCCCCTATACTTCTGGTACACAACTCCTCTACTTCCCCACACTAGTGAGAGAGATCTGTAACCCTAACACAATCCAATTCTTTTCCTGCACCTAGTGATCACTGAGGCAGACTTTTGTCTGTTTCAATATCTAGTATTTCCAGGAAAGATTCATTACCCACTGCGCCACAAGACCTCCACCCTAACACAAACAGTCCCCAAACCCTTCCATGGATGTGGAAGGTCTATGTACAGCAGCATTGGATACAGGAAAGTGTGAGGTGTCGCATAGTTTGTGTATGTGAGAGTATTTTCTCTGACTATGTTATCTATGGCTTGCAGTGTCAACTGGATGATGTGCATCATTGTGTCAACATCAATATAATGGCAATCGTATAACGTGCATCGTGACTGGAATTAAACCATTTTATCATTTGAAAGATTACATCGGAAAACATTAACTTAAATTCCAGATGTTTATGCAATACCCTGAAATATGACTGAGAAGACTCAATGTTGCTTTTCCACAATGTGTATCGTGCGAGAATGCACAATAATTCATGCAATGATTCATTCCTTGGGCATTTAAAGGAATCTTCAACAGCATTTTCTCCAAAATTGAATCAATGGCTGAAATAAAGCAAGTATATGTGGGTACAGGAGAAACCCACAAACACTTCTCTTAAGACATGGGATCTGGTTGGGTCCTCTTCAATCCTAACTGAGACCATGCAGATTCATGGTGTAAAGATATTCGAAGGCTGGGATTTTGATGGAACTCCAGGAGGTGAGGGTGGGACGTTTGGGAGCGGGGTGTATAAAGGGTGGGTGGCTGGGAAATGGCATGTTGCTGTGCCCTTCATATACCACACCCCTGTCCTCCTGGATTTTATCAGCAGAAGTAAGTAGGGGTCAGTACACTTCGCCCTTTGAGGCCGTTCAATGGTCAAATAAGGGCCTCTTCTTCCCTCTGCCACTGGTATTTTTCCAGTGTTGCCATGTGGGGTGACCTCCAGATGTACCCTCCGTGGGTGCGATTTACTGGTCACCTCCCGCCAGAATGGGACAGGACTCGGCCAGTAGATCCAGGGAGAGGCCTGTCCCAGGATTCCCGACAGCCGTTAAGCATCGCGAGACCTCACAAGACGACGCGATCTGGATGGGTGGGACCCAGCCTCTAACCGTGCTGCCACCAGATTGAATGGCCACCTGCCGTTTACCAAACTCGCTGAGGAGATCCCAGCCGGGTGTTGTTCAGCACTGGCCCCCATTTTTAAATGGCGCCCCGATCTCTTCCTGCACTGAGGAACTCCACTCATCGGAGATTCTTGGTGCAGGATATGCGGCTAAGTGCGACCTAGCAGGGAGTTACCCGCCGAGGGCTGAAAACCCCCCCAGAGTGTCGTTAGATAGCAGGGTCGCTACAAGCGCCGGGAACAACCCTTCAATTCTCGCCCAGAAGGAAGCTGATTTTTTTTGAGTCAAATCTCACATTCTACCAATCCCCATTAACCTTTGACTCTCTTGTTAGTTAAGAATCTGTCTACCTGTGCTTTAAAAATATTCATTGGCCCAGCCTCCACCACTCTCTGGGAAACAGTTCCAAAGATTGACGACTCTTTGAGAGAAAGAAATTCACCTAATTTCCGTCTTAACTTTTATTATTATACTGTGTTCCCTCGTTCTCATTCCTCCCACACATGGAAATATCCTTCAGCATCCACCCTGTAAAAATCCCCTCAGGATCTTATATGTTTCACAACATGTTATAAAACAGAAGTATAAAAGGATTGTTACACACAGCAAAAAGAACACCTGTTAAAGAGGGATTACCTTGCCCATCAACTGTGTACACAGCCTCCGAAATAAAACAGGGGAACTGGGGGCAGCAATCAGGGGCGAAATTCTCCGTTATCGGTGGAAAGTCCGCCGATCGGCGCAAAAAACGTCGGAAAGATGGGTCGAAGGTCTCCGGCCCGAAATGGGCTAGCAGCGACGTAACGGGATCCGCGCTTGCGCAGTGGTTCACGCCGTGCAGCGTCATACACGCCGCACGGCGTGACGGCTCATAAGGCCGCGCTGCTCCCCCCCACCCGACTGGAACACCCGACCGCAACACCCGACTGGATGGCTGGCCGCCGCTCAGCCCCGAGGTTCGAGTCACGGGATGTGGAGGCGCTCCTGGACGCGGTGGAGCAGAGAAAGGACGCCCTGTATCCCGGGCACGGCCGCAGAGTTGCCCCACGCCACAGCCGGCGTCTGTGGAGGGAAGTGGCAGAGGCCGTCACCGCTGCGGCCCTGACACCACGGACAGGCACCCAGTGCCACAAGAAGGTGAACGACCTCGTCAGAGCAGGCAGGGTGAGCCGCTCCCATATCCCCCCTCCACCATATCGCCCCTCCCCCATATTGCCCCCTCCCCGATATCCCCCCTCCCCATATCCCCCATATCCCCCCTCCCCATATCCCCCCTCCCCCATATCCCCCTCCCCATATCCCCATATCTCCCCTCCCCCATATACCCCCTCCCCCATATCCCCCATATCCCCCCCCCATATCCCCCCTCCCCCATATCCCCATATCCCCCCTCCCCCATATACCCCCTCCCCCATATCCCCCATATCCCCCCTCCCCATATCCCCCCTCCCCCATATCCCCCCTCCCCCATATCCCCCCCTCCCCCATATCCCCCATATCTCCCCTCCCCCATATCCCCCCTCCCCCATATCCCCCCTCCCCCATATCCCCCATTCCCCCTCCCCATATCCCCCCTCCCCCATATCCCCCATATACCCCCTCCCCCATATCCCCCATATCCCCAAGTGAATCCAGCCCTAACCTTAAATTCTGCAATGCACGCGCAACCGATGGCGTGCATTCATATACCTGCCTAACAGTGTTGCCTTTTGCCCCTGCCACCGCCCCCCCCACAGGATAAGCGTGCACACAACAATAGGGAGCATGTGAGGACTGGAGGAGGCCCCGCTGATGAGAGGCCACTGACCGAACACCAGGAAAGGGCCCTGGAACTGGCTGGCGGACCTGAGGACCGGGAGGTTGCTGATGCAGAGGTCGGGGGCGTAGTAGCAAGTGAGCCACCGACAGCCCGTCCCCATATCCCCCCTCTCCTATATCCCCCTCCCCCATATCACCTGATCACTGCCTGCGTGTCTAACCATGCATGCTTCATTGTGTATCGCAGGACCAAACGTCCAGGCACCCATCCCCGCAGATGCAGACCGCCCGCAGGATGCCCGTCGGAGGCCACGGGGAGACCTGGACCCTCCAGCATGCGACGCCCGCAGGATGCCCCTTGGAGGCCACGGGAGACGGAGAGACCCGGAGCCTCCAGCATGCGACGCCCGCAGGATGCCCCTCGCACACCACGGGAGACGGAGAGACCCGCACCCTCCAGCATGCGATGCCCGCAGGATGCCCCTCGCACACCACGGGAGACGGAGAGACCCGCACCCTCCAGCATGCGACGCCCGCAGGATGCCCCTCGCACACCACGGGAGACGGAGAGACCCGCACCCTCCAGCATGCGACGCCCGCAGGATGCCCCTCGGAGGCCACGGGAGACGGAGAGACCTGGAGCAACAGGGAGACGACACCCCCGTCACGTGCGGGAGCGACCACCCAACGATGAGGGGGGCAGCCACAGGCCCCCGTCACATCCGAGCCAGGACACCACTACCCAGGACACCACTACCCAGGACACCACTACCCAGGACACCACTACCCAGGACACCATTACCCGGGACACCACTACCCGGGACACCACTACCCGGGACAGCACTGCCCAGGACACCCCTACCCGGGACAGCACTACCCAGGCAGACGAAATACTGGACAGTGACTCAGAGTGGATGGGTGGAGACGAACCCCCACCCCAAAGTGCCATGGACACAGAGTGGGACGAAGAGCACGACACAACGCCACTGCTGTCACCAACACCCTCCACCATCGCAGAAACACTCACCTCGGTTGGGCACTTTAGTGATGAGGCGTCTGGTACAATCACTGGTGCGCAAAACACAGCCGTCCCGGTACAGCAGGTGGAGGTAGGAGCAGCAGAGGGGCCGGGCGGTCGGAGGGCAGCCCAGCCCAAGCGAACATCTGCCGCCCAGATGGATCCCGGGTTCCTGCAGTTACCACACCCACACATAGATCCGATGCAACCACCGACCCGGAGACGAGCAAAGAGGGTGACGGGCGGCTTGCGGCGGCTGCAGTCGCAGGTGGAGGAGTCCACCCGCGTCCAGGAGCTGGGAGTGGTGCCGGTCATGCGTCCCACCCAAGCTGACACCGCACAGGTGGCGTCCGCGGTGGAGGCAATGGGTGCGACGGTGTCAGACATGGGGAACGGTCTGCGAGGACTGGGGCTTTCCGTGCAGGCGGCGTCTGTGGTCCAGGAAATGGCTGCCCTCTCACAGGAGGCCATGAGCCAGTGCCAGCGCCAGATGGCAGAGGCTCTCAACGCCATAGCCCAGTCTCTGCAGGCCATGGCCCAGTCTCAGCAGGCCATGGCCCAGTCTCAGCAGGCCATGGCCCAGTCTCTGCAGGCCATCGCTGAGGGCATCGGCGCCAGTGGCCATGTGCGAGCCGGCGTCGCACTGTCACAGACAGGGTTTGCCAACCCCCTGGGCTCCATGGCTGCAAACCTGCAGACCCCTGTCGATACCAGCACGGGCCTCCAGGACTGGCAGCGCCAGATGTCGGGGGGGCGTCGGATGGCCAGTCCGTTCGCATCCCCCACCAAGGTAGAGGCCTGGGGGCCATCGGGCACCCCGAGGGAGGAGGAGGTGGTGTGGTCCGTCCCGGCTCCCCCTGTAGGGGAGGTCCGGGAACACCGCGACACCTCGGACTCCCCCCTTCCGTCCAAGGTGCATCGGGTGGGCAACGGGCAGGACAGGCTGGCAGCTCGCCATCCCAGTCGCCCGGGCCGCAGCCTGGCCCATCTAGGCCAAAACGCCCCAGGAAACGGCCGCCAAAGGGATCCAGTGTCAGAGGGCAGGAATCACAGGAGTCCACCTCCAGTTCTGCTGTACCATTTGGGGAACCACGTAGATGTAGACAAAGGGCCCGTAAGGCCAAACAATTAGACACTGAGTAAGTTCGCACGGGTGCAGGGCACAGATGAGTTTTAGGGGCTAGGGCACGTGCATGAACTCCTTTGGTTATTAAAGTCAATGTTACACCTACAGAAGCTGCCTTTGTGCTCTGTCCAAAGCGTGCGGGGGTGTCATGTACGTTGAGCGCAAGTGTGTGTGTGAGGGGTGGACTTACCTCAGCCCCAGGTGAGTCTGCCCCTTCCCCCTGGGCCGCCATCAACATCCCCCCCGGGCAGAGGTCGGGACCGTGCGCTGCAGTGTCACAGCCGCATGCAGGGATGGTCCGGGTGGATGGTGGTACTGTGGCCATGGGTCAGACATAGTCCAACGATGTAGAGCCAGGAGCTCACCGCAGGGCGGGTTGTCATCATCCTCCATGGCCTGCAATAGACACGCGTCCACCCGCAACTGTGTGAGCCCGGCCCGTTGTGCCGCAGGTGGATCGGCAATGGGGGGGGGGTGGTGTGCATGCGGGTGGGGTGGGTGGGGTTGGGGAGGGGGGTGAGGGTGCTGGGTGGGTGGATGGGTGGGGGGTGTGGGTGGTCGGCTGTTGCCATGGTGTGCGGTCTGTGGCCATACTACCCGATTCCCACGCCCATCTAGTCAGTGAAGCGGGCGGCTATCAGTCTGTCCCGTGCCCGCTGGGCCAGCCGGTAACGGTGGACAGCCAACCGCCTGTGTCTACCCCGTCTGCCCTGACTATTACCCCCATCTCCCTCATCTGGGGAGGACTGCGCCTCTTCCTGCTGCTCCTCCAGTCCGCCCTCCTCTGCCTGCGGCACATCGCCCCTCTGCTTGGCTATGTTGTGCAGGATGCAGCACACCACAATGATGCGGCCGACCCTATCTGACCGATACTGGAGGGCGCCCCCAGAGAGGTCCAGGCACCTGAAACGCATCTTCAGCACGGCAAAGCACCTCTCTATCACTCCCCTTGTCGCTACATGGGCATCATTGTAGCGGTTCTCCGCCTCATTGCGTGGCCTCCGTATAGGCGTCATCAGCCACGATCGCAATGGGTAGCCCCTGTCGCCCAGCAACCAGCCCCTCAGCCGGGGATGGCGTCCCTCGTACATGCCGGGGATGGATGACCGCGACACCACATATGAGGCGTGGACACTGCCTGGGTAACGGACGCAGACGTGCAGGATCATCATGCGGTGGTCGCAGACCACCTGTATGTTCATCGAATAGGTCCGATTCCTATTGGTGAACACGGCCCTGTTATCTGCAGGTGGCCGCACAGCGACGTGCATCCCATCGATCGCGCGCTGGACCATGGGGAACCCGGCCACGGCAGAGAAGCCCACGGCCCGGGCATCTTGGCTGGCCCGGTCCACGGGGAAGCGGATGTAGCGGTGCGCCATGGCATATAGGGCATCTGTCACTGCCCGGATGCACCGATGCACCGATGTCTGCGATATGCCGGACAGGTCCCCACTCGGTGCCTGGAATGACCCCGTTGCATAAACGTTCAGGGCCACCGTAACCTTGACGGACACGGGGAGAGGGTGTCCGCCGCCAGTGCCACGCGGTGACAGGTGTGCCAGCAGGTGGCAGATGTGTGCCACGGTTTCCTGCCTCATCCGGAGTCTCCTCCTGCATTCCCGGTCCGTGAGGTCCTGGTATGACTGCCGGGGCCGGTACATATGGGGCGCCCTCGGGTGCCTCCGTGGCCGTGGGGCCTCTACGTCCTCCTCCCCCTCCTCGTCCTGTCGGTCAGGTGTCCCTCCAGCCTGGGCGGCTGCCGCCTGTCCCTCTGCGGCAGCCTGCGCCGCCTCTCTGGCACGCTCCTCCTCCTCCTCCTCCTCCTCCTCCTCATCCAGGGCAACATAGACATGAGCGGCTGCCACCACGGCGGCCAACATCGCTGGATGATCTGAAAACATGACGGCCTGGTGGGGGGGAGGGGAACGACGACATGTCATCATTGCCCATATCCCCTCCTCCCCCCAGCCAGGTGGCATGGACCGCATGGGTCCAACTGTTGGAGGCTGGCACCTGGCCAGGTGGACCAACTCACTTGCCCTCCCATCCCCCTCCTCAGCACGGACCCCCCCCCCAACCCCCAACCTCCACCCCGGCACGGACCCCGCCCCCAACCTCCACCCCAGCACGGACCCCCCCCCCAACCTCCACCCCAGCACGGACCCCCCCCAACCCCCAACCTCCACCCCGGCACGGACCCCCCCCCCAACCTCCACCCCAGCACGGACCCCCCCCAACCTCCACCCCAGCACGGACCCCCCCCAACCCCCAACCTCCACCCCGGCACGGACCCCCCCCCAACCTCCACCCCAGCATGGACCCCCCCCCCAACCTCCACCCCAGCACGGACCCCCCCAACCCCCAACCTCCACCCTGGCACGGACCCCCCCCCAACCTCCACCACGGCACGGCCCCCCCCCAACCTCCACCCCAGCACGGACCCCCCACCCAACCTCCACCCCAGCACGGACCCCCCCCCAACCCCCAACCTCCACCCCGGCACGGACCCCCCCCCCAACCTCCACCCCGGCACGGACCCCCCCCAACCTCCACCCCAGCACGGACCCCCCCCCAACTCCCAACCTCCACCCCGGCACGGACCCCCTCCCGGCACTCCCCCGGAGCCCAGCCTACTCTAACCACCCCCCCCCCCCGCCGCACACACACACACACACACAACCCGAGACACACCTCTCCTCACGCAATCAGACTGCGGCCACGCCATTTACTGCCCAGAGCCAACCCCCCAGGCCGTCACTCACCTCCACGCTGGTCGGCGTGAACCTGGAGCACAGGTTCACGCCGATGGAAAGGAGGTTTGATTCACGTCGACGTGAACGGTCATCACGTCGACGGGACTTCGGCCCATCCGGAAGGGAGAATATCGGCAGGCCGAAAATCGGCTGCCTTGCGCAGACCCGTGACATTCTCCGCGGCAGCGGCGCCATTAACGCCCCGCCGACTTTTCTCCCTTCTGGAGATTCGCAGGGCCGTGATCTCCAGCAATCCTCCAAGTCTCAGAGAACCCGGCTGTTACTGCCTCTGCCTGCTGTGGACATGTGTTGGCCAAGTAATTACCAACCAGACTGTAAACCCAAGCCTACTCTAGAACCAAGACCTACCAAGATGTGGGAATCTGCACTGGTGCAGAGTGCTGCTTAATGCAGTGATGGTTCTCCAACTGATCGTCCATCTGCCTGCTCATCGGAGCTGGTCTGGGGACTGGAGCTGAGACGCTTGCTGGAGTTCTTCCTTGCTGGTGGCTGGAATAGAGAGAAGAGAGAATTAGTGATTGACAAGGCAGGCTCCAACATTAAACGTCACTCAGTCATTGTCTCAGTGTTATGTCCTGGACAGACCCTCACTGGCTTGTTGGGAGAGGCTGATCTCGCAAATTCTATCCTCTGCAGTTACCTCTGAGACTTCATGGGAGGTGAGTGTTGCTCTCTCCCTTCTTTTGGGATTCTCTGAATGTTCGTGAACGGCAGGATTCTTGGTCCTGCCGGTGGTGCGCCCCAGCCCATAGGTTTACAGGCAGCATGGGTTGTTTCAATGGGAAATCCCATTGACAAGCAGCGGGAGTGCGGCCAAATTCTCCATCCACACTAGCGGCAGTAATGGGGTGGATCCGTAATGGAGAATCCAGTCCCGTGTCTTAAATAAGCCTAGATGGATTGACTGAGCAGAATGGATGTGAGAGTAGTTCAGAAGCATATGTGCCCTTCATGTGTGCTGAGCTCTCCCTAGCAAGGGATTAAGACTCGGCATGATCTTAACTGAGTTAGTGATCTTATCGTTCTTGGCAAACAAGCAGTGCTGATGTCCCATCTTCTGGTCTTGTGTGACATCCCTGTGGATTAAGACTGCCTGATGTCCGAATGAGAGTGTCAGTTTGGAGTGAGTAGAAGTTTCACTTACTCTGACAGAGCACATTTGATCATTAATTTTTCTCCTGCACCTCAGGGTGCCTTTTTTGTTGGCCATGGGCACTGACCTCCACGGTGATCTCCTACCAAGCTGGCACAGTCAGTTGAGAGGTCCCCTAGCTCAGCTCCCAGCCCAAAGAAAGAGAATCTCCATTCAGTCTTGAGGAAAATGCTCAGAGAGGCCTCGCTGAACCAGGGAACATATTCCTACCAGTAACACTTTTAGTGCAGCATTTTTCTATCTGTTATTGTCCCCTCATTCATTTCCCTCTACACCTTTAGCACGATCCCTATTAGCATTATTGATCCCATTCCTTTTAATTTAGTCCTTACATATTCTCGTCCCAATCTTCTCTTCATTATGTCCCTTTACTTTCCACTACCATTATGTATTTTTTAACATAGAACATAGAAACATACAGTGCAGAAGGAGGCCATTCGGCCCATTGATTCTGCACTAACCCACTTAAGCCCTCACTTCCACCCTATCCCCATCAACCAATAACCCCTCCTAATGTTTTTGGTCACTAAGGGCAATTTATCATGGCCAATCCACTTAACCTGCACGTCTTTGGACTGTGGAGGAAACCGGAGCACCCGGAGGAAACCCACAGAAACGGGGAGAACGTGCAGGCTCCGCACATACAGTGACCCAGCAGGGAATCGAACCTGGGACCCTGGCGCTGTGAAGCCACAGTGCTATCCACTTGTGCTACCGTGCTGCCCCTCATCTTCCACTTAACCTCATCTTCCTTCCCTATCTTTGCTCATTGCCTGAAATCCTGTCATATTTAATGACCAGTTCTGTTCTTTGCTTTGGGCCTTCTATTCCCATCTGCCTTGGGACCAGAAATTCCAGCCCAAAGTCAACAGACCTTTTACTGGTCAGTCAGATTTTCTGTGACAATTTACTGCGAAACCTCCCGTGGCGGACGGGATCAGAAAACCCTTGGTCCGTGTTTCAGTTGCTCCCACCGCATCTGCTACCACCCCCCGGAGATCTGGGGCGTCATTCTCCGACCCCCCAGAGGGACGGAGAATGGCCGTTGGCCGCCGTGAATCCCGCCCCCGACGGTTGCCGAAGTCTCCGAAGGGAGAAAAGTCGGCGGGGCGTTAATGTCGCCGCTGCCGTCGGAGAATGTCACGGGTCTGCGCAAAGCAGCTGATTTTCGGCCTGCCGATATTCTCCCTTCGGATGGGCCGAAGTCCCCGTCGACGTGATGACCGTTCACGTCGACGTAAATTAAACCTCCTTTTCATCGGCGTGAACCTGGAGCACAGCGTGGAGG